>NW_024544554.1:107500-1410000 GCF_018167655.1 Microtus oregoni | reverse complement strand
GTGGGAGCTGCCTGCTTTCCAAGCTTGGAAAAAAAAAAAAAGGAAAATCTAAGCTGGATCATAAAGCCAACTATTTACGTTACTGACTCTTGGAATTGAGACCAAGAACTAGTTAGTTGACATCTGATTCGTCTGCGCTCTGTGATGGCGGAGAGGAACTTTTATGATTCATATTTCTGTTGACCAACAGCCAAGTCTCTTCTGACTGACTGACCAAATGTCAAATATGCTTTGGAGGATTTCTTGATGTTTTCAGTCAATCTGCAAATCTCATTACTTTTCTAACAATCTTTCCAGACTTCTTTTGTATTTGCTTTTCTCTTATTCTCTCTGGGGGTTTTGAGACTGTTCTTTACCTAAGACGCCATTTCAAGGCATTTATGTAGCGATGAGAGACATTTTCCTTGAAATATAATTTCAATTAAACGTTTATTACTTGGTGACATCTTAATATTTTCATCCCCAATTCTTAGTAATACATACTTATTTAAATTAATAAGCATTCTTAACATGTTGAATGAACTCTGTGTGATTTTATCGATGTGAATTATATAAAACATGTTTTATTCTACCTTTATAGAGAAAAGTTAGAAACAAGTGTCAGGTTTTGGGATCTCAATGGATTTTTTAAAATAATTACAAAACTCATTCTAATAAAATAAAGTGTATTTGTGTACAATTTATATATGCAATATACCAATATGTAACCGTCTCATAAATGTCTGACCTGAATCGTTGTCCCTTCAACCTTGTATTCTAGCTGCCGTAGACACAAAGGTGTCTGCTGTGTTTTCAAAGGCTTCAAAGAAGGAGAACAGCAATGCTTTTAAGAAACCATGTCTCATGTTTTTCCTCTTATGTAACCCGAATTTCCACTCCTGTAATGTAATTTCCCTTTTACAAATTCTGAATAGAGACCATCTGCTCACCACCTTGCTCTTTTTTGATCTTTGCCAAACGCCATTGACAGAACTATCTCCTCTGACCACTCAAGTCTGACCCTTAAAGAGTTCCACTTTACTTTTGTCTGTTGTGGGGCAGGGTGCACAGCAATGGATTCTTTGTTTATCTCAGCCTCATTGAACACATCTTCGTTTGGCTCTCCCTGCATTCAGCTCCTAATCCTAGGCTCATCTATTTTCATAGCGTGGTTTTAAGCTCTAAGACTTGTCTAGCCACCGTCCTCCTAGGATACCTTGCAGCTATTATCCTGACTTGCTAGACATCTTGAACTGAAGACTATGGGCAACCTGATAAAAAGGTGTGGTTCTCATGATGGCAATCATCAATCAGTAAGAATGTACATTTGTTTCACACACCCTATAGTTTTTAGGACTTACCTAGAGTAATGTAATGAAACAAAGTGTAAAGACATGCTTATACGTTGTGCATTAGTCGTCTTACTGTGTTTATAGCAAAAGTAAAATACAATTAAAGAAATAAATATCTTGGTTCTTCCATAGATTTTTGTGTCCTTGGCTGACTAAGTCTGATAAACTTCTATGGCCTCTTCTGTCTCTTGTGTGTATTTTCAGGAATCAACTAAGGCATTAACTAAGCTATCAATCTCTTTTGGTCCTTCTGTACAATGAAACATACAGGAAATACTGTTTCTTAAACCTTGCAAAAGGATAAAGTCTGAAACTTAGTTTAAGTTTGGGACAAGTGCTTTGGAGTTGAGGCTGCTTTAGGAAAATGCATGGCATATGGTTACTATAATGAATTAGAATATTTATGTTATTAGTGTACGGGGTTCCAAATAATCAAGGAGAATTAGATCGTGAGTGAATGTTACCACAAGACTTTGTAACTCGCAGTTCTCACAGTGGAGACATTATAACTTTCTTCTCCTGCTTTGGTAAACACCGTGGCCTAAAGCATTGTGGGTCGAAAACGGCTTATTTGTCTTAAACGTCTAAGTAACAGTCCATGGTGGAAGACAGGAAGACAGCCAGGGGAACACTACAGCAGAGCAGGAACTTGAAGTAGAAACAGTGGAGGAATGTTTTTTAATGGCTTGTTCTCCTCTCCTTGGGAAAGCTCTCTACCGCAACCTGGGTCATTCTTCCTGGGAGTGGCCCTCCCACAGAGGGGTGTGTCCACCTACATCAAACATCAATCAAGAAAAAGTTTCTCAAACAAGTCCATAGCCCAACCTGATAAAAGCCATCCCTCATTTGAGGTTCTCTTTTTCCCCCCAGGTTTGTCAAATAGCACACAGCACACAGTCACACTTGGAGAAGGAAGCAATGCCTGCTTCCCTCCCTTTTTGTACTCCTCCTTCCCCATCAGCCTTCAATAGTAACTGCTTTGCCCTAAGGACACTTCTGGGTCACAGAGAACAAGGGACTCACTTTAGATGGATTGGCTAGTATGTGTGAATCGTAAACTGAAGTCATTTCTATCTCACGCAAGTTAAATGCAAGTCTTTGATGCACCAAACTGTTCCATTGGGATGCTGGAAATAAAAGGTGTTAGATGATGTTGGTCCTTGAAGGAGTCTTGGAGACTGTCTTGTCAAGCGTCTCAGTAATAGGCCAGCATTTGGCTAGGGGTTGGCCCAGGTCACTTGGCTGTCACAGTTGAAATTGGGAACAAGAGACAACTCATTCTATCCTTTCCTGGACCCTGGGGTATGTTCGTCCTCTCTCACCGCATTGCTTCTTGGCAATTGGTTATTTTCTGGACAACCATGATTTCCTTTCTTCCAGACAAAAGAGGAATAAAATCTCAAACACTATCAAACAGCCTCCCTTCCCAAAAGAATATTCCATTATAAACCTTCCTTAGTGGACACAGATACAAATACATACTATGTTCCCTCATAATCTTCCATTTAAAGGGAAATATTTAGTTATGAAGCTGCAGATTTCATTTTTCAGTAGTCATAAGATCATAATTATGACAGTAAGTAAAAAGTATATTTCCTACTTTTTATAGAATGAGTTGTCTCTTGTTCCCAATAAAACAATCTGATACCTGTAACTAAGATATCTGTATTGAAGAGAAAATTAACTTCAAATTGTGGAGAAGAACAATGTTGTAAAGAAATTATTATACATACAAAATAATATATTGTAGACTATCTCAACTATTACAATCTTTATGGACTATTAGGAAATTATGAAGCCCAAAGTTCTTGCCTATTTTTGTCGAGACCCATTTTTGTACCAACAGCAATTAATTTTACAAAGGACGTCATGCAAATTTTCCTAATAGAAAATAATTTCACTATTAATTTAAATTTGCTTGTATTGTAAAAAAATGTCTGATGAAAAATTTTTAAATATTCCTATTAATAAAAGATATTACTGTGGAACTAAAGGGTTTTTCATTAGGGAGCATGTTTTCATAGACATTTCTTTTTTTTTTTTTTTTTTGGATTTTTCGAGACAGGGTTTCTCCGTAGCTTTTGGTTCCTGTCCTGGAACTAGCTCTTGTAGACCAGGCTGGCCTCGAACTCACAGAGATCCGCCTACCTCCGCCTCCGAGTGCTGGGATTAAAGGCGTGCGCCACCACCGCCCGGCTTAGACATTTCTTTTTAAAAAAATATTTATTTATTTATTTATTTATTTATTTATTTATTATGTATACAATATTCTGTCTGTGTGTATGTCTGTAGGCCAGAAGAGGGCACCAGACCCCATTACAGATGGTTGTGAGCCACCATGTGGTTGCCGGGAATTGAACTCAGGACCTTTGAAAGAGCAGGCAATGCTCTTAACCTCTGAGCCATCTCTCCAGCCCCTTTCATAGACATTTCTGTTTGGCCTTTTATTACCCAGAAGTTTTGTTTATAGATTGTATACTGGGGAAACTTCTTTTTTATGGTAAAAGTATTTATTTATTTATTGATTGATTTTTATTGAGCTCTACATTTTTCTCTGCTCCCCTCCCCGCCTCTCCCCTCCCCTTTAACCCTCTCCCAAGGTCCCCATGCTCCCAATTTACTCAGGAGATCTTGTCTTTTTCTACTTCCCTCTGCGGAAACTTGTAATGTGTGACAACTGCTTTGTGTGCAGGGAGGGTATCTATAATTCTTTTTGCCCCGAACTTCAGAATATGGTTTATTTCTCTGCATACAGTGGGTCTGAGTGAAAAAATCCAGCATCCAACATCAAAGACACTTTGGTTCTTGAGATTAGAGAAGAAAAGTTACCATTTGAATGGAGGAAAGCAAAAGTACAGATCCTCATAAAATCACAGTATGAATTTTATTCTTTTGAAAGAACGCTAAATGGCTACACATACTTTACTGTTTTAATGATTAATTGGGGAATGCAATGTTTTTCAAAATTTATATTTGAACCAAACTTTTAATTTGTTTTGGTCTTAACTGTTTATTTTTTTTTAAAATTAACTTAATCACATATTGCATTAATTAACACTTGGAATTTATGTTCGGATCTGTCATCAACCAAGCGTCTCTGGCTCTGAGCCGTGTTTCTAAAAGCATGGGGAAGAGCTCTCGGGCTGTTTTTTGATTTTCTGGTGGAGGTGGACGTATACTTTATGCTGGTCAGTCACGATCCTTGGCAAGGGGTAGCGTGAAAGAGAGCTTTTGCTGTTACATGATAAACCATGTAAAGGCGGGCTGTGAGCAGCCGGACGAGACTCCCAGAGGACTGTGAGAATGGTTACCTAGGGACGAAATGGGTGTGTACTCATGCCTTCACAGAACAGAAAGTTTGTTCCCAGGTTGAGCAAGAATCTGTGAGGCGGTTTACTTCCCAAACTGGCTCCGGATTCAGTTTTCCTGGCATCCCTCAAGCACGGAGTCCTGTCTTTTGGCTCCTGGTGACAGGCAGCCTGTCACCTCTGCTTCTGGTGTCTTGTCCAAGGAAATGCTCTGTGCCATAGGGCATGGAAAGACACAGTTGGAAGAGGCAAGCTGCCAGGGGCAGAGGCAGAAGTTCCACAGCATGGTGAGGGCAACCGAAGTGGCCATAAGACTGTGGTCAGCTGGAGCCTGCTTCCCCTTTCCCAATCTAGACTTGGAGGACTGGATGGTGCACACCTTTGATTGGCTGCCCTCGGGGGACATTTTAACGTTTTGCTGCAGGTCTTTTATTGACGCAGGGATGCTGGTTTAGATCAACGGCCAAGCCGCTTTTGAGTTTTTACAGTAGGTTGGGCCAGCTAAAATTTCAAACCTTGTTTCTGATGTCTGTCCATACGATGAAAGTAATGCAACTCACACAAGATCGAGAGCCACCATGTCGTTTAAATTATAACATAGCTTATGCTTGAAACTGAAATTTATCTAAATCGAAGAACTTCAACTTTTGCTTTTTAGAAATAGTTTATGAAAACTGAAAACACCAAACTACAAGTCCAAGGGTATGAGCTCAAACCCTAATTAGTGAACACCATTCAGATTGCTTCTCCAGCAATAGGTTCCAGGTGCAGGGCATGAGAAGCAAGCATAATTGTCAATGGGCTCATTACAATGGGTTTATAACCTAATTGGTGGCTTTCCTTTGAATTATCACGAAGAGGGTGAATCATCAAATGTATCAGAATTACTCTTCCAACATACCAGTCTTATGTATAAAGCATCACAAGAACTCAGACAGAAGTGACTTTTTGAGAAATAAATAGATAGAGGTTGTGCCCATAATCAAATATTCAAAGGCAAGGTTCTTAGGTAGAACAAAGACTAATACCAAGGACCTGCACACATCTGCACAACAGGAAAGTGCTGTTTGATTCGATCTTCAGGCCTTTTTAAATTAAGTCTGCTTTCCTGTCCTGTGACTCAAATGTGTAGTGTCTTCAGCAATGGGGCCTCTCTGTCAACTTCTGGAGGGTAGCCAGTAGCATTGGCAGTAGCTGAAAGATTTAAGGGTCAACGGCAGTTCGTTGATCAAACACTCCAAAAGAGGTAATCCCCTGTTGGCATCGGGCTTTTGACTTGCTGGCTTGTAGCATCTAGCTGGAGCATTGCCACCCCGTTATCAGAGAACTCAAGCTTTGAGACAATGAAAATGATCCTTTCTGGAGGTTTCAGAAGGATCTGCAGCGGTTTGACATTTCAATCATGACTGCTTCGATCACTAGGAACCACTTCAGGTGCACAGGACACCACCAATATCATATGCAAATATGATAGACTCCAGTACTCCAGAAAACTCAGGGATTAGTATTATACCACAAATCTCTTCTCCATTTTGATCTCTACTTCTCTCTCTCCCTTACACACATTCACTCTTCCTTTTTCATCCTGATCATATTCATTATTGGTTTTAAAGGTTATTCTTCTGACTTTCATACGGTAATCATTATAACTCAGATTTTGTAACTATTTCCTAGTTATTTACAGTTACAAAACTATTTTGGAGGCTTTCTCATCTCAAATGCGTGTAAGCAGCAAAGGAACCCACTGATACCACCACTCCCATTTTGCACATGCTTGCACAGGATTCACACCCCTAGACTGGGTAGGCTTTTGGACACACAGTCTTTATAACATGATGGAGGAAGGTCATTGGTTAAGTAATAAAGAAACTGCTTGGCCTCATAGGTTAAAACATAGGTGGGAGGAGTAAACAGAACAGAATGCTGGGAGGAAGAGGAAGTGAGCTCAGACTCGACAGCTCTGCTCTCTGGAAAGAGGCCATGCTCCCCTCTCCCGGGCAGATGCACACGATGAAGCAAGCTGCCAGGTCAGACATGCTGAATCTTTCCCGGTAAGACCGGTGCTACACGGTTTATTAAAGAAGGGGGGTTGATCAGGATATCAGAATTAGCCAGTAAGGGCTAGAGCTAATGGGCCAAGCAGTGTTTAAATGAATATAGTTTGTGTGTTGTTATTTTGGGGCATAAGCTAGCCAGGCGGCCGGGGTGCTGGGGACGCAGCCCCGCCGCTCCTATTACTACAATAACACACGAATTGAAAGATTCACAACATGATGCTTTGCATGTCTCTGATTAAAATATGAAACTGATTTGACCTTGCTACTTGCCTTCGCTTAAAGAAAGAATACCAGAGATAAAGAAATGAAGGAAGATAAGATGGCTGTTACAAGAGGAGCAGGCTCTCAAAGAACTTATTGTCTCAAAGGAAGTAGAGACGACACACCTGGACAAGGAAAAGACAAATGTCCGCAAAGGTGTCAGGACAATTAGGCACCTCACTGTAGGTGTGGTGGGAGACAGAATTTGCTATTGAACTGGCAGCTTTAGCTACCCTGAGAGAGTTAGAGATACATACTCCCCAATGAAGAATGTTGAGAAAATGGTAAAGTACAATGTAGCCATTCAAGTAGAGAAGGGAGGGTTGCAAAAAAAAATGTTGTAAGTTCCATTATTTATTCCTTTGAAATTTCCAGCAAATGTAACTCCAAATTAGTCAAGTAAAATCTGGGCTAATGGTTAGCAAGTCCTGCCACTAATGACAAAAACCTCGGTTAAACTGTGCTTCTTGGTTGCAAGCAAAGGTTATGAAGTTTAATTGTCTGAATTTGAATCCCAGCTGCTTCGTTTACCAAGCAGTAATCTTGGCAAGTAACTTGACCTCTTGATGCTTTAGCCTTCCTGGGTTGATGGGGTGGCATAGTAAAACCTCTTAAGACTTGTGGTAGAAGCTATATGTTTTAAGAATTGTATACAGAAGCTTTATGCGAATGGGGCCTGATGCTGCCCATGGGTGTCTTCCATGTTGGAGTTTATTATTCCTGTAATTCACTAAGAATGCTCACTGGAAGGGATGGCTTAGGTTCGCAACAGTAGTGAAATATGATTTCTTTCTTCTTTTACATCCATGTCCGGCACACAGGATGACACAAAGTAACTCTGACTTTCTGATCTCAAAGTTTATAATGGAGTACCACTTAATGCTATTTGAATTATTTTATTTTTGGTTAAATGAACAAGATCGCTCAACCAAGGGAAATAAAAAAATATTAAGTACTTTTAAAATTGGACTTTTAACATTGAACTGCCGGAAAAAAATGATAATTTAGGATACTTCAGTTACACGCAAGCCCTCTAATGAGTTCTGAATTATTTTTGAACAAATAACCATTGACCCTGAGTTGCCACAAAAGCAAAGTCAACGTTCTCCTGCTATAAATATGTATAAACTTTTTTTCACTGTTTTCATTTCCTAAAAGTTTGCTTTAATAAAATTCAATTTGGAAGATTTTCCAAAGAAAAACTACAACTACACTATTTTTGTCATAAAGGATAAAAACAAATATGGTATAATTTTGAGCTAAGTTAGCTCACCATTTTTTCCTAAGTACTTTGAAATATTATAACAACTGCCTTAATATTATTATAATCATATTACCAAAATAGCCTTCAGAATAGTTTAAAACTATTTTAATAAAAGAGATAGAAACAGGATGAAATGAAAATATAATATCAAATGACAATGCATATCTAGAAGCTTGAAGTATTACTCAAATTATGAAAAAATTTCAGAAAAAATGTTGAATAATATTGTGTCATAAATGGGTCCATTTTTTTTGAAATGTGGAAGTGCTTTTATTGTGGAATACTTTAAAAGGTATAATTGACATAAAAAAGTGGGAATGAATAAAGCCATCAGGATTAGTGTAGAAAGTTGATGTGGGACACCCTTCTTTATGTCGTGAATATGTTTTATTATCATTGGTTAATAAAAAAGCTGTATTTAGAGCAGAATATAGCTAAGCAAGAAATTCAAACAGGTACAGGGAGAAAGAAGGGAAAGTCAGGGAGATGCCAGCAGCTTCCAGGGAAGCAAGATGAGAGGTAACAAGCCACAAGCCTTATGGTAAAATATAGACTAATAGAAATGGATTAATTTAAATTGTAAGAGCTAGTTAATAATAAGCCTGAGCTAATAGACCAAACAGTTTGTAATGAATATTAGGCCTCAGAGTGGTTATTCAGAAGTTGAAAGGAGGGAGAGAAACTTCCAGTTACAAAAATTTACAGATTGGGATGGGGGGGAAGGGGAGGGAAATGGGAAGAGGGGAGGAGGTGGAAATTTTTAATAATATTTTTAATAAATTAAAAAAAATTACAGATTGTAAAAGGCAGAATGAACTCAAAATATTTTCAATGTATGATGCAGAGTTTTGAGACCCAGAGTCATGATGACATACAGTGGTTACCAAAACCTCTACCCATACCAACATATGTCTATATAGTACATATTCAACAATTTATTCTTTATTTCATCTTTAATTATTTCCTTCAAGAAAGTACATGTAAAATAGAACCGCCATTACCAGCGTCATTACTCCACTAACATTCCTGTAGCTGCTGCCAAATATTTCTGCAATAGTTTAAGATGTGTTTCACCATTTACCGTCTGTTTTTTCTCTAATTGTCAAAACATGGAAATAACTAAAGATAAGGGGAAGCTCTATGAAATGCCAGACTGTGCTGTATAAATATAACTTAATATATGTAGCTATGTCTTAGGAATGCAAGCTACTAATTTGTAACATTCAAAAGAGTACTTGTTATTATAATAGTGATTGTGACTTTTAAAAAGATTAAATACATATAATTGCCTGTTTCTAGTACATTAGAGCCAGTGTTAAGAATAAATGTTTTCAAAAAGAATAGCTTAAGGAACTCAAAAAAAAAAAAAAAACAAAACTCAGTGCCAAAACAATCAAACAAAAGTTACTGGATTAAAAAGTGAGCAAAAGACTTAAGCAGACATTTCTCAGAAGAAAACATTGCAAAGGACAATAGGAACAGGAAAAAAAAATGACAAACATCACAGGCCTTTAAGGAAACTCAAGAACCAGGAGGCATCACGGAACCCCAGTAGGAATGGCTAATAACAGAAAAACAAGCAATAACACATGCTGAAGGTGTGGAGAAAGTGAAACCCTGCACACTATTGGCAGTCGTGTGAATTAATGCAAACCCTATGGAAAAATAGTACAGAGGTTCCTTGAAAATTAACAGTAGAATTCATATCTGACCTATTAAACCTACTATGGGGAGATAGTCAAAGGAAGGGAAATCAGTGTGTTGAAGAGGTTCCACATTCCCATGTGTTAAAAATAAGTTTGGGATCACAATGAAAGAGACAGCCACTTCAGCTGAAGTGTCTGGACTACGCAAGACTTTACTTAAGAGGGTGCGCTAAAAAGAGCAGACATGCCAAAACAAGGAGGGTTCATGGTTTCATTGGAACTTAGGTGACAAGTGGGGCTTTCTCACATTGGTTGGAGGCCTACTTCACAGTCTTACTCAACTGGCTCCTTCTAAATGATTGTCACACAGGAAGTGAAGGGTGAAGGGGCCAGCCAGTTTAATTGGAGAGTGTAGTAGGGCTTTTCTGTAAACAAAGGCGTGTTGGCTGGAGAGATTAACAACACTTGCTTAAACGTCCTACAAGATGGGGGAGACAAAAAGATTTGAATTCATTCCTCTAAACACAAGTTTTAAAGCATTTGATAGAAAAGTCTCATATTAAATATTTTTACACATGTTCATTGTAACATTATTCATAGTAGCTAAGAAAACAAAAGCAAGAACCTAAGTATCATCAGTGAAGAAAGGATCAGGAAAAATGTAATACTTACAAAAAAAGGAATAAATTCAGCCATAAAAGGATGGAAACTATAGTTTTTGTAGCATTCTAGATAATTATACTAAGTCAGGGAAGCCAGGGATAGAAAGATCTGTAGGCGGAGACTGTTCTTATGTTTCCCGATTGCTCAGACCCAAGTAATCACACAGAAACTATAACAATTACAACACTGTTTAACCAATAGCTTAGGCATGTTTTTAGCTAACTCTTACATCAAATTAACCCATTTCTATTAATCTGTACATCATCATGAAAGGCTGTAGCCTACTGGTAAGGTTTTGGCTGGCAACTGGTGTCTTTCTCCTTCTCCGTCTACTTTCTCTCTATATCTCTATTCAGATTTCCCATCTGGCTTTACCAAATCATTGGCTGAAACAGCTTCTTTAATAACGGTAATAAAACATATTCATGGCATACAGAGAGTATCCCCCATCAAATATCAGTACGACTTCTAACATATATGGAACCTGAAAGTATTGACTTTCATATAAGAGCAGAATAGTAGTTCCCAGAGACTGTGGAGAGGAATAGAAGAGGGATGAAAATTGACTAATCAATGGGTAGGTACTGTGTTATAGTTAGGTAGGATGAGGATGAGGATGGGCTAATCAATGGGTACTGTGTTACAATTAGGTAGGTACAGGATGAGGATGGATATTCAATGGGTACTATGTTACAGTTAGGTAAGCAGAGGATGAGGACAGACTAATCAATGGTCACTGTGTTATCGTTAGGTAGGCTGAGGATGAGAATGGGCTAATCAATGGGCACCGTGTTACCATTAGTTAGGTATAGGATGAGGATGGAATAATCAGTGTGTACTGTGTTACCGTTAGTTAGGTACAGGATGAGGATGGTGTTCTCATTAGCACATCAGAAGACTCAGCAGCTTGTCTCAGATACATTCCTAGGTTGATGCGACTCCTTACCTCTCTGAATGCTTTATGTCTGCCATTTTACACACAATTGAGGAACTTCCATCTTCCCATCAATATTGGCTCCTGGGTTCATTTCCTGAGGCCTGCTATTGCTCTTTTGCTTCCTGTGTGTTGTAATGGTGATTTCTATGACTTGATTCTTGGCTTTACTTGTGAATTCTGTGAAATAGTAGGTAAGGTAAGATATTAATAAAATTAAGGATTAAGCAGGAAAGAGATTGCAACTTTTAAAGGTAGACTCACAGGCAGAATACATCTGGAAGAGGCAGTAGTGTTTCCCAAAGAGGAAACACTAGAAATATGAATCATATATATGATTAAGAATAAAATTATTGAGCTGCTATAAAGAATAAATCCATGGATCAGAAAAGTTTACAGGATTCCATAAAAAGGAAACAATGATTTTTTTTGTGAATAATATCTTAAGGAGATATATTTTCTTCAAGAAAAAAGGACTTCATGACATATTCTAATGGACTATATCTCTCAAAGCAAATAGCAAAGGAATCAAATGTTTAAAGTCATTGGTGATATCTTTATGAATTTGCAGGATGTAAATATTATTTAAGTATTTTGTGAATATTTTTAACAAAAAGAAAAATGATCAATTAAGCTAAAGTTAAGAATGCTGTTTATTGGCTAACAGTGAGAGATTATGTGGGAGACTAGTGTATTTGTAAAACTGATCAACTATAAAATGAAATTCTTTTATCCAAAATACAGTAAAATACTTGGAAATAAATGTGAACCAGCAAAAAAAAAAAGCCGTAGTATATGGTAGCCAAATCATTCTTAAACCTATGAAAAAGATCTCTAGTATATTTAGTTGCTTCCCAAATTATAAATTAAAACCCAAATGAGATGTCATTCCAAACAAAATCAATTTGCTAAAGTAACTGTGCCAAGTGTTGGGAAGGAAGCAGAAAGCCTGGATCCTGTCTCCATTACTGATAGGAATTGTAAATCCCAAATTAATTGCTAGGATTTAGTAATGTTGAACACTTCCATATTCTATGACCTAATAACTGTGAAAATTTATCATCCATTGCCAACAGGTACATACAAAATTATTTCTAGCAGTTCTATTTATAGTAAAGCGTGTCAGCAATTGCCAGGACCACCCCAAAGTTGGCAACTCACAGACACACTCTCAAGATCCAACGGTATTAGTGTTGTATTCACTGGTGTGGCTTATCTTACAGAAAACACAACAGAAGCAGCACAAAGTAAAAACCATAAGGAGCAAAGTCCAGAGACTAGCTATGTATTCCCAGAGTCCTCGCCAAGTGGAATAGGGCAGAGCATGCTACCTCCCACCATATGTGAGCTGTCTACCAGGCAAATTTGGAGGAAACCAAGTGTCAGATGCTTTCCCCCTTTTATTGAAAATATAATATATCCTGATTACAGTTTTCCCCTGTCTCTATTCCAGTTCCCTCTCCCACATCCAGACCTGCTCCATTTCTGCCTATCATTAGAAAACAAACAGGCTTTTAAGGGAAAATAATAAAATATAACAGTAAGATAAAACAAAGCACATTGAAATTGGACAAAACAAACAAACTAAAAGAGTCCAAGAAGATGCACAAGAAACAGAGATCCATTTATTCCCATGCTCAGGAATCCAGTAAAAACACAAAACTGGAACCATAATATATATGAAGAGGAACTCTTCAGGCCCTGTGCCTGCTGCCTCTCTCTGTGAGTGCATATGAGCTCTGATCATGTTGACTTAGAGGTTCATGTTTTATTGGTGTCCATCCCCTCTGGCTCCTACATTCTTTCTGCCTCCTCTTCCATGGGGTTCACTGAACTCTGAGGGGAAGAATTTGATGGAGACTTTCAGTTTAGGCTGAGTGTCCCAAGACCTCTTATTCTGTGCATTTGACTAAGGATCTCTGTATTTGTTCCCATCTGCTGCTGGAGGAAGCTTCTCTGGTGATGGTCAAGCAAGATACTGAACTATGAGTATGGCAGAATGTCATTAGCATCATTTTATTGTTACTTTTGTTTTAGACCAGTAGTATTTGGTTTTATCCTAGATCCCTGGGCTATCTAGTCTCACATTCTTGACCACTCAAACATTGTTGGGTATGGTATCTGCCTTATGGAATAGACCCCAAGTCAAATCTGATATTGGTTGGTTATTTCCATCAGCTTTGTCCAGCCATTGCACTAGGATATCTTACAGGCAGGACAACATTGTAGATCAAAGAGTGTATGGCTGCCTTGGTGTCTGTTTCTCTTTTGGCAACATGCAGAGTTCCTTCCCATACCAAATACACTAGGGTGTAGGGGCGAAGGGCTCTGTGTAGGTACCAGCTCAACTTCTCTATCTTCAATGGACTGTGTAGGTGCTGTCTTCGGCAATAAGGACCTTGCTGTCAGTGTGTGGAGAACAACCTACAGTCTTGGTAACAGAATGGGCTGTTTGGAGATTCCCATGGCATTCCTTTGGGCAATAATTAAACTGGATGTGACTGAAATCAGGTTAGGAAGCTTCATTTGGTGTCAAGCGATGCAATGCAGAACTAAATCATTATAACATTAAAGAATATGCATATTATGCTTTTGTTTGAAGTTCCAAAGTGCTCCACATTAAACACCATAGTGTTTTATCACTTGGTGAGTGTTGAGTGTATGGTTGGTTACTTTCGTCACTGGGCCAAATACATTCAATTTGGATGATGTTTTATGGTTTATTTCCATGAAAAGTTTACTCATGAGCATGTTTATCTTGGAAAAAAGGAGATAGGAAGGTAGGAGAAACATATTACTTAGAAAAATGGTTAGAATTTCTAATAGTTTTATGCTATTAATGTGAAACTGTAGAGTTATGAACAATTTAGTGAATATTATGTCAGAAGGTCACTGAGTGTGGCATTTCAGGGTTTTGTACTGTCCATATGGTGACACCATAGAGAATTTCTACTCAGAGCTTGAAATGTGACCATCTCACATTAATGCATGCTGTATGTATGATCCATAATTGTTTGTCATAGCTATGTGCTCTACGCGTGAAGTCCAGACCACCCTTATGATTCTTAATATAATCAATCATGTCACATCTCAACCTTTTTTTATTACACAGATAACATACATTATTGAGCACATTTAAAATACATTGTTTAAGGAAATCTTTTTACATTTTAGTAGGAATACCCCACATTAAAACTGTAGATGTGGCTTATATTGTATATTACTTAGTATTAGTATAAATCATGTCACTGATAGCGACGATATGAATAGACATATTTTCTATTTGATTGGTTTCTAAATACCAAACTCCTAACGAAGTTGTTCTTAGTGATTCTCAGGCACCCAAGTCCGCGTGCTAGTCTAGTGAGGCCTCCTTAGAACTCCCTAGGTTCTCAGATCCTGGTGGCTGTATAAATGCTTCTATCCACTGACAAGTAGCCATATGAACCATATAAATGTTCATGTCTTATTTTCAATTATCTTGACTTATGGCTGCTTGCAGATCATCTATAAAATATTGCTTAGTAGAACTATTTAAAATATTATCTTTCCTGGGCTCTAGCCTCAAATTACCCAGAGACACAGTGAAGGCAGCGAATGCAGGTGAAGATGCTAACGGGCAAACTATGACACATGCACTCGGTATAATCAGCACCTGCATTTCTGCCCCCAGGGCTGGTGCTTCCGTGTGCTTCCCCTCAACTGAAAACGTCTTGCTGGGCTTTGATAAAATGTTGACAAGAAAACCCAGGACACTAGAAATCTGTTTAGTCTGATATATGCTGTCGATGTATCTGTGTCTGTAGTTAACAGTATCCACTAGCTCAAGCTGAGTCTCGAGTTAAATCACAAGTAGAAACCATTTTCCCCTGCTTCTTTCTCTTTACTCCAGGTGAGACTCCTACAATCAGCCGGCGCAGGCCAGCTCGTCTCTGATTTATTTCTCTTCACTATGGCAGTATTTCCTGTCTTTAAAACACTAAATCGCGGTTTCAGGCATGGTCGCTTCTGACTCTGCCTTGGGCGCCTGTGGAAGAAGCTTGCATGTTTGCTCTCTCTGGCTGAGTTCCACCGCCGACTCCGCTGCGTTGTGCTTCAGAGCGGATGAGGGCCATTGCTGGTGTCCCACGTTGAGGGCAGGGGAAATCAGTCTTCCTTTTTGTTTTGCTGCCGCCACCCGTTCAGTGGTTCTAGTTCACTCTTGTGACTGCTGAAGCTGTTGGCATCGGTGCTCACACATCCCATGTCCTGGAATAACGCAGACACCCTATGGACCAACACAGCTTGGCTCATACCTGATTTTACTCACTCTTTCTCTTTAATATTCTTGTTAGGGGCTGTGGGGACATTTTTGGGATAGGCACAATGATATTTAGACCTGCCCTCTGCCTCAGCTGATAATCATATCCTTAAACCAGAGCTTCGGTCCCCTCGCGCTACGCCTTCATTACAGACCAGCTTGTTTTTACAGGACTCTCGCTGGTGCCACTAGACAAAACATAGAGAACCCAGTTAGACTTTAATTAAAAGACCTATTTTAGCCAATTTAGGCTGCTATAACCAAAATATCATAGATGACATAGTTTACAAATCATGGAAATTTCCTTCTTGGGTTGGCGAAATAGTAAAGGGCTTGCCATGCACGCATGATGATTTGATTTCAGTCCTAGGACCCACACAAATGTCAGGCCTGTTGGCGAACGCTTGCTCTGTCAGAGCTGAGGGGGCAGAGAAAGGTGGATCCCTGCGACTTTCTGCAAAGACTTTAACCTAAAGCAGCTTCCAGGCAAGTAAGAGATCTTGTTTCAAAAAATCAGAGTGGACGGCTCCCGAGGAATCATAGGGAAATTTGACCTCTGGCCGGTACACACAGAAGCCTATACGTGAATACTTATCAGCACCCATACCTGCCCAAAAACCCAAATGAATACACCTTCCTCCCCTCACAAGCACACACAAACAGGCACAGGAATGGGCACCTACGCACATTTATTGTTCAGAGTTCTTTAGATTGAGATTTACTGTCTAAAGAGGGTTCCTTCCAGGTTTAAATCTCTAATACAACTTTAGTTGTGTGTGTTGTGGTTTATGGTATAAAGGTCATATTTGTTTCTATTGCATATGGTATTATACGATATTGAGTTTTTCTAGCATCATTTGTTGAAGATGCTTATTGTATTCCTGGCACATTTTTCAAAGAAGAATAAACCATATACTCACAGATTTATTTATCTATGCCAGTGATATACCATTGTAATAGAAGAATCACCCATATTATCACAGTTTTATCTGTGTCAATGATATATACCATTATATATATGTATATATATATACATATATATATATATATATAGATGTTTTGCAATTAGAAAGTATGAAGTCTTCAACTTTGTTCTTAAGTTAGTTCAGTCGTTTGGGGTCCTTTGTGGTTTCATACAAATTGTGAGAATTTTTTTTGTCATTGATATTTTGATGAGAATTTAAATTGTGTATCGTTTTAGGCTGTATTAACATTATAACTTTAGTTATATAACATTAGTTCTTTAAATCCACAAACGGAAATGTCTTCCTATGTATTTGCGCCTATTTAATTTTCTTCCCTCCAGACCTCACTCATAATCTCTGGAGTTAAAACAAAATGCATCCTTGCCGGGCATGATGGTGCGTGTGTTTAATCCTAGCACTCGGGAGGCAGAGGCAGGTGGATCTCTGAGTTCGAGGCCAGTCTGGTCTACAGAGTTCCAGGACAGTCAGGGTTACACAGTGAAACTCAGTCTGGAATAATTCATTATAAGTCTTTCTTATAAGTACATCTTACATGTGGGTGTACATGGGATTATTTCCCTAGCTTCTTTTAAGAGTTGTTCAGTGGCAGTGATACCAACACAGCTGATTGCTGTGTGCTCTTGTATCCTGAAACTTTACTGATAAAAAAAAAAACCACTTCTATTCCTAGTTTCATTCTGTGACTATACAAACAAACACTATGATCTTTAAAAAGCAGCTCAGGGGAGGGAAGGATTTATTTGTCTTATACTCCTAGGTCACAATCCATCATTAAGGGAAGCCAGGATGAGAATTCAAACAGTAACTTCATAGAGGAACTCTGTTGTTTTGCTTGCTTGCTTATGCAGCCTAGGACCACTTGCTCAGGGAATGGTGTTACCCACACTGGGCTGGTCCCCCCTACTTCAAACAAGGCAATTAAAGCAATCCCCCCAAAACATGGTCATGGGCCAATCTGAACTGGGCAGTTCCTCAGTCAAGTCTTGCAGATAGCTCTAGCCTCAAGGTGACAAAGCTAACTAACTTTAGGATGATGGGTTCTTTTTTAAAATGGTAATTTTCTCTTTATATAAGGTCACATCATCCTTAATAATGATAAAAGATCACCTCACTTTCTTCCATTCTAATTTGGAAGTTTCTTATTCGTTTTCTTGCCTTGTTGCTCCACTCAGGATGCCGGTGTTATATTGAATGGAAGCAGAAGCAGTGATCATTTGTGCCTTGCTTCTGATGGAAGATAAAAAGCTGCCAGTTTCATTGCTGAGTAAGATGCTAGCTGGGAGATTTTTGTATGTGGCCTTGCTTATGGTGAGATAATTTTCTTGTGCTCCTGCTTTTAAAGTGCTTTTATCATTTGTAATTAATTTTATCCATCACCATATCTGCATATATTGTGAGGATAACGTGATTTTCATTCTTTACTGTATTTATTGGGTGAATTAGACTGATTATTTATATGTTTAATATTGGTGATCTTCAGTGTTCCCTAAACAATTTAGTTTATATTTTGTACTATATGCCTTCTTTTTATATTCTCAAGGAGAAGAACACTCATTTCATAAGAAAGCTCTTTCACCTACTGTTGTAATAAGAGGGGAGGGGCTGTGTCCCCAGCATCCCGGCTGCCTGGCTAGCTTATACCCCGAAATAATTACACAGACACTGTATTCTTTTAATCACTGCTTGGCCCTTTTCTATCTAGCCTCTTCTCGGCTAACTCTCGCACCTGGACTAGCCCATTTTCAATCATGTGTGTAGCACCCCAAGGTGCGCTTACTGGGAAGATTCTAGCCTATGTCCATCCTGGGTCAGAGCTGAATCACGTCTGCCTCAGAGAGCAGAGCTATCACTTCTACCCAGGAGAGGGGAGCATGGCCTCTTTCCAGAGAGCAGAACTGTCGAGTCTGAGCTCACTTCCTCTTCCTCCCAGCATTCTGTTCTGTTTACTCCTCCCACCTATGTTTTAACCTATGAGGGGCAAGCAGTTTCTTTATTGCTTAACCAATGAAATCAACAGATTGATATATGACACTCCCACATCAACCTACCACTCTCTCTGCTGCCTTTTCTGGCATTTCTTTTTTTCATTTTATCTCAACCTTATTGCGAATGCATTTTTTCCCCCTCAGAATTACCAGAATATAGTAACTGTTTTGAAAATGATCTTTTCATTCTTGTGCAATTCACAGAGAAAGTATATGTTGTTTGTGAACATTCAATCACTGCATGAAAATGCATGCTCACATGCTTGTGAACACACAGAGATTTATTTCTCACGAGCTCATACTCTCAAAGTAAATAAATCCATACCACTAGGACCCAGGAAGTCCACGAAGACTCATAACCACTCCGAGACTCTTCCTATATTCACCGTTAGTCACTATCATCTCTTCTGTTTCCTGCAATAAGCAGAGTTTAGATTTATACCATGAAAGACTGCTCTTTCACTTTATATGATTCGAAATATATAGTATAAAACAAACTAATTCTGGTTTCTTTTATTCAACACTGTATTTGAAATATTTTTGCCTCATGTGTCATTTTAGATGATTTATCATTGTTGCTGTGAGATTATAATCATGTTTTTCCATTATGTTGTTGAGACATATTTGAGTAGTTGCCTTTTTTTTTTCCTTTTAGGAATAGTTCTGGAGTGAATATTCTTGTTCATTACTTTCCTGAGCAAACAGATAGAGTACTTCCAGTGAAATTAGGTTTGTCTAAATTCTCTTGCTTATTTTTGGTCTTTCGTTGACCACCTTGGTCTGATGAGCCCAAGGACTCCATGAATGAAAAGAGGATATGTGTTTAGAATCATGCTGAATGGACTTGGCAAGCATCTGTTAGACATAATTTTTCATTAAATATTGTCATAGCTCATGATTTTGCAGCTAACTCTCATATGTGAGGCAAATTGGGAGACGAACCATTTAGAATTTTAAAATGCCTTTTCCAACATGATTTTGCTCGGAAATTATTTTAGTGGATGATTTGAAGAAATTTATTGTAGTGAATACAAGTCATTAAGATATTTCGCTACAAAGTTGCTTTAGATAGGTATATATTTTCAGCTGCGTTGGCTATGATAAAGCTAGATATTTGACCTTTTTAATTGACACTTAGAATTTATTTATTTATAGTACTTGGTTGCTATCCATGAATTATTCTGACACCTCCTGGGAATCCTACAGCGAGTAAATGAGAAGTTTCCAACCTAGCAGTCTAGGATGATTTTGTGTGAATAACTCCCAAAAGCAAAGATGACTTACTTTGGTGCTAAGATCTACCTTCCTGTGCTCCGCGATGTCTCCTCATTCAGCCTGTAACAGCGTTGCACAGCTGGGATTCGGAGAGGCTGTCTACTGGATGCAAGTGATTTCCTTTCCTGAATTGTGAACAGAGACACTCCTTCGGAGGAGGAAAGCGGGCCGGTTTGCCTTGGCCAAAGCCCCATGGCCCAGAGTCAAGCCGGTAAGTGCTTTCTCAAGCGCCTAGACTAGTTTCTTTGAGGCCCAGTCAAGGTAGCCTAAGAAGGAAATTACCTAATCATCTCTGCTCTGGCATCTGTAAGTACACATCTGTTTCTTTCAGTTCTGCAGGAGAATGCTTCTGAACTGGCCATTTCCCTAGATATGAGGGTGCATCTATTATGAGATAGAAAATAATTTCCATAGACAAAGAGTTGGAGACTAGATTATAAAACAAGCATGCCTGATAATAGTTTATTTATTAAATATTCCTCGTGCATGGTGCATAGCCGCTCTCCTGATACAGTACTAGAAAGCTTGGAACATGGTCATTTATTCTAGGATTTCTCAATATGTGGTCCATGCCCCTGGTCATGTTGAATCTGAATCTCTTGTAGGTGAAGAGGCCTAAAAACGGTAACTTCTGCCAGTTATCTCAGATGACTCTGGAGTAAACGAACACTGATGTCGATATGGCATAATCCTTATTTCATACCTTGTTGAACTGACGGTTAGCGTTCCTTTGAGAATAAAAAGAAAAGTTAGCAGCAAAATGTTAAAAGACTGATGTGAATCCAAGTATAAATGCTCTTAACTTCAGAGACAAGTTAACAGTGGAGTTCAGGCAGACAGATGTCTGTGAGCTGATGGTCACCCTGGCCTACACAAGACTGAGTCTGTCTAAAAGAAAAACAGAGCTCACACAAAGGTGATCCCAGCACTTGGGATCCCATGCCTTTAATCCCAGCACAAGGGAGCTGAGACAGAAGTAATATGGCTGGGTAGAAAGAGGAATAAAAGGGGGAAGAGACAGGAAATCAGTGGAGGGTGGAGTCTTCAGGATTCGTGGAGACAAGATCTTACCCATTTTCAGTCTGAGGTAGAGGTGGGAGCCAGTGGATGGCTGCTTTGCTTTGCTGATCTTCAGGTTGAACCCCAATACTTGTCTCTGGGTTTTTATCATTTGTGCTACATTAAGTCATCCTTTTTAAAAGGATAGCTTCCTGGAGGTACTGAATGAATTAATATAGATACACATATGTATATATTACATATTTAATATAGAAACCTTTTGCTAATTTACATAAGTTTCATAGCATCAGATAATGAGATGCAAAATCAATGGGTTTCATTCTACATATTTACGTTTACACTAGGTACCATTTCCTAAAGGTTTTTCATTGTAAGATAAAATCTGGATAGAAGAAACGTACACACAAGCACATACATGTCCACATGTCCAGACACTGTTTATTTAGGAATTCTCTCATTCAGTATTCAAGGTGAGCAGTTCAGTTTAACTTCACTATAAAACAGTACACTTAAACATGCTTGTCTTGGGACACTGGGGATTTTATTTCTATCAAAGTTAACATGGTGCCTTTGACCTGTGAAAAATGTTGACCCTGAAATTAGCGTTATTTGGCAATGTATTCATAAATAGTGTGTCAGGGTCATCTAGTCTCATGCTTTACAGTTTTCACGTTGAGACCTGGAATCAGGTGGCTCTCGGAGAATTGCTGGCTTCTTTGAGTAGGAAATAAGAACTCAGTGCTATAGCCTGGGTTAGTCATTGTTTATCACATCTTGTATAATTTGACTATGTTGTAGCTTTAGTAAACAAAAAGTTGCAGTTATATTTTAATTTATTTTGAATTTGTGTTTTGGATGCAGTTTATTGTTTGGGGAGATTTTATTCTCCTCTGTAAGTAAGTTTTACATATATATATCTAGTTATATATAATCTGTCTATTTATTTGGGACATTTGTAATTATTTTTAATATATGGCCTGTTGTTAGTTTATAATTATGCTTTTAGTGATATATAAGAACCATTATTTGTCTAAATATGAAAATTAAAATTATTTGTCTACACATGTAATCATGGAAGAGGGCAGAAGGATTCTAAGAGTCAGGGACAGTGGAGGACAGCCACCTCATAGTAGCCCAGGGCATGGCATGGTGGTCTCACAGCAACTGTGACTGTATGAACAAGACCTGCAGAAGATCAAGCCAGCCAAATTTCTGGTGTGGAGGGTGGATATAGGAAGAGTTGAAACGGAGGGAATGGAGGTGGAGCTGATCAAAATACAATATGCTTGTGTATGAAAATAAGAATAAGTTAAAATAATAACAATGATAATTGCTTTAGATCATGTGGTATTTTCCATTCATACTAATTTTTAAGTATTTAAAAATTTTAGTGAATGAGGGGACTGAAGAGAAAGCTCAGAGGTTAAGAGCACATACTATTCCTTCATAGGTAGTTTACAACCACCTGTAAGTAACTCCACAGGATCTGATGTTCCCTTGGCCTCTAAGGACACCCACATACAGGTGTGCATACACACACACACCACACACACATTCACCCCAACAAATACACACCACACATACCACACACACACACACACCACATACACATACACACCACACCACATCTATACATCACACATACACACACACACTGACCCCAGCAAATACACACCACACATACCCCACACACACGCGCGTACACACACATATACCACACACATCACACCACACATACATGCATACCACACAACATCTATACACCACACACACACGTTCACCCCATCGAATACACACCATATGTACTACAGCATACCACACATACATACCACCACCACCACATACCAAACACACACACCTTTCCACACAAAACACATATCACACACCATATCACAGTATACATACACACCACATATATACACACAGCACATACACAGCATACACACACCACACACTACACACACACTGCACCATACATACACACATAACACATGTATACACACAGCACACACACCACACACACTAAACACACACCACACCACACATATACATGCACATACCACAAACATCACACACACACCATACCACACACATTCCCATCACACAAACGCACACACAACACCACACACACACCACATACATGCCCTCCACACACATACTACATCACACTACACACACACAAACAGCACACCCCACCACATACCACACACACACAACATACACACCACACACTATACATACCACATCAAACCACACACATACCACATACACACTGCATCACACACACATTCACACACACACACCACACAAACACACACCAGTCATTCACACACACATTAAAAACTAATCTTTAGAAAATTTCAGTGAATGACTTTATCTTTTTTGTGTTTTTCATTTATATTTGTAGCATTTGGTAGGTTTTCTTGACAATATTTGGTTAATATCTGTATAAAATAACAAACAGGGAAATCTTGGAGACAGCATGTCCTTTACATTAGAAATAAGAACGAAACGGTGCTCCTTCCTTTGTGGTTTCTGTGCCTTCAGCCTGTGAAGCGCACACAGCTACAAAGAGCCTCACTCCTCAGACTCTTCAGAACAGCAACTGCTGGTGGTCACCCAACAGGGATGCCTTTTCCAAACGAGGTTCCCTAATTATAAATCTCCCATTCCTCAGGGATGTAAAGGCCAGCGTTAGCAGCCTTGGAGCAAACAGATCATGGAGAAAACTGCTAGTGGACATTTGCCAAGAAATGGAGTGTTTGCAGCTTGCTTGGCGGAGATTCCTATAGGGAGCAAGCTCCAGCCCCGCCCTTTACTCTGCATTTCCTGCCTGCTTTGCTTCAAGGAAACAAATGTTTAGATACATTTGAAACATCAACAGAAGTTTATACTAATCTGAATAGAATACACTACAGAGAGCAGATGATGTTGCAATATTGCTGGTTTCCCGACAGTTAGCAAGGTCTTCAGCTTCATTCTTGAAAAGAGAGGACACCCCGGTTCGAGACTCATCTGCCTTTGTCCTTAAAAGCTTAAGCTCTGAAGTGCATACGATTTACAGTGAATTATTTCTCGAGTAGCCTTTCGCTTTTCAACTGCTCTAGTGCCCACGCTGCTGTCTTTCTGGCTAATCAGAAGCTTACCATATTTGGATTTTCAGTTTTCTGCTTTCAGAGGGTTCCTCTGTCTGTTTTTTTTTTTCCTCAACAAATGTAAAATATTTGAATCAAGGGAAAACAGAGAAAAATAAACAAACCAAAACAACAACAACAACAACAACAAAAAAAAAACGAACAACAAGAGAAAGTCTCATTCTGTTCAGCCAGGGGATTGGTTTGTTGATGTCATTCCTGTCGTGGCCAAGCAGTTATGAGGAGAATAATCAACCTAGCAGACCCGGCTTGTCAGTTAGAAATGAAAACATTGGTTGCCCTGTCTCTTATCTTCCCCTTCCTCCTCTTTTTGTTTTCTCCTCTCACCATAAAAAGCGAAGAAATGACGGCAAATTGTCAATCTCTGATTTCCTCCCGCGGTCACAGCGCACACATTTCTTTACATCCCTCCTGTCTCATTCCTCTGGTTAGTACGTATTTTTTTTTTTTCAACAAACTTACTCTTTATGGACAGAAAAAGAATAACACAGATCTGTATTTAACAGTTCGAAAATTCTTGGGTCCTTCACATCCAGGGTCCCATGGCCACCAGCATTCAGGCAGAATGCTTAGTCAGTCACCCCGTAAGTTAGCATTTCCGGGCCATCAGCATTCAGGCAAACTGTGTTGTCACCCTAGGGACTTATGCCCCACAGTATCTCTGTGCAGTGAAGTCACATGATCTATGTGCGACCTGGCTACGGAAACCACTATGCGCATGCACTAAACAGCCTCCCGCTTCAGCTTCCCTCACCACAATGCTTTCAGATAGACCTGTGCACCGCCCTCTTTTCCTTCCATTCTCTTTATTAATAAAACCCTTAAAGTCGGCTTCGTTGTGTATCTTGTGGTCCATTCTCACCCACGGTACTATCAGTGGTGCCTGACTCCTCCAGGTTCTCTCCACGTTCCTGAGACACAAAGAGATCCTGGACCCAGATCTGGAACCAATTACCATCAGAACCTCCACACAACACAAACTATGATTGGTAAGATCTTTTCCCCCTGGTTGCCCTTTGTCAAAAACCACCTCCTACATTTCCCATAAGGGAGGCCGTCAGACCTAGGGCCCTAGCACCACTAAGCGGTGCCTTGGTTTCTCCCACCTACAGGTCCTTGTGGGCTACAGCCTCCCCTTTTCTCCGCTTCCTGCCTTTTCAGACTCTGCGTCCTTCCGGCTTATTGCCCTGGCCCTCGTTCATTCTGCTTATGAGTCAGAGAAGGACCTGAGCCAGTCACTTATCTTTCTGACTTATTGGCGGAAAACAAGGCAACAAAATCATATCCCAAACTTTCTTGGGACCATTCTAACTTCAGCCTGCTGATGGTTAAATGGGAGACGTGGGCAAGTGCCATTTTGGCCACGGGCAAGTCAGATGTCTTCACTGCCATCTTTACGAAGGGTAGCCACGTGACCAGCCACCCCTCTACCACTCAGCCCCAGGTGGCAACGGGACAGGGAGGAGCCACAGACTCGCGTGGCCCTGCCCCTAAGCAAGCCGTGCCTGCAACAGCCAACCCCCACCCTTCTCCACCCCCACAGCCAAAGCAGTCGTATGACCTGTTGCAACCACCTTTACACTTTGTCTCATCTTTTCCTTATGTCTCCGTCTCTAATTTCCTGTTATACTGACTCTATTGCGTGTGGCGAGTTTGGGGGGATGGAAAGCCTTGACAAGTCCCGCTGAGGCATTCGATTCACGTGGGGACCCCACCCACAGTGAATCTGTTCTCTTCCACCTGCAAGGCATTTGCTTTCTTATTTTCTTATATTGCAGCTTTGACTCCCCAATTTTTCCTTAGTTTAAAAGACCTGCGAATGAGTATCTGTCTGCTCTCTATTTCTTTAAACGCCCCGTTTTCTTGTTACCAACTGAGTCAGAGATGAAAGAGTCCACTTCCGCTCACTCAGTGTTCGTGTGACTTTTGATTTAACTTTATGTGTGTATGTGAGCTAGCTCTAACTCTGTACAACTTAAGCTCAGCTGAATGTGTGCATTCAGCCACAGTTTAGAAAAAGGGTTTAAAAACAGCCGCAATGGTCTATTAAACAAGCCTCGTGAGCTCTGTTCATCGTATCTCCTTCTAGACTAAGGAAGCAGCAAGTCTCAAATGTTTTAGCAACATATTGTCTATGTGGATCAACTCTGCTTTCAAATATATTCTACATAGTGATAAAAATTAAGGTTATAAAGATCTATTTGAGATTAACGAAAGCTAACCTAGAGATTTCCTTCAAATTATTCTTCACTATTGTCAGTTTTTACTATTAAGCTTCTATTGCAAAATATATATATATTTTTTTACCTCTTTGTCTTTCATGAGCATAAATCTAACTTGTTAAGTTAAAACCAGTTACAGTCAAACTGGAGGACTCTGGGTAAAACATTCCTTCACAGCCTCTCAGCTCTCTGGGCAGATCCTATACTGCACTCATAACTCACATATACCCAATAGATGGTCCTCAAATGCTCAGAGATTGGGGAATATGGCATTTAAATGTTTATTTAGAAAAGCTTTTTATATCAGAGAGACAATTTAATTCCAGGCAACAACCCCTACTTCCTCCAAAGAAGATAGATTGGCACAAAAGAATTTAGACACTCATTCCATTTCAAATCCACAGCATTTTCTGCCAGTCAAGGACCCAGTGTGAGCCATAAAACGTCACACTAGGTACGTCGATATACAGAATCAAAGATGGAACGACTGTCATTTATTAGAACACAGAAAATAAACCGAAGAAGGAACCCGATGAGTAACTTCTCTTCCCTCTAAAGTAGAGGGACAAGGCATTAGGTTGGGCTGCTCACAAACTGAAATAAAAGTTCCTGAAAGGAGGAGTCAAACTTAGAACACAGGGGAATGGGGTGGGTGGAGATGCGGGAGGTCCTAGGTTTTGGGAGAGGGGCGTGGCTTTGACGCCCCTGGTACCGCCCCAGAGACAGATGAAGCTAGGGGCGTGGCTCGGGTGCCCTCGGTATCTCCCTAGGGACAGATGAAGACGGGCATAGAAAGGCCAGGTGAAGTTCAAAGGGAAAGTGATGTCGACATAATTTATAATAAAAGGAAAAGGATGAGTTGCTTTTCCACTGCCCCTTACAGTTTTCAGATTCCAACCGAACCGGCTGATACAAACCCCCTGGACAGAAGAGAGGGAGAGGACCGGGATGAGACAAAAGCAGCACCGCTTTGTCTAAAACACACATCCTGTCTTTTGCCTGGAGAACATCAACTGCCTGTTCAGTGCTTAGGGGAGAAAATTCATTTGCCTCAAACTTTGTGCAAAATCTACTTTTCCAGTTCTTTCTCCAAATCCTTTATTTCGTCGCCATTATCCCTAACTGCGAGGCCCTTTTCTTTGTATGCTTTGATTCATTCTCCTGACACGTTTATTTCCTCCAAGGTTTTCCTCTATTGCCTCTTTCGTTTTCCTTTCTATTTTAATGAAATCCTCATCATTCAAGATTCATCTCTATTATTCAATTGAAACTCCCAGGTAATTGATAACCTGTTGCTATAGTTACTTTTAAATTTCTCTTAACAGGACACTGTGACCAAGGCAGTTTCATAAAAGGAAATGTTGAACTGGGGGCTCACAGATCCAGAGGGGTAGAGTTCATGGCCATTGTGGTAAGCGTGGCAGCAGGCAAGCATAGTGTGGGACCAGTTGAGAGTTTATATCTTGAGGTACTACCATGAGGAAGACAGAGAGAGAGAGAGAGAGAGAGAGAGAGAGAGAGAGAGAGAGAGAAAGAGAGAGAGAGATTCACATCTGCTAACCTTCACAGCCTGCCCCCAGTGATGCAAGACCACACCTAGTAATCCTTCCTCAAACAGTTTCACCAACAGTATGCTGGGGAAGGGGGCAACTATTCAAATGTGTGACCCTATTGGGGGGGGTCATTCTTATTCAAACGACCACACCTGCTCCTCCTCAGTAAGCCCATGAACCATTTCTTTATTCATTCAAATAAAGTACGTACTGATCTCTTATTATGTCAGGGACATTGTGCTCAGTGCTGCCCGGACAATAATGAGCAGAGCATCCTGGGGCTAGGCTGTGTTGACCACCCTGTGGGACTGACCCTGGACCAGACTTGGGGTAACTAGTGGTACTTAGGGAAGAAAAGATGGATTGGAGTGCGGTCATGAATTTGGTTCTTAGACAAGTTGATCTTGAAACCTGTTTTATTTTTTTTTTTCGAGACGCCTAAGAGGAGAAAGGAAACGGCTGGCATGCACATGAGATTAGAAGGCTAAGATGATGCATTTGAAGACTAGAGAGATGCATTTGGAATCTGGATGTGTATTCTAACCGAAGTGCTGAGAAGAGGGTAAAGAGGAGGCCGATGATCAACAACAATTAACAAGCGGGCTTTCTGCCTTTACCCATAAGAAGAGGAATGTCCAGAGAGGAACAGAGCCAGGGAGAAAAAAAAAATCTTGAAACGTGGAGAAATCATAACACTGGGCATCTTGAAGTTGTTAAGGCTGGTCCACAGGAGCTGTCCCTGGACTGGCAGTCTCCCAGAAAACACACAGAAATCCTTTGCAGCAGAGGGAGAGGGAGAGCTCTTTACAGGAAGCCGAACAACAAAAAAAAGGAAATGGAGGGGGCTGTTGTAAAAAGCATGCTTAAGAAATTTGACTGGAAGAAAAAGCGAACTTATTTTATTTTATTTTGTATGAATATCTGTCTGTTTCTCTCTCTTCTCTCTTTAGTTTGATTGTGTGTATATCTCTCTCACTGTCTGTCTGTCTGCTTCTGTCAGTCTGTGTGTCTCTGTCTCTCACTCTATATGCATGTGTGTGTTTGTCTATCTCTGCTTCTTTCCATCTGTCTGTCTGTCTGTCTCTGAATGGATGTCACATGACACCGTGCAGTTGTATAGAGTAAAGTCTGCGATAGTTGATTTTCTCTTTCCACCACATGGGTCCTTAGTTTTGAACTTAGGCGGTCAGGCTAGGCTGCTAGTACAGTTACTCACTAAGGCATCTCATAGCCCCAGGGTACTGATTCTATTGTATTTTATGTGCTATTGGTAGTGATTCTTTAAACAGCATGTGAACTCCCTTTGAGCAGTTATCAATATTTGCAGGCTTATCATTTTCATCAGGAACTGGATCTTGGGGGATATGACAAAGGAACTGTGTGACTGATGAATGTGACTCATAAAACGACAGCAAGATTTTTATGACTTGGCTTTAAAAGAACGGGAGGTTGTTAGGCTGGGCAGGGATTAAGAGTCCTAGAGGCTGCCTGAGAGGAAGGACCATTCCCTCATGATGGCTTTGACACCACCTCCTGCTTTCTAGGTAGTAATGTAAAGGAAAACATCACAGCCGCCCCTCCTTGGGCCTCCAGATCCAAAGATTAGAACAATGAGGGCTGATGAGAAGCCAAGAACAATGGCACGGAGTTTTGATCCTACGCAATGTGCTAGCTTTGTGGGAGCCTAGCCAGTTTGGATGTTCACCTTCCTAGATATGGACGGAGGGGGGAGGACCTAGGACTTACCACAGGGCAGGGAACCCTGACTGCTCTTTGGACTGGAGAGGGAGGAGAAGAGGAGTGGGAGGAGGGGGAGGGAAATGGGAGGCTGGGAGGAGGTGGAAACTTGTTTTTTTTTTTCTTCCTTTTCTCAATAAAAAATTAGAATATGCTTGGCTCTGTATGAAGATATGGTGTTCTCATCGGTATGAAGATATGACATTCTCATCTGTATCTTTTCTAGGAAGGTAATGCAGTTGGGTGTGTCAATTACCTGGTTAGGCAGCCACCCGACAGGAAATCTGATTCACCTCAATACTTGTGAGGAGATGGGAGGAACAGTTACCCCCTTAATGAGACAATCTGCTTTTCCCAAAGCCCCTTCTTTGGTGTGCCACATACACACTCCCCTACGTCAGCACTGTTAAGCTTGACCACTTTTTAAAACATACATATTTTATGCTCAAACAACACCATTTTTTCTGATCCATATCTTTTCTTCGAAGTCTAGACATATTTTTTTTCTGTGTAAACATGCCTTTACCGACATTCTAAGCAATATCGCCAGTTACCTGAAGTTTCACCTCACCCTTGTGCCAAGTAACTGTGGACTTCCATTACTGAACATGTTGGCTTCCAAACAACATGGTCCTCTCTTCTCCTCCTCTCTCCTGCTGGGAGCTTCCAGAATTTACAGCTTGCCCATCCTGTTTTTCTCTGGCACACAAATAAAATTGTGCTTGAGTTTCCTTCTGAATCTGTTTCAAAATTCTTTTGTTCACAAGAATAAGAACTGCAAAGGGAACCCAATTTCCCCAATAACAAGATTTGTTATTCTTTTTCTAATTCTGAGGATGTGTTTTAACAACATAAAAAAAAACATTTTCTATACATTATAGGAATAAATGGAAAATAAAGCCGAGTTTTGAAAATATCACATTGCAGTAAACTCCAACACAATTTCAGAGCTTTTGTTTGAAGATTCAAACATGTACCCTACTTTAATGTAGGCATATTTGAAAAGTTAAGCTTAGTTTACATTTTTGCTATTTTCTTTCAAAACATATTCTCTAATCTTATAATCTTATAGCAGATTTTAATTTAATTCACACAGAATCTAGGTATTTAAAAAAATTATACTTGTTCTCTTTGGAAACATACTTTTAAATTATTTCTTAGCATTGTTTGTGATAGTACAAGATTACATGATTTTAATTTACACTAGTGTTCAGCAGTATCCTATGTTTTTATTTAAGAACTGCTCGCAATGCTCTTGAAAACAAACTATCAAAGGACCATTGATGGAGGAAGGTCATTGGCTAATAAAGGAACTGCCTTGGCCCATTTTATTGGTTAGAAGATAGGTGGGAGGTGTAAACAGAACAGAATGCCGGGAAGAAGAGGAAGTGAGGTCAGTCTCGACAGCTCTGCTCTCCGGAGCAGACGCCTCAGCAGAGATGCCATGCTCCTGGCTCCTGGGCAGATGCACGCTATGAAGCTCGACCCAGGATGGACTAGGCTAGAATATTCCCGGTAAGACCAGTGCTCACCGATTATTAGAGATGGGTTGATCGGGATATCAGAATTAGCCAGTAAGGGCTAGGGCAGAAGGGCCAAGCAGTGATTAAATGAATACAGTTTGTGTGTTGTTATTTCGGGCATAAGCTAGCCGGGCAGGCGGCTGGGGTGTTGGGGACGCAGCCCCGCTGCCGCTCTTATTACTACATATGGCGCCCCACGTGATGGACTAAATCCACTTAAAAAACCTGAGAAGGCTTAAAAATAAGGGAAAGAGAGTTTAACACAGATTTTTGCTGTTTGTTGGTGGCGTGCTGTAGAGAGATTTCCTGATTCGGCAACAGTAGCAGAAAAAAAACGCTGTGTCATTTTAAAGCACGACTTCCTGGGGCTGTGCCGCCATTGCGATCTCTGTCTGGCTCCTGCGGGAGACAGAGCTTTTGAATAGAGCATTTGGAGTAAAGGGCTATGATTCGTTTGATGGCAACTAGACTCGCTGTGTTCTCGGGTCTGCTCTGCTTGTTAGAGGCAAGCAAGCGCCTCATCTAAGAGAGGCTTCCTGACTCAGCTTTAGCTGCAAAGCCTGCAGCTCATTAAGAGGTCCTGCCACGAAACACTTAAACGGTGTTGACGAAAAGCTGAATGCATGCTTTTCGGTTTTCAGCCTTAGCAGGAAAAAAGCTGCGCCATTTAAAAATGCTGGCTTTCTGGGCTGCCCTGCCAGGGCAAACTCTGACTCTTTTACGCAGGCGGTTTGTGCGGTTTGCAAGCACAGGCTGCTGAAGCTCGCTTGCTGGCTACAGCCAGTACCTCAGCCATGAGGCTGGAAAGCTAAGGAATGGACTGGATCCAGCCGGCAAAGACACGCCTTTAATCCTACCCATATTGCTCAGTAATTTAAAGGCTCATGTGGTCAGAAAAAGAGAGATATACAGTAAAGAGAGATTCAAAGACAAAGAAAATTTCTAAATGGTTTGAAGTGTGTTAAAAATATATGCAGACTAAAATTTAAAGTTCTTAAAGTAAAAAAAAAAGAGAGAGAGAGTTGTTGTGTGTGGTAGCACACGCCTTTAATCCCAGTGCCTAGAAGGCAGAGACAAACAGATCTCTGTGAGTTCAAGGTGTAGTAGTGTACACCTTTAATCCCGAATGCCTGGGAGGCAGAGACAGGCGGATCTCTGAGAGTTCAAAGACAGCCTGGTCTACAGAGTTACTTCAGGTCAAAGATACAGAGAACCTGTCTCAAAAAGCAAAAAGTTAAAAGTAAAAATAAACGAAATAGAGGTTAAAATAAAGCTGTACAAAGATGGAAAATACACAGAGAATCTTGATACTGTATGCTATTATGCTCTCTTTGAATTATTTGAATGCTGAGGAAGGAGCAACAGCTGCTAAAAGATATTTATTTATAAATACTGCTGAACTAATCCAACATAGATATTTTCAATTTGGATCTAAGGATATGATACTTTGGAAAGGAGTTTCTTATTTTGTTTTCACAGAGGATGAGACGCTGTTCATTTCTTCTATTCCGATTTGGTATGATGGACCACGTCCTCCTGGATGGTTCCTGTGCACGCCTTAAAAAAATTGCTTCGCTCAACTGCCAACTGAGATGAAACTAGCACACAGGTTATACCGTGAAAGACCTAATTAACGACGCCCCCATTCAGCAGGAAGCAGTTTGGAGAGAAAAAACTGCGCCCATGTTCCCAAATATGGTTTATAAATGTTCTTTTACATTTAAAGGGGGATATGATATAGGTATGAATAATTTGCATTAGTATAGATTTTGCTTTATTGATAGAGATTTAAGGTCAATTTTGTTATATGTATAAGTGTTTCTGATTTTGATTAAGGTATTGTGATTGTGTAGTTCATTTAAATATGTACTGTATAATTAAGAAATATAGGTTGTTAATGGATAATCATCGATAATAGTAAAGCTTGTAGTCATGTTAGTTAGATTTTCTAGATATATAGAGATATATTTTAGATAGACATTCTTCATGTCTTTCAAAGATTACAGAATAGGACATTTAAATGTTTTAATAACTTGGGACTTTTCATGACAATGAGACACTCTGCTCCTGGCAGCACCAATGTACTTCAAGAGGAAGATGGGCATCGAAGAGGCACCTTATGGAGTTTGATAGCCATTTGGGCAAGAAACTGCTCTTGCCTGGACTATTGCATAAACTGGACACAGAGAACCCACAGAGAGAGGACTACTGAACTTGCCTAAGGTGAGATGATCTTTCGGGGTTCCTGATTCATTTTGAAAGAGTCTGCGAGACATTCTGCAGGACACAACAGATAGTGACTGAACTGACTTTGAATTTTCCTGCTTTATGGAAATGTCTGCTGGATACCATGGGCCTGAAGGCTGAAGATGGATGCCCCAACGGTACAAAAGAACTTTGGGTGACTGTCCAGGCAGCGAGATGTCTTTGTCATTTCTAGAGTTTGAAGTTTCTTGGTTCTTGTTTACTTAGGTAATATTATATCTTTCTGGAGTCTTTGATGGAGTTAAAAATAGTTAGTTATAGTTATAGTTTTCCTTAGTTATGATAAAGATTATTGTAACTTTTACTTGATAACTGTTTTGTTATATGTAATTTTGCTATGTTAAAGTTAAAGCCTTTTTTTTTTTTGTTTAAACCGAAAAAGGGGAAATGATGGAGGAAGGTCATTGGCTAATAAAGGAACTGCCTTGGCCCATTTTATTGGTTAGAAGATAGGTGGGAGGTGTAAACAGAACAGAATGCCGGGAAGAAGAGGAAGTGAGGTCAGTCTCGACAGCTCTGCTCTCTGGAGCAGACGCCTCAGCAGAGATGCCATGCTCCTGGCTCCTGGGCAGATGCACGCTATGAAGCTCGACCCAGGATGGACTAGGCTAGAATCTTCCTGGTAAGACCGGTGCTCACCGATTATTAGAGATGGGTTGATCGGGATATCAGAATTAGCCAGTAAGGGCTAGGGCAGAAGGGCCAAGCAGTGATTAAATGAATACAGTTTGTGTGTTGTTATTTCGGGCATAAGCTAGCCGGGCAGGCGGCTGGGGTGTTGGGGACGCAGCCCCGCCGCTGCCCTTATTACTTCAGACCATGTGTATACTTCTATACTTAGCAAGTCTGTGTCACTGTTTCTGACTCTACCGCTGTCACCTGACCCTTCAATCTTCTATAAGTCTTCATGCATTCCCTGCCTCCCATATTTTATTGATCTCAAACATCTCTCTTAAAATATTTGTTGTGCAAATGCTTTCTCAGATGTCTGTAAATGGCACATGGAGATTAGTGGACCTTTTTCCTCCTGTGGTTATTCAAGCTGAGCCTGGCTCTTCCTGCTTGGACCATGTAACCCATGTTTAGCCAGGAAGACTTTTATCACAGGATCTATTCTGCAGAAATGACAGTTCTTCCTCTCAAATCGAATGTGACATCAGCTACTATCTCAGCTGTGCATGCCGACATCCTTAATGTCACCTATGTTCTACACAGAAGAAGATGCCTCTTTATAGCACGCAGGCTCCCTGTGACTCTGAGAGTGTTGTGACAGTTAAGAACTGGCTTTTGGTAAATGCTTGCTCCTGATGCTCTCCAGTATTTCATTGGTTCAATCTTGGCTGTTGTATGTTTTGCTGTTTATTTGTGGGGCTCCAGTCATGTCTCTGGTTTTGACAAATTTCCAAAATCTAACTGTTCTTGTAGACTCTACTATGAGACCAAAGTCACTGAAGGCAATTCTGTTCTCAGTTCCCATTTCCTACTCAGTATCTCCTTCCAAGCCATGACCCAGAATACAGATCTAGTAACTATTGGAATTTTCACCTTAAATTTTAGAGAGCATGGAGCACTTCGTTGCAGGAAGAGAAATAATTGCCCTCCTACTTTAAATGATTCTTTTTTTGTAAATAATAATTTTTGTTGGTGTAGAAAGAAATTCATAGCATAAGCCTTTTACCATTTTCTTTTGGTCTTGGTAACTGTGATGTACCGATTCTACTATATTACACAAATATCTGATTCACAAAAGTGTTCATTACATTTGTTTCTACTCAATTATAACTCTTTCTAAAATCCAAAATGGTTATACTTAATGGAACCAAAAGTAGAAATATGAATATTAGAATACACGATTGTTGACACCTACTATTACCTAGACATGTTACATATAATTATTTTTTGAATTTTCATAATTAATTATTTCCCTGTTTAGAGAACACTATCCACACATACAAAAGCAACTGTTAGTGAAAGGGCTAGAAAGAACATGGGATTAACCAGCAGTGAAGTTCAAACCCCTCTGATACTAAGCATTAACATTCAGTTCAATTGTTACTTTTTTTTTTTTTAATGCTTTTATGTTGCCGTGGTATAATACTAACTAGATCCACCTTGGAGAGCAAGGAGTTTATGTGTCTGACAGGAGACAGACAGTCCACCATCAAGGCAGTTCAAGGCAGGAAGCTGGAGGCAGAGAGCGTGGAGGAACGCTGCTGACTGGCTTGCTTCCTCCTTTTCAGGTAGCTTTCATATATTGCCCAGAATGTGCTTAGTGATGGCACTTCCAAGAGCGAGTTAAGCCCCCCACCATCAACTAGCAGTCAAGAGAATGTCCTAATAACCAGGTCCATGGGCTAATATAATTGAGGTAATCCCCCAGTTGAGGTTCTTCTTCCCAGGTCTGCTAAGTTGATAGCCATCAAGAAGAGCCTTTACAAGTCCATTCCTGGTCAGCCGTGGCTGCAAGGAGGTGTCAGATTTTCTGAACCTTGAGTCACAGATGGTAGTGAGCTTTTACATGTCTACACACACAAAAGTAAGTCATAGAAACGTGGTGATCGAGAACACAAAATTAATCAGGAGTCATATCACGTGATGAGAACTGAATCCTGATCCTCTTCAAGAATACTCGAGATCCTTAACCACTGAGCCATCTCTCCAGTCCCAGCTCAATTATCGCACTAAGAGTGGTGACTCCATTTACAGACCTCACCTCATACTATATTTAAGAAACAGATTCATTGAGTTCCCAGCCCTTTGCTTTACTTGCTTTTAACCTTCCCTGGAACCTTGAGCATGTCCTTCCTAACAGCTGCAAGACAATGTCTGCATGAACTATGTTAAATCTTGCACAGTGGCCGGTGTGTAGCCAACACAGAAATATTGTTCTTTCATTAATTTAGATATTTTGCTTTTAAAAATATCTTTTTGTGGTTAACAAAGCAGGGAACAATAAGCCAAGCTAGAAAGGGAGACGTCGTCACGCCCCCATGAGCAGGAAGTTGCTGCTCTGTGAAGGCGAGGGGACAGGGACTGCTATCAGCAAAATCCTTAGGTGAAGAAAGGAGAAGGTAGGTAAGACAACAGTACAGCCATTGTCTTTCCACTTCAAATATATAAAAAACCACAGAACACTGAAAATGCCGAAGATGTCCAGTTGCTTTCGCTTAGCATTCTACGGTCTAAGGAGTAAATCTCCACCAGTAGAATTTTGGGGGCGGAGACACAGATAAATGGCAGATTTCCTATCATTTTGTATACTAGCATTCTATGCCCATGGCACATAAAGTCAATCCAACACACTCCAGATACATTTAAAAATTGTCTAGAGATTAAAACTGGAAAAGAAGATGAATTTTGGAAGAGATATTCTGGTGTGCCATATTAAATTTGAAAATGAAAGTGATTTAAAAGTTTGAAAATAATTCTGTCAATCCAATGAATACTGAACCACAAGAAGGACGAACACTGAATTAGTAGCAGAGTTAGGCACACAGACCCACTAAGAATCAGTTGCTGCAGCCAGCTGTGCTCAGTCAGCCCAAGGGAAGTCGGCAAAGTCAGCGACTGGGCACTCAGTGTGTCCCTATTCATGTAACAAAAACCTTTACAAAGAGGCTGGCTTGGAGGATGAGATGTTGCTTCTCTTCCTTTCCACGTGTCCAGCACCTCGATTTCTTCATGAAGCAGCATATTTGACTCAGCTAAGAGAAGTGAACAGCCCTATGTGAAGATTCATTATTTTCAGTTCACCAACTGTCTTCTTGGTATCACAGCATGACATTTCTGAAGTCAAATAGGAGACATTTCATTTTTATTGAGCTTCCCAATCACATGTAACCCATTTATCTTGTTTCAGACAACAGGATCACCAGCCTTTCTCTCTGTGACACAGAAAAGATGAAATATTGAAAGAGAGAAAACCATAGCCGTGTAACGAAGATGGGGCCATGAAACGAATTATAATGGACAAAGTTATTAGCTGTTTAATCCTGACTGCTTATTCTACGCAATTTATTAAAAACGACAAACGGTCCTTTGTTCTCTAAACTTGCTGATACACTGAGAAGTTGGCTATTCCTTTATGTCTAATTCAGCAGTTTCAGAAGCATGGAGACACTCCGCATACAGCTGTGTTCCCACTTGCACAGGCTAACATCTGCCAAAGCAAATACTGGTCTCTCCCTGTAATTCTACCACTCCACCAGAATTTCTCCTGTATTTATGGGCTGGGCGTGCTGATTATAACCTGGAGTTCTGGTGTTTGGTTCTCAACTACGTTGTACTTAAGTGCATTCTCTGTGTTTTTGGTTGGGACTTGAAAGTAGTGCCACATTTAGATTTGGGAGGGTGCAAGAAATACAGCCAGACAGTTACATTAGTCTCACGACATATCCTCATTATGTGCCCTTGGCCCATATGCATGTTGGAGATGTTCACAATTTCTCTCCTTTCCGAAACACAAATTTAAAAACTCTATTACAGATTTATATTTCATCTGTACCAATTATGAGCACAAAATTTGCGTTCTTACCATTTTAATGCATTTGTGCCACAGGAAAAACATGCCGATGAAAGGTTTTAAAAGACATCAGTCATGATGTCATTCTGGAAAACTGGTTTGTTAAGTTGAACTCCTTTTAAGAATCAAGAATTGCTCTTAATGTGTATCAGTTTACCAGGTAGTGAAATGTTAATGATGAAACTTCTGTCAGAGCAAAGTAGTCAATGGATTCTATGCTTCCGTTCTACATTGGTCATTACAGCTTCATAATTTACTCTCCTTGTAGTTATATCAGTGATGACGACTCTTTCCAGTAGCCGCATTTACTTACTACGTTTCTACAGCTCTCAAAATGGTGCCAAGCATCTATTTTAGGAAGGTAGGTAAAAATGTCAGTTTTTACACCTATAATCATTTTCAATGTACTAGGTACTTTCTCCAATACTTACACATACATTATGGAGTTAGATCAGGCATATCAATGGAACTAGATCTGTACATGCTTTGCAATGCCGCACTGCATTCAAAGGGGGTTTTGAAATGATACTTTTTCAATTTTATTTTTAATTGTTTTTTTATTTCTTTAAACTTATAAATACAGAGCTTCTCCCTTTTCTTTCTTCAAACACTCTATATAAAACGTCTTGATATTTTCAAATTCATTGCCTCTTTTTAAATTAATTGTTGTTGCATATACATTTGTATAGGTATACATATGCATACTCGTAAATATATAAGTACAAAACCTGTTCAGTCCATGTAATGTTACCTCTATATATGTTAGCAGGGATGACCCTCTGGTATTAGATAACCAATTAGGATGATTTTCCCTGGCAAGATTATTTCTTTAGTTCTCAGCATTCCTTAGTTGTGTGTGTGTGTGTGTGTGTGTGTGTGTGTGTGTGTTGAGGCCTCCTGGTCTTTCTCATCACTTTGGCATATCTATGGTCATTGTCCTTCTTCAGCTCATGTTGCTGTCACACTGATGAAACCTTATGGGTGTAGCTTCTTATATTAGTTAGGATTTCTGTTGCAACGTTCGGGCAACCAACTCTGGCTAAGGCCTAGAGTAACTGACAGACCATTTTTCAGATGCAAGAAAATTTGAAAAACCATCTTACCTTGTCTTGGCAAGGTTTGGCAGTCTTTTTGCTTGTATCCTGCTTGTCCAGTCTGGACACCATGCATTTTGTCAGTAGTTGAGGCAGGGGCAATTCTTTGTCCAAAGGCTAGTTTTTCCAAGAAGAAAACAAGTTCCAAGTGAGTTATCTTCTGTGGCCAACATTCTCTCAAAAAATAGATTGGTGCTGCTAGGAGCAATCATGTCTCACATCAAGAGAATCTTAAGGTGTTTAAATACCGTATTCGTTAGTTCTTTGAAGTGTTTGAAGATTACCTAGCTATCTGATAGATATCTCTGTACATCTAGAAAATCTAACTAGTATGAGTACAAGTTTGACTATTATAAACGACTACATATTAGTCTATACTTCTTAATTATACATTACCTTTTTAAATGAACTGTACAAACACAATACCTTAAACAAGAGCAGAAATAGATATACAAAGTGTAATAAAATCAACCTTAATATGTATCAGTAACCAAGACCCATACCTATACAAAGTATTTATCTCTATATCAGATCATATCTCCATATCCCCCCCTTTTTTTTTAGAAATTTACTGTGACCATTAATCACTTATAATCAACCTCCTTTAAATGAAAGCAAACATTTATAAACAATTATTTTGGGAATTTGGGCATTGTTTTCAGCAAACTGCTTTCTGCTGTTTGTTGGGCAAAGTAATTTTTAGGGTTCACAAAGACCTTTCAGGGGGTTTTGTTCCATCAAATAACATTAGCCTAGAAAGAATTCACAGGTTCTCATCTTCTGTGGACACAAAAGCAGAACCTCTTTTCCAAAGCAAAATAGCATTAGACCCAAAGTTTGAAGTCAACATACCTTTATGTTAGTTTAATTTAACAGCCCCCCAGAACCAAATGTCTTTCTGCGGTCAGAAAATTTAAAGAAAACACAATAATATGCATAATCCAGACTCTCTGTGTTTATTTCATCTCTATGTGGCTTTTTTTTTACTCCTTTAATCTATAACTGTCTGTACTCTTTTATTTTACTTTTACTGTCTCTTCAAAGACCTTGTTTTATTTTTAAAACTATTTGTTTCTTTTAATAACTGTCTATATTCTCTTTCTTCTTTCTCCCAAACCTATGTACATTTTTTTTAAAAAAAACCACACACTGTGACTAATTTAGAGGTCTTTTCTGTCTGAATCTGTCTTTCTTGTGTCTCTGTAGTCATTTTCTGACCAGGAGTGCCTCTTAAAATGCTAAGCCATGTAGATAGGACAAAGGCTGCTTTGCCTTTCACTCCACCCAGTCCAACATGTTGATGATATGTTCACTGCCAGCTCTGTTAGCCATGCTCACCGCCCCAGCTCTAGGGGTGCAGTGGGTCTATGTCACAATTAAGCAACTTGCAGTACTCTGCTCACAAATCCCATAACAAGACCTCCTGAAAGAGCCAGAGCCATTCCATGATGCCAACACAAACCTGGAAGCCGACTTTTAAAGAAGCCAGCAAACAAAACCCATCTGAAAGAATGTGGCCACCAAAACCCTGAACTTGGCTCCCATTTTTGTGGGTCTAAAAGCCCTCTTATTTTTTCTTAAGCTTTTTTTTTTAAGGAGTTTTGTGAATCTATGTCCCAGACAGTGCACACCAATTTGTTGGTGGACAAAAAAGTTCCGCAGTAGCCTGGAATGGAGTATAACAAAGGTTTATTTATCTGGGGATAAACTCACAGAACAAGTAGTGATCTGAAGTCCTCTGTGAGCCCTGGGAACTGGAACTGAATCCAGCAGCTAAGAGATCTGCACACGCTTTTTGTCTGCATTCATAGTACATGAGACCACACCCAAAGTGGGCTAGTATCTTAAAGGCTATTGACTGAGAGAGTTTCCACAGCAATATTGTTTTATGAAACTAATACTTTATTAGAAGAGAAACATTACATTTTAAAAGTAATTCCTTAAATATTTGATTTAATAGGATACAATAGAATTTTCATACTTGCATCTGATTCAATCTACTGCCATTTGTTGTTATGATTAAAGTGTCTGAAAAATTCTGGCTTCATATAAATACATAGGTAAAAAAGAGAAAATCTCCCTATCACATTCTTCCCCTCAGGGTTCAGGGGACCCTGGGGGAAGAGAAGGTAGAAAGAGTGTTAGAGGCAGAGATGATGGGGGACACCAGGAGAACAAGGACTTCTAAAATCAATCAACTATGAACTCACAGAGACTGAGGGACCATGTACAGGGCATGCACAGGTCTGTAACACTCATGCCCCTGTGCTTATCCCAGAGCAATTTCCAACTGATTGTCACTTGTAAATGACAACTTAGGCTACAAACACAGAAGTAGAGAGCCAACAGCAAAGAAACTGAACAGTGTCTTTGGACGTTCCTTGTCTCATGATATCATATCGAGGCTGTTTCTTCTTTTTTAAAATATTGTTCATAAAATATATTATCTATAATATATATGTATGCTATATATTTTGCACACACCCCCAAATCCACACACCCACACATACAGTTACCCTACAGGTCTTCTGTTGAGTGTTTTTATGAGATTCCTGAGTGTACGAATGAGTGGGTCTCTCATTTTCTTTGTCTTGGACTCTTTTTCTTCTGAATGTTTATTTTGTCCAATTCCAATACATTAGCTTTTATTTTATCTTATATTTTATTATGTTATTGTCCTTTACATGACACTCTATTTTCTAATGAGAGACAGAAAGGGGTGGAGCTGGAGGAAGAAGTGAGAGGATCAGAGAAAGGAGAAACTGTAAACAGAATATTTTATGTGAAAAGAATCTATTTTAAGTAAAAGTAAAATAATTAAAAAAAAGAAAAAAAATGAAAAATCTCACAAACTTACCTTGTTTCGTTTCCTCATAAAAAGTTTGATAGCATTCAAATGTATTTATTCTGACTGTGACGTAGAGGAAGAAACAGAAGTCAGGTATGGGATTGTGTTCTGGGTGGCTCACTAGTATAATTTTTGCAAGTGATTTAATATCTCTTAATCAAAAGTTAATTATCTGTATAATGTGTCTGTGACTCGTGCGGTTGGGAAAAACCAATGGGACATTGTTATGAAAATTGTCTTTGACATTAAACCAGAGGGCATGTAACAGACATTTTTAAACTAGAAAATCAAAAAGTTCTAATACTAATGTTATTTGGAGTCCTCAGAGTCATAAATGGTAAAATAATAGTTTGATTCTGTGTATGATAGTTAAGAAACAGTAAATTTTGCCTTGCCCAGTAGCCTCTGAGAGCCTCTGTCACTATCCTTTCTCTGTTACTTTCAATGTCACTAAGTCAACGCTCTGCTTAAGGTGGGGAGTTTGACAAGACCTGCCAAATCAACAAGTGTTTCGTCACTCATTAACCTCCTCCTTCAAACTGGAATGAAGCACGTTGTTTGGTTAAAAATAACTTCAGAATCTGTATTCTTAAGCAATAAATGAATAGCTCTTTCTTGAATTCTTTGTATTACATATTGATAAATAATAATAACCTCTAATATAATCTTTAGAATTTACAAAATGTATTCATGGAAACTGGGTAGTGGTGGCGCACACCTTTAATCCTAGCACTTGGGAGGCAGAGGCAGGAGGATCTCTGAGTTTGATGCCAGCCTGGTCTACAGAGCTAGTTCCAGGACAGACACCAAAGCTGCACAGAGAAACCGTGCCTCAAAAAACAAAAATAAAAGTGTTTGTCAATTTTTTTTTTTGTAGAAATCTTGGTACAAATGCTTTTACCTTCCTATCCTATTTTACAAAGAAGGAACTGGGCTCATGGGAACTCTGACGCCTTCCTTATTGAAGAGTTCCAACCTCACATTTTCCATGAACAATAGTCTTCGTGGAGATTTCTTACTTAACAAAATGTGGATTTTCACTCCATTTGTTCTCATATAAAATTAGAATTTTATATACTCATCTTTTTAATATTTTGTATTGGAACTGTATTTGAAGTAGAAACTTCCTACATAAAATTAGAAGGGGCCCACGTATGTGTGTGTTTCGATTCTCTCTGACACATTGACTTAAGCTGCTGAGAAGATGCCAGAGAGAGCCCGGGAAAAGGGATGATGTCACTAGGTAAAAAACAGACTTCCGATCTACACATGTACACATGGCTGCTTATTCAACCACAGTTTTACTTGAACCATGTCTTCTTTTTTTCAGAAAGAAAGCTATGGGTATGGTTCTGCAACAAAACCAAACAGAGTTGTAAAAACGTTTATTTTTTTCTACAAGAATAAAAGTGTGGGGATATTATTCAAGTATTTTTCTGTCTCCCCGGCACGACACTGTGGAGATTTCAATTCAGCAGCCTGAATAATGAAATAATTTTAGAAGTTCCAAAATACAATAATCATTATAGAAGTTGTTTTGGCATACTGACTACACCATTATGAGATAAAACTGCTATCAAGACTGGTGTTGCTGCAAACTGGATTTCTAAGATATTCTTGGTAACTCTTCACATCATATGTAATCTTATAATTTTAGGAATTTTATTTGGTATTTTGGTTTTTCATTTGGCTGAGGGACCGGTGACTTAACTCTGCTTGGCTAGTAATTTCTTTATGCCACCTTAATTTTCTTTAATCACCATTCAGCCAGAATTTGCTGGTTTAATGTACTTCCTAAAGTTCTGCTTAAATTCCACCAAAATGAATATCCCTTTCGAGATTTAATCCTTATTCTTCCAATGTTTTGTGTACTTCCCTGTACTGTATGTAATACAGATGTCAGTGGTTGGCTCACCACCTAATCCAGTATGGGTCTGGGGCCTGTACATATTTATATCTCAAAGGTGCTCTCTTAGCAATTGTACCTTACATCGACTGGCACACAACTTCAAAATTGGAATCTGTTTCTTAAGTTGGGTTAAGACATTAAGATGAGCAAGACACATTTTAGACAAGTGTGCAGCCATGAATGCTCATTTCTCAGGAATGCAGTAACTTCTTAATTTGTCTCGCTACTTGTAATTTTCCTGTTCCACATAGCAGAAGTGTTTCAGGAGATTTCAACAGATTCTTAAAAATTTAGGAATGCCCACAATTTGTGTAGGAAACAAAATATATTATAGCTTCATGTCCCCTGTGCCATACTCCACCTAAGAGAGGGAGAACAGATAATGCGTTATTTTACTCAAAAACTGTCTAATTCGGACACACTGATAGTTTGGATTACTACTTTTATTCAAACCCTAACACAATTATAACCTATACAACGAAATTAAGAAATACCAATAGACTTATAAAACAGGGTAAAATATGTCACATGGCTTCCCTGTTCTCTACCGCCCTCTCTCTATCAAGAAAAGACCCATTTCCAGACCCCTGGCCACCACAGAGTGGTTAATTGACAATGAATGTAAGGCCTTGATGGGCTGAATGGCGCCTTCTGTAAAAAACATCTTGAAACTTTTAGTATTTGAAGTTCCTTACAGCAGACATGCAGGTTGGCATGCTCGTTGGGTAGAAATGACTTTTGGTCTCAGTGAACTTCTAGACAATTTCTCCTTTGTAGCCTGTACCTAGCCTTGCCTTTTACAAAGTTTCCCCTGGGGAAGCCCTGACTCATGGCTCTGATTTTAGCTACTGAGAATTGTCTCTTCCAGTACCAACAATCATCCTTGCCTCAAACGTATTAGACTTAAAAATAACTAGTGGATTCATGATGGAGGAAGGTCATTGGCTAATAAAGGCACTGCCCTGGCCCATTTTATTGGTTAGAGGATAGGTGGGAGGAGTAAACAGAACAGAACGCTGGGAGGAACAGGAAGTGAGGTCAGAGACACCACAGCTCTCCTCTCTGGAGCAGACGCCTGAGAGAGACGCCATGCCCCTCTCCCGGGATGAAGCTCTGACCCAGGATGGACTAGGCTAGAATCTCCCCAGTAAGCGCACCTTGGGGTACTACACACAGATGATTAGAAATGGGCTAAATTAATATGTGAGAATTAGCCTAGAAGAGAATGGGCCAAGCAGTGTTTAAATGAATACAGTTTGTGTGTTGTTATTTCGGGCATAAGCTAGCCGGGCAGGCGGCTGGGGTGCCAGGGACGCAGCCCCGCCGCCCTTATTACTTCAGATTCATGGCTTAAAAATGAAAAAGAAAAACCACTTGAAAATATGAATACCAAAAGTTAAAAGTAAGCTACGGCTAGGTCAACATGGGTGAGCCTTTGAACAAGACACAGAAGACGGAGACTAGAATGAATCTATTTATCTAGCACTGTAGACCAGTGAAGCCATAGAAAACAACTCAGGTCAGTCTGCCAGGGCTTAGATGACAGGGAACACTGGCTCCACATCAAGGAGCTGGGGGAGGCAAAGATAAAATCCTGCAGTTTGTGATCATGATTTCCATCTCACACATGTGTCAGAATCCAAAGAACTGTGTACATTAAACTTTGACTTCTGTTCTGCTGTTCTGCATAAACAACCTCTAATAAACACAATACCAAAGGGCAGGACAAGTGGAGAATGTGGTGTGATTAAATTGTCGAGTTACTGTGGTTTTTATTTTTAAGTAAATTTAACAGTCTGACAACAAGCTTCTTTTTTTATTATACCAGCAGTAATACGATTATTTTTATGCTAGATAACTTCTAAAATCTTTACAACTAACAACTCATTGAATCCTCATGACAACCCTGTGAGTTACATGGTATTATGATCTCCATTTTACAGATGAAGAGACTGAGTCAAATAGAAGACATGGGTTTTCTTAGGTCCATCCATCTGGTAGACAGTTGCGAGAAATGCTAAGACAGTGCAAGAAATGCTAAGACTTAGGAAAGTTATATTTGAGAATCATTATTTGCCTTAGGAAAACTCTGAAAAAAAGTTAATTATGTTGCTGACATTTCCTGGGGATATATAGCAAACATCTGTCTCAGTCAGTGTCACTGAGGACAGACCAAAGAAAATGCCACGTATCTAACTTGGTGGGTAATGCGATTTGGGGGAGGGGCCTTGTGGATCTTGTAAATTTCAGGCCTTTCTTATGTTTGTGAGTTTTTCTTGATTCATGAATCCTGTCATTTTCCGTGACTACCAAGGCCTCTCTGTCCAGGAAGGATTGTTGTAATTCGGAGAAAATAGCTACATGGCACTTACTTGCTCTGAATCTCAGTAACAAACGGGAATGGTCATGAGGTCTGTATTATATTGAGTTGCAGGGATGTTTGAACTTGAATAGTACTTGTGGAGTACTGTGTCATAATCACCTGTTTATTATTATATTATTATATAAATATATATATATATATATAAAAGTAAAGCACTGTTTATTATTATATTATTATCTCTATAACTTTGACCTGGAGAACTCTCCATTAGTTCTAAACATGAGTGTTTATTGCCTCAGAAGATAATCATATATTTTTTAAATGTAAAATATTAAAATTTTCTTAAAATATTACTCAGCTAAATTATAATTGCCTGTGAAATAGAAAAGTCATGTAGTAGGAATTCATAATCTTCTAATTTAAAAAGATCCCAAATTGTGTAAATATATAAAGACATTTTTAGTATGGGTATTTAGACAAAAGTAATGTATTTATGAAGTTTGAATGTCAATAACTTTCATAATAAATTTATTATACATATATTAACACTTGTGTTTACTTACTTGAAAAGATTTCGTGGCACTGTCAATAGCTCAGCAGGTAAAGATGCATACTATTAAGCTGTACAATCTTAATTTGATTCCCAAGATTTATACTGTAGGAGAGAACTCACTTTTGCTAGCTTTTACTTGTTGAAAATAAGATATTATCAAATTCAAGCGATTATAAAAAATGAAACAGATTTTAATAAGCAGAAAGAATGGCAGCATAGAGAACATGCAGAAATGGCTGGCATACTGTTTAGGTGAAAGACTGGTTTTTAAAATCCCCCGACTACAAGACATGCCTGTCCTTTTTTCAAGACTGGACCTGGGAAGAGAGGTCCCAGAATCCCCTTCCTATCTGTACCTCTGATGTTCTCTAACACTGAAAATGGACCATCACAATCTATTTCTTACCCTCTGAAATTCACATCTGTCTCGCGACATTAGAATGTACACACACATGCACGCATGCATGTGCACATATACACATATACACAAATGAACCAGATGTAATTTTTTAAAAATTACAGTTATCAGGCAGATAATCTGAATTTTACACTATCGCCACATGTTTCAAAAAAAAATTAGTGACACAATTTAAGACAATGAAATAAACTTTGCACAATGGCTTTGAATTTGAAGCCTCTGCCAGAACACTGCCACCCGGGCTTCAGACCTCGATCCAGTACTGCCCTGGCATGTTAACTGATCCAAGTGATTTAACTTCTGTGACCCTCAATTTCCTTCATCACCCGGAAGGCAAGCACTTACAGTTCTATCTCCACATGTTTAACTTGAAGATTAACTTAGTTAATATACATGTAGTGCTTACATGGTATTTAATAATGCTAACCATATTATTAGCATGCTTATTATTTTTTACAGTGGCACCTGATGAGACTATACTGATAAAATAATGTTTTTCTGTTCAAACTCCCATGTTGCCGTTTCAGAGCGTTTGTATCTACAGGTTTGCCTAAGAAGTGACGTGTTCTCTTTCTGCTCCATGGCCTAGTCTTCTTCCTTGATAGTATAGATATTTCTATCTTTTTTTCCCCAGTAATCTGGAGTTGACATCTTGGGAGCATCTTTATTTATGCTCACTGCCACTTCCCTCCTTGTCATAAACCACTTATTTTATTCTTTACTAAATGATATGTCTTCAAGAAACAACTACCGGGAATAATTAACCAACAAATGTTCTTGGGAGCCTTTAATGTGGTAGAAGACACAGATAAATACAGTGTGGTATCGGAATCTCTACAAACGAGTCAGTCTGTATCACGACAGAGGAGCATAGCTGGTCAAGGAGGGCTTAATTAGGCTTTGCTGGCTTCACTATCTACATATCTGGCTTCACTATCTACTGGCAGAAGTGTTGTCCTTATGAAATCCACGTTTCTGTCATTTTTAGTGGATGAGTAGATTTAAGTTCTATGATGGACTGACAGAATAGAATGACAAGTATCACAATTTCTTTCATATATGGAGCCTAGATTTATATGTATGTGTGTGAAAAGAAAAAAGGGGGACTCTTTGGAGGTAAAAAGGGGACCAGTGAGAGGATGTAGTGGGGATAAGGGGAGATGGTTAGAGCCAAAATGAGCAAAGTACAAAAAGTATAAATTTCGTGTGTGTGTGTGTGTGTGTGTGTGTGTAAGTGCAATAAAGAAACCCACTATTTTGCAGGATAAACACAGTTATTTAATTTTATTTTTATCTATGAGTATGTGTCTATGTCTGTGTGTGAGTATTTCCTAGTGAGTGTGCATGGCTGTGGAAGCCAGAGGAGAGCACTGGATGGCGTGGAGCTGGAGTTTCCAGTGGTTGTGAGTTATTCAACAGTGTAGATGCAGGAGTCAATATCTGATCCTCTACAAGAACAGCAAATGTTTTTACCTGCAGAACCAGCTCTCCAGACCCTAAGTCAATTAATTAAATACTTTACCCAGGTGTATTCATGCATATCTGTAATTCCAGCCTTCTCAGGAGAGTCTTGGGTGAACCTCAGCATGTAAATCAAGCTTAAAGGAACCAATAGTTGCTAAAGTCAGTGAACAAAAAGAAGGAAATGATGGTAGGACAGACACAATTGAAAACATCCACCTCCTTTTGTTAGGGGGTTCTGTTGAAAGAGGCTGCTTGTTTGTTCCCTGCCACTCAGACTCAAAATAGCCACTCATAAAACTATATTATTTAAATCACTGCTTGGTCTATTAGTGCTAGCATCTTATTGGCTATCTCTTCTATCATAACTTAACCCATCTCCATTAATCTGTGCATCACCATGAGGTCGGGGCCTACCAGCAAAACTTAACCTCGTCTGTCCCCTGCAGAAGCTATATGGCTTCTCTTAACTCTGCCTTCTTTCTCCCAGCATTCAGTTTAGTTTTCTCGCCCAGCTCTATTCTACCCTATCACAGGCCAAAGAAGTTTATTTATTCATTAACCAATAAAAGCAACACATAAACAGAAGGGCTTCTCACACCAGGGTTCCAAAGGAAATTGGACTAGTGAAATGGAGACAGAAAGAGAAAAGGGTTTCAAAAAGAGGGGGCAGGAATAATCAAAACATCAAACATCATAGGAAGGTATCATGGCTAAGTCTGAACTGCTCTCTGCAGGTTCATCTCTTGAATGCTCATTTCCCAGGTGGTGCACGATTTTGGGAGGCGTACAATCTTTGGGAGGTGGAGACTGACTGGAGGAAAAATGCCACGCACTGCGCCCCCGTGTCTGCTTGCACCCAGTTACCGAGCTTCGGGCAAGGGGGCTGGAGGTTATAATACACCGACATACACAGACAGAGAGACAGTGACACGGGTCATCCTTGAATTCCCCAAGAATGCCCCCTTTATTGTGTTCAGGGGCAGATTATATAGAGATAGCCACGCCCCAGCCAAACCCACCAGAAACCACTCTCCTGCCGTCAGGAACTCCTTAAAGTCTCGTGCTCAGAGCGGCTGTAGGCACTCAGATCAGGGGAAAACAAGTTGTTTACAAGAATTTCAGGATCTGGGGTCTCATTGCTCCCAACAGAAAAAGAGTATTGGGATCAAGTCCTTGGACTTATCTGTGCCCCTCTCTATTTCCTGGTCGTCTATACTGTGACCAGTTTCCACTATCTTCTGCTACTTCTGTGAACTGAGTTGCTCCAGCATGTCTTCTCAGCCATGGTTAACTGAAACCATGAACCCAATCACCCTACCCACCCCCTTAAATAGTTTCCCTAAGGAGTTGTGGGATTAGTAAAAAGAATTTAACTTTGATGGTTAATCTTGGATTGTCAACTTGATTGGCTCTAGGATCAACTAATTGATATGCAGGGTTTATCTGCGAGGGTATTTCCTGGACGGATTAACTGAGAAGATCCTTTTCTAGAGAGTACAGTACCTGTTGTCAGTGGCCAGAGATAAAGAGATCCAGGAAAACATGCTGCCTTCCCTGCTGGCCTCCCTGTGTTGCTGCTACTGATGTAATAGCTTTCATTAATATCAGAACCAATTTCTTCAGCTTTGTGGTAGACTCTCCACCTCTCCTCCAAGCCTTCAGTGACAGATTGGGATTGTTGATCCAGTCTTGTGGGCTGCAAAGCTATTAGGTTCTCAGTTTTTCTTAAACACATGCAGCAAATACTAGACTCCACAAATTTTCTTGTGTAAGCCAGTCTAATAAATTTCCTTTACAATATAATGCATATAATATATTCATTGTAAATAAGTATAATAATAAGCTTATTATTACACACACACACACACACACACACACACATATATATATATATATATATATTCTAGTAAGGAGAGTTGTTGATCACTGTGAAAATGCAATCCATAGTTTAATACTGGTGTTGGGATCTTGATACAGAGGTATAATCTTGATTGGGTTTTAAAGAAGTGAGTGAAAAAGAAGAGAGGTTATGAGAAACCTCACTAAGAACTCTTAAAGGTAAGCTATAGGGGCTGGAGAAATATCTCAGCGGTTAACGTAGTTGCTGCATGAGAATGGGGACTTGATTTTGGATCCCAGGCTCCCATGTAAAAAAACAGACATTACCGTCCCAGTGAAGGAAGGTGGAGACAGGATTCCAGGGCCTGAGGATCAGTTACTCTAGCCGTTCCGTGAACTTCATGTAGAGTCAGAGACCCTGTCCTAAGGTAGAAAGTGACAGAGGAAAATGAAGATGTTCAGCATCACACATATGCGCAGGTGTATGCAAACTCATTTATACAACACAGACATGCACACATACACAAGCACAGAAGATAAGCTATGAGTAATTGATAGGGGAACAGGCTCCAGGAAATGGACTAAATAGATAAAGAGATGCTATGGTAGGGTTCTCCAGAAAAACAGAACTGATAGAAGAATGAATATGTGTATATATACATATTCACACATATACATCTATGGGGGAAGGAGAGAAATATTAGAATGGCTTATAGGTTGTGGTCTAGCAAGTCCCATAATAGTTGTCTCATGGTAGAAGGGCCAAGAGTCCAGTTTTTGTTCAGTTCCTTAGTCTGGATGCTAGATGGCTCAACAATTCCATTCTGGGTCTAGAGTTCCAGAAAATTTCTGGAGAGCTGCTGGTCTTCAGTCTGTGTTGGAACCTCAGTGAAACTGGTTCTAACTCTAGCAAAGAGATGCCTTGGCAATGAAATAGATGAAGTTGTCAGTGGCAGGAAAGGCAATAGGAAAAAAGCAAAAATCTCCTTCACATCATTTCATGGGGGTTGTCGCCAGAATGTGGGGGCGAATATGTGAATGAGTCTTTTCACCTTCAATGATGTAATCAAGAAAGTGTGGGCCTGTAAGGACAGGCTTTGCCCAAACTCTTTGGTTTCCACTCTAGATGTAGTCAGTTGACATCGAGGATCAACCATCAGATTAGCAAAAGAGAGAAAGGCCAAGTTGTATTGAGTTTGAGTCTATATGTGGTCTTGTTGACATCAAAGATCAACCATCAGATTAGCAAAAGAGAGAAAGGCCAAGTTGTATGAGTTTGAGTCTATATGTGGTCTTGTTGACATCAAAGATTAACCATCAGATTAGCAAATGCCAGAAAGGACATAATGTCCAAATATAAATCGAAGGGAAGAGAAGAACGGAAAGGGAGAGGTCATTTCTGAAAGAATGCTCAGATGTATTCTTTCCCTGAGATTGAAACATGGTGTCAGGTAGGTATTGGAAGAGCCAGGAAGCAATGGTAATACCCACTTGAGTGTTAACCACCACACAACTAGAAGCTTACACGTACTAGTTAGACAAACTTGATCAAGTAAACTCCTGCTAAGCATAGCTTTTATATAGAGTCTGAAAACCAATAGTAAGATTTTAGGATTCTTATGAAATCTGCTAGAGACTCACGCAACTACTTGCAGAGCTGGATTGCTGGCTTGCCTCATGAGAACCGAGCTTGAAATCTGACAGCCCTGTACCAGCAGCAATGGCTAGAGCTCGTTCTGTACTCTAAAGACTAAAAAAATAATGACACTTAATTTCCCAGGAATTCAACTGTATCTGTTAAGCTGGTACATCTGCTGACACCTGTGTCCATTCTAGACTTTTCCACATTGTCATGTGGGACCCAGTGACAAACATGGAAGAAAAGTTCTAGCTGGAAAAAAAATTCACTATTTGTGGCTTCATGGCAACAAAGGGCAGAAGCTCATGGAAAACTGTAGTGGGGGCACTGTTTTATCTTAGTTCTCAGGCAAATGTTTCCTATGGTCTTATCACAGACTTCTAGTGCAATATAAAGAGATGGTAGAAGCTACGAGGGTCTGGGAGACGGTTACATTGTGTTTTCAATTTCCCCTGTGAAAGTTGTGTCCACACGTAGAATATCTGTCGGGGTGATCCCACCAGATGAAGTGGCGAACGGACGCTTAAAAGAAATCCCACACTAGCTCAGAACTGAGAGATAGATAGTTATTTATTTAGGGGTAAATTTACAAATCAGGATTCTCTGCTTGAACGGTGAATGAATATCGAATCCAAACAATCGGAATGAACAATTGGCAAAAAGGAGCAAGGGGAAGGAGAAAAAAAGGCGGATGCAGAACCTGTGACCGCGTACGTAGTATAAGAGGCCACGCCCCAGTAGGCGGGGAATCACAAGCGGCCGGCCTTCCTACAGCAAATATCTAGATCAATAATCACAGAATAACTGTTGTCACAGCAAGTGGACGATGACGGGAGCAGACACCGAGGATGAGATTTGCTCACTCTGCTCCAGATCCCATCTGTTATCTCAGTACTTCAGTGGAGATTGCAAGATACCTCAAAAGTTTAGCCGCTTTTGGTACCAGGATAATGTTCATATCTAAAATGGTCTCATCGTAGAAGAAAACTGGCAATCTCAGAGAAGACTACATTTTTCCTGTATTCATTTATTTCTCGGTCTCTCCCATTGATTTAACAAGATCCCATTTAACAAGATTTTTTTTTTTTGCTTTTTCAGATTATAATATAACTGTATCATTGATCTCTTCCCTTTCTTCCCTCCAATCCCTCTTATCTGCCCTTCCTTTTTCAAATTCATGGCCTATTTTTTCATTAATTGTAGTTACATGCAAATAAGTACACACAGAAAGACATATCTATTTCTGAGCGCATAAATGCCACCTGCCCAGCCTGTATCATGTAACTTGCCTGTGTATTTCCAGGAATGAATATTTGGTATTGGATAACCAATTGGTATTCTCCTCCATGGGGAAGGCTATTTCTCCCATGTTCGGCATTCCTTAATTGCCTGTAGTTATCTGTGCCAGACTGAGGCCTCCTGGTCTTTCCCCTCTCTAATTTGCCATGTCTATTGGTGTTGTCCATGGTCAACTCATGGGTAGGCAGTCATGGTGGTAAGACTTTATGGATATAACTTCTGACATTATTAGTAGGAGACATAGTCTCACAGCAAGCTCCTTGCTTCTTTGACTCTTTCTACCTGTCTTTCTCAATGTTCTCTGGGTCTTGGGTTCACGAGTTGTTTTGTAGATGTGTCCATTGCGACTTGGTTACACAACTCTGCATTATCAGTGGTTATGGTTTTCTGAAGTGCTCTCCATCTATTGCAAAAGGAAATTTTCTTGATGAGGGATTAAAAAGAGTATTCACACCAGGTGGTGGTGGCGCACGCCTTTAATCCCAGCACTTGCGAGGCAGAGGCATGAGGATCTCTGTGAGTTTGAGGCCAGCCTGGTCTACAAGAGCTACTTCCAGGACAGACTCCAAATGTCTTGAAAAACAAAAAAAAAAAAAGTATTGACAACATGTTTTGTTTTTATCAGATATTGTTCAAAGACGTAGACATTTGATTTTTGTTCCTCATTTAGTCCATTCAGTAAGTGGGAGCAATACAACATGGGAACAGCTATGTAGGTAAGGGAAGTCACTGTGCCGAGATAGAAGGCTTCATCTGGTGATGGATGGAGATAGAGACAGAGACCCACACTGGAGCAATGGACTGAGCTTCCAAGGTCCCAATGAGGAGCAGAAGGAGGGAGAACATGAGCAAGGAAGTCAGGACCACGAGGGGTGCACCCACCCACTGAGACAGTGGGGCTGATCTATTGGGAGCTCACCAAGGCCAGCTGGACTGTGACTGAAAAAGCATGGGATAAAACTGGACTCTCTGAACATGGCGAACAATGAGGGCTGATGTGAAGCCAAGGACGATGGCACAGGGTTTTGATACTACTTAATGTTCTGGCTTTGAGGGAGCCTAGCCAGTTTGGATGTTCACCTTCCTAGACATGGACGGAGGGGGGAGGACCTTGGACTTTCCACAGGGCGGGGAACCCTGACTGCTCTTTGGACTGGAGAGGGAGGGGGAGAGGAGTGGGGGGAGGGGGAGGGAAATGGGAGGCTGGGAGGAGGCAGAAACTTTTTTTTCCTTTATTTCAATAAAAAAAAAAAAAGAAGGCATCTCTTTGAACTTGTCCAGAGTCTGCCCACACCTCTCAAACTGTAGCCTCCTGGATTTCTTTATCAAGGAAATTAAATAGTAAATCAAGCCCATCTCCATATTCTAATTAGAGACAATTTCTTTTTCTTGAATTTATTTTGGGTTTAATACATTCCACACATAGTTATATAACTGGTTCGTATTTTTTTGTTTCATGTAGACATAGTTTTTATTCACTTACATATGTTTCTTGTAGAGGATGGATGTGGCCTTTGTTTCTAATGTGCCATTGTCTTAGGTAGAGTTTCTGTTGTTATGAAGAGACACCATGACCACAGCAGCTCTTCTAAAGAAAGACATTTAATTGGCTGGATTAAAGTTAAGACACTTAGAACATTAGCAGCATGCTGGGACATGGTGCTGGAGACGAGCAGAGAATTCCACATCTTTGATCAGCCAGCAACAGGAAATGAACCGAAACACTGGGCGTGGCTTGAGACTGGGCGTGGCTTGATTATATATAAGACCTCAAAGCCTACCTCCACAGTGACACACTTCTTCTAACAAGGCCACACCTACTCCAACAAAGCCACACCTCCTTATAATGACCCTCCCTACCATCTTCTAGGGGACAATGGCATTCAAACTACCAAAGGCATCCTCCAGGCAGAGCTCAGTGTGGCTCAAGGTATCTCATCAGTGATGAAAAATTAACATTTTAGTCATGCACATGGCATGGGACAAACTCCTGATCCTTGGGGGACTCCCGGTATTAAATATATTAGGCTGTTTTAAATGCACAGAAGGCATTTAGACCTTGTCAAGCCTGAAGAGGGCACAATGTTAATGCTTTTGCTCTCAAGAGGAACGTGCATCTGGGATCACTGTGCCCCATGGAAAGCTGGTTGAGGGTTAATAACAGCACCCTCCACGTTTTTGTAGCTCTTTGCAATTTGGAACGCAGTTAATAGCATATTACTCATTTTAGTGTCTCCAGACCCTGCGCCTTGGCCAGGGCAAAGCCCTTTTCCCAACAAGAAAATTGGAGTGCCCAGAGGTAAGGACTATGTATAGATTCAGGAAATTGGCGAGTGGCGGATCTGATGCTGGAACCCACCCTTTCTGCATCCAGAAGCATTGTGTTTTCCTGAGCCGACACAATCCTTAGTAGACTTTCCTTTTGCTAACATAATAAAATGTTCTGGGACAAGGAAAATGTATAGATATTGCTCCTTAAGAGATGTGGCTATAACTTAACGCAGAGTGTCTCAAGTTCATTTTGCAGTTGTTCTTGCCTGCCTCTCTTCCTCAGAGGGCATGAGAAAGGGAACAGAAGGAGAACTGAGTCAAGAATTCTTCCTCGGCAGACAAAAGAAAGGGTTTAAAATATGACCTTTTAAAGGCTTCTGGTGGTGAAGATAATTCTAAATACCTAAACCCTAAAGAAAATAAAAACAATCTCCCTAAAAGTCTCTACATCCTCCCTAAAGCCTTTTTAGCTTCTCTGGAAAAGTCAGTGGGTGTGTGTCTGGGGGGAGGGTAGGGAGGGGAGGATCAGACTCCTTCTAATAGGCTTTCTTAAAAAAAAAAAGAAGAAGAAAGAAACAGAAAACCACACACACACGCTCAACAGAAAGAAATAAAACCTTGTCTCTGTTTGGCTCCATCGGCACTTAAAATCTACAAGAAGGAGTAAAAACCCAAGTCGCAGAAGCGCGCGTTCTGATTTGGTTGTTTACCATCAATCAGACGGTTGCTTGGCAGACACTGGATGGTTATGAGCCTGAACAAGCCGAAAGGGGCAGGAAAAGAAGTGGAGGCAGCATTCTTCCTATTTAAAGCTGCATCGCTTGAAAAAAGTTTTCGCAGACTGTGCCGGAGTTGGTGCTGAAACAGGCTGAGGCGGCCTGGGGGCTGGTGCTGAAGAAGAGCCCTCAGCGGAATTCATGGTGCTACGGTGACCTCAGTATCTACTCTTCGTTCCCCGGAGGACCCACATGTCTCAAATTTAGACGTGATGGCACACTGGGTGGTAGCAAGACCTCTCCTCATTCTCGCTGTTTTATTAGGGCACCGTGTCTCAATAAAAGCCCAGGAACAAGAGAATGGTGAGTTTGCCTTTTTGCTTTGCTTACGGTGTTTATGGCTTGGTTTGGGAACTCGATGGAATGTTGAGCTTCAGGAAGAGCTTGCAGAGGAGACCGGGTTTGAAGTTTGAGAAAGGGGGCTGTGGGCTTGCACCTGGAAAGCAGCTTGACTCGGGAACTTCGGTGCCTGCCCTGGCGGAGTGGGCTTCTGCCGTCCGGGAAGAGGCAGAATTAGATCAGTCTTTTTGTCTGAATGTGGGAGTAGGACGTTTCAAAGAAAACGTTTTCAGAGTGCTTAAAACGGAGCCCCGAAGGCACGTTTAGTGAGAGGCAGTTGTGAGGGCTGGCGCTTTCTGAACAGGGAGAGCCGCTGCCGAAGCTGGGCAGGGTGGAGTCTTTCCTGTGCGAACTTCAGCAGCTTCGTGGAAAGTCTTTGTTTAGAAAAACCTCTGCGGCACTCTGATAGCTCGGAATTTTCTTTGTCTTTGCTCCTCATTCCTTTCTTCCCACAGCCTCATCCTTCCCTGCCGACGTTTTCATCTGTGATCTTAAAAACCGTGTTTGCTTACTGAGAGAGAGTCAAGTTTATTTCTCCATGACAGAGGCTGATAGAAGCCAGATTTCTTAAAACGGCTGTGTTTTCCCACCCTGCTGGCTTGGTTATCGGGACAGTGTGGTTCCCGGGGTGGGGGTGGGGGGTGGGGAGGAATGACTGAAGGTAGGAAATCAGCATGCCTTATATATAACTAATTTTGCATAGAGTATTGATAAGGACATTTCCCTTAGATCCTTGCTTCCTTCCTTCTTCCCTCCCTCCCTTTGCTCATTCCTTTTTCCCTTTCCTTCCTTTTAAGGCATATCTTCCTTAGGCCATGCTGTTAAGCAAGATGGCATGGCTGCTATAGAATATTATAAAAGACAAAACATCCAAAAACGAATGGCTCCATTGATTCTTAAATCCTTAACTTCGGAGGATCGAAACGCCCTATAAAGACATATTCTCATTTGCAATAGGCCAGCATAGATCTGAGTCTCTGCTAGTACTGATTTCGATCTTTTAACTTAGCACACTTGTTAATCCTGTCTGTTACTGTCTTTCTCATGTGTTTTCTTCCCCCTCTCTGTACATTTGTCTCCTTCTTCCCTGGATTTTTCCTCTGAAAACGTTTAGAGACTGTTGGTTCTGGAAAACTGTGAGGAGGGGAAAAGAAGCTTCTGGAGATTAGTTTCAAGTCTGTCAGAGTCCCGTAGAGGGGGCCCTTTTCTAAATCTGGAAACTTTTAAAGTCAGTTTCTCTGTTCCGAAAAGTGAGGGAATTTATAAAAGGTGAATCTTACCATGTTTCTTCATGATACCGTGAGAAGGATGTGTTGCTTGTCAGTGTAGGGACAGAGGAGTTAGGAGAGAGGAGGACAAGCATTAGGAGAGCTATAACACGTCTAACTATCAGGAATCTACTCACTCCCTTCTTCAGCCAGTCGGTCAATTTTAAAATGTCTGGTTGGAAGACCTCATTCCTGACTTATCTTAAAGTTATGTGCTTAGCTTTTGTGAAGTGTGGCAGCTATTGGACGTGGGCGTAAATGGAAGATGTAAGATATCAGGAAGCCTTGTATGGTAGGCCGTACGCTAAAAGCCTCTCCGATGCTGTTCTGCTTATTCCGTAGGTGTTACTGAAAAGTAAAGGTTTATCCTCTCTCTAATATTTATTTGTGGGAATCAAGACTATAAAGTTGGTTCCAAAACCTTTTTGCCTCGGAACTAAACTCTTTTGCCCCTAGTGTCATTAAATAGCAAAGAAACTTAAACCCCGAAACAGAAAACAAATTCTCAGAGACATTCTGGATAGTCAATCGGATAGATGTGATCAAAAATCAATTGCAGAAAAGAGTGTGTGTAAGTAAGGATGATATTTGTGACTCAGTAATGAAGTGTGTGCAGAGCCATTTAGTTTAAGCTCAACTCACTTGCTCCGAATGCTTGGGTGTGCATTGCTACTGTGTGGACACTTGTACTCCGTTTCTCCTGTCAGAACCTAGTAATCCCATGGAACTTTTGCTCTGAGGAGGAGTAAATGTGGGGAATGCTTTAATATTAAGGAGAAGTCTAAGGCATGCATGTCAAGAGCATTCAGATTCCAGTGGTTGTTGTGAGTAATGTGGATGGTGGTTTTTCCTTTGTGTTCTCTCCAATGTGTGTTATAGAAAGCCGGCATTGCGTATATAACGCGCACTTAGCCTTTCCTTTTGTTAGTATAAGGTATGGCTGTCTTCTTTTGGACTGGGATAGGAAATGTCAGTGCAGTGTCCGTCTGACAGGAGCATGTGTGGAGGCTAAGATGAGCAAATAAAGTCTTAGACACTCTTCTGGCCACAATAGAGCTGCCCTATCAGGAAAGTTTAAACACTGGATTTTAAAAGTTTGTTAGAAACTAAGAGAAAGGGTTTGAGATTTAGGCTAACTTTAGTTGAAAGTATAGTGTAACCAAAAGCAGAGCCAAGATGATAAAATCAGCCTTTTCAAGATCCGCCTCCTCCCTCTGGTCTGTATGGTGTAGGGGGGTTTTGGAATGTTCCACATTTGTTTTCTGTAAGAGAAAAATACTAGGCCATTGACAGTGAAATTTTATTTCCGAATCAATATGTCACATCTAGGGAGCTATGCAGTTTTGTCATTGGCACTAGGAATGCTTAGTCTCAGGGAATAGTCCTCAGTATGAATCATTGTATTCAACATTGCAGGAGAGATGCAGTGAGAGAGGGCTCAGAAGGGAGCACGTACTGGGGTCTTCAGTGCTGCCAGAAGCTAGGCTTGTCACATGAGTAGTGATGCAACAGTTTCGTGTCTTAGCAGGGGACGATGGGAGAACTGAAGACATAGGCATACCCACTTCAGGCATTCCAAGTGAACATTTTTCAGAAAGCATTGCATAAGTCAAATTTAATATGTCTAAGAGCCAAATTTGGCCCATACACTAGAAATTGTCAATACCCCCGCTACAATCCTATGCTGAAGCTTGATCCCAAGACAGCTTCAAACTACCAAGAGAAAAAAAATGCATGTATTTTTTTTTTTAAATATTGGAGTCTTTTGAATTTTTTATGATGTTATATCTGTGATTTATCTTGAAAGAATACGGACAGAAGGCATTAGATGTGTGGTACTCAGCAGTACTTGGATGACATTATTTCAAATGAGACCCAAAGAAACAAAGGATGAATATATCACTTAAGATATTCACATTCAAAAAGCGTTCTACACTCGCTATTATTTATTTTAGAGGGCTCCATGTATTAGAACACAATTTCAACCAAGATAAGTAAAACAGAATCTTTTTTTTTCTTATTCAAAAGAAGCTCTCAAGCAGAGTGAAAAGCTGGTACTCTGAAAATAGCTGGGTACTCAATTTTTTTTCTCTCTCCATTCTTTGATCCCTAGTGCACTGTCTTTGGTTTTACAGGCCCTGGCGGCTGCTAGAGATTCCAACATTGTATGCAGTGTCCTACGCATTTAAATAGAAAATGAGACTCTGTGGGTCTGCACTTCTTAAATGGAATCCTTCATGTCTTCGAAACATGTAGGGTTACCTATGCGTGGCGGGAATTTAGTCATATGGTCACACAAAGTTGCAAGAACGGGCAGGAAAATGTTGAGTTCTAGGTGAACCGTGATGCTACGGTGCTCTACTATTGAGGACACTAGAACGAACTATCGCAGTGGATGAAATACTTGAGTAAAATGTTTGTGTGTGTGTATCAATATATAATTATTATCTAAACCACAGTGATGTGTCACCCTGAATATTTCTCTCTCTGTATATGGGAGTTTAGGGAATCCATTGTATTGTCCAGTGCAGTGTGTGTTTTCCCCACAATTTAGTATTGCATAAAGAGTTACCTGCAGATCTTGTTATTGATACATTCTCCAGGTCTTATTCTTTTTAAATATATCTGGTAAGGCTGGATGTGGTGTGAGAATTGGACCTTTGGGGGTGACCTTGGTCACACTGGTGAAGGACTGTATTATGTCTTTGGCCATCTTTCCTCTGGTATTGATGGTGCCCGTGGCTTCCATGCACGGAAGTGTAACCTCTAGGACTTTGGCTTCTTAGTGATTCATTTTATTTGTAAGGCTGACTGAAGTGTGTGGGTAAACCATTATAAATTTGACGTCATTTGAGGAAAAGATAATGCAAAACCTAGTGTCTGTATGGTGTTAGATGAATCATTCTGTTACATAGAGGACTTGTGTAATTCCGATATATTCTCAGGTATATGTGAGTTCATCTGTCATCCCTCCTATTCCTGTTTTTTACATACTGACACTATTATCTTAAGCCTGGAATCAATATTGTGAGCATCTCAAACATGCATTCAATGCAAGATGGTAGACTAAAACAGAAAGAGTCGGTTATGTCTTGAGAAGGTGTGACAGGGAGGCTGGAATTGTGCTAGCCTGACTAGACAGTATGAAATCATTTTAAACATACAGTTTGCTCCATGTCAAGGATAAAACTCATGTCTTTGGCCTCATGGAGCATATGTTAGGGTTGAATGGGGGCATTTTAATCTACTGTTTTTGACTCTGGGATGGCAACTTTGAGAAGTATTTGTTTACATATGAGAGATACATCAATGGTAAGAGGAAAAGATTAGGATTGTTAATAATTAATCTACCACGTAAGATTGGGTAGATTGTACAAGGTTAAAAAAAACCAAATTTATCTTAGAGTTAATTAACATTCTAATATGTATTATTCTCAGCGATTTTTTTCTGGAGACCTGGATATGCCATGAGATATTTCCAATCTACTGTAAATTTGTGTTTTTTGAATTTTCTTCCATGTGTGTGTACATGTTCATGTGTGTGTATTTGAATGTGGGGCAGACATGTGTGTGGAGGCCATAAGATGACATTAGGTGTCTTCGTTTGCTTCTCAATCTTACTTTAAATTTACTGTTAGTGTGCGTGCATGTGTATGTGCATGCGTGTGTGTGTGTGTGTGTGTGTGTGTGTGTGTATGTACCTTGTGGAACCAGTTGTGTCCTTTCTCTTTTATGTGAATTCTGGAGTATATGTCTAGCCACTGAGAACCATTTTGAGCTTCTGTATCTAAAACAACTCAGAAATTCAACCTAAACTTTTCTAAACTCTACCCTCCAAGATTGGGCTCTTTTCTTAAATAGCCTTTATGCTAGTTAATGGCAACTTCATTGTTTCATTCAGTCCGTAAATTTTCAGCCAGTCACTAATCTTGTTATTTTATTCACTAAATATTTCCCATATATAACCCTTATTCATCTTTATTACAAATTTTTCAGTTCAAGTCCTCAGCATCCATCTCTGGGTCATTGCAATGACAACTGAGTTCATCTTCTCGTCACTCTTGTAGCCATTTTATATCACCAGAACTGTGATATATGTTGTGATATATATTGTATACATCACATAAGTATATCATTTTCCTGCCAGTGCAATTTAAAACAAAACATAAATCCATTTTTTTGCCTTCTAATTCTTCAATTGGGAACACATAGTTTGAAGAGATAGTAAAGGCCATGCTTGTTAGCTTGCACACCTTTTTTTTTTCCTTAAGATTTTTTTTAGTACATTTTTCTCATTTTACATAGCTATCTCCTCCTCTCCTCCCACCCCATCCATATACCCACCACATCCCTCCATCCTTAGAAAGGGTAAGCCTTCCCATGGGGAGTCAACAAAGTCTGACTCTTCACTTCTAGGCAAGACCAAGGCCCTCCCCCAATATCTACTTTGAACAAGGAATCTTTCCAAAGAGAATATGTTAGAAGCACTAGGGATAAATCCTGGTTCCACTGTCAGTGACCCCACAGGCTGCCCAAGTCACACAACTATCCTCGACATTCAGTGAGCCTAGTTTGATCCTGTACAGGTTCCCCTGCTATCATTCCGGAGTCAGTGAGCTCTCACTAGCTCAGGTCAGTAGCTTTTGTGTATATCAAGATCATGGTCCTGACCCCTTTGCTCTTCCCTTCTGTCATGCTTTACCTCACAATAAAAAGCCACTCATAGTTATCACTCATAATGTGCTTATGCTTGTGCTTGACCTTGTACATATGTGTGTACACACTCACATGCATGCATACACACATATACACATATACATACACACACACACACACACACACACATACCTGTCTTCTTTTTCCAAACCTCTACTCTTCAGACTGCACTGAAATTTCAACTAAAAGTTCAACTAATTTTCTCTAAGTTGAACCCAGTGTTCCTCCTTTTCTGTCTCACAGGAATCACCTCACCTCACCTTTCTCTGTATGAGCCATATGTGGAGAATTGCTTCCCTTGTGTCTATTTCACTCCCGTAAGATGAGTTGTTTGTTTAGATCTTATATTTACCTTAGCATCTTCTGGCAATTGATTCTTACTTGCCTATTGTACCATGCTTCATATATTCCATTGATTATTAATACTGTGTCTTTTTAATATATTCCATTGATTATTAGTACTGTGTCTTTTTTTAATCTAAAGAATGTCAGGATTATCCTACTGACTTTCAAAGCTACTAATCTCATTTTTGCTTTGTAAACAATCACACTGTGTTTATTTATGATTAATACTATGTGGCATCCTTCCTCAGGTCATTATAATTTTTAGTGGGTTAGTCTGTATCGATTAACTTCTTTCATTTCTCTATTGTTCTCTAAGTGGTCAAAGTGTATTGCTGCTAATTCATTGTCTTGAGAAATAGAGATTATAGCATGAATTCATATCATGTTTTTTTTCCTTTCTGAAAATCCTTGAATTGTTTTGCACTAAGTCTTTTGGATAATGTCTTTTGCTTGTTCTTCATCTCTTTGGGAAACTTTCTGAATTCTGATTAATACCTTTCTATAGAACCAGTAGGCTCATGACAGCTATTTCATGTGCATTCAAGAGTTGAGTATTTTTGTAAAAATTAGAAAATATTATTGACATTCATTTAGTTGTGATTGAACTGAATCCAGGTTCATGGGTTTTAAGTTATATTTGCACAGTCTTGGAAATTTTCTTATCATTCCTGAATCTTGGTTTCTTTATACATAAAACTATAATAAGATAATTTACTTTATAATAATATAATCAAATAGTTAATAGGATGTCTATCAGATATATCTGTCATTTGATTATAGTTTATTTTCAACTAGTAGTATCTTGTAAAATTATGGTTATTATTATTATAGCAATAATGATAAGAACAAAAGTAACAAATGTGCATATTTTTATCCTATCAATTTTATGCTTTCAGCTTCATGCTCTTTTCTTCTTCTTCTTCTTCTTCTTCTTCTTCTTCTTCTTCTTCTTCTTCTTCTTCTTCTTCTTTTAGAAAAGTAAGGCAGACTGAGTCCAGTGAGAGTTTCACACATATATGAATATGTATCCATCCTCTGGAGCATATCAGTATAGCAGTGGACCATAATCCTAAAGAAAATTAGCCTTTTCTTCCACAACAGCCGTCAACTGCCGTTAGCTCCTCTAAAGGTTGGGTGTTCATAAGCCCTTCCTTCATCCTTGCCCTTCCATTAGCTCCTCTGATAGGGTTGGTACTCATAAGCCCCTCCTTCATCCTTTCCCATTAGCTCCTCTGATAGGGTTGGTACTCTTAAGCCCCTCCTTCATCCTTGTCCTGCCATTAGCTCCTCTGATAGGGTTGGTACTCATAAGCCCATCCTTCATCTAAGCTGGACTGTTGCTTGTCTTGATCTTGCGCAGCAGAAGCAGCAGCAGCAGCCGCCGTAAGTACTGTGAACTCATGAGAGTAAAAACCCTGTCATCACCAGAGGACAGCTTTGCCCCAGTCATCCCCAGCCTCTGACTTTCACAGTCTTACAGCTCAGGATGCTTCCATTATTCTCGGAATCTGCTATGTTTGTTAAAAGGGAAAATGATTGGAATAGTTTCAACTCTTTTATATATAATCAGGGCAAATTGCAATAGAACTCATTTCAGATGAACCAATGAAGACATTCCAGGTTCTATTGCAGATATTTGTGTTCAGATAAATGGAGGATGAAAAAATGAAATTAAATTAGTGCACCATATGATATTTCCATACAATTGACATGTAAAGTGTACCTCTTACATTTATAAATAGGCAGCTCACATGGGCTGCCTCATGTTCCTGCCTTCAGGTCTTTTGGTGGAATGTGCTAGAACTGTGCTTCTCAACCTTCCTAACACTGTGACCCTTCAATACAGTTCCTCATGTTGTGATGACCCCCCCAAGCATAAGATTATTTTCTTTGCTATTTCCTAACTGTAAGTTTGCTATTGTTATGAATTGTAATGCAAATATCTGTGTTGTCTAATGGTTTAGGAGACTCCTATGAGAAGGGGAGGATGGGGAGAGCTTGGGGGAATAGGACAGTTGGGATGGAGGAAGGGTGGATATGGGAGCAGGGAAGTATATATCTTAATTAAGGAAGCCATCTTAGGGTTGGCAAGAGACTTGACCCTAGAGGGGCTTTCAGGTGTCCAGGGAGATGTCCCCAGTTAGTACCTTGGTCAGCTGAGGAGAGGCAACCTGAAATGGACCTATCCTATAGCCAAACTGATGAATATCTTGCATATCACCATAGAACCTTCATCTGGCGATGGATGGAGATAGAGACAGGGACCCACACTGGAGCACTGGAAGGAGCTCCCAAGGTCCCAATGAGGAACAGAAGGAGGGAGAATACAAGCAAGGAAGTCAGGACCGCGAGGGGGGGTACCCACCCACTGAGACAGTGGGGCTGATCTAATGGGAGCTTACCAAGGCCAGCTGGACTGGGACTGAAAAATCATGGGATAAAACCGGACTCTCTGAACATGGCGGACAATGAGGGCTGATGAGAAGCCAAGGACAATGACATTGGGTTTTGATCCTACTGCATGTACTGGCTTTGTGGGAGCCTAGCCAGTTTGGATGCTCACCTTCCTAAACCTGGAAGGAGGGGGTAGTACCTTGGACTTCCCACAGGGCAGGGAACTATGACTGCTCTTCAGACTGGAGAGGGAGGGGGAGAGGAGTGGGGGTAGGGGGGAGAGGAGTAGGGGAGGGAAATGGGAGGCTGGGAGGAGGCAGAAATTTTTTTAATAAAAAAAAGGAGACCCCTATGAAAGAGTAATCCAAACGACACAGGGGTCCTGACCCTAGGTTGAGAACCACTATGTTAGAAAAAAAGAGAAGGTCCAGTTCTTAATCAAAAAAATAAATTTTGAGATACATATCCTGTTAATGTAGTTTCATTTTTCTAAAAAGGGAAACATATTTTTAACTTCTTCAGAATTTTGATGCCATATTTACATTTTGCCTTTCCAGGGTCTTATGCTGCAGCTTTGTGTGGTCACCACTTTCCCTTTTGTTTGTTTGTTTTGGTTTGATATTTTGAGACAGTCGCTCTACATAGGCCTGACTGTCCTGGAACTCACTATGTAGACCAGACTGACCTTAAACTCACAGTGATCCACCTAGTTCTATCTCCCCAGTGCTGGGATGAAAGGCATGGGCCTCCACACCCAGCTTTGGGTGCCTCCTCCTCCTCCTCCTCCTCCTCCTCCTCCTTCTCTTCCTTCTTCTTCTCCTCCTCCTCTTCTCCTCCTCCTCATTCTCCTCCTTCTCCTTCTCCTTCTCCTTCTCCTTCTCCTTCTCCTTCTTCTTCTTCTTCTTCTTCTTCTTCTTCTTCTTCTTCTTTCCCAATTTACTCAGGAGATCTTGTCTTTTTCTACTTCCCATGTAGATTAGATCTATGTATGTCTCTCTTGGTGCCATCTTCTTAATCGTCTTACATTTTAGTTCGTATTTGAGACTCTCCCTCATAGTTTGGACCACCTACCAGCATTGCCTGCTATAGTATTTGCTTATGCTCTGCTCTGCAGGGCACTAACTTGATCCACATGCCCTCCTACTTATTGCTCTACTGTACAGACTGAGTAATTGTTTTTCCTCTAATGTGAGCTCCTTATATGGCAATTTGTACTTGAAACATTTCTCCCAATATTTTTGGGCCTTTAGAATGTGCTGACAAAGTGTCTCATCATCTTGGCTAGACTCTGGGGCTCATCATCTCTGGAAGGTGATCTTCAGTTTCTTCTAGAAGCTCTGCTCTTGTCAACAGATGTCCCATCAGAACATTGCAGTCACCTCAATTCTGTTATAAAGGGAACCCGAAAATTTAAAGTTCTTCAGGATATAATCCTAAGGCTGTCATATCAGACATGCCCCAGGGGAACTGGTCCATGGAATTGGGATTTGCTTCCTAATAAACAAATCGCTACAGGAACTTCCAAACGGGTGCTTCCGAGCTCCTTTTCTTTATCCCTCTCCCTGAACTGTCTTCCTTTTCCTGCTGTAGGTAATTAAATGTTTTGATTTGTCTTTTCTTTCTAAGAAATATCAACAGTAGCATTCAAGTCACCTTTGAGCAAACTCTTATCGGTCCTGTGCAGGCAGCGGTGTGTGGGGATCAGGAGTGAGGGTTTAGAGAGCATTAAGTCTATGGCAGGAAGAGCTCTTGAGAGGGTGCAGGTCAATTGCAATCAGCTGAGTGAAATAACTGAGCTGAAAGACGATAAGATAAAAGGCTCCAGGTTCCATGATACATTTTCCTGCTTTATAACTGGACTTCAGGTTTTTTTTTTCTGTGAACAAAGAATCGCTTCCCGTTAGAAGGTGAGAACTATCAAATTCATTACTTCTTCTTTATTCGTGTCTCTTCAGGAAGCTTGTCTCAAAACCAGTCATCTCTGAGGTCCTCTGTGTTGCTTGGCATCTCTTTTTCAGTGAGTCGAAAGTGACTAGGAGCAAGAAGCTGACCAAAATTCCCAGCAATCTGCTGAGTGTTTAAACGAAGGCTCCATCATCTCCCAGGCCTGTCTGCCTTCTGGTGTATTTTAAGATTCTGCTGGCACGGTGGGAAACATGCAGTTAACGAGATGAGAGCTTCAACTAAACAGGCTGCAACTTTCTGCCATGAATGAATTGTTGAAATAATTTTAATGAAAAGCTTCTAACTTAAAACTGGACCGGGATGCAGGAATTCTGCGTTCTAATTGCAGCTCTGTCATGGATTCACTCAGTGATTTGGGGGAAGTGACTCAAATTCTCTGGGCCCGAGAGGCTTTCTTCAAAGCATGTGGTAGAGCATTGTTAAACTCCAAGGGCCTACAGAGTATTTATGTAAACTTTCTTCACCTAGGTCAGACTAATTTTCTATTACTACGGAGTATATTGTATACAGAGTTTGATCATTGGGACCATAATGTGTATTTTCTGTGTGTGATATACATGTGCCCTTTAAATTAGGGTTTAAAGTTTTGATACATGTTTCTGGTTATTTCTTGGAGGCTGTAGCTCTGAGTTATAGATGCTAATTTTCCCCAACAACATAATATACCTACTAAGTTGACAGTTTATTCGTAGGGTGACATCAGCGATCATATGGAACTAACAAGAAAAGGTGGAGGCTGCAAAGGGAAGAGGGGAGGAAAAGAAAGTTTTGAGAGACGAAAGGAAGCAGTATTTTAACTGGCCTGAAGAGTAGGCCATAGAATTGTCCTATTTCTTCCAGTTTTTAAGTTCTCATTTCCCTTTACAATAATGCTAAATGGAAGATGTGAAAACGTTCAGCTTGAATAGACAGCTGAGATTCATTGTATTGGTAGTTATTGAGTCCGGAACATTTTCGAACATGCTGTTTGCCCTTCTTCCATCTCCGTGATTCTCTCCCATTTCCTTTCTTTCACAAACCGTAAATGTGTGAACATTTTGTTCCAGGGTTCTGCTGGAATTTCACTCTGATACATTCTAAGTAAGAAATAAGACCGAATGACTTACAGACAGGCACGCCACATAAATCCTGTCTATTAAAAATCTCTCTCTGCCTGGCAATGGTGGCACACACCTTTAATTCCAGCACTTGGGAGGCAGAGGCAGGCAGATATCTGTGAGTTCAAGGCTAGTCTGGTCTACGTAGCAAGTTCCAGGACATCCAAGGCTCTAATACAGAGAAAATCCCTGTCTTGAAATATAAAAAAATGCTATATTGTATTTCCAGTTCAAATGGATGAAATATTAAGATTAAAGTCTGATAGACAAGAATCAATCTTGTTGTCTAACAAAAGATGAATGCATAAAGAAAATGTAACATGTATGTACAATAGAGTTTTTAAATTATTATCGCTTCCTTATTCATGCATGTCTCATCATATTTTAGCCATAAAGTATAAAGTTATGTCATTTGTAATAACTTAGTTGGAACTGGAAATCAACCATGTTAAGTGAAATGATACATATCTAGAAAGAAAAATAACTTGAATATATAAACTAATGGCATGAATTTATTAGGGGATCTATTTGAGAGGAGGAAGGGGTAGTGATAAAAGAGTGAGGGAAAGGAAAAGATAACAGACAAAGAATATGGTCAAAGTTCATGATGTACTTTAATAAAACTGATGCTCAATCCCTAATGCATCCATGCTAAATTAGAGAGAGCAGAAAGAACAGACTTCTCCCAGCTGAATGGCCTCTGCAGAAAGTGAGACATGTACTTGGCTATCTGAAGGCACTTAAATGTAATTCACTGTAAACATAAGTCATTGTATCTATAAAAGCTGGCTATGTAACGTTTTCTGGTAGCCTTCAATAATGTATCCACAAAGTTCAGGACCAAATTAAATTCTTAGATATTTAGATATATTCAAATATATTGACTTCTGAACTAACTTGATGTAATAACCATCACACATATTTGAAATGCAGCTCAGGTAATTTATCTACACATTAATTTTCAACATCAGGGTCTCTTGGATAGTAATGAAATGATGAGCATGTTCTATCAGGTTTTATATTGTATTAGTATCATTTTATACTAAGAAATGTTTATAGTGATATTATGATATTATGCAAACCAAAAGACTACGATTTAATTAAGAGTTCCTAAATTCTTGACTTGGAAATGTTTAATCTGTACGTCATGATGATATTTTCTACCTCTATAAATATAATATAACATAATTTTCCACAAATAATTAGTTACTATAGTGCTGGTTATCTACAGAAATTACTGCGATGAGTCTCAGGACTGCATCTAATCATTATTGAGCAGTTATCAACAATACTTGCAATTAAAATCCAGAAAGTTTTCATTGGATGTCTATTGTGTTTGATTATAATCTAGCCAGATTATAGAACTACCATCATGTGTAAGCCATGAACTTGTCCTTGAAGAGAAAGGGAGGTAAAGGCATAGAATAGGTATGTTTAAAAATTAAACGCCTCCCTAAAGTTTTCTATTTGTCAGAAAGAAATGATCATGTATGCATATGTCATATTTTAAATAGTTTATAATATTAGTTATTCCATTGATGCTAAAAATGTTGTATTTAAGCCAGTACATACCAGAGAGAATAAGGCATTTTGAACAAACTCTTGGCAAAGATTTACTTCAAATAAGAATACCACAAAACATTTAGTCCTACTGAAAAATTAGCCCACATTTTTACTTTTTCATCCAAAGCACATTACATTCCAGTCCTTTTTTTTTTTACTGGTATGTATGACAGACTTTTTTAGGTAGACAATAATCTAGATGAGAATTCCATTCAGTAGACTCTGTTCAGTCAGGTTGCAAAGCCATCCAGCTATCACCTCGTAAAACAGATAGCAGGGTCATGTTTGTGTGATTATTATTGAAGACACTATATATATATATATATATATATTCGTGTGCATTTTATATATTTTATTTAAATGTTTTTCAAAGGTACTTTAGTGAATGTTTGAGATTCTTCTGTATAACTTTTTTTTTTTTTGCTTTTGCTTGCTGTTAAACTTTTCTATTTTCCCCTTCTCTGTCTCTATGTGTGTGTGTGTTTGTGTGTTTCGGTGTTCATCCTCTATGTATATCTGTGTGAGGGTGTCAGATCAGACACCCTGAAACTGGGATTATACAGTTATGGGTTGTCCTGTGGGTACTGGGAATTGAACCTGGGTCCTTTCGAAGAGCAGAAAGTGCTCTTAACTGCTGAACCATCCTTCCAGCCTGTGCACATGTATTTTTTAAGGCTTATTTACCGAGAGAGTCAGAGTCTCTCCTTGAACCTGGCGCTTGCTGTATTCAACTTCAAAATTCTCTTACCATTGCAACTTTCCTAACCCTAGGACCACACATCCCATATCTAAATTCTCCTTTTGGAAAAAGCTTTCCAAACATATTAAAACATGCACTATCACCAAAACATTTGAGGGCGAAAGAGATGGCTCAGCAGTTAAGAGCATTTCGTGTGCAATCATGAGGACAGGAGTTCAGATGCCAGCACCCACGTGGAAGCCACATATCCTGTCCATGCCTGAAACCCCAGCTCTGAAGGGCAAGGAGAAAGAAAAATTGCTGGAACTTTCTAAGTTTTAGAGCGAGGTCAGCTGGGTTACATAATCAGACACCATCTCAAAAAGCAATTGGTCATAACAACTGCCCTAGGAACAAATATAAGGAAGAAAAAAAGAAATGAAAAATAATTTAATATAATCAAATAATTTTAGTATGGATTGTGTTCAGAGAAGCATATGTGCTAGAAACATTATTTAGGAAAAATATATATGCAAAAAGCTTATGATTTCTTTAGACTATGCAGAATGTTCAACATCGTGATGGATCAAATACAGACAGTTAGAACTGTAATCATATTAAAAATTGCTTCATATGAATTTTTCATTTTCTTTCCATTTTTCAGTTACCATGGCAACTAATCTTCAACTGTAATTCCACTACTTCATTGTAAATTTTAAGTGATTTATTAGATTGTAGGTTTATTGTGTCCTCCAGTAAGAATTAATGCTGCATGTTCTGCTGTCTGATTTAGATGTTTTAAGAGAAAACATGACTCAGTGCTGCAGGAAGTCTTACGGCCAGTGGTTATCCGCCCACAGAGGCGTGGCCTCTTATACTATATAAGCCAACATAGAGCATGCGTCCCCTCTCTTTCCGGTCGCTGGATTCAGTTTCTGTTCTCTGTTCAAGCAGAGGATTCTGATTTGTGAGTCTACCCCTAAATACATAGCCACATATTTTCCAATTCTGAGCTAGTGTGGGATTTCTTTTAAGCGTCCTTCCACAACTTTACATCATGAGTTTAAAGGGATTAATAGCAGGTAAATATTCGCAAAAATATATCTGAGAGGCACCAATATTTATTTTAGGCATTCAAATACTGTCTTTATGTAAAATACCAATTTGAGATAATATCCTGCCTGTATAAGTTTATATTTCATTAGTTAGCCTCTTTAACAATATAGAGTAGCCTGACCCTGTTCAAATTACTTCATAAGTGTAGTATTGTGGATAATACCAGAAAACCAATAGTTAATGTCTGAAGATTTGAAAAGGGTCTATAAAAGGATAATATAGAAAAACAATTTAATGTCTCTTAAAGTATAATATGAATTATTGTTTTGTAGTCTTTCAAAATTTAAATCCTCTAATTCTCAAAATACTTAGTGAGAAATTGTTTCTTTAAAAGTAGATTGTACTCTGTCTCAAAAAATCAAAAAAAAATAGAGTTAGGGAGATGGCTCATCAGATAAAGTGTAAAGGTGGTGTGTAATTCCACCACCGTGCTGGAGGCAGAGCTAGTTCTCCCAGGCAAGCTTGTTAGCAAGTCTAGCTTGAATTGGATGATCTCCAGGCTCAGTATGAGATCCTGACTCAATTAAAAAAAAAATGGAGTGTCTGAGGAGGAGAAGCTTGTCATCAATTTCAGGCTTCTATGTGTATGTATATGCACACATACCTGAACACATTTGTGTGTTTATACAGGGACATGTGCATACACACAACACATACACACACACATACACATATACAAGGGATGAGAAAGGAAGGGAGGGAAGGAGGGTGGGAGGGAGGGAGAGAGAGAGAGAGAGAGAGAGAGAGAGAGAGAGAGAGAGAGATTGAGTTTTAAATTTACCTGGGCAGGGGTAATACATCCCTTTAATCTCAGCTCTCGGGAGTCAGAGTTGTCAAACAGATAAAAGTGACACATCCCTTCTTCAACACATCAGAGTATTCCAGTAACATGACTATTCTTTTACTATTAGGCAGTGACAATGGCTCATTCATTCATTCATCAAGCATTTACTGACATTAGTTCTCGTCCTGAGCTTTTGCCAGGTAAATACATACACAAAAGTAGATGTTCACAGGATTGACCGTCAAGGATAATTAACTACTCTCTCGTAAAAATCATAGTTCTTTTTGATGGTTTCAGAGGCCATTTCTTTGATAGGTAGAGAGCGGAGCTACAATTCTATATTCTTCTTGGTAGAATGAGGAAAGAGGTTAAACTGGAGGAATTCTGCTGTGCTGGGGGCTTGCCACTTGTGTAGCAACAAAGATATCCCTCTGGTCATTTCATGTCCCTCGCTCAGCTCTGGCAACAACACATACGGCAGCAGTGTGGGCAACACAAGTCATCAGCTGCCTTGGCAAATGAAGAGTGTTCCATTAAACTGCGGGTTCTTCTTCCACTGAGTCTTGAACTGGAGACTTAGTCTAATGAAGAGTGTTCCATTAAACTGCGGGTTCTTCTTCCACTGAGTCTTGAATTGGATACCTGGTCTAATGAAGAATGTTCCATTAAACTGCGGGTTCTTCTTCCACTGAGTCTTGAACTGGATACCTGGTCTGAAAAGTGTATGATTCATCTTTATCACATTTTACAGCTAATGACAACAACTGTCATCTATTAACATCAGCAAGCATAAGAAATTGCATCTGGATGTAGGTTTCTTCCTTAAGGAAGATTGAAGTCTCTATGTAGGAGTGCACTGGTACTATTTTCTTTCTTTAGTTTTTCATTTTTAAATCTGACTTCATTGTACTAAAACACTAACTTATAAAATGTTATTATTAATAGTATAGAAGGTGCCAAAGTATGCAGTCAGCGAATAGCAATTTTCCATAGCCAGGGAATATTGGAAGCTGTTATCCAAAGGTACAGTGGAATCTCAGGGGATCTCTATGGGAACTACCACTTAAAGCCGATGCATCGACTGGCGAAAGTGACGGAGGATGATTTCCAGATGTTCAAGTGCTTGTTTTGGCAACTGCAGTAGAAAATCGAAACGTGTTGCTAGGACAACCGAAAATGATGTGAAGCACTGATCTAAGAGGGACTGGGAATACACAAAGCAAAACGTTCAGAATCCAGAGAGGAGATTCAGGGGGTGTGTCTGAGTGAAGAGAGCGGTAATCATCAGAGCTGAGTAAAAGTACATGTGCCTCTATGTTAGTATGCACCCAAGCTCATTAGATAACTGCTATGTGCTCCATTTCTTATGATCTTTCCCATGACCATCAACGTTATGATAGTAACCATAGCAACCATAGCTATGCTTGGCTAATATCTCGTCAGAGGTTATACGGTTAGTAAAATATACTTGGTAGTGGAACTACCAAGCATATTGTCTTTAAGCCTTGCCCGATTATTCGCTACCAAAGTAGGCTGGCCTCAGTCACTTGTCCTCTATGGTGTTTCTTCATCACAGAATGGTGTCAGATATGGCCGCCACTACTGAAGGAGAAATGAAGTGAGGTGCTTTCACGGAGGAGTTTGTCTTCTATCCAACCCCTTTCAGTCCACCTGCAGAAGCGAGAATAAAAGAAGATACATTTTCTAAAGACACCTGAAAGAGGGAAGGCAATGTTGGCAGAGTCCAGTGATTTATTTTCAGTCTTCAGACTTTCCATGAGAGTTTACAGAAGTCTCATAGGCAACTAGATACTCTGCTAGGGGGTGTTTGGGATTATTTTCTAAAAAGGGAGAAAGCCTAAAATTTTTGATTAAATGCTTACATTGACTACAGGGCTTCCCCCCACCCTGACATTTTAAATACACATGGATTTTCAAATGGAGACAAGAAATTTTCGTCCTGAAGTAGTCAGCCTGTGTCAACTTGCTCTGGGTAAATGAGTGTGCATCTAACTCTACATTTTTGTGCATCTTTCCCTTTTGTTTCTAAATTGTTTTGATTACACTGTTCCACTCTGCACTTCAATGCTCCCCACTTCAACTCTTCCATAAAATAAAGATTTCTTGGCAATCTCCATGGTAACCCTGGTCCTGGGCCAGAAAAGGCCAGTCCCTTCCAAAGAGTCAGCCTCTGCAGAAGTTGGTACCTGAAATCCCAATTCCCGTTCCAACTATTTTCACAAGGAGTGGGGAAGTAGGGCCATGGTGACAGGTAGGTATTTCTCTAGGGAGCTCACTCAGTCCAAGGCTGGAGAAGTGAGCGTACTCTATTGTGAATTTTCTCAGAAACTTTTTGAGTGTTCATGTGGAGAAAACTTCATTATATATTGACTATTATGTAACTTTATTTACCATCTTGCCTGTCCATACTCTTTGACCTTCTAATTTATCCGAAGAAACATCAGAAGCAGAAGCTACTGGAATCTTGGTTTGGAGTCTAGAGGTCAAAGACCATTGCCCTTATCTATATTGTGCTTGGAATTAGAAACCCCAGCTTAAATTCAAGCTCCATCAAGCTCACTGGTCCTGCATTTCAACCATACATGTACATCTCAAGATAAAGGTCACAAAATGCAAATAATAATAGTGATGCTGTCTTGCATTACTTTGTACTGTGCCAGGAATGGGATTGGGGTTGGGAAAGCAGAGTGTATCAACCCTTCTTAGTTATGCACTTGGAATACAAACATTCTGCTCATGTCGTGATTATTTGATTTCTCTCACTGGTTCAGGAATAGGGATTGATTCTGTTTTTTTTTTTTTAAGCTCTTGAGTAAGAAACAGAATGCCACAGTTTGCCGTGTGATGCAACTAGCAAACTCGTAAACCCGAAAATGCGATTTGAGATGATTTCCCTAATTATGGAATTTCTTTGTGCAAAGCCAAAGGGCTTCGAAAATCAACATGACTTTCATATCGTTACTCCCAAAGGGAAGTTGCCAAAGCTATTTAGGACTATGAAACATGGGTAAATAGTGGAAATCTCAGCTAAAGTTGATTTTAAATAATTATGGAGACCGAAATTAGCGGCCACCCTACTAATCTTTGTAGTTGAGGTATGAAGTAATGTGTGTGGGATTTATTCATTTTCTGGCAGTTTGAGGATTGAACCAAGAACCACACACATGCTATATAGGCACAGTTTCAAGTACAGTTCCTGTCCCTGTTGCTTAGATTTTAATGCAAGCAGAATTTGGTAGTTCATTCTGGAAGGTGACTTACTGAAACAGGATCTTGTTTTTCCCCGTCTTTATGTGGCTTTATTTTAAACTCTATTTCTTTTATTTTTATCGTTTTTATTTTTTTTTATAAATTGGGAAAATACGAAAGGTTGTATCTCCATGTCGAGTAACTAGGGAATATGATCACATGAAGTGAACCCAAAGGACATAGACAGACCCCTTTCAGTCTTCAGCTTGTGCAGTTCACTTGACCCCTTTCCCAGGCTTGTTCTACTTGTTGACTGCAGGAATCCTTACACACTCCCCACATTCTTGTCATTTCCAGCTACCTAGTATGGGCATGGCATCTTAGCCCTCATCCTCATGCATAGTTGCCTTAGATAAGGTATTTCATATATATATTATATACATATGTATATAATATACATATGATTTTATTGAGCTATACATTTTTCTCTGCTCCTCTCTCTTCCTCTCCCCTCCCCTTCAACCCTCTCCCATGGTCCCCAGGCTCACAATGTACTCAGGAGATCTTGTCTTTTTCTACTTCCCAGGTAGATTAGATCCATATATGTCTCATTGTTGTCTAGGTTCTCTGGGATTGTAATTGTAGGCTTTTTTTTTGCTTTATGTCTAAAAGCCACTTATGAGTGAGTACATATCATATTTATATTTCTGGGTCTGGGTTACCTCCCTCAATGTGATGTTTTCTAGATCTATGCATTTGCCTGCAAATTTCAAGAAGTCATTATTTTTTTTTCTGCTGTGTAGTGCTCCATTGTGTAAGTGTACTACATTTTCCTCATCCATTCTTCGGTAGAAGGGCATTTAGGCTGTTTCCAGGTTCTGGATATGACAAACAATGCTGCTATGAACATAGGTGAGCACATGTCCTTGTGGTACAGCTGAGCATCCTTTGGATATATACCCAGAAGTGGTATTGCTGGGTCTTGAGGAAGGTTGTTTCCTTGTTTTCTGAGAAATTGCCATACTGAAATCCAATGGGGCTGTACCAATTTGCACTCCCACCAGCAATGTAGGAGTGTTCCCTTAACCCTACATCCTCTCCAACATAAGTTGGCATCAGTGTTTTTGATCTTGGCCATTTTTACATGTGTAAGATGGCATCTCAGAGTTGTTTTGATTTGCAGTTCTCTGATGACTAAGGATGTTTAGCATTTCCTTAAGTGTCTTTCATCCATTTTAGATTCCTCTGTTAAGAGTTCTCTGTTTAGGTCTGTACTCCATTTGTTAAAAATTGGATTATTTGTTCTTTTGATGACCAATTTCTTGAGTTCTTTGTATATTTTGGGAATCAGTCCTTTGTCTGATGTGGGATTGGTGAAGATCTTTTCCCATTCTGTAGGTTGTCATTTTGTCTTGTTAACTGTGTTCTTTGCTTTAAAGAAGCTTTTCAGTTTCAGGAGGTCCCATTTATTAAGTGTTCCTCTCAGTTTCTGTGTTACTGGGGTTATATTTAGGAAGTAGTCTCCTGTGCCAATGTGTTCAAGTGTACTCCCCACTTCCTCTTCTCCAAGGTTCAGTGTGGCTCGCTTTATGCTCAGATCCATTTGGACTTGAGTTTTGTGCATGGTGATAGATATGGATCTATTTTTATTCTTCTACATGTTGGTATCCAGTTATGCCAGCACCATTTGTTAAAGATGTTTTCTTTTTTCCATTTGATATTTTTTGCTTCTTTGTCAAAAATCAGGTGTTCTTAGGTGTGTGGATTAATATTTGGGTCTTGTTTTGGTTCCATTGGTCCTCCTATCTGTCTGAGAGAGGATCTTAACAGAAATGATAGGTATCTACCCGGTCTGCGGTAATTTTCATCTACATTTCCCCTCAAGCACACCGTGTCTGCAGTCATGAGTACTGCAGAAAGTACATCACCTGAAGCCTCATGGTTTCACTATTAGCTTTTTTGATAAAATCTGATGATAACTTTCCTTGGCATTATGTAATCATTTAATGTAAAGACCAAAGCCATTGTAACCTTCCTTAACACTCTTTAACAAAGGTCATTTTAGTTCAAAGAAAATGTGTTTTGGAAGTATATACAGAAAAGACTATAAAAATCTATTGTAAAAGAAAGGATAAAGTTATTGTGTCTAAATCACAGAGAATAAGAATAAGACGGGAAGGATTATGAGTATATCTCAAAATGTTTGGAAAAGTTCTAGCTGTGGAAGTAGAGATGAATAAAATAGGAAATAAATGGCATGTATTTCTCTAAACCCTAATAACGTACTAGAATCATGTGTTTTAGAGAACATGGGTAGATGAATGTTACCAGTGATACAGTCAATGAGCAGCATATAGACCATCTGCCCAGTGATACACGCAATGAGCAGCATATAGACCATCTGCTGTGGGTTCCGTATATGCGCTCTCTAATGTTTCGTGTGGCATTCTCTACGAAAGATAATTTTAATAAGTTGACCTAGCCAAATGGAGCAGGATCCCTCTGAGGTAACATATTTGTTTTTGAAAGTAATCAGCCCATGGATCTATGACCATGGATGCTTTTGAAGAAATTAAGAAATTTGACCAAACAGCTTTTCGTTCTCTTCTGAAATTTTGAGTATTTGAATTTAGTGGCTCAGTAACTAATGAAAGGTCCCTAAGCTCCTTGTAGGACCAAAGAATGGAGAGCATTTATTACACACAGAAAATCATTTTTCAAAGATAATTTTTAAAAAAACAGAAGTGAAGAAGTCAAAACTTGATTGAAGTTATCTTGCAAGGTAAAAAATAGCCACTGCCTACAGAGACAATGGTATTTTAAGGCAACCTTTTAATCTTAGAAACTTTAGGAAGACTTTAGCATTTATGTCTTTAAAATATTTCTTTTAGAAAGAATGTTAGTTAAATTAAATATAGAAATTCTTTCAGATTTACTATGTCCCAAGGATTTGTAAAACTGAGGTGTGCGTATATATGTGGTGGTTAGCAAGAGATCCATTTGCTTCATATACCCTGTCATGTGTCACCGGAGTATATCCAATATAATTTATTGCCTGTTCAACCATCTCTACAGCACAGTTGTAATGTAGAACAGGAAACAATCTCGACTGTTTGGGGGCCAAACTGATGACTGCTTTCTTTTGAGTCTCTTAGCTAATTCCTGAAGGACACATTGTTCAGGAATGTTTACTAGTCTGAATGATGGCTAATTTTCCATATTGACCTCATACATAATTACATAAATTAAAGCAGCCATAACAACTGAGGCTACGCATAAAATTTTATGGCCCTCGCCTTGCGCTAAGCTTGAAATTGCACGCCACGCAGCTCATATATCATTTTTGAAAATATGTGTTTAAGGCCCTTCTAAGAACTGTAAATAAAAGGTTTTCTTTTAGTAAACGTTACTGTGGAGCCATCCTCTTGAACAGTCTGGCTGGTGAAATGGCTTATTGGGTAAAGGTATTTGCTGACAAACATGGCAGTGGAATTAAATTTTTGGGACCTACAGGGTAGAATGCTACATGCCAACTTAGAGAGCACAAATGCAGAACCCCATAGCAGATGGTCTGTATGCAAATCAATGAATATATCATTGGAAATGTTGATCTAACCATGCTTCCTACTACGCCACAGTGTAAGAAGGTATTGGGATTCACAAAACTAAATACTAGTACTGGGATTTATGTGGGACCAACATCCATGAACCTTCATACGTGTGCCCTTGTGAACACACACACAAACACACACACATGCACACATACACACCCATTCACTCACTCACTCACTCACAAGCACACACATGTTAAAAAGTAAATAAATGCAAAAAAATTCTTCATCTTCTATTCTTTTTAATCTGTCTATTAAGCAAGAGAAATGTCAGTATGTACAACCATGGGCACTTATTCATTTATTTACTCATTGATATGCTTGTCTTGGAACATGATTGCTTAATAAAAACTTCTAAAGTTGGAATTCCAAGTTGCCTTAAAGCTACCGAACACACTGGGAAGTGGTGGCACAGGCCTTTTATCCCAGCATTTGAGAAGCAGGAGCAGGCAGATCTCTGTGAGTTCAAGGCCAGCCTGGTCTACAGCATGAGTTCTAGGACAATTATGGCTACACAGAGAAACCCTGTCTTAAAAAAATTATATAAAACGTTGTACAAAACTATCAAACAGTTTTTAAAAATGGAACAGAAATGGAGAGCTTAGATTCAACCCAATGAATAGAGAAGCTATCTTTTATTGAATTTATTACTTGTAATTACAATTTAAGTGGACAAGAAAGGCTTGTCATATGTGGTTTAGAGGGGTTGATGATGTGGTGAGTCATTGCTTTTTCTTAGTGTGATCATAAGATGTCTACAAGTAAAACTGCATCGTGTGCTTCTTTAAGAATTACTCACGTTCAGAATTTGACAAAATTTATATTCCATACTAGATATATTAGCTAATATTTTCCTTGTGATGATGGAGAGTTTTAGTTATTTTTCAGTTATTAATGTTCCAGGATTATTAATCAGCAGGTGTAGTAATATGGACGGTGGGGTTGCGTCCCCGGCACCCGGCTGCCCCCACGGCTAGCTTTACCCAAAATAATTACACAGACACTGTATTCTTTTAAATACTGCTTGGCCCATTCTCTTCTAGGCTAATTCTCACATATTAATTTAGCCCATTTCTAATCATCTGTTTATAGCACCCCAAGGTGTGCTTACCGGGGAGATTCCAGCCTAGTCCATCCTGGGTCGGAGCTTCATCCCGGGAGCGGGGAGCGGGGCATGGCGTCTCTCTCTGAGGCGTCTGCTCCCGAGAGAGCTGTGGAGTCTCTGAGCTCACTTCCTCTTCCTCCCAGTGTTCTGTTCTGTTTACTCCTCCCACCTATCCTCTAACCAATAAAATGGGCCAGGGCAGTGCCTTTATTAGCCAATGACCTTCCTCCATCATTTCCCCTTTTTTGGTTTAAACAAAAAAAAAGGCTTTAACATAGCAAAATTACATATAATAAAACAGTTATCAAGTAAAAGTTACAATAATCTTTATCATAACTAAGGAAAACTATAACTATAACTAACTATTCTTAACTCCATCAAAGACTCCAGAAAGATATAATATTACCTAAGTAAACAAGAACTAAGAAACTTCAAACTCTAGAAATGACAAAGACATCTCGCTGCCTGGACAGTCACCCAAAGTTCTTTTGTACCGTTGGGGCATCCATCTTCAGCCTTCAGGCCCATGGTATCCAGCAGACATTTCCATAAAGCAGGAAAATTCAAAGTCAGTTCAGTCACTATCTGTTGTGTCCTGCAGAATGTCTCGCAGACTCTTTCAAAATGAATCAGGAACCCCGAAAGATCATCTCACCTTAGGCAAGTTCAGTGGTCCTCTCTCTGCAGGTTCTCTGTGTCCAGTTTATGCAATAGTCCAGGCAAGAGCAGTTTCTTGCCCAAATGGCTATCAAAACTCCATAACGAGCCTCTTCGATGCCCATCTTCCTCTTGAAGTAGATTGGTGCTGCCAGGAGCAGAGTGTCTCATTGTTATGAAAAGTCCTCAGTTATTAAAACATTAAATGTCCTATTCTGTAATCTTTGAAAGACATGAAGAATGTCTATCTAAAATATATCTCTATATATCTAGAAAATCTAACTAACATGACTACAAGCTTTACTATTATCGATGATTGTCCATTAACAACCTATATTTCTTAATTATACAGTACATATTTAAATGAACTACACAATCACAATACCTTAATCAAAATCAGAAACACTTATACCTATAACAAAATTGACCTTAAATCTCTATCAATAAAGCAAAATCTATACTAATGTAAATTATTCATATCTATATCATATCCCCCTTTAAATGTAAAAGGACGTTTATAAACCATATTTGGGAACATGGACGCAGTTTTTTCTCTCCAAACTGCTTCCTGCTGAATGGGGGCTTCGTTAATTAGGTCTTTCATGGCATAACCTGTGTGCTAGTTTCATCTCAGTTGGCAGTTGAGCGAAGCAATTTTTTGAAGGCGTTCACACCAACCCTTCAGGAAGGCGTGGTCCATCATACCAAAACGGAATAGAAGAAATGAACAGCATCTCATCCTCTGTGAAAACAAAATAAGAAACTCCTTTCCAAAGCATCATGTCCTTAGATCCAAATTTCAAAGTCAAGGCATTTTCAAAATATCTATGTTGGATTAGTTCAGCAGCATTTATAAATAAATATCTTTTAGCAGCTGTTGCTTCTTCCTCAGCATTCAAACAATTCAAAGAGAGCATAATAGCATACAGTATCAAAATTCTCTGTTTATTTTCCATCTTTGTACAGCTTTGTTTTAACCTCTATTTCGTTTATTTTTACTTTTAACTTTTTGCTTTTTGAGACAGGTTCTCTGTATCTTTGACCTGAAGTAACTCTGTAGACCAGGCTGTCCTTGAGCTCTCAGAGATCCGCCTGTCTCTGCCTTCCAGGCATTGGGATTAAAGGTGTAAACTACTACACCTTGAACTCACAGAGATCTGTTTGCCTCTGCCTTCTAGGCACTGGGATTAAAGGAGTGTGCTACCACACACAACAACTCTCTTCCTTTTTTTTTTAACTTTAAGAACTTTAAATTTTAGTCTGCATATATTTTTAACACACTTCAAACCATTTAGAAATTTTCTTTGTCTTTGAAGCTCTCTTTACTGTATATCTCTCTTTTTCTGACCACACGAGCCTTTAAATTACTGAGCAATATGGGTAGGATTAAAGGCGTGGCTTTGCCAGCTAGATCCAGTCCATTCCTTAGCTTTGCAGCCTCATGGCTGAGGTACCGGCCAGAGCCGCATTCAGTGCCACAAGACTACAGTGTTTCAATGTCCCTGTCAGCAGGTGAGCTTAAGCAGCCTGTACTTGCAAACTGCACGAACCGCCTGTGTAAAAGAGTCAGAGTTTGCCCTGGCAGGACAGCCCAGAAAGCCGGCATTTTTAAACGGCATAGCTTTTTTCCTGCTATGGCTGAAAACCGAATAGCATGTGTTCAGCTTTTCGTCAACACCATTTAAGTGTTTCGTGGCAGGACCTCTTAATGAGCTGCAGGCTTTGCAGCTAAAGCTGAGTCAGGAAGCCTCTCTTAGATGAGGCACTTGCTTGCCTCTAGCAAGCAGAGTAGAACCGAGAAATTGCTGCTACCAAGAAACCAGGCACAATGCTTTCATTTTGTTCTAGAATTACTTCCCAAGCTGTCTCAGGCTTTATGTGGAAGCAGTTGCCCACGTGGGTGCCATATGAAGTAATAAGGGCAGGCGGCTGGGGTGTTGGGGACGCAGCCCCTCCGCCGCCCTTATTACTTCAAGCAGGTATTATTGCCATTCATTTTACCTCTAAAATGATTTTGTTTAAAAGTGTGTAGTCAGTCATCTTCCCTGCTCGTTTCTGGAGCAGCATACAAGATTAATAAAGGGGAAGCCTTTCATGGAGCCTTCCCTGTTTCTTTGCTCTTCTGTACCTTCTGCTCTTTCCCAATTTTATACATGTTACAGGAAGGGCCCACTTGTTCATCCTGCTGCCCAGTTCCCGGCTGCCCTGCTATCTTAGCCCCAAAATAATCACACAGAAACTGCATTAATTAAAACACTGCTTGGTCCATTAGCTCTAACTTCTTATTGACTAACTTTTATATTAATTTAACCCATTTCTATTGATCTGTATATTGCCACATGGCAGTGGCTTACCTGGTAAAATTCAATATATCTACCTCCTCCGCAGATCCATAGCGTCTCTCTCCTACTCCGCCTTTCTTCCTCCCAGCATTCAGTTCTGCTTCCCTGCCTACCTAAGTTCTGCCCTATCAACTAGGCCAAGGCAGTTTCTTTATTCACTAATTAATGAAAGCAACACACAAACAGAAGGACCTCCTACAGACATGCGTGCTGCATAGTCTGGTTACTCTACATGTGCCCTCTCCTATTTCTTTCCCACCCCTGCAGTGGCTTCCTCCCCCTAAATGTCTTTCCACTGTTTACTGACTTTCGTTTTGTTTAGAGTCCCTCAGAGTTTAGTTAGGGCTGTCCCCGTGAATGCTGAGTCTGGAACTAACCATTAGAGGCTGGCTGGCTCACCACTGGGTATACAACTGAGTACTGACTCCCTCTCTTCCAGAATCCATTACAGAACAATAGATCAGCAATACATGATAAAGTCTTATAATGCCCTTCCTCCCTTTATAGTTATTAGGAGGAAGAGTTTTGCGGCTCAAGTACCTGTATAGACAGCTGCAAGTCTCTGGTTGCCATGGCTGTGTCGTGCTTAGAAGATGGTATTGCTCAGATTTTCTTCTTATCCTCCTGTTTTTATATTCTTTCCATCCCTCTTCCACAATGCTCTCTGAGCCTTAAAGAGGTGGTGTAAATGTCTTGTTTAGGGCTAATCTCTCAACTCTCCTTTATTTTTAGCATCTGTACAGCGACAGGTCTTGGCATTTACCTCTGTTTCCTGCAAGGAGTGGCTTCTATGGCTAAGGCTGAGAGTAGCTTCTGCCTGATTCGAGTCAGATCCAAATAGTCCATTTTCTTTTTTAATAATGAGAAAGTTGACATGAGTTTGGCTACAGAAATAATATTCTATTTTCCAAATTTTTTTTTTAGCATTGATATTGGAGACGGGTAGCAGAATTAACATGAACTCAGCAACCCCTCTTATAATTTAGGATTATTACTTTAGGCTAAGGCTGAATCTATGCAGAGTAATGATCTCTAGGGTGGATCATGTTTATAAAAAATTTGTGATTGTAGACTATATGGACATTAGAAGATATCCTGGTCGAACTTTGTCAACTTAACAAAAGCTTAGGCACATATGGAAAGAGGAGACAGGAATTGAGAAACAAGATTGGCCTGTTGGCAAGTCTATGGGGCAGTTTCTTGATTAATGGTTAATTCAGAAAAAGCCCAGCTCCCTGGAGGTGGTGCCAGCCCTGGGCAGATGGCCTTGGGGTGTATAGAAAAGAAGGAGGAATAACTAAGAAAAGCAAGTCAGTAAGTAGCACTCCCCCATGGCTTCTGACCCACTTCCTGTCTTGCTAGAGTTCCTGCCCTGGCTCCTTCCAGTGATGGACTTTTAACTGCTAGTGTAAAAGGAAATAAACCTTTTTTTTTCCCCAAGTTGCTTTTGATCACGGTGTTCTACCACAGTAGTAGACAGTAGAAGACATACTTCTTAACCTATTTGTACCTTTTTTTTTCTTTACCAACTTTATGTTATCTTTTTAAACTTTTATTTTTATATTTCAAGTCTCATGACATAACCTTCATGGCTTGTTAGAACACATTCTTGCTGACTTCTTTAACTTCCCAGGTTCAGCGTTGAGACTATCTTATGCATAGATTCATACAGAGTCCATACTCTTTTGTGCTTGTGTCTTGGTGAACTCTTATCTACTTCTATGAATATTTATTTAAGTGTACAAATCTAACCCGAACACTGCATTTCTCTACGTTCTAGGTATTGCTACATATGTGTATGCATAACATGTATATGTGTGTGTGTGTGTGTATGGTGTGTGTGTGTGTGTGTATGGTGTGTGTGTGTGTGTGTGTGTGTATAATCTTTAAAAATATTAGCTTTGAAATGCCTTGTAGCATAGTTTCACGAATAGCTTTCTGGTCTGTCTAATATCCACTGCTGTCTGACCTGTCACACTTTGGGAACCTTTCCTTTCCCTTCATTTGCAAGAATTCCATTCTGCGGTATTTCTCTTCATAGGCAGCCTTTCCTGCAAAAGTTTGATCTGAAATTAGTTTTATTTCTTTTATTTTTTGTGTCTATCGTTTCTATGATTCATGAGAAAAATAACCATCATGGACTTCTAATGGTTATTTAAAATAGACTCCAGAATGTCTGTAGTTCATCTAATAAATTATTCATTTTTTAACCTGTTTAAAAATATTGCAAGATTTTAATATTTTTCCTAAAATTAAATTATTTTATCTGGCACTCCCCTTTCCACCAAACCCTGGCCTCATTGAATAGGAGGTAAAACGAACCACTATGATATGGCCTGCAGCAGTTTCTGTCCAACTCTGTCTAGATGCAGAGAATAAAATTTAAGAAAACAGACTTTTAGTGTGTTTTTGCATTTGAATATATATTCTTTCTGATGATAAGAGGATGAACCATAAAAATCCACATTACTCCTGTTTTATCAATTGTGTTTACTTTCTTAATTCTTATATACTATTCAAATAATTTTTAATTTAATAGTCAGTTGTAGTTAAGTGTAATTTTAATCTTTTTAGACAATAAGCAAGAGCTTTATTGTGTTATCTCTAATCAACTTATCTTTATTTACCACATGGGTTGTGAAATTTTTACACTACAGATCTTGGTAAACGATATGTTCTCTTGAATCTTAATGTATACTGATAGCTTCCTGTAAAGTATTTGTATAGTTTCTTCATTGATTATCCACTCAAATGTTACATAGATGCACTTACTGACATCAAAGCTCTCTTTGTAGACTATTTGATAGCTGAAGTACATGTTACATGGTCCAAATGTATGGTCCTTTGCTTTAACTCCACTATCTCACTCAGGGTGGGTCCTGAGTGTCACAGTTTTATTCCTCTACATGGTAACATCTACTCATTCAATATCTTTGTGAATTTGTTAAGTTCACTGGATATTTAAGAACCCATCGGAAGGCCATGTTATTAAGAACTAGGGTCTCAATTTCTGTCTTATACTTAACCTCTCTCACATAAAAAGGACCTTTCCTCCTCTCAGTCTCTTTCATAGTCCTACCTCATCCTTCATGTACAATTTTCCTTCATATTCTAAGAAGCTGTGCAAGTGTTTACTTTCCTTGAAAATATTGTATTTAAATAGTATAAATCCTACTGGAGAAATTCTTCTGCTCACTACTTAATAATTGTTAAATTTTCTCTGCCAATCTAGGTACTATAATAGGTACAGATTATATAAATCATAAAATTCAGATAAGGCTTTAGGATGCTTGTATCCATGAGGTTTCTGATTCAGTCTGTGATCAAAATAATAATGTAAGTGTCAGTCATTTGATTTGGAATCTCAGCTATAAAATAGTAATGGCGTGGATTTTATTGTTCATCCTTCTATAGGCAGATAGAATATATATTTAAATTCACACACATAGTCATGAATTATTTTAATTTAATTACTTGTGGGTTTTTTTCTTTTTCTTTTTTTTTTTCCTGAGACAGGATTTCTCTGTGAAATAGCCCTGGCTTCCTGGAACCCACTTTGTAGACCAGGCTGGCCTCAGGCTCACAGAGATTCACCTGCCTCTGCCTCCTGAGTGCTGGGAATAAAGGCATGTGCTACTACCACGTGGAAATTTGTAGGCTTTCTTTACCAGCTTGTATGCCCTTGAATGCCTTCACTTTGTGTGTTTGGAATTAAGTATATATCTACATGTTGGATATTCAACTGAGGCAGACACTTCACAGATATTTGGGGGTTTGTGTGGACAAACATAGTGACATATTAGTGCCATTATTACATGGAATCCTATTATAGCTAGCTATATTACTATATGTTGACACTGTTTTGAAATCACATAAAAACACAAAGAATAAAGTTGTATAAGGAATAAATTATTCTTAATTCTCAGTCTAAGTGATTTCTCACTTATTTTACGTAACTCTTGAGACCACTATTGAATTGATAGCTCCCATCAGAATGTTTGCATGAATACAAGTTATCTCAGAGCCTGTTTCATCTCGTTTATCCAGAGTCTGAGCTAATGAAGTTTATCAATGGACGTGAGAGCACCCATGAGACCATGAGAGCACTCTTCCTCAACGATGGACATGGGAGCACTCACCATGTCCACTCTTCCTCATCTATGGACATGGGAGCACACATCATGTCCACTCTTCCTCGTCTATGGAGATGGGAACACTCACCATGTCCACTCTTCCTCAACTATGGACATGGGAGCACTCACCATGTCCACTCTTCCTCAACTATGGACATGGGAGCACTCACCATGTCCACTCTTCCTCAACTATGGACATGGGAGCACTCACCATGTCCACTCTTCCTCAACTATGGACATGGGAGAACACATCATGTCCACTCTTCCTTATCTATGGACATGGGAGAACACATCATGTCCACTCTTCCTCAACTATGGACATGGGAGCACTCACCATGTCCACTCTTCCTCAACTATGGACATGTGAACACTCACCATGTCCACTCTTCCTCAAGTATGGACATGGGAGCACACATCATGTCCACTCTTCTTCATCTGTGGACATGGGGGCACTCACCATGTCCACTATTCCTCATCTATGGACATGGGAACACTCACCATGTCTACTCTTCTTCAACTGTGGACGTGGGGGCACTCACCATGTCCACTCTTCCTCAACTATGGACATGGGAGCACACATCATGTCCACTCTTCCTCAAGTATGGACATGGGAGCACACATCATGTCCACTCTTCTTCATCTGTGGACATGGGAGCACTCACCATGTCCACTCTTCCTCAAGTATGGACATGGGAGCACACATCATGTCCACTCTTCTTCATCTGTGGACATGGGGGCACTCACCATGTCCACTATTCCTCATCTATGGACATGGGAACACTCACCATGTCTACTCTTCTTCAACTGTGGTCGTGGGGGCACTCACCATGTCCACTCTTCCTCAACTATGGACATGGGAGCACACATCATGTCCACTCTTCCTCAAGTATGGACATGGGAGCACACATCATGTCCACTCTTCTTCATCTGTGGACATGGGAGCACTCACCATGTCCACTCTTCCTCAAGTATGGACATGGGAGCACTCACCATGTCCACTCTTCCTCATCTATGGACGTGGGAACACTCACCATGTCCATTCTTCCTCAACTGTGGACATGGGAACACTCACCATGTCCACTCTTTCTTATCTATGGACATGGGAACACTCACCATGTCTACTCTTCTTCAACTGTGGACGTGGGGGCACTCACCATGTCCACTCTTCCTCGTCTATGGAGATGGGAACACTCACCATGTCCACTCTTCCTCAACTATGGACATGGGAGCACTCACCATGTCCACTCTTCCTCAACTATGGACATGGGAGCACTCACCATGTCCACTCTTCCTCAACTATGGACATGGGAGCACTCACCATGTCCACTCTTCCTCAACTATGGACATGGGAGAACACATCATGTCCACTCTTCCTTATCTATGGACATGGGAACACTCACCATGTCCACTCTTCCTCGTCTATGGAGATGGGAACACTCACCATGTCCACTCTTCCTCAACTATGGACATGGGAGCACTCACCATGTCCACTCTTCCTCAACTGTGGACATGGGAACACTCACCATGTCCACTCTTCCTTATCTATGGACTTGGGAGCACTCACCATGTCCACTCTTCCTCATCTATGGACATGGGAACACTCACCATGTCCACTCTTCCTCAACTGTGGACATGGGAACACTCACCATGTCCACTCTTCCTCATCTATGGACATGGGAGCACACATCATGTCCACTCTTCCTCATCTATGGACATGGGAGCACACATCATGTCCACTCTTCCTCATCTATGGACATGGGAGCACACATCATGTCCACTCTTCCTCATCTATGAACATGGGAGAACACATCATGTCCACTCTTCCTTATCTATGGACATGGGAGCACTCACCATGTCCACTCTTCCTTATCTATGGACATGGGAGCACTCACCATGTCCACTCTTCCTCATATATGGACATGGGAGAACACATCATGTCCACTCTTAGTCATCTATGGACATGGGAGCACTCATTATCTACTTTTTCTCATCTATGAACTTGAGAGCATATATGATGTCTTCTTTTCCATACATGCAGGGACTGAGAAAGTAGCTTGCAACCTCTGAAAGAGATTCTGGTTGTGGAGTAGGGAGACTCAGCTTTTTATGACATTCCAAACTCAAAGGCGTGTCTGTTTCAGAATGCATCATTGCAATAATAGAGAACTGTGCGCCAGTGCACCCTAGGAGCTGTTGAAATCTCTTATCTTATTCATTTGGCAGGGCTGAGGTCCTCTTCTGTAGAATGCAATTTCCTCTCTAAAGGATGCGAAGCATCTGTTCCTACTCAGAGGCAAACAGAGAATGCTTCCTGTGCGTTAGTCATTCAGCCTGGTTCCCATAGTGTGCATAAGGCCACAGAGACAGGACTGCACAGACTGGTTAGTGATCTGGTGGCTCATGTCCTTAGACTTGTAAGCACTATTATGTTTCCAAATCCATCAGGATTAAAAACAAACTTTCTGATGGGAGCGTAGATATTCATGTGTGTAACTGTGCATTTAGTATGATATATAGTGGATTTTATTGGCAGATTTTATATATATGTATATATATACAGTGGATTTTATTCTCAGATTTTATATATATATATATATATACGCACACACACACAGTGGATTTTATTCTCAGATTATATATATATATATATATATATATATATATATATATATACACACACACACACACACACACACACACACAGTGGATTTTATTCTCAGATTATTGTGCATAACTTTGTTTGACTTTACTCTGCGTATGATTATGGAGAACATTGCAGCCACCATTCATCTTCATGAGGGTCACCCATAACACCCTTAACAAGTCCAGTTTTGTAACTCAAAAGTTAGAACCAAAAAGCCTCCTTTATTTCTCTCCATTTTCCTTTGTGGAGAACACAGCATCTGCTCCCCTAACTGGACAAAAGTAATCCGTTTCCCACCCATTCATTTAATGAAATCAAGGTTCTTAGTAGGGGCGAATTATTTCTTCCTTTTATCTGTGTTTCGGGTTTGGAATCGCTAGGAAACCTCTCCAGAACATCCATGCTCACTGTGTTCAGAGGCCCGAGCTCTGCCCCTGCAGCAGGGTTTCTGCTCCGGAGGAATGTTTCGGAGGATCCACGCCCGGTCCCACCACCATCTGCTCTGCAGATGATCTACACAGGCATTGTTATTTTTCTCTTCCGTCAAGAACTGAAAAACAGATTAGAAGCAACATTCTAACTCCACAATGCTTAGCCAATTCATCTTCATACTTGCATCGAGTTGCTCGGGAATTTCACCCTTGATCTCTTTTTATTGTAAGAATGAACACGTCACACCTATGAATACTGTCTGCGGGACGTTATCGTGCTGCCGGGATGTGGTCCTTTCCTTCAGCCTAGTTTTAGCTCACTTCTTCTCCGAATCAGGTTTAAGTTTTGCTCTTCTGTGAAGTCTCTCCTCCTCAGTATGACTCCACGGATCTCTTTCATGACCCTAGACTGATTTATTCCACATTGGTGTTTATAATTTGCTTCAATGCCTTGTCTGTTTAATCAGACTGTAATTTTCCTGATAACTGGATGCTTTTGTTATTGTGTTTTGCAGTCCCAACCTAAGGGACACAGGGCATTGGGAACTCAGCTGTTGAAATGACACTAAATCAACGATTTGAAGAAGACTAATTCTAACAGAGTACATGAGGGGACTTAGTTTGTAAAAAAAAAATGCAGTCAGAAATTAGGACATATTATCGCTTTTATCCTAGACAAGGGGGCAGATAGGAGCACTGTGGAAAAAAAAAATCACAGGCAATAACCAAACCAGAAATGCATCCCCCCAGCAGGCAAAGCTTCAAGCTAGAGCTCATAGTGCAAGATGGGAAAGAAACTGGCTCAGATGGCAGCTGCCACTGGTCACTGGGAGCCTCCGTGACTTTACAGTCTTCCCCGTAATTCTTCTCAATCCTCCACTGTTGCAGACGAAGCTTTGGAGGGCGCAGTGGATTTGGAGGCGGCTAGCATTGCATACTCTGTGTGGTGGGAAGCTAGAGGCCAGGCAGCTGGGCGTTTTATGTGTGACACTGGGAGAAAGATGTAAGTTGTTCTTACTTATATGGATATAGGTTTTTGAATTGGCCCAAGAAAATAACCCTGGTGAGAATGAATAGCCCAGAGCATGGGAAGGAACGAAGGCAGGAGAGCAGCAGAGGCAGCCTGTGGAAGGTGTGCAGACAGAGGGAAGGAAATGGCGCAATTCTCAGGGTGAGAATGGATCTGGCAAGAGAACAGAATGTCTTTGGGCGCAGTTACTGGGGCTTGAAGAGGGTGACATGGCCGACATGCCATTCGAGAAGACAATTGTGATGGCTACAGTGGAAATACCTTGCAGGAGACTTATAGTAAAAATATATCTGTATGTTTGTGCCAGTAAACACTGAGAAATGGAGGAACAATTAAGGCACAGTACATGCAACTTACGGATGACTCTGTAAGCCTGCAGTCTGTGAAAGAGTGCCTAGGAAATTAAGGAGTGGAATAAATAATGATAGCTTTTATATTTTTATGAATATTTATTAATAATACTTACTATTTTAAAGTTACCATTTGTTGAAGTCCCAGTGAGTGAAGTGAGTTACTAGGCCTATATACAGTACATTCTTAAAAATAAAGCAAGAAGAAAAATGTAGAGCTCAATAAAAACCAATTAAAAAAATAAAATAAAATAAAGCAAGGACTATATGATGGTATTGGTAATATTTTCTTAATACAGGCTTCAGGTGTTATTTTAATAGCATCATGTGATTTACTCAACTTAAAAACTTTATTTTTATGTCAGGGGCTAACTTCAGACTTGCCCACATTCTGAAATACTGTGGTTCACTTATGCATTTCCCAAAGTGTGACTTTAGTCAGCAGTGTGGCCCAGGAGGTAATTTTAAAGAGCAGGTTCTATTTGGTTTCACATTCTGTATTACATGGAAGTCACTTAAAATATATCTTAATAAGTCAGGTGTGATGGCACACGTCTTTAATGCCAGCACTCAGGAGGCAGAGGCAGGCAGATCTCAGTGAGTTCGAAGCCAGCCTGGTCTACAAAGCTAATGTCAGGGCTGTTACATAGAGAAACCCTGTCTTGAAAACAAAACAAAAACAAAAATTAAACCTAAAAAAACACAAATCCAGACAAACAAGAGACCGAAAGAAAGAAAGAAAGAAAGAGCATATCTCTAGTAAAAAAAGATACACAAAATTAATGGCACCTAATATATAGGGATGCACATAAAATTTTAGTTATGTTAAAAATAATGTATAACATGGGAGACTTATCTATACCATATGTGTTTGTCATAAAGATTAAAAATTTATTATAAAAATAAGATGACTGAGATTTTGTGGAAATATTACTCATGTTTAGATATGTCCAGTGTGAAGAGTAGATTTCCCAACAGAAAGGACTTGGCTATTTTAAAGATTTTTTTTTTATTCAAACTTGTCTTAAACAAAAATTTCTCTCTTCTTTCACTGCATAATTCCTGTGACTACATATTTTAGTGAATAAGAGACCCAGAAATACTAATCACTCACCCCAGTCAAGTTGATCCTTCAACTCCGTATGACTCACCCAGCCCGGCTACAGTCCCAGAAGAATAGACTCCCTGTGTCACAGAAAAAGCTCTGAGAATGATTTCCTGTTAACCCCTTATGTCTCATGTAAAAAGCTTTAAGTAAGACTCCCCATTAATTCCCTGTATCACATGGAAAAAGCTTTAAGAATCTCCCCGTTAACTCCTTGAGTCTCATGGAAAAGGCATTGAGAATGCTCCCCAATTGACTCCCTGTATCACATGGAAAAGGCTCTGCGGATGGGTTCCTCAGTAACTTGGCAAATCTTTTGTCTTAAAAACTTTAATTGCTTTATCTGTAGAGTAGGAAAGTAATTTGCTTCAATTTGGTAGAATTATGTATCAGGTAAGGTGTGACGAGTGCATGTACGAGCATGTGACCCTACTATTATGAATACTGCAGGATGAGAGGGTCTGAGAACACCATCGTGTTTTCCCGCACACTGTTCACACATTTCCAACTGTGATTCCACCCCAAGCCATTTGGAGTCACAGCTCATGTTACTCTTCTCCCCACGGTGCCTGCTACACTCTCTCTTTTGCTAAACGCACAGCAAGACTCTCCTACAGCGAATGCACAGAGCTACTTTGTAATTTACTTTAAATAAAGTAATAATGATTACCACTAAAATACTTTGAAAGTAAGGTATACTTTTTTGGTGAATTTTAAGTAGATTGGTTTGTTTTTGAGATGGGATCTTACAGTGTAATCTAGGCTGGTCTCCAGCTCAAAGGTCTCACTCTCTTCCTCCCAGGTTCAATGTCTGCCCTAAACTAAACAGCACCATCATACACACTACCCTTCTAAATTCTCACATAACACCATCATACATACCGCTTTTAAATAATGATATTACTGCATCATATGTACCCCCTTTCAAGTTATGATATAACTTCGCCATATGCACCCCTTTCAATTCTGATAAAACCACATCCTATACACCTCCTTTCAAATTTTCTTTTCTTTTCTGACATTTCAATATAATCCTTTTCATGTTTGTCTCAGCCTAGTTCTAGGACGAGCTTGCAATTCTTCAAAGTGACCCTACCTCTTCTGTTGAGGGATGATATTTAAAGCCATAATCTGTGGCAAAGGTGTGCCTGCATCTGTATCAACTTTAGCTGCAAGAGCAAAGTTTGTGTGTTTCTGTGTTCATAGACACATAATTATTTCAGTGGATTATACAGTTATTAAAATAATTATATGGTTCTTTTGGGAGCAGACACAGACCTAGACTTTCACATGAGATCCCTAAAAAAAGAAAACCAACCCATGTTAATAGACAGTAATGCTAGACAGAGGTTAGAAAGAATGTTTTGAGAACATACCATAATTCAAATGTTTCTCCCCTGAGTCTTGGGCTGGATATGTCTGCCCATGCATTTTGTTTGGCTCATGGAAAACTGTAAACAATTGGAATTGCACCACTGAGTAAAACCACTGGGAAGTCCAATGCCATGCTCCCTTTTCGAAGCTCTGGACTTTGTCGGGCCTGAGAACCCTGCACTTGGTTCTCTATTTGCCAACTGTCTTGCACTGATTTGCAGCACTAACCTTAATAAGGACTCCAGGAGCACTACTTTTCCAGATAATCTACCCCTTTCTCCACCCAACTCATTATCTCCTATGCACTGGGAGCCACCTCAGGCCCCAAATGCACAAGTACCATTGCTTCTATTCCAATACAAAAGAAGGGAAATTCCTTGTTGAGCCCATGACTAGCAAATCTGGAAAATGAGAAAAGTAATTTCATTTATCTAAGTGAATAATATCCATATTTAAGTAAAAAAGTGTGAACTCTATTGGAAATACTACATAAAACCCAATAAACGTAGTTCAGTAAATTTTGACTTCTGTCTAAATCCTGATTCTAAAATAATAATCATAAGTCTGCCTTCCTAGCCACTCCTTCAAAATGAATAGTAATAAAGTAATAAAAATGTAATAAAATCAATATAAAAGTTGGATCTGAGGGTTGGAGAGATGACTTAGGGGTTGCTGCTCATGCAAAGGACCTGATTTCAGTTCCCAGACTCATGTCACACAATTCAGAACCCTTTGTAAGTCAAACTCCATAGGATCCAACACCTCTGGTCTCCAAGGACACCTGCGATCATGCACACATACCTGTGTATAGGATAGAAGCAGAGAATCAAATGCCTACACAGAATTAAAAACAATAAAATTTAAAATGTGGCTTTTGATGTGGTCTGATAAATAAGCTGTTACAAATGATCTATTTTTAAAATTCTTGTGCTAAGATAGAAATTTCTTTGTCAATTTTTTAGTATCTTGAACTATCACATGTCCTGTAAAAGGCTAGTTATATAATTCACACACTTTAACTACATCCTGAGGCTCAGGCTTGTGGTTTTGTTTGTAGAGTCAGGAGGACCAAGAGCTCATGGTGCATACATGTGGCCTAGATTCAGTGCCAAATGCTGCAAACCAAAACAACAAAGGAACCAATTCCAAAATGGGCCAATTTAGCTATATTGAGGAAGGACATGAATTAAGAAAAAGGTATGAATTATAAGAAATATATTTGATATCATAAAGATATGAATTTTTTATTTGACATTTGACTTTTGCTCTAGCAAATACTATGAAGCAATAAAAATCTGAGCATCAATAGTCAAAATGTGTTGTTGGGGTTTCTGTCCTGCTCAGTTCCCACAATTGTTAAGTCCCAAATAAATTACACAGAGGTCTACCATAGTTATAAATGAATTTTCCCATTAGCTCAGGCTTCTTATTAACTCTTATAACCATTATTCTTGTCTATGCTAACCATGAGGCTCACTACCTTATTCGGCGATGCAATCACATCTTGGTTCTTCTGTGGCTGGGTCAGGACTGCCGACTAAGACTTCCATCTTCCCAGAATTCTCCTGTTCTCATTGACCCACTTTTACTTCCTGTCTGGTTGTCCCGCCTCTACTTCCTATCTGGCTACTGGCCAATTAGCATTTATTTAAAATATAATTGACAGAATACCGACCATTGTCCCACACCACAAATGCAAATAAACTCCAGATTTTGAGGAGCTTGGAGTGACACAAGCTGACAGCCCTCCAAACGGTACTGACCCAACTTAATTAAACTTATTTATAAGACAATGGATTTACAATATGATGGAAAAATAAGATTGTAGTTCTGTGAATGAGGATGAATTTAAAGTATTTAAAGTATTATACTATTAAAGAATTTCAAAGTATTAAAATGAGTGTAGCATGAAACAAAGAAAAGTCACTTCTAGTTAAATAACATTACAATGTATGTCAAGTATGGAAAATTGATTTTCTTCTTTCCTATCTTCCATAGTGGTGTGTAATTTCCTAGGATTGTATTCCAGAATGCTTACATGCATTTCTCAGCATATGTGAATGCATAATCATAAAATTTCTTCATGTTTGCATATATATATAGTTTTATGTGAATATAATATTTATAAAAGAACAAAATCTATAGCTGCCAATGTATAGGTATTGATATAAAAGACAATGTCTATACAAATAAGGCACAGATATAAAAGTTACATACAAATATACATGTGCCTTTTAACTACACCCACTGTTCATACACAACAATAATGCTTCCAATAGATTTTAATTAACTTTCTGCAAATTTTGTTTGAGAGTTAATTATATCTAAAATGAAAAATACAACTATGCTTAGCATATTTTAAGTACTCAATAAATGTTAGCTTCTAATTTTGTGCTTTACTCTTACAATTAAGACCACTGCCAATTTAAACAGACATTTGAATTCAAATATTTTTATTTTAATATCATTTATGAAATTACTAAAGAGACCATTGTTCTTAGCAATCAGTTGCTAGTTATTTGCCATTAACCTGAAGATTTCATAAGTTTTTGGATATGGCCAAATATGTTTGCAATCTAAGGACAAAGAATAAGAAAACTAAAATTTGTCTCTTCATTACTCATAATAAAGCACTTTGCTTTTTACCTCACTGTGTGTAAGCAACACTCATGACACCAAGCAGCTGGGCTCTTCAGAGGTCGTTGCACTACCTCTTTTGTGAGTGGAAGCAGTATTTCTCTTACTGTGGAGGCATTGGCCATTTTGTGGAACATTCAAAGCGCTTGGGGCACTGTTACAAAAACCTAGCTGAATGTATGGCAATAATTTCCCATAAACTATTTCAATAATAAATTAAAATTTATTCAAATAATCAAGCTTGGGAAGAAGAAGTTTCATAAGCGGTCGAGATCAGAGTATATGATCATCTATGGTAGTTTTTATTTAACTAAATAACTTAAATTAAAATTTGTGTATTTTAATTGAATTTTAAATCAACCCTTCTTTCTTACTTGTTTGACTATACCCACAATTGTAAGTTGAAATGGAAAATGGAAACAGATAAGCCACAAAAATACTTACAACTTGAAGAATTATTGTATGCCTTATAAAGCTATTATATTCTATTCTGCCCCCCACCCCTTCTTTCATCTGCCTTTTCCAACTAATCCAGTGCTGGATGCTGGAATATAGATACTGTCTTCAGTGGAAAGAATACTCTTGAAGGTTTGCAACTAATGCACCTTTAGATATATGAATCTATTGCTTCACGCAGGAGACAGAGCTGAAAAGAGAAGCTTGGGGTTAGACGGTGTTCCCTTTGTAAAGACTCAGGCAGACTCTCCCGATTCTTCATCCCCATCAATGTGAAGGGATGTATTTAGAAGTGTTTTCAGAATATAATTCACTCTTGTTTTTCTGGAATCTACCTGTGGCTACTGTTAGAATCCAGAACGGTGTTTTATGAACGATTTAAAGACTTCATTCATTGAATATAAATTTACTTTATGAAGGATCGTTAAAAATTATGTGCTACAGCTGAGCCAGGAAGTCGTCAAAAGGCTTTGTTTGCCTCGTCAATTATCACAAAGGACATTGTTGGCTGAAGTTATAAGTTACTGCTTTAATACTGCCTGGCTGGAGAGAGGATGCGGTATTAGGTGTGGGACGGGCTCTAATAACTTTATAAATGGAATGTAGAAAGCACCAAATGTAATCCCCTCTGTGGATTCAGACAAACCTGCTCAGTGTGCTTACTGGTTTTTGTCAGTCTCCCACAAACTCGAGTCAGTTGGGAAGAGGGAATCTCACGTGATCAACGGCCTCCAATAGGCTGGTCTGTTAACGTGTTTGTGGATCGTTTTCCTGATTAATGTTTGATGCAGGAGGACATGGACCACTGTGGGGTGGTGCCACCCTGGTGGCTGAGGATCCAGGGTTGTGTCACCAAGCAAGCTAGTAAGTAGCTTCTCCCGTAGTCTTTGGATCAGTGTGATTCTCCAGGTTCCTGCCCTGAGTCCTACCTTAGACTCCCTGGGTGGTGGACTGTCACTGGGAAGCTCAAGGTGAAATAAAACCTTTTCCTTCTCAAGCTGCTTTGTCTTACTGTCTTTTCAGATCAACAGAAAAACTAACAATGACTGTCAGTCACCATGTGATTCCAATGTATTTTTCATGATATTTTGGGAAGGTGGAGGGGAGTCTATCTGGCTTTATCCTCTATACACCGAGAAGTAGGAGCAGAGTTCCTGTACATTTCCCCAGTTCCTTGTTCAGAGAACCCAGCCCCCATCTCCATCCCTGCTGCCCCAAAAATAGAGAGATAGGGCATGAACTCTTCAGGGCAGAGCAAAGCAGTGTGCTTTCTTACATGAAATATAATTTTGGAACGTCTGTTTCTGACACTGCCACTTAGGTGGTTGGGGACATGTTTTTCATTTGTTGCCTGTCTTTTTGCCTCTCTGTCCCTAGGACTGACCCTTCTTAGCTCATACTATGCTACCCTGTAGGTTTGCTGTGCAGATTCTCAGCCACTTTTCTGATTAACTTTTTTTTTTCTAGCATCTCTGGGGATTCAATCTTGTCACCTGCCATTTTTCTGCTCCGTGAAGTAAAGGCATTTAAGATATCACATCACCTACCATGAAATCCAGTTCTGAAGTATTAACTTATATTCTTTGTGTCACTGTTTGGAGGCAGCAGGGTTCTCTGGCCTTTTGTCTACTTCTCACCAAAGCCATCTTTACCATGATGTCCAAATGCATTCCATCCTGGACTTCTTAATCCCTGAATAATTGCTTAGATTTTTCCTGAGTTATTATCTGTGACACTCCTTGACAGTGATACTTGGGCATAGTCAATATTAATTTATTATTTTGACAATGAATTAGTTGAGGGCTTAGCATTATACAAAGTGCATTTTTATTCCTTTATCTTTTACTATTTCACTTTCTCTCATTACTTTTTTAATCCTATTACTCTTTTCAAAGAATATTAATGGTTTGTGGTTACAATTAAATGCAGTTATTCTGTTAAACATACAATAGCTTTTACTTTTAGAAAGCCATGAATTATAATGTATTTTTCATCTCCAAAAGTATACAAAATTTATTTTCTCTGCTTAACAAATTTTTAAAATGTACAATTAACGTTGCAATTGTTCCGAAAATATTTTCATAGATTTATTTCTTCCTTTGATTTTAATGAAGTTGTCTGTACCAAAATGACAGTGTTACCCAGGAATGTTGATGTGGTAGGAAATTTCTACTTATGTCACTAGAATCTAGGCCATGATGACATACCATAAAGATAGAGGCAAATTGTGGCTACTCTTACTGCTTGGTGTCCAAGAGTTTGCTTGATCACATGTCTGTACATGTCAGAGCTCATTTTTTTTCAAAAATAGATGTTAATACATGATAATCAAAAAGAAGTCCAAGTGGGTGACATAAGACCAATTTTATAATAAATACCATTCCCTGAATTAACCCAAAATTCAACATTTATTTGTTAATTACACAACATGAGTGTTTGAAATAGTCAAGTATTATTTATTGATTTGCCCAAAGACTCTCTCACCCCTTTTCCTCTAGTGTGTTTCCCAAGTCTACAAGCCAAATTTAGCTCACAGGAAAACCTATCAGGAGGACTTTAATCTCATTCAGACACACTTGAGTGTTGATATTTGCCCACAGTTCCTTAATGCATGTTTTAATTAGATTTGGTCGAGTTTCATCTTTTGAGACGAAAGTAGGCATGATCAGTGTGTTTTGCCTCCTCCCAATTTCACACACAGAGAATCACATGTTTTCTCTGCTGAGTCTCCCTATGTGTATGAGGGTATGAGGCACTCAGCTCTCAATCATGTACTGAACCCCAGTGGTTTACTTAAAGATATTTCTCCTGAAAAATATAATGCTTCTTTAATAAAAAAAATCTAAGTTCTTTCCCCAAACCATATATTTATTTATTTTAGAGAGGAGGTTTTTAGGTAGCTTAGGTTGGTCACAAATCATGTTGTATCAGAGGATTACCTTGATTTCTAATCCTCAAGTTTTGCCTCCCAAATGCTGGTATTATAGGGAATTATCACCACGCCAGATTTATGGGTGTTCATCAAACCCAGTGCTCCATGCATAGTAGGTAAATATTTTATCCGATGAATTATACCCTTAGCTTCTTCATAGATATTGGAATAAGGTTTGAACCAATGAACAACAGTTAATATTATATTCGTAATTTCAAATTGAAAATAATTTCTTAAGTTTGAGAATCCAGCAGCCCTAATGGAATAAAAATCTGAAGATATTTTCCTTGGTGAAACCACACACTAAAGATGACTTGTGGAACTGTCACTTATCGCTCAAGGGATTTCTGTGCACGATAAAGCTTTAGATAACAGGAGAAAAGTGACATTTGGTACAAAACTCTTAACATTTTCAACACCTACTATCAGGACTACTGCCACTTGAGACAGGGTGTCTCTCCTGTAGCTCAGGCTTACCTCAAACTCCAGGGTGTCTCTCCTGTAGCCCAGGCTAACCTCAAACTCCAGGGTGTCTCTCCTGTAGCCCAGGCTAACCTCAAACTCCAGGGTGTCTCTCCTGTAGCCCAGGCCCACCTCAAACTCCAGGGTGTCTCTCCTGTAGCCCAGGCTTACCTCAAACACCAGGGTGTCTCTCTTGTAGCCCAGGCTAACCTCAAACTCCAGGGTGTCTCTCCTGTAGCCCAGGCTAACCTCAAACTCCAGGGTGTCTCTCCTGTAGCCCAGGCTAACCTCAAACTCCAGGGTGTCTCTCCTGTAGCCCAGGCTTACCTCAAATACCAGGGTGTCTCTCCTGTAGCCCAGGCCCACCTCAAACTCCAGGGTGTCTCTCCTGTAGCCCAGGCGAACCTCAAACTCCAGGGTGTCTCTCCTGTAGCTCAGGCTAACCTCAAATACCAGGGTGTCTCTCCTGTAGTCCAGGCTAACTTCAAACACCAGGGTGTCTCTCCTGCAGCCCAGGCTAACCTCAAACCCAAGACCTCTCGCTTCAGCCTTATAGGATCACAGGCTTGCAGCACCAGGCCTGGCTGAAAGTATTTTATCTCCCCTCCTTTTCCTTTTTACAACTCTGCATGCTTTAAGTATCGTGTCAGAATCTTTCAAAAACAACAACAACCACTCTTTAGCCATCTTGCATATTTCACTTTCAAAACATGAATTTTTAATTTGAGGTGCAGAATGGGCCTCCTCTGGTGAAGGAGTTTCCTTTTTTTCTACTCATTTCCAAACATGTAGACAACGTGGGCTGGACCCAGACGACAGCTTCTAAGGTCTGGCAACTCCCGCCATCTGTTTTCTATAAGGTAGTTGTTTTTCCTTGTTAAGTTCTCTGGGTGAAATATTTTTCTTGAGATTTCTTTTTTTTTCTTTTCTTTTCTTTTTCCTTTTTTTTTTTGCTTTGTCAATTCTACCCTGTGATAAAACACACACAGAGGACCATAGAAGCATATGAATATTATGAACATTCAGGGAGAACTTGCGAACTACACTCACACCAGAAGCTCACTGACGTGATATAATCCAGACCTTCACAGAGATATCGACTGACTTACTGAATGGCCCTAGTGATTAAAGGACATTTTGACTTTAAAGGGGTTTTCACCTTAGGTGAATATTAAGAAAGCTGTCATCAGCAGCCTTTCGCATAGAAAATACCAGCTAGAATTTATCTCTGTTGTCGTGAAGAGCAGTCAGGAAAGGCCCTCAAGGAGAAAGGTCATACTTGGGCTTGGCAATCATCTGGGCTTTCCATTTAATGAAAGGGACATCGTAGAAGTACGAGTTGTGAGGAAAACAGTAACTATTCCCACAGCTGCACCCAAACCATGAGAGAAGTGTCTCAGAAGCAGAACTTTCCAGACTCAAAGCAAAAAATAGAATTAATAAGAGCAGGAGGTAGGAATTAGTATAAAAAAAAAAACCCAACAAAACAAGAGAAAAAGCCCTCCGTGTTTCTGATTGAGAGCCGAGTTTGAGAAGCACCAAGTTAAAAATCAAGGCTAAATTTAAAATGAAATTAAAAACCTTCCATTTGAGAGATACACTGTATTTAAAATCACAAAACACATATAATTTTTATGCAACTGATTTTCAGTGAAATGTTTGAATTATGGAAGTAAAAGATTATAAATACATGGTCTTAAACATAACTTGCAGCTTTATATAGCTCTGAAAGAGAAGACTGGGACCTGCCTCCCCATCCCACAAACAGAAGCACCTCCTTTCTTAAAATTATAACTGGCAAAATATGGGCTACGTTGGCAGAAATCTCAGAAGAGGCTTCATCACTTAAGAGCCTCTTGTCAAGATGCCTTGTAATTAGCTCCCTGAGGTTTCCATCTGTGGTGCTGTTAAACACAGGTGTATTGCCCTGGGCAAGTTGTTCAGCTATTGTGACGTTAACAGGCTCAATTAATTGCTATAGTGGCTTTGTTCAATATCACATGGTAACTCCGAAGCATTCTTCTTGCCCTGGAGAACCCACGGTCTTCCTATTCCCTACCCTTGTCACTTAAACTCTTGAAATATGAATGTTTCAGGTTTGTGATATTGGTTAGCACTGAATTGATCAGAGTGAGTTCTAAGGAAGGGTATGGGTACCATCCACACACCATAATGGGACCCTTTCTCCACCTACTGAACTTTCCGGATAGGCCCCTCTTAAAGAGAACAGTGCTGAGACGCGAAGGACAGACAACTTACACAAAAATGGTTGAGTGAGGGAAGGGGGGCCTGGGCGACTTTGTACTGGATAGTAATTGTTTGTCTTTGATGAACAGGGATGAGTTTTTCTAAACCATTTTCCTAAGTGTTAAATTTCTAGAACAATTTTAAGAGATGTACTTGGCCCAAGTTTAAAATTATGAGTAAATAGTTCATGGTCCCACTGTCAGGGGCCTCTCAAACAGACCAAGTCACACAGCTTTCATCCATATACAGAGTCTAATTCAGTCCCATGCAGGCTCCACAGTTGCTGGTCCAGAGTTCTTGAGCCCTCACTAGCTTGGGTCAACTGTCTCTGTGGGTTTCCCCATCATGATCTTGATCTTCCTTGCTCATATAATCCCCTTTCCCTCTCTTTGACTGGACTCCTGCAGCTCAGCCTCTGGAGCTCTGTGTTGTCCCCCAAGGGGTAGCTCCTTTCCTGGAAATATACTCTTGTTTTGCAACATGGAAGGAAAGGAAACTTGGCATGTTTTATTTAAAGATGATGAATGATGTGTGTGTGTGTGTGTGTGTGTGTGTGTGTGTGAGAGAGTGTGTGTGTGTAATAGAGAAGTTGACCCATTATATCTCTCAATGCTTTCCCTTATTTTATGGGACTGTCTTTCTTTTTCCTTTCATTTCAGCTTTTTAAATTGAAAACAGATTCTTACTATCTCTTCATAGAATACATCCCTACCACAGTTTCTCTTCCCTTCACTCCTCTCAACTCCCCTCCAACCCTTCCCTCCCTGAGATCCACTTCCCTTCCATTTTTTCCTCAGAAAATATCACGCCTCCAAGAGACAACAACCAAACATGACAAAACAAGAGAGCATGCAAAATCCCTTCCTTTTGAGGTGGGACAAAGGCAACCCAATAGGAGGAAAAGAGTCCCAAGAGCAGACAAAAGAGTCAGAGACACACCCATGCTCACCGTTAAAAGTCTCACAAAACACCAAGCTAACAGCCATAGCACATATGCAGAGGACCTGATGTAGACACAGGCAGGTCCTGTGTCTGTGTTTCAATCTCTATGCCCTGCTTAATTGGTTCAGTGGGTCATGTTTTCTTGGTGTCCTCCATCCTTTCTGACTCCTACAACCTTTTCCTCCCCTTGTTCCTGGGATTCCCTGAGCTCCTTAGGGAGCGACCCAATGGAGACCTCCAAATTAGACTTTCTCTCCCCATAGCAGACAAGGTCTATCACTGGATCTGGAGTTCACAGATTCAGCTCAACTGAATGGTCAGTGCACTCCAGGGATCCACATCCAACCCCTTCAGCAGTAGTGTAATAGATGTGTTCTGGTCCAGCTTTCATAGGCGTGCTGCAGATCTGAACTCAGGTTCATGCTTGTGTGACTACATTTTACCAACTGAACTATCCTTCAGATCCTAGATGAATGACTTTTGATGAGGCAAGTTATTAACAGTATTTTAATTGGAACACAAATCAGCTATCAAAACTTCTCATCACACAAAGTTTTACCATTGTAAAAATCTGTGTATTCTCACACTTAGATAACATTGTTTTTGCTATTTTATCCCCACTTTAACTTTTTTTTTATTTACTTGTTGTGGAATAGTTTAAGATGTGTTACATTTATTCATGCTGTGGAACATTTGTTTAATGATTCATAGGTGTGCTGCATTCTTTTATGTTATGTTTGTTTAATTCTGTGAAGCTGTGTTACTTTGCCTGCCTAAAACACCTGATTGGTCTAATAAAGAGCCAAACAGCTAACAGCTAGGTGGGAGAGAGAAATAGATGGGGTTGGCATGCAGAGAGAATAAATATAAGGAAAGAAGAGTAGGGAGTGAGAAAAGGAGGAGAGGACTATGGAGACCAGCCATTCAGCCGCACAGCCAGCCACCAAAAAGAAGGAAAGAAAGAAATATAGACTAGAGAATTATAAAATCCCAGAGGAAAAAGGTAGATGGGATAACTTAAGTTAAGAAAAACTGATTAGAAACAAGCCAAGCTAAGGCCTATCATTCATAAGTAAGAATAAGTCTCCTTATTTGGGAGCTGGGTGGCAGGCCTTCAAAGTGCAACAAAACAAAACAATTCAACTCTATTAATTAACATTTCTAATTATCTCCTAAGTCCAATGATGTTAAATTAAATTGACTTCCAATATCGTGCCAGTTAGTTAGTTCCTGTAAAATAATTAGTTTTTAATTTTCTGATTAATTTTTTTTGAAATTTTAAGTACTAGAGTTTATAGTTCATCATATGTACGCTAGCATAAGGTCACGGATTGAAGTGTGTAGTCACCACACATTTCAGATTCCGCTAAGGGCTAATTCTTTACATGTTATATGGTTCAAAGATCACACAACACAGAGCTCATAGGTGCAGACAATCTGATTTTATTGTATGATATGAGGCAGAATAATGTTGAACGCATGGGTACTGACATTCTGATGTAGAACCATGCTGAGCACGTGGTAACTGATATACTTGTGGTTTGATATGGATACAGAGAATGATTTCTTGGAGTTCCTAACTTGCAGAGAAATCTAGGTATATACAGATGGGTTTAATAATGCCTTCCAATCAACTGCTCTGTTTATCAGTCCAGAACCTACAGATGCTGTCCTTTCCTGCAGTTGAATTTTACAGTATCAGACAGACTGCTGGAGATAGGTCTCTGCTTCTCCTTGATCATGCACATCTGATAATACAACCCAGTCATAGCATGCATAAGGTCATTAAAAATCTCATAGCTGACAATGACCTCTTAGTCCTCTATATTTCATTAATGTCACAAGAATGTCTAAGTTTACCCAAATGTCTTCTATAATGCAAACATTCAAATGCTCACATTTAGATTTTATAAAAGGCATGATTTTTGTATTGCAAATAAACATCTGCAATCATGTTTTTCCTTTATTTTATTTTCTTTCAAATCTAGAAAACAAGTTAATCCATTACACCCAACTTAACAACACAAAGAAGACAGTTGAATTTGTGCTGTGTGGTTAGAGGATGCTTGTTTTTAGGTTCCTTTAGAAAGCCATGAAACAAGCAAAGACCAGAAACAAAGCAGGGAATTTTTTCTTTTAAAAAAAATTTATTTTGTATATATATATATATATATATATATATATATATATATATATATATATATATAGTTTTCCCCCAGATCAACTCCTTCTCTTTTTCCCTTAAAAAAAAAAGCAGGCCTCCTAGGGATATCCACTGAATATGGCCTAAAATGATACAGTAAAACTAGACACAAACCCTATCATCAAGGCGGGATGGGGCAAACCAGTAGGACGAAAAGGTTCCCAAGCTCAGGCAAAAGAATCAGAGACTCCCTGAATCCCATTGTTGAGAGTCCCACTAGAACACCAACTACATAATCATTAGAGCTAGTTCTTAAAACTAGCTAAGTTTTAAGACTTTAAAAAAAGCGAGAAATTAAAGAGTTGTATATTATATAATTTAAAATGTACATAGTTGATGTTTTAAAATCATACTTTTCAAGTTGCATATATCCCAACATTTTGGAAAATAAACAAACAAATATTATCTGGTTAGTTTAAAGAAAACAGAGAGCACAATGTTGTTATTGTTTGCTATGAATAAGAGTTATTTTTATGCAATAAAAGCAGAATATTCTGGGGAAAGTCATTTCCTGTGCCCTATAAACTAATCTAAAAAGGGAAATGATAGCTGGTATGAAGCCATTTGCTAACCATATTCATGCAAATATCTGAAGGCTTATTTATGACATGGACTTGGTTTTCCCATCAATATCCTACAGGATCTCAGGAAAGCTAGGGGAACTTTCGCCGGATATTAGAACAGGGATATTTCGTGACTGCATAGACCATGCACCTGGAGATGAAATACTGGCCATTAAGAGTCAGGAACTGAAGAGAAAGCACAGAGCTCACATTCTTTCCTATAATAATAACCTCAGTTTTAAACATTGATCATTAGCCTCTCTTTTCAAAATGTCTAATGCTAACTTTCCTATTTTTTTTTCCAAGTTAATTCATACTCTTGGGTTTCTTTCCTTCATGCAAGCTCTATTATCCATTTGTTTCATCCAGTTAATCAAATTTCACATTAGATTTTGAACTTCAAAATTTTATTTGTGCAAAATTGTATTCTCTCTAACGTAGAAGTCTGGTTGTCTAACGAAGGGCAAGAGTGATGAGAGAGGGCGTAGGTATTTGAATCATAGGCTACATGATTCGCTAACTTTTGCTTGTACTTTAGAAAGTTTCTATCTTTACCAAAACCCTGTAGTACCTCTTTTATGTATGATATTCCCCCTTCTGGGTCTACCCATAAGACACTTCTCCTCTTCTCAGTGATTATTTCACGGGATTCCCCCTCGCCTTCCAGACAATCTTCTTCATGGCACCATGCGGAATTCCTTGAACATTTCAAGGTCTGCTTAAGAATCTGTTTCATCTTACTCTCAAACATTTATGAAATTTTGTCTTAGACAGTTTTGAACACTTAGCCATGCATGTTGACCACTTTCAACCCCTACCACCCTTACCCATGTTCTCTTCTCTACTTAAATTTTCTCACGTTTAGATGTATTTGTTTTGTTTTGTGACTCACTGAGATGAACCAGGACGGACAACGCTTCTGGAGCCATTCATTGGAGCCTGGTGGACTCAGCAGTTGGTGCACAACTAAAGACATCCATTTCTCCTCCCCAGAATCTATCACGAGCCACTAGTTCAGCAGTAAAGAGGAGGGACTTACTTAGCTGTCCAACTGCTCCCGGGCTTCCTTGATTGATGGCAGTGTTGTTCAGTAGGGGTCCAGTGCGCATAATTTAGTTGCTGTGAATTAATGGTTGAAATGGTTACACTGAATACAAAGAATGGTATTTTGCGGACCTTCACCCTATTGCCCACCTCTATCATATTGTCTGCCCTCCATTGAACAATAGTATAAGGTTTAGATCTTATAGGAGGTGAAAATCTAATTATATATATATATACATACATATGCATATATATATAGCATCACTGGGACTACTTGAAATCGCTTAAGAAGTAACTGGCTAAAATGGACTTCATTTGAAAAGTTCTTGGCAAACATATTTTTTAAAATATTATTTTATGAATGTTTCTTTTTCTTTCCTGAAAGTTTTTCTGGAGTAGTATGTATAACTCTCGTATCTCTGGCGTGGATGTAATCAAGCATACAGCAGATAGACTCACACAATATAAAGAACTGATATAAGTGGATTTTCTTAGTATAAACTAAAAATGAAATCCTAGCGTGAGTTTTTGATATGTGTCTTAATGCTCACTGTTTACTAGATTCTAAATTAGCACTTGCGAGGGCATTTTTTTCAAACTAGCCATTGCACAATAACTTTTTTTTTTAAAATGGAAAATGTCATGAGGATATAATCCAGAATTCTGAATCTAAATTTGAAAAAACTGGCTATGGAATTGGACTTGGAAAAACACATTTACAAAAACACATTTATAGTGTATCCTCCTGTCACCAGAGTTAGTCATTGGCAACAAATATCCCCTCCCTGTTTTCCTGTGCATCTCTGTCCTGGCTTCTGGGGCATTCTGCAGACTACTGAGCAACAACCTTCTCCCAAGGCACCTACTGTGACCATACCAACAGATTTAGAAACAAGAGTGCCATTGTTTCCCCTTAGGCAAGGGAGAAGGGGAAAGATGGTAAAGGGATCAATGCAGGAGCCGTGGGTGTGGGGAAGTACCATGTTTCTTCAGATGTATGCCGGACAGCTGGCAGACAAAAACGAGTCAGTTGCCAATTGCCAGCATGAGCCAGGAGTAACACTATTACACATCTTAGAACAGGGGTTCTGGAAGGAACCACTTTGGATTTGGTTTTCTTCCTAATAAAAAGGGTGGTGCTCAGCACGGTAGAGAAAGGAAATAAGGCATTACAGAATTAACATCACTGAAGTTATTGATGTCTCTGCCCTCCCACCTAGGTGGGCAGTGTTCCAGCATCCAAGTTTGCCCTGGTTTTATGTTTAAAGAGTGATGTCCTTTTAGCCTAGGTCTATTGACACATTGCTTCCTTCTTCAGTCTGCAAAGGCAGGAAAGCATACATTCACTACCACAGCTTTTATATCTAGAGTTTGTCATAATAATAGATGCTACGTTTTTCTTTATTGAATAAATAGCGTATCATCAGGCAGGCCATTATATGGTTTTTGTTGTTTTTGTTATAGTTATGCTGGCCAGCCCTATCACCTGGGAACCCTGTCTCTTTAAGAGATAAGCTCCACCCACTCCCAATCTCCCCTTCCCCACCAAGGCAAGCTGGTATCAGCCCTCTTCTTTTTCTCTCTGTCTGCCCACTGTCTGTCCTGAGCTTTCTGTTTCTCTCCCCCTTTCTTTCTTTATCCTGTTTCCTGTCTCTGTGTGTCCCTCTATTTCTCCCCTCTCCCCCTTCCTTATGCTTGCCCAACACCCACTAAAGTAGCTCTCCATAGCCAAGCTCTCTGTGAATGGTGTTCAGCTGGTTCTGAGGTTCAATCAAGCAAGCCTTGACCTTAACCCTACAGTAAAGTGACTCATATAACTGGGAATGCGTATTATAAAAGGGTAAACTGGGGGCAAAGTCTCGGAAATGAACTTAGGCTCTCAAGTAATGATTCCATCTTTAGTTAGAACCCACTGTCTGCTCGGACAGGTACTTGGAAGGGAGATGCAAGGTAAAATTGAGGTTTGCTTATGTTCTTCAGTGAAATCACCTGATTGTATTAGTGACAAAATGATGTAAATGAAGCCTTTGCAGAGCAGAGTAAAATTTGGTGCAAGTTTACTTTGCTAAGTAGTCTAAGTATTTGATAAAACTAGAAATTTCTCAGCCAAACAGTGGTGGTGCACACCTTTAATCCCAGCACTCGGGAGGCAGAGGCAGGTGAATCTCTGTGAGTTTGAGGCCAGCCTGGTCTACAAGAGCTAGTTCCAGGACAAGCTCTTAAGCTACAGAGAAACCCTTTCTCAAAAAACCAAACCAAACAAAACCAAAACAAACAAGAAAAAAAAAAGAAACTAGAAATTTATCTTTGGGATGAAATCACAGGTGCTCCTTGCCTCTTGTACCATACTCTGGATCCCAGTTCAGAGGGAAGAGAGGAGAAAGAGGCAATGCTTGAACTTTGCTTTAGAAACTTTCTTCCAAGTCTTATAGGACTCTTTGTAATGCAATGAATTGAATCAGAAAGCCCTTAAGAATTGAACACTCTTCTGTTGATCATAAAAATAAATCCAAAATAGTTAATCAGAGGGCAGTGAATAAGTAGCAAGTCGATAAAGAACAAACTACAACAAAGAAGTTGATTACCACAATATCTAGATATTCCTTCTCTTTACATTAGTTCAAGTTGGCTTTGAACTCAATATGTAGCTGAGATTGACTTTGAACCTTAATCCTTGCCTTCACCTCCCAATTGCTTGGATTAGAGATGTATTTCACCATTTTGACTATGTGGTACTAAAGCTGGAACCCAGGACTTTGAGCATACGAGGCAAGTACTGTATCGACCAGGCTAATCCATAGCCTCTGAAATAAACGTTTTTTCTATAAACACTAATTTTTCTTTTGTATCAGGAATGATGAGAGAGAAGGCAAAATACGATGTAAAGATAGTGAAAAGATAGAGATTTGAAGTAATTCTGAAAAACTGTCTTAGACAAAATATCTAATTTTATACCCACTTGCGTCTCTTCTAGTTAATATTACCACAATATCTTTGAAGCAAGTTCTATAATAAGCAAAAAATTAAAATATACAAAACGTCCATTTTAGATTAAGATATCTGCAATGAAAATGTTACTATATAGTATCACTCCAATCTCTCTCAATTATTTGATGTTCTTGCAAGTATGACCCATAGCTGAAATAAAAAAATTAAATGATGTTTCCTTGCAAATCATGGAATGGCCCAGAATTAAAAGAAATCATGTTTGCATCCAGTCTGGTCTATATCTCATCGTTAGTCCTACAGTTGACTTTAGTAAGGATTGTTCTTTCTTGCATACCAAAGGGTGTTCCTGAATGATTCTACAACCTAAAGAATCATAATGAAACAATATTCACCAAATTCATTCCACAAATCTTGATTGATCACTTACTGAAATCCTGGCACGGTTTTAGGCTATGGCTATCAGCAAACGTTAGAGAGAAAAGCCGAAAAGTTAGAGAGTTGCAATCACATCATGAAGAGGCCAAAAATGCACACAGGAGTGAAAGCTCTTCCATAAAGAACAGAAGGAGAGCAGCCATCAGGGGAGAGCAAGGCTGGATGCAGTGGTGGTGACCTACAATCTCAGCACATTATAGGCTCATTCAGGAGGATCAAGGATTGAAGATTATCCCAGGTCTAGGCTGGATTGGGGTACATAGTGCAACCCTGTGTCAAAAATACACGGAAATAAAACAAAACAGAATAAATAAAGGAGAAAGTCACAAGCATCAGTGGATTAGAGTATTGTGGTTTATGTGTCTGTGATACTTTGAGACTTTTCATTAAGTAGTCAGGATGGGTTTTATGAAGAAAGTAGCCCTTGAGTTGAGATCTGCAGGTGAAGAAGGAAATCAGGAAGACAAAGCTTTTGCATTTGGTCTTAGCCCAAAGGCTGGGCAGCTGCAGAATATGTATGCATGCATGCATGTATGCGTGTATTTATATATGTTTACTCACAAATAGCGATTCGGTTACATAAAATTATTACTTAGATCTCTATCTATCATCTATCTGTCTATCTATCTATCTATCTATACATATACATATATATGTTTACTTGTATGAAGTATGTTAGTACCTCCGAATACTGTGTGAGGAGAGTGGATAGGTTCACCTCCTTCTCTGTAGTGGTTTTGCATCTAATCAGGGGCTTAAGCCATGTACTGCATCTCTGTGTGTGAGTAAAGTAACAATAGTAACAACCAACCAAAAGCAGCGGGAAAAGTCGTTCTTGCAGACTGAGCTGTAGATGAGCCTTGCACATAAATATGTGCAGTCTTAGTTTCCTAACCTGGGCACACCTATTCCCATTTCCAAATGGCACATGGGAAGACATTCAAGTCGTATCTCATAAGAGAGTCTCTGCTTTCATTTTTTCCATTTTAAGTCAAGTAAGGCCAGCGGTTTTGCTAGTTAACTGAAAAGCATTTGTGTATGATTAAAAAACCTTTAATGACAGAATTAAGGAAATTACCTCTGGCTGTTGGAAATTACCAAGACTGTTCATTTGTAGACGGACCTAAAATTGTGTGGGGGAGGTCATCATCTTTGTAATTTCTCAGATTTTAATAACATCTCTACATTTTTTCATGTTGCTTTAGATTATAAAACAAAATCATTCTTAATAGAACAGGAATTTCAGCTCAGCTCAAGAACTTTCGGGTATTGTGGTAGACAATTCTTCTGTCCCTGTTTCTGGGAACTTTGTTAAAATTTGCAAAGTTTCAGTCGTTGCTCCCTGTATGTTTCTTCTTCTATGTGGTGAGATGGTTTCAGGGTGATTTCCTCACCTCTGGAAAACTGAAGGGAGCGAGAAAAACTGACATAAAGTGTCCAGGGGTAGGATATATCATCCAATGACAGCTTGTTGTGACCCACTTCCTCCAGCTGGGCCCCATGTGCTAATAATAGCCCACTCAATTGTGAACTCATTGCTTTAATCCATTGGTGAAGTTACTACATTCATGATCTAACCTTCTCTGAACAGAGCAAGCTGAGGACCAAGACCTTTGGCTTTTCATGTTTAAACACAACAAGTTGTCTCTGGTGACTTCCAATGCTTCTGACTTTTAAAGTGTGAGAAAGAAGGACATGGCACCTCTGGCATGCACTCGACAGGGAAAAATGAATGACCCTCTCCTTTTCTTTTCCTGTGCTAATAGGTGCTTCAGAGAGGAGAGACTTTGCTTAAAGAGTGTCTGGAAGCCAGACGGAGCTGAGGTTGTCCATCCTTGCTGGGAAGTGTCCCCAGCCAGGTCCAGACGGTTGTGGTTGTCCATCCTTGCTATGGACAGTCTCCATGGCTGGGTTCGGAGAGATGGGTGGTAGTGTTTGCTGTTGCATCCTTTGTGCACAAGAGGAAAGTGAAGTGAGCATTAAATATGGCATCCCAGACCTTCACGACCCCAGCGTGGGATGAGGTGAACTCGGTCAGGAAGGCAATTGTTCAGAAATACAAGCTGTTAGGACCAACACTTCCTTCTTCCTGTCTGGCCTCACAGAGGTCTTGACACCAGAGGCACTCTGTCAATCCACCACGTTACCCACTTCCTTTCATTCAAAATAAGAGTCCTCTGGAAATTTAAGAGATGAAAGTGCTGTTTTTCAATATATACTTTTCTTTGATCCTCATCCACACTATGAGACAGAAATTTATAAAAGCCTTCTTATAAGACATCAGGCAAACATTCCTGAGATGGCCACTATTTGGGGACCCAATGAATTTACAGCTCAGGAGAAGAAATTGATCAGAACAAACATCTGTCTGAACAAGAGAGGAGAAGTTATTGCAATATAAGGGCTTGGCATACTTTCTACAGGGAAGACCTTCAGTGAACTATAGTTAAAGGCCCTTAGGTTATTCGGAATTTTACTTTTAAGGCTTAATAGTAGTATGAGCATAGATTTAAAACTATTTTCTTCAGGTTCTATGAAGAAGAACGTTAGTTATATTATTTAGGAATTAAGTATCTCTGGCTTACAAAGGTTTCAATATATATCTTTCATTTCTCAAGATTCCTTCCTTCCTTCCTTCCTTCCTCCTTCCTCTTTTCCTCCCTTCTTTGTGTGTGAGCTATCTGTTTGTGTGTTGGTGGGTGGGGGCCAGAAGAGGTTACTGCATTCCCTGGAACTAGATTTACAGGACAATTATGAACTTTGGGTGTTGGGAACTGAACTCAAGTCCTCTGCGAGAATAGTAGGTGATTATAACCCCTCCATGTCTCTCCAGCCTTTCCCCTCCTTCCCCTACCTCTTTCTTCAGCCTTTCCCCTCCTCCCCTACCTCTCTTTTTTGAGATAAAATATCATGATATAGCCCCAGCTGGCTTTGAACTTGAGATCTTCTATGTGGGCATCTGCGTATGAAGGAATGGAAAAGCGGGGAATGTTAGCTCAGAGTTGGCAAAGGGCAGCTTTAAAAATCTTCCTTTTCTGGTTGTTGGTTGTTAAAAGATGGTGTGTGTGCCCTGCCATCTAGTGATTAAGTGCTGAATGTGGACAATTAAATCCGAAAGCACATCAGATTTGTAAGAACACAGATCTATATAAAAGAAAAACTTTTTATAAACATAGAGCCATTGAGTTGATTTCAAGTGAAAGATGATTAAACAAAATGCATCTCTCCATCGCGTTCCCCGCGCCAGGTCTTTGTGGGTGACTCACAATGGAGTCGGTCTGCTGCGGTACTGAGTAAGGGAACGCAATCCTGTAGCCTGCAGTTCAAATGCGGGCAATTACATCACAGAAATTAGAGAAGAGTAAAAATATGGCCGTATTTTGACCTTTTTCAAATGTTAGTGACATTAATAAACTCTCAGCAGCAAAAAGTGCAAGCAGCATGAAATTACAGATTTGCAGGACGTGTGTGTGTGTGTGTGTGTGTGATGTGTGTATGTGTGCATGTGTGTGTTTTCTAGGACTCAAATCTAGACTATAGATCTGAGCCTGGATTCTGTTTCTGAATTGAGTAGCAGAGTCTTGAGGGCGCTATTAGATTTCTCAGGATTTCTTCTGAAAATTCCTACTCTTTGGCTGGTATTCATGCAATAATTATGCCACGACAACATCTTTGTAATTCTTTTCGTCATTTTGTTTCCTGTTCTGCTTTTCATTTAAGTAATTGGCCCTGTAGAAACACAAAGGACGGTAGCCACGTTCTGCACAACGGCCACGCAGAAACACGGAGGAGTTTATGAGCTCTACTTTCTAAGCACTCTTACTGTGCACACATACTTCCTTCAGACACGCACAGCAAGTCTTCACTGGGCCCTCTGTGATGGGAACAGATTCTTGTGTGGGTGAGGAGAAGGCATGCCTCAGAAGTGAATGTGGGATTTCATCTCCTTGCCATGTAAAAGCATTCTGACTACGTGTCCATATCATCTTAAGTTTAATTATAAATTCTCAGGAGAAAGAGACCAGGGATGAATCCGAGTACAAAACCAGCTTTTGCATTGCCATTTCAAGAAAGCTATACAGTGGCCCCTTCTCTGCCCCTGGAGCTGAGATCATATTGTCTCAGACTTCCAGGGAGAAATCGTTCTCATTTGTGTTAACACAGGACTGAAAGGGTGAGTCTTTTTTTCCAATCTCTCTCTCTCACTTCCTCCTGCTCCCTGCCCCGCTTCTTGGGGTCAAGAACAAGTTTATTTGGCTTTCAGAGAAAACAGTACAGATTATTTGAAAAATTCCCAGCAGTCACCAGGAGAAGATGTAGAACAAGAAATGACTTTTAAGTTAGGGATGAAATAGAAACAGCTTTGTCGACAAAGGCAAAAGTATTCCAAACAACACAAACGGACTAGTGAGCTGGAGAAAGAGTTCTCCAGACCTTGTTTCCTAAAGTCGCTGCAGAAATAGGATTAAGCTATCTGCTGAGATTTGTACACATTTTAGTAATACCCAAGTGAAAATTTGCATGCCATCTTGGGTATTTTTACTTTCCAGTTTTAGTTCCAGTTATATTGCATATATCATCACGACTAATACATGTGATAATACACTATGTCTAAGAATATTTCATTATCTATATGAATTTAAATTTGTTGTTTATAGCACACTGTTGCAAAATTAAAATTATATAAGCACAATTCTATATTAATTATATTTAATTAGTATTCATGCATTGTATAATAATTTATACAAATCTATTTTTAGTGTATAAATAAATATAACTTCACAATGTTGTCTAAAGCATTATATATCAGACTATATATATTAATATATGATGTTCCATAGTGATAAATTTATATATAAAACAGAACACATATATCTTCAGTATTTGAATGATCAGCACATACCCAATACCACCTCATCCCGTTAATATGTTTGAACATTACCAACCCTCAACCTTGACCCCCCCAAATTGTAGAGAAATAGCTATTTGACCTAACAGATTATTTAATTTTCAAGCAATGAATTTAAAAGCAGAAAGTAGATGTTGCTTCCTCAACCAGAAACTTAATGAGCAAAGTTCCTTTGATTCTGAAAATTACGTTTATTTATTTATTTATTCTGTACGCCTGTCCACATGTTTGTATGGAAGAGATGGGGAACATGGAACTTGAGCGTGGAAGACAGAGGAAAACTCTGGGCCTGCTCTCGTTACATTTTGCGGAGTCCCCTGGGCTTGAGTTCAAGCTTGGCTACAGACGCCTTTATCCACTGAGCCATATTGGCGCTCAGAAGTTATTTTAAATTTATCTATTTATTGTAGTAGTTCAATTAATTGTGAACTGAGTCCATGTTTATATGGATCATGTTTTGGAATGTTTATTTTGGAAGGAGAATGCTTAAAACTAATTTTAATGCAAGCACAGCACAATCTATTGCTTGAGAATTTCATACATGCACATGCAATTTAATTAATGACTCCATTTCCTCTTCTCCAGTTACTCTAGTATCCCCTGACCACTTAGTTTTCCCAGTACTGTTGGCTCTTTTACTTTAAATTTAGGGTTCATGTAGCGCTGCCTGAAGGTGCATGGATGTAGGTGGCCTTAGCGGGGCATCTTTGACAATATCCTGACTCTCCCTGCCCCACAAGCTACCAGTTGCCAACAAATCCTCAACTAGGGGTGGGGCTTCAGAAGCCCCGCCTCTGATCATGCTCAGGTTTTGATTGGCTTGATCTCGTGCAATCAATTCCTGCTGATGTGAGCTCCGATGTGCCGCTCTGACACGTCTGGGACATACTGTTTGGTTGGAGACAGTCACTGTTTCTGTATCTCACAACCCTTCCTCTCTTCTCTCTTGGTTTCTCCCTCCCTCCCTCCCTCCCTCCCTCCCTCCCTCCCTCCCCTTCCTCCCTCCCTCCCTCCCTCCTTCTGTCCCTCCCTTCCTTCTCTTTGGAAATATTGATACAGGATCTCACTGTGCAGTTCTGGCTGGCCTGGCCAGGCTCTCACAATCTTATTGACTCTTCCTCTGCGATGATAACTGAGCTTTAGAGGGTGGGCTGTGGTATAGGTGTCCATCCCCGTCTTGTTCTGAGCACTTGACAGATGACCTGTTTATTGCTGGAATTGGGGTACTATTCTGTTGTTTCAGTTTCATTCCTGGAACTTCAGCACCTGAAGAAGTTTGTGAGTTGAGTGCTCCCCAATTCCTCTGTTCAATTGCCTTTCATCTTTCTGTGGAGGTATTGAAACTGCCAGTTGAGAACTGTTTTAGAAGGGTTGAGATGCCCATTTTTCTTTGTGAGGTTTTTGCAGAAAGTTCTAGAGGGAAGCTGGGTCTAAACAAGGGAACAGATTGTCTCCTTGTTGAGGAAGGCCATATGGGGTGGGATTCTGAAGAAAAACCTTTGGTATCTGTAGCCTGTGATAGCCATGAAGATACAGGAAAACTGAAGGAACTGGGATCTAGGGACCAGGCAAGAGGATATTTTGTGCAGACCAGAAAGCAACTGCCGTTGCCATATGGAGGAGTTCTGGTGCTAGGGGCGAGAAGTTCTGAGTATTTAGAACTGTGCTATGGTCCTATCTGTGTTCTGTTATGCACAGGTAGGTCTCTTACTGAAGCTAATCATATAATACGTGTATTCTTTCAAGTTAACTAAAACTGTTGTTGCTTCATGTACATATTTCTCAATATTAAAAATAACTTATCAGCTGTATTATGTAACTGTATTATGCACAATTACTCATAATTTTGAAAGTAAAGTCTTGTGAGGAGCATTCCTTGGTGAAATGGCATACTTACTTTGGATCATGTTTTTCCTCGTCATCTGTTAGGGGGACACGTATTTCATTCATCTTTACATGATGAACAGATACTCACTGTTTTATGTGAATAAATCCATCTGTCTTTTGTCTCCTACAGAGATTAGTCCCTTTTCTTCTCTCCTCCCCTTCTTTATCCTCCTCCTCCTTCCCTCTGTGAGTGGTACCTTCCACAACTGCTTTCTATCTGTGTTTTGGGACCGAATTTCTCCCTGAAGTTGGCTGGGTTGAGTGGTTGGGTAGCCCTGGGAAATCCTACCAGTACTAGGTTACAGACATACGTGACTGACTACACTTGCTCAGTCTTTTATATGGGTGCTGGGAATCTAAACCCAGCTCCCCATGCCTGCACAACAGGGCCTTTCCTGATCCAGCTAGGTCTCAAGCCCTAGGATATTACTTCTTAGAAGTTTTAAGACCAAAACGATACTTTATTATCTTAAACATTCCGCAAATTATGAATTACTATCATCTTTTCATTTTTATTTCAGATGAATATGAGGAAGAAGTGGCCTGTACTCAAGGTGGCCAGATGTATTTAAATAGAGACATTTGGAAACCTTCTGCGTGCCAGATCTGTGTCTGTGACAATGGTGCCATTCTTTGTGACAAGATAGAGTGCCCAGAAATGCTCAGCTGTGCCAATCCTATAACACCTGCTGGAGAGTGCTGTCCAGTATGCCCACAAACCCCTGGAGGTGCAGACACTAATTTTGGTAAGCATGCTCACGGCTGTTTCAGAATCGAGTCCATGGCTTTATTTCAGAGTAATTATTGCCCACATAGTTCAACAATCTGGATGAATAATCACAGCAACTAACTCGGTGACCTCAGAAGCTAATGACTTTGAAATCAGTAAACTAATATACATAATATATTATATATATAATATAATATAATATAATATAATATAATATAATAATGTGTGTGTGTGTGTGTGTGTGTGTGTGTGTGTAATGAAACTCATGGAGCAAGTAGAGAACCTGGTTTTCCCTCCTGAGGCTGATTAATATATAGAAATAGATACACAATGATTTCTTGTTTTCTTAACTATCAGAGGACCATGTTTTAAATGGTTATATCTAATTAGAGGACAATTGTGCGTTATAGGTGGCTGTTGTTATTTTGTATATAAAGGGTGCCTCCACGATACTTTGTGGACTTTCATTGTTTAATATCCAAGGGAAAATGCAGAACACATATTTATTGCCTCCGGTACAAGCTTCACCCTATAGAATACAAAAATTATTCATAATAAAGTTTACTGATCTAGCAATTTATCTTACATCACCTCAAAAATCCAAGGCATGATTAGTGTGAACGATGTAATGGAAAGAAATGGAAGCAAGTTCTTGGAGAAAAAAAGGATAATAATTAGTGGGTTTAAAAAGGATTTTTAAAAATGTGTTTAAGTGTAATTGATATATATATATCAATTTGATTATTAATCAAAGAGACAGTCATGTATTACATTTTCATATTTTAATGAGTTACATAAAGCCAACCCCTAAGCTTTTAAGTTGTTTGCTTTATTCCATGTACTGCCATTGTCAAAATATTATCAAGGTTTCCTTTTGCTTTTCACAAATCCCATTTGACAACAAAAATATAATGAAGTATTCAACAGTACATACATGGACATATTAGACAGCCACTTATATCTTTTCATCTTGGATATTATTTAGAGGAAACAATGCACCTAAGATAAATACTTAAACTCAAATTTATACGGTATGATAAACACACGTCATAGAATGATAAAGACAAAGAAGCTCCTGGAAGCAGACCTAATTTCATAGGGGCCCAGGAATCAGTACAATTAAACCATGGGGATAAAGAAATAGCACGTGGGAGTGTGTCAGCAAATGTTGGAGAGCAAAATCGCTAACTTCCTGCCGCTAATCAGTACTTGAAAGTGCAACTCCTTCCTAGAGAAGTAGTGGCAATGAATGGCAACAGACTTATACTAATGAAGCATGAAGTAAGGGTAACTGTTATCAGCTAAATTTATGAGACAAAACCACACTGGCATATGTGTGGTCATAGACCAGGTAAAATTTATGGAGCTGAATACAGTGGCACTTGCCTTTAATTGAGGAGTTGGAATGTGATGAAGAGATCAAGGGTTCAAAGTCAGCCTGAGCTACAGACTGAGTTCAAGGCTAGCAAGATCTAAGGACCAGGCATCAAATCCAAACAAAATTAGCTCATACCAAATTGAGCTTACAATATTCTCAGCATTTCTAGAGCTTTCTGAGTGCTGGGTGCTTTATGTATAAATAAGGCATACGAAGTACTAAGATGTACCTCCAGGTCGAAACCTAGGAAAGCCATAATTGTGTCTAAGAGAAAAACCCTTTTGTCAGGATCCATGTGCGAGTGATGTGAAAGCAATAGAAAAAACAAAACGGAAAGATGAACTAGGAAGTTGAACAATGAGGGGATTGTGCACAAATTACAGAAGAGGTAGAGATGACATCCATGAGAAGAGAAAAATAAAAATTAATCAAGAAGAATTAAGCATATCAAAAGGCAGACGCTATGTAGAAGATGCTCATATAATTAAAAAGTCTCCAAAGATCCTAAGACAATGGAGCAGAGCAAATCGTGACGTAATGGACGAAAACTGCCTGCAGCACTAACAGAACCTGGGCAAACCCTTTTGCTAGTTGGGAAAACCAGGCAGAAATTTGAAAATTATAATCTTTCCCTCTGTGCATTTTGCATGACTGGTGACATATAGTCAGTAGCCACTCTAGACATGCTCTTTGAAGGCCATCATCATTTCCACAAAAACAAAAGTGTGCATTTATAAAACCTAAGGAAACTGAGTAAAAAAATTACCATAAGGCAGTATAGCATAAAATTAACCAGCAGAAATGTACAGATATTTTTTCTGTAAAATAGTTGCATTACAATATAAATAACGAGAATAAAATATATCCCATTCATAGCAATAACAAATATCTATAGTTAAGATAAAACACAGAAAAAATAGCTGATAAAGTTATAATAGATAAGCAAAGGCTGAGAAATGTGAACATTCTATTGTATTCTTATCATGAATATTAATTATCATAAGACCTCTAGAATGGCTGCATTTTAGACAAACCTTAGATTCACAACAATCACACATTTTAAAGCAGTGCAAAGCACAAATAGTTGACAGAATATGAGATAAAAGGGAATTCTACTCATGTCAAAAATAACAGATTTCTTTTGTAATCCTGAAACATAGAAGGCTTTTTTTTCAGGGTCTGGTCAAGTCCAGCGGTAAAGGATTCAGACCTCATGAGTGAGGTCTTAGGTTCATTTCCCAGCATGCAAACAAACAAGGAAAGCAAAATAAAAACAAACGTTTGTTTGTTTTTGCCCTTTTACTCTTTGTTCTTTTGGGGGGACGGCCACTCAGTTCCCAAATAATTACACACACACGGAGACTATTTTTACTTATAATGCCTGATCTTAGCTTGCCTTGGTTCTTGTCAGCTTTTCTTAAATTATCCCAACCATGTTTTGCCTCTGTGCTTTTTCCTTTTCTTGAGTCTGTATATCTTACTTTCACTCTTGTTCCATGGCTGGCTCCTGATGTCCTCCTCTCCTTGTTCTCTTGCTCCTCCTTTTCTTCCCAGATTTCTCCTCCTATTTATTCTCTCTTTCTGTCAGCCCCGCCTATCCTTGCTCCTGCCTCGCTATTGGCCGTTCAGCTCTTTATTAGACCATCAGGTGTTTCAGGCAGGCAAAGCATCACAGCTTTGCAGAATTAAACAAATGAAGCATGAACAAAAGCAACACACCTCAAAACAGTATTCTACAACACGCTGGCATGCAAGCAATAAAGTAACTTTGTAATTCAAGTCACAAAGGATGACAATGTTTTAAATAGAAAGAAATTTCAGCTACAAATAATAAAATTTCAATAACAAAAAATAGGAGAAGAAATGACATATTTTTTTAAAGGAAATTTGACTATGATACCTGTCAGAGTTCCTCAAAATCAAAATTAGGAATCAGTCACATTGTTTCATCTAGCAAATTGAACAATATAGTGGTGTTTGTTAGCACACTGTATCACCAGCTATTGTTATGAGTTTTGTTCACTGACTACAAGATGATCAAGCGGCTGCAACCTCAGGAGGTGGTATATTGATAATATGTCAAATTATAATTATCTATTCATTGGCTCAAAGAGTTTAAGGAAATTTGTCTGATAAATATGCTTACAGGTGGTCATATTTATTCATTTCACATCATTTATAATAATTGACATGGTTCGTGGCTAGTCCATCAAAACCCCAAATTATCCCAATTTCTATATTTCTCTCAGTTCCATTTTTCAAAATATATATGGCAGGGTAATAAGCTATCTTTAGTAATTAGAAAGAAAAGCCAGAAACAATCCAAACAATTAATTTTGGGGAAACTAAGGCTGTTAAATGGACTGTACTGGATTCACGTGATGAGGTCCTGATTTGAAAAGCAAACAGGAAGACAAATTATGCAAAGATTTGTGTGATGTAACTATCTATTACCATACTCAGACAAGGATAGGAGAATAAGGAAAAATTGGGTACCTGATATCATTTACTTATTCATGAGGATTATATACATGAAAGAAATAGCAGTGACTTCTAATGGCACAGGGCTTGGCAGAGACCAGGAAACACGGGACAGAGGACATGACCTGGGTTACAGATGTGGGTTTCCATTGCAGAGTTGGACGTTCAGTACAATTTGCATTTGAACTAAACCTCTTGACTCTTTTAAAGTATTAAAAAAAACCCCAGACAACTCTAAACATAATTTATGATAAAATGAATAGGCTTTGCTAACACTAGAATCACCGTAAATGTTGTGAAGAAAATTATGATCACATGAGGATAATCCAAATATATGTGCAATGTCCTTTGTTAGAATTGTTTCAAAGCAGTTTTTGCACTCTGCCATATTCGTGCAGAGATAACCTGTCTGTGTTGAAATCTTTATCTATAAGAAATAAACTATTGAAAGCATATATGCTGCGTGTTTTTCATAGTCATTGCTCCATAAAGTGATATGTTTATTCTTTTCTTTTTGTAGGTAGAGGAAGGAAGGTGAGTTTTACTTTGTATTGTTTCTTTTCCGCAAGCAAATCTCTTTCTGAGACAATCCACACAGAACTGTGCTTTGAAATGTCTGGAAGCTTGGAGTGGAGTGTAAGGTAACCTGAAATACACAGAGACTGAATGGATACAGTTCCTTGACTGCTGAGAGTTACAGAGGCCGCTAACCTACTGGTTCTGCAGTTCGTTTGTCTTTTCTGTGTTCAGCGTGGGAGAGTCAGGGCTTTCCATATACTGGACAAGCCTTCGACGACTGAGCTAGTTTTAGTCAACTGCCCGTTCCGGTCAGAAAGTTGTGAACTACATTAGGAGTTTTGGAACACGTTCTGCTGTTTCCATCCTTTTATTATTCATTGTACTCAGTAAATAGTTCATGTGCCTTAGGAACTTGACGTACATTTGTGGTCAGGGGAAGATCAAGGAAAAGGAAGGAGGAAAGACAGGAAGGAAGAAGGAGGAAGGGGAAGGAGAGAAAGCGAGGGGTGTTCTACTTTAATGAATTGGTCTCTTCATCGGAGGATAATTAATTGATCCAAAATAAATTAATTTTTTTCCCAAAGCATACTGCTTGCCCTCTTCTCCCTCCTTCACCTTCAGGACCTTACCTGAAGAAGGTATTTTCCTGGAGAAGACCTTCTTGTCTGTGAGAACAGCAGTAATTATAACTGTTTCCCTAGTAACTACCTGTGCTCTAGGGCCACGTTCCTACTCTAATGCATCACCTGCTCCAGACTCAGATCAACCCATGTGATCGCTGTATTGTATGTCCAGCTACTGAGTCTGTCATGATGATCATTGAAATGGTCAGTTTTAAAGTTTCACCAGTTTTCCATGTGTGAGGTAATATTGGAAAGATATAATTAGATTTTCCCCTTTGGAATATACGATTTGGTGACCTAGATTTTTATTGGTGTCTAGTTTTCCTTGTTGCTCCTTCACTGACATTCATACATTGACATGGCAGTCTCTTGCTATGCAATCGACTTTTTCCAATGTTTCCCTCAGAGATTGAGAAGCACACGCTAGAACAACCGTGCTTTCTCTTCTGATGAGAGGCAAGCATCTGTAACTTTTGATGTTCGCCATGAAGTCTATGGAAGGAACACGAGGGGCAAGAATGGTTTCTGTCGATGACAATACCCTGCCACTTTGGACGTATGGGAAACTCAAATGCATAGCTCTCTGGGTTTCTTCTGTGGTTTTACTCTATGGGGAGATGTCCCGGTGACTCTCTGTCTTTACTTCTTTCTCCCTGACTCTTTCTTATTCTAATCAGCTCTCTGCTATTGGTGTTATGAAAAATGAAGTAAAGCAAAGGTTTACTTCCTTCCCATTTCATGTGCTTCATTTCTTTCATGGTCTTCATCTCTGTAGAAGTTGTCTTCACAAAGAATGTCTGACCAAATGCTTTGATCATGGAACGTTAACTTCGTTCACATTGCTAGCATTTTATCCACATTCCCAGTATTTCTCTAGACTAGTGCGACATGTTATTGCTCCAAATAATTTATATTTTATTAATTGGTTTCTTCTTTTTTTTAAAAAAATCTTTCTAGGGACAAAAAGGAGAACCAGGACTCGTGCCTGTTGTAAGTGTATATTATTTATACATAAAACAACATATGTACTATTTTCAAGCATAACTATAGAAGTTGTATATTATTGTTTCCATTCAAAAAGAAAGTTAATTTATATTGAAAAAGTTTAATAAAACATGCACAAGGCAGAATACAGTATTAGATATCATATGTATGCTTTATAACATTAAATTTTATATTCACATGACGGACTACACAAAAAATCATATTTTTATAGTATTAAGTGTATTGAATTGTATATAATGGTGTTCTGCACTTTTGGAAGTGTGTCATTCCTAATCCTGATCAAAATTCCACATTAATTCAGAATTCTCAGGACATCATTATCCTTGTGGTGACCAGAAGCTACACCATGGATATGACAAAAGTGCTATCATTTCAAACCATAGATTTTATAGCAGCTTTCATTGATCTGTTAAGCGAAAAGATTACACTCAGTAATTATTAGGTAGCAATAGGTACTACCTAGAGTAATAGCAATAAGGTAGAAAACCCTATTTTCTCAATTTACCCAAAAGTATGCATTTCTTATAGTTTCCCCTTTTCATATTTGACGTGTCTTAGATTCTAAATATTTGACTAACTTTCTCATTCCACATAATTCCGTGAGTGAGATTGTTTCACAGACATCATTCTGCATTTCAGTCTGCATATAAATTTCCATTTAAAGAAACTTATTATAGAGAGAACAAGCAGTTAGTTCAAGGTCACATAGCTGCCCTGAGAGTGAAGATTTGGCATAGAGCCCCTGTCTTCAATGTGAATGTATTGTATCGATGTGAATTTATTGTATCAATAAAATGTATCAATTTCCATGCAAACAGTATATTTCTGTACTAAAGTTCCAAACGGGTGATATTTTAACTTGGAGTTCAGAAGCAGTGCAACTAGTTGGCCACATCCTTTAAAAGATTCCACCGAGCTTTTGTTCTTATTCATTAGATTTTTGAGTTTTCCAAGTCTCTCTATAAGCTTTATCTTCATAATTTTCTTGTTTGGTGTTTAGGTAACGGGCATACGCGGTCGTCCGGGACCTGCAGTAAGTGTTTTCCTCCAGTATTTGTTGTGAATACTGAGCATCTATTTTTTTTTTTTTACTGATTTTATTGAGCTCTAAATTTTTCACTGCTCCGCTCCTTGCTTCTCCCCTTCCCTCCTTCAACCCTCCCCATGCTCCCAATTTACTAGGGAGATCTTGTCTTTTTCTACTTCCCATGTAGATTAAATCTATGTGTATCTCTCTTAGGGTCCTCTTTGTTGTCTGGCTTCTCTGGGATTGTGATTTGTGGGATGGTTTTCTTTGCTTTATGGGAAAACATCTTAATAAAAAAATTAAATAAAACAACAGAAGCAAGATTGTTGGTTGAAACAAATAACAATTTTTAAATAAATGTTTCTAGTAAGGCAGCAACTGTGGCAGTTAGAATTCGAGAAATTTTGAGTAGAGTTTATATGTATGCATGTATGTGTGCCATAGAAACAATAATCCATCATTGTTTGAATGCACATGAAACAACAGTAAGCTGCCAGCCAGCAGCAGAGAGCCCAGTGGTGAGTGGTCTGGAGCCTTGTGTGCCAATCTGAACTCACATATTCTACCAGATAACTGATAATGTAGGGCTGGCACTTTTCCGTGAGTCTTCAGACATGAACTCTTAAGCTTTTGTACCTAGAACTTATTGGCCAAAGATTTACATTGCAGCCAGCTTGTGAAAATGATGCTTAATTTGCAATTGCTAGCTATGCCAATACGTTCAGTTCCGTGGTGCCTTTATGTGGTGCCCAAGTCTGTGCAGCTCTTTGAACTTCACCCCTGAAACACTCAGCCCTTTGGTTTATAGAACATTCGCTTTCTCAAGCTTTGCTGTCCAGTCTTCAACTGCACTAAACTGGAAAAGCGATGTGTTCTTTTATCGATTACATTCTTTAAAAATTCATAAATGTTTATATCCATAACCATACTTTGTATTTTAGGGCCCTCCAGGATCACAAGGACCAAGAGGAGACCGAGGCCCCAAAGGAAGACCTGTAAGTTGGCGATTTGTTTCCCCCATCCCCCAAATGTTTGTCCAATATGCTAGTTTGCACTTTTCCTTTGAGTGCAGGGAGGGTACCAGAGACACTTTTGCTCTGCCATTTCCACTAAACGCCACAAAGAATTCCAATCACGAAATGAACTTACAGTTCTCCAAATGTAGAGAAAATTATTGCATGAAAGTGATTAGCCACTCCTTACTAGACAGATAACACAACTGCAATCACTTAGATTTTATAAAGTCAAATTACCTACACACTGATGATAGAAACAAGGTTAATACATCATGCCGCGTTCTGAAGCTGTCATTCACGAGAGAACGATGCCAAGAATGTTAATATAAGGTAAAACACCTGCACTCTGGTTTTTATGGAGTCTGTGGAAATTTCCAACTGGAGAGGGGAAAAAAGAAACTATTGGTGGATAAGATTTATTTCCTAAGTAGAATTCTTTCCTTCCCATGGTGTAGATGTTACAGAGATTTAATAACTGGAAGAAATTAACACTTCTAACGAAGGTTATGAGTTAGAACTAAAGGCGGTGTATCCTTGAGCTAAAACATGACGTCACACATTGTAGAACCTCGTTATCTCATTATCTACTTGCATACGAGGTATATTCTTTTCTTGTTAAGTGTACGCTTTCTTACACCCACCATAAAATCTAAGATGTTTCATATATTGAGAAACTGGATTATGTTTTTGTGCTGTCATTACCCCTTATTTCGGTCAGGAAACATTTGTGTTGTTTAATTTTTATCTCTAATTGTAGCTACTAAAACTTAATTTTCAATGGAATTTTAAGTATCCAAATATGCATTTGTCGGGATATACGTGGAAGGAATAGATAAGCAAGGAGGCAACACGTGACTCTGGACGTATAAGTAGGAGTGGAATCTATTGTAGGTCAGATCGTTCTGAAATCTTACAGCCTAGTTTTCTCTAAAAGCATCCACACATTAAACCAAACGGAGGACGAAGCGCTCAGGCTTCTAGAATCGAGCTGGCAGTGTGGGTAGATTGCATACAGGTAGATGGTAGTGCCCAAACCAGCTGTGGCCGCATCAGGGGACTAAATCTCATGTTCTCATCCTCTCGTGCGCTCTTTGCTGTTCTATCGAGCTACTTCGCTGGTATTAGTGGTTTCAATGCGTTTAGCGCTCCAGGTGTCACCACAGACTAAAAATGACAAGCAGGGAAAAGTGAAGAGTGTCCACTGTTTTCTTCATGTGGACGTTGAAAGTTCGCCACCTAGTGGCCATCTGCAAGTACTTTTATGCAGCGTGCTGCCCGAGCGTCTTCTGGGAGGATGGGAGAAAAGGATGGAACAGAACATTTACTTACTTTAACACACAAATGATGTGATTAAGTTTAATTGAAAATATGCATTTGAATGGGTTACCAATTCTAGTTCATTTTTAGTTTTTAGTCACTAAACCGTCTAAACATTGTATTCTTATTCTCCTTAAATGGTTTACATTCACTTCGTCTTAGAAAATTTTCGCAAGTGTTTATTTACTTAATTTTCAAGTTCTGATAGACCAACACATACAAGCGATATTTAGAGAGAATTCCAGGAAAATACAGAAGAAATTGGACTTCAGCAAAAATGTAGGTTCTCTTCAGGCCAGACCTTGCTTGGTATCCGATCAGGCTTAACCAGCGAATACAGTAACAATCCCAAGAAATCCTATTAACCAGATCTCTTTCTATTCACACACAAAGCAAATAGAAATTTCCATTTATTTTGGAAACATTTGGGGAGTAAGCATTTTGTTTCTGTTTTAAGTTTCTGTTTATAATAATAGTTTGTACTGAGCAGTTGGCTTTTGGGGGGAAAAGCACTCTGTGTGTTCTGGAGCAGGGTGCCTGCCACACTCTGTGATCCGGGGGCGAAGATGACAGGGGAAGTAAACCTGATAATGCACCAGAGAGAGTAGTGACTTGCCAGTGGACGAGGGGCAAGAAGGGGACTGATTTTTTTCAAATATAAGAATGTTTTTTTTTCTAAGAAATCGTGCTTTGGATTTTTTAGGCTATTTTTTTTCTCTCGGTTCAAAGACATAAGTGTTATTTGGCCAACTCCAGAAAAATATGGGTGTTTGAGTACAGCAAATTACGATCAATCAGCTTCTTCAGCTTGTCCAGCCTTCTGGGCTGCATTGTGGATTTACCTTTGAGTTGCTGACTGTGGGCCAGGTAGAGCTACTCTCTTGGCTAAGAATTAGAAGCTTTTTTACTATTAAACATCAAACTACCACTTTACTCGTTGCCCATATATACTGATAAAATTCAAATTATCTTGTGACTTCTTTGTTCCTCTCCTATGAGAGCTTAAGATTTTTAGACGTACAAGCGCGCGCGCACACACACACACACACACACACACACACACGCATGCGCGAGCTTCATGGGAATGATGAAGCTGGGAAATGGCGCTTTTCCAGACCTGAGGACGTGGCTCTTCCCCAAGTTGCCCTCAGAATGTGGGTTAGGGAAAGGGTGGGGCTTGGCGGGAAGGGTCATTGTTCACTTCTCTGAGAACTGGCCTCTCATGTCTCATTCGTTTGGCTGACCGCTTGCGTGGGAAGGAAAATAAGACGTGCCAGGCTTAAAGTAAAGAAGAGTGAAGTGTGCAAATGTTATCCACAGTATTGAGTGTCCACTGTGTACCAGAAATTCTGCAAACCTCATGCAATTTGGAAGATGAAATAGACCCACAAACTCTATCCAGGGCTTTTGCATTTTAGGAGGAGATAGGGTGAAAAACAGGATAAGCAGGCACATTCACAGGTAACTGTAATACCAGACAGATACATTTAGAAACTGTTTATTAAATATACGTAAGCAAGAAAATCTCATCAAATAAACCTCATTCTAGACTGATGCTGAGGTGACATGATTTTTGAATTATTCTAAGATTTAACACATCAAATAAAATTCTTACCAAGACTGTGTCTCGGTGACAGAAGTCCTGAGCAGTAGGGAAATTGGCAGTGTTTAGATTGTCTGTTATAATGACCATGGTTGCCTTCTCCAAGTCTGTGCATTTAGCTTCCTATTGAGCACCTATTTGAAAGTGATTCTAACATCCAGTGGTTTTCTTTCCTAGGGTCCTCGTGGTCCTCAGGGAATTGATGGAGAGCCAGGTGTTCCTGGTCAACCCGGTGCCCCAGGGCCTCCTGGACATCCCTCTCACCCAGGGCCTGATGGAATGAGCAGGGTGAGTTGTGTGTAACAGTTAGGTGATTCACAAATCGTGAATTCAGCCTGATGGTGTCAGACTGTATCCGTTCAGAAGTTTATACTTTACTCTGAACCTGTGGCATGAATGCAGATCTACTGGGAACAACAGTGAAACTTATAAATCCACAAGGAATTGCTGGAAAATCCAAAGCATCCTTTTCTCAAGGTTTGCATCAAATTATTTGTTCTTCAGCGGTAGTTCCAGACCCCAAAACCCTCGCTTTTTTTCTGGGGGTGCTGAGAGAACACTGCAATGCTCATACAATGAACTGAAGAACACACCTCTCTGTCCTGCTGTTCCCCAGGCTCCCAAAACCAAACCTGCATCCTCCCAAGAGAGGATGCCATATTTGTGGTGATGGAAAGAACACGAGGTTGTGCAGACTCTTGGGGCAGACATTTTTGTCACCATGACAGATGCTGGTGAGAAACAGTTTACAGGGGAGATGATTGGTTCACAGTGTGAGAAGTTTCCATCCATGGCTGCTGGCTCCCTTGTTTCTGGGCCTGTGTGGGGTAGAGCATCATGGCCTAACATTGAGAGAGCAAACATTCCCCTTCTCCATGGCCAGGGAGACGACAAATAAAGGAAGAGTTCTCCAAAACATATTTGCAGTGACTTAGATAATTTCATGCAGCTAGATCTCACTTCTGAATGTTTCTACCTCCTCCCAACCCATGCTTTTGACTTATGACTCCATTGGTGAGTGAATTCATTGGGAATATCCATGGTCCAGTTACTTCCCAATACTCCACCTGTGAACATTGCACTGGGGACCAAGGTTATAACCCAAGGCATTAGGGTGTGTTGGGGAAGCTATATCAAGCCGTAGTAGCATTAAACATATTTCTTATATTTTAATTTTCTTCTTTAATCAAATAAATTTGTCTGCCCCGTTGAACTCTTGGTGGCTGCAGATGGCACTCGGGGTTTACTGCATAGGAAAAGCCACCTGATGAGTGCGAAGACTACTAGTGTATTGCAACTGTTCATGCATTTGCTTACCAACTAATAAAAAAAGGAACAATCTGTTTATATGTTGAACAACATACTTATTTCCCACTAAAATTAATAAATTAATTAATAAAGCTGCTGAAAAATAGATGAATAGTTTTAGTCAGTTTAACTGCCAGAGCATTTAAAAAATACCAGAGAATAAGTAAAACGATTTCCACTTCTTCAATAATCAGAGATTTACTGAAAGGATTATAACAATTTTGTCAACTTACAGAAAAGCAACTTTTAGGTTACTTTCCATGAGTCAATAAAAAACCCCATCTAGTTAAAATATTCTGAAATGGAATCTGGCATCTTTAGGATAAATATTTAAAGTACATCCTTTAAGCTTTGCTCTGTTACAAGCATGTTCCGGGTGGGAGAGAGCCAGATGAAGACATTAGATCTGTGGCAGGCAGCTGAGAACCTGTCAAGATTCGTGTGCCTGGGTTGCAGCAGGTTTTCTGAAATAACATATGGAGAAAACACCCTGGGGGAAGAATAGTCCATCAAACGCACGCACACCGAAAAGCAGCTTGAATTCTTCCCCACGTATTAAAGTCAAATATTCAGAACGGCGCTTAGAGGAGTCTGGTAGAGAAAGCGGAGTGGGCACGTTGTTCACCATTAGAAGTGTGGCAATACACATCTTTTACAGTGTAAATAATGTCAACGCTTGCCTTTCACAGCCCTTTTCAGCTCAGATGGCTGGACTGGATGAAAAATCGGGACTTGGGAGTCAAGTGGGACTCATGCCTGGCTCTGTGGTAAGCACACAGTTTACTGGTAAAGTATTAGTTGAAAGAGACTTCTAAATGGGGAAGCTTGAGTGAGTTAGATAAAATTGTAAGCAAATGAGGGGGCTCAGCTGGTGAAGGCGACAGCTGCCACGCCTGCTGATTTGAGATCAACCCCCAAGAAACATACGGTAGGAGAGACTAGATTCTTATGACTTTCACATGTGCACCGTGACACTCAAGTATACACACACACACACACACACACACACACACACAGAGTGAGAAACACACACAGATGCACACACTAACAGACACAGAAGCACAGACATTCACAGAAACACAAACGCACACTCATACACACCTACACCGACACACACATATATGCACACACAAACATCTATACACATACACACAGAAGCACAACATACACAGAAACACATACAGATGCTCATATACACCTACATACACAAACACATACACACATGGACATATATACACACATTAACGTAAGCATATACATACACACATACAAACACATACACACACAAACGTTCACACACATATGCACACAAAATACACACATTTTATTAATATAAATAAAATTAGAGTATTTTAGAACACACTTATCAAGACATTTAGTTTATTTTGCAAGTCCTGCCGTGTGTGAGTTGAAAGTCCAGGAATGTTCCAGTCATACCCTTATGTATTATTTGTGAGCATCAGTCAACATCTGTCTGCATATTTCATTTCGCACTTAAGGAAGAGGACATGACTACCATCAAAGAGACTATTTCTTTATAGGAAAATTGTATTTATTATTTTTATAGTGTCGATTTGAAACCCTGACTTGTTTGATTTCTCAAACAAATGCTGGGTCATTTCCATCTTTATGAGTTCCCACTGACGTAGCATTCTTTGACCGGACATCCATAGTCTAGCAGCTCTGCTTCCCTGGCTATTCCTCTTTCGTCTTTGGCCCTGTGAATTTTCCAGCTTCTTGGACTGATTTTTAACTTGGCGATATAAAGGATTCCAGACACACAGTGTGAACTAACACTCTTCACACCAATTCTTCAATGCCTTTTGAACTGAATAATTCAAAACTGGTCCATGTTAATGAAATCTCAGACAATGCAAAATAAAGTCACACCTCATAGATATCCAGCCCTCTACCCATCTTTAAGGCCAGCTTTAGGCTACCTCAAACATGATTTGCATGTCTTCCAAATCACTGTTTACTGCTTGTTTTGTGATAGTTTTCTGAGATATCTAATGTTTTATATATTTAAATTTAAATTACATTCATTTCCCTACGACTATCTTATCAAACTGTGTTTATTTTTAGTCCTTTAATTTAAAATTTTAATTAAAATTAATGTTTTCTTAACTTATATTGATTGTACATAATAATGAGTTTCCTTATGTTGTTTTTATACACGCATACAATTTGATATTCCTTCTTGAATTTCCCACTTTTCTCCTTTCCGAGTCATTGTCTCTGTCTCCCAAAGTGGTCATTTTTCAAATTTCTTATTTTTAAAGGTGCTTTTTCTCCTTAGTAGCTAAAACCTAGAATGAAATAAACTGAATTTAGCAGCATTTACTCGATTGAGATTTACTTTAGCTAAACTGATTTTATTTATAAGGTTTGACATGAAGTTTCATTTTTCTCATATGGAGTTAAAACCTCCGTAAGTTTTCACTTCCCAGTGCCTCCCCTTTGCTTCAGGGGAATCACTTCATGTTTAGATGAGAGAAGCCTGTGCTTATGCTTTTTAATATGTGTTGTGAAAGAAAGAAATGTTCCAGAAAACCCAATTCCCCGATAATTTAAACTGACATTGAAAATGATCTGGCCGGTATTGCTGGTTTCATAAACTGTTGACTTAGCTTGGTATTTAAGCCAGCCCTCCCTAGAGCGGAAACATCACACGGGCTATCTGTAAGTGCTGTGTGGGTGCCAAGATTTTTCCTCTTCAGATGTTGTGCTTTATCAGAATCTCCCACTTGCTCATCTGTGGGCCCTTGTCATAAAGACACTGGGTGTGCACAGGCGTGTTTATGGCAAAGAGACTACACGGTGAAATCATCACACACGTCAGTAAAATTTAATCGCCCTGAGTGCATCTGCCTCCCAGAAAAGCAAATCCAAGGTCATGTCAGTATGGTCCTCTAGTAAACTGTCGCTTCCCAGATTCTAAGACACATTCACCATTTTAAAAGCATGAGTTGTGGAACTGAAGAGGTCGCTCAACTATTAAGAGTAGCTATTCTTAAGAGGGAAAAAAAAAACACCTCAGGGAAAAGCACAACAATTGGTTATTTATTACCAAATGGCCAGTCTTGAAAACATGCATGCAAGTAACCTTATACAAATGGAACAAGTCACATCTGGGACTATGTGTGTGTGTGTGTGTGTGTGTGTGTGTGTAATATGATAATAATAATAATAATAATAATAATAATAATAATAATAATAATAATAATAAAAGAGTAGCTATTCTTGCCAAGAACCCAGGTTTGATTCTTAGCACCCTCCTGGTGGTTCACAACTCCAGTTCCAGAGGATATAATACCCACTTATGACCTCCCAGAACACCAGGCACATATATGGTGTACCTGGTTACACATGAGCAAACCACTCATACACATCCAATAAAATTAATAAATCTAAAAATAAATATAATGTGACTTGAATATGAAGTAACTTTTCTTCTCACTTGTTTTGAAGGGTCCTGTTGGCCCAAGGGGACCTCAAGGTTTACAAGGACAGCAAGTAAGTATTTTTTTTTTACAGTGAAATTATATACTACAACATAAAGAAAGAACACAAATAAGGTTCACGTTTCATGACTACTTGGGGTAGAACATTAAACTGTGTAATTATCACTTGGAATGGCATCTACCAAACAATCCTCACCCACTTAGAAGCATGGGCAGCTTTCTTTTTCAAAGTTTCTTGATAACGTGTGTGTGTGTGTGTGTGTGTGTGTGTGAGAGAGAGAGAGAGACAGAGACAGAGACAGAGACAGAGACACAGAGAGAAAGACACACACAGAGAGACAGAAAGAGAGAGACAGAGATGGAAGGAGGGATGGAGGGAAGGAAGGATGGAGGGAGGGAGGGAAGGAGGGAGAGAGAGAGAGAGAGAGAGAGAGAGAGAGAGAGAGAGAGAGAGCGCACACCAGAGACTGAAGACATATGTCTTTTTTGGTTGCTCTCTGCTTTAGTTCTTGGGGCAGTCTCTCTCTTGCAGGCAGGGTCTCTTACTGAACTGGTAGCTCACCAGTTTAACCAGTCATCTGGCTGGAGGGCCCCAGAGATGCCCTGTTCCTGTCCCCCTCCCCGGCACGAGGATCACAGGCTGGCTGTCTATCTGCCCGGCTCTCCATGTGTTGGGTTTCCACACTCTGATCCTAGTCATGCCTGTGTAGCAAATGCTTATCCACTGAGCTGTCTCCCTAGCCCTCCGAGTGTCTCAATGGTCGTCAATGTGCATCATCTGATTTCTCTAAGTGATTGACCTCTGACATTAGGATCCATGTATCCTTGGTTCTAAAACAATAGGACATCATCTGATGTTATGATGATTTCCGCAACTGATTATTGCCGACTCTCAGACTTTACGATCAGATAAAAAAAGGCCGTTTCCAATTAGTATTATTATAAAGTAAGGCCAAGGTGGTTATTTTGTGGAATCTGTAAGATCCTAATACTATATACTTTCTTTCCACACCTATCAAATGCTAGTAGAACTATGAAGTAGAACTCTTTGGCTCCTTGTAACGATCTAATAGGCATTGGCTAAGAATGCTTCAAAAGGAAACATCTTTAGCTTGGTCGAGGTCATCTCATTGTCATGATCAGCTGTATGGACTTGACTTCGTTACATTGCTGAACAGAGAGGGAGTTGATAACGGTGAGGTGGTTGATGATGATGATGATGATGATGATGCTAAATACTATTGATCAAGTACCCATTCTGCACCAGCCCTATTTGAGGACTCCTTTATCTAAATAGGCCAATAAACCTAGTTCTAATATTAACCTGATTTTTGAGATTGTGAAACTGCATTATAATCTGATTCAGTAATTTACTTGATATTCCATACCTGGAAAGAGGCAGAGAGCAACCCCCTATGCATTGTTAAGAATGCAGAATTTGGTATTCTGCTTTCCTTTGGTTCATTTATTGCTCGTTCTGAATTTTAGGGTGGCGTCGGGCCATCAGGACCTCCCGGTGAGCCTGGCGAGCCTGGACCAATGGTGAGTGTGGAATGAATGTGTCAGCCCTTTTCTTCGGGCTCTACCTCTATGAGGTGTTGTGGGGTATTTGTTCTCTTAGGCCACAATAACGTAGCAAGAAATGATGATCCCTGAGGTCCTGTGCTATGGATTATACTTAAGTTCTATGTTTCCAAGTCACAGTATTTTAACCCAGGAACTTGAGTGTTGTGCAAAGTATGGATACATAGATTTGTGCAATTCAACATCTCTATTGCCAAGCACAAGATCTGAGACATACAGATAATAAAACATTAGTAATGCTGTTTGATATATCTTTCCATTGTCTCAATAGGATTTGAATAGCGTTGGAAGGAGGAGGTGAATATTCTTTGGTTTTTGTTTTGCTTTCTTCTTAGGGTCCAATTGGTGCCCGTGGACCAGAGGGACCCCCTGGGAAACCTGGAGAAGATGTAAGTTTCCCATTGCGTTGGAGTGTAGACGAGGCTAACTCTGAGCTGCATGGGTCAGGTGAAAATTCCACCCCGATTCCCTTTCATCACCTCATCCCATCAAATCCACTCTAAACTTGAGGACACAGGTTAAAGTTCTCCAAAACCTGAAAGGACTCTTTATTATGAGAGTGTTAAATTACTAGATATTATCTTTCCTGAATTCTCCAGGATTTTTTATTAAGATTTATCTATAATAATTTGTGTGTGTGTGTGTGTGTGTGTGTGTGTGTGTGTGTGTGTTTTAGAAGGCTGGGAAGATGAGTTAACCTGAACATATAACAAATGCTTATTTTATTTTAATTTTTGTTGTGTTAGGGATCAACTTGGGGAATTGTGCATGATAAACAGGGTCTCTGTTTCGAGCTGTATCCCATCCCTCTGCATGTAAATTGTGATGTTCTGAAAACAGCTAGATCAGAGCAGGATGCTCTGCATCCATTTATTCTTCCTAGCAACTTCAAAGAAGCATGATAAACTGAATTGCAGGGTTAAATGTGACCAGAAATCGAACCTGGGTTCTGTTTCTACACTGTTTGCAGTTTAACACACACACACACAAAATCAATCTGTACAGGTTTTTCCGTCTGCACTTTATCATGCAATCTCAGAGAAGGGTATTTAATCTCTACACTTCTCACCCCCTTTTTCCTGTAAAGGGTGAACCTGGAAGGAATGGCAACACTGGCGAAGTGGGATTCTCAGGGTCACCGGTAAGTTCATGATCAATATAATGACACAAAAATAAAGAATGCGAAACTTGCCGCGCATTGTACACACATGTATTAGACACCGGGTAAATGAAGACACCCAAGCGTTATCGTCTTCTGTCGAAATGCAGATGTGGAGGGACGTTCTGCCAGCAGCATTACAGTGAATCCCAGTTCCCAGAATTGTATTGGCGCCAGATGCAAACCCTGGAGCCAAACAATTGGGTCATAACTATAACTCTCATGGATACTCCCAAAACTCAAAATTTCCACAATTAAGAAGTCACCAAAGTGACCTACTTATAATCCATAACACCTGAGTTTTGTTGATCTCCAAATATTTTTATTGTATAGCAGCCCGTCGAACGGAAGTACCGGCTTGAGGTTGTTGCCTCGTGTGTGTTTTCAATCAGCTGGGGGCTAAACTGTGGACAGGCTGCTCCTTTGGCTGCTCACCAAGTCCTAATGTTGCCTGATATCCTTTATTAGTAGGCTGGGTCCTAAAATCTCAGGAGAAGACGCGTCCATGGCCAGGCTGCCCTAACACAGCTGTTTCGTTCTCCCTTTACTCATTCAAGGAACACACGTGTCAGCCCGCTCCACCGGATTTGGAGATCCGGAACCTTGAGCGGCTTCCAAATCTGCCTGTTTGTGGCCCCACGTTGCTTTGTTTAGCTTCTTTAAAGGGTGTGCTAGACCAGAATGGAGAGAATTAGAGACCGAAGGAGCAAAAATCCTCCTCAAGAATGTCAGTGCGTAGAGTTTCTCTCGCCCAGCAGCCCCTCGCTGAACTCAGGGCCTTCATTTCGTTCCTGTTATTCCCTAATGTTTCTGCACTTAATACAGCCACCTGATACTGCATGACTCTCTCTTTACTTTCCAAAAATTGATGAGGTTCATTACTGAGATCTTTTCTTTTTTTTTTTTTTAACAGAGGGATGTTGATCTTTAACTGAGATTTATAGGGCTCTAAGGATGATTTAGTTTTAATTATGAAACCAATCCCCTATCTTCCTCTTTTTATCCTCTGCTCCCCTATCTTCCTGGGGTATAAGGCAAAGGCGTGAGGGTTAGCACCCAGGACAGATGACCTTTTCCTCCATGGCCTGTGCTAACAGCGTGCATCTCCGTGGGGAGGAGAGGTACCCAGCCAGGACGGCGCAGATGCTCTGGGCAAGCTCACCGCAACCCCGCACATTCACGCTGTTGATGACAGCTCTGGGTCAGCAGAAGGAGCATTCTTCTTGAGCATTAGAACATCCAGTTCATTTCCTTGTCATACTAGAATATGTAATTACATAGGAATTTCCCCTGCGATCGTCAAAGCCGAAGTTAACTAATTATTTGAAATAAAAGCTCAGCTATTCCCCCATAGGCTTGGACGGGTGTGCGCTAACTGGCTTGTTCGATGTCAAGGGAGTTATATCTCAGTGTGAGAGAGAGGATGCCGGTCCAAAACCTTTAAGGGACTTATTGATATGAAAGATTTTCTTTTTTTTTTTTTTTGGTTTTTTTTTTTTTTTCGAGACAGGGTTTCTCTGTGGTTTTGGAGCCTGTCCTGGAACTAGCTCTTGTAGACCAGGCTGGTCTCGAACTCAGAGAGATCCGCCTGCCTCTGCCTCCCGAGTGCTCGGATTAAAGGCGTGTGCCACCACCGCCCAGCATGAAAGATTTTCTAAGCATGGTTGCATCCACAGAGGAATTACCGATACCTCATTGTTTTTGGAAATGAGTAGTATATCCTTACTGTGGTAGTCTCAAAATGCCGAGGTACTTTCCCTGCAAGAAGTCACAGAAAATATTGCTCTGATCTTATCAACTGATTTTTTTTGTCTAATTGCTTATTTATTCATTTAGTAAAATTGAGTAAAGGCTATGGTGTGCAGAGTGGAAGGACTTTGCCATATGTGTAAGGACTGGGACAAGAGAAGCTGCGCTGGAAGGGACTGGTGACAGCAACTGGGCTAGAGGCATTCAAATCTTAATTCAGTTTGTCGTCAAGCTGATGATTATTTTCTGATTGCTCACTAACCAAGCATAAGGCTAAGTGCTAGGGATTTGAGAACTGATAACCACAGTTGAAATCTGACAGCTGGTGGATGGCACCAATCCGTGCTATCAAGATCTAGAACCTTCCAATGACAGCGGTCATAGGAATTCAATGCAAAACCAAATATATGTAGTAGAAATAATAAGAGCATGACTGAGTGACTGGATCACTATCATCTGAAAAACACTATATGGAAAAAGCCTTAATATCATTTCGACCGGGTTTCATTTGTGGTTGTATGTCTTCTATTTTTCTGCTTTAATGTGCTTGACTAGAAGAGACATAGAATTAGCAGAAACCTAGACATGACTGAGTCAGGACCCAAAGGTACCCTCACATTTCCTGATTTTCTGTCGGATATTTTAGCTGCTCACTTACTTTGCAAGCAGCCATCATTTCCCAAAGCTTGCTCTGAACCCTAACTTCTAAAAGTCTGGATCATAATAAACAACCTTATTCAGACAGCAGAAATGATCAAAGCCCTTGGCTTGCTACATACAAGGACAGCTCCTCCACCCAGACGAAGCTCAGTGGAAGACAGGCCAATGTGTTCCCCCGGGTTCCTCTCCTGAAGTTTCTTCTTTATGCCTGGACCTAGTCAATTTACACACTGCACGTGTTGATCCATGAATATATTTGTTTGTGTGTTTGTTTGTTTGTTTATTTATTTATTTATTTATTGTCCCTTGTCAGCAGAGGGTGAAGTATCAGCAAATGGGCAGCTGGCTCTTTAGCCGACATTTTTGTGTGTTGGGCTCTTCCATTTCTAACAGGGTGCTTGCTTTCCTAGTTTTGATTACCCCAGTAACATTTTAATAGGCAAAAGTATCCTGTCCTTCTCTTGAATATGTGGGTGAAAAAGATGTGTCGGCTGCCTTGGAGCAAAGGCATATCAAGCCATTTTTCTGTTTTTATTAAGGTTTATTAATGTACACAATGTTTCTCTATACCTTTCCCACAGGGCGCTCGAGGCTTCCCTGGTGCTCCTGGTCTCCCAGGCCTGAAAGGTCACAGAGTAAGTTGCCTTATTCTCTGTTTTACCGAGAGGGGCCCGGGGATAAACCAATCAGAACCTTGGCAAATTCCCTGTGCCAACTGCCTTTATATTTGTCCTTGAAATACTCATCTGCATTACTGAAATTGTAAATACCATACATTTCCTTTGGATTTCATATAATTCTATTACAAAAAGGCTGTGTTACGTGAGATGGTACTACGGTGAGCAAGAAGAGTCTTGGATTTACGACCTCGATTACAAAGTGGATGCACTTGGGGAAAGAGAGAATCATTATGTCATAGGGCAGTGAGTGAGTTGATTGAGGTGGAGGACACTGGGTCAAAAAGGGCACAACTGGGTGGACAGTAGTTTTTTAAACTGGAGATGATGAGTAGGTGACTATTAAATATGCTGTACACAAATATAATCTACCATCAGCCTTCTACTATACGTGTGTCTGTATTGGAATGTAGAGATCATTCTATCTTCCATCCAAAGGCAAGGCCAATATCAGCTATACTATACTGGGGAGTTACTTTTTGAGCTATTGAAATTCTGAGTAGAATGAACGTTGCTGTCCTCATTATCAAATTCCTTTACTTTTTGTTGTCTGTTGGGGAATGGTTCCAGGACAACCTGCACCCAAGAATATAGCTTTTAAAACTGTATAAACCCTGTAATTCGCCCAGGGTCAGTATATGTTTTTTTAGCATAGATTAATTTTTTAGGAAGTCATATTTTTGTTGATCAATGCTTTAAGCTGAGAACATTTTTTTTGTGAAATCTTATCTTTTCTAATATATTTCACGAAAGTATTCAAAGTTTAGAAAAATAGTGAGCAATTATTTTACCTGTAAAGCTTATCTCCACAAGGCCCTGTGTATAAATGTGTTTTTTTTTTATCCTTTAGAAAACTGAAGAAAACCAGAAATATTTATAAATTTCTACTGTTCTTTGCAGGGACACAAAGGTCTTGAAGGCCCCAAAGGTGAAGTTGGAGCAACTGGTGCTAAGGTATTTGTTCCATACTAACCCTGACTTACTGCAGCAGTTAGGCTGCCATGGGCATCACTGACCCTGACTCAGGGCAGCGGTGCAGCTGCCGTGGGCAACCTTTAAAGAGGTAATATATGGAAAAGAGAGGGACTTAAACAAGCAAACAGCCAGGTAAATAAAAAGTTTCCTGAATACTCCACTCTTTCCCAGCAACTTCTAGCCATTCTTTCTTTCCCAGAGTGATGGTTTTTCATTTAAGTAGAGAATATAGCGCAGAAGTTTCAAGGTTTTCTTAAGAGAAAAACATCACTGTGAGACATATGCATAGAAAATGTGTTTTAAAATTTTTATCTCTCAATTTCCTACAAAAATTAACCTCGTTACCTTTAGTGTTGTAAAATGTTATTTGGGATATATTGGACATGTCAGTGCCCCCTGACCAGAAGGGCCAGTTTATGTCAGTCTTGTTTAAATCCCCAGCTTTAGACTTTATTTCTATGGTAATTAAACTTTCGTTTAATTTGGAGAAAAGATAACAAAAGCAAATTCTGAGCTCTTCCTTTGGAAGCACCCTTTTCAAATGTCTTTTTTGAAACTGTGCCTTCAATATTTCGCCTTTAGGGAGCAGCGTTTTGGCAGCTGTCCTGAAGTTTTTCACACTGTGATGTGTTTGTTTTAGGGTGAAGCCGGTCCCACCGGTCCGATGGGTGCCATGGGCCCTCTGGTAATCCTCACATTCTTTATTTCTTTGCTTTTCATATTGCAATAAGAAAATGTTTAAATAAAAATGCATATATTCGCTAGTAAATAATTCTGAAAGGTAGCCGATAGAAAAAGCAGGTCAAAGGAAAGCCGGCTCTCCATTTGGAGGTCGGCCCTTCCTGGATTTCAGTGCTTTCCTATAGTACGGTCATAAACAATTACTCTCCTCTGTTTAGCCTTTAAATCCGTGTTGTGTGACCTCTATTTGTATCAGGATTTGCATCTCCATAGATAAACACATTTTTCACGTTTTAATACTGCTTTTTAATATCAATTATTTTATTTCTCAGGTCTTTTTCATTTTTATTTATATTGTGTCTAAATTGGATGAGACAGTGAAATAAAACCATCACATAAACTCATGTTAGATATCTCATGAGACTTTTTTCTATGTCACTTGTAGGGACCAAGAGGAATGCCGGGAGAGAGAGGAAGACTTGGACCACAGGGTGCCCCTGTAAGTATACCTGGATCACATACTTAATAAGAACTATGTTTAACTATTTTTCAGTTACGCTTTAGTAGATATGCTTTTTAAATGAGAGTAATTGCAGGGCATATAACGTTATGGTTGGGTTATTTTTATTTTGGAACACACTTCAAGTTTGAAATATTAGACAGTGTGGCCTGACATTCTGAAAGCTGAGGGAAGAATTCAGAACACATCTCCCCCAGGTTCAGTCATCACCACCCTTTGGTCTACTCCCCATTAAGCCTTTCCAAATGCCCGAGACAGCTATTGCAGGCTCAGCCCATTCCTTCAGTCTGTATGCTGTCTCAGTTCACCGTTGGAGACAACACTTACCAGCTGAGGATGTTCCCACCTCTATTGGATACTAACTGGCTAGCGAGGAATCCAGCTTAAAATATGTCCTGCCACGTCTGCCTTCTTGTGGCTCATCTGATACCAGTGGACTCTGGGTCTTATGTCCGTTTTCTTAGACAACAGTTTGAAAGCTGTGCCTTGTTGATGAGAAATTGATGGGGGAATGCATTAAAAAGCAAGCCCATGAAATAGGAATAAGGAAGTAGACTCGGAGAGAAGCTGGGTAGTGTTGCGACGACAGCAAACACCTCAGTAAATACCCAGGGAGCTATCATCTTGTGTAGACATGACCAGAAAAAGGGCAGCCGTGGGAAGTCTGCAGTCTCCAGGGAGAATGGGGCGGCAGCCCTCAGCAGGTTCTGATGCAGCTGATTCAGGGGACGCTTCCATGAGACTCTACCCTGACAGGGACCTGTCTGAGACCCACAGATTTAATTCGAGCTTCATTTTTTTGTTTGTACTTCCTGTGCTCTTAGCTATTTTGCTTGTTTATTTTTCAAAAGCACTTGTCTTCAGAGTTAATCTGCTCAGTAAGAAAGCCAGGATGCTCAAACTATCTTTGGATCAGAATTTACATGATTTAGGGTGATGCAGTTAAGTAAACAGAATTTTTTGTGCTGTTTTCTTTCCTTAATCTTGAGGGTTAATTGATTTTTGTTTGTCTGTTTGTTTTCTACTGATACAGGATAAATATGTTTATTGCTACCTTATAAAAAGGCATATATATATAAAATCTGTTTTATATAAACTCATGGTTTTTTATCACTACTAGTTCAGTGGCACTTGTTATCAATCATCCTTAATATATTTTTTTCAATATTTTCATGGTAAACTGTTTGGGAAACAAATGAATTACTGTCAATGATACAATTCCCTCTTTTAATTCTCTCTCTTTTTTAAAAATTAGGGACAACGAGGTGCCCATGGTATGCCTGGAAAACCTGGACCAATGGTGAGTTGTGTTATTTTCATATTAACTAATTAATTGATCCACTATCAATTTGTATATTTTCACATTTATTTATCTATTTCTCCATTATTTTTGTGTATGCAATTACAGAATGCTCACTGCATTGTAGACACAGGAAATAAAAACACGACAAACACGGATCTTATTTTTGAAAACTGATATATTAACTAATATAGGTGTGGAATACTACAGTTGATGAGGTAACATAGTGAATTTGAAATACAGAGCATAGGGGAGGATAGTTTAAACCTACACTATATGAAGGATGTAAATAAAGAATTAAAAAGGAATAATTACCAAATAAAATCTTGAGTTATTTGATACATAAAAGGCAGGAGGGTTATTCCAGCTATAGAATAGTTAAATGAAAAAAAATATGAGGAACTCAAGGAAATACTAATGAAAAGACTGAATTGGCAGGTGGGTAATAGGTCACACAGTTACACATACTGTTAAGGAATGTCTGGTCTCTTTCCAATCTCAGGTATTGAGCAGCCACTCTGAGGCATTAAACGTAGGCATACATGACCAGAAGGAGCATCAGCTGTCAATGCTGTAGATGGATGAAGGGGTCAAGACCGAGTGTGAACACCATTAGCTTAATTCCAGGAAGGGGCTGTAAAAGTGTAACCTAAATCTAGTACATTGGCAGTGAAGTCCAACTGTTGAAAGGGTAGACATGAATTCAAGTAGCTGCACAAGAAAAATTGTACTAATGTTATAAAACACTAAAATGTGAGAGAGAATAGGGATATTTGATCATATGGCCCAATTTTAAAATTTTAATTCTTTTTCCATAGTCCCAAAGTGAAATAGAAATATAGTAATCAAAATTCTTTTTTTTTGCGGGGGGGGGGATTTTTCGAGACAGGGTTTCTCCTTAGCTTTTTGGTTCCTGTCCTGGAACTAGCTCTTGTAGACCAGGCTGGCCTCGAACTCACAGAGATCTGCTTGCTTCTGCCTCCCGAGTGCTGGGATTAAAGGCGTGCGCCACCACCGCCCGGCAGTAATCAAAATTCTTGACCCTGCAGATTTTTCTTCCCCTTGTCACTCAAAAAATTGAAGTGAAAGATAGGACAAAAGGAATACATTTTGAAATGATTTTATTAATTCAAAACTCCTGGAATCAAAACACATGATTCAAAGAAGTGCAGTAAGTTAGCACTGTGTCCAAAGCCATACGGTGAACACTGGTTTACCCTGATCACTTTATCTGTCCATCCTTACAAATTCTGGCAGTGTTACGCAACGTACGTTAGTGTCATCTCCAGACGGTTCTGGGATGTCATTTGTTCAGAACGAAATATGAGATTTTGCTGCGAGCCACAGCTGCTCAATGATTGTCCTGGAGACTCAGTTAACACGGACAAACCAAGGCACCCCTTTCAAGCGACACACGTTTCCATTGTGACGTCATCCATTTTATGTGGCACGATTAGGAAATTTATGCTTTATAATGAGATTTATTCATTTTGTATGTAGGAGTATTTTGCCGTGTGTGTGTGTGTGTGTGTGTGTGTGTGTGTGTGTATACCATATACATATCAGGTTTCAGATAGCTGTGAGCTGCCATGTTTATGCTGGGAACTTAACCCAGGTTTTCTGCAAAAGCAGCAAGTGATCTTTGTTGTTGAGCTGTCTCTTCCGCCTTGGAAATTCACTTCTTATGGTTGACACCATCGTATACATCTTTGAACACTATTTTAAACCAATGTTGGATGATACTTATAACATAATTACATTGTTTAGTATGATGTGCAGATTGATTGATCATATCTGTTAAAAATACAGATTCACACCCTCTGAATAGGAAAATGATGTCATTGTATACTGATTAAAAATATGCAATTACTTTGCCAATTTCCATTTTGTAGGGTCCTCTTGGGATACCTGGCTCTGCTGGTTTTCCAGGAAATCCTGGAATGAAGGTAAAATAGTAACAGCATTTGATAAGTGGGGGCTATTTCAGTAATTGAAGAGTCTGGGGGGTTCTTTTTTAATTGATTAATTGATTTTTTCCCCAGCCCAATCACAGTTTTCCCTCCTTCCTTCATCTTATCCCAGTCCCTTCCCCTATTCACACTTCCTCTTTTCTCTTCAGAAAAGGACAGGTCTCCCATGTACATCAGCCAGAGAAAGTATATCAAGTTGTAGTAAGACTCAGCATCTCCTCTCCTATTGAGGTTTGACAAGGCAACCCAGTAGGAGGATGGGGTCCCAAAAGCTAGTGACAGAGTTAGAGACACAGCCCCTGCTCCCACTCTTAGCCTTACAAGAAGACTAAGCTACACAACTGTAATATACATGCCAAGGGCCTAGGTCAGTCCTAAGCACAAGGTCTCTGTGTGGAGGCTCAGGCTCTGTGAGCTCCGAGGTACCCAGGTTAGTTGATTCTGTGGATTTTCTTGTGGTGTCCTTGGGCCCTCTGGCTCCCATAATCCTTCTTCCCTCTCTTCCACAGGATTCCCTGAGGTCCACCTAAGGTTTGACTGTGGGTCTCTGTATCTGTTTCCATCTGTGGATGGCTGAAGTCTTTCTGATGGCAATTCAGATAGGCAACAATCTATGAGTATAGCAGAATATAATTAGGACTCATTTATTGACTACTTTTTTTTTTTTGCTAGTCATGTTTAACAAGAGAAAGAGCCTAGAGTAGTATGTTCATGGTTCTTATGCAAGGGAATTCAAAAAAGAAAATGGAAAAATGAAACCTGTTGTATGATAAAGTTACTTAAAGCCATATAATTGAACTCTACAGACAGATTTTTGAAATGGTTGTAAGATAAGAAAGAACAATATTGAGCTGAGCGGACACTCCGTTCTTGGAGAGAGTGTGGAAAATAATCAAAGCGGACTGTTTTAAGCAATAGGAAGTCCAAATAAATTAAATCTTGCAAGAGCAAGAAAAGCTGTTCTGTCACAACACGCTGGCTGCTGGCTGTCTCTCAGCCCCTCCCTGCACAAGCCCTTAAAGAAGGAAGTAGGGAGGACACTTGGCGTTCTATGTGGGAATGGATTAAGGCATTCAGTGGGTGTTGTGACACAGTTTGTACTTTCAGTTCTTTGGGAGGGAGTCAAAGATTACAGTAAAAGGACAATAAGATTGCACTCCTTCTGATTCTGATTTGTGAGCCTCAGGATCTGATTTCCCTCTGCTCCAGGAGCTGTAACTCTCTTGGTCTTGAAAAAAAAGTTTTCCTCAGGACATTCAGCTTGCAAACATGACTGCATCTGTGGCCCCTCAGGAACTTCTCTGTGCCTCGTTTTTCAAAAGAATTCTGTCCAGGATTCAGTGTGATGATTTGTATAAATGCTCAATGTGGGGGCTGGGCCAGCCAATAAAGCATAGGTTCCTGCTTCCTGTCAGGAACTGTTCTCAGACTAAATGTGAATTTAGACATAGAAAGGAACGGCCATTTTCAGTACTTTTTGAGATATGAAAATCAATTAGTCAAGTTACTCTCCAGGCTGAGAGCTTTAAGTTGAAGTCTTAAGTAACTGGTTTCTGTTTTCATGGAGAATCTGTTCCTTTAGGACTCTGATCTCTTGGAAGCCTGCATCCTTCTCCTTCCTTCCCATGCTCCCTTTTCTCATACTCCTTTCTGCTTCCTGTTTCTCTTACATAATATTGGCTCTTCTTCTCCCTCCCCTCCTTTTTCTCCCCCTCCTTCCCATTTTTTTCTGAGCTATTAGAGCAGGTGTCCTCCACTGTGATACACTCCCAGCCCTGAAGTCCAAGCTTTAATAATACTGGCTCTTGACCCAGTCCTAGTTCATGCTCTTATTAAAACATACAAAATTCCTTCATGCTTCCAGGGAGACTCCCCATCCACAAACTGAGTGCTCTCTAGGCAAATAATGAAAGAACACTCCCCATGCCTTGGTCTGTGCCCTAGCAGAAAGTAGTGTCTCCTCACTGCACCTACAGCCGATATAGCTTCTCTAGAGACTTGGGGTACTGCCCCGTACCCCTGTGTATCAGTAGGACTCATCTGGGGCTGTTGAACCCCCCCTTAATGAAACTTAAACAGGCAGTATGTTGGGTATATCTCAGAATTTATTTTACTATCTCTGCATCCTCATTATAAAACTTCTGGGTCCTTGGTTGTCCTTATTTCTCCAAGACTATGTATGGATCAGTTTTAACATCCATTCATTTGCATTTCAGTAAAGAGTGGAAGGAATTTAATATGTTCTATTACTATATTAGCTCCCTAAATCTTACAATTTCAGTTTTCACTAAAGAAATATGGATTCCTCTAAGGAATATGCAGGATAAAATATAGAACCAAACTTGAATTTTAGAGAAACATAGGAAGAGCTTCTGGTAAAAATGTGGCTCAAAATTGCATAAAAGACACTCATACCAAATTGGCTTGTACCAATCAAAAGTTATCTGAGGATGCTGGATTGGTACTTGCTTCACCTTGGACTGAAGTACAGGTTGCCATGGCCCTTGGCTCCTCTGTCCATGCTGTTATTTTAATAGCTCCTAGTTCCTAGAAGAGAAACTATTATTTATTTTGTTAATGCATTGACTTTTTCTTTTACATTGCTAGAAGTTAACAAGTTTATTAGCCACTTCAAAATCAAGTGTTTTCTTCTTTATTGAACAACTAATTCTCTGAAAGTCAATAACTGCAGGTTTAATGAGTCAAGAGTATATTCTTTACTCTGAAACATGATTTTCTATATGGCTTCTACAGAAAGGAAAGGATTTCTTGCCTCTAAATTGTAGAGCGAAATTTGTGTAATTTTATAGCGAGTTTAATCCATTCAAAGTTACTGAGTCCTGTAACAAATTTTAGCTGTAAATAGTGAGTGTTAGATTGTGGGGATACTCAGAAATCTTCTGTCGTTTTCCGTGTTTCAATCAAGCCTTAATTGTGTGGTTCTTGGTTGGAATTCAGATGTCTGGTGCTGCAGGAGTTCCTTGTGCTCCTTCAGCCAATAGCCTTTAAGATACAAGCCCACTTGGGCGTGGTCTCCTAAGGGCTATTGGCTGAAGGAGCCCCCTGGTTTCCACTGAATATAAAGCTCATGGTAGCTTCAGATTGTAGATTTAACATGAAAAGCCCCAAATATACAATTACCTTTAGACAACAATACTAGTATTTTGCTTAATATTTTCTTTTCCTTTCCTCTAGGGAGAAGCACTTAAGTTAATGTTTTCTTTTCCATCCCTCTAGGGAGAAGCAGGTCCTACTGGGGCCCGAGGCCCTGAAGGTCCTCAGGGGCAAAGAGGTGAAACTGGGCCCCCAGGTCCAGTTGGCTCTCATGGTCTTCCTGTAAGTGTCTCAAGCACCTAGGAGCTAGCCCAGGAAGATGCTTACTTATTACAGCTTCAGAAGATGGAATTTATTTAATATAATCAATTCCAAATTAACACTCAGAAAAAGCACACTTTAGCTGCCAATGCATCTTGCGTCACCTACCTAATAGAAAAGGTTATCCTTGAAAGTACTGTTTTGCTAAAATTGTGAATTTTTTTTTGTTTGCAACTTTTCTGCCTCTCCTTAGATGATCTGAATACTATGTTAGCTGTGTCAGATACGGCTTAATATTTACAAAAGTGCTTCATGTACTTTTCAGGGTGCAGTGGGAACTGACGGTACGCCTGGTGCCAAAGGCCCCACGGTAAGTCGTAACATTTCCGTCCCGCGGTTTTCAAAGGGAAGCAATCCCTGGCTTTAGATTACTGCAGGTTCTATGCTCATGTCACCCTTGCCGTTGGCAGGGCTCTGCTGGAACCTCTGGTCCTCCTGGCTTGTCGGGACCTCCTGGATCTCCTGGCCCTCAGGGCAGCACTGGACCTCAGGGAATCCGAGGACAACCGGTATTGTCTCAAATTCTTTTTATAAGTGTTTTCAGATTTTAGTATAATTGCATCATTCTCCCTTTCCTTTTCTTTCCTCCAAGCCCTTCCATATACCCCTCTTTGCTATCTTTCAAATTCATGGCCTTTTTTCTATTAATTTTTTAATGTACTCATATGTATGTATGTATGTATGTATGTATGTATGTTTGTGCATGTATGTATGTGTGTATGTATGTATGCATGTGTGTGTATGTATGTGTGTGTGTGTATGTATGTATATGCTGGGCATGAGTGACTGTGTTTGTAATCCTAGAGCTTGGGAGATGGAGACAAGAGCAAAGGTGTCAATTCACCCCCATACAAGTACATACATGTACTTCACATGAACATGCACAAAAATTATTACATTTCATTTTAGTACTAATTTGACATAGACTCAAGAGCCTATTCATTGCACTTAATTTTTATTTCTTTCTACTATTGATATTTTATTTTAGGGTGATCCAGGAGTTCCAGGTTTCAAAGGAGAAGCTGGCCCAAAGGGGGAACCAGTAAGCCTTCATGATTTTAATGATGAAGAGTATTAATATTGTCTAGAGGCATATTGCTTAAACGTTTCATGTATGTAAACTTGCAATGGCATAAAATAATTATTTAATATACTTTAACTTTTTGCTAACTAAATTAGGTGAGTTGACCCACTTTAACTTAATGAATGACTCTTACTGGAACCCATGTTTCTGTCTTAATAGGGGCCACACGGTGTCCAAGGCCCCATAGGCCCACCTGGTGAAGAAGGCAAACGAGGTCCTCGAGGTGACCCAGGCACAGTTGGTCCTCCAGGCCCAATGGGAGAAAGGGTATATTTGAATAATAAACTTAATTTTCCTCTCCTTTCCTGTGTGTGTGTTTTGGGAGATTGCAGGTATAAATTTGTGACTGGGAAGGAACCATAAATAAATTAGAACACAATGAAGAGGTCTTGCAGAGCTTACAGAATTTATCTCTCGATGTCCAAAAAGCCAAGCATTTGTTTAAGTTTCACACATCTGTTCAACATTGACTGCCTGATTAGTGTAAGCCTACTGAAACTTTACGTACTCAGGGTGCATCAGCAAACAAGATGCCTGGGGTCCTTATCCTCATGGCGTTGTAGGGAACAGGGTTACTTAACTGGGTGTTAAACAGTAAGTCGGCAGGTAAATAGAAAATTTTCATGAGTGCCCCATCGAGTGTTAAATAATTGATAGCGGTGGAGAATAACAGTGGTAGGTGGGAGGTGGGGAGGGGACAGGTGTATGACAGGGATAGGTGATGTGTAGGTGGGGAGGAGACAGGTGTATAACAGGGACAGGTGATGTGTAGGTGTGGAGGGGACAGGTGAATAACAGATAGGTGGTGGGTAGGTGGGGAGCTGACAGGTGTATAACAGTGATAGGTGATGGGTAGGTGGGGAGGAGACAGGTGTATAACAGGGACAGGTGATGGGTAGGTGGGGAGGAGACAGGTGTATATCAGTGATAGGTGATGGGTAGGTGGGGAGGAGACAGGTGTATAACAGTGATAGGTGATGGGTAGGTGGGGAGGAGACAGGTGTATAACAGGGACAGGTGATGGGTAGGTGGGGAGGAGACAGGTGTATAACAGATAGGTGGTGGGTAGGTGGGGAGCTGACAGGTGTATAACAGGGACAGGTGATGGGTAGGTGGGAAGGAGACAGGTGTATAACAGGGACAGGTGATGGGGAGGTGGGGAGGAGACAGGTGTATAACAGGGATAGGTGATGGGTAGGTGGGGAGGAGACAGGTGTATAACAGGGACAGGTGATGGGTAGGTGGGGAGGAGACAGGTGTATAACAGATAGGTGGTGGGTAGGTGGGGAGGCGACTGGTGTATAACAGGGACAGGTGATGGGTAGGTGGGAAGGAGACAGGTGTATAACAGGGACAGGTGATGGGGAGGTGGGGAGGAGACAGGTGTATAGCAGGGATAGGTGATGGGGAGGTGGGGAGGAGACAGGTGTATAGCAGGGACAGATGATTGGTTGGTGTGGAGGAGACAGGTGTATAACAGGGACAGGTGATGGGGAGGTGGGGAGGAGACAGGTGTATAACAGGGACAGGTGATGGGGAGGTGGGGAGGAGACAGGTGTGTAGCAAGGATAGGTGATGGGTAGGTGGGGAGGAGACAGGTGTATAACAGGGACAGGTGATGGGGAGGTGGGGAGGAGACAGGTGTATAGCAGGGACAGGTGATGGGGAGGTGGGGAGGAGACAGGTGTATAACAGGGACAGGTGATGGGTAGGTGGGGAGGAGACAGGTGTATAACAGTGATAGGTGGTGGGTAGGTGGGGAGGAGACAGGTGTATAACAGGGACAGGTGATGGGTAGGTGGGAAGGAGACAGGTGTATAACAGGGACAGGTGATGGGGAGGTAGGGAGGATATAGGTTTGTTTGAGAAGGTAGCAGTTTGGCATACCATAGAACAGATGCTTGTGATTGAACATGGGGGATAGGGCACTCCCAGTCCCAGCAGAGGTGACAAGAAAGGACTCGGTTGTTTTAAGAGTAGAAAAGGTTGGTGTGTGGTATATAAAAACAAACCGGAAGGGACTGTCATCATCATATGTTCGTGTACAGTTTTAGTGAAATCCAAAGTTTTCTTCTCCTATAAGATTACATGAAGCATGCTAACACTGGCATTTTGGTCACTATAGATAGTGATTTTGCTTCTTGGGTCTACATAATAGTTTTTTTTCCTGTGTTTATTTTTAAATTACTTTTTAGACATTTTCTGGAATATTTGTTTCAATACTCATCTTCATCAAATTTCCAATTAATTTTTTCTAGTAAGATTATTTTCTTTATATTTATTTTTGCTGGGCTAACTTGATCATAACTCTGAAAACCTACCAGGTTTTCAGTAAAATCTATTCACTACTCGTATCACACAATGAACAACAGGATCTCAGGACTGCGTTTTGGTTCATTGCAGGGTGCTCCTGGCAATCGTGGCTTTCCAGGGTCTGATGGTTTACCTGGACCAAAGGTAAGATCACACCAAGGCTAACATTTCCAGGATGGGCATGTGTTCTTGGCTCCCATGAGTCTATACCCATAAGGGCTATAGAAGCAGATATTGGCTTAACTCCAAACCTGCCCTGTCTATTTTTTTTTCTTTTTAGTACTAGGAGATCCTGGGAGATGGATGGTTGTTTAAATTAATACTAGCATTAATGAGGTCTGGCTTCTAGACTTTCAAGGGTCACTTCTGAGAACAAAAGGTTGTAGGGCTTTAGTTTGGGTGATGTAACCTTTAGATGAGATTTAAACTCTAAAATTTTTCCCTTATTAGAGTGACACAGTGATTTCATCTTTCTTTCTTTAATACTGGATAAGGTCATTTCACAGCGGGTACAAGTTAGAACAAAATGTGCAATGACATTGTTTTCAAATGCATCGCTCTCAAATCTCTGACAAAATGGTTGCATGTTCATGTATATTTGGGAAATAAGAACTTAATATCTTCTGGCTTTGTTTCAACTCTGCCCTGTCTGTCTTTTTTGGAATAGGGTGCTCAGGGAGAACGTGGTCCTGTAGGTTCTTCGGGGCCTAAAGGAGGTCAGGGAGACCCAGGACGACCAGGTGAACCTGGGCTGCCAGGTGCTCGGGTAAGAACTCCGTAGCTATACGCTGTCAACATCCAAGTACTTCTGCGTTCATTGGAGTTTCATTTCCTGTTTTTATGTTCAGCTTGCTTTACAACATAGAGCATCATTTCACATCACTTCAATAGTATATGGGCTATTTTACAAACACTGCTATGCTATTTTTGATCTGTACATAAAGTACAGACCATTTTAAAGGCATACACACAAATAGCGTCCCTGCTCTTCATGGAAACAGTAAATTTTTGCAACTTCTAATTTTTATGCTAAAAATAACCTGTTTGACCTTGTTGGTTCTATTTAACAAAATGTCATTTAACATTTTATTCATTTTTTTTTTTTTTTTTGGTTTTTCGAGACAGGGTTTTTCTGTGGCTTTGGAGCCTGTCCTGGAACTAGCTCTTGTAGACCAGGCTGGTCTCGACCTCACAGAGATCCGCCTGCCTCTGCCTCCCGAGTGATGGGATTAAAGGCATGCGCCACCATTGCCCGGCTTTATTCAGTGAAACTGCCCATCTGTTTAGTTGGTTACAATAAAGTATCACTGTTCTGTTTAAGGCCTTCCCACCAGTGGCTGTTGGCTACAAATTAACAGTCGATTTTTTTTTGTCAGGGTCTGACAGGAAACCCTGGGGTTCAAGGCCCTGAAGGAAAACTTGGGCCTTTGGTAAGTAATTGGAGCAATTCCATAACACTTCTCAGTATATGTGTAAGTTATTTATTTATCCTGGCAACGGTGACCATGACTACATTTTTAAGTGCCCCTTGGCAACAGCTTCTTAGGATCTATGAACTCTCAAACTGAGCAAAATGTAAGCTAAATTCTCTTAATTGGGTGTTTAGAATTGAAATTTATTCAGTAAAATAATATCCTTTAATATTGCTAAACTTGTCTGACATTGTTCTCTTTCCCTGGTGGCCTTCTACTTTTTCATGTTCTAGAAATAAATAACTTGTCAGCGTATGCATTCGGATGCAGAATCTCTTCTTTAATGTGAACTGGGAAAGTTTAAATATTTATGACCACAAAACAGAGGATGAAAGAAGGGAAGGCTTGCCCCTTAACATGAGAGGGCCAGCAAAATTAGAATTTCTGCTCTAAATGTTCAAAGTGCCTCAGGGCTTTATAAAAACAAAACAAGTTAAACCAGGCCAAACAACAAACACCTATCTGACTGTTCTCACTCACTAACATCTAAACATAAGGAAATTCACTTTTAGTTAAAATGTTATTGATGGTTAGCCAAGTCAGGTGGCAATGCGGACAGAGCCGTGCTTAGAACTCATCTTACCTGTCTGTCAATTTTGCAGGGTGCTCCTGGGGAAGATGGCCGGCCAGGTCCTCCAGGTTCAGTTGGCATCAGAGGGCAGCCTGGAAGCATGGGCCTTCCAGGCCCCAAAGGTAGCAGTGTGAGTACAGCCAACAGCACTTAACAGTTCCCGGGAGCCCGCAGCTAGAGATGGGGCAGGAGGCTCCAACTGAGCAACTTTAGAATAGTGCCCATGTATCTTTTAGGGTGACCTTGGAAAACCAGGAGAAGCGGGGAATGCTGGCGTTCCGGGACAAAGGGTAGGCATCCATTTTCTGGTATTGAATTAATAAAAAAGATATAAAACCATCAAAATTCCGTTGGCCTCACCTGAAATGTTATGTCCTTGTGATCCTAGGGGGCTCCTGGCAAAGACGGAGAAGTTGGTCCTTCAGGCCCTGTGGGGCCCCCGGTATGTGACTTGCTTCGATGACTTTGTACATTGAGTTTCTCAGTGTTTCTCCAAGGTTTTCATGAATGAGTTTCAGGGAAGGGAATGAGGAAATAAGGGACTGAAGGTGAATTTCAGTTGTCTTTTTGTTTTATTCCTCTGATGTATTGCTCCCTCCTACTTGGGTAAAAAGACTGACCTCATTTTAAACTCTAAGACGGTATCTAGTGGCAAAGGTTGTTACCCCTTATATGCCATAGTTGAAGAATTTATCAGCTGTCAAAAATAGTGTTTGAAAATATTTTAATGTATTCATTTAAGTGTATAAATGCAGAATTCCATCCACATTATAAAAATGTGTCTTATAAAAATATATTTAGTTGGTTGGTTTTGTAAAGGTATAAAGAAAGGATGTCCATATTTTGACTATGTGTTTTCATCCTAAATTTGTTTTAATTGTTTATCAAAGATGTTTTGACATATTGAGTTTTCGTGGGGCCCTTTAAGTATCCTCTCGAATGTTGAAATTGCTTACTTTAATAGTCCTATTTGAAATCACAATGAATAGACAGAAATGTCAATAGAAATACAACCCTTAAAACTGGATGTAGGAAATAATGGTTTTCCTATAGTCTATATATAGTTGGCTTTAGACCTTCTGTGTTTGAATTAAAAACAAAGCACAACAAAACCAAAAAACATTTTATAATTTCTTCACTAGCTTTTTAAATGAAAGCTTTTCACTTTGAAGGACTTCAAAACAATGCGATTTGGTGACTCATTACTAGGGTGTTATCTGACTAATACGTAGAGCAGATGTCTGGAAGAAATATAAAGAGATCAACACCCCTGGTTCATGTAAACAGAAAACAGACATGAATTTCTGGTGGAATTTATGATGCTTTACTTTTCTCTTTTACTTTTGCTCTTAGGGTCTAGCTGGGGAAAGAGGAGAGCAGGGTCCTCCAGGCCCTACTGGTTTTCAGGTATGTATTAATTTAAACTTTCATTTATTCTATGAATTGTTCTTAAAAATACATACACACACATATAATATGGAAAGTAGCCAGTTGTGAATGCTGAACCTGCACTCCTATCATTCGGGAGACTGAGTCTGAGGGGTTGCTTTGAGCACACAGGCAGCCTGTGCTACCTATTAAGTTCCAGGCCAGGTAAGACTGTAACATGAGACCATATATTATATATATGAGAATATGTGTGTGCATGTATATATGCCCATGATACAATCTTGAATGTGGCAGAGTCCTCCAATTTTTAGACATCATCTTCTTTGAGGATAGTTTTGTGTAACTAAATACTGTTGCTCAAAGATTGGAATAACCTTCCTCTGAACAAAATGATTAACCACAAAGTTGGTAAGAAATTAATGATAATAGAATGTTCTCAACATCTCAACAGGTTCATTAAGCTTAATCTTACCTGATTTTATTGGTATAGATACTAAAACTTGTTCATAGAATGCTTCTATATAGTAAACATTATTTAGGGACATTAAAAAATTCAGTTTGTGGAAACATCAGACCTTCTACCAATAATATTCCAGCAGTTCAAATGCTTTGTGGGAGCCTAGGCAGTTCGAATGCTCACCTTACTAGACCTGGATGGAGGTGGGTGGTCCTTGGACTTACCACAGGGCAGGGAACCCTGATCTCTCTTTGGGCTGATGAGGGAGGGGGACTTGTTTGGGGGAGGGAGAGGGAAATGGGAGGCGGTGGCGGGGAAGAGACAGAAATCTTTAATAAATAAATAAATTTTAAAAAAAGAAAAAATGTGCTAGAGACAAAACAAACAGGAAGAGCCTTGTATTATATTCTTATTCCAATTTTTAAGTGGTATGTGTAAAGAAGAAGCTAGCCTTAAAAGCCAGGTATGCCCCGTGCCTTGTAATAGGTGGCTTTCCTGATGTATCTGGGCACTGTTTTTCATAACTTTTTCTTAATATGTCCATGCAATGTCTTTTGTATCGGAGTTAAATAAAGTATAAAATGTAAACTATTTTGTTGGTAGCTGGTAAGACTTTCAGTAAATCATGAGATTTATTTGTCACTCTCGTTTTAGGGGCTTCCTGGGCCTCCAGGGCCTCCTGGGGAAGGTGGAAAGCCAGGTGATCAAGTAAGTTTTGGAAATAATAGCATCAAGACTATAAGTTGGTAGATTATAATATCATCTTTGATGAGTGAAGCCCTAGGAATTTTGTTCAATGATTCGATTATGTCCATTGACAGGTGAAGGAACTCAGATGTTTTGTGACTTCCTCAGTTCCACTCTGGACTCCACTCACTTGCTTCTTACGCATTTTATGCCTAAAACATCACTAGATGATTCCCGGTCTGAAATTGATATAGGCATTTAACAGCAGATAGATTTGCTATTTTATCTTCAAGTGATTAATTTTCTTATTACCATTCAATGAACATTTGCTCAGCATTCTGTGTGCTTGGCTCGGTTAAGCACACCACCTTCTCAGCTGGACAGTTGGTTGCAGACTGTGGAACTCTGTATTTCCAAATAATAGAAAAGATAGGATATTGGAAAACAGTATAATAACAGCGTGATCCAAATGCTACAGCAGGGGAGACACTATATGTATAGACTTCTTGGTATAGGAAGACTTTCCAAAAGTAATATTGTACATAAAATATGAAGGATAGAAGATGGTAAAATATTGCAGGAAGTGGGAATGGCGAGCGTAAATGCTTGCTGAGCAGTTTAAGGCACCGTAAAAATGCAGTGTCAGAAGTGTGAGCACAGGACACAGTGGTGGAGATAAAGCTGGAGGTGTAAACCAGGGACCAGATTGAAGGGAGTTCTACTGTGAGCTTCATTTGGTCATTTTTAGAGTATAGGAAAACTGGTAAAAGACTGTTAAGTAGCAAGTGATGCAGCCGACTTGGGCTTCAGGACCATGGTGCCATAGCGAGAACAATACACTTCCGAAAAGAAATCTGGAAGCAGACTTAATAAAGCTTTCATCTTTTTTTTAAAAAACATTGTTCTTCTCTCAATACATCTCAACCACCACTTCCCCTCCCTCCACTTCTTCCAGTCCCTCCTCCCTACCTCCCATTTCCCCCATCCACTTATCCTTCCTTTCTTCTGAACAGCCCTCCCAGGGATAGCCACTGAGCAAGGCATCGAAGTTATAGTAAAACCAGATACAAACCCTCATACTGCGGCTGGATGAGGCAACCCAGTAGGAGAAAGAGGATCCCAAGAGCAGACAAGAGTCAGAGACATCCTGTTCCCACTGTTAGGGTTCCCCAAGCTTCTTAAAGGAAGAAGTTTTGAAATAGCTTTGATGCTATTTTGGTCCCAAAATTATTTCTCTCTCTCTCTCTCTCTCTCTCTCTCTCTCTCTCTCTCTCTCTCTCTCTTTCTCTCTCTCTCTCCACATATATGTACATATATATGTATATATAAAATATAGAATGTTTATATACACACATATATTAAATTCAATATAATTGAAATTCAGTTAGTTGAAATGACTGGCTATTATGTGTTTTTGTATGTTGCTTTCCTTCTATTTAAACCCTTCCCAATACTCTGTTTTAAAAAAGATGCTATAACTACGTTCCGTTATCTCTGAAGAATCTGATACACTATTTTTGTGAGAGAATATTCTATACATTCTCACTGCCAAAAAATCAGACATCTGGATTAATACAAATCTTTTCAGAAAAATATATTTCCTCAATTGTAATTTTCACACTTTAGTATTTATTATGATAGTACACCGCAGAACATGTGATGCTTGATCTAGAAATATTTCCAATAATACAAGAGCTTCCATTTTTCAAATTGTCTAGGGTGTTCCTGGAGAGCCTGGAGCAGTTGGCCCTTTGGGACCTCGGGTAAGCATTTTCTGTTGTGTGATTCATTTTGTTTCCCATTGGCTACAGAATAAAAGGAAGTCTTTTATCTTAAAGGGTGTTTTATTTTAAGTATTAAGCTGTTCTATTCTTTGAAAAATTTATGGGATACCTTTCCTGTAAGCAAAGATTGTCTTTAGGCTCTGTTCATTTCTTCATACTAAATTAGAAAACCTGAGCCATTATAGTTGTTCTATTATAAAAACATTTCTCCTGTCGAATTTTGTAGAAACTTTTAAATTTTGTTTTAGGTTAATATTAAGGTTATCTGACATTCTGATGTCATACTAGGGAGAAAGAGGGAATCCTGGAGAAAGAGGAGAGCCGGGAATAACGGGGCTGCCTGGGGAGAAAGGCATGGCTGGAGGACATGGCCCTGATGGGCCAAAGGTAAGTGCAATCCTGACCTAGGCTTCCAGAAAACTCTAGAACTCACCAGCTGTCCCTGGAATGCATCTTCACTTGGTCTACTGGGATAACTTGATTAATTTTTTTTTTCTTCAGCAAATCTTTAGCAGTTTAGGACTTTTTCTGGCAACTTGAAAGTGAGCTTTCTATAATGGGGATGAGGAGCCCAGACACCGGATGCTCTGTTGTACATGCTTGAGCTCCCAATGCTTGTACATTTCGTTGGTATCATCTCTGAATTAACAGAGATGAGAAATGGAAAAAATTATTTGTTGGGAGCACCTATGAATGAAAGAGAAAAGAAATGGAGCATCATAGTTTATTAGTAAGTGAAGCAAACCATGTGCTCATGTTCTTCATCTTGACTCCATGAATACAGTTACTGCCTGTTTGCAAATCCGTAGCTTTGGATAGAGTATAGCATAGAGAACCTGCCTGTGTACTCTCATGTGCTGTCTTGGGGTTAGTAGACAACAATGTAGCCAAGTAACATGTGTGGAACTGAAGTGGAATTTCACATGATCATATGACTAAGAGGTCTTTAATATTGTCAAGGTCCAGGATGATGGAGCAAAGCCAATCTCAATTTGACTGTGCAGTTTTCTGGGAGCCAGCTTAATCTCATAGGTTTTCCAAGGAAAGAGTGAAATGTTTCTTTTCCCTAAACACGATATCTTCTTTATTAATGTATCTGCCATGGTCAATGGGGGGGAGGGGGAAAGCAAGGGCAATTCAATTAATTTTATTTGAAAGGACATTTATTTTTCTTTTTATTTGAATTAGTGTTTCTCTGTAGAGACAGGTTGGGTGTGGGTCATGAAACTAGGACCATGAGGACCATGGGGAGGGGAACTAATGTTGACTTTGGGGAGGGTACCATGTCACGTATGTGGCATGGAAGTAAAAAAGAAGCCACTGGAAGTGGCATAGTACAAGAGATGCGAAGAGGGTTGGAAAGGTATGAGTAGGATCATCAAAGAGAAATTGTCTTCAAAATTCCATAATGAAGTTTAATATTTATATACTAATTTCAAATAAAAATTAAAAGTATATTAACAAACAGGTAAGTTAGAAAAAAAAGAACAATATGATAGAGGGGTTGAGGTGAACAAAAGAGAGAAGTTAGAAATATAAGCCAAAACTCAAAATGTAAATCTACATTGTTTTCAAGAAATCCCACAATGACACAATTTCCCCAAGTGCTAAATCTGAGCATTGAGATTTAATTTAATTGCTAGCATTCAATTATTTTAGACTGACTAAAACAGAACCTTCACATGTTTTGGTCTTAATATACTAATACAATCTCATCATCTATTCCTTTTAGGGCAATCCAGGTCCAACCGGGACCATTGGAGACACTGGGCCACCAGGTCTTCAAGGCATGCCAGGAGAAAGAGGAATTGCAGGGACTCCTGGCCCCAAGGGTGACAGAGTAAGTCCTGTTTTTTTGCTAGTTAACTCTTTCAGTGTATGTATTTAGACTTTCTATGATAATGACTTCTTAAGCAGCTTTTTACCTCTCTCAGCCTGAGTGATAAGTCATTTCTTCTTCTAATCATCTTTATTGATTTAGAATATGCCTAGTCAGGTGCTGTTGTAGTCTGCAGCTGGTAGAGCTCTGAAGGAGACATGAAGCTTCATCTGGGGCACAGGAGGCACAATTAAGTGAACAGCTGCTATTTTGTATTTTTCCAGGGTGGCATAGGAGAGAAAGGTGCTGAAGGAACAGCTGGAAATGATGGCGCAAGGGTAAGGGAAAGGTTGTCTTCTTGAATGGGCTACAGATGTACATTGTCGTTCATTGTCCTATGAATTTGCTTTAAATTTTAACAGTAATGTTACTCATGCTGATTTATCATCAAGAATGAAACAGTGATGCTGTTTGAGACTTGATGTAGATTAACAGTGGGTACTTATTTTACTTTCTGCATCACAGCAATATAACAAATAAATAGATAAATTCGTAGACCACACAAAGCTATCTTTATATCTACCATGCTTATAAAATGTGTATGATAAAGCAGAGCAAATAGAATGATTGCTTTATTTGTAGTAACTGCAATATATTGTTTTAGGAAAGAGGCATTTGCTGTAAGAAAACAATAATATGTTTTCTCTACGTTAATAACAGCTCCCCTATACAAACAGGGTACTTTTATTTCCTATGCATATAAGCAATGAGCTGTTTTATTTTTTACTCAGGTTTCAGGAAGTGTTCTAGGAAAATTATTAAAGGAATTTGTTTTCTGTTATAGGTCTGGAGAAAAGAAAAACTTTTCTCAAGAATATACAAATAAGAAGTAAATTTTATCCTTTCCATTCTTTCATATATATATATATATATATATATATATATGCATATATAACTATCAGGACAAAAATATTGACGTACCTATGAAGAAGAAGCACAAAATTAACAGAGCACTTGTTCCTAAAGAATCCAAACAATCTATCCATTTAAATATTGTGATTATGTGTCCTGAAGTCCCAGGTCCTGTCCCAGGTGGTGGCTGTCCTACACTACACATGGACAGAATTACATCAAAAGCACTGTGCCTTGATGTGGATGGCTCTTTCATCTTAAACACTGAGGCATGCTTAGTGTAATTGAATTTATAATAATCAAATTACATTTTGTTATTATCTTAAAATTTAAGAGAATAGTACAAAGGAAAATCCAAATTTCAATCTATACCCAAATTTCAAAATAGATACTAGCAAAATTAAACAGGTTGTAAAATCAAAGAAACATTGCCAAAGAAAGCTGCCAATTTAGATCCAATTTGAAGATGGTTTTATGTAGAGAAATCTAGTTGCTAGTGTGTGGACTACATGGCATAAGTCTTGAGAAGGTAGAGGTGCTGTCATCTGTGGTAAATAATGACTTGCAAAAAAGCAATCATGCTACAAAAATAATAGCTGGCTTGCATTCTTATTTATTTAAACGTGGACATTTCTGTACATGTCTTTCCTCAGTGTACCTATGTCTTGTTAATTTACAGGGTCTTCCAGGTCCTTTGGGACCACCAGGTCCTGCAGGCCCTACTGGAGAAAAGGTAAGCTGAAAGATGTCACTGTGCACTCCAAAATTACAAGGCCAAAAGTGTTGCTGTTTCCCAGATTCTGGTTTACCTGCACATTGTGCCTCGTGTTCTTCAAATGTGTTGTACACTGGATTCTTAGTTATCTAAAATCTGCTTTCTAGGGCGAACCTGGTCCTCGAGGTTTAGTTGGCCCTCCTGGCTCGCGTGGCAATCCTGTAAGTGAAAATCTTTTAATTTTCTTTAGTGTGAGGTTGAACACTAAAAGAATTTTTCTTTGGTTGATCTATCTATCTATCTGTCTATCTGTCTGTCTATCCATCTATTCGTTCATCTATCCATCAATCTATCCATCGATCTATCTATCTATCTATCTATCTATCTATCTATCTATCTATCATTAATCATTGTCTGTCTAACCTTTAATGTAACTTTTATGCTTATTGTGTTAGGTTATTTACAGCTCCCCAGTTTTCAAATTTTATTGCCATTAAACTTAAAAAATTATCAGCTGCACAATCTATTAAATCTAGACACGTAGCTTTTCTCTAAGTAATTGAGTTTCTTTGATGTCAATAATCTTGTTCAGTGTCGTCCAGTTTATGGTTTAACTTAAGGCTCTTCCTCAAGCAATGCAGTTGACTTTTTAAAATACAGTTAGCTACATAAACTGTGTATTATGTGCGAAAACTTCAATATTGCTTGTCTCCTTTAAGGGTTCTCGTGGTGAAAATGGTCCAACTGGAGCTGTTGGTTTTGCTGGACCCCAGGTAAAATTTTCAAATGTTTCTGACTTACAAGTTAAAACTCTTCTTGGTAGAAGAGTTTAAAAGTCTTATTTTTATATGCCTTGAGATATATTAAAATCTTTAAATTTTAAAATAATCTCTGTATTATTTAGCATATTTTCATAGATGGAACAAAAGTTGATGTTTATAATATTTTAGTGAATGTAATTATTTTCTATAATAAATATATGCTAAACATTTTTTGAAAAGGTTTTAAAGAAGATATGAGTCTTTTATACCATGTTTAATTACACAGCAATGTTTTATAACACTAAATGCCATGTTAATAGTAATTATTATGAACATTTTGTTCATAATTCTTAAAGATATTTACTCATTTGAAAAATTGCATTTAGGGTCCTGACGGACAGCCTGGAGTCAAGGGTGAGCCTGGAGAGCCAGGTCAGAAGGGAGATGCTGGGTCTCCTGGACCCCAAGGGCTAGCAGGATCACCAGGCCCTCATGTGAGTTAAAAATTTTAAAAAGGAAATTTTGATACCAGGACCCAATATGTACAATGCACAGTAGCTGCATTTGACCTCATCTTGTGATCTTTTGGTTCTTCCACGTAGGGTCCTCATGGTGTCCCTGGACTGAAAGGCGGCCGTGGAACCCAGGGTCCACCTGTGAGTTTCTTTGCTATTCTGGGAATTGTGCACAGCCAGTTGAAAATACCGAATGTGTCCTGGTTATAAAATAGCTAACCGTCATCTAAGGATGTAGTGACACATCGTCTTACGTATCAGCTGTATTACAGAGCAAAGGATGCTTAGCTTAACGTGGAAATCTGGGTGAAAGTCAGTCTTGTCAGTTGTGAAAATCCAACTGCTCCATATGAAGCAGAAGTTTTTATATCTAAGTATTATATATTTGATAGTTATATATCAAAGTAAAAATACCTTGTGTAATTGATTACACAAAAGAACCGGTGTGGCTTTAACTGTACTTTTATATGTTAAAAATAAAAGTCAAAGCAGAAAAACTGTTTGACCCTATCAGTTAATCCAAATTCTCTAAAATATTTGAGGAACGAGAAGCATAAAAAGCTACGTGGTCATAAATACGAGAAGGAATCAACAGGCCCTAAGCCTCCTGTGTGAGATGTAGGCTTCAGGCAAATAAAGAAATAGCTTCTTATCTGGACTGATTGTACTGTGCTTTGTTCTTAGGGTGCTACAGGATTTCCTGGTTCTGCCGGCAGAGTTGGGCCTCCCGGTCCTACTGTAAGTCCACTTAGACTTCAATCATTGGTAGTGCATTTAATCCATGGCCTTGTATGTGCACCACACACATGGGGCATTTTAATATTATTTTTATTTAATCTCTTCCTGATTTGTTTCCCTCTTTGTTAAGCCTTCTTGTAGTCATAGTGATATCTCACCAAAACAAATCCAAAGTTACCAGTGAAGGAACTTGGAAGAGATTATTTGCACGTTCTTTCTAAGCTAATGTCTGACGACGATTCTGTTTGAGTACTAAATACTTTTTTGTTATGTGCTAATAGTACATCTCTGAAACTTTCTTCTTCAAAGTTCATTCTTTTACGTACATGTATGTGTGTACCATGTGCATGCAGGTGCTGGTGGTGGCCAGAGAGGGTGTTGAATCATCTGGGAGTAGGGTTAGAGGCATCAGTGCTCCTCATGTGGGTGCGGGGCATCAAACCACGTCATACTCAAGAACCATGGGTGCTCTTGATATCATCACCTTGTACCAGCCCCTGAGAGTTTCTTTAGTAAATCCTGTCATAAGACCAGTTTAGACCAGCCCAAATAAAATAAAACAGTATAATCTATAGTTGGAACAGAACCTTAAATATATTTGAAAATTAAAATTAATTCCGTAGCTCTTAATAAGGAGAGATTAAATGGTCATCTGGAAATGAAACCTGGGCTTTTCTCAGGGTATTAATCTATGGTATGCTGTGCCTTGTTTTCCTTTGGTTTGGTCAAGTATTCACAGTGACCGATTATCTCAGAAGGTAACAAACAGTCCTGCAAGGCTGTGCCCTCTGTGCTGAGGTAGAGCCCCTAGGTCAGCTCTTCTTACTTAGCTTCCACTTTGGCCTCCTCATTGCTTCTTTTTGTGTTGTTCTAGGGAGCTCCAGGACCTGCAGGGCCCATAGGGGAACCTGGGAAGGAGGGACCTCCTGGTCTTCGTGGGGACCCTGGCTCTCACGGGAGAGTGGGTGATAGAGGACCAGCTGGCCCACCCGGTGGCCCAGGAGACAAAGGAGACCCAGGAGAAGATGGACAACCTGTAAGTTTGGCATCTGTTGCACTAAAACTCCAGCTGAAATATTTATAATAAGAGACTTGCAATAATCACTGCCATAAAATCTATCAAATATTATTCTGAAAACATTCCTAAATGCTTTCATCTGATTAATTTACATGAAATTTTCAATTTCTAATTCTCTCTTATAAAAGTATATCTATACACACACACATATAATGATAAAGGACATGGTTTTCTTAAACTAAACAAAAAAAACCCCATTCTTTATTTAATGTCCCCCCTGCGAAGAAAATAAAACATATGTTATCATGTTTAATATTTGCATTCTACTAAATATTGACATTTTTGAAATATAATCCTTCTAAATCTTCTTTTTCTTTTTTTAAAAGAAGGAAACAGTTTTTGAATAGTTCTCTCCACTTATTTTCATTAGCTGTCAAGTTCTTTCCATGTGTTGAATAATATCAGAGGCTGTGCTAGGACCTATAAGTATTGACATTCATGGTTTATGAAATGAGTTTTTTCCCTCATACCTCATCAATGTCTATAAAGTCATAGTTAACTATATAAATTACTCAGATATGGACTCATTCTGTAGAGTAGTAATTATAGCCTGTCTCACCATTAGGGTCCAGATGGTCCCCCTGGTCCGGCTGGTACCACTGGGCAAAGAGGGATTGTAGGGATGCCCGGACAACGTGGGGAGCGAGGCATGCCTGGTCTTCCTGGCCCAGCGGTGAGTAGCTGTGTCAATATTCATCTGATACATGATAAAACTTTTGCAGAAAGAATTTATTTGTTTTACTTGATGAGTTGGCTCAGACAGTCTTAAGCGGACATGAATTCCTAGCTTTTAAAAACCTTTGATCTTAAATGCTTAACATCCTTGACAAACATTAGTTTAACCATGGAGCTACAGAGGTAGATAACAAATGTTGGGATTTTTGGCGACTCAAATCTTTCTTCAAAGATAAAAACAGTGCTGGAAAAGGGGGATGGTCTTCTTGAGGTTTGGTAGTATCTTTTAACATAAACATCCTTAGCAAAACAGCCATACCTCGCAGTAAACCATCAAAGAGAAGAAATGGGTGAGTCACATTAGAAGTGGTTGTGGGTGAACTTTAATCTCCTGTTTCCCGTGGATGCTCCAGGATCTCGTATTCTTTGCAATACGGAGGAAAGTTTGATGCTCTATAAACTCTGGCATGACTCATTTTTCCAGTGGGTGTTTGCAGTGTTTGAGGCAAAAATGGTGTTCTTAAGGAATGTGGGCAGAGGTTGGATTCCTGGTATGTTAAACTAAAAGACCTTTGGGCAGAACATTAAGAGTTAAAGCTTATCTTGCTGACATCAGAACTGAGCCAAGAGCTGGAAAGTAAAATTCTTTGGTGATGAGTCTAAAGGACTGGAACTCATTTTAAACAAATGGGCAGACAAGGGCAAGAGTGATAAGGATGTGTTTGTCTTTGTAGAGATACAGGTTCCAGAAGGGCAGCCATAATTGACTGCACATGTTTCAAGCACAAAATTCATACCTAATCAGATGGTACAGGATGCTTTTTATCTCTCGGATATGTCAGGAAGTGATGAGCTATGAAGTGGCCATGTCTTTAAGCAATGGCGGGTGCTGTAGGATACTGGCCAGTTATTTCTGTAGGAGGAGACTCTAAAGAACTACTGACTATAAATGAATCCTAATGGAAACTGGTGTTCTGAAAACTTTTCTGCAGTGGTTGACTCATGCTTGTGATCTAATTTCAGGGCACACCCGGAAAAGTAGGACCGACCGGTGCTACAGGAGATAAAGGTCCCCCTGGACCTGTAGGACCCCCAGGCTCAAATGGTCCTGTGGGAGAACCTGGGCCAGAAGTGAGTGCAACAACCCTAAGGAAAATGCCTTCTATTTTAGCTCAATGTGGTAGGGATGATTCTTCCATTATAAAGTGGATGCAGATGTTTAGAGATGAATTGCACCTACGAGCTTAAGAAAGCTTTTTGACGTCCTGTTTGAGGTACTCTGTCTCCCTAGAGAGTTGACTAAATCATAGAGGAAAGCAAATCAGTGTCCTTGGACTGACTTTCGTAAAAGCTTCAGTGAGCATTTCAGTTGATTTAGCTCTTGGGAAATTGTGTTGAAGGTAGAAGGACACAGCCATTCATCTTTCCCACGGTATTATTTCACTCTGTAATGGGATATTTATCAAAATTGCCCAGCTTTGTGGTGACAGGATTAATGAAAAACCATTACAGCTCAGGAAGAAGAGAAAGTTGAGGACATTTTTCTTTATCATGATAAAGTAACATTAGGGCTGTCATGTCCCTTTAGTCTCTTTTGAGAGGAAATACAGAGCAGACAGGCAGTTTGAGAAGCGAAAGCCTGGAATACCCTCTGCTCAGGAACTTAATGAGTGAATTGCCAAAAGATCACATGCTCCTAAAAAGATTAATCGATGATTTCAAAGTTCATTTTATCAAAAAAATAAAAACATAGCTCTGAAAAATATCAAGGTAAAATAAGGAAATAATAATATATACTTTCAAACAGAATCTTATAAATATAGTTATCTGGTTTCAAAACCTTAAAAATATTATTTGGAAAAATAAAGTGGAAATTAAAAAATGCAAGATAGCAGAACTGTTACTGCAATCTATTTAAGTGTGTCTGAGGACCTTTCCTTTTTAATATTGAGAACTAGAGATGAGTAATTAAAATAAATAAGAATATGGCAATTTTACAAGCAACTGGAAATAGAACAGAATTGGTAGCCCTCTTTCTCTTGCTGAGGTTCCTACTGAGTGCCATTTTATAGTTCAAAGAAGAGTAAAACATGTTGGTCTGTTTCCTCTCAGCAGGAATGAGAGCTTAACAATCTCACAAACTAATGTCTCAAACACTGTTCATTTTAGGGTCCTGCTGGTAATGATGGTACCCCAGGACGGGATGGTGCGGTCGGAGAACGGGTGAGTTCAATGCTACTGATTAGAACATTAGAGCTCCATAAACCTGAGATCATTGAAATTCTATTGTAATAATAATAATAATAAAATAATATTTAAAATGTTCTTTATGACCATAGTCCCAGTGCAACTTTGACTTTTCTGACGGTAAACTTCTTAGTAAGACTATAACTTTGGATAATCTTCTAAATGAAATAACATTTGAAGCATGACAAAGTATGACACATATTTTCCTAAGCCAGGAACCAAATTGCTTTCTTATTTGGTATAACATAGAGGCTGCTGCTGAAGATGTAAATGAATCCTCTAAATTTATGTATCACTTTCACAGCTGAATGACATCCACATTTTACCCTAAAGAGAGCAATGATGCTTTCTACGTGATAGATATGCCATATGTTTTTAAATCAGGCTGTGTCAAGTTGACAGTTTCCCCAGGTATACCCACAGCTGAGTCCCTTTGGGTGGTTGCACGGCTGTCAGGAATCAGACCTGGCAACCAAGGACAAAGGAGTCACGTGACACTGACTTTTTTTGAAACTATTTCCAAATACCTTAAATATGCTTAGTGCAAGTGTTTATATGCTTATACAGGCTTAAAACTCTTCTGCAGAGTAAGGATACAAGAATGCTCTTGTACTATTAACAGGATGGAGACATTTGAGGCGTCTTTGGCTAAGACTCCCCTTATCTATTGTAGCCACAGAATTTTTTCTAGCATCCAGAGTCTTTGCCGTTGCTGGTGTACATGTAATGCAGAAAACATTCAAAGGTCTTGATGTGCACTCCCTGACATACTATTGCAGCTTGTTGGACTCATATGTGCACTTTAAATGGCTGTCTCATTTTTAATTACAAAGTTAAATGCATACACAGGCAAATCCCTATAAATTCCAGTTGTATGCGTGCTTTAAATGACTTGTTTCCCAAAATCTTCTCTTCATCGTATTGTATACGTGTTCTTTAACTTAGATGCAAATGTTTGTTCTAGCTGCCAAATTAATAAGTTAGGTAATGATGAATTTCTGTCAGAAAATAAAGTTTGACTCCAGTTTTTGATTTATTAGTTGTGGTGATAGGGTTTTTTTTTGTTATTAATACCAATTAGAACCTGTGCGGCAATTAATTACAACCTTGCAGGCTCATGCCACATTGATTTCACCTGTGCGCACACAATCAGCTCTTATTTGCCACCTTGCCACATGGGTCATGGAAGTGAAAGATGGGAGGACTCTTTCCGATTTCTTCCAAGTGCGATCTGCAATCCTCAGACATCTTTGTTTGCCCTTCCCCTCCCCCCCCCAAGCAGTGGCTTTCAAGGACGTTATACCATACAGGACTACAGCTAGAATAGTGTTTGCCCTTCTTCCAGAGGTGGGGAGGGCAAGGACGGAAAGAATTCTCAGAACCAGTTTTCTGAGAGATTTCATGATGTAGCTAAAAACGTAGGAAGTGGTTTCCTTGACTTCTTCCCACTGAAATTTACACTGTGCTTTATGAATGTGTACACTTCTTTGAAGACTGCTAGTCTAGGAAAGCAGACCAGCAGATGCTGACTTCTGGAGGTCAACTACACTAGTCTAGAAAGGTAGACCAGCAAATGTTGACTTCTGTCCTCTGACAACCAGAACGTAGGGAACAGCGAGAGTCGAAGGTGGATAAGACCTGAAGCTGAGGAGACATAATCCTATTCCCTTGAATTCAATGTATTGATTAGCAAATGAAAGTAAAATATTTAAGTAAAGCAGTACTTAAAGCAGTGTTTGAAATGGTATATCTTCATATTGTCAATAATATGAGCAATATAGAATGTTGTTATTATACAGTCAATGTTTAAAGAAAAATGCTCTGTCTCTTCTTGTCAGGGTGATCGTGGAGACCCCGGGCCTGCAGGTCTGCCAGGCTCTCAGGGTGCCCCAGGGACTCCTGGGCCTGTTGGTGCACCTGGAGATGCAGGACAAAGAGGAGATCCTGTAAGAAAATCAATTTCTCACTGCTAGCGATATGACATTGATATGCTATCCTAGATGTACATACATCATATCTTGTATATGTTGTTAGCTAAGAACTCTACATATCGATAAACAGCCCATTATGCATTAAAATATATGTTAAGTTTAAAAATGAATTGCTGTTTGAATATGGATATGATCCCAATGTAGTTACCTTGATTATCTAAATAGGTTGCAATTTATACAAACTGTACTACATAGTCAACTACGGTGAACTTTATTTGGTAAAGCTAATATAAAACAATCACTGTAATGTGTTGCAAGAGTTAGTGCATTCTTACCTGATGTAGAGACATTTGCTGAACATCAGGGAACTAGTTATAATTGTACACATTACATTTATATCTATGTTTATGCTTCTGTTAATATGTTACTCTTATATTTATACCCATATTTGCATTTACATTTTAAAAATGCAATAATAAATTTTATGAAATCTTTTCTAGGGTTCCCGAGGCCCTGTTGGACCACCTGGCCGAGCTGGAAAACGTGGTTTGCCTGTAAGCCCTATTTTTTTTGAACATATATTTATATGTTTCCTTATATAAACTATATACTTAAAAAGAAATCTAATTTAAGATTCATAAATAGCAAGGCAAAGAAAGGTCTCTGGATAATTATTGACCCAGAGAAGCCAGAAATTCTGTGGGATGGCAGCAGTAATGTTGTGTATGGTCACAGTAAGGAATATCTCAGAAAGGTAGAAGGTAGATTCTGAAAGACTGTGTTACAAAGAAATGATACAACGACAGGGCCTTTTATAGCTGCAGTAAAAACCACAAGGGAATTGTGTTTAAAATGATATGGGCAAGATCAAGGGCCCTCGAGAGCAACAGAAGCTTTCTTGCTTTACATGTACAATAAATAGCTCAGTGGGGCTGGGAGAGATGAGGTTCTGGGGAACCAAAGGCTGACACATCTTTCCCAGCCAGGGGCTTCCTGGTCCATGAGATTTGCTGCACACCATGGATGGTGAGTTTTTAGAAAGAATTTACCCATAGGTCATAGATGAGAGCTGGAGAGACAGGAAGCAGAGTCCTCAACAGCAGGGGTGTGTCCCAAAGATGAGTTGCCACTGGGATGCTGGTTTAGGGACTGTTTTGCCATATGACTTATGGCAAAAGCTATGTTGAGGCATGTTGAGGTAAGCTGACCAATCAAGTGATCCGCTTACAACATGTCGCTGTGGCTTTCCACCTGAGGTGTCTGGGCTGGATATTTGGTGATACCTTAATGTATAGAGTTTCCAGGCAGGTTTACCTTTATCCATTATGGGCAGACTAATGGATCATGTTTCTGATGTTCATACGTCAATATTTAGTATTATTTTTATTATAAAAGCTATCTATGCTACCAGATTTTTTTGAAATCCAAATTAAACAAAAACAAAACAAAGAAAAAACAAGCAAACAAAATAAAGCTTCAAAAGGGGAAATCATTAGCCAAAAATCCAATGGATTTGATCATTCTGCCCATTCTCTAAAGTTACATGATAGGATTTCACTTCTTCTGCTAGGAAACCACGAGTAACATCTTCTGGTAGAAAACCAAAGGTGACACTTCTAACCCTTAGTAGGTAGCCATATGTTGCTTGTGGTTTACTGGCAACCAATGAATCCTGAAACTGTGTTTATGTTCCGGCAGCCAAAGTAAATGACAGAATCCACCTAGTGAATGCTTTTACCACTTCCCTGGATTTGACGTATATCACAAATAAAATTCTTCTTCATATTTTTTTTTAGGATCAGGATACTTGCATTTGGGAAGAGACTATTGCAGATTTGATGAGAATGACTTAGTCTCTCTCACTAGTGCATGTGTGTCTAGGGCAAGTGTGTGTATCTAATGAATGTAGCTCACTGATAATATTTGTGTCATTTGCCCCAGGCTTTGTTTCTTTTAAAAATGTTTTTGAGAATTTCTTACATGAGTACTGAATTTGCCCTATTTCTGCCCTCCCTCTGTCTCTCCTCTAACTTTTCCAGTACCTTCCACTTCCTTTCAATTTCACGACCACTTCTTTAAATGTCTAAGCACACATGTATATATAAATGCAACCTGCTGAGTCCATTTTGCATTGCTTATGAATATATACGCATTTGGACTGAGCTCTTGCGATGAGCTAACCTCTCAGAGGATTATTTCTGGAGAAGCCTGTTTCTCCCCCTCTTCCAGGAGCTTGTGATCTTCCTTGAAACTTATGTGTAGGGGCTTTGTTATAGGTGTGCCAATCATTCATGGGGAATCCCATGGTCAGTTGCTCTCTGCATGTTGACCAGTGTGGATTTCTGTGAGTGTTCTGATGAGAGATTAGAGCTACATTTATCTGTGGATATAAGACTAAGTATTTAGAATGCAGGTGGGAGTTAGGTTAAGAACAGAACAGTGCAAGGTTCTCCTCTAGGGTCCATGATCTCACTAGCCATGGGCAGTTTGCTAAATTTCCAGTACCAGGCATGAATCACTTCCTACTGAGTGGGACCTAAGTGCAATCAGGGGGTTGCTGGTTATTCTGAAATACAAATACACCTGCTGAGCTCTTGTTTGTTTCTTAAAAAAATTCCAGCAGTCCTAGCCCATCATTTTATTTGCATATGTGAATTTAGCATTCCTACAGGAAACATAGAAAGTAAAAGTTATTATTAAATTTTAATTTCAAAGAAGCTAAATTACAGTGAATGCAATCATAAAGAGTAAAATAACAGGAAATTGTAGTCTTCAGAAGTAATATTAATAACTGGCTATTTATAGGGACCCCAAGGACCTCGAGGTGACAAGGGTGACAATGGAGACAGAGGTGACCGAGGTCAGAAAGGCCACAGAGGCTTCACTGGCCTTCAGGGTCTTCCTGGCCCTCCTGTAAGTAAATTAAGCATTGTACTTTCCTGCATGTGAGAATATACTGGTGTATTCACAGAATCACCCAGCCCTCCATGAAACAGATGGATGCTTTTGTAAATTATTTTAGTTTAAAATTAACTTGATGGATAATTATATAGTTACCTAATATAGATACCCATACATAAGCTATAATATTGTGGGGAAGAAATAAAGCAATAAACAATATGCCTCTTTACCTGTACCTTTGGTTGCCTTTGGTATTAGTTGGTTGCCTTTGGTATTTAGTTGCCTTTGGTATTAGTTGGATGTTAAGGAAGTCAATGGCTTCTTTTCTAGTGCTAAAGTTACTAACAGCATAATTTGAAAGATAAAACACAGGACAATGCATGATTTAAATGTTTCAGCAACACTTTCAATATTCTTCCTGTGTAGGGTCCAAATGGTGAACAAGGAAGTCCTGGGATCCCTGGTCCTTTTGGCCCAAGAGTAAGTAACAGAAACTTTTAAGTTTCTGTTGTACATAGTAAAGACTTTAGTGACATAACACTATCCTTGATTCTAAATATTAATTGGTTCATATCCTTTGAAGTTGGCAGAAAATGTATGGGACAAACTTAGCAAATCATTTAAAATAGAAATATCTTGGAATATGGCATACTATGTGTTGTACTGTGAGCTCATGGTAAAATCTCTTACCCAAGTTTTTATATGTTCTCCTATTACATTTCTTATTGGGGGTTAAATTTCCATTGAACATGGATTTTTATAGATGATGAAACCTATTCATGAAGTGGAATAGATTTTGAAGATAGACATACCCTGTTTTTTAATTGTGATAAAGTACTAGAAGAAGTTTAACAAAGATAGTTTGGAAGCAAATCATAAAAGCAAATCAATACTTGCGGATTTCAGAAATTCTAAAATTCATTTAAGTGCTGCTTCTTCTAGGCTATTGGGGTTCTAAGGCAGTTCACACAGATACTTTGGGAAACAGAAAAATTAGAAAAAAAGATGCTGTATTTAAATACAACATAAATTGGGAACAATATTAAGAAGAGCGTTAGGCTGTGATTAGGTTATGTGATGTAAGGACTGATGTTCAACTACAGCAAACACTCAACTTATGTACTTCACTTGTAAAGTGCCTGAAATTCCAACCAAGTTTATTAACAATTTGATGAAATAGTTGCTACCAATGAAAGCTGGTGATTAGCATGTATGTTAGGATTTCTATTGCTGTGAAGAGACACCATAGCCATGGCTGGCTCGCTTACAGTTTGGAGGTTCAGTCAATTATCATCATGGTCAGACATGGTGGTGTGCAGCCAGGCATGGTGCTGAGAAGTAGCTGAAAGTTCTACATCGTTGAGGCAACAGAAAGTCATCTGCGACATGGGTGGTATCTTGAGCATACAAAAGCCTCAAAGCCTACCACACACTTCCTCTAACATGACTATGCCTACTCCAACAAGGCCACACCTTCTAACAGTGCCACTCCCTTTGGGCGCCATTTTCTTTCAAACCACCACCACAGTCGGTTAGAGTTCTTAACTTACCTTGGTCCTTTACCCAGAATTAGTGATGGAAAGTTAACACACAATGAAATTGTAAATGTAACAAAATGCTGAAAGGCCATTTATTAGTTATTAGGGCTGGAATTTGAGCAATCATGATAATTACTCAATCTCTCTAATAGTTCTTTTATTAGAGAGACATTGCAAAGACTTTCCTCTAAACTGCAGTTTTTGTGTTCTGACAGGGTCCTCCTGGACCAGTAGGTCCTTCAGGCAAAGAAGGAAACCCTGGGCCACTTGGACCCATTGGACCTCCTGGTGTGCGGGGAAGTGTAGGAGAAGCAGGACCAGAGGTAAGCTCGCAAGACTTTGTATGGAAGATACTGATATGAAGATGCTTAACTTTGCCAACAAGAGTCTTAAGATAACTCCTAAAATAAGCTTAGAAGTAACCACAGAAGGTTACCTACTTAAGAAGTCCTTCCAAGTCTTTAAATATACAATATTTAGAATATACAAAATGAGAGTTCAAGATACCAAGTCCTTGGATTGCTATTACACTGAGGTCAAATATCCAGCTAAGACCGCATTCATATCAAAGTTGTGCAACTAATTAATGTACTGTTTGAAATTGTGGTTGTCTTAGTTTGCTTTCCTGTTAAGAAACGGTTCATTTTCCCTCATAGTTCATGATACAGCCCATCGTGGCAGGGAAGTAAAGACAACCGGAGCCTGGAGCAAGATGAGCATATGAGTTTGAAAGTTTTCTTTACTGGAAATGACATTCAAGATTTCAACTTAAAGTTTCCAATTCCCAATCTAAGGGTATTTAGCATAAGATGATATCAAATAATAGACATGTTAGTTAGTCCCTAGCTTCTCTGTCTTTAGACATACATCATCAATCTATACACATATGTAATGTGTATGTTTAAGTTTCTGTCTAATGTTTCTCTGATCTTATTTATCTGACCCTACCTGTTTAATCGTTATTCCCCCAGTGACAGTGCCCTCAATTCAAATATGTATTATTTTTATGTAGGTATGTAAGTTTATTTTCATCATAGTCAAGAAAGTTCCCCATTTCTTTCTCCATGAGAAGGAAACAGCTATAAAATTTGGTTTGTGTGGCTCTTAATTTACTTCTTTATGGCTCACAGGTTTTAGTGAGATGAGGCTCTTTCCCTTAGATTAGTGTAACAGGATGTGTGGAGTCATGATGACCTCCCAGGAAATCTGTTGTTTTACTATCATCCGTCTGTCTCCCTATTCTCAGTGTTTTGAGAATAGAAAGCATTTGCATAGAGGTTAAAATGCCTTTCCTGGAGCCTTACAGGGAATGGCAGAGCCAGGCTCTGACACCCAGGGTGTTCTCTCTGCCTGAGATGCGGGCTCCACATCTTTTTAGTTACATGACTCTTTCAAGACTCAGTTCTTCTGAAAAATCAGCGGTATTAATTGAAAGCACTCAACTTGCAATCTTTGCCACTTTTTGGGCTTATCTGAGACTTCACATTCCTTCTATTGTTCCTGAAAAATGAAAAGGCGAATAGGAGCTTCTCAACTTTGTTCAGTACAGAGAATTTTATATTCACCACCATTTGCATACATACGAAAAGACTTCAAGTCTTTCTTCTTGCTTTGGGAAGACAAGACACTCCATATTGGAGGTCTTGTGGCTATTACCCTGGTATTTACACGGAGACTTATAAAACAAGATCCCACACCCCAGCAGCACTTTTGCCTCCTGCACACAGCTGCTTATGAAGAATTCCAGTTGCATTTTGCCTCAAATTATTTTCAAAAGAATGTTACTCTGAACGTGCTTCACATGAGATACATAAGATCATCAAAGAAGACATCAAAGTGAAAAGTTTGGCTTTAAGCTTTGTTTATCTCAGAGCCTGACTTGTAGATTTTTTTTTTTCCCCCTGGAAAACAGCTCTGGGTCACTCCCCATTCTTGCAGTGCTATTGCTTGGTGGGCTAGGCCTGCCTGTTTAAAAAGTGTGAGTCACCCTTCTTCAGTATCCACAAGTTAGTATGCCAAGCTGTAGCAACCAGTGCACCACATAGCAGCAGTTTAGTAGAAACAAAACCAAAACGCTTCTAAATGTCTTCCCAATTGCTCCTTCATTAGGGTCCTCCTGGTGAACCTGGGCCCCCCGGTCCTCCAGGTCCCCCCGGCCATCTCACGGCTGCTCTTGGTGATATCATGGGCCACTATGATGAGAATATGCCAGATCCACTTCCTGAGTTCACCGAAGACCAGGCAGCTCCCGATGACACAAACAAAACCGACCCTGGGGTCCACGCTACCCTGAAATCTCTCAGTAGTCAGATTGAAACCATGCGTAGCCCTGATGGTTCCAAGAAGCACCCAGCCCGGACTTGTGATGACTTAAAGCTTTGCCATTCCACCAAGCAGAGCGGTGAGTTGCTAGGAGCCTGGATCAGTGAAGCATGAGGTTGGGGTTGAGTTAGTCTCCACTGCATCAGGAAAGATTTCTGCAACTTTATAACTAATGGTAGACACAAAGATAAAACTCTTAACATGCCATAGAGCTTATAGTTTTGTGGTAGAGACAACTACATGAAAAATTATAAAGATGATGGATAGCATATACAATATAGGTAGTAGTCTATCAAAAACCCAATTTTGAGGAAGTAGTCCCCACCTTCAGAAAATACTTGCTCATGCATAATTAAAGATGGTTTTTCACCTACAAGATCATTCAGAATAGTATTTAGGTAAACCATTCAGAGATCAGTAAAGTACATGTTTCCCTCAATTATTTGCATTTGGAATCTATTTATTACACTTTAATGTCCTGCCAGTCACTCTTTTGCAATTCTTGGTAGAATGATGGATAGTGAGCTTTTAAGGCAGTTTGGAATGAAGAAGTATATCTTCCTTAGTTGTATGACAGTGTTCTAAGTTTTCCGGCTCCAATAATTTTAAATGATCTAATTAGACCTAGAAAAGAGGTATCTAAAACTGTAAGAATGAGTTGTAAAACACCAGAATTTCAGTTAACTTTTAAATGATGTCAAGGGGGCAAACTAAAAAATGTTCCCTCTAAAAAATATTCACTTTTTATTCATTGTACAATTTGCATCTCCCTTTTCATTTTATTCAAAATTTAATTTTATAATTTATGTAGCATAGCATACACATGTTTATGGACCTAAATAAATACATGTGAGTAGCTATATTTGTCTGTGTATGTATGTGATTGGTATATCTTATTATACAAATCACTTGGATGTCTTGAGTTTGGAATACACAATCTGGAAAAGCGTCTTTGTAATGCAGTTAGCATGGGGAAAGCTCATTTCTCCCTATATGTATATGTGAGTGGCTGTATACATGTGTGTTTGTGTGTTCATATGTGTGTGAGAGCATGTGTATACATGGAGAAAGTTGGCATTAGCTATCTTCCTCAATTACTGTACATCTTAAATGTTAAGACTTGTTTTTCAACTGAGTCCACATCTCATTGTCTTAGATAGTCTAGCTTGTCTGCTTATGCCAGGATTTCTGTTTCTGTCTTTCTACATGCTGGGGTGGCAAGTGGGCCACCGTACCCACCTAGTTTGTACAGATTTGGGGATTTTGGATTCCAGCTCAAGGCCTCAGGCTTTCATGGCAAACACCTTACCTCTTGAACCTTCTCCCCGTTCCCTTAACAATTTCATTTTGAATAACTGGTCAAATCTCTAGTGACAATTTTATAGGCTCATCATATTTGAGATCATCTTCATTTAGCAACTATTTCTATCTTTAAAAAATAGGTGAATATTGGATTGACCCCAACCAGGGTTCGGCTGAAGATGCAATCAAAGTTTACTGCAATATGGAAACAGGAGAGACATGTATTTCTGCAAACCCAGCCAGTGTTCCACTGAAAACCTGGTGGGCCAGCAAGTCTCCTGACAATAAGCCAGTGTGGTATGGTCTCGACATGAACAGAGGATCTCAGGTGAATTTATGTTCACTCCGAATTATGTATTTTACTTTTTTCTTATTTATTATGTTTCTACATTTATTAAAACTTTGCTGTATTTTTGACCAGGTTTATTTTAACTATGTTTACTTTGAAATGATAGTTCTCACTATAAATGCAAAATCTTTTTCTAAATAAGTTTTATCAAGATTAATTAATATGAATTTAGAATTATAGTTTTTCCTTTTAGTAAAATGAGTAAATAAGAAAGAATAAATAATGTTTAGTATTAGTTCCTTTAAATACACCACTGGGTATGTAGTAGAGTCAGAGGGTGTTGTGATAGGAGCAGTAGGGTTGTGTCCTGCCACCCGGCTCGTGCACGGCAGGCTGCATCCCACCACCCGGCTAGCTTTATACCTGAAATAATTACATGGAAACTGTATTCTTTTAAACACTGCTTGGCCCATTGGCTCTAGCCTCTTACTGGCTAGTTCTCACATCTAGATTAACCCATTTCTAATAATCTGTGTAGCACCACGAGCTGGTGGCTTACCAGGGAGATTCTAACCTGCGTCTGCCTTGGAGAGGAAAATCATGGTGACTGCCTGACTCGGCTTCTTTCTCCCAGCATTCTGTTCTGTCTACTCCACCTACCTAATTTTCTGTTCTATCAGGGTGAAGCAGTTTTCTTTATTAATTAACTAATGAAAGCAACAGATAGATACAAGACCCACCTCCATCAGGAGGGGTCTTATTTCAGCCCAGGACACCTGGGTTGTAGCTGGAACTTATTAAATTACTAAATCTTTTAAAACCTTATCGCTACTTTAAAGAGCGGGTGGTAAGGCTGAGCTCACTGTCTCTGCGAATGCTAGGGCTTAGTGTGATGTCTAGAAAGATAAGAGCTGATGCGTGCTAGATACATTCTAGGAATCCCTTGAAACTGTGAACTATCCCATACGCTTACTAATTTTTCTAATTAGGTGGTGGTTTCTGTGTTTTCGTCTACCTTATGCTTCTGTTTCAGTCTAGTGTTCAGAGTTTATCAGGTCTTGTGTGGTGTTTTCTATTACAAAATCAGCATACCATCCCAGCTTACCTTGTCCCAGTTAATATGGTATGGAAGAGCTGTAATTCTGGATAGTGAAAATAAAAATTCAAATATAAATAGCTAAAATGTGGTGTAACCAAAATGGTATGCCAGAAATCAAAATGATGCCACTGGAAGCAGAACTCAAAGCTGTGGATGAGAAAGAAAAAGCTAATTGGAAATGAGTTTTGGATATTTGTTTTATAGAAAATAATATTTCTGTAAGTATGTAACTGTTCAGTAAAATAGATTTATACTTACATTTAATTCCTATTTTATTCTGATTGGTGAAAAAGCTGAGTTGTATTTATTAAGTATAATGCATATAATATGTATAAAATTAAAGCAGATTTTAAAATATTTAATTTTTCTCAGGGAAATTAGAGTCCTTTTTACCTCTTCTTTGAGGTCATAAGGACACAGGTATTTATGACTATGCATAGATATGTTCCTTTGGGTAGGTATACTATCTTATTATATGAAAACAAAGTAATATTTTTTTCAAATTCGATTTGTCTATGGTCAGTTAGTCCTCTATCTATCTGTGCACCTGTCATCAATCTGCCTCTCTTTGGGTGGCATTATGAGTCCCTGGCTATGCTCGGTCACATCGACTCCTTCTGTTTCTCTAGTTCACGTACGGAGATTACCAATCACCTAATTCAGCCATCACTCAGATGACCTTCCTGCGCCTCTTATCCAAAGAAGCCTCCCAGAACATCACTTACGTCTGCAGGAACACCGTGGGATACTTGGATGACCAAGCCAAAAACCTCAAGAAAGCTGTCGTGCTCAAAGGGTCAAATGACTTGGAAATCAAAGGAGAAGGAAACATTAGATTCAGATACACAGTTCTTCAAGACACCTGTTCCGTAAGTGCCTTTGGAAATACACTCTCTGTAACTCCCTTTCTATTTTCAGCAAGTAAAGTTACTGAATCTGTCTTAAACTTGTGTGAGTTAAGCTTAAACCCCCAGTCAGAAACTTTAGTGAGTCTGCAATAGAGGAATACTGATTTGCGCGTCTCCTTTCTGCCACGGACACTAGCAGCACACTTAACTTGAGCTGTTTACGTCACTGCTGTTATAATACAGAAAGCCGCCATGGGACGGTGTTGCTGCGCCGAATTCTTAGAAAACTTGTGCATGCCACTCACCTGTTGTCCTGTTGAATTCCAGAAGCGGAGTGGCAACGTGGGCAAGACCGTCTTTGAATACAGAACGCAGAACGTGGCCCGCTTGCCCATTATTGACCTTGCTCCTGTGGATATTGGCAGCTCAGACCAGGAATTTGGCATCGAGATCGGGCCGGTTTGTTTCATGTGACAGAAGCCCATATACATTGACAACGAGCACAGCCATTGATGACCATACCTGCGGTAATAAGAACTGCCACCCGTGACCACCACCTTTCACAAGAATTTTTGCCTGTTTGAGGTTGATCCTGAGACTCTTGAAGTAACGGCTGATCCTGCGTCAGCTTTGTACATACGGTCTGAAGTGCCTGGCCTCTTTATCCTTCGGAATATTTATTTTACTTACAATCCTCCAAGTTTAATTGACTTAAAAATACTTTTCGATGCGGCAGTTTAGATTGAAGATGACCGATGACAGTGACCACCTTTTCCAAAAAAGTAAACCGATTAAGAAATAAATACGTTTTCATCAATTCATTTCACGGTAATGAATAAATTGCTTAGTATTTATGAGGAAACTCTTCTTTGTAGCAGGTAGCTTATAGAGCGGGGTGAAAACCTCAGCACATGTTGACTTCGCTTGGCTGCAGTCTGGAAAATAGAGAGCAGTGCCCTTCCGTGTCCCCTTATTCCCAGATCATCAACGAAAAATGAATGCAAAGTATTTTACTTCGTGGCTGAAGCTCTCACGAGTGTTGTGAGATTTTAATGCCATTACAGGAATTCCTCAAGAAGAATATAACATCTCACATTTCCATTTCTTAAATGAAATCATTAAACAACACACAGTCGTTGAATTTCAGGAGGAAAGAAAAACTCATGATTGCTTCAGTTTTCCAGTTTATTTTTGCAAAACTGATGCATTTTGATTTTTTCATTCAAATTTAAGAGTAACATTTTCCTATTTTTTCCCTTTTTTTCAATACTAGTAGAATCTATATTTGCGTTTTCTCATGTAAGAAGATATTGAATTCAAAACATTGCCAAGAAGCAATTACCCACATGATTCTCTAAACACACCCCCACAGAGAGACTCCCCCACAGGTACAATCTCATTTGTTTTTTCTAAAGCCTATCACAAAGGACAGATCTAGAAACCCAGAGTTGTGACGATCACTCAAATAATAATGTGAGGATTGGAATTAGAACATTCGTAAGAAAATATGACCCAACATTTCTTAGCATGAGCTACCTCATCTCTAGAAGCTGGGATAGACTTCTGTTCTTGTTTATACTTTAGATCTTGAAAGGTGCTGTGCTTCTGTTGTTCTTCCAGGACTGGAGAGATAGGCAGGGCTGAAATAGTATTACTTTTCTCTTAATGATGGTGCTAAAATGATCTCTATAAAATTTTCTAAAAAATAAAGGTTATTTCACCAATGCCATTTGTAAACACAGAACAGTTAAACATCCCATTTCTGAGAGACAGAACATTGTTCCAGGGCCTGTTGACTGTTCCTCTCATACTATATTTAGAATGCTTTGTATTACTTGCATGTGTCTTGGTCCAGGGCACACAGGTCCTCTTGCGTCTCAAAAGGTTTTTTTTTTTTTTTTCTTAATTGTGACTCTTTTGCTCCATTGTTATTTCTTACTCAAAAATAAATAGTTTGGGCCTTCCCAAAGGACAAGTCACGCACGCAACTCTGGTTATGTATCTCTGCAAAGCAAGGAATTAAATGCACGCTTCTGTCACATCAGTTGTTCTCATTTTGTGAATTCCTTTGAACGGATGAGATCCTTCTAGCTCCCAATAGTGAAAACCAAGGTCTTTTGGTAGTTAGGTTTATCATTTAATAGAAGCAACGAGTACCTTCCATTATGTCTGCACCGACTTACAGAGAAGACTGTCTGTAATACTGCCCTCAAAGGTATGAAGACATCAATGAAGACAGTCTTAGAAAACTCTGGCTAGTGATTGATGAAGAGTGAAGTTAATGAAAATTCCACAGTTGAATAAACTTATACTAAAACATGCCTCAATGTGTACCAAGGACGAATTTAGCCTGAGTATTATCAGCATTTTATTTTCAGTGTCTGTTTCACTGATTTTTATTTATTTATTTATTAAAGATTTTTGTCTCTTCCCCGCCACCGCCTCCCATTTCCCTCCCCCTCCCCCGATCAAGTCCCCCTCCCTCATCTGCTCGAAGAGCAATCAGGGTTCCCTGCCCTGTGGGAAGTCCAAGGACCACCCTCCTCCATCCAGGTCTAGTAAGGTGAGCATCCAAACTGCCTAGGCTCCCACAAAGCCAGGACATGCAGTAGGATCAAAAACCCATCGCCATTGTTCTTGAGATCTCAGTAGTCCTTATTGTCTGCTATGTTCAGCGAGTCTGGTTTTATACCAGGCTTTTTCAAACTAGACCGTAAAAGACTTATCAACCCAATTATAAAATGGGGCACTGAGCTGAACAGAGAATTCTCAACAGAAGAACTTCAAATGGCCAAAAGACACTTAAGGTCATGCTCAACTTCCTTAGCCATCAGGGAAATGCAAATCAAGACAACTTTAAGATACCATCTTACACCTGTCAGAATGGCTAAAATAAAAAACACCAATGATAGCCTTGGCTGGAGAGGTTGTGGAGAAAGGGGTACACTCATCCATTGCTGGTGGGAATGCAAACTTGTGCAACCACTTTGGAAAGCAGTGTGGTGGTTTCTTAGGAAATTCGGGATCAACCTACCTCTGGACCCAGCAATACCACTCTTGGGAATATACCCAAGAGATGCCCTATCATACAACAAAAGTTCATAGCAGCATTGTTTGTAATAGCCAGAACCTGTTTCACTAATTTGATTATTATCTGAGATCAACATTTTTAATTTGACTATATCACTAAGGATGTTTGATATTTTCTTGGATTATTTTTAAATCCAGCCTGTATAAGTGGTACGGCTTCATATAAGAAATCCAGAAACACACGTTGATTTCCATTTATTAAAAATGCTAATAGCTTCCACCCACAGAAATACCAGTTCTTGCCCGGATGTCGGGAATGCTACTTTCTAGCCCAAAGGTTCAAATCTGAGTCTGTGTTCTGGGCACACAGGTTTCTTCAGAGCAGGAGATTTCTTTACCTCTATCTCGGATGCTAGATAACCAAAAGCAAAATAGGGGGGAGAGTGGCATTTCTTTATTGATAATTTATTAAAAATACAAATAAAGCTCTCTCTAATTAGCTTGAATGAACAAAAGGAAGCCAAGCTAGCAAATGAATGGTGTTTAAAAGAGTCCCAAACTCATAGCACAATTTAATAACTTCCGGCTTCGTTCACTGTAATTTGTTCCTGATTTTAAAACGATTCTATTTAAAAATTTATAAACATCATCCTTTCCCCAAAATGGCATTATGGATCTATTTAGTTAGAGATTTTATTACTGTGATATAACACCATGACCTAAAGCAACCTGCGGAGGAAAGAGTTTCTCTCACTTACACTAGCTCCTCGCATTCCATTTTAAAGGGAGTCAGAACAGGAACTCAAGCTGGGCAGGAACCTGGAGGCTGAGCTGATGCAGGGGACGTGGTGAAGGGTTTCTTATGGCCTTGCTCCACATGGCTTGCTCAAACTTGCTTTTTTTATACTAGCCAGTCACTCACCGAAGGCTGAGTCCTCCCGGATCAATCATTAGCCAAGACAAGGTCCTATGGACTTGCCTACATACCTATCCTATGAAGGCATTGTCTCAATTAAGATTTTTTTCTTCCCAAGTGATGCTAGCTTATGTCAAGTTGAGAAAACACTACCTAGCTCAGGTTCAGTAAGAAAATACAAAAGAAAAAAAATCTGGGCAAAGCAGTAGTTGGAGCTATCACATGCTAATCTACCATAGCTCAAGAGAACCCATTTTCCTTAGAAATTACAAAGAATTGAGAAGACATTAAGGAACCATTAAAAGTTGATTGGAAAAAAAAAAAACAAAACCTAAAAGCGGCAACACTTGCCCCGAGCCATAGACAGTCTGTAGAACACAGGGCATGTCAGTCCGCTGATTTTCTTTCTTTTTCATATCAAAATAGCCACTCAAGTTACCTCCTCAGAAGTAGGATGAACAGAGAGAGAGAGAGAGAGAGAGAGAGAGAGAGAGAGAGAGAGAGAGAGAGAGAACACAGGCTGGAGGAGGCTAGAGATCCACTTGCCTCTGCAAAAGGGGGTTGGAAGTGGGCGGGGCTTGACTCTTAAAGGGATAAAGGAACAGGGTACCCAAGTGACAGCACAGGACATCAGCTCCTGACAGTTACTGATACTCTTTTCTGCACATTTGTTACAAAGGTAGGGAAACATATTTACAGAGAAACATAAATTTTCTTGGCATTTTTGCCAAATCATCATTTATTCATTGAATGAATAATAAAAATGTAATACTATATAACTGCAAAGTATACTCAGAATATTTTCATTCTTGATTCATGTACTATTTATGCATATGTCATCTTTAATACTTATAGTTGTAGCATACAAAATGCACAATAGAGAAATTATTTTTGTCCACGGTAATAGTGTCATAAAAATAACTTTTAGGAATTAATGGAGCAAAGGAAATATTAGAGTGAGCATGACATAAAACTAGTAACAGTAACAACTTATCATCACATAAGGAAATTAATATATGAAAATGCAAATATTTTTCTAAATTAATAGCTGAATCCAGTCATCATGGACTCTTTCACCTATGAAACATGACAAAGTCAGGCTCTTGGTGTGAAAAATATGAAAGAAAAAAATGAATTAAGGTGAGAAACTTTCTCAGCCAGCAAGCATAATAGGAAGGCATATTTCTCTCATCCATGACAGCACAAGGTACACGAGGCAGTGGGCAGGTACCACTCTCGGCCTCTCGCATCCACAAGACTGCCAGCAGTATCAGCTTTAGTGTGTACACCAGTCAAAGTACAGGGACCACTCTCGGCTGTGCTACAGCTGCTGAAGGGCAGGGCCAGCTCCACCACCACCCGCTGCCACTGTCATGGGTGGCAGGGGGAGGCAAGAGACAAAGTGGGGGATCAGCAATGCTCAGAGGACAGATGCGGGTGGGAGAGCTGTAGTAATAAGGGCGGCGGGGCTGCGTCCCCAGCACCTCAGCTGCCTGGCTAGCTTATGCCCGAAATAACAACACACAAACTGTATTCATTTAATCACTGCTTGGCCCATTTCTATCTAGCCTCTTCTAGGCTAATTCTCACATATTAATTTAGCCCATTTCTAATCATCTGTGTAGCGCCCCTAGGTGCGCTTACTGGGAAGATTCTAGTCTATGTCCATTCTGGGTCGGAGCTTCATCGCGTGCGTGCGTCTGCCTGGGAGCTGGGAGCATGGCGTCTCTCTGAGGCGTCTGCTCCCGAGAGGAGAGCTGTGGAGTCTGAGCTCACTTCCTCTTCCTCCCAGTGTTCTGTTCTGTTTACTCCTCCCACCTATCTTCTAACCAATGAGGGCCAAGCAGTTTCTTTTTATTTAACCAATGACCTTCCTCCATCATTTCCCCTTTTTCGGTTTAAACAAAAAAAAAAAGGCTTTAACTTTAACATAGCAAAAGTACATATATCGAAACAGTTATCAAGTAAAAGTTACAATAATCTTTATCATAACTAAGGAAAACTATAACTAACAATTCTTAACTCCATCAAAGACTCCAGAAAGATACAATACTTCCTAAGCAAACAAGAAAAAAGCAACTTTTAAAACTCTAGAAATGACAGAGACATCTCGCTGCCTGGACAGTCAGTTACCCAAAGTTCCTCTGTACCGTTGGGGCATCCATCTTCAGCCTTCAGGCCCATGGTATCCAGCAGACATTTTCATAAAGCAGGAAAATTCAAAGTCAGTTCAGTCACTATCTGTTGTGTCCTGCAGAATGTCTCGCAGACTCTTTCATGAATCAGGAACCCCGAAAGATCATCTCACCTTAGGCAAGTTCAGTAGTCCTCTCTCTGTGGGTTCTCTGTGTCCAGTTTATGCAATAGTCCAGGCAAGAGCAGTTTCTTGCCCAAATGGCTATCAAACTCCATAACGAGCCTCTTCGATGCCCATCTTAATCTTGAAGTAGATTGGTGCTGCCAGAAGCAGAGTGTCTCATTGTCATGAAAAGTCCTAAGTTATTAAAACATTTAAAATGCCATATTCTATAATCTTTGAAAAATATGAAGAATGTCTATCTAAAATATATCTACGCACATCTAGAAAATCTTAACTAATATGACTACAAACTTGACTATTATTTATGATTATCCATCAACAACCTATATTTCCTAATTATACATTACATTTTAATAATGAACTACACAATCACAATACCTTAATCAATATAAGAAATACATATACATATAACAAAATTGACCTTAAATCTCTATCAATAAAGCAAAATCTATACTAATGCAAATTATTCATACCTATATCATATCCCCCTTTAAATGTAAAAGAATGTTTATAAACCATATTTGGGAACATGGGCGCAGTTTTTTCTCTCCAAACTGCTTCCTGCTGAATGGGGGCGTCGTTAATTAGGTCTTTCATGGTATAACCTGTGTGCTAGTTTCATCTCAGTTGGCAGTTGAGAGAAGCAATTTTCTGAAGATGTTCACAACAACCCTTCAGGAGGGCGTGGTCCATCATACCAAATCGGAATAGAAGAAATGAACAGGGTCTCATCCTCTGTGAAAACAAAAGAAGAAATTCCTTTCCAAAGCATCATGTCCTTAGATCCAAATTTCAAAGTCAAGGCATTTTCAAAATATCTATGTTGGATTAGTTCAGCAGCATTTATAAACAAATATCCTTTAGCAGTTGTTGCTCTTTTCTCAGCATTCAGACAATTCAAAGAGAGCACAATAGCATACAGTATCAAGATTCTCTGTGTATTTTCCATCTTTGTGCAGCTTTATTTTAACCTCTATTTTGTTTATTTTTACTTTTATTTTTTATTCTCTGTATATCTTTGTTCTGAAGTAGCTCTTGTAGACCGGGCTGGTCTCGAACTCACAGAGATCCGCCTGCCTCTGCTTCCCGAGTGCTGGGATTAAAGGCGTGTGCCACCACTGCCTGGCTATCTTTGTCCTGGAATAACTCTGTAGACCAGGCTGTCCTTGAACTCTCAGAGATCTGCCTGTCTCTGCCTCCCAGGCATTGGGATTAAAGGTGTATGCTACTGCACCTTGAACTCACAGAGATCTGTTTGTCTCTGCCTTCTAGGCACTGGGATTAAAGGCATGTGCTACCACACCTTGAAGTCACAGAGGTCAATCTCCCTCTGTCTCCCAAGTGTTGGGATTAAAGGTGTGTACTACCACACCCAACAACTCTCTTCCTTATTTTTTTTTAGTTTAAGAACTTCAACTTTTAGCCTGCATATATTTTTAACACACTTCAAACCATTTAGAAATTTTCTTTGTCTTTGAATCTCTCTTTACTGTATCTCTCTGTTTTTCTGACCACATGAGTCTTTAATTTACCAAGCAATATCAGTAGGACTAAAGCCGTGGCTTTGACGGCTGGATCCAGCCCATTCCTTAGCTTTCCAGCCTGATGGCTGAGGTACTGGCTGTAGCCATGTTTACTGCCACAACTCTACGGCATTTCAAGGTCCCTGCCAGCAAGCGAGATTCAGCAGCCTGTGCTTGCAAACCGCACGAACCGCCTGTGTAAAAGAGTCAGAGTTTGCCCTGGCAGGACATCCCAGAAAGCTGGCATTTTTAAACGGCGCAGCTTTTTTCCTGCTATGGCTGAAAACCGAAAAGCATGCATTCAGCTTTTCGTCAACACCATTTAAGTGTTTCGTGGCAGGACCTCTTAAGAGCTGCAGGGTTTTGTAGCTGAAGCTGAGTCAGGAAGCCTCTCTTAGATGAGAGTGCTTGCTTGCCTCTAGCAAGCAGAGGAGACCCGAGAAATTGTTGCTATCCAGAAAACATGCTTTACTCTTTCCCAAGCTTTTTCAGGCTTTCTGTGGATTCAGTTGTCCATGTGGGAGCCTCGGGGGCATGAGAACGGAAGAGCTTGTCTTATCCCTTACCAACTGTAATAATAGGCAGAGCAGGTCTTGTACATTGTCTGGGCAAGACAGTAGAGTAGGTCTTGGTAGAGAGAGTGTGGAGAAGCTGACCTGTGGGCAGGAGGACCGGCCCTGCTCCTTGCTGCCTGTTGCATTGGGTAAGCTAACAAAGGCGGTGCTAGTGACCCTGCCAACCAATAAGGTGACATCCGGCTGGCGCTGCTGCCAAGGACAATGCGCGGGTCCATGATTCAAGAGCAGTTGAGGTCTGTGTGGATGTCCCTGATCTTTATTGCTACCAAGAGCCATATGGATGTCAGGGGTCTAGGCTGCCACCCAGTGCATTTTAGTGTCCAAGGGCTGAGCCTCTGTTGGGTCATACAGATCTAGGTGGCCAGCCTTGCCATCTGGGGCCTTGGTGTGGCCCAGGCCTGGACTGCTGCTGCCTGGGGTCATGTCTGGTCCTTGGCCCTGCAGCATCTTCAGTCTGTGGTGAGGTTTGTGCTCCTGCTGCCATCAAAAGCAAAGGATTGGGCTACACAGAGTTGGTCCTGCCCCTCGCCAACTGTGGCACTTGGGAAAGCAGGCCCTGCACCTCACATGTTTAGTACCATAATCAAATATTTAAAAAAAAATTGCTGGTCATGGGGAAAAGGCTCTTTAGAATTAATCTATGTAGCTGGCTAGGATTTAATATATTATCAAAGCTAGCTTGAGTTTATCATTTGACAGCACATTTTCTTTTTAAAATACGGTAACAAAACAGTTTTAAAATGGACAGAATATTACAATATTTAAAACCTCTGAATTTATTGGTGTAAGAATTATGGAGTAGTTTAATACTTTTAGTATGGGAATGAAAAAAGGCATACATCAAATAAAGCCGGAAGGAATGCATTCTGTAAGACATTTTTGCACGCATCACGAGACACTCAGGACATAACCTTAAAGTATATTTAAACGGAGAAAAAAACTGCAATAAATACGACACAATTGTTGAATAAAGTTTATCTGAAAAGACAAAATAATGAGAACGGACCAGCCCCAAGGTTCCCTCAGGGTTCAGAGAGGAATCTACAGCTAGCGGAAGACTCGGGATCTGAAGAGAAAAAAAATCAATCTCTCACTTCGTACTTTTTTTGTGCCAATTTCTTTACTGTTCTGCTGTGCTGTAAAGTTTTCAGTTTACACACACACACACATGCACACACATTCACACACACACACACACACACACACACACACACACACACAGCAATCCTGTGGTAATAGCAAGGTTTCAAGGCTCGAATTTCTTAGGGTCATAAAACAGATAAGAACTGGCCCAAGCGAAGCTGTCTGCTTTCTTTATAGCCCCTCAGAGCCCCTCAGAGATACATGGCTAGAAAGGTGCCCAGGCAGCCAGAGGCAAAAAAGTTGATTTAGGAGGTTTTAAATTCTAAGAAGAGAGAAGGGGAAATCCATGCATGATACTGCCTTCCTAGGTATTGATTAATTAATGTGTTAATTAATTAATCAATAATTAATTAATTATTGATCAATACATGTGAAAGAAAGAGGGAAGGGATGCAGTGATTAGGCACTCTCTCTGCTGGCAGGGTTGCTATGGTAACCAGTGTAACTGCAGAAGAAGACATGTGGAGTCTGGTCCATGTTAGCATTTAGACCAACGTAGCTAGCTAAAAGGGACATCTCAGATTCATGAATTACATCTACCACCCCAAGCAGTTAGAACAAGGAGAATTTGTGGTTATAGAGTACAAAATCCGGAGCCTGACAATTTCACCTGCACATGCCAAATGGTGGTGCCTGTCCCATGCTGTCTGTGTGATAGGGATGGCTTCTCTCTGGAGCTGGCTAAATAAACAATGGCTTTTTCCTGTTGTCTCTCAGGGTTAGGACAGAGACAGGAAATTTCCTACATGAAAATCTTCTATCCGTAAGCTGAGGTGAGAGTTGGAGTACGGAATTAATAGCATTTTTAGCTTTTAGAGCCTGGGTTCAGCTGAGGTTAGCACTTTCCCAAGTTGGCTGCAGGGGAATTTGGGATGCCCAAGCTCCTTATCAGGAAGGACTATGAATCAAAAATCTCAGATGTGCCATAGCCCTCTCTTTGAAGGTCCCAAATGTGCTCTGTCTGAAAGACTCCTCTCTTGACCAAATATCCTGCCAAGAAAAGATAATTGCAGGGGACTTACTTCTCAGTTTATCTCAAGGAACGAAGCTGTGGGAACAAAGGTTGTTTTTCGACTGTGTGATAAATTTTCTCACCGGGGTCCCACGGTGTGGAGAGAGTCACCTAATATACCAGTACATAGAAAAAATTGTGTCCAATAGTTAATACACTCCTGAGTCTTTTGGAGACAGGTCCCGCTAGAGTAAGAGGGTGCTATGATTTCACATGTGATTTACTACGAGAATGGCTGTTATTCAAGAGGTGGTACCCCAGCTCCTTGCATCTGGGTCTACCTCCGTCAAAACCCATTCTGGTGGGTTGACCTTCTGATTTATTAGCTGAAATCTCACTGCGTAATCCTGCGGATGGCGGCAACGAAGTAGACATTGAAGATGTGTGAAGTACTTGGTAGGTAATTTACTGAGCGGCTGAACTTGTGGGAGACAGATGACCTCACAGGAAATAAAAACAATGGAAGTAATAACGCAAAATTCTACCAATTTTCACAATTTATGTCAGGCAGTATCAGTGTACTGGATAACAGACGAAGCAAAATTCTCACGAATACTTTCTATCTCTTTTGTCCACTGGATTGAAGAGAGTATAAAATAATCTTCTCAAGTCATTTTATCTAGAGTTCACAGAAATACGAGAAGACTCCTGATCAAAGTGAGCTATGGACAGGTCAGGGAATGGGAAAATTGGGGTGCCCTCGGAGAATATTGATTTTGTTTAATTTCAAGTGGTTTGATTCATGATTTGGAAAATAGCATATAAATACATACATAAATATTGTAATATGAGTGGCAGGGCTGTGTCCCGCCACCCAGCTAGTTTTACCCGAAATAATTACGTGGAAACTGTATTCTTTTAAACACTGCTTGGCCCATTAGCTATTGGCTAGCTCTTATATATTGATCTAACCCATTTCTAATATGCTGTGTAGCACCACGAGCTGGCTTACCAGGAAAGATCTTAACCTGCGTCTGTCTAGAGTGGGAGAATCATGGAGACTGCCTGACTCGGCTTCTTTCTCCCAGCATTTTGTTCTGTCTACTCTGCCTACCTAATTTTCTGTCCTATCAGGCCAAGCAGTTTTCTTTATTAGTTAACCAATGAAAGCAACAGATAAGATACAAGACCCACCTCCATCATATGAAAATAAAGAACACTGAGAAATGATGACAGACTGATATATACAAGATAGCCTAAGAGATAGTTGGAACCACATGCTTCTCATTTGTATCTGCTCCCACATATTGGCACTTTCGCTTAGGAATATACAATGCTTTATCATCTGATGCTACAGAAAGTGACCCAATGCTTTCTTTACTGTTTCTATCATTTACTTGGTAAAACTATAAGACATATCACTGTATTGAATGAATATGTGGCACAGGTTATACGCAAGGGAATTATGGCCAATCTGTGTAAAACAGATTGGGCTTTGAAGAGGAGCATGGGCAAAAACAGCTCAGAAGTTGCTTTTTCTTAGTGAATCTTGAAGGACAAAGGCAGTGTTGAGTAATGGGAAGCATGGGCCAGCACAACAACATGGACAAAGGTAAAGCTCTTCAAAGTCTGGTTTGTTTGGGGAACCCCTACTGGGTTGGCATGCAGTTAATGGTAAACAAGGGGCTCATGGGAAAGGCAAAGAGATAGGGAAACATATCATACATGGACATGGAGGCGTATGTGCTTCTGACGACATTGGAAATTATTCTGAAGGTATTTGGGGAACCGAGTTTTAGTTTGGAGTGTAACCACACCCTCTAGAGGCCTTCTGGTATTTAGTGAGAGATATACCTGTGGCTGGACTTTGTGGATGTGCCAAGTACGTTGAAAATTTTACATGCACACCTATCTCCACGTACAAAAGTATGTTCAAACCAAAGCATATCAATGGAACTCTCATCGCTAAAGACAGACTGATTTTAGGAATGTAGAGTGCGCACGGAGATTTACCTGGGAAAGAAGTCACTTTGACAAAAATTCTAGGGCAGAGCTTTTAATGAGACTGGAGCAGGAAATGAAAAATCAACACCACTTCCGCTGGTAAAAGAGCTGCATCTGGAAGATATTTAAGAAACAGAATCAGAGTCACTTGAAAGTGAGGAGGTGGGGAAGCAGGTTATGTATGTTTATTCTTTAGTTTCTGATTTGGGTAGCTGACAGAGTTGTGACAACATTGATTGAGAAAGATAATGGGAAAGAGAGCTGATGAGGCTCTGCTTGCTGTCTTTAGATCAACTGGAGCTACGTCAGGACAAGGTTCAGAGAGTCAAAGGTTATGTGGGCTGTGTGGGAGGTCCTTCTGTCTATGTGTTGCTTTTATTGGTTAATGAATAAAGAACTGGCTTGGCCTATAGCATGGGAGGAGGAAGATGGAGTCAAGGAAGGACCTCCCACACCATGGCTGAGTTAGTGTCAATAGTTCAGGCTACACTATTGCTAAAAGTCTTAGCTGGGATTATTCTTGTAGATTTTGGAAAATTTCCCTTGAACTAGGTGGATATTGGCTGAAAAGTAAAGGATAACCATGCTACAATTCACAGAGACGCTAGGCAACAAGGAGGGTTCGAGTGTGCAGCCTTGTGTCTCCCTAGGAAGGGGAAATAGAGTAGATTTGGTAGTGAACTGGTGGCAGGTAAGGATGGAAACACGAGGATTCAGGTGGGAGAGCTGGGGAGAAATCACTGAAAGAGATGACTGAAGAAGAGGGCGAATTTCTTGGTGAGGTAAAAATTTCTTTCTTTCTTTTTTTTTTTGTTCTTTTTGTTTGTTTTGTTTTGTTGTGTTGTGTTGTGATTTGAGACAGGATTTCTCTGTGCAGCCCTGCCTGTCCTGAAACTCACTCTTGTGGCAGACTTCTCAACCAGCGAGAAAGAACAACCACCACACGAGGATTCTTCTCAGATCACGCTTTATTGGAGTGCCCTTGGTTGAGAGAGAGCATGAAGTGAAGGGGGCCCGAGTGCATTAAGTCAGCTGCTTATATAGGGAAATGGCACACAGGTCGCCCTGTGATTGGCTGCCACCAACAGCTGACACCAGACTGCATCGGGATAGGCCCAGGGACCCTTATCCACCCCGCATGCGGGAAGCAGGGGACACACAGCTCTCAAAGGCTTAGCCAAATATGGAGTTGTTTATTTCCAACAAGACAGGATGTCGGCGCCATCTTGTAATGGCAATCCTGTCCTGCTCACTACACACTCTGTAGACCATGTTGGCCTCAAACTCAGAGATCTGCCTGCCTCTGCCTCCTGAGTCCTGGGATGAAAGATGTGTGCCACCACTGCCTATGAAAGAATCTATTTTTAATAAAGGAAATTATGTTTCAAAAAGCTAGGTAAGACTCATCGCCAGTTGTGATGGCACACGCAAGTAGGATTTGCTGAAGGAGGCAGAGGCAGGAGGATCACGATTTCGAGGTCATCCTGGACTACATAATTTTAGCTCGGAGGTGGTGGTGCACACCTTTAATCCCAGCACTTGGGAGGCAGAGGCAGGTGGACCTCTGTGAGTTCACGGCCAGCCTGGTTTACAAGAGCTAGTTCAGGGATAGGCTCTAGAGCTGCGGAGAAACCCTGTCTTGAAAAACTGAAAAAAAAAAAAGAAGAAAAAACTCATCAAGCCGTTGTTAGATCAATGGGTGTGAACAAATCATGGACAAAGACTTTAGCCGTTGTTAGATCAATGGGTGTGAACAAATCATGGACAAAGGCTTTAGGAGCTGAACAGTTGGCTAAGAAGAACAGGTCTCTGGGAAGAAGTTGGAGTAAAGAGAAAATAAAGAGAAGAGATGGAAAGGGAGATTTTTAAAGAAAAGAGAACCTTTAGAGGAAGAGAACTTTACTCCAGCTGTGACTCTGTGATGTCACATCTTTTTTCCCCCTCTCATTTCCAGAATTTCTTGATTAAATTCATGAAAATCTGTGTCAGGGACTATGGTGGAAGCTGAAAATTCTGGTTGAAAATTAAGTAGGTGAAGACTTGCTGGGACTCTTAAGGAGCCACCAAGTTAAAATTGTGCTTATTTTGCAATGTTATATATTATTTTTGGTTATAATTTTTTTGCCATAGTAAAAACCTTAAGTGATTTAATTTACACATTTTAAAAGGTAAATTTTTCTTTCTGATTTTTTCAATGAATGTGATTTGCCACAAGTTAAGGGATAATAACCTCTTGGAACTACATACATATAAAACTGTTGGGTTAAATACCATCTGTGTCTTAAGTAATTGGTCAGCAGATGGATGAAATATAACACGGAGACTGAAATGGAGGAATTGAGGCAGGGTTGTGGTGGTAGTGTGAGCTGCTTTCCTAACAGCCAAGGCTATGAGGTATATCTTCTAACGAAGGGCAGCTGGAGACACGGACTGACTACAACTGTTAGTTTAATGAGATAACGTGAATTGCAAACATCTTTGTTTCGAATTGAAGCTTTAAGGTTCAAGAGGATACTGAGGTTGAAAGCCTTGTGAGTCCTCAGACAGGTTTCCTCCAGTGATGCTGAGCACCACAGGCTCTCTTGGACAGCAATGGCCTTCCGGCCTTCTGACTGTACTTCTGCTGACTCCACTAAGGGCAAATTCAAGAGGAATTTTGAAAATCAGATTGACTCTCTCTCTCTTTTTTTTTTTTTTAAAATCATTACAGCAATGGTGTCTACTTTCTGCTTATTTTCCTTTTTATCCCTACAGCCCTTGTCAGCTCTCAAAATTAAATCTTCCTCTTTTCCAACTCTGGAATCCAAGTTGGGATGATCGTTGGTCCACACCCCCTTTCAAAGAAGTACCTTTCCCCTGTTGGATGTTTTGTTCTCTGAGATCATTGTTTTGGAGACAGATGATTTCATCGGCCCTCTGTCCAAGGATAGTTTCCACAGCGATTAGCCAGCCATGACCTAGTCTTCTCCAGCCACTCACAGTTTGTATTGTGTTCAGTTACCCTTCCAGATGAATCACTTCGGTGTTTAGCTTCCACGTAGGAGGCTGTGAGAAAGGCTGCAGTTGAGGAACTTGGTACTTAGTCTTTTCTGAAGGGAGACCCCCCTCCTCACAGGACTGTTGAAGTCTTCCTTCAATGTCCCACATCTGCCTTCTTTTGCATGATTTCACAGCACGTGTCTCTACAGCCTGTCACTCTTTCTTGAAGAAATGTGCTGTACTTTTTTGCTCTGATGATTGTCTCATCTTTTTCTCGAAATAGCAGATTTGGGGTTCTTTCTTCTATCACAAGTATTGCTGTTTGTAATGCGATTTCTTAGTTTTGAAACAAATTTTGAATCTTCTTTACCAGATATTAAGCGGCCATTCAGATTTCCTTCTAGATCAGTGGTTCTCAACCTTTCTAACACAACAACTCTTTTATGCAGTTCCTCATGTTCTGGAAACCCCTGACAATAAAATTATTCTGTCTCTACTTCATAACTATAATTTTGTTGCTGTTAGGAATAGTGATGTCCTATGAGGGTGTGAGGGTCTTGACCCACAGGTTGAGAACTGCTGTAAATGATTATGTTTATACCCATAGATTATTGCTGATATCAATTTTGGTCTATTTTTAGTGGGAAGAAGTAACTTCAGAGACTTAATACCATTTAAGTTGTTGAGACTATATAATTGCTGAATATCAGCAATAAATAGGATATCACTATCAGCTCCTCCTCTTCCTGGCAATATCACAGAAAGGGATAAAATACAAGCCAGAGAATGGATAGGGATGCTATAAAATATTGTTGTCTGTGCACGACTGGTTGTTTGTTCTTGAAACAACCGGTTGTGCACAGAAATGTTTGTGTGTGTGTGTGTGTGTGTGTGTGTGTGTACGCATGCTTTAATTATTTATTAAGAACTTAGGACATACTGTTTATAAAGTCTGGAACTCAATGCTTAATGTAAACTAAGTAACATTTTGCTAGTTTTACCATGTGGATAAAAAATAAATTGAAATAGAAAATTTGTTCTTTATTTTCCTTTATAAGAATAAGAAATACAGTTTTTATAAGAATACCTTGAATATTTGTACTTAAGTTAATTGCTATAAATCATATCTCAAAAGCTTACTTTTATAAAGCAAAGGGCCAGGGCTAAGTTGGCACCGTTAATAAAGTACCAGGCTTTTGTCCTTGTGAATGGCCTAATTCATTAGGTGATTGGTGCACTGTGGTGTTAGAGATTATGCTGAAAGTGTCCTTGTTCGATGAGTCTTACCTTGAAAACCCCCCAGCTGTGTACCTTCTTCCTGGAGTCAATAATATTAGCTAAAAGAAACCTGTTTTCTTTGTAAGCTATCCAGTTGTTACTATTGTGTTGTGAACAACAGGAAAGAGACTAACACTGTCTTTCATTGCCTACAAGGGGATAATGGTTCCTCTTGTGTTCTTCAGTTTTTTTTTCAAGCAACACTTCTCCATAGCTAAAACCTTTTACCCTGAGCCTGTAGAAGTAGCTCAGTGGCAGAGGAGTTGCCTTCATCCACGGACCAGGCCCTGGGTTCAAGCTCCAGCAGCATAACAAAATAAAATAAACTTTGATTTGTCACTATGTTGTAGGATAGGTAAGAAAATGTCTCATCTTACTATTCAAATCTCGCTGCTCTACATGACAGCCTGTGCTTTATGTCTCACTATTCTTTCAAAAGCATAGCCATCTTGAAATGAGAATATTTAAACAGCCAATGGTGCACCCTATCACTGGGCCCATTTATTTCCTTCTCTAATTGACAATACAATATTATATAAAATTGCCCTTATTTACTGCTCACTGTGGGAGTGTTCAAAGTGCACTACTATTGTTCCTTCATTGTTTCTTTCTAGTACTTTGAGCTTCTCTAATACAACTTATACTGAGTCCTTTGGCATGAGTGTTTATGTCACCATGTGTTTGCTAAATTCCCTGGTCTCATATTCTCCCCAAATCTTGCTCAGTGTTTTACTCTGATCCCTATGTTGATTAATAACTCAGTGATGAGCCTAGAGTTTTCAATGTCTTATGAACATAGGCTGAAAGTCCTGGTTCTACTCCTATTTTTTTTTAACTTTTTATTTTTTTAAATTAATTTATTTATTAAAGATTTCTGTCTCTTCCCTGCCGCCACCTCCCATTTCCCTCCCCCTCCCCCAATTAAGTCTCCCTCCCTCGTCAGCCCAAAGAGCAATCAGGGTTCCCTGCCCTGTGGGAAGTCCAAGGACCACCCGCCTCCATCCAGGTCTAGTAAGGTGAGCATCCAAACTGCCTAGGCTCCCACAAAGCCAGTCAGTGCAGTAGGATAAAAAACCCATTGCCATTGTTCTTGAGTTCTCAGTATTCCTCATTGTCCGCTATGTTCAGCGAGTCCGGTTTTATCCCAGGCTTTTTCAGACCCAAGCCAGCTGGCCTTGGTGAGTTCCCGATAGAACATCCCCATTGTCTCAGTGTGTGGGTGCGTCCCTCGAGGTCCTGAGTTCCTTGCTCGTGCTCTATCTCCTTCTGCTCCTGATTTGGACCTTGAGATTTCTGTCCGGTGCTCCAATGTGGCTTTTATCTGGCACTTACACTCTCCGTTCATACACAAATTTTTATCTTTTTAAAGACTATCCCCACAACTACAACCACACAGGCCAATTCTTTTTCTTTTCTTTTTTTTTTTTTTTTGTTTTTTTTTTTTTTTTTTTTTTTTGTTTTTTTCGAGACAGGGTTTTTCTGTGGCTTTGGAGCCTGTCCTGGAACTAGCTCTGTAGACTAGGCTGGTCTCGAACTCACAGAGATCCACCTGCCTCTGCCTCCCGAGTGCTGGGATTAAAGGCGTGCGCCACCATCGCCCGGCCCAATTCTTTTTCTAATTGATTCTATTTCCCTTATGTTTAGTAAAGCTAAATTTTCATCTAATTGTTTTATTAATTCAATTCTTTCCATTTTTTTAATTTGAAATGCAATTTGCCCAGGAATAAATCTAATAAGGCCATTTTGATAATAAAAATATGAAAAAAATAACATGTACAAGAGAACAATGATGTTCATATTCTTGAAATAAAGACAAAAGTAGTGACATTTGGTTCATTTTCACAAATTGCACATGGGTAAAATCATACAGTACTGCAGAGAGCTATCGACAAGAAGCAGATTCTTTCCATTTTTGACCCATTTTGTCTATCTATCTCTATAGAAACAATTGCATGTTGTTTATAATCATCAGTATAGTATGGGATTGAATATACTGGAGGACTTTGTGGTAGACAATTTGATATTTCACTCATATTCCCACCCGCCCCACTGCCATAGTTGGTGCACTGGCTGCCGGGAATATCGGCAGAGAGTTCACAGATATGCCATTGCTGATGGGTCTCCTCAGTTACCAAGGATGTCTTATTGAAGGTCCCCAAGATCTTCTTGGTTCTGGTCCACAGAATAGTGATTTAATTCAGGGCTAAAATAATCTGTCTTCTAAATTGGAGACCTTGTAGGATCTTCTGAAACCAGTGTGTACTTTATAAGGGTCAGTCTTTCTCTGCCTGTCTTGCCTTTCACATATTCTTGCACACACATCTTGAAATGACTCCCTAACAAATGCCAAGTAAATAATCTGTGAATTTAGAGCCAATTTACAGAGAACTCAACCTAAAACAGAGCTTGAGTATATTTTATCATACTTAATGAAATTATGAAATTTCTTACTTTTTATAGTTTTACAAACATAGCACTAATTTCACACAATCACTAAGCCGATATTGTAAAATATGATAGCTACCATTTCTAAATTTTATAAATCACAAAATACAGCTTGGCTCCTTGCTACTTACTAAGCACCATGACAAATGTGGACCTGGGTTAAAATAATTCAGGCCATTTTAGTGAAAACATTTAGGGAGTTTTAAAGAGAAACATGTTTTTGGAGTTTTATTGAAGTTAGAAGTGCAAAAATATCATCAGAGGTGAATATGTTTTATCAATGCTTATCAATGCTGGCCACAGATGGCAGTATTGGATAATGGCCATGATTGATGACCATGGATGAGAAGCTTTTTTATGACATTGACTCAACACATTATTCTTCACAATATTTCTGTAAACCTTTCGAATGGCAGAATATGGAGATTTCGGAGATCTTTTGGGTATGAACGGCATATGGAATGCTCTAATATTTGCCCAGCCTTTCCTAGTGACTTTTACCCCACTAGAGGATAACATTAGTATGAAAAGTATTTTTCAAAGTTTCTGACTCACTTATGAAAACAGGAACATTCCTCTAAGATAGAACTCAGACAAGTATGATTTTAGTATAAACAAGACAAAAGTAAGGTGCATTGACATGGTTTTTAGTTTCAGAATATTTCTGAAAATGGTCTTGTATTTTCTCAACTATTATTAAAGCTAGAATAATATTTCCTTCATGGATAAAAATTGCGTCATGTTTAATTAAATCAGCAACCTCCAGAACTGCATACCCAGGATTGTCACAATCCCTTTAAAAAATAATGTCTGAGGGGAATGTTAACCAATATGGTCTTGGATAATCTCTTTATTTATATATAGTTTACAAATACACTATAATGATATCTGTTGTATGGCTTTTCCTGCATATCATGGAAAGTTTTCTTCTACTCATGACATGGCTGTTGAACTATGGAATATTCAGCAGCTGTAGTCATCGGAAGGAGAACTACTTAAGAACTGATTCATTTACTTTCAATGGTAGGTGAAGAGTCTCATGATGCTGTTCATGATTCATAGAATGTCTATTTCATGGTTAGTAAGAGGGAAGGCTTATGAAGCCAGATCCATCCTCAAGGATATATGGATAATTAATAGACACTGCAGAAAGATTTTTCCTTTCTTCTATGGTACAGCCACCTATAAGTTGATCTTGGGCCTGGAAGTAACCCTTCATCCACACTCCTGTAAGCAGCCCTAATTAAACTCAGTATTCCACCAAATTAGACTTAGATTTCTTTGGTCTGTTGCTATTACCCCACCTGGGATAAATAAAGATTTGTTTATCTTTCCAGAAAAAAAATTTACACAACACTAGAGTGTTATAAATAAATGCCCATTTACCCCAGATAGGGAACAATTATAAAGACATTATTCTGACCAACGACAGGTTAGTGAATGTTTTAGTTTGTTCTTTTCCACTGCGCATGGTGTGGTAGTTTGAATGGGAATGACCCTCATATGCTGTATTTGAATGTCTATTCACTAGTTAATGAAGCAGTTTGCAAAGGATTAGGAAGTATATATAGCCTTGTTGGAGTAGGCCTGGCTTTGTTGGAGGAGGTGTATCACTGGGATTTCGAAAGCCCACACCAGGCCCATGCAAGTGTCTGATGTCTCATATTTGCTCAGTTGCAGCAGATCTGAGATCTAAGTTTACTTAAATAGCCATGTTAAAAAGTATTTCTAGGACTTCCAACTATGTGAATGCATTGACAATTTTTCCCCTGAAATGCACTGTCTTTTGTCTTGTTTCTCAGAACTGGAACGCTCATTTTCCAAATTTTAGGCAATATGAATTAATGAAATCTATTTATTATTTTTCCTTGTCAGCTTCCTACTGAGGCTGACGTTTTAATTTTTACTCCCTGAAGCATTTTGAGAGCTGATTCTAGTTATTAGCTAGAGCAGGAATGGAGTATGAGAACTGGCCTTGCAACCAGTTTGTCTTTAAAGACAAGCAGAAAAAAGAAAGCATCTTCAACAAATGGTGCTGGCACAACTGGATGTCAACCTGTAGAAGAATGAAAATAGACCCACATCTTTCACCGTGCACAAAACTCAAGTCCAAATGGATTAAAGACCTCAATATCAGCCCGAACACACTGAAAAGGATAGAAGAGAAAGTGGGAAATACCCTACAACAGATGGGCACAGGAGATCGCTTCCTATGTATAACCGCAGAAGCACAGACATTAAGAGCAACATTGAATAAATGGGACCTACTAAAACTGAGAAGCTTCTGCAAAGCAAAGGACACTGTCACTAAGACACAAAGGCAACCTACTGACTGGGAGAAGATCTTCACCAACCCCGTAACAGACAAAGGTCTGATCTCCAAAATATATAGAGAACTCAAGAAACTAGACTTTAAAATGCTAATTAACCCAATTAAAAAATGGGCCACTGATCTGAACAGAGAATTCTCAACAGAAGAAGTTCAAATGGCCAAAAGACACTTAAGGTCATGCTCAACTTCCTTAGCCATCAGGGAAATGCAAATCAAAACAACTTTGAGATATCATCTTACACCTGTGAGAATGGCTAAAGTCAAAAACACCAACGATAACCTTTGCTGGAGAGGTTGTGGAGGAAGGGGTACCCTCATCCATTGCTGGTGGGAATGCAATCTTGTGCAACCACTATGGAAGTCAGTGTTTCGGTTTCTTAGAAAATTCGGGATCAACCTACCCCTGGACCCAGCAATACCACTCTTGGGAATATACCCAAGAAATGCCCTATCATATGACAAAAGCATTTGTTCAACTATGTTCATAGCAGTATTATTTGTAATAGCCAGAACCTGGAAACAACCTAGATGCCCTTCAATGGAAGAATGGATGAAGAAAGTATGGAATATCTACACATTAGAGTACTACGGTAAAAAACAATGACTTCTCAAATTTTGCATGCAAATGGATGGAAATAGAAAACACTATCCTGAGTGAGGTATCCCAGACCCAAAAAGATGAACATGGGATGTACTCACTCATAATTAGTTTCTAGCCATAAATAAGGGTCACGGACACTACAATTGGTGAACCTAAAGAAGCTAAATAAGAAGGTGAACCCAAGGAAAAACATATAGTTATCCTCTTGGCTAAGGGAAGTAGACAAAATTGCCGGGGAGAAAATTGGGATCTTGGGGTGGGGTGGGTTGGGGGTAAGGGGAGATGGGGAGAGAAAAGTTAGAAGGGAAGGAGGTCGGGCCTTGGGAAAGCAGGAGGATTGGGATAAAGGAAGGTTGGATAGGGGAGCACGGAACCACAATTCTTAGTTAAGGGAACCACTTTAGGGTTGGCAAGAGACCTGACCCTAGAGGGGCTCCCAGGTGCCCAAGCTGAGGTCCCCAGTTAGTTCCTTGGGCAGTTGAGAATAGGGAACCTGAAATGACCCTATCCTTGAGCAATACTGACGAATATCTTGCATATCATCATAGAACCTTCATCTGGTGATGGATGGAGATAGAGACAGAGACCCACACTGGAGCACTGGACTGAGCTCCCAAAGTCCCAATGAGGAGCAGAAGGAGGGAGAACATGAGCAAAGAAGTCGGGACCACGAGGGATGCACCCACCCACTGAGACAGTGGAGCTGATCTATTGAGAGCTCACCAAGACCAGCTGGACTGTGACTGAAAAAGCATGGGATAAAACTGGACTCTCTGAACATGGCGAACTATGAGGGCTGATGAGACGCAAAGGACAATGGCACGGGGGTTTGATCCTACGTAATGTGATGGCTTTGTGGGAGCCCAGCCAGTTTGGATGTTCACCTTCCTAGATATGGACGGAGGTGGGAGGTCCTAGGTCTTACCACAGGGCAGAAAACCCTGACTGGTCTTTGGACTGGAGAGGGAGGGGGAAAGGAGTGGGGGGAGGGGGAGAAGGGTGGGAGGAGGAGGCGTAGGGGGGGAGGAGGGGGAGGGAAATGGGAGGCTGGGAGGAGGTGGAAACTTGTTTTTTTTTTTTCTCCTTTTCTCAATAAAAAAAAATGGATTCAAAAAAAAAAAAAAAAAGACAAGCAGAAAAATCACCTTGTTTTGAAATCACCTGGATCTCTCAGTTGGGCCTAGACAACCAGGATTGTGCTTTTCCATGAAAGAACAGAAGAGGCAACCTTGGGATATGAGAAATACTCAACAAATTCTGTGGCTTTGGAAAAGAAAGGACCTCACAGGCAAAGGAACAACAGTCATGTCTTTAAGCCTGCAAAAGGAAAATAGCAATGTGGCCCTGAGTCTCTCAGGAGGAACATACACCTGATTGACACCTCCCGCTGGCTTAATACAATTTTGAATTTTCACCTCATGAATGTAAAAGCACAAATCTACTGTATGTGTTTCAGCAGTAATTGGAAACGGACACTGGTATTTCCAGATGCAGGTGTGTGCATCTGATTGATCAAATTCAGATCACCCCAATCAATAAGACATGTTGCTGGGAAGGTAAATAAATGTCCTTGGGTTTTCCAAGGTCAAGTAAGTTACATCCAACTCTAAATTTCTTGCAGGATGCTTAGTCTAGATTTAGATGCTTAATAACTGCTAAAAATGTTTGTGTTAAACTGATTAATAAGTATAAATAGCACATAATGTATTAAAGCCCCATGGTCTATAAAATTATAGATGCAGGAGGCAGAGCATTATATTTCATGTGTTTCTCTTAAAATAAAATTCTAATAAATCTTATTTAATTCAATATCTTAGTTTGCAGTCATTCTTTCCTTAGTTCTAAAATTATTATGCATATATAATTTATATGTAAATAATATGTGCAGAATGATTTATAACACCTTAAATAAACAAACTGAGCATATTCAAATGATAGAACAAGAGGCAGTTTTACACAGGTTGTTTCTAGGTTAATATTTGATTAGAAGGATTTTATTAGACATTTTTTATAAGGGTATATTGATTGTCTAACATAATGGATTTCCTACTGTCCATTTGTTATGCAAACACTACACTGGATTGGACTCCTGGCTCTACATATCGCCTTGCTGATGATTCAACTGGACCCTTTTTGCATGGTTCTTACCGTTTTAGTTTCCACAAATGACAACAGAATCAATTTGGACATTCGACTTTATAATTTGAATGTTTACTCACTCTCTATATTATTAAAGAAAGATTTTCAAATGGCTAATGGAAATGAGCAAAATATATTAAATACATGTATGGAAGGCTCATAAAGAAATCTAATATTAATTCAATATGATAGCCAGGCTGAAAAATCCAGCTTCCTAAGAGGCTGGGACAGAAACATCCCATTCCAAAAACTCTTAACCTACACAGTGAGCTCAAGAGACTTAGCAAGGAAGACACCTTAGCAAGACCTGTCTCAAAAATAGAAGTTAGTGGCTTATTTGGATTGATACATCAAGTAAAAATTACTGTTAACTGAAGTTGGCAATAGATACTTTGAACTTAATCCTGTTATTTATTATTTCATGCCTTTTGATAAAAATGGCCACAGTACACCCCCTGACAAGCCCTGGTGATTGATTTCCTATTTCTTTTCAACATCTTCACACCGCAGATGCAGGTGAAGGAACCTGGCTTTCGCATCATGCAGCAGCGGATCACTTCCTGACACCTCGCTGGCGTTTTCTTATCCTCACTTGAAAACACTGGGATTCTATCTGGGGACTGATTGCTTCAAATCTAGCATCCTAAGTTTCAAATAACATCAAAGCTTCTATTACATGTGCTCTAAAATGTACAGAATTCACTAGGACTCATCTTTATTCTGTACATATACTATTTTGTATTTTTAAATCATTGTGTTACTGGACTACACAATTGGGATTTTTTTTTTTTTTTTTTTTTTTTTAGAAAATTACTGAAGCTCTTGCCTGCAAACATGTCATGGTTAAATCTGTGAGAAGCGACAAAACCAGAAATATTTCATTATGATCTTTTATTATGAGTGAATGTAAGAGAGGAAATTCAACAACCACATACAAGCTTACAAAAGAAAATGTTGAAAGGATTCTCTGCATTATTGTGACAAAAGCAACCCCAAACTTGTTTTTTGTTTTTTATTTTTTACAGGATAAAGGGCTAAAGGCTCCTGCAGCGTTGTCAATCGATCTTTCTGGCAAACAACAGGGACGGATGCTGTGCATTTAGGGCTTGGGTGAAGGCCACTAATTTTGATCTAGACTCTAAAAGTGAAAATACCGTAGCACCATAACGTGTTTTTAAAGCCCTCCCAAATATTTGCAAGTTCACCAGCAAAGACAGAAGAGAAGCACCTTTGAAAGCATGGATCCCTGTGAAGAAGACAGCTGTGAGCCGGAAGTACTCCTTCAAGTTCCTGCACCGCAGTCTCGTTTTGTATTTTACTGACATTCTACATGTAATGGATGAAATTTGTAAGTTTTGTCAAGTTATACATAAATTGTGTAGTCTTCTAGGACTCAGAATTTGTCTGTCTGACCAGTTGAGGTAGTTAAAATAGGGAGGTCATTTATAATCTCATCTTGGCCTGTTTGATAAATGAAGGGATTTTGCTGGTGAGTGTGAACATTGCTCTATAGGTGGGCTAGAGTCCAAAGAATGTAACGCAGTGGTATCATAAGAGTGTGGACATTTATTTATTATAGCACCATTGAGACATTTTGAAGTCGGAATTGGTAAAAAAATAAAACAAAAGCATTTGAACTGTACTGGGTGGACGGAATGGCAAAAAAAAATTATTGTATTCTTTTTTTGTCAAATTATACTTTTTTTTCCAAAAATTTGGAAATAAATAACTGGAATTTAGTCGGTCCCTTGCACTGGTTGACAAGATTATAACAAGAAGAACACATGGATGCGGTTTTTGTTTTGCTGGGGTTTCAGATAGAGTTTGGTTTACAAAAAGCAAACAGGGCCAACGTCCACACCAAATTCTTGATCAGGACCACCGATGTCATAGGGTGCAATATCTATGATGGGTAATCTCAGAGCCTTGCGTGTTCGATATTCAAAGACGGTTTTGCTCCATTCCCCGGTGTGTTTCTATTCAAAAGAGGAAAAACATGTGTTAGAAAAGAGCCATGGCATTATAGCACATAGATGGCATGCTTAACTGATTATGTTGGGCAACTGTCTTCTGCTCTCATGGAGTAGTTAGTGCACATGGAACCTTCTAGAACGTATGAGAACTTCTGTATTTGAAGTTTTAATGTTCTTGGTTGATCAATAAAATTATTAGTCAAACCCTGGTCAGACTTAAGAGTTAACCCAGAAGGGAGATAGTCACAGATAGGCTAACCCATTTTCAAGCCTGGTTCTGGTTGTTCCTTTTATAGTATAGCTGGTTGCTTTACTAAGAAGTGGGTGAGTCACTCACAATGGGAGTAGCTAGCAGTAGAAGTGAGTTCCTCCTTTTAGTAAATTACAAGAAAAAAGAATAGATTTTAAGTCACATGTTACACCTTTACATTTAAAAAGTGGTTATATCTGATGGATATTATATAATAAAAAAATATATAGAATATACAGTAAATATTCCAGTTATCAAAGTTGGTTTGTGAGTTTAAATTTCATTCATTTTCATTTCACCTGTTTTCCATCTAGAAGTTAGGCTCTGTTTTTGTAATATTTTACACTTTGGTAATATTTAACATTTCTGGAACAAATAAGTAGATGCTAAATAATTCATGTCATTAGGCAGCTTCTGTCTCCCTAATTGATTTTTACTTTTTCTTGGCGAACAGTTTGGATGATTAAGCAACAAATTTTGATGATATTTGCCATCCTGCTTTCAAAGGCATTGTTACTTACTGCACAGCCATCCTCCAGGACTGTGTAGGTGAATTTGCTGTTTCCTTCCGCCTTGAATTCCCCTTCATTCGATCCCATGAGCTTTAGAGACTTCTTGACATTGCCAGTGGCCTGGTCCATGTAGGCAATACTGTTCTTGCAGTGGTATGTAATGTTCTGGGAGGCCCTGCTAGAGAGGAGCCTGAGGTATGCCAGTTGTACATCAAGGACATCTTCAGGAAGGTCAGGATTGCCATAGCTGAACTGTAACAGGACAAAAGGATACATCAGAGGTCGTGACTGCAGCCTCAGGTAAGGGCTTCATGCACTATCAGCGTGAACATTGCTTTATAAATTCTTCACATACATGATATGCTATTTTATTATGTGCAGAAGTGAATGCCTCAGCAAGTAGAGAAGGTGTTTAGATTCAACTTCCCTAATACAATCCAGCTTTTTATAGGAGCGATAGTTTTCTAATCAGACAAGTGTTTGAGGTATTCTACTTAGTCACCAGGAAGAGGTAAAAGGAAAAAATAATTGAATGACATATATTTAGCCATAGCTTGATTTAAAAGGTCTGTCTGTTCTCACCTGAAAGCCACCATCCATAGATTCTCCAAACCAAACATGTTTCTTCTCAGCAGCAGAATCTGTCCACCAGTTCTTCCGTGGAACAGTCATTGGGTTGGCGTTTATGCACGTCTCCCCGGTTTCCATGTTACAGAACACTTTGATAGCATCCATCTTGCAACCCTGGTTAGGATCGACCCAATATTCACCTGCAGAGTCACCAATAGAGAGAAGGGGAATTCGTTACAGAACTCAGAAGGGGAGCCTGGGCCAGAAGATCTGCTTGTTCATCTGGTTCCGAGTACTGAGTAGTGCTAATGCATTTGCAGATAATATATAGCACAACTGATTGGTGTGTCTGAAGTGGAAAGTTAGTAAGATCCATAGCAGTGTTAAAATGAGAAAGAAAGCATTGCCGTTGACATATATATATATATATATATATATATGTATATGTATATATATATATATTTATACACCTTGGTGTGTTGTACTTGTCTAAATCTCACCATTTATTTCAAAGATAACATTCTACTACAGATTTGCAGCGTCATAGCTGAGCTTGCCTGATACTTCATATTTTCAGTAATGTCCAAAGGTTATTCTGAGCAAAAGCAGTGGTCTTTGTCAATATATTTAAAAGTTGAAATAATTTTGAAATGATATTTCAAAATTTGAAATTAAAAGATGATTTCTATATTGATTATAATAAATATATTTTTAAGATAAAAATAAAATCACACATGTCACAGTAGATAAAAGGCAGGAGTTATTTAAGTAAAATTGACACTTAGTCATTAGCTCATCAAAATGAATTATAATATATAATATAATAATCAAAATGATACAATTATGCATAGCTAACCATGGGAATAGAATGATGCATGCCACTTGATCATTTAAATCATTTTTGTTTTGTATTTAGAAATACATGTGTAAAATTTTTTGTAAAACTGTCCTTAAATTTTCTTATATTTGAAACAGTTTGCAGTTACTTATGTTATACTTTAAATACACCTTCAAATACTGTTTTTCTGTTTTCTCAAGTGTGTTCAGCTTAATTAATAATGTTTGGGTAGTATATGGGTTTAAAATATTTTCCACCAGAAAAACTTTCTTGGTCAAATTCTCATACAGTCTACAGCCATGAGTGATAAAGACTCCGACGTACCGCTCGTGAGTTCAGGATGGCAAAATTTCAGGTCTCTGCAGTTCCGCGCTGGGTTTTTACGAGAACCATCGGGACTAATAAGACTTTCTATTTGTCCATTAACAGACTTGAGGGAAGACATAATCTCCTCGGTGTTGATCTTGAAATCCATTGGTTCATCACCATAGTAGGGTGCAAATCCAGCAGACTTTTCACCGCCTCCAAGGGAGGCAACACCTCCTCCACCACAGCAAGGACCAGGTGCACCAGGAGGTCCAGGAGGCCCTGGCTGCCCAGGGTGGCCTGGTGAGCCCTAGGTGGATGAGACAATATGTCAGTGAAGCTTTTCTTGGATTTCCACTGAAGGACTGTGCCACGTGTCTAGGAAAGTGAACTGTAAACAATCCACATATGTTGGGACAATTACTTTAATTAAAAAAATGTAGATGATCTTGTAGTTTCATGATTCTCAACTTACAGCAAATGTAATTCATTACCGACAAATATGGGAACGAACAGCCCCCCCCCCCCCCAAAGTACAATTCAAATACTGGCGTGAGAAAATAAAAAAGGGCCTTTATCTTCTGGGTTTAAATTTCCATTGGCATTGCATCTCTGTGCTTGTGGCATATTGATTTTTCATTTGTCACGTGTATGTTTGTCAGAACAATGGTTTATTGCTACATTTTCCCCAAAGCTGTGGAACATGAAGGCACTAGTCATGATTTTAGCAGTAGCAAGACTATACATTGAAAAGGTTGTTTAATTAATGGAATCTCTACAAAAATCAAATTGCATCCGTGTGTTCCTTGGTGTGAGGTCGGCATGGTGTAGGTTGGCTAGTTAAGTAGCTGCCATTATATCTAAATATCACTCATCAAACTATAAATTTTCTCCATGTCGCTGTGGCATCAAAAAAAGTCTTACTGTAATGAAGACTGTTAAATTAAGCCTTACTTTCTAAAAAGTAAATGATTAGATTGTACTCAACAGGCTACTTCAGTTTCAAAACAATGAAGGGTTTCTGAAATGATGGATTACAGCGAGTTAAGTCATGCATATACGATGATTACCTCAGATCCTCTTTCACCTCTGTTGCCACGAGGTCCTGGCGGCCCAATGGGACCTGGATGTCCGCTTGTACCATCTTTTCCAGGAGGCCCATGTGGTCCAACTGGTCCCTGAAGAAATGAACAAGATGTTATAATGCTAGAATACATGCCTGCAGTGCAAACATTTCAAAATAGGCACCTTCTGACTTCTGGCTTCTACGACACTTACTCTGGGACCGGCAGGTCCGGGACTACCAACTGCACCCTGGTGACCGGCAGCACCCTGGAAAGCAAGGAAGAGCAGAGACGTGAGAAGATCTCCCACAGCTTATGGGATGGACTGTTTAAGATCAGTCCAGACCACAATGACCGCGATGAAATAAACTTCTCTCTTTCTTTGCCTTTCTTCATGCTAACCCATTATTTGAAATAAGCTCTTGAGTTCATGCCTCCCATCTTCTAGCTTATTGTTCCGAGGTGGAAAGGGTTCTGCTCGGAGTCCCTCATCGGTCATGCGGTAAAGGAGGGCTTGCAAAAATGGATGCACTCACAGGGGAACCTGGGGGACCTGGATTGCCTGGGAATCCTCGGTGTCCTTTGATGCCATTGGACCCACGCTCGCCGGTTTCACCTTTGTCACCTCGTGGACCTTGGGGACCCTTTAGAAATAAATTTCAAATTAAGGCCATTATCATGTAAACATATTGAGGAAATAAAATCGAATTCATAATAAGTTGATTATAATTTGCAGAATTCTATTAGCTTTATAATAATTAATCTTTTATAATCTATTACATAGCATCCTCCTATAGATTGTAATAATAAATGCATTGTATTATGTAGGATCCTATTAGCTAGAAATCCCCCTAAAAAATAACAATGACGGTTTCAGTTTACGGTTTTGGATTGGTGATGCAATCAATGCTCATCATTGATGCTGCCATAATTAGCCGCATGGAACTTTTAGTTCAGAAGCTGAATCATTTTTCTGTATCATCAACTATAAGTTTGTATTTACCCCACAGTTATGTATCTGTCAACCAGTCTATTTCCTAGACCTTTCAAAAAGCAACAGAGTATTTTTTTAACACTCTAAAATGAGTTTACAAACACAAAGGCTCAAAGGCTTAATACTTACAGGAGCACCCCGAGCTCCAGCAGGACCAGGAGCACCAGAAGGACCAGCAGGACCCTAGGAGATAAACAAACAAATGAGCACAGCCTGTGGGACTGAATTTAGTCACTCAATCCCATTTTGAAAAGTTGAGTGTGTCGGGAGGACAGGAGGATGTGAAAAGAATGGGGGACTGGAAACATGGTCACAATATATTGTACAAGAATTAACTAAAATTTTAATTTAATTAAAAAATTAAATACAGTGAACCAGTCTGAAATTTTACAAAAATGAAAACAGTTCTCCCTAAAAATCATTTATTAGCTCCATTGTGGTGGGATAGTAGTACACATACTATTATTGGAAGCTAATATTCCTCTAGCCTTTAAAATCTGTTCCCTTCCTCCATCCTTACAAAGGAATCTAAACAGAAGCAGCAAGAAAAGAGCCCTGTTAATTCTAACTGCATCCCTGCAGCAAATAGACAGATGCCCATTAATCCCGACTGAAATCAGCACAGATACATCCCACTGGACAGAAGTAACCTGCTATCCTGACCCCAGTCTTCTTTGGACGGACCAGGGCATATAAAGAGAAGATGCTTATGGGAACTCACCGCTTCTCCTCGGTCACCACTCTTCCCAGCTGGACCAACAGGACCAGGTGGTCCTGGATGACCAGGAGCACCTGGGGCACCAGGAGAACCATTTTCACCACGATCACCCTGGAACAAATTCACGAATCTCACGTAACTATGACAGACATCAAATTTAATTATACATGTCTACTGTACATAGTTTGTTATACCTTGCCACCAGGGGATCCATCTCGTCCTGGTTGACCATCTGATCCTGGGTTTCCCTGGTTAAAAGGGGGAGGGGGAGAAAGATGACCTGAAATTATCCAAATACTATGCAAGCCTTTTATTCTTTTAAGAGATGGTCTCTATTTAGTATACAAAGTATTAGATACCACTACGGTAGTTTTGAACAAAGACTACTTTAACAAATTTTCCTTCCCACTCATGCCCAATCCCCTTGCTGCCCCTGTCTCTCAAAAGAAGTGAAAATTGATTTTGGCAATAAGAAATTCCATATATTACAATGTGGGTTAGCTCTGTGAAGAACTGTAATTCTTTGGCAGATATGCAGGATATCTATTTTCCTAAAGTTTCGCAAAATAATATGAGGAGAGCAATAATGAAAAAAATGGTGTTTATAGTACAGTTAGCAAATGATTTTTGAGGAATGGAGATCTAAATTTATGATGGAAATCCAAAGTTAAGTTTACTTAATATTTCAACATCAAATATAGCTCTCAAAATACATAGGCCCTGTTAAATATTTTGTTAATATAGAATATTAATTGAAAAATTAATAATTACCAATGAATAAAGAACATTTTTATACAAAACTGTATGCTGTCATTTTCTTTATCAACCTGTTTCTTAAATTAGTCAAGCAACTGCATTTCCTTCATTGGTGAATTTATTGAGAGATATTATTGGCCATAGGCATTTGTAATATTCTAACTTATATATAGCAGGCTGATTATCAGAGAGGGCAGAAAGAGCTCTCTGATATAGGTTACATGGGCCTATATCTAGATCATCATAGACATTAAGGGCTCTTTGATTAATGCTTGAATTTTGTACTGGAGAGAATGTGCAATGGCTAGAGGCATTTGTGACGAAGTCTGATGCCTCGAATTCACTCCTGGGGAGCTATGTGGTGGAAGGAGACAACTGAGCTCCTTAAAAGCTGTTCTCTGACCTCCATGTGTGCACCATAGTTCCGATGGGCCCATGTGCACACACATAAACAAACACAATTAAATACACATTGTTGAAAAAGAAAATGTATCCGACAACTTGAATGTTAGCAGACTGGCTGGACATCTGCTTTCAGTGGCTACTTACATCCCTCCCAGGTTCACCAGCTGTACCAGGTTGGCCAGGAAGACCTTGGGGTCCAGGAGGACCACGTTCCCCATTATGGCCACTGGCTCCCGGTTTTCCACTTTCACCCTGTGTAAAAAGAAAGAAAAGACATTTTTACTTTAAGACACCAATTATTGGGGCGTAGGCAGATTTCTTCATCTCGGAAGGGGAAAGGTGTTTTATTCAACTTATATTGCTGTTCAACTTTCTTAAAGCCATACCCTTTATAAGGAAAAAAAATTGGGGGAAGCAAGATTTTTGGGTTTTCCTAACCACACAGTGATTCAGAAAGGCAAAATCTCTTTTTAAAACATTTGGTTGTGAGGAAGATAAATTTATGAGTAGAGAAATAGAAATATTAATGATAAACCATCATCTTGCTGACCTTGAGAATCAGGATTTATTAGAGTCTTGGGAAGACATGCTAAGTACTGTTAAACTTCCTATTATTATTTTCTGAAATATTTTGAAATGGGTACATAAAGTATCATATTATGAAATCAGATACAAGTGGAATTTTGTAAGCTTATTTGCCGAGTGCACACTTCAGATACTAAGCCCTATAACATTATGGTAATATTAATGAAAGAAAACCAAGAGAGCAAATAGCTTGAAGGGATGGGCAGCTGACATCAATTAAGCTTTGATATATTTAGGAGCGGCAGCACCTTCTCCCTTCACAGGTGTAGTGAAAAAACTAGAGAAGGTTCACAAGTTTCCTAACAGTGGTGTTTGAAATATCAAAATTGATTTTTTTGTGTGTGACATTGGCTTGTCTGTGTATATATTCAAGTCTTGTTTATGACATGCTTTCCCTATGCATTTTGGAATGATTAAATACAAGTTTTGTTTTTTATAAACCTAGATGTATAGAGAAGTTCAGATCTTTCCTAATTTGTGTAGCGATGAGAAACCATCTCGTATCTGATACGGTGAAGAAATCTCTACATCCATGAAGGGAAGCAAGACTCCAGCGCAAGAAAACTACACTTACCTTGATACCTTGCGGCCCAGGGCTGCCCCTAGGACCCGGCATGCCTGGCGGCCCAGCAAGACCTCTTGCTCCAGTAAGTCCCGCAAGTCCGAGTGGGCCTGGGGATCCCTGTTGCAAGCGATGAGAAAGACTCAGCTCGTTTCTACACAGGTATATTTCCCTTATTAAATTTGTTATCAAAATATATGGTCAATCAAAAGAACAACAGGGCCACTCACCGGAGGTCCCTGAGCACCAGGTGGTCCCTTCTCTCCAGGTTGGCCAGCATCACCTTTTGGTCCCGCTATTCCAGGGTTGCCAGGAGAACCACTGTTCCCAGCAGGCCCTGGAGGGCCATCCTTGCCAGGAGCTCCACTTGGCCCTGGGGGGCCTGGGTTACCCTGCAAATAAATGAAATTTAAAATATACATTAAGAGTTTTTGTTTTGTTTTATTTTGTTTTTGTCCTTGCCTTTTACTTATTTTCAATTTTATATGGGATTTGGCAATAACGTATCAAGATATCACTTTCTCCTCCTAGATATATGAAGTCTATCAGTAAGATGCATTCGAAGAAGACTAGAAAGTGCTTACATTGTTGCCAGGGGGACCAGGAAGACCACGACCACCAGGAAAGCCAGCAGCACCCTGTGAAGCAGAAATGCAGCTATCAGAGACAAACTAGAACATAAATCTTTGCCCACACAAATGTCAAGCAAAGGAATGGACCAGGGCTTGAATTCCATGCTAAAGTTATTTATGATGTCCCACCTCCGCTTCAGATTTACACCCAACTGCCCGTGGTTGACTGACTGACTTTCACACGCTCTCTGTCACTCTCGTGTCATTAGGAGGTCTTTCCATAGATTGGGATTCAATACATTTTTTTTTCAGTAACAACTCAGAGAGTGACAGTAAAGGGGATCAGTACTCACAGGACCACCAGGACTGCCACGTTCACCCTTGACACCCTGAGGACCAGGAGGACCCTAAATACAAAAGGGAGGAAGGACATATTAAGTTGAACACCAAAATAAAAAAAAATGACAAAAGATTAACATTAGGAGACCAGCAATATCACCCTAAGGAGATTAAAATAGCTCACATCTGATAATATCTAAACTACTGAAACCAAAATTTAGATTGAGTATATCCTTATAAAGATGATTATATTCTCCTCTCATAACACAAGATCTTATATGAAATGTTAAATTATTAATAAACCAAAATGTTTTATGGGATTATTTAGCAATAAGACTCACAGCGGGTCCGGAACCTCCAGGGGGTCCTGCGGCTCCAGGAGGGCCTCCTTCACCTTTCTCTCCAGGGGCGCCTCTTTCTCCTTTAGCACCTGGTTCACCATTCTGTCCCTGCACAGAGCAAGAGTGACAGCCTGTGAGCTAACTTCCTCCACAATGCACTTGGGTTAGCATTCCTTTTCTTTAGAACATAGAACTTTTTTTTTTTAAAAGTTGGGAAGATGTTACCATCAAATAGAAATAGGAGGCTCTCTGAAGACACACCAAAACTAAATTAGTCAAAATATTGTAAGAAAGGAAGAGAAAGGGAAAGGAGAAGGAGGAGAAAGAGAAGGAGGAGAAGGAGGAGGAGGAGAAGGAGGAGGAGGAGGAGGAGGAGGAGGAGGAGGAGGAGGAGGAGGAGAAGAAGAAGAAGACGACATGATAGGGATAAAGGCTATGAATTTGAAAATGAGCATCGTGATGCTGCATTGCCTCCTTGCCCAAGCATAAAAGAGGATAGGGGTTTAAGTTGCCTAAAGCTTAAACAACAGAATTAGTTAAACACCAACCTAAAAATTAATAAAGTAACTTCAAAGAGTAAAGTGACTGAAGAAAGACTGGGACCAAATAATTTGTATCTGTTAGTTTTCAGCAAGATGATAAAATGGGCATCGGGACGTTCGTGCTTAGACATCCATACTTACAGGAGCTCCCGGGAAGCCAGCAGGTCCAGGAGGTCCATGTTCACCTCTCTCGCCCTGAAGGAAAATAGCTTGTTAGTCACGGTGATAGCCTTCCCCACGGGGATCATGCAGTGCCCTCTATATAGTCTCATCTTGCTGTAGTAGGAAAACAGCTAATACAGCAAACACAGTTTCACCTGAAAGTCTTTTTTGACTTCTTATCAAAATTAGAAAGGAACACTAGAACTGTTGATTTCTTCTGTCTCTAGACTGCAATATAACTTGCAATGGCTATGCTTTCAAAGTGCTCCAATAATAATAATACATGCAATTATATAACTCCCAAATGTAAAGTATTTAAAATATGGCAAAATGATAAGACATTGATTAAACAAAAAGGTGCTGAGCTTTGAATTTCAAGACTTTTTAATGGTAAAGGATTTTTGATTTGGAAGATGCTTCTGGCAAAGTTTAAGAGATGCTCATTTAGAAATGTATAGTATTTTTCAATTTATGTGCTTTCCCCAGAGTTATTTAGGAAATGAGGTACCTTAAAATAATCTCACATGGATTTTAAATTTTTAAATATTTTCTTGAATCTCATATATTTTATGGATAGAGTCAAAAAGGAGGAAAAGAGTAGCAGGGGCAACGCTACTAAAACAAGGCAATGACCTGTGTGGGGTTAAGAATATGTTGAAAATGTCTTTGCCACTTACAGGGCCACCTCGAGGTCCAGCTATACCCGGAAGTCCAGGGGCACCACCTTCACCCTGAGAAAAGACCAAACGATGCTGTCATTCCTCTGTCTTCACTGAAACAAAGGTTGACTTTGTTTGCAATAGTGCTGTTACCTTATCTCCAGGCTGACCAGCTGGGCCAGGGGGGCCAATAGGACCAGTAGGACCCTGCAGAAAGAGGGGTTTTAGTTGGTAAGAAATCAACATCATTTCTTGTATTAATCAGTGTCTAGAGACACTCATCTACTAAAGTGGATCTGTTTTTGTTCTCTCTTGGCTCACATGATACTTTGATTGCTTGGTAACAACGTGAGAGAGTCCAGTAAACTCACTATTCTGTGAGTGTGACCAGAGAAAGTAATTTAATTCACCGTGTTCATTAATTGATGCTTTTTTAAAACCTCTATTAGAGAAGATATAAGATCTTATTGAAATATCTTTTAAAACTATTTCCTAGTTTTTATTGACTTGCTATGAGAGTCATTCCTAGCTTTTGTTTTTTATATTATTAAGGATTCTCTCCATCCTTAGGGCACTGACGAACTATCATGGAGTGATAGATATAAAACTAAGAATTTAAACAGTCCAGTGATTAGTGTCTTTTCAATGTTCAGGGCATGTTAACACGGTCTCACTTCATTAGAGTGGTTTTGGGAACCCCGAAAGCTGAAGTAAGGTCTACCACACATTAAGGTCCATTTCTCACAAATGTGAATACTCACCCTTGGCCCATCCTTTCCTGGAGCCCCATCAGCACCTGCACCCCCGGGTTCACCCTGCCAAACAAAAGTCGGTGTCATCACCCAGTGAATGCTGGCCAAGAAGAGAAACCCTCAGGAGTTGCTGACATTAGAATTGGTATTTGATTAATAGTTGCTATAGGACCCTATGTCAAATTTCATTTAAAATAAAATGATAACAGTAATTTTGAAAATAGTTTCTAGTAAAGTGGCTTTCCTCTAATCTATAAAATCAGGTTTATTGTAGAATCAAGATCAAGCAATCAGTACCTTTTCACCCTTTGGACCAGGACTCCCAGGACCTCCTCTTTCTCCAGGCATCCCTTGTAGACCAGGGGGACCAGTAGCACCAGCGAGACCAGGGGGACCAGCAGGGCCCTGCAATAAAGAGATGCATGCCAGATGAGGAGAAAGCAATTGAAGTGCATCTTCCTAAGTCCAGGATGCCAGGAACGGCAGCTACCTTTCCTCCCTCGGGGCCAGGGGGTCCAGCTCCGCCTCTAGGACCAGGGCTTCCTGCAACTCCGGGTGGTCCACGCTCTCCAGGGGCACCGGAGTCACCCTATCAGTGAAAAGATAACATCCACATTAGTATCCTATCAGTGAAAAGATAACATCCACATTAGTAACACATTAGAGTCAGAAAAGAGAAACACTGCGGATTACGGTGACTTTGATTAAGTCTACTAGGTTTTTAACTTTTATTTCTTAATGGTTTTGAAATTTTTGAGTATAAAATTTTGATTAGCTGCTTGGGAACAGGAATCTAAAAAGCGTAAAACAATGGAATGTGTATTTGTTCTGATTAAGGGACAAGTGTCTTGGAAGTAATTACTGTTACTACTCATAGAGGTAAAGTTTGCATTTCCTCCAGCAGGACAATTCTCTGCAGAGAACCCATGCATTAACAGCATTTCCTCTTGAGTGGCTGACTTTGTGGCATGTATTAATGTCAGAGGAATAGAATATTCAGAGGAAGCAAGTTCAATGCATTGCAATGTTTGCAGTTTGCTTCTAATTACTAAAAAGGAGAAAAAGGTGTTCCCCTAATCAGTTGCTCTATAACATCGTTAAAAAGTTAAAGTAAAATTACCTTGCCTCCAGGAACTCCAGGCGCACCAACTTCACCCTTTGGACCCTAGGAGGTCAGCATTATGTATGGTAAGCATTTGTCAATATGCATTGCACAAATATAAACAACATCGACATCTGCTGTGTCTATATGTTGTACAATTATTTAAATCTTCAAGCTATGCACTTTAATTCTGTTGTTTATAAAAAAATTAAACTGAGTGAGTGACATCATAAGCAACCCATCTTTGTTTTTTTGTGGTTACTGAGACAGGGTCTCATGAACTCAAACTCATTCTGGAGCCAAGGGTGACCTTGAACTATTAACCTCACACACCTCTTCAAAGGAAATAAACTGACAGGTACTTGGTGTGTGCTCTGCTGGACATCTAATGGAGAGTTTCAAGCATTCTAGCAAGTATTCTATGATCTAAGTCAACAAAACTCAACTACCTGGACATATAAAGTTAATGACAGATAAATGCTTTTGATTTTTTCATGTAGTCGCCAACTTTACCAAAACAAGAGGTGACTTACTGGTTCGCCAGGCTTTCCATTTTCTCCTGGAGGACCACTGGTACCAGGTATTCCCTGCAAATCAACAGAATAACATCGTATGATCACTTAAAAAATGGCTTTGAGAAAGCTCTTCACATGTAAGCCTAGTTTTCAAAGTAGTTCATGACATAATTTCTATACTTTTAAGGTATAGAATGTTTGCCCTATTTAAATTAATGCCAGATAGAGGGTGGTTATGCCTTACAAACCTGGGCTCATATCTGTATTTTTATTTCTGTATATATAGTTGTGCTGAGGAATAGGGTAGATGAATTTAGCTACATAGACTTTTTATTGTGAGAGCTATAAGTGTGTATATAGAACTGCAGAAGTTCAGTTCATTTTTAATAACTTTGTATGTACATTCTAGAATAGCCATGGCAGAAATTACTATTAATACTTTATTTCAGAATGGAAAAAAAAGACTACAAATTAAGTTTCAGATGAACATGTAGCAGGGGAACAAAAGTCTTGAAGTTTATTTATTCTACAAAAATAGGTCTGAAAGGGAAATAAGGAATTTTAACAGACAATAACACTCAAAGAATAAGCTCTTACTTGTAATCCTTGTGGACCAGGGGGTCCGGAATCGCCCTTGTCACCAGATGGGCCCTAGGTTGAGAAACACAATGATAGAGTCCATTGTAAAATTGGCCTTTCCTAGTTAGTCTACAGTTCACATCCCAGCAGGCCTATTGCTTACTGTCAAAGGTAAGAATATGAAAAGTAGGGAAAGCTTGGGCTATAGAAGATACTCAAGGCAAATTAAGTACAACATGTAGTGAATACCAACATTTGATTCAATAATAAAATAAGGAAGTCTAGAAACTGCTGAACTATTCTAATACAGTGCAGTGATTGCATAATTTCTGAAGGCTTGCCCCTGCTCTGTTTCACTCTCTTTAGCTACACAAGTACTTACAGTAGGGCCTGGGGGGCCCTGAGGTCCTGTTTCACCGTTCTTTCCAGCAGGACCCTACAACAATGACAGTTAGGCAAGCAGAATTAATATATATATCAAGAAAGTTCGGAGTCTGGAAATGACTAAATTTATTAGATAGAAAAAGACAAAAGCTACATACGGGAAGGCCGGGTCCTCCAGGGCCACCCCGTTCTCCATTCTTGCCAGGAGCACCCTAAAGAAAAGGGTAAATGTTTACATAAATAAAGAAAAAAAATCAGTAATCAAAGTCCAAACCCCATTTTTGATCCTCCTATACCTGCTCAGCCACACACATACACACAACCATAGCCAATTACGTATTTGTTTCTAACACAATGCTCAATTTCATATATTCATCCATGTTTTTAGAGAAGGCTAAGTCTTGGGTATCTTGACATTTTTCTTATAGAAAGCCAAAGGGGATCCGTCAAATATTTATTGGAGAAAGTAGTGTTAGAACTTACGTCATTTCCTTTAGGACCAGGAAAACCCATGACACCAGGCTGACCCCGGGGTCCAGATGGGCCAGGAGGACCAGGGCGGCCACTTTCTCCTTGACTTCCCTAGGAAGAAAAATATCTACCTTAGTTAGAGTTGGAGGAACACATTATCAAAGTATAGTATACCTACACTTATTCAAATCTAGCCAATGAATGCATTCCAACTTTTACTGGACTAATTCAAAGGGATGTCATAGTTATACATACGGGAGGTCCTGGTTTCCCATCATTGCCTGGTCCTCCTGGGCTTCCAGGAACACCCTAAATGAAGAATATAACTGTCAGATGGCTTAAAAAGTCACATGAAAAAGTACAATATAGTCAACTTGAACAATTTTTTGATTTCCATGTTTATATGTAGCCTTGTAAATGCATTCCCTACTTTCTGTTAAAAAAATTCATCTTAGTCAAATATTTAATTTTCTTTCTTTCTTCATCTGTTTTAACCCATGTTTTCTTCAAGGGATTTAGTTTGTTTAATTTGAGTCTTTGGAAAGGTATTGTCTGCTTGAAGTTGTTTTTGGTCTGCCATCACTTGTATTGTCTTTCTTCCTACTACATTACAGTGTGATTAAAACAGATATATCTCCTTACCCTCATTCCTGGGCCTCCTGGGGCTCCATCTCGGCCAGGTTCTCCAGCTACTCCTCGGGGCCCTGCAGGACCTGGGCCACCACGTTCCCCAGCAGGACCCTAAGTTGTGAAATAACAAACCTTAGAGAGTTTTGATTGACTTCGGCTCTGACACTCTGAATCGGTGACTAGTGGAGTCATTTGGCTTCTCAAGGAGAGTTTGTGTTGCTGAGTTCTGCCCTTTAAGATCATATGGTTTAGCTTTGGATGTCATGTTGGGGGAAAAAATGAGGCAGCTGTGATGAATATCTCTTGTTTATAACAAACATTATTAATTGGACTTAGCTATACCTTTATGTGTGTTTAAAGTGAAGCACCATTAATGGTGAGAAATTACTGTGGCGCCTTCCCTGAACATCCAGGTGGTTTTCTGTGGTTCTTGTGGTGACACTGGGGTCAGGGATTCTCCCTGTCTGCCAGAGGAAGTGACTTTGCTCATCACAGAGCACAGGAAGTAATGAGGCAGGGACAAGGGTCACGAGGAGATGTTTTGCGTTTTGTTGTTCTAATATATTTCCTCCAGATATTTATCTTTCCATTAATGGGATAATGTAGAGAAGAAACCTCTATTTGTAGTAATGATATTCAGGAACTGAGGTGTGTACCTTTTCTCCTGGGATGCCATTTGGCCCTGCAGGTCCTCTGAAGCCAGGAGCTCCCTGGAAACAATGACAGTTAAACATTTCAGTTTATAAGATTAAAACTTGTTCATAATTCATGGGTATAAATATTCCTATACTACAAAGTTCTTTAAATAGGAGTTTAGGGATTTAATAGTAGAGCATTGCCCTCCAAGTACAGGTCATGGGATCACTTCTCAGAACTGAAAAAAAAATACTAAATAAGACAAAACCAAACTTCTGAAACGGAGGAAAAAAATAAATCACAGAGCAACCCATCAGCCAAATGCACACACAGACAGAAATAAGCATACTGAAACTCTTCAGGGTTTTAAGTTTAGATGGGACACCAGAAGAGCTTGGTGGTACACAGCTATAATCCCCCACTTAGGTGGTGGAGTTAGGAGAATCTCTAAATTTGAGATCATCCTGTAGGGAGACACTGTGTAGAAGCAATTTACCACTACAGGTTTTTGTTAGCTTTTAAACTGGTGTGATAGTTCATGCTTCTAATGCAAGCATTAGGGGAAGCTGAAGCAGGAGGATTGCCATGAGTTTGAGCCAAGCTTGGGCTACAGAGTAAGGTCCAAACCAACGTAGTCTATAAATAAGACCCTGCCTCACCAAACGGGGCAGGGGGGGATCAAAGATTGCTGTACCTTGAAGGTGAAGCAGGTTACTATGGAAACCTACCCTTTCTCCAGCAGCTCCTGGCTGCCCATTTGTACCGGGTTCTCCAGGTGATCCATCTTTACCATCTTCACCCTTAGGCCCTGGGATTCCTGGGGATCCAGCTTCCCCCTAAAAGATATAAAGCATTGGGACAAAATTTACTAGAGAAAATTTTACCCATTATTTTCTCCGAGCGCTGCGGTTTTCTAAGTAGCCAAGCATGTTGGTTTGGTACTGACCCGTTCACCACGGGCACCTGGCTCTCCTTTTGCACCATTCTTGCCGGGTTCACCCTAAGGAGAAACAAAATCTCTATGTAAAGACAATGAGGATTTGGCTAATAAAATCATAACCAGCCAGATGTTATACAGCTCGAAGGAGAGCCATATACACTTAACTGAGAGGAAGCAAAAGGAATAGCAATATTTTGCTGTGATAGGTAAGCTTGAACTTCCAGGCACTGAAGGAGAAAGGAACTTACTGAAGGACCTCGCTGTCCGGGTGCGCCGTTAGTCCCAGCTGGTCCAGGGGGGCCCCTAGCTCCCATTAGTCCAGGAGCTCCAGGAATGCCAGCGGGACCCTAAGGACAGCACAAACACGGACATCAGCCATGCACGGACCGTCTTATTTTCCCATCAGACTTAAATCCATAAATCGGTGTGGGATGAGGGGAGGGAGATTCAACTCACCATTTCACCTTTGCCGCCAGGACTGCCATTATTCCCAGGAGGGCCCTATGTGCAAAAGGGGAGAGAGCATCTTAGCAGGATGCAAAAAAAAAAAAAAAAAAACAAAACAAAACAAAAACCTCGCATGTATAGTATATTATTTAGAGAACATATTTACTGACAGGTATTATGTATTGTAGAGACTATGATATTTCCCTAAGAGTAGCCCAACATAGAAAAGTAGAAAAAATAATTAGGAATTAAGTCAGAGATTATTTATTTCCTGGCTGGTGCTTAGTGTAGACAACCTGCCAGGCATCAGAAAAGGAACCTACAGTTTACATACATGCTATATTCTCTACTCTGCACTGTGTTAATGGGAATTCATGAATTCTACAGTGCACAAACTCCCATTTTTGTTATGAACCTAATTATAGTATAACATGAAATTACACTTTTTCAAAGAATACTTTTTGATTGACAGCCAAGTTGAAGCATGCTTTGAAGGAGTAAGCCTAGCAGCTTGGCTCCTCTCAGATCTTGTCTGCTACTTACAGGAGGCCCTTGAGCACCAGCGTGTCCCTGTGGTCCAGGTTCACCTCGTTGTCCTGGGGAGCCATTTGAACCAGGGGACCCTGCAGGTCCAACTTCACCCTAAAGAGTCAAATTCCAATGTGTCAGCTGTCCTTTCCACTTCGAATAACTTGGTTTACCCTTCAGTTCTGCTTAAACTTATTTCTCTAAAGTTATAGTACTATGGATAAATATTGTAATAAAATGAAGGATATCATAAAGACAGGGGACAAAGATAGATATGGGTTTGCCTGTTTTCTAATTGTTTCCCAGAAATCACCTGGGAAAAGGCAGAAGTCATCGGAATAAATATCAGAATGGTAGAATGCTAACAATTATATATGTGTATAAGTATACATATATATGAATCAGGATTATATATAAATGTACTAGAATCAAGATTAAGGCATTAAAAAGTTCTCTGTAGATGAAAATATACATTTGATTCTTTTACAAGTCAACTTTGAGAAGCAATCCAATGTGTTAGAACTACATGCTTACCTTAGCACCGGGGGACCCAGGGAACCCTGCCGTTCCAGGAGGACCAGGGGGACCCTAAAACAAGGAAAAATGGGCAAGTAATAAAAACTGGTTAGACTGAACATCTAGAATAATCATCAAACGAAGCCACATGAATAATCAAAAGTACAGAAGACACCATATAAATGAAAGAGCATTTGTCATTCGTACGGGTATTCTTGAGAGGAACATTGTGTAAGATAAGAAGAGGGTTAAATCTGAGGTGAGAACATTTGTATTTCTCTCTGCTTTTCCATACATCCTGTGACTGTGCAGGATCTTACTCCTGAGCGTTTGTGTTCTTATTTACATAAAGGTAACATCACCATCTATTTTGCATGTCTCTTAACTGGCATAACCAATATTGGCTATGAAACACAAGTACGAGTTAAACACATGTCAGCGAATGACTGGGACTAATGGTCATGGCTAGAAGGGAGGCATAGTTTGGGGGGTCCGTATAGATTTAAACGATAATGTGATGGATACTATCAAGTACTGGATGGACCTACAAATTATTTCCATTTTTAGGGTTAAAAAGAGTCATCAAGTGGCAATGTGGGTTTGCTATATAGTAATATGACAATGTAATGTAGAATCCACAAGCTCTAAATACTTTGGAACAAAGCGGATTTCGATGCAACGTTACTCACTGGTTGTCCATCACTGCCCCGAGCACCGTCATTGCCTCGAGCACCCTAAAAAGAGAAGTTTGTCTCAAATATTTTCTTATTTATGAAAGGTAAATTACTGGTAACGTCTGACTACAATTCAAGCTCAGCTGAACTGAGTTTTCCTCAGACATATTAAAGTCCCCTTACGATCACATATTTTTAGAGTCAGTGTTAGACTGTTGAGACACCACACAGGAGGCATGGAGCAAGCCTGGATTCTGGGTTTTTAGAATTGAATGTAAATATGAGGTTCTAATGCATGTATCAAACTGACACCCCACACCAATGGAAAAGAATCAGCAGGGAGACTAAATGCAAGGCTTTCTTTTCTATATCATTATATCCAAATCTGGACTGATCTGATCTTGAAGACAGTGTTTCCAGAAGAGATAACCTCTGCCTTCATCAGGATACACCGTGACAATACTCACTGCAGCTCCAGGAAGGCCTGGACGTCCTCGCTCACCGGGAGCCCCTCTGGGACCCTGCAGGCAAAATTGAGAGTAATGATCTCACCTGAACCTGCCATGTGTGAGAACAGACGGGAAGGAGAAAGGCAAGGGAGCTGGATGGTTAGTATTAGTACTGAGAATCATAGGAGAGGAAACATAATTACCATGGGGCCAGGAGCTCCATTGTCTCCAGGAAGACCGTTTTCACCCTAGAGACATACGAAATGTTATGATTTTGTATAGCAAACTGTTTGATATTGCAAATACTGTATCATAGAAGAGACTAAGGAAAATATATACTTTGGTAATATTAAATTGTTCTAAGCCTTTAATTTTAATTATCAGAAGTGTAAAATTCGGCATTTAAGTGCATGCCAACTCTACATATTCATTAGTCTCTCGGGGATTCGCAAACATTTCTATGCCAGAGGCTTGGTTATCAGCTCAGCTGTCATCGAAGCTTTAGGGGGTTACCCTAAGCAATCGATAACATGTAAAGAACAGTTGACAGACTCTAAATGAGTTCGTTCAAAACCACAGTGGGCTGCAATTCACCTTCAGTCCAGGAGCACCCGTTTCACCCTTCTCTCCGTTTCGTCCATCAAAACCCTGGGAAAATTTAAAAACAGAAAAAATTTTTTAAGATTTGTGCACAATTCAAAATGGAAGTCTTACACTAAATTTCGTTTGATGGATTTTGTTCTTATTAGATTGACACTTTTTGGACTTGGCAGATTTCACCTAATATTTAGTTAAACATAAAGATGCTTTGCCATCAACACATTATACCTACTGAGTTCATGAATAAAGAATTAGAGTTAGGGGTAAGCATAGGGTCACTTACTCTGTGCCCTTTCATCCCAGGGAATCCAGGCATGCCGCTTGGGCCTTTAGCACCCTAAAAGTAATGAATGGGAAAGACGTTAATTAACATTCAAATAGAATCAAAACCCTGCAATGAAATGCATTTTGTCTTTATGTTGATTTCAATTTGGTCATGCGCTTTTGAAGTTAAAATGCTTGTGACTGAGGAGGTTATCAAACGGAGGAGACTTACCGGAGGGCCAGGTAGTCCACGCTCTCCAGGTCGACCAGGTCTCCCTGACTCTCCCTAGGCAGAGAAATAAAGGATGCATAAAGGCTCATGCGTGAGGAAATGGGGTGAAGCTAAGGAGAGGTCTGGTGGGATCAAACATACAGTTATGAGAGATCAGATGACTTCCGATTGGGTACTTATTTGAGACACAATCTGCATAGATAGCCCTGGCTGATGCTGTGCTTCTGAACCTCCAATGGCCACCTAGTGCTAGGTTGATAGGTGAGAGCCATCTACTCAATGACATCAGGTTTCTCAATGGAAGGGATAAAGGAGGCCCCTTTCACCTTGTCATAAGCCTATGATGTCCTAGTAATGATGTCTCTCTTCCCAATATTCAGATTTTTCCCAAAGTTAATGAAAAGAATATAGCATTGGAAATTATTTGAGGGAAAAAGGAGAATATTTATAAATTTATGCTCATAAAATAATGATCTTAATATATTGATTATTTGTTACAGAATGTAAAGGAAAAAATCTTGTTCCTTCTGGAATGAAAATGAAGTATATCTGAGAGTTCTATCACTTTCTAATTTGTCAGATGTACAGCTTTGCAAATGCAACGCAGAGATGAACAGGTTGATAAAATGTTAGCATCCTGAAAAGTGAAGACAACTATCTCGTCTCGTGGTGATTTAGAGGTAGAAGTGTTGCAAGATTTCTGATGAGGATCTCAGCAAGAGAGCATGATTCTCCATGAAACTACCCTAGAAGCAATATGAACTGTTGGTCAGTGCTGGCCGTCACCCTTAAGAAAGGGAATTAAGAAGCTAGGAAATTCAGCATAAAAGGCTATGAGAATCCTACTAACTACCATTAATGACAGAAAACATTTGTTAGGGTGTTTTGTGGTTTTTTATTTTTTTTTATTTTTTTTATTTTTTTTTTTTTTTTTGAGACAGGGCTTCTCTGTGTAATAGCCCTGATTGTCCTGGAACTCACCGTAGACCAGACTGACCTTGAAGTCATAGAGATCAGCCTGCCTCTGCCTCTGCCTCCAGATTGCTGAGATTAAAGGTGTGTGCCAGCACTACCTAACTACAAATTTTTTTTGAATAAAGACTTTCAAGTTTTTCTAAGACTTTTCTATAGTGGCATGAAGGATACATGGGTTATCATTCAAGTTGAATTTTACTATATTCCTTTTTGACCTATAAATACTTACATCCTTTCCAGCAGGGCCAGATGGACCAATAGCACCAGGAGGTCCTGGAGGGCCCTAAAATGAGAAAATAGAAACAGATAAGCTCAACATTTTGTCACTGCATGTTAAGTGCATCTGGAGGGAAACATCCTTTAGAGCCTCTCATCATGAAAATTACACTGAGTTAATATTATATGTTCATTACATCTAATTTTTGCTGTTGTTTAAAATTTACTAAAAACTTTAGATATCATGTATCTATATCTTATACTAAAAGTTTCTATTTGTATATGCATTTGTATATTTTAAGATATTGACTATACAAAAATATAAATACACTGCTCAATATTTTGAAATATTGTATTAACATAAAATTTATTTTAATTTCTGTATGTTTGTGTGGCACATGATTCCGGAGGACTTTGATCTTTTTCTTCACTATATGCAGATGTATGCAAGCCTATAGGCACAGGGACAGAATAGACACAAGGGGAGTCTACAGAAACCTTAGTTGCTTAGATAGATGGATGATCTTTGTTAGCTCTAGGAAATGGATAACTTTGATGGCTAATCAGTTAAGAATCTCCAGTATCTTTGGATTCACCTCAAATACCCCCAAATGCTAAGTTATTATGTAAAAATTCAAGCATGTGTGCAATCTGCACTCTAGATATAGCCATGAATGACTCAGGAATTGATAGATTTCATATGGGAAGTGAACTATCAATGTGTTCAGCAATCTAAGTGTTACTTACGGCAGGACCAGCTTGACCAGGTTCCCCAGGGGGACCTTGGTATCCAGGAGAACCCTAAAGTAAAATAATATTGAAAATATATTTTAATAATATGTAATATTTCTATTATTAAATAATAATTATGACATCATTGTCACATTATGTAATATATGTAAATAAAGTAGCAAGAGCTTCATATAAAAAGCTTATACTTTGAGAATAGTCAGAAGTCATGATTAGTGAATTTAGTCAAGAACTCCATTACAGTTTATGAAGGATTAAAACATATTTTTCAGGATTAAATAATGATTTCATTGAAATTGAATGGTTCTTAACTCAAAGGCATATTGTTTGTAAGTGAAACATGTATTTCAACTTTATCAAAATTTTCATTGATAATAGTTGTTAGGGAGTACATTAAATATGAAATTGTAACATTTAAAATGATGTTTCTTGGTTGCAGCTTCACTTAGTTGTGACTGTGCATGCTGAAATGGATTATAACCATATCTATATTAATTTGATTTATATATTCATGAAGATAAAAACACCAGTAGGCGTTATACTTACAGGGGAGCCAGGATGTCCAGAAGAGCCAGGGGGGCCTGCAGGGCCTGGGGGACCCTTGAATGCAAATTTAAACAATAAACACAAGTAGATAAATGGGAAACACATTGCACAGAGTGATGTGTGTTCAGACATGATGCCAATGTGTTTTGAAACATATACAACTATATCTTGTTATCTGGTAACAAGCCTTGATATGCTTAATTCTATGAGATTTCCAAAAAGGGTTTTGCATGAAAACCTTACTCCAGATGAAATTAGAGAGTCATTCAGATTATGAATCAATGTTAAAAATTTTAACCTCAACCCTTAAGAAAGGCAATTCAGAGGGTGAAAAGTCAGTAGAAAATATGATAAGCTTTATAGTGTTTCATTAATACCTCCCTCGGTTGAAAACAATTTCTTGTCTTTTGCCTAAGCATCATGTGGAAAATATCTTCACACTATAGATCTTATGAGTGTTTTTTACTTAAGCAGGTCAGTCAGCTTCAAACCTCATGACTGTACTAATATGTTACCGTCATGTTGATGTGAAGACTTGGGTGTAAACATAAGGTATGGGCCACTAAAGACTTAAAGCAAATGGATGTCATCACCATTCAGAAACTATTTCTAAATTCTGACAACAAGTTTTTGACTTATCTTTCTGGAATGTCAATACGTGGTAGTTTTATTGAGGTTTGTGTACCTTATTGAAGGAGGATTTATAACTTGAGTGTAGTAATAACCAATATTCATAAAAATAATTCTCCATGTGACTTTCCCACATTAAAAAAATACCCAAAACTTAGAACATCATAAACATCTAATTGGTCAACATTTTTCAAATTCATATATGCCAATTATAATACTCCTTACCAGTTCTTTTGTACCTATTGATAAAATTTTTTATTTAACTTTAGAAGCCACAAATAAATTGTATTTATTTACAGTGATGTTTCTGTTATTTGCAGTAAATTATGGGCTTCAACATTATTCCTCTCCCTGAGAGTGATTCAAGAGCAAGCATCTCCAGCATATGTCATTACAGTATTCCACATTCAAATCCAACTTGGAATGATTCTTGTTGTTTTCTGTTATTAAAACTCTGGGCCATTTACATTTGGAAAGGCCTTCACAGTCAAAGTGATTAGGTATTCTTTAGGATAGATGGACATAAAAGATCAATGATTCTAAAAATAGTCATACTTGATTTAAAGCTTGGAGGAAAGATGAAAAGTGATATTGAACATTCATGACTTAAACTGTCCTTTAGAATGAAAAATTCAGTGAAGTAAAGCATGAAAAGAGGATGCTGAGCAACTTGGATGAGAAAATGAGAAGTGGAAACACTCCTTAACAAAGCTGCCTTCAATTAGACAGTCTATGAGGTTACGGTGGGAGAGCCCTTATGTAGGTGGGCATGAAGAATTAACAATACTGGCAAGGCATAAAATGCCACAAGAAGGAAATGAGTTAGTATAGAAAATCATAGCAATGTTGATGGTTTCTCTTCCAGCTTTGGTAGTTAAGGAGCCGTTTTCTACAATTCCATGAAAATGTTGTATTTCCGGAAGAACATCACTCAAGAGTTAAGAAACAAATGCTGGGTGATACTTGGACATGCTCAGAAACATTTGTACGTACAGGTGGTCCGGGATAGCCACTCATTCCTCCTCCAACTCCAGACTTGACATCGTAGGAGTCATACTGGGGAGAATAATTCTGTAGAAAAAAAATCAGGTACATAGATTAGATTCTATTAATACAAAGGTCATAGCTATTTTCCGAAGCATTTAGAGTAAGTGTATGCAGAATGAACTGTTCGCTGATAGATTTCAGCATGCCAGATATGATGTCTTTTCTGCTTATTGTCTGTCTATGACTTTAAATATTGTATTTGCTACAGAAATATTTATTGAGTAGTGTATGAAGATTTTAACAAACTGTATTAAATGAAGAATTCCCACTTCAATTTGTCCCTCATTTGTTCAATGTTATCACTGAAATCATTATTTCTATACAATAGTTATAGCATTACACACAGAGTAATTGAATATGTAAGGACAAAGGAACATTGATGTTATTACCTCTAAGTATTTAATCTCCAACTAAACATGGAGAAGTAAAATAAACTTCCCAAAAGGCCAATAAAACTGATTTTAATTATATACACATATATATGATGTGTATATATGTACATATACATAATCAACTATATATGCTTTATATATATATATATATGGTTTCTGATTTTATGTAATAAGAGCTGAACCCCTCACAATTAAGCACTGAACCATTGTAAACAAGGAAAAATATCAGAATGGCTCAGAGCTTGCTTTAAGTTCGAGGTCTAGATATGTTCTATTTGATTTCCATGATGCTCATTGCTCCTGAATTGTTTTGGAAAAATAGTTACATGAATCACAAACATCTGTGTAGTTTTCTGAGTTCACTTATACCCGTACCACTTAACTTTGCAATGTTTATATTCTTGATTATTGGTTTTATGTGCAGACTGATTGGCAGCCCTGACTCAGAAGGAGAATGATGTGCCTTGACGACTTGAATTCTGTTCAGCTGCCACGGAAGCACAGGCCACTCTGTTTATCTGAAGTTGATAAGCCATTTTTGGAGCTGTTAACTGCTTAGTGCTCAAGCCTCCAATGGCATTGTCATTGGTGTTAGGAGAAGAATTAGGGAATAATCTGCAATTATAGCACTTTTTAAATTTTGTAAGTTATTTATTTTAGGAGCTGATAGTCTATCTATCAAACATAATGAGTAAGTCATATACTTGCTGAGAAGTTGGGACATTTTTGAAAGATGTAGCAGCAATCATATTGGCACGATGACAGTGGAATTCTTTTAAAGCTCTTAGCATATAGAAGCACTAGATAAGAATTTGTTAAATATATAAAACTGGAGGATGAAAGTTGCTCTTGAGATATAATGCAGAGCACATAAATAAAATAAAATATAGAGGAGGTTTTAATTCTGTAATTTCTTACCTGACCGCCATTTGGACATGATGGACAGATTCCAGGAGAGCCAGGAGAGCCAGGGGGACCTGGTAGCCCTGGATTGCCGGGGTCACCATTTCTCCCAGGAATTCCAGGAGGGCCCTAAAACAAATAAGACAAAAACAAACGAAACCAGTAAAATATAGGGTGATTTAAAATGATCATTAGGGATTTGCTTCCATGCTATATTGAATTATCACTGTGATATTTGTCCATGGGGATAAGTATATATCCAACTAAGTCTCATGGATAACTGAAGTTTATTATGTTCCTTTGTATCTTGACCTACATTTTGTGTTTTGAGCTGACAAAGGGATGAAGACTTGTAAGGTTTGGGAAAACAGACAAGTACTGCTATATATCATGATTTTCAAATACATAGGACAGAAGAAAATTCAGAATGGTAGCAGTTCAGTTTGAATACAGGAATAATTTGACAAGGAAAACCAGGCTTTCCTAGAAATGTCATTAGCATTAACTTTACTCCTTGGGAAGATGGTTACTCACTGGATCTCCCTTGGGGCCTCGTGGTCCATGGCCATCAGGAAGGGCAGGAGCCTATGAAGTATAAACGATATAGGTTAATATATGTAAACTATGGCAGTATTCTTAATTATTTCTTAATTCTCATTACACCCAGCCCCCTGCTTTCATTTAGAAATGACATCATTCACTCGGTAAGCCTGCTTAACAGACATAGCTCGCAGTTCCTTCCAGGCCTCTTTGCTATGGGTGCTATCTATCTATTTGTTTAATATGAATGTTGAAGATGTGGTCTTTGAAGACCTTATGCATTCTGTAGACTCACAGGTGTGGTAGGCTGTGGGCATATTGGACAACATTCTCCAAACGGGATCTCTACGTTGGGGCAGTCTAGCGGAGCATCATCGCATATGATGTCATCGCAGAGGACAGATCCGGCGTCGCAGACACATATTTGGCATGGCTCTGGTTTCCAAACATCTCTAGACTCATAGGTCTGACCAAGGTGGGTGCATCCCGATTCATCTGCGGGAAGAAAGAGGAGAACATATGGCATTTTTCATGTTTTGAAAAAAAATGTGATTTTTCAGTCATAACTATTGGCAGAGTACAGTCAAGATTGAGAAAGTTTGAAGCAATTTTTTCCTTTCATCAAAAATCATATTTCCTCTATGTAATTGCCATGTACCAATGTATTGTTTATTAAAATAAAATGTTGCACCACAATTTTCATTAAAAGTCAATTGTTTTTACTTCTCATATGAAAAACTTAGCAACAGTAGATACAACACAAACATGCAAACACTTGTACATTAATTACACAACTGAAAAGAAGCATTTTTGCCTAATTGCTATTCTTTGCTTTAATGGCAGATGGGACAGTACTAAAAGGATGATTTTTGTTACTAACTCTGGGACCTTCTGGATTATATTAACCGAGTTGAGACATTCAGGGGGAAAACTGAGCTAATCTTGGCAGCATAAAACTCTTCCAGATTGTTCTGGGAAAGCTAGCAAAGCTGAGTGTGTGTTCAATGTCACTGCTAGCTCTGTTGGGCATTAGTGGGTCAACATGATATGACATAGTATAATATATATGTATATATATATATATATATTATAGATAAAGAGTTTTCTAAATGTCTAGAATAAAATGCAACTTTAAAGCAAATATTGGCAATGAATAAGTAGAAAGACTAGGGAAAATATGAATCATGGCCATGTGTATTTGTGGCTTACTACAGCAGACGAAATGGCTTCAACCAAAATTTTAGAGTTGGTTCTTAATTATATGTAAGAAATTGAAATTTCAGTAGCCATTCACAGTGAATCTACTGAGGAGATGCCAGAACAAAACCCACTCCCAATTCTTGAAGTGTTGGCTGTGTAGTATGGCTAAGCTCAGCTTGAAAACTGCTATGACAGTTTGCCAATCACGAATGGATAAATAATAAGTCCTAAACATCTGCAAACAATTTTGAATGTAAGCAAGGTCTTGTGGGTTCTTTTGTATTTTTTCAGACAGTGAAGCTTTATTTTCCTGTAGCCCTGTTTGCAAATTTCTCTTTCCTTATCTTCATATTTAGATAATATATCATCTAAAACTTTACCATTAAGAGAAATTTCAGAGTAGCTGTTATCTGCAGACTATGGGGTTGCTTCACCTTCTACATATATGTACAAAGACAGCTTTAATCATCTTTTGAAACAGCTCAAGCTTCTTGTATGAGGCAAGTTGAGACCCATTCCTGTCTTCACAATTTATCAATCTAACAGCTAATAAAAACCAAAAGTGACAGTTCCACTAAAATTTTCAATAGGGAACAAAGATTATAAAAAAAAAATCTCTCTTTTAGCGAGGTTGTGTCAACTCCTCCTGTGTCTGTAGCAGATGAATGAGGATGGGGTGGGGGTGAAGGGTGGGTGGAAATAGGCTTTCTAAAGCTTTGAGGAATGCATCTTTATTCTCAGAGAATATAAGAGCTGAATACAAGTGTTTATCTCAGCATATAGGATTCAGGATTGTGTGATGTTGTTGTTTTTAAGTAATTCAAGAGAAGGCAAAGTGGGTTTTCATATAATTAATAGTCTTGGTGCATGAAGCGACGATCACTAAACCTATTTGTGTCACCTAGAACTGCTGTTTTGTATTTAGGAACTGTGTTCAGTTGGCAGTAAAAAACAAAGTATGTCAAGTGTTGAGATGGAAGACTTTTCAGCGAAATCACTAAAATCTTTTCATGGGTGCTCCTTTCTTCATATGAATCTTTCCCAACTCCTCTCAATTAGATGGACGAGAAATTCTTATCTGATTGGCTCTAACTTGGGATATTCTCACTGAAGATGTGGCTGTCAAACTGCCTGACCTTGACCCTGTGAAGACAATGTTAGATTGTGCTAATTATTCCATCAGCAACTTACCCTTGGATCAGAAATAGCTTTTGACCTTTAATACAACATGCAGGTTATTAAAAGGAACTATTGGACACTCATGCAAAGCTAAACATAAATTAATATATCAGGTAAAGTTAGATTTAAGTACCTCATATTTTAAAATAGCTTCATATGTTCTTAATTGGGCATAAAGTCTTTCTCCCCCATTCATCCTCCCATGTGAAAACCCTATTGAGGCCAATCTCACATCAGAAGAAATAGTGTTCATTATTTGTTTTGAATGCTGTCAAGTAGACAAGCATGACATTGACTCTTTAAAATTATAAATTAGCATGTTAAACCTAGGGCTACATAATAGAAAACTGTTATTTGACTTCTTGTTTTCAAATTTTATTAGAAATACTACTATTTTTTAATAATAGTCTTAAACATATTTATTTCTTCAAAAATTTACAATTTACGGTAAAAAGTTTCAAAACATTTTCCTTAACTTTTAGAATGTATACTTTATACGTTTTGTTGTAATACTAGCAATAAAAAGTTGACCTTCTGTGCATTAACACACCAGGATTTCTTGGTGTTAGCTCCCATTGGCATCCACCCTGCACAGCCATTGTGCACAGCCTGTGGTTTTCCTCCTGCCCTCCACCTCTAGAAACTACCACTCCTTTCTTAATGTGACGCCAACTTTTGGGCTCCTACCATTTAAAGTGATAGAGCATACTTTTTTTTTTTTAGAAAGTCATGTTCTACATAAAAGGAGAAAGTTGGAATGCCTAAAAATATAAGAGTTAATGGATCTAATTTGTTGCCATAATTTGTTTCCTATTCATTTGAAGCAAAGTTGTCTTTCTTGAAAAAATCAGAGCCTGAAAAGTTGTAAGTAGATTTTGTGGCTGAACACAACACTTCCCACCCTGTGTCTCTTCGTCATATTTGCTCTGAAAAGGATGCCTTCCGAATTTCTTCTGATTTACTCTCTCACGCATGATCATCTACCGTTAGCCATATAATCTACCAAAGCAGAAAGCCTTCAGTACACTCTCCTGAAGCTGCCTTTAGTATCAAAGCTGGAAGTCATGGTAAAGCATGGGCACTTCCTGGAATGCTTCACCCTTTGCAGCATTGGAATAGACCTGCTTATTGATTTGTTTAATATTTATATATTGTTCTTATTTATAATGCAATCTGCCAGATCATGAAAATGTTTAATATATTTAACTTACTCCATAACAACTTTAGTTCTATATTTTGAGAGTACAGGCTTTTGTGCAATCTCCCCTTGCGCTACATGGCTAAGGACTTTTGGTTCTTCCAAAGGGTAGTGGTAGTTGACAACTGAAAACACAACCATTGCTAGACCAAGCTCGTGTTCTAGGCACTATTCTTGAGCAGCTGACCTCATTTTGTTTTCTTTAGAATCAATGGTCTCCACTTGTAAGCCAAGCCAGCCATGACATCACAGTTTTTGATCTGAGTTTTCAGACTGCTGGGAATGGAGGCACAGGTATGCATCACTGCAACGAACCTGCTAGAAATGTGGGTCTCTGCAGCTGGCTGTTGGGAATGCAGCTGTGCACTTCTGTACCTGATGCTTTATATTGATCTTACGGTTCTCTTTTGCTTGCAGAGGACCTATCAGCTAAACGCTGTGGCAATCCTCCACACAGGCAAAGAGCCTGAGACAAACCAAGTAATGTCCTAGACTAAATAATGAAAAAAAAAATCAGATTTGAATCTAGGATGCTTTTCTGAAGGCTGGTACTCTATTAATGGCTTTATTCTATTTCCTTTCTGCTTTCAAAGACAGTGTCGGATGGAGAGCAGTTCCCTGTCCCACATGGTTTGTAAACTCCGTTCCCTCAGGAGGACGACGGCAGACATTTTAAGGAATCACAGTGGTCTGCAAAATGTCCTTTCTCTCTAATCTTGAAATGGGAAGATACCATCTGGAGCTGAGTCCTACTTGTTTATTTCTCTTGACCTTATGAAAAAGATTTGTATTTCCAAGGCCACCCTGCTGGCATCCAGACCACCAGCAAGATGAACTGGTGAAAGCCAGGCAGAAAGACAGGTAGAAGTAAACATAAGGTTTCTGCTTCCAGGGCATAGATGTATTTACATTGCCTAAAGCACTAATATTCAGAAAATATAGTTACTACATGCTTCGCATGCATTAGCTTGCTCACAAGTCTCCTTTGAATAAATAAGGATTTATAAGTTCTGTGGAACACCACAGAGTGTTTCTTTAAGAAACAGTCTGTCTGCCTCTACAATAACAAACAAAAGAGAAACGTCTGGCAAATATGTTACTGGAAAAGGCATCTCTCAATGTTAATTTTCAAAGTGAATTTAACTGTTAAGGGTTTTCGGGATTACTTGTGTCTAACCTCACTTTTGGGGGACAATTTTAGGATTCTTCCCGTTTGAACTTTCCATTTTGCTCATTCAGATTCCATTGGAAGCGGCAGGGCTTGACCTCAGTCGTGGAAAAAGCGAGGCTTTGATTAGATAATCTGAAAGGCATCCACTGGGGCTGTGTTTTTCTTAGGCACAGACAGAGCTGCTAGCGGTTAGTGCAACTCTCCAAACTGCAGTTACAAATGAGTGCTGATCAAAGCTAACTCAGAGTTTCCACTGCCTTCCTGACAGGCAAAGTTTCCCCTGTTAAAAATTTTGTATGAAGAAAAATACAACGGGACTTCTCTGCTAACCTGTAAATCAATGACGCCAAACTTATCCCCCTAAGGAACAGAATGAAACATTTTATACGAATCAGGGCATCCACATTTCCAGGAATCTGCGATGGAACTCGAGTTTTCCAAGTGTCCCCCAGGTCCAGCAAAGGCAAGCTTATCTTTCATCTTCCCAGCTGACTTGCAAGCAATGCAGTTTAATGGACTCAAGGTGGAGATATCACTTACGTCATATAAGTAAAAGAACTACATAGGAACTCTGCACAGCAGAGCATCACCTTCAGTGGACACTACAGAACCTCGGTAGGTGGCAGTCTTTTCTGAGTTCCCACTCAGGCTGGCCTGAGCCTGTGGGTATGATGTGACACAGGCCTTTCCAAAGAGCTAGCTCTCATTGAACGTCCACTACAGTTCGAGACAAATCCTTTTAAGAAGAAATCTCTGGGCAAGGCACCAACTCAAGGGTCTGAATTCCTTAAAGCGCTGCTCTCCTCTCTTCCAGCATGGTTCGAAAAGACTGGGTTGCTTCTCTAAGACTCAGGCTTCATCCTAGACCTAAGCACGATGTCTCAGCCCTCAGGCTGAGCACTGTGGAGCTGCTGAGGAAATGCGAGGGGTCACAAATTGAAACCACGAAAGTGTGTGTCAATAATAGTCCTTTATTCGCTTGTAGTGTACATGTTCACAGAAGGGATGGTAATTTCTTGTTAAGCCCTTAGCTTCTGGGTCTTTTGCCCAGTAAACCAGATTAATCTGTTAAAAGTTGAGTACTAAATAGAAAAAAAAAAAGACTACCTTAAAAAAACTTTTATAAATATATTTTCTGGAACAATTTAAAATTTGGAATCTCTCTTTTATTGACAAATAGTTACAAAAAATAAGAAAATGCAGACACTAAAAGTGTGTGTTTTTTCCTTAAACCATTTAACATTTCTTCAAATTTCTGAGTATTAACCCTGTCCTTTCCTGTTTCTAACCTATACCAACACACTATTCACTACACGACTGATATTGAGATATGTACATAATTAACAATGTTCTAACAATGTATTTTCTCTTGTAAGAGCTACAGTTATTTCCAATGACTTTACAAAACATTTAATCCAGTGGTTTGGTATGTTTAATATTTAGGATAACACAAACCAGAGAAAATTTAACTGTTAATATTAGCTATAACTTTCCTTTTAAACATAAAGGGAAATAGACTCACAAAACATGAAATAAGAATTCATTCTCAAAGTTCACTTACAGTTTTGAAATTCCAAATCAGTTAATAGTTCATAGCTAAGTTTTGTGACATTACCAGCATAGCAAAGTGTAGAAGGTTCAACATTAGAGGAGATTTAATTAAAATAGCTTATGTCCCTGCCCTAAGAAAGCAATATTATTAGCATCTATCTATGGATCCATAACCAGCAAAATTCTGATATTAAACAAGGATGATATCAGTCCATGAGTAGAGAAAATATGTTTAAAGGTCATACTATTGATTTCAATACACCTATAGATTTTCTCTGGCCATACTGGAGATTGGAACTAGGGGCCATGCATCCCCAGCCTTCTTTAAATTTGTTATTTTGAGACAGTTTCACGTTTGTTCCCAGGCTGACCTTGACCTCACTCTGTAGACACGGCAGACTTTGGGCTAGTATTCCTCTACCCTCAACTGCCCAAAGAACAGGGATGACAAGACTGTTCCACCATGCCTAGCTGGAAAGAACTGGGATTGCAAGACTGTGCCACCATGCCTAGCTGGAAAGAACTGGGATTGCAAGACTGTGCCACCATGCCTGCTGGAAAATGTCTATACCCTTAACACTCACTTTTCCAAACGTCTTATATCACCACCAGTTTGTTTGTATGTCTGGCAACATCTTATCTACTTTTCTTTAACTTATGAAAGCAGTGTAGAATTTTTAAAATTCATAAGCACATATGCACATATATACATATATATAGAATGAGATTTACACACACACACACACACACACACACACACACACACACCTTATTCTAAAATACCAGTCCTGTGATGCAGCAGTCATGTTGGCACTGGTTCTGTAAATGGTGTCCCTTCTGCCAGCCACTAGGTGGCGTGATTTAGCACTTAAAAATCTGGCACCCTTCTAAACCACAGGAAATATAAAACAGACCTGGTTTTTCCACAGCTGGCATAAGATGCATGAATAAAGTTAAGACTCGCACAGATTTGTATAGAGACCAAAATTCCTTTTGGAGACATGTTTTATACTCCTGAAAACTCCCATGAGTAGATTGCAAGTTACTGTCCTGCAGCTCTGTGCTCCTTCTGAGGTTTCTAAAGAACATAGGCGATACCCCATTAGAGTTCTGTGAATATTCCCTGTGTGCTGAATAGCCATCACCGACTGTAACCTCCCCAAAGATCCAGGAGAACCTTCACTAAAAACCTATAAAGAATGTGTATTGCACACTCTTAAATCCCTTTCATTGTCTTCATGGCCATAGCACAAGGGCTGAAGAAAGTGAGCTAGCGAAGACGTTAAGATGGTTATGTCAGACTGCAAAGAAGCATACTCATTGCACCTACGCTATTTTTTATATTCATATAATGAGCACAGTCTTTTCAAAAATTAAAATTCTGTGATTCTCCTCCCAGACATCCAAAGATCTCTATTGGGACGCTGGGGAATTAGCATTCCTTTTGGGCTCTGTCTTTTAGTTTTCTAGCGAAGACATGGGGATTGTTGCATCTTCCAGGAGGGCAGGATGGGGAGAGAAAGCGAAGACAGAAAGTTAAAGGAGAATTGAGCATCCGAAGGGGGGAAACAATCAGGGGGGAAGAGGGGAGAATGAAAACAGAGATGGAAGCTGAAGGGGGATGCACGGGGTGTGGCAGGAGAAGGGAAGGATTAGGAAATGGGAAGGGGAGGTGGACAGCCCAGGATGGGGGTGGGGTGATGAGGAAGGGAGGAAAACTGGGAGGGGAGTTCTTTAGGAGACAGAAGGGGCGGGGAGATAAGGAGGGGGGATGCGGGGGCTGGGGATGGGTTAAGGGGAGGAGACAACTAATGAACAAGAAATCTGGGTGTTCCTTTACTGTCGCAGTCATGGATCGAATATGCATAAATGTTATCGGGTATCCCCCGCCCCTACCACCTAGTCTTGAATTTATAATTTGCGAAGAGAGCAAAGATATTGATATTACAAACAATGGAAAAACTAATACTCATGAAGCATTTACCAAAAGTAAAGGTTTAAACACAAGCCCGTTTGATAATGTGTAAAAAATAAAAAATCGCTAACATAGTTAAGATTCACAAAAGCACAATTAGTTTGAGGAAAGTGTGTACCCCAATTTTTTGTGATATTGAGGAACAGAGGCATTTGTAAAAATATTTAAATAAATAACAAGGCAACTGCTTTTAATTTGTGGCACGGGAAAGTAAAGATCACTGTATTTGCTCACCAAGAATATATGAAGGATGCGTTTTCTGAACGAAGCTTTCATCTTTACCTTGTTTGTAGAAAAGGCAAAAACACTCCTTTTAAAACACTTTCCCTCCAGGAGTGAAAACCCAGCTAAGCAGAGCCTTTGGGACATAAAAGAGCCTTTGGCAAAACTCTGAGCAAGTATGGATTAACCAACTACGCACATTCTTAGAATGCAGTAAGAACAAGAACAATGGTATTATTTTCAGTGGCCTGGGCTCGCTTCAGCAATGTCCAGAGATAGTCCACTGTGCCATTTACAGAAATACATACAGGGGTTCTGCTGGTCTTCTAGTATCTTCTTCTGGGCTCTTGACAACAGATGCTTTCTAATACGTTATTTTACTGGAAAAAAAAATCAGGCTAAATATCCCATCCTTACAACGAGAACAGCATACAAAGGAGAACATGAAATTATTACAAGAGACCAATAAATTCCAGATGTCTTGGGAGCATTCCAAGATGTTCACAAAAGAGGAAGGGAGTGTCTGAAAGGCATTTTTTTTTTTAAAAGGTGAACATGGAAACAAAGCAAGTTAGGACCATTTTTATCTTAAACAACTAGAGAATTTTCAAATACACATACGCACTCTCTTTTTATAAGCAAATATAAAAAGCAAAATTATGGTTAGAGAAGCAATCCGCAGTCAGAGGCTAGGCAGGAAATTCCGAGGACGCTGATGTCTTTTCCCTATGTGACGCTTGGTAAGAAGTTAAGACAAAGTTAACGCAGAAAGCCTGTTGAAATCAGTACCTACTTACCAACACTGCCCTGTTGTGCCCAAATGCAAGTGGGATGGAGCAGGGCAAGGAGAAGCCAGGCCCCACTTTGCACAAAGCTCATCATGTCTAAATATCAGACATGAGACTCTTTGTGCAAGCGGAGAAAAGAAAAAGCAGCTCAAAGTAGCACCATGAGTTGTACCCTGCCCTCCAGCACCGGGCCCGTCATAAAACTCAGCCGCCGAGATTCCTCTGCTTTGGCCTTAAATAGGAAAAAGGTTGGCTTCCCTCACTTCCCAGCCCCTTTCTGAAATATGAGAACAGCTCCCATCCCCTCAGCAGTAAAAGCCGTGATTAATATTTCTTTTTCTCTTATAGAGGACACAGCCCATGGAGTTTGAAAGCGGTCCATCTGGAGTTTGTATACATCAGCCCATGTATATGTTTATAACACGCATTAGTCTTAAATACATATTTGCATGACAGGCACACACAGGAATGCGCTTTGTGATTCTCTCGAACAATTGTCCTTGCCTTTTTAAATCTCTCTCGGAAACAGTAAAAGCAGCTCAAATTTGAAAAAGTGTTTGATTCCCATTGTCGGGTGTGGTTATTTGGTGGACCCTATCTTCCTAGAGGACTTTGATGTTGGGATTTTGCCAGAAGCCACCCCAACTCGATTTAAAGAGGGAACTGTAAGAAAGTTACTGAAGGAAAAACTTCTGTCTGCCCCTGCACTCACCCACCCACTCTGAGTTCTGGATGTTGGATTTCACAGAGAGTCACGAAACTGTTTCTGAGCCTGGTTCGAACAGATCTTTAGATTCTTATCTGTGACTGTTTCCCTGTTTCCATGTCTCCCTGATTTCTTTAGCAAGCCTGTTTCCTTGTAAGATTTCCAGTTTACATGTTGTGTGGGGAAGCCAGAACAGATGTTACTAAAGAAAAAATAAAAACTTTTTCTGTCTTGTTTTTGTAAGAAACCACAAGAGAGAAAGTTCAGTGCCTGGGATATAAGAAATTTCAATTTCAACTCCATTAATATAAAGATTACTGCAAACCCATCTAGGTTCCGTCTTTTCTGTGTTTCTGTTCTGAGTCTGTATCAGCAGGGCTTTTCTTGATCTATCTGAGGATTAAGTACCACTAGGCTCCTGCAGGAAAAAGGCATTTGTTAACTTTGTTATGATGTCATTAATGACCAAATAATATCTTGATACCTTACCTTCAGTCATTTATCCCTTCATTTATCTTTAAAATCTACTGTGAGCCTTTCAAGGTCGACCTCCTCATTGAGATCATGTACATTGGTTTCTTTAGTCTTAACTTCATGGATGTGTGCCCTGTCTGTGCACCTACCCTTGAGATGCTTGCCCTCTCATATCATTTTATGAAAGTTCTTTCTGCTCAAGACTTTCTTCCTTAGGGAAATCATCTCACTTAAAACTCTTTTTATCATTTTCTTTTCCATAATGTATAACACTCATTTTTAAATTGGGTTTTATGTACCTGTTATAATCATGGACAGTTCTATGCCTGACTCCTTCTATCCCTGCTCAGAGGGAGGCCAGACTAAGATGTTCAAGGGGGAAAGTGATGTCATTTGGTGACAGGAAACAAGAAATAGGACAAGACCCACTTACTGTGCATCTTCTGATTTCGTATTGGAGAATGGTTGCCGAAAGAGGCAGGGAAAGTAACTGTTGCCAACATCTGCGCTGCTGGGTGATAGTGAAGAAGCTGGGGAAAGTCACATGTGTCTTTCTGTCATCCGGTCTTCATCCTTTTCTTCAATGTTCTCTTCGGTCCAAACCAACTCCGAAACACGAGTTTTTCTCCTGGAATCTTTGGCATGTACATAAAACAAGACAATACACATAGGCACATGTCTCCTTATTTAAAGTGGTTAATAAACATTGATATGTATTGAAAATTGATATGTATTGAAAAGTTTCAGTGTAATTACTTTTCAACGTGAAAAATTAATAATGCTACTTTTAAAATATTGTATGTCCAATTTCAGGCATACTATGTATAATTTCTATACTATTTTAAGCTTGTGTTAAAATTCCTAAAGCAGCCGGGCGGTGGTGGCGCACGCCTTTAATCCCAGCACTCGGGAGGTAGAGGCAGGCGGATCTCTATGAGTTCGAGGCCAGCCTGGTCTACAAGAGCTAGTTCCAGGACAGGAACCAAAAGCTACGGAGAAACCCTGTCTCGAAAAATCAAAAAAAAAAAAAATTCCTAAAGCAGCCTTATGTGCATAAGGAAAGTTCCTGATCAGCACACTCAGGACAGAGAGATGGCTGCTATTTTGCAGATTGAGGATCTGCTCTATTTTAAGGTCTTTAGGAGAGACTTGGAGAATGCTTCCAGGTTGTCTGGTTCATCATTCTTTTCTACTTTAAGTGTGTTTGGAAGTTCTGCCTGACGAGTCTTTGCTCTACGTTCCTGACCTTCTGTTTCCTCTTTCCTAGGAGGAGACAGTGTTTCTTGGTGGAGTGTCCAGATGGGAGTGGATCTGAGCTGTTGTTACAACGGGTTAAATGCAGGCCCTGGGAAACTGTATCATGCAAGCCCAGCACTGTCGTTAACCACACAAATTGTTTTGTATACCTCTGTGACTTAACTGATATTAACAGGATGTATATATATATTAAAAAAGCCAGTTTGCTCTTTTTATTGCATCTGGAAACATGACAAAAACACAAATTCCTGCACCAGCGAAAGCAGTGCTTAAACTGTCTCTGGACAAGAATGGTTGGAAAGATGAGGCAAAGCAAGGGTGTGGCCAATTATCTTCCAAGAATTCAGATCTTCTAAGTCAGTGGAAAGCTGAGGGGGGGAGGAAGCTGTGTAAGCCCAGCTGTGACAAACTCTGAAGGCCACAGAATGTCAGCAGGGCTCTCCACAATGGACCGAAACAAAGAAATCAACTGTCTCCATCCTGAAACACAGTCTGCTCTTTCTTCTGCCGTGTCTCTCTCCCTCCACCCATCTGCTGTGGGACACTGGTTTTACCCTGTAAATGTTTGTTTCTTGTACTTGTTTAATAAACGCTGATTGACCAGTAGCCAGGCAGGAGGTATAGGTGCCAGGCAGGAAGTAGAGGCTGGGGCAATCAGGCAGGAAGTAGAGGTAGGGCAAGGAGAATTGTGGGAACAGGAAAGTTTCAGTCTGCAGTTGTGATCCAGCCGCAGAGGAAGCAAGATGTGACTGGCTTGCTGAAAAAGGTACCAAGCCAAGTGGCTAACACAGACAGGAATTATGGGCTAATCTAAGTTATAAGAGTTAATAAGAAGCCTGAGCTACTAGGCCAAGCAGCTAATAATTAATGTAGACCTCTGTGTGTTTCTTTGGTACTGAATGATTGCAGGACCTGGTGGGACAGAAACCTCTGTCAACAGAACGATGCTCAGTCAACACCCATCACTCTCTGTTTCCTCCTTTCTTCTCCCTACTTAGTCTAAAGTTTTATTTGTGACATTTTTAAAAGAGGAAAATACTTTACTCATGCATTTATTTCTATGCTTACATCATATACATACTATATTTATAACACTTCTATCCAACATTCTTCCCTCAAATAGCTCCTGTGCCCCACCTCTTCCTTTAAGCTTCATGATGCTGTCTTATTTAATAATTATTTTTATGGTCAGTTTGTATATTTTGAATCACTGCATGGCCCTTTAAAATGTACCTGTGGCCTTGTTTACAAAACACACTGAATCTTCAACAAAATGGCAGGAATGAAAGGGTATTTTTTTACACAGCTGTGAAGTATGTTGTAAGCCTTTGTTATTCCTAGGGAGATGGACTTATCTACTCAGTGTTCATGGGAAGTACTATCTGTGGAGAATTGAAAAAGAATTTGATTAATAATAATGTGTACCTACTAATTGTCGACTTATTCTTGAAAATTGTCTTAGAGCTGGAAGACTTGAATATGCCTGATTATAAAATTTGTAGGATGAAGAAATGGTTTGGAGAGATGTTGAATCGTAACTGTGGACGTGACAATCAAGAGTTTAGTTGCTGTGATCTACCCCTCTACTTTGTGTCTATATAACTATGTTAGTAGTCACGTCTCTGGGACTTTCACTTCTCCAGCAGTCTCATGTCTTCTTGACTTTTGTTCAAATAGTTGGGAGATACTAAATAACTCTACGATGATCGACTGTTTGAATACTTGGGAAATAGTAAATAACTCTAGGATGATCTACTCTTTGAATATTCGCTGCTCTGGCTGAGGTTCTAAATATCTAGTTTTCTGTTTTATGATGAAATTTACCCCATGTTTGAAAAGAAAAGTTCACATCGGTTGTGCAAGTCTGCAAGTTGCTCCCTGGAATTGGAATTGACTACCACGCTTTCCAGTTTTCACAATGTTTTCCACTTGAATTAGTCACTGATTGTGGCAGCTATATTTTTATGCAATGTAGAAATCCAGTGAATACAAATTTGGCACATAATTTTGTGTTTTCTCTTTGAGGGCTCTAAAACAGATGGGGAGAAAGGAATACAGTCTGAGCAGGTGGTCAGGTTTGTTTAAGGGATCACTATTTGATTTCTGATTTTAACTTATCACTTAATGTTTGGTAAAGGTTAGAATTGTATTTAGGTAAATTTCATTTTAATTTTATGCCTCTGATGTGTGTCTGTGTGTGTGTGTGTGCATCCAGTAGTTTACATGCACATGTAAGAGGACATCTTGTAGGACTCGTTTCTCTCCTAGACCTCATGTGTGTTCCAGAACTCAGTTCATCAGGCTTGACGGTAAGTCCCTTTACTCACCAAGCCAACTCACATACTCTTAAGTCAATTTTAAGTGAATTAAACACTCAGTAATTTATTCTTAATTTTATATGACAGTCGTGGGAAATGTGAAAGATTATGTGTGTCTTTGTATGTGCATGGACTTTTGTTTTTCTGTTTTGTTTTTAATTTAGAATACATACATGGTTATTGTGTTTTGAATAAAGGAATCATTCACTAGTTATTCACAGTTAGTAATCATAGTTCTTCCTAAGAAGTAAGAAGGTTAAATGTATACTACACTGGCATTTATGTTTTCAATAAATCCATTTTATATGACTCATAAGAGAAATTTTCCCAAAGGTTCCCCTATTTATGAAGAAGATTAAGAATGGATAAGGTACTGATGTAAATTCTTATTTTTATATTATTTTGAAAGCTCTGTACACGAATACCATAGGTACAATACTTCTTCCTCCGCCAATTTATACTATATCCAATAACTAAATATGCATGTATATGGTCTTACAGTATTTTTAAAAATCTAGGGAAACTTCTTTAATATGCATGAGATGTGCTTCATCTTTTCTGTGTTAATTTATCTTCACAGAAGTGGATAAAATATAATTTCCTCCTATGTGGATATCACCATTTACTCAACTGACATCTAATCATTGATAGGAAAACTGTGGAGTTTCACCTGTTTAATTATGAAATTATGGTAGTACTACAAGCATGCTACCTGAAATGAATTCTTTATACTCTTACACTTATAAGGTGGCATTATTTGCTATCACCTTAATGTTGCAATTATATTTGAAATTTCAAAGAAAATTCAAGTTCATCTCTTTTCCTGATGCACAATCTGTCCTTGAGCAGTGTGGTTATTTTATACATGTTAAATACAGACAAAGGTTGAGAAATATGATGCAAAATTTCTATCATTCTGAGAAGAAAAGCTCCACTCTGAAAATCCCACCAGATTCTCTACTGAGTATAATTTGTCATCTGAGTCATACTCAGGAATTTTCAACAGTCTCCAACACAGCTGCCATAGTTCTACAAACACAGCCAATTGTGTCTGGAGATAAAGAGAAGGCCAAATAACCATCTTCTAAAAGACATATGAAGACGAAAACTGAATTCTAATGTTTAAAATGGGAACTGGGTTTAGTATGTGTCAACTACATACTAGTTTTGCTAACACACACTATCTGTATAGTGCTGTGCATATGTAAACATCTTCACACATATGTGAGTGGGTGTTAAATTTTGGTCTAAGGATGCACTCTATCTGCACACGAATTGATGTCAACGTTAGATTCTTGGGGCTAGAGACAAGTCTAAGTGGAAATTTTATTCCAAAGATCTCAGTGAGACCACCTAGTCTCACTTTCTTGTGGCAATGCCCATGGTGATAATTTTGCTTCAAATTCATACTTATATTTTTAATGTATATATTTATTCATATATATACACATATATGTACACACACATATATATCTTTGAGATTTTCTGTTCCGTTCCCCTTTAAACTTCATGACCATGAGAAGGCAAAGTCTATTATATGTTAAGTTGGGATAAATGTAGGAAATTAATTGATGTAGTAGGACATTAAACATTAGTGTTGGTGTATACATATTTTTAAACATTTATAGCATCAAGATTATGATCACCTCTCCTTTTGAAAGATATTGCATCCATTTCTTGAAGTGCTTGAGTCAAATAAAATATTTAGTGAAAGCAAACAAATCCATGTAGAAAGTTCCAAATAAAATTTGTGACATTTTATATTTCCCTTTGAGATTAATATACTTTTATCATTTTCCCTTCCCTTTTCTCCTTCAAAGACTCCCACATCATATCATATCATATCAAATCATATCATATCATATCATATCATATCATATCATATCCCATCTCCATTCTCCTTCAAATTCATGATCTCTTTTTAAATTGATTTTTTGTTATACCTATCTATCTATCTATCTATCTATCTATCTATCTATCTATCTATCATCTGTCTAGTCTATCAATTTATCTATATCTACCTTATATGTAAATATCTATCTATAGTTATGTGCCTGTGATTATTATTAAAGTGGTATTTGTAGGTCCTTCTCCAAGATCCATGTGGGTAACTGTCACCCACCGCGGCCCCGGTCTGTGCTCTATGCACTAGACCCCAGTTTGCGAGCTTCAGACAAGGGGCTGGAGATTGAGAATACTCATGCAGAGACAGACTGACACACAGACCTTCAATCACTGGTACCAAAAGCCCTTCTTTAATAGCACCATGGAGGCTTAAATACAGTGCAGTCAATGGCCAACAGGTGAAAATCCCATCCTCTGATCCCCTAAGCTAGGCACAGCTTCTAGTAACTTCAATTAGAAGGTTCTAGGAGGGAAGAGCTCATTAGTCCCAACAGGTAACTGGTTAGGTTTCCAGTACCAGTCATGATTTCCCTTTTGTTGAGTGGGTCTTAAGTTTAATTAGAGAACTGTTGATAACCACCAATGTATGTTTGCCATGCCTGTACACTGAAGGTTATCATTTCCTCCTGGTCTTTGTTATAGTTAATCAGCATGGTAGCTGGGTAGGACTGTGGCTAGTTTCCCTCCCTTGGAATCTTACATGGAATCTTCTGGGATTATGAAAGCTCATGGAGAGGCACTTAGGTCAGCCCTAGCTTAGGGGCCTTCCAGCCATTTGCTGGAAGTGCATAGTGATAGGGACTTAACCTTCCATCTCTTAAGAGAAACAACCAAAAAGCAATAGCAATAGCCTGTGTGTCTTGGAGTCTACTGAACAACAGTGACCAAGGACTCAGAAGAGGGCATCTCATATTTGGTATTGGGGGTTTTGTTCGGTAGTCTTTGGCTCATGGAGGAAGCATTGTCAGGAAATATGAGAAATTTCATATGAACTGTATATGTATATTTGTATGCAGACTTACCTGTGTTGTAGTTTATTTTAAGCAAATATTTAATAATGTGGTTCCTCGTGATATTTTTCATACATCCTCACTGTTGTTTTGCCATCCTGCTTCTCTTTTTTGTATTTATCTCCCTTCTTCCCTTTAATTAGTACCCCACCTTGTGCCATTCCCCAAATCAGAAAAAAATGTCATATATTCTCTGTCACATGAGACTCCTAGCTTTAAATCTTCGCATGTAGCCTTCCCATAACCTAGAGTAACAGCAGAAAACAGGTTCATTGGGGAAGAGTGGAGGGGAATGTAGAGAGGAGAACAGCAGTGGACATGTGATCTGATTATGGAAATGGGAGGTATGCCATCTTGGTAGTTCAATGTGGTAATCATGGATGACTATACTGAATAGATGAATATTACTTTATTCTCTTATCTCTGGGTAACTCTCCATTTTTTTTTACAGCATCTAAAATAAGATGCTAAATGATCTTGTATACCATTTTATACCCAGTATACCTTCTATCTAGATTCAGGGCAGTCTTCAATAAGTCTAACAACTGTATTTCAACCATACCTCTTCTATCTTGATGAGTTCCTATGCCTTTGATATTGTCTTCCTGTCAGCTAATCTATGAGACCTAAATTTCCCATATTGGAACCATTCTCCTCCTTTTTTATTCACCTTTTCCATAACTCTTAGTTGGTCTTAAACTGCAGACTTTTGAAAAATTTTCCAAGACTTGAAGCTACTGCAGTTCAAGTTTAGCCCTTTTCCTTCATCAACAACCTTTGATACTTGTTCCGTTTGATACTTGTTGCACACAGCCAATAAACACACATTAACTCGTGGGGCTAAGACCTGCAGCCATTAATCAAGCAGAACACTTCTGCAGTTAATGTATCCTTCTTGTGCCCTTCCTTTAGAGTGCTCATAATTTTTCGATAAGCTAGTCTCAGGATTTTAATAACTCTGAAAACGAGTTATTGCATAGGAAGTCCTTGGATTTTTAATGGATATTTTAAAAACTTCCAGACGTTATTAATTTATTTCTAAAATAGAAAAAAATATATATGAGGCTTGTTCACAAACAAATTGAAAGTTGTCAAACTTGTGTTCACAATGATCACAAATAAAGGACCACTTAAAAGACACAATTTTAAAAAGGAAAACAATGCAGATATTTTACCAAGGAATCACAAAATTTTTATTAACTTCAAAGTTAATATTAAACACAAAATGTATCTATTTTAAAATCTGTTTTTGAGAATAAAAGTTAAATAGGGCATACAAAAAACACTGTGAGAACATAGTATCAAAGGAAACGTTTTACATCCTTTGTTCAAATTATCTTCATTACTCTTGACCAAATTTGTTGGTTTAACACTTTATGAGGCAAAACAAAACTAAACCAAACAAAAAGCCCCACAAATTATCAAATCAAAGTACTGAAATACCTTATTATCACACAAATAAGGACATCCTATCTACAATGCATCACACACGTTTATAGCTTTCTTTTGTGAATTGATTTCTTGACTTTAATCCCATAAAGAACTGTGGAAATGTCAATCTGTTTAGCTGAGTATGCCAAGGATGTAGGCAAGTCAGGTTTTCTAGGGAGGACTCCCATGTGTAGGAGTTCCTGTCCTTAGTTTTGTTTGTTGGGGGAAGGTTAGTATCTAAGGGGACATGCACGTTGACCTACATTCAGCAACAGGACTGTGTAATGCTGATGACTGCCAAGTATCCAGCTAATACAACCCAACCAAAATGATGCTTTGAGTGTGGTTGTTAAGGGTAGGTCAATAACAAAAAGTTAGCAGTTGGATTAAATATGTTCTCAGGTTGATGAGGATTCGGTGAGATTTCCCTAATGGGTCCTGTTTCTCGGCCTGAAGTGATGTGCAGAGCATCCTCCTATGGTGAGATGGGGAAGGAGAAACAAAAGATTGCTTGTTAGTTTTTTGTTATGATGACTTACTAGGAAGAAATTCAACTAACGTAAGATTATTTTAGGATATCAACTGGATTATTATTTTTCTCCCTCAAAATAAGATAAAACCTGATGGATCCTTCAGCAGACTCTTGATATAGAGAGGAAGAAATAGGAACGAATACATCTGGAGAGATTTCACTGAAATTAACACTAAATCAAAGGAGGTAATTTTATATCTTTACTTTTTTTATTTTTTATTTATTTTTTTTTGCTATAGCAAACTCCAGAGCAAAGTACAGCCAGGCAGTCATCTGGGACAGCATGACACACTGCTGGAAAAAGTGACTAGCTAGTACACAATTACAAGAAAAGTAAGGTCATTGTTGAAGCCACGCGAGCATACACTGCTCAAATTATATCTGATTCTCTAGACAATTATTCTGGAAGATTCCCCAAAACAAAAGCAGAGAAATTACATAAATGGTTTTCCAGGCCAACCTCACTGATTTAGTGAGCTGTAAGTTGCTTGCTATGTTTCTCCAAGTAGAGGATCCAGGAAAATTCCTAGGGGTTGTGGATTTTGGATTCTCACCAAATCATCAATAGCTGCGGTCACCCTAGTTAGCCACATTCTTCCTAGCAGTTATTAAGAAGATAGGGTTGCACATGATACAGAGGGAACAACAGTAATAATGACGCCCATCCAACACCCAGGTGCCGGGCACACCCACCACTGTGCTGGGTTCTATGTTACTGTCCCCAGCAGTACAGGGATGAAGTTAACTTTTCTTCTGTTTGGCTAAAAAGAATTGTCATAGCAGTTCTCGCGTTTTGTGCTTTTTTTTTTTTTTAAAGCCAACTGCATAGAACTTAGAGGAGTCTGAGGCAAAGGAATCTTGATATTTTAAACACAGACCACTGCCAAGACATGGGCCACCCACATTCCTGTGTCTCCTGCTTAGCTTCCTTGTGTTCCTTTGCTCTGACCTCTGACTTGGTTTCTCACAGTCGCTGTGATGTAGCGCTTCCAAGGTTGCAAGCACCATGGGTCGAGGGTTTTTGTGGTCACTGTTTTCTCTGTTGTCCAACAAACAGCTGGAGGGGCAAAGAAGGTGGAGCTAAGGGCTGATCAGATGTTCAGATTCTGGTTAATACTCATGCCTTAAGTTAGTTTTTTATTTTAATTCACTCTTTTCCTGGCTAACTTATATAACAAGTTTCAATGAAAGGTCTCCTGACCCTCAATATATAGAGAGGTTTTATAAGAAAATTGTCACTATAATAATAGCATCCCCTTGTAAAATCTTAGGCCATTTTTCTTCATTATTTAAACACAAAATAAATCATTGCCAAGTGAAAGAAATACAAGGAAACTCAAAACATTCGCCAGAGGCAAGTTTATTAACATTTTCCCAAAGCATATCTTATTTGAACTGTTTATTTTGGAACACTATTCAAGAGAAATGGTTTTCTCGAAAACTTATAAGAAAAACACTTGACTTGTACATCTTAATTTGATAAATGAAAGCAAATAATTAGAATAAGAGAGGAAGAGAAAGTGTCTCCCACAGTTAAAATAGTCTCAGAAATTGTTCTGTACTTTGAAATATAAGTAGTAAACTGTCGCTTACAGCATTAGCCTTCTCTCGATGTGGTACCTAGCATATAGGGTGCGCAGGGAAGGTCTATTTGTTTATTTATTTGTGAATGTGTATGTATGTGATTCCTGTGTGTGGCTGTCAGTACACACATGCCATAACATATATGTGGAGGTTCGAGAACAACCCTCAGGAAACAATTTTCTCATTCCACCAATGGATCCAGGAATCAGATCCAGGTACTTGATTTGTTCAGCAAACACCTTTATTCGCTGAGCCATCTTGGCACTCTAAGGATTCCTGTTTGATACGCTACAAAATAGTTTTGATTTTATTAGTATATAAAAAGGGTTTGTCACATAAAATTAGGTAAAACCAGGAATTGTAGAGCATAAGCCCTGTCTTAAAGAGCAAAACAAAAAATAGCAACAAAAATAAAATTGAAGATTGCTTCTATAATTTAATATTCAGTTTTGTTATTTTTAATTACATATTATGTGTGTGTGTGCACATGGCTACGTATACATGAGTACAAGTGCCCTCTGAAATCTGCTTCCAGAATACACGCTTTCAGTTCATATACATTATTTTCAATGTGGCCACCATAAATATTTTTAAACATGGCAGTAGTTCTCTTGAAATGAACCTTTAGTGAAATAATTTTGAACATATTTACACTTAAATTTAGCTCAGTTTTATTTTCTAGTATGTATTTTTATGTGACATTTTTCTGTTTTTCTTATAGGCTTAATTTTTAATACAAAACCATTATTTTGTTATTTCCAGTAAATACATGGAATAAGAAAGTCCTAAAACTACTAAAGGAAATTTTATACAGTCACTCCAGTCTTTGTTCATGTCTTAAATCATTTAAGGAGAAATCCCATAGGATAGGTCCAAAGGTGTCCTCATTTCTGCTTGCAGTTCTAAAAATAAAAGTAAGTAACAAAAACAAAATGTAGTAGTACACAGGATTTAATAGTTTCATAACTCTTTGGGGCGAGACAAAAAGTGTGCGAATATACATTAGACAACAAATATCAGTGATCTGGAGAGAATCTCATTCCTTTCATTTACGTTTGCTAATCTGCTTTGATTGTCTCAGATTCTGCTAGCACAATCCACGTCTTACTGCAGTCAGTGTTCAGCTTGTGGTAGCCAAGTAAACTCAGAAAGTGAAAAATGAGGTCTTCCCTATCCTCAGGGCCTGTCCGTGTTGTAAACCATACAAAATGATTCCATACTGACAATGCAGAAATGAACACATTTTCCATAAAAACTCACATATGTGGCAGGGAACTGTCCCAAAATGACGTCCTCATGCAAGTGTTTCCAAAAGGATCATGGGCTTTTGCTTGTCCTCATGATTCCCTAACCTTTTCAACATTTCTAAGTGTGGCCATCTTTTTATCGCTTTCTATCTCTTTCAAATCTTCACAAGCCAGTTTAGTCAATATTCAGCTCCTTTAGAGAAAAAAATAGAACTCTTCTTTGCATGCAAATATTTACTCAGCATCCCAAAGTAATTGCAACACTCGGAAGAAGTGAAATTGGGAGATACTGGCAGTTAAACAAATCAAGGCAGTTTATCAAATTCCAAATTTCCTTATTCATTTGTTTTTTTTTTACATTACACATTTTAAATATATACCATATGCTCTGACTCCGTAAATCTGGAGTTTCAAGGACGTCTTTCACTACTTTATATTGCCTCTAAATTAATTTTCAGTGGTTTATGTAAGTGCTCTTGGGTAAGTATTGGTTTCTGATTTATAGTTTAAATGTTTTTTAATCAGTTATTTAATTATGCTATTCAATGTGTGTTGTGTCCTTAAAATTAGGAGTGTTATATTGTACACATTGAAAGCTTAAGAGAGTAAACCTAATGTTACATGTATGTTTTTAACCACAAAATAGATTTTTTTGATTTTTTTTTATTGAGAAAAGGAGAAAAAAAAACAAGTTTCCTCCTCCTCCCAGCCTCCCATTTCCCTCCCCCTCCTCCCACCCTTCTCCCCCTCTTCCCAACCTTCTCCCCCTCCCCCCACTCCTTTCCCCCTCCCTCTCCAGTCCAAAGAGCAGTCAGGGTTCCCTGCCCTGTGGTAAGTCCTAGGTCCTCCCCGCTCCGTCCATTTCTAGGAAGGTGAACATCCAAACTGGCTAGGCTCCCACAAAGCCAGCACATTACGTAGGTTCAAAACCCCGTGCCATTGTCCTTGGCTTCTCATCAGCCCTCATTGTTCGCCATGCTCAGAGAGTCCAGTTTTACCCCATGCTTTCTCAGTCACAGTCCAGCTGGCCTTGGTGAGCTCCCACTAGATCAGCTCCACTGTCTCGGTGGGTGGGTGCACCCCTCGTGGTCCCGACTTCTTTGCTCATGTTCTCCCTCCTTCTGCTCCTCATTGGGACCTTGGGAGCTCAGTCCAGTGCTCCAGTGTGGGTCTCTGTCTCTATCTCCATCCATCACCAGATGAAGGTTCTATGATGATATGCAAGATATTCGTCAGTATTGCTATAGGATAGGGTCATTTCAGGTTCCCTATCCTCAGCTGCCCAAGGAACTAACTGGGGACCTCTGCTTGGGCATCTGGGAGCCACTCTAGGTTCAAGTCTCTTGCCAACCCTAAGGTGGCTCCCTTAACTAAGAATGGTGCTTCCGTGCTCCCCTATCCAACCTTCCTTTATCCCAATCCTCCTTTTTCCCCAAGTTCCCCCCATTCTCCCCTTCTCCCTTTTCTCTCCCCATCTCCCTTACCCCCATCCCACCCACCCCCAAGATCTCAATTTTCTCCCCAGCAATTTTGTCTACTTCCCATAGCCAAGAGGACAACTATATGTTTTTCCTTTGGTTCAACTTCTTACTTAGCTTCTTTGGGATCACCAATTGTAGACTCCGTGACCCTTGTTTATGGCTAGAAACCAATTATGAGTGAGTACATCCCATATTCATCTTTTTGGGTCTGGGTTACCTCACTCAGGATAGTGTTTTCTATTTCCATCCATTTGCATGCAAAATTTGAGAAGTCATTGTTTTTTACCGCAGCGTAGTACTCTAATGTGTAGATATTCCACACTTTCTTCATCCATTCTTCCATTGAAGGGCATCTAGGTTGTTTCCAGGTTCTGGCTATTACAAATAATACTGCTATGAACATATTTGAACAAATGCTCTTGTCATATGATAGGGCATCTCTTGGATATATTCCCAGGAGTGGTATTGCTGGGTCCAGGGGTAGGTTGATCCCGAATTTCCTGAGAAACCGAAACACCGATTTCCAAAGTGGTTGCACAAGCTTGCCTTCCCACCAGCAATGGATGAGGGTACCCCTTCCTCCACAGCCTCTCCAGCAAAGGTTATCCTTGGTGTTTCTGACTTTAGCCATTCTGACAGGTGTATGATGATATCTCAAAGTTGTTTTGATTTGCATTTCCCTGATTGCTAAGGAGGTTGAGCATGACCTTAAGTGTCTTTTGGCCATTTGAACTTCCTCTGCTGAGAATTCTCTGTTCAGTTCAGTGCCCCATTCGGTTAATTAGCATTTTAAAGTCTAGTTTCCTGAGTTCTCTATATATTTTGGAGATCAGACCTTTGTCTGTTGCGGGGTTGGTGAAGATCTTCTCCCAGTCAGTAGGTTGCCTTTTTGTCTTGGTGACAGTGTCCTTTGCTTTACAGAAGCTTCTCAGTTTTAGTAGGTCCCATTTATTCAATGTTGCCCTTAATGTCTGTGCTGCTGGGGTTATACATAGGAAGCGATCTCCTGTGCCCATCTGCTGTAGGGTACTTCCCACTTTCTCTTCTATCAGGTTCAATGTGTTCTGACCGATAGTGAGGTCTTTAATCAATTTTGACTTGAGTTTTGTGCGTGGTGATAGATATGGGTCTATTTTCATTCTTCTACAGGTTGACATCCAGTTATGCCAGCACCATTTGTTGAAGATGCTATCTTTCTTCCATTGTATACTTTTGGCTCCTTTATTAAAAATGAGGTGTTCATAGGTTTGTGGGTTAAAATTCGGGTCTTGTATACGATTTCATTGGTCGACTTCTCTGTTTTTATGCCAGTACCACACTGTTTTCATCACTGTAGCTCTGTAATAGAGTTTGAAGTCAGGGATGGTAATGCCTCCAGACAATCCTTTATTGTATAGGATTGTTTTGGCTATCCTGGGTTTTTTGTTTTTCCATATAAAGTTGATTATTGTCCTCTCAAGATCTGTGAAGAATTTTGATGGGACCTTGATGGGGATTGCATTGAATCTATAAATTGCCTTTGGTAGAATTGCCATTTTTACTATGTTGATCCTCCCAATCCAAGAGCAAGGGAGGTCCTTCCATTTTCTGGTATACTCCTCAGTTTCTTTCTTCAATGCCTTAAAGTTCTTGTCAGATAGATCTTTCACTTCCTTGGTTAGAGTTACCCCAAGATATTTTATGCTGTTTGTGGCTATCGTGAAAGGTGAAGCTTCTCTGATTTCCCTCTCTGCTTCCATATCCTTTGTGTATAAGAGGGCGACTGATTTTTTGGAGTTGATCTTATATCCTGCCACATTACTAAAGGTGTTTATCAGCTATAAAAGTTCTTTGCTGGAGTTTTGGGGGTCGCTTATGTACACTATCATATCATCTGCAAATAACGAAAGTTTAACTTCTTCCTTTCCAATTCGAATCCTCTTGATCCCCTTATGTTGTCTTATTGCTATTGCTAGAACTTCAAGCACTATATTGAAGAGGTATGGTGAGAGTGGACAGCCTTGTCGTGTTCCTGAGTTTAATGGGATGGCTTTAAGTTTCTCTCCATTTAATTTGATGTTAGCTGTCGGCTTGCTGTATATAGCTTTTATTATATTTAGGTATGACCCTTGCATCCCTAATCTCTCCAATACTTTTATCATAAAGGGATGTTGAATTTTGTCAAATGCTTTTTCAGCATCTAATGAAATGATCATATGGTTTTTTTCTTTCAGTTTATTTATATGCTGGATTACATTGATAGATTTTCGTATGTTGAACCAGCCCTGCATCCCTGGGATGAAGCCTACTTGATCATAATGGATAATTTTTCTAATGTGTTCTTGGATTCAGTTTGCCAGTATTTTATTGAGGATTTTTGCATTGATGTTCATGAGTGAGATTGGTCTATAATTTTCTTTCTTGGTTGAGTCTTTGTGCGGTTTTGGTATCAGAGTAACTGTAGCTTCATAAAAGGAATTTGGCAATGCCTCTTCTGTTTCTATATTGTGAAATACATTAAGGAGTATAGGTATTAGGTCTTCTTGGAAGTTCTGATAGAATTCTGCATTGAAACCATCTGGTCCTGGGCTTTTTTTTGGTAGGGAGGTTTTTGATAACCTCTTCTAATTCTTCGCGACTAACAGGTCTATTTAGATTGTTCACCTGGTCCTGGTTTAACTTTGGTATATGGTATTTATCTAAAAAAGTGTCCATTTCCTTTACATTTTCCAGTTTTGTGGCACATAGGCTTTTGTAGTAAGATCTAATGATTCTCTGAATTTCCTCTGTGTCTGTGGTTATGTCCCCCTTTTCATTTCTGATCTTATTAATTTGCAAATTCTCTCTCTGCCGTTTGATTAGTTTGGATAGGGGTTTGTCAATCTTGTTGATTTTCTCCAGGAACCAGCTTTTTGTTTCATTGATTCTTTGGATTGTTTTCTGTGTTTTCTATTTTGTTGATTTCAGCCCTCAGTTTGATTATTTCCAGTCTTCTACTCCTCCTAGGTGAGTCTGCTTCTTTTTTTTTTCTAGAGCTTTCAGGTGGGCTGTTAAGTCTCCAATGTGAGCTTTCTCTGTTTTCTTTAAGTGGGCACTTAGTGCTATGAACTTTCCTCTTAAGACTGCTTTCATAGTGTCCCATAAGTTTAAGTATGTTGTTTCTTTATTTTCATTGAATTCCAGGAAGACTTTAATTTCTTCCTTAATTTCTTCCTTAATCCAGGTATGGTTCAGTAGTTGACTGTTCAGTTTCCATGAATTTGTAGGCTTTTTGGGGGTAGCATTGTTGTTGAATTCTAACTTCAATCCATGGTGATCTGATAAGACACAGGAGGTTACTAATATTTTTTTGTAACTGTGGATGTTTGCTTTGTTACCGACTATGTGGTCGATTTTTGAGAAGGTTCCATGAGCTGCAGAGAAGAAGGTATATTCTTTCCTATTTGGGTGGAATGTTCTATAGATGTCTGTTAAGTCCATTTGATTCATTACCTCCATTAATTCTCTTATTTCTTTGTTAGGTTTCTGTCTGATTGACCTGTCCATTGGTGAGAGAGGAGTGTTGAAGTCTCCTACTATTAGTGTGTGTGGTTTGATGGCTGCCTTGAGTTTTAGCAATGTTTCTTTTATGTACGTGGGTGCTTTTATATTAGGGGCATAGATGTTCAGGATTGAGACTTCATCCTGATGAACTGTTCCTGTTATGAGTATAAAATGCCCCTCTCCAACTCTTCTGATTGATTTAAGTTTGAAGTCTACTTTGTTAGAGATTAGTATGGCCACACCTGCTTGTTTCTTAGGTCCATTTGCTTGATAAGCCTTTTCCCAGCCCTTTACTCTGAGTAGGTGCCTGTCTTTGTGGTTGAGGTGTGTTTCTTGTAAACAGCAGTATCTTGGATCCTGTTTTCGTATCCAATCACTTAGCCTGTGCCTTTTAATAGGTGAGTTGAGTCCATTGACATTAAGTGATATTAATGACCAGTGGTTGTTAACTCCGGTCATTTTTTTAGTCGTAGAGTTTGTGTGTTTCCCTTCTTTGATTTGTGTTGGTGAAGGGTCTCTAGATGTCTGAGTTATTGTGGTCATTGTTGGACTCCTTGGTTAGTGATTTTCCTTCTATTACTTTCTGTAAGGCTGGATTTGTGGCTGCGTATTGTTTAAATTTGTTTTTATCCTGGAAAATTTTATTTTCTCCATTTATAGTGAACGAAAGCTTGACTGGGTATAGTAATCTGGGCTTGCATCCATGGTCTCTCAGTTTCTGCAGTACATCTATCCAGGACCTTCTGGCTTTCATGGTTTCCATGGAGAAGTCAGGTGTAAGTCTGATAGGTTTACCTTTATAAGTAATTTGGCCTTTTTCCTTTGCAGCTCTTAATATTCTTTCCTTATTCTGTATGCTTTGTGTTTTGATAATTATATGGCGAGGGGATGTTTTTTTTGATCCAGCCTATTCGGTGTTCTGTATGCTTCTTGAACCTTCATAGGTATATCTTTCTTTAGGTTAGGAAAGTTTTCTTCTATAATTTTATTAAATATATTTTCTGGACCATTGAGCTGCACTTCTTCTCCTTCTTCTACTCCTATTATTCTTAGGTTTGGTCTTTTTACAAAATAGATTTCATATATACAGACTATATTCTTTATTGCTACTCGCTTTATTCTGATGAGATCATTTCATTTCTTATTAGATAAGTTTGAGAGGTTTAGTCTTAAATAGAATACTTCAGAATGAAGCAATAAGCATACCACTTGTCATTCATCATAAATTACATCCCTGCCCCATTTGAAAGGCTTGGTAGAATAAGCTTAGAGAGAAGCCCAACTCTTTTCTTCTTAGTTCACCATAATCTTTCTTAGGCTAATCAATTCATATCAAAAGATGGATGTTATCAAAGAGGCATTGCCCTGCCATCTCACTGGTTAGACGCAGCAACTGAATCTCACACTGTCCAACAGGAGACTGTCTTGCCTTTTGTTGTTGCTGTTGTTGATTTAGCAGAACAATTGGGAATAAGAATTTTTTTTAAGAATGAGGTTTATTTTTTCCTCACTGTTTTGGAAGCTCTTTGTCTCTCTTCAGCTCCTGATGAAGGCCAGGGTTTGTTCCACACTTAACCGGAAAGCAGAAGAGTAAGTGAGTATCTACAAAACAGAGGAAGAGAATAAACAGCAGCCACTAACCCAATCCTGAACTCAATTGTGCAAGTGGGTTCCTCATAATCTATGCTGACTTATATACCCCACACATCACAAAATCCCAGTGTGGGAAAGCAAGCTCCAATATCATTTTTAACAAGCGCAAATCCCTGGACTGTACCGAGGAACCAGAATGTTACCTGCATATTATTTTCTGCCTAAGTAGCCCTCATTTGTGTAGGGAGGGAATGCACTAAAAATTACATAGTATAAATAATAACTATGACCATGTAGTTAGATACGTTTGGGGGAAGATGTAGAGCCTCATTGGCTCAACTCCTGAAACTTCAGAGTTCACAATGGCAAATTATGGCAGTCTGTGCTATTCTTTTAAGGTTAAAGAAGACTTTCTATTCTGATGATCTGATATAAAAGGAAGTTTTACTAACATTCCTGTAGAATATTGAATAAGAAACATCACTGAGTGGTGGTGTCTTCAATCCCAGCAAGTCATGAGGCAGAGGCAGGTGGATCTCTGTGAGTTTGAGACCAGCAGCCTGGTTACAGAACGAGTTCCAGGACAAGCTCCAAGGCTATAAAGAGAAGACCTGTCTCATAAAAATGAAAACAAGCAAACAAACAAAAAATAACAACAAAAGAAGGAAACATCACAGAAATCTGTATCAAAATTGTGGATGATGATAAACCAATAACATAGTAAAGTTCTGTATAAGATAAAGTATTTGTAAGAGAAATTGACCCCAGAAAAACAAAGCAAGGAGAAATATGGTGATATGTTAGTTGATGTGAAAAGAAAGCAGTAGGTAACTTTCAGTTAATCCTAACAGGGAACTGCAGGCAATGATTGGCTTCTGACTTCATTCATAGCTTGAATGTATTGTATTCAATTCAATCATGTATTGCTGAGGGCTACTTGATTGCTAAGCTTCATTCGAGGAACAGGAACTAATGATTAAACTGACCTGTCCCCGATGGCATATCCAGAGAATGATTTGGAGTTGCATCAGATAGTGTAAAGGGACAGCTCTGCCTATAAGCGTCAAAATGAGTCTTCTAGGGAAATGTCAAATATGACATTTTTCTATATATTCTATCAGCGTCACACAAAGTGATTATGTGGTATATAAATACAACACAACCTTTGTCACCACTATAACAGTCTCATTGACTTCCTTGTCCTCTATGCTATTTGAAATATCCGAACATAGTGTCATTTATACTTTCTTCAACCATGAGCCTTATGGATATACAATTGTTCTGTAAATGGAGACTGTGCTTTTGTTTCCCGGACAACCTGACCCAAATAATCACACAAAAACTATATTAATTAATTACAAAACTGTTTGGATAACAGCTCAGGCAGAGGCCTAGCTTGCTCTTACATCTTAAACTAACCAATTTCTATTATTTTATATTTTACCATGAGACTTGGTTTTTGTTACCTCACATCTTGCTTCTTGGGTTGCTGCATGGCATCTGCCTGACTCTGCCTTCTTTCTCCTTGTATTCAGTTTGGTTTTACAGCCTAGCTATATTTTGCCCTTGCCACAGGCCAAAGGTGCTTCTCTATTAATCAATAAAAATTAAACATATGCATACATACAGAGGGGAATCCACATCGTTGTTCAATGATAGATACCAGAGACTGTGTGATAGATACATCTCTCCCACCTGTTTTTTATTAGTGAAACAGAATTGCATTCAGGTTCGGCATCCTGTAGTTTTCTGTGAAATAAAATAGAAAAGGTGACCAATAGAAGGACAGGAAAGGCATTGTATTTTGCTTTCAGTTCATAATCAACATCTTTAACATTTTCAGAATTGGAGCAAAGTTAGAAAATCTCTTGCATCTTAACAGGCTTCATGCTAAGGTTCTATCAATAATATTTAATTAAAGATAAGATACTAAAGTAGACACTAACCTTATCTCTAACAATATTCTGATAGTGATTTATGGCAAGACAATCAAAGTGCTTAGAGGAAGGCTGAAATGTTGAATATTATGGAACCCAAAATGTTCATATTTTTCTATACAGATATGTCTGTATTTAGCTTGATTTAGTCTGTGATTAACAACCACTATTAATAAACTAGAAAAGTTAAAGAAAAGCATTGGGATAAGAGCTATGTGAATGTGATCTTAGACTATAACTTCTGTTTTTGCTACTGAAAATATTTTTCTTTGCCCTTTGCACTGTGCCCAACTTTATCACAAGCATTGTGGGACTGTCCTGCGGTACCAGTACTCACTGCTTCTTCATGTCTTAAACTTTAATGTTTCCATTTGTTTTTTGTGAAGTGAGATCCTACCAGGCATCTTCTTCAAGAGCTCGATTTCTAAGTAATCTAAAATTTTCTTTGGATAGGTCCTTTGTCATCAAGTTTTTCAAATCTTCAATGGGAGATGAAAGTTCCCAGTAAGTGTTGCATCTTTCATTCTAAATCTATTATTCCATTTGTTTATTTTAAATCAACTTTTTTTGATGTTCCTGTCTCAGTGTTACTTATTTTAGGGCATCTCTTGTTGAAGTCTTCCAGCTGGCTCAAGGCTTTCTTGTCTATCATTGTTATTAACTTAAGCATATTTCCTACTTATGTCTTCTGTCTGCTTTTTTTCATCTGAACTAAGCATTAATCGGTCAGGAACGATGGCTGTAATGTTTGCAGTTTAAGAAATAGCTTCAAAAGCAGGGTGAAATTAGTTTCCCTTCTTACTTTCATGAGTAGAAGGTTCATTCTTAGTATCGATGTTATCAAACTCTAGATATTTCTCTCCATTATAATTACCAAAGAGGAAACATTTTCAACTTCTCTTTGGTGTATTCAGACTGACAATATCAGTACCTTTGTGCTGTGGTGGTACTGGTAAATAAAATGGAGGTTACTGTTGAGCACATGCATGGAGATTTGACAACAGACGAGGACGACTCAGTGATTATATGGGAGAGGATCGAATACAGCTTGGAAATGATAGGTGGAGGGAAGGTTCACCATCCTGATAGGACCAAAGAATGGTATGCTATTTCACAGCGCTTTTCGGAGTAAAGCCCATTTTAAAACTTGAACTGTCTTAGTTTTGAATTTCCCATTTTGAACTTTTAATGTTTTAACAAGAGTTATTAAAATCATAGGCAACACAACTACGGACAAAATGGATACTATGGAATGGCTACCACTTATGGAAAACAAAGAAGATATTTACTTACGTTTTTCCTTCCTCCCACCATTATCTCTTTCTTATTCATTTTCTCCTTTTGCATAATCTCTGATATTTTAACGTCTAAGCCACACTGGTATCAGCAGACAGTTTACTATCTGGTTTTGCCCGTCAAAGTCCCCTTCATCTTGAAGTACACATAAGTAACACTGCTAACACAGGGGCATTAATTATTCCTAGTCTGTCCAGCTCTCCAACCCTAAGACTGTCACTGCATCCCAGCTGGAGACCACCCTTTGAACTTCCAGCCTTGATATTAATATTCTCCATTTTGTGTTTATTTTCTGTACCATACCTTGAGAAACTATTCTGAAATGCAAGTTTGACCCTTTCACTTGCCAACCTGTAAACTCTTTGTTGTTTTACCGCCCTGAGGATTAAAAACCTTCCTGACATGAAGGATTATCTCATTCTTTCGATTCCAATTCCCACCTCACTTTCCACCATTCCTCCTTCACGTGTGCCTCACCAGGTTCTTCCTATTCTCGGAATTCCCTCTTGGCACATTCTTTTCACAGAGCACTTTAAAACAAACAAACAAAAAAAACAAAAATAATTTTCAAATCCAATGTATCCTGATTATAGTTTCTCCTCCCTCTATTCCTCTCAGATTTTCCCCACTTCCCCTTTCCTCCAGATCTACTCCCTTTCTGTCTCTTATTAAAAAAGAACAGGTCTCTGAGAGATAACAGCTGAACATGACAAAATGAAATAAATTAAGATGAAGCCTAAACGTTCATATTGAAGTTGGACACAGTTGGACACAGCAACCCAACAGGAGGAAAAGAGTCCCCAGAGCAGCACCCTTATCAAGGCCAATTGTTACTCATCCTTCTTTGGCAGAGGCCTTTGTCCACTCAGCTAAGATGCAAATAACTTTGACAAGGAAAGAAGCCATTTTTTATTTAGGAATTACCTGTTATTGATTTTTCATACAGTACAAAGTTACCATTTGTGTGTGTGTATGTGGCGTGTGAATATCTGTGTGTGCGCACACTCAAACACACATATGCACACATGTATGCATACATACACACACACACACACACTTACCCATGTGGACATGTGGCTAGGTTATAGGTTGCAGTCAGGATACCTTCCTCAGGGGCTTCTCCACCATAGTTTTTCACAGGGTCTCTCACTACTTGAAGTCTGTCATTCCTGCTGATCAATGAGCTTCTGATATCTCCACATGTCCATCTCCCTACTCCCAGGACTGGGGAAAGAGGCATATACTGCCATGTTTGGCATTTATGTAGGTGCTGAGGATGAATCCAGATCCTCATGTTTGTTCAGCAAGCACTTTATTCCTGAGATATTCCCCACGCCCTTTGTAGTCAATGTTCCAAGAATGCATCAGAACTTCACGGTAATTTGGAACATATCATTCAATCACTTTCCCATCCTGAACATTTTGCATAATTTTGGGTACTGTAGTGCCTAATAAATGACAAAGGCTATATCATAAATAGTGGCTGTTCTGTATTGATCAAGTGTTAAATGACCAAAAATCCATGCATGTCTAGTATAGATGCATTTTTTCTAAAATATTTTGATACATAAATTGATTTACCAGTACAGAATCTATTGATAAAGGAGGCCAGTCTGTAGAGTCAGATAAGAGTGAATAGCTGTGAGAACTACAGACTTGGGTTCTGTTCTTTCTGTAAGAGGCAACAAACCTAGATTGCCCCCGGTTCCCACATTCTCTTATCTTTGCATTGCTAGCTTGAAATAAGAAGATATCGAAAACACAGCAGCAAACATTTGAACAGATATGCTTATATTACTCTCTCATAGTAAAACAAATACTCTCCAGGCCAGATCAGATACCACCAAAACATCCAGCAAGTAACAGATGTCTGTGCTTCTTCTGCAGCTAGATAAGACAGCCTTTGTGAAGATACGCAGGCTATTGGATCAGTGAACCTAGGGTCTTCGCACTCACTGTGTGTGCAAGCAGTTCTGCCGTGGCCCATCCATTCCACCAATCACTCGCTCTGTCTTAACTGAATGTTCTAACCTCCAGGAAATGACTGAAACTTTGACAGCCTTGACACTTAAAATCTTCCAGGGTTTCCAAAAAGTCTCCAGAGCTAATTCTCTGGAGCTTCCCTCTTATTTCCTCTAACTTTAAACAACTTCTTATCTCCTGTTAGCATTCAGGAATTTCAAGACAAATATTTTCTCTTTATCTGTGTGGACTGGACATTAACAAGGAACAGAACAGCACAAAGCAGCGACAGTCTGATTGGTCTTTGTGTCCGTGGACGTGTAGGTCTTTGTCCATCCTTTTCTAAACTGGAACAGTCTCAGTGAGATGATGTTGGACTTAAGTTGAAGGGAAGGGTGGAATTAGTTGGAGCTTGAGAAGCAGCTGCCAAGACCGTGTGGATCATTTTTCTTTGTCAAATTATTATTGCCATCCCTCAGAACTCTGCAGAGGATTTGGAAATCATTTCTTTGCTGAGCTTGCCACGTGTGACAGTTGTTCTCAGACCATGAGCTAATGCGCTGGGGAAAGGAGGCCATCTGGTTATCATGAGAGAACTCACTCGATCTTCATGCTTAAGATAAATGCGCTGATGTGGAGCTTGCATATATGACTAAACACTGCAAGTGTCTTTTGCATGCCACCCAGCAACAGTTACAACCAAAGCAGATTTTTAAAGTGAAGAAGAGGAGGTTATTTAGGAGCATGCTGTTCCTTGTCTTACTGGACTCTCAATTTTTTTAAATTTGTGAACAAGGGTGTCGCCAGTGCCATTAGGGTAACGCTTCCCGTTGTTCTGTTTATGTAAGAAGTCTCTGACTGTGACGATTTCCCAATGGAGTACAGGAATAAATGCGAGAAGACAGAATTAAACCATAAACATTAGCCCAAGACAATGACAGTCAGTCTTTATCTGAATGTTAGACTATATATAGCATATATACACTCTACACCATTATACTATATTATTACTAATGTCTGATATTGACTGCTTATCACCCTGCTATTGTATCTGCATCTACTATCATTCGCAAAATGTTTCTTGAAGCATGAAGTAAACAAAAGTTCCTAAAAGGATGAAATAATTAAGATAAATTACATATAAGTATGAGCTGAAAATACAGAAAAAATGAAGTTAACATGTAACATTACTTGGAAGGAAAATTGAGATGCTGAAATGAAGAAAGTTCGAGCACATTTGTGGATTAGATGCTGCAAGTTTGGCAGGGCAGAAGAAAAATAAAATTAAAAGGGGGCACGATGTCAAAATGGGAAGTTGGGTAATTACTGCTTATTTTTGGTCCATAATTTATTATAAACAAAACTTAATTCATCCATTGGTAATAAATAATCTTGTGTCATGGATATAATTTTCCAGAAAAGGATTTCAGAGTAATTGTCCGCTAAATTTGCTTTTTTCTTCTTCTTACAGCTACTCACACTCGGAAGCAGACATGCACGTTTTGTCTTCTTACTTTGCCTTCAAATGAAAACACTTTTATGAGCCCGCTGAAAGTATTCTGTAGCAGAGCAGTGACAATGGCTTCCATAAATATCAGCAGAGGCAGTACACCCTCCTTTTTCTGTCTGTCCCCGGCTCCATCCTCTGTTCCCCCTTCCTTGCTCTCTGGCTCTCTCTCCTCCCAGTAACTCTGCCTTTCTCTGTGTTCCTTCCTCCTTTCTTTACATCTACCCAATCTGTGTCCTTCTGGGGTGTATGAAGGGACTGGTCCTGCTTAATGATGGCCACAGGATCCCCACGACTTGGGGAAACAGCAGGATAGCCCAGAGGAGTTTTGGTGGGGGTCCAGTGATGATGAACAAGACCAATGACTCTGACTTGTTGTCATGAACATCTTGTGGGTGGGGTTGATCAGACAAAAGGGTATACTGTGTGACACCCAATGCCACTAGAATGAATGAAGAGGTGTTGGAAAGATGGAGGGGTCAAGTGGTTATTTGTTCTGGGGAATGCTGCAGGGGTAAGGAGAGGATATGGAGGGCCTGAGATGTGAACAGATTGGGGTGCATGATGTGTAATTCCAAAAAAAAATCAGTAAAGATTTACGATATAAAAAACTTCACAAGGTCCCACCATCCCCAAGATTACATGGGCAGAGACTGTCTGCCCACAGATCTGCCTGCCCATCGTGCAGAGAACTATGGAGTTATGCCTTCAACAAATGTACAGCCATGCTGGAATAAGCTTTTTGGTGATGTAGCTGCTTTTGAATCTCCCCTGCTCTTGTATGTAACCCCTTACCTATATTCCTGCAGGTTAATCCAAGAAACACAATAGTCAAAAATTGAACACTGGTAGAATAATAGAATAATTACTTTTACCTGTCATTGGTGTTCTGTTTGTAAAGGTCTCACAATACAGCTGAACACTTGCTACAAAATGTAAAATTAGATGTTTTGTGATGGTCTTGAGTATAAGTTGCCATTGAAATGTTCTTGCAGTATGAGTGAAACTTCTTTTTAAAAACTTTTAATTTTCTTACGAAGTTAAATATACAATACTGTTCACTATGTCTATGCCTAGTAATTTAACTCTATTGTAATAAAGGTGTGCATCATATTTATTCATGACAATTATAACAGCTTTAATGTTTTTTAAAGGCCACAATGCTAGACTAAGAAATGAACTTGGGAATTTGATATTCATGGAATACTGCTCTAATAAAACGAAAAAGCTATGGTATCACTGATCAATTGATGCATATTAATATGATTACGTTGGGTGAAAGAAACTAGACTTTTTATTTTGTTTATATAAGCTTCTATAACACGCTACCTCGTCTATAAGGTTACAAAACAAGTAATTGGTTTTCTGAGCTAGAGGGGGTAAAGATAAAGTAAAATTGCAAAAGTGTTCAAAGACCATATTTTTTTGAGATAGTATATTGTTATATAGATCAGATTGAATTAAAGTTGAAATTTTCTTGCGCCTAGCTTTTGAAGTGCAATGAAAACAGGTATGCTTCCTAGCGAAGTGCCTCGCCTCTCAGCAAAGAATTTTCTTTCTCAGCATGTGGAGATGGTCGCAGAGACACAGTGTAAAATGCAGAAGACAAATGACTCTAGGGTGCTGTAGCCCAACTGATAGCATCTGCAACAAAACGCCACACCTATGACACAGAGGAAAAGAAGGGACCAGAGGGAAGAGCATTATAAGGTCATAAGAGCCAGGCGCTGAGAACGCATGTTGATAGACACGAAAGGGAAATGTATCCATGGACTGTGGCAATATGGCGCCAGAGCAAGAGCAGAGAAATAATGACTGTTATGATGGATGGAGTGGCCACCCTGGCAGGTCCCACAGCAGGAGGGAAACAGACAGAGACACCATGCAGAGAGAGCTTGAGTATAGGGTTTATTTAGTGGGCATTGGGAAGACATAAGCAGAAGGGGGTATGGAGGAAAGAGAGAAAGTCAGAGAGAGATAGAGGCACCGAGAAAGAGAGGAAAGAGGAAATGGGAAGGAGGAGAAGGCAGAGGCTGCCTCTTCAGAAAAAGAATGGACAGAAAGTAAAGAGTAATAGAGGAGCTTGTCTTGGCAAGAAGGGGGAGATTGGGAGTAGGCGGAGCTTGTTTCTTAAAGGGTCAGGATACCCAGGTGACAGGGCAGGCCAGCATAAATATAATGATAGCATTCCTGTCTTTTTCTTATAATAAAAAGGTGAGGAGCTAGGCATAGCAGGTAAAGGGGATGAGAACATCACCTTCTTGAGATATTTCCTGCTGATTTGGGGGCACTGGACTTTTGGTGGACTCAGAAAGTTGTGATGCTGGTCACATTCTGGGGTATCTGGTTGCTTCACTCCTGTCCAAGATTTGCGGTGTGGAAATGTTCAGTGTCTCTTGGACCTGGTGAGGTGTTGGCAGAGCAGAGGACAAGGTTAAGTTTAGGAAGAAAAAAAATTTTTAGGTCCTGGTAGTTGAGGAAAAGGCTGTCAGGACCAGAGAATTGAGAGAGGGGTGTTTTTGACCTGTTTAAGGTAAATCCTTCAATTTGGCTTTCTGAAACTCACAAGAATAATTTGAGTTTGTGAAAACAAATTTTAGATACATACATTGTATAAAAAGCAGCATATTTATGCCAGAATGATTGCGACAGATGTTTTTGTACAATGAAAGTATCGTTAATAAATGACCAAGGAGAATTTCAAATCCTGATCTTATACCATAGTAATGGAAGCACTATGCCAGAGTTAGATTAATAGCTTATCTGATACCATTTGTCATTTCAGTGAAGACAGGGGAAATCCCACATGGTCCTGCCTCTGGAGGAAGAGTTACAGGAAGTCAGTGATGCTGAGAGAAGGAGAACCCGTCTTCTCCATGAACAAACTTCCACATATAATACTAAATCACAAATGGACAGCCCTAGATGCAAGCACACATCAAAATGTGTGCTAAATGGGACACAGTAAATTGTGTGTGTGTGTGTGTGTGTGTGCATATGTGTGTATGTGTGTAGGTATGCATGTATGTGTTGTGGAAAAAGAAAAAAAATAAACATTTTTAAATTGGGATTTAGATATTAACTCCCAGAATTTGAGCATGAAAACCAGATACATCTTTGGTTAAAACTAGTTCTTCACTGTTTGTTAACAAATATGAGTCTTCTGGACTTAACACTTATCATCACAAAAAGATACAGTCAGTTTTCTAGGTGTGCATAATCACACTAACCTTGTTAATTCTGCATGGAGTCTTGATTTCTGCAGTCCTGAGCTGGGGAAAGAAAAACCAACTTAGCCTTAATGTTAAACACTCCAGTTTGTGTGGTGCCATAGTTAAAGACCTATGATGTTTTGCGATATTCAAAAATATTGAATGGCAGAGCACATACATCAAAGTAAATCAGTTTGCTTGTAATTTCTTTAATGAAAATAATATAATTATAGCAGATCCTAGCCCAAAATAGTGGTCTTTCTAAGTATCGCTAAGATTCTTTCAATACTGCTTCTTTTTGTGTTCTAGAGTATCATTTTGCAATCGCTCCCTAATTGTTACTTTTCATGACTATTGCTCATGTCAGTTGGGATATATATATATATATATATATATATATATATATACACACACACACACACACACACACACACACACACACACATATATATATATTGAGATTTTAAACATCTCATATTGCTTTTAGTCGCTCGTTGTAGAACTAGATAGAAATTTGTTACTACTCTTAAAATAAGGAATTAAATATACCTTAAGTGATAGCCTCTAATTATTTCCTTTTTTAAATATTCTTGTTTTTTCTTATTTTTCTTGATATACCCCCATTGACATTCATTGGAGAAAATTGATTTTCCTTTCTCTAGCAGGTATCAATTGTAAATAAGTTCTTGGTTAGTGATGGGAACCTGTGCTCAATTTTCCTCTCAGTGCTGGTACCTTGTCTGGCTTGAACCTGTGCAGGTCTTGTGTGTGTTGGCACAGTTTCTAAATAATATAATTGCAATCTGCCTCTAAAGTGTAATGACTTCTTTGGTAACTTAGAAAAGGAATTTTTGGGACAAAATGAATATAATTTAATTGTTTAGATTTTAAAAATTGTATTTAATATGCTAGGTCAATGGTGACACAAAGTTTGTGGGAGCAACATCTGGTTTGACTGAAGGCCCACTCTATGAGATGGAACCCATACCCAATACTACTTGGATAACAAAGAGTCAGAAATTAATAGTATTAGGAGCATAGCACAAAGATCATCGTACCCACAGATATCCAGTAAGCCAGGAATGTTAAGCACGCAGGACTGTCCTCTCAAAGGAATAGACATAAAACTTGAGTTTTCACCAAGAAAGCTCAGAATTTGAGGCCCTTAACAGCCTGGTTATCTGCGTTATCTGTTGGATCAAGCCATATCAAGCTTCTAGAACAAGGACTGGAGACACCTAATTGTCTAAGGGACCCTTACATTTTCTGTATAGCCAGAAGCTCCCTTAAGCTCCCACAGCCAAGACCATAGATACAAGCCTAAATGACTTCTACACACACTATCTGTATGATGCTTTCGTAGGCCCTAAAGCTAATATAGTACATATAGCATATGTCTAGAACCCATCTTCTTGGAAGAAATCATATGTACCATGAGTTGAGTTTAGATGTGATTATGCCTCCATTTGCACTGGGGATTGTATTATGCTGGGAAACCTATTCCCCCCAAATTATACTAGGTTTGGTTATGCTGGAAGTTTAAACTGCCTGGCATCAGATTCTCTAGAAGCTTTGATTGTCGAGACTGACAAAGTCAATCTGAACTCAGTTTTCATTCTCCCCTCTTCACATGCCGTTTCCCTGTCTAACACCAGTGGGGAACTCCCTCATAATAGCCCAGAGAGCGACGGTAAAACCAAATACTGTCAGTAAAAAAATTACTTACTTACTTAATTAATTTTAAAAAGGTAGTGATAAAACAAAGCCCTTATGATATCCTGCTATACTCATAGATCAGTGCCTCATTCAATCATCATCAAAGAAGTTTCCTCTAGCAACAGGCGTGAACACATTACACAAAGAGAGAGAAACCTTGGAACACACAACCACACATGGAATGTCTCCACCAAATCCCTCCCCTTAGAGCTCATGGAAACCATAGAAGAGAAGGCAAAAAGACTGTAAGAGTCAGAGTGAATAGCGGACACCATGAAAACAAGGTCCTCTTAACAACTGAGCAAATGTCATTGGACCTCATAGAGACGGAAGCAGAAAGCATGGGGCCTGAACACAAGCCTGTACTAGGTTCTCTGCATATATGTTACAATTTTCAGTTTAGGATTTTTATGGGATTGCGGAGAATGTGAATGGGTGCGGTTTGGGTTCTTGCCCCTTATCTTAGACTCTTTTTCTTCTCTTGGTTTGCCATGACCAACTGCCATGTGATGATTTTTATTTGATCTTACTTTCTTTATTTTGTTGCATTTTGTTGTCATCTCTTAGAAGCCTGTTCCTTTTTAAGGAGAGACAGAAAGAGAGTGGTTTTGGATGAGAGAGGAAGTGGGGAAGAATTGGAAGGAGTAGAGGACAGGGAAACTGTAATCAGATACAATGCAAGAAAAAAGAATTTATTTTCAAAGAAAGAAGAAAATTTCACTTTAATGTAAATGATATTCTTGTTTTATAATTAGATTTCATTTTACATTTAATATTGTGCTGATGCATAAGTAAATAAAAGAAAACATATCTGGGCTTTATTTCTGATTAAAATATCAGAGCACTGACAGATGTCTAAATGCAATATAATGATCCAACGCTGTCCCTTTGATATTATTTAACTTCCAGAAATAAATAATGATAGCATTACATATTTTAATTATTTTTATTGGTGACATGAATTTATCAAAAATGATTTTATTAATTAAAAAATTTGTTAATGATCCAGGAGTTAAACCCAATTTATCAATAGTTTGTGAGCTTCATTCTCTAATCTTTACATGTCTATGGCATAGTGGCCTCTGTTCAATTTCTGGGCCAGACCACATGAATGATAGATTTGTGTATGTTGGTAGAAATAAGAGCCTCATTCTTCAGGATACGTCCAAGAGGGATGGCAGACCAATGAGAAGTTATAAACTACACTGACAGCAATGAGGGCTGCGTGTGTGGTGGGGGAGGAGGCTGCTCTACACGCTGAAGGTATGTCCTTGAGTAACATAGAAGTCAATTTTGTTAGAAAACCAATAAACTTGAAACTTGTTAAGAACACATTATTTTTTGCTAACAACAACAAAACTATGAAGGACATTTAGAATCGCAAAGGAATTGTTCCTGCTCTATTGGAACATAATGCATCGAATTAAAATACAGAGTGATTCAGAGCAACTAATGGAATAAGAAGACAGAACTACTTTAGAGACTTAAATGTAGGAAAAAAAATACACGCACATTTCTCTCCTACTCTGCGCTTCTTAAGAACAAGGAAGATTAAACATCATGTACATGCATTTGGGATGTTTAACCCACTCAATCACTGATGTACCAAAACTGTGTCCAAAGCTTAGATTATGTGATTAGCACTGCAAACAAACAAACAAAAAAACATAGGAATGCAGGCATTTTCAGTATAGTTAACATACTGACTATATTTTCTGAATATATAGCCAAAAGTAGAATTAGTAGATTATATGGAAGTTCTATTTTTAATGTCTTGACTAACCATGACCACAGTAATTCAGGTTCTCATCAATGTTATATCAGTGTTCCCTGACTCCATAATTCTAATCACACTTATTATCCTTTTATTTGCAAAATCCATTCAACATGTTGTAACTAACTGTGGCTTTGGTTTGTGTTTTCCTAATAATGTTGATCTGCATGCTGTTTCCAATATATGGACACTCTCCAACTTTTCCCTTAAAGCTTTCAAATTGTATGATGAAGCAAATTCTTAGCAACTAACTCTTTTGAGAAAAAAAATATTTTAAAGTTATTTTCCCCCAAGAAAATCCTTCACACAGTGATAGTATGGCCTCAGAAAAAGGAGTAAGAGTTTCTAGTTGTTAGAAAATTCCAAGGAACTCTGTTTAAAATCATCCATCTAAGATGCTCAATTCCAGGATTGTGTAAAAATCTCTCTGGCAAGTAGTGAAATGATAGATTACAGATATGTAAACTCCAATTCCTGGAATTGAGGAATGTGTTAGCTTCATAGTAAAAAGAATTAATGAGGTCGATATAATCAAGGATGCTAAAGAGCTGACTTCAAAATCAGGAGATTTTCCTGATTGTATGTTTGGTGATAAATTAATTGCAAAGGAGGGGCAATTGTAAATGGAAGGGAATTGGTATTTAAGTTTCATGATTGAGCAAGGTTCCACCTGCTGTTACTGACTCGTAGACAAATGGAAGCATCAATCATATAATCTGGAAAGGATCTAAATGCTGGATACAACCAAGGCACAGTTTATCCTGGAGGATCCTGAATGAGTCACAGCCTTTTCACATTGTATTTAAACCTGTGACCCATTGGGAACTTTTGATCTACAGAATCAGAAAACAATAAATGCTTATATATTATAGGAATGATTGAAATGGATACAAACTCCCCATCATAATCAGTATAAGCATCGTCTTTTTTGCTGGAACTCACAAATCAATGCAAACCACTTTGGACTTGAATAGATCATAAATGAATATATAGAAAGGCAGTTTTATTTGACTCTCACAAGACTCTCCATACAATATTTTACCAGATTAAGCTCCTTACCTCAAATTGAAGTTTGTGAGTTAAGGGAAAAAGTAACCAAAATGACAAATATTTGACATTACTTAAAATATTTTAAGTTCCTCTGGAGTAAGGAGATTTATTACTATTGTCATTGCTTCATAATTTTGATAGGAAGAAGTGCTTGTTGTTTATAAAATATCCTGCTTCCATCCAATCAGAATAAATTCCTTTTTAAGCAATAGCACTTTGCTAAGAACTTTTTTCAGAAGTTTGACAAATAAAACATTATCATTAATAAGTCAATATCATCGTTCTCTATTGAAAATTATAGCATTCCTCCTAGATATTTATTTATCTATGTAAGTATTCTGTTTGGATTTCTCTAATGCTGTAAAATTGAGTTATTTATTTTGAAGCATGTAGATTGTCTTGCAATGCTGAAAGGCAGCCATAGAAGAAGGCCATGCAACTTCCTTCCTACTCAGTTGCCATTATCACCAAAGACTGAGTTTGAAAGTGATGTTCTGGATGAAAATACATTCCCTTCTCATTTATTCCATTCAGACAACATGTCTCCTGCTGCCAGTATGCACGACTAGCTAGTTCTTAGTCTGCCGGTGACCTCATTTGGCACCTGTCATGCTACATGGGAGCTGAATTGAGTATGTGTCATAAGAACACAATACAAAGAGTGTTTGTGGGGGTATTGCTTGTCCTTAAAAAATGACTATTGAATATTTCAAGTTTTTTTTTTTTACTTAGTAAAACACATTGATATTCCTCTCTCAATTAGTTGGATTTTTTTCATAGCCATGAATTAATATGCACGCAGACACGTAAGGAAATGAAGAGTTTACTAACCCATCATGAGATTTGGAGTGAACAATTGCTTTCTAATTAAATATATTTAAAAGTTTTAAAATTCACCATCTGAGAAACGTCTTGCGGTCTAGGTAAAGAAAACCTTAATAGTATTTTTACAAGTTTTCATAGAGGTTGGGAATTAAAGAGCATTAGTGTGCTATCTCCTTTTGGATAATGACATTGAGTGTTTGAATTGCTTACCACCCCTGCCATATTCTTACCATGTTTTTTTTTTTATAACAATAAGACGTTTTTAGAAAAAGGGACTAATGTTTTCATTCCATATTTGTCTAGCCAGAACCATATTGAATTATATGGGATGTTTTCTACTCAGGGAGGTGAGCTATCAAGACCAATGCTAAGAAAACCTACTAGAAAGGAAAGGTGGGCTCTATATAACCATTGTAATAAACATTATAAGATATTAAATGTGAATTTTTAGAAAGATAATTAAGATCTCAGAGTTCAAGGCTTGAAAAACACACAGCAGCACAGATCGGCCTTATCCCCTTCAGCAGCAATTCCCCTCCTGTGCCAAGGGAACGCACAGCTTGATTTGATCATTTAATGTCACCTCAGTGTTAAATGGGCTTTTATCATTAAGTTTTACACAAGAAACACAAGACGAAAACATAAGAGCTAAACTTCATTTGGGGACACTTCTGGAAGACTTTCAGCCAGCAAATGATAATTCAAGTTCAAAGTTAGAAAGGAAAATATAATAATCAAGTAACTGGCAGTTATCCACAGGAAAAGATTATTCATGAGCCAATGGGACTGGAACACCGAGAGGAGATGGAAGCCGTGGGTGGAAACTCACTGTCTACATTAAATAAAGTGGGTTTTGGCAGGGTTGGAGACGCAATGTTGAACTTTCTGTCTGCTCACTTTTGTCTTCCCAGACAGCCAGATTCACCGAGGGCAGTGGAGTGAGGGTAGGGATGGGGAATTCAGTTACAGCAATCCCCTTTTCACTTGCCAGCTTTCACAGGAGGTCGTTAGTGGCCCAGCTGACTTTCATCACAGCCACGGAAAAAAGGACTCAGAGAGTGGTCTGTCCCTGGGGACAGATTTCCCCAGAGAATCTAAAGGCTTCTCCATGGACAGTGAGTGCTACTTTGCATGGAATATTTTGGACTGGCAACTTTTAGCTTTGTACTTTTAAATTTTTATTTACCAAAATCTATATGTAGTCCCTTTAAGACTGAGATGAGATGTCGCTGGACAGAGTGCCATTCATACACAGGTATTTGTTAATTTGCTATTGGACACATACCAGTTTCCAACTTCTGAAATGATATCTTGACACCTGGGTAATGTGGATATTAGACATCTTGAAATATGGCTTCCTGGGGTAAAATGCCCTAAAAAGAACATACCAGTATGAATTCTTCCCTGATGTCATGTCTTCTGCTGCATTTTCCTTGAAAACTATCTTCTCGAAGGTATTCATAGCAAAAGGATATGAATAAAAAAAAAACACAACAGAGGTTAAGAAAGAGACTAACGCAGAAATTTTTATGGAATCTCCACTCTAGAAATGTAAAATTCATCATAATTTTTCATGTTCTACATGTTTTTCTCCAATATTCCCAAACCAAGGGACACACATGACTTCTAGCGACTCCAAAGGCTAGCATCATATTTATCTATTCCTCTTTCCTGACTATTGTGTTCCATGTTGGATAAACAATGTACTTAGTGTCTGGAGCTGGTGAGGATTGATTAGGACTGTCTCGAGCCACTCATAAAATGGGAGGATTCAGAAACCAAATATTGCTAGACTTCCTAGCTCTTATCCTAGGAGCGGACATGAAAGCTACGCTGTTTTTCTCTCTGAAGCTCTTACACACCCAGGCCTTTTTTATTTATTTCTAAAGCTATTGAATTTAAATCTGACAAACTGTCAAATGTTGCTTATTTGGTGCAATGATTACAGTAATTTGCAATGTAAAAACAAACTTCCTATATCTCACTCATTTAATATATCTACTTCTAAGCTTGAGACTGGTCACTGGAGTGGCCCTGGACACACCACTTGGACAGGAGAGTTGAGATTTAACAGTAAGTAATAATAGATGCAGAATAGTTTCAAGGTTCAGGTGACGTATCACTTCTGCTCACATTTTATTTACCAACGAAAGTCCTGGGACTAGGTTTAAACACAAGAAGGATGCCACAAAGGAGAAAGCTGAGCACTGACTGAAAATATGACTTTTATCTAGTAGAGTCTGCCTTTTGGATTGCAGACTATTCTGATCTCTCCCGTAGACAAACATACTCAGCACCACTTCAAAGTGATAGAAGGAGGGGTCTTAAAGACCAGCACCTCTGATGCTCACGGTATCTTCAAGTCTGAGTGTGGCTTAGCCTTATCTGGAGAACAGGGCTTGGGAATGAGCTGAAATGTACCACTATCTAACCAGCTGCACAGACACAGATGATGTGCAATGGTGAGAAAGAAAACTAGGGAACAGTCTCATTCCAAACGGGAAAGAAAGGGGGATTGCCTGCTGACTGTGAGTCACAGCCTGCTAAACCCCACTGGGAAGAAATTATGAGGTTTCTACCCCGCAGCCGTGGAATGCTCCTTAGTTATACCCTAACTCTATGCCTTGGAAAGAACTCCTTTGTTGTTCTAACCTCTGGAAAAAACACTTCTTTTCAATATACTTTTGGCCTCGTCTTAAGTGGATACAGGGGAATATATTCAGTGTTTCCTGCTGACACATGGTTGAATATGGAAAGATCACTTAGTGTCTAAAAGAACCGGCTGCTGACTCCTTGGGAAGTCTTTTTCTCTCAAAATTTTCTGTAAAATTAATATCTAATTGTAATTAGAGCCTTGGACTAACAAATAAGTTGGGACTATTTTTAAGGAAGTGCTCTAAACTCCCAGATTCCTTTGTTCTGGCATCCATATTCTCTCTTCTGATTCTACTCTCTCTTCTGGAGTTTAGGTTCTTTGAGACACTGCATGTAATGAGTCATTTGTTTAAACTAGCCAAGCCTGATTTTATACCCCTTATTTGCTCCACGCTCCGAGGCAGTTTCAAGGTTTTAGTTTAATTTTGTCTCCCAAAGCATTGCTTAATCTTACTTTTTATTGTTTAGGTTGAAAAAGTAATTCCTGGACCCACTTTGCTTCTTTTGTTGTTTGTTTTGAAAACTCTGTAATTCTTCCCTGAGTTTATGTGTTTCAGTCAATGTATTGCAAAGCTGTCTGCTGGTGACTAATACTTGCAGCCAATGCGTGGCTTTCCCACATTCTCCCCTGGAGCTGTAGTTCATGGGAACATGAGCTATGTGTAATTGGGTTTTAATAAGTGTCTCATGTTTTAAAGCACAGTTTTCATCTTTTCCATTTCTCATATCAGTTTTTCTCGTGAATCACAAGCTGTCAGAGCCCAGAGATAGCATATTTCAATTAATAAGGGAAACAACAAACTTTAGTTCTTTGCTTGTGAAAATCAGGATAGTCAATTGTTAACTCCTAGTTTCAATGTTTAAAGCCACAGAGGGCACAAGTAACTTACTCCTCTTTACACTAACAGTTTTTAATAATAACTTTTAGTTCACAAAAAGCATTTATGGTATCACTAAGAAAATAAAACAATTCATTGGCTGTTCTTAGAATGTAGACTATTTGAAGACTCCCCAAGAGAGAAGCATATAGTGTTTGTCTTTCTGGATCCTGGTTATCTCATTCTGGATGGCTGTCTCCAGATCCATCCATTTACTCGTGAATTTCACAATTTAATTTTATTAACAACTCAATAATTTTCTATTGTGTAAATATACATCATTTCCTTATCCATTCATCAACTGATGGAAATCTAGGCTGTTTCTGTTTACTCTATTGTGAACAGAGCAGCAGTGAATGGATATGAGCAGGTATCTTTAAGGTAGGACATGAGGTCCTTTTGGTATAAGCCCAAGAGTGGTAGAGTTGAATGATGTAATAGATCTAGGCCACACATTTTTTCCTTCTTTTTTTCTTATTGATTTTTAGAGACCAGGTTTCTCTGTGTAGCTTCGGAGCCTGTCCTGAAACTAGCTCCACATAACAGGTGGGCCTCTAACTCACAGAGATTCACATGCCTCTGCCTCCTGAGTGCTAGGATTAAAGGCATGTCCTACCACCACCTGGCTGGCCAAGCTTCTTGTGGACTTTCCATAATGGTTTCCAGAGTAGCTACATCACTACTTCCAACAACACTGAATTGAATAAGTGTTTCCCTTTCCCCACATCCTTGCCAACATTCGTGTTTTTTATAATAGCCATTGGCTTAGGTAAGATAAAATCTCAAAGTAGTTTCAATTTGGATTTGTCTGATGGTTAAAGATACTGAATATTTAAGAAAAAAAATCAGCTGTTTATATTTCATCTTATAAGAACTCCCTGTTTAGTTTTATTTAGGTTATTTTTAATTAGGTTATTTGTTTTTTTGATGTTTAGTATTTTGAGTTTCTTATATGTTCTAGTAACCTCTGTCACATATGTAGCTAGTAGATTTTCCTATTCTATAATCTACTGCATCACTTGAGTGGTAGTGTTCTTTGCTGTGAAGAAGCTTGTTTATGAGATCCCATTGATAGTATGTTGGTCTTAATATCCGAATTAACGGGGTCCTGTTCAGAAAGTTTCATCTTTACCGGTTTGCTTTCATCATTCTGGAAAGTGCTATGCTTGCTAGCAGAAGAAAATAGTGATCATCAGTCTTATCCAGATTCAAAGCTCACAACTACAGGAGTGGCTGTCTTGACAAGATATGCCCACTGGTGTGATAGTGACATGGATACCTCACAATACTTCCAATGTTGAATGGCACGGACTATACATTATTACTTCACAGGAGGAAAAGGGAACATAGTGAGAAAATACCAAAAATCAACACAGCAAAGTCCAAGTTCTGCATCTCCAGATCTGACATCAAGTGCTCTTCCAATATCCAGCTCCTAATTACTAATAACCACAAAACACAGTCAATAATACTAAGGTGTCTTGAAATCTCCTCTGCCAAGGCTATTAATCTAAAACCTCTAATTTAGCCACAGGTGGGTTTTTTTTTTTCAGACAAGGGCAGAGAGCAGCCACATTCTTTGCTAAAGGGTCACAAGGTCTCTAGGCCACTTACGAATGTTCTTTCTTTGATAAACCTCTTGAGTCATGCCATCATAATCTACATTGCTCTCAATACACCTGTGTTCCATGCCCCTATTACTATGGCCCATTAAGCCCCACTTAAAATCGTCAATTATTTTCCTAATCCAAGGTCCACATTCCTCTAATAGGCAACATGGTGAGGATTGTCACAGCAATACCTCACTCCTGGTACCAATTTCTATCTTCGTCACTGTTGTATGAAGAAACACCACCAACCAAGGCAATTCTTTGTAAAGAAAACATTTAATTGAGGATTTTTAAAACCAATTTCAAAGGTTTAGTCCATTATCATCACAGCAGGAAGCATGGTGGCAGGCAGGCATGATGCTAGAGAGAAGGTTGAGGGCTACACCCTGATCTGCAGGCAGAGAGAGAGAGAGAGAGAGAAAGACAGTGTGTTTGGCTTGGGCTTTTGAAATCTCAAATTCCACCCCCACTGATACACTTCTTCTACCAAGACCACACCTATTAATCCTTTCAAATAGTGTGGGTCTCTTACACGTACAAATACATGAGCCTACAAGGACCCTTCTTATTTAAGACAAAAGAGACTTGTATAATAAAAACTTTAAGACATTGAAGAAAATACCAGAAGATGGAAAGATCTCCCATGACCATGGATTGATAGAATTAATATAGTGAAAATGGTCATCCTAACAAAAGCAATCTACAGATTCAATATAATCCCCATAAAAATTCCAACACAATTCTTCATAGAAATTGAGAGGACAGTTTTCATCTTCATACAGAAAGACAAAACAAAATTCAGGATAGCTAAAGACAATCGTGAATGATAAAGGAACTGCTTTAATATCATTGTCATTGGTATCAAGTTTTACTATAGAGCTATAATGGCAAAAATAGCATCATATTGGCGTAAAAACAGACAGGCTGATTAATACAATCAAATTAAAGACCAAGACATAAATCCACATACCTAAGGACACTTGATTTTTCCATTAAGAGGCAAGAAATACATATTGGAAAACAAGCAGCTTTTTCAACAAATGGTTCTGCTGAAACTGGATGCCTACATGTAGGAAAATAGATGCATACTTGCCACCTTACACAAAACTCAACTCCAAATATACCAAAGACCATAACATACAACCTCAGAGCCTGAATCTGATAGAAGAAAAAGTGGAGAATAGTCTTGAACTCATTGTCCAGGAAAAGATGACTGGAAACAAACACTATTAGTATAGGCACTAGATCAACAATTAATAAATGGGACCGCATGAAACTGAAAAACTTTTGTATGGCAAAACATATCATCATCCAGACAACGTGGCAACGTATAGAATGGGAAAATGCTGCTGGAAGTACCAGCCTTCAACAATTAAGGGATTGAAGGAGACACATGGAATCAACTTAATTGACTTTTCTGTTGAGGGAGTCAAATTGAATTCTCTAGGGCTGACGAGTGGGGCAAAAGTTAATTCTCTGGGGCCAGTAAAAAAAGGAAACACATACACATTCCCAACTTGTCAGGATTTCACCTAGGGTGATGAAAAATGGTGAACCTTCAACAGGTCAGAGAACTGAAGAGGAGATGTGGAGCAGGACTTTTCTGGACTGAAAATAGTTCTTCATTTTATTATTCTTTCTGTTACTTGGTCTATTCTCTTCTTTTACTGTTCTTTTCCTCTACACTGATGGTTCCCTTCTTGTTTATTTTCCCTTACAGCTTATATACCCCAGCAAAATCTTCCAAGCAATCTAAAAATTATGTAGTTACATTCTATTCTTCAAGTGAATGATTACAATGACTACAAGTAAAAAACAATATATTTTCCATATCACTTACATGATTATAAATTTATGTATTACTAGTGAAAAACAAATTATCACTAAGAACCTACATACATTCATGTTCAAGCAGCTTGTTGTAGATTACCAAAGTGTAAGCGGGCAAGGTATTTTTTTCAGTCAGTTCTTTTACTGACAGGCTGCATTTTGCAGTTACAAAGAAAGATCCACTCACTTTGTTATTTATCTCAAAAGCTAATCTTATAAAAAAAATCATACAGGAATCACAAATCTAAACCACCGGGACATCATCAGCCTTTGGCCAGACCCTGAATATCTGTGAGATTTCTGCGGAGGAAGAATTTGGGAATCCTAACCTGCTTTTGGGATGCAGAGTAGGGCAGTCAACCCAACAGGGTCCACAATTTTGGCAAGGGCTTGGCAGCAGGCAAAACATAGGGCGGTTCTTTGCCCAGTGGTCAGAATTACCACACTGGAAATCATTTCCTGGTGAAGTCTGTAGCGGCCCGTCTTTGGAGAGAGCCTAGGCTGCTGTTACCAGAAACTCATATTTTGTCTCTCAGGGAAATCCTTTTTCATTAAAAGTCATATTCAGCAGATCTCTGAGGTGTTTGAGGGAGACTTGTGAACATGTGATGGACATTCTTGCTTGTCAATTTTGCTGTATCTGGAATAAGCTGCAATCGGGAAATGGAGGGCACACCTGTGAGAGGTTTTTTTTTTTTTTTTTTTTTTTGGCTTGGTTTGAAGTAGGTGAACCCACTTCTAGTTAAGACCTAAGAGGCAGGAGGACGCACACCTTTGATTCAGATCTTGAGATGAGATCATCTCACCTTTCCCTGGGGAATAAGGTGGCCAAGGACACATAGCCCAAATGAGAGACATCACTTTTCATGTGATGGGTGCCCAGTAGTTCAAAAGAAAGTGTCTGGCATATCAGTGCAAACTCTATAGCACTATAAGGCTCCAGGAGCCAACAGAGACAGAGCAGAAAGCCCTATGTGACACTAACTCAAGTAGAGCAAGTGAAGGGAAGAAATTATTGAAGAGGACTCTAAACTTTGGAGTCCAATATAACGGATGTCAGAAGCCAGCAGAAGCAAATGATCTACACCTTTGGAGGGTCAAATCAGCAGCTAGGTTCAGTTAGAAAAGGTTAAGATGCTTGGGAAAAGGTGCATTTTTGCCCCTCCTGGGTATTCAGCACCAGATGTATATGTCCACTACATAGTATCTACCAGAAAAGTTTTCTTTGTAGATACTCGAAAGACCAGCGATGGGCATCAAGAAGAGTCCACAGAGCATAGGAAGAAGTAGACTGGTCACAGACAGCAGACTGGACATGGCTGGAGAGGGGAGGGAAGAGGAGTGGATAAATAATGGAGAAAACAAAGTGAGAGGAGAAAGAGCACAGAGAGAGAGAGAGAGAGAGAGAGAGAGAGAGAGAGAGAGAGAGAGAGAAAGATACAGAGAGACAGAGGCAGAGACAAAGAAAGAGAAAGAGAGGTAGACAGAGAGGCAGAGACAGAGAAACATATAGGCAGAGAGCCAGAAGGAGATCCAGAGAGCATATCAACAACAGCAGGGTTAAAAAGACAAGAGTAGCTGCGCTAGCAGCGTGTGTGTGTGTGTGTGTGTGTGTGTGTGTGTGTGTGTGTGTGTGCGGGGGGAGGCGATGATGGAGTTTATTGTAGGAGAAACTTGAGGAGGTTTAGAATGCTACCACAGATGATTGAAACACTGTGATGCTGAAGGAGCCAGGAGGCCAGCATGAGCTTTGATAGGCTGATAGGCACCACAGGTGTCTTCTGCCAAAGGTAAGCGTAGATAGGAGCCAGGTTCTCAAGCTCCTGGGCATCAGAAACCTTCCTCTATGCAGGTTGAGCCCATTGCCGGATATTTGCCCTGTCGTTTGGGGTTGGGGTACTGGAGCTTCCATTGGATCTGATAGGTGCAAAGGTGATCTTTGACCTATCTCGAGTTAACAATGTGTAAGGTGTGATGTACTTGAGGCTCATATTTTTGCATTAGAATATTGTACTTTTTCAGTTTTTTTAGATTATAAGTTACATCTCTCCCTTCCTTTTCATCCCTCCATACTCACACATACACCCCTTCTCTACTACAAATTTATACAGTCTTTTCTTCATTAATTATTATTGCCTGCATCAATGTCCAGGAAAAGGAGGCTCTTTGGAGGAAGGGCAAATACCAAAAAAAAGTCAGAGTAGGGCAAAAGAACAATAAGGATGTCTGGAAAAGACACAGAAATCATTCTATTAACTATTTAACACAACAACCCCATAACACATGCAATTTCACGTATAAATATACACATAGAGTTTTAATGAACTTTTAAAATCTGGGCTGATTGTTTTTCTTCTAAGAGTCGAAGGCCACCTAACCAAAGTCCCAATTCCAGACATAAAAAGTTCTCTTATGAGTTTGGCTGGGTTGACAACGTCTCCCAGAATATATAAACTATTGCCCTAGGTAATCTCCCAAAAGTGGAAGGTAAGTACCTACTTTGGAAGATACAATGGCCTTCAGCACAGCATCCAGAGACCCCTAATTTGCAACTGGCATATTTTTCTCTCACTGGGGACTAGTTTTCACAGTACAGGAAGGAACATGCAGGCTCTTTGGGGAGGTGGGTAACCATCTTTCATACATTAAGTCTTACCAGCATGACCACCCAATTGTGAGCTGAACAAGGGCAACACCAAAGGACATGCCAAATGAGACAGGTTAAAAAGCCACAAGACATCAACACGACACAAGGAACTACAGGTAACTCAGGAAAGCTAGGAGCAGAAGAGGTGATCCTCCTCCCCAAAGAACAGCACACCAATCGGCTGCCCAGTGTCACGTGGTTAGCCTCAAGAACATATATACATACAAGTAACGTTATTCAATTGAGTGGGTTATGTTTAGGGATACATATGTATATACCTATATCTATACCTATATGCATCCAATAACAATTAGTGAAAAAAGAGCTATGAATTTGAGGAAGACTTGGGAAGACTGCATGATGGGATTGGGGGAAAGAAAGGAAGGGAGAAATCTTGCAGTTATAATTTCATAAATAAAATTAAAAAAATAAGATACTCTAGTATAAAGATGTGAGCCTCAATCATATCATACCTTACACATTATCAACTTTAAATATATTAAAGATATAAAGGTAAAACACTGATCTTTAAAACTTCTGATGTTGACTTAAGTTTCTGTCCTACACAGTCCCACAGCAGTTCAGTCCCAAAGAAACACACAGAGGCCAACATTAATTATAAACTGATTGGTCCTATTAGCTCAGGGTTCATATTAACTCTTATAACTTATATTGGTCCATAATTCTCGTCTGTGTTAGCCACATGGCTTGGTACCTTTTTCAGCGAGGCAGTCACATCTTGCTTGCTCTGTGTCTGGGTGACGACTGCAGACTAAGTTTTCCTTTTTCCAGACTTCTCCTGTTCTCATCATCCTGCCTCTACTTCCTGCCTAGTTGTCCTGCCTCTACTTTTTGTCTGACTACTGACTAATCAGCGTTGTATTAAACTACAGTTGACAGGGTACAGACCATTGTCCTATAGCATCCTGGAAGAAACTTTTCAAAGTAAAAATAAAATTTGACTGCACGTAAGTAGCTATTCCTCTCCAGATTATTTGTTCATTTATGAATAGCTGAGGTACTACTTAGATGATGCTTTTGAAACACTGATATATAAAATCAAATATTTATAGTACATGACATAGATATTTGGATAGATCTATCTTTTACAGGGACTGAAAATTGAAAGCATCATGGTCTTCAACTTTTATTGTAAATATTTGGTTTCACTTCAGTTTATCAGTTAATCTCTCTTAGAAAGACATAGAGAACATTAAAAGGAGAGCCAAAGGAAATGTGTTCTTTGAGAGTGACCAAACACAACAAAATTGGAAGTAAAAATATTCTGGAGGAATGTTTAGTAAAATAAGCAACCTATGTGGTTTCTTCTAAAGTTTTTGAGTTCTTTGGTTTGTTTAGATCTCTAAAGTGAACTGGGAGACCCTGAAAACAGCAGACCACATTAAGAGTTTCAGAATCAAGGAAAACCATCACATTGGCCTAAGTTCTAGACATTTTCATATTCAAAGTATACTCATTTGGAAAATGTACACCAAATCTACTTATTTTCATAGCTTTTCTTTTAAATGAAAAGAAAAAAATTAATTTGCTTTTATAAACTTCCCTCACTCACCAAACAGTGATGTGGGAGTCTTCTGTTTTGTGTTGATTTCATTGGTTAAATAAAGAAACTGCCTTGGCCCTTTAATAGGACAGAAAATTAGGTAGGCAGGGTAAACAGAACAGAATGCTGGGAGAAAGAAGCTGAGTGAGCCAGTCGCCATGATTCTCCCACCTGACACAGACGCAGGTTAAGATCTTTCCTGGTAAACCACACCTGGTACTACACAGATTATTAAATAAGGGTTAAAGCAAGATGTGAGAATTAGCCAGTAAGAGGCTGGAACTAATGGGCCAGGCAGTGCTTAAAAGAATACAGTTTCCGTGTAATTATTTCGGGGCATAAGCTAGCCAGGCGGCCAGGAGCTGGGGCGGCAGGAACACAGCCTTACTACAAAACAGAACCTCTGTATTTGTATATAATGAACTTATAGTTCTTGATTTATTTTTCTCAGGCACCCAGTAATAGCCAGAAAGTGAAGCATTGATGCAAAAACAATTTCAATAAGAACTATAAAACTATCATTGGAATATAATTAACTACTGATACATACAAGTCTAATGCCTGTTTAAGTCCAATGGAGATCCCAGGAAACAGGCTGCTCTAGCACTCACAAATCAGTTAAAAACATACAGGAAAGTTAATGAGCATTACTTAAGTGCAAATGCAGAGGAAGGAAACATGATTGCTATCCAACCTGATGATTCATTTTCTGTGTCAATCCATTTAAGATTTACAGGCAATTATCACATGAAATGCTACATTTTTCCCTACACTGATCATTTATTTAATTTTGTTGTTAACGTTGATTAGTAAATTCACAAATTATGGGCTTAAAAAGACCACAGTGACGTGAATCTTTAAAAGATCTCAATTTTAAAATATAGAGACTAGAAACGCAGATAAATTTTGTAGTACATAATCATGAATGCAAATTTGGGCAGCTAGGAATAAAGGCCAGTGCTGAGTTTTAAATCATATGCTCTTTGGAACAAGTTCAAATTAATATATTGTTGTGGTCTTGCTGATACAATATAATCCAGAGTTTAAAAAGTCTTTAAGCAAATTTTCCTATAAGGAAAGTCACACTAATATCCCAGGTAATATTTTGACCAAATATTCTTTTGAGTTCAGGAAGATTGTACTTAATGCCATCTAAGCCAAATTTATGTAGCATTAGCACTTGAAGCAGTAACACGGAAGCCATAGGTATCTCGTCAAAGCCATGTGCTAGGTTTCTTTAAAAACTGTGTGCAGTTCTCCCAGAACCCACAAAAGAGAAAAGGCGAAGCTGGGAAAAATAAAGTGAGTGCTGAGTAGTTAGAGTTAGATGTCAGCAAAGAGGACACTTTGGACTTTAAATGTGCTTTTTTAGTATGTGATGGTTATTTAAATTTATTTTCAATATTATACTTATTAAAATATTATTTTGGTACCCATGCCTGTGACTTACAATAAGCAAAACTCATTATCAAAAAGTATCAAATGAGTTTTTAATATTTATTTATATTTATCTGTTTCCTGCTCTTCTCCCATTCCCTCCCCACCACCTCCCCTCTACCACCCCCATCCACTCCTCCTCCATTTCTTTGTAGAAAAGGGCAGGTCTCCCATGGATATCAACAAAATACACCATATGAAGTTGCATTGCAGTAAGATTAAGCAACTCCCCTCTTATTAAACCTGAAGAAGTCAACCCAATGTGAGTAATAGGGTCCCAAAAGCAGGTGACAGAGCTATAGACAGTCACTGCTCCCACTGTTTGGAGACCTACAAGAAGATCAAGCTACACAATCATAACATGTATGCAGATGACCTACGTCAGTCCCATGTAGGCTCCTTGGTTGTTGGTTCAGTCTCTGTGAGCTCTTATGAGCCTAGGTTATTTGATTCTATGAATTATCTTGTGATATTCTTGTTTCCTCTGATTCCAACAATCCTTCCTCCCTTTCTTCAGCTGGATTTCCAGAGCTCAGCCTACTTTTTTTGCTGTGGGTCTCAGCATATCTCTTTTTCTTTGGATTTTTTATGAAATGGAAAAATATTACCTGTATCGAAGGACAACTGTGATAACTATGTGGGTTCCTATACCAAATGCCAGGCTGTGGTGTGAAAGTAACTAAGCCTGGTAATGTGCCAGTTGTCTTTGCAAATATTTTGCATCAATCAGATTATTTTCCAGTTTGATTTATATCCTTGTATTCAGTCTTGATAGATTCGGAGGCATCAATTTACAAAGATTTGATTTCTAAAAGATCTTACTGGGGCTGGCCAGATGGCTCCAGAAGTTAAGTGTACTAGCTCTTCTTTTAGAGGAGGTGAGCTCTGTTCCCAGTACCCACATAATGGCTCACACCGTCTGGGAGATCTGAAATACTTTTCTGGCCTCCATAGGTACTGCACACATATGGTATGCATGCATACATGAAGGCAAACACTAATGTACATCCATTAAGAATAAAAAGAATAAACAGGTCTCTCTCTTTTGTTGTATATTTTCATCTCATATAAACTGGGGTTCCTTCTCACACTGGCATTATTGTATTTCTATTGTTATTTATTTCCAATGAGGAGAGATGAAAATGTTGTTCACCCCTGATAAAGGTACCAACAAAGAAGAGATTTTTCTAGGTTGGTGAACCCATGAGTCTATCACAGTTACAAACAGTGGGTGATTCAAGAGCAGCTTCATCACTGAAAAGTCGAATTGAAGCAAGGATAACGGCTCATAAAAGCTGCATCGCTGAAGTCCTGCCCTCAACTCACCTTCTAACGCCTAGATATTCTGTCACCCCATAAAACTTGTGGCATTGGCAAAAGTGAACAGGGGGAATCACATGTGAACGAACATACAGTGGTTTTCCCCATCTTTGAAAGAATGTAAAAGTTTTGTTACTGTCTTAGTCAGGGTTTCTATTGCTGCGGTGAAACCCCATGACCAAAAAGCAAGTTGGAGAGAAAAGGTTTATCCAGCTTACACCTACATACTGATTTTTTTATTATCAAAGGAAGTCAGGACAGAAACTCAAGCAGGGCAGGGACCTGGAGGCAGGAACTGATACAAAGGCCTTGGAAGGGTGTTGTTTACTGTCTTGCTTTGCACGGCTTGCTCGGCCTGCTTTCTTAAAGAACCCAGGACCATCAGTCCAGGGATGACACTACCCATAATGAGCCAAGTCTTCCCCCATCAATCACTAATTCAGAAAATGCCTTATAGGCAGATCTTATGGAGGCATTTTTTTTTTTAACTGAGGGGCCTTCTTCTCTGATGGCTCTAGCTTGTGTCAAGTTCACGCACAAAATCAGCCAATACAGTTTCCAACATGTCAGTATACTCTTTTTCTCTTAGTTCATTACTAAGCCCGTAGGGAGAAGAGTCAAAAATACCTGTACGTCACCAGAGCAGTCTCTTTTTCATGATGGTGATTGATAGCCACGTCTGTCCCAGAGGAAAGAACTACACTGCAGCATCCTGCCATCCCCTTCAGCTGTCTTTTTCTCGTGTGTGTCATGCCTAAAAATTATACATTTACTAGTTTATCCTCAAAGAGAAAATCACCTTCATAAGTTTATCAAATAAAATGTCTGTATAACATGTATGATACTTTTGTCATGTGTAGGATATTTTCAAATGCTGGTTTGCATATCTTTTATTGTTGGTCATATTAGATTAAGCAATGCTGTATTCGTTCATTGTGTTACTATACAATACTCAATAAAGGTTAAGAGCAGCAGCTATATACAGCAGTTATAATAATTACCATTGTATATAAATGAGGAAAAAGAACAAATTGACTAGTGAGCATTATTTAGCACAAAATTGCTTCAGGAAAGGAGTTTTTGGCCTTGTCTTTGAAGCAGAATGTTTTATCCTTTTAGGGAATAAGTTTGAAAATGTTTGCCCAGAGAAAGGTTGAATGAATGCCATATCAGACTCTTACATGGAAAATAGATTTTATTCATTTTAATAGCAATTTTCTGTGTAGTAGTCACCCAAATTAGTGATTTTACATGGAGAAAATTGGGGTCGATGTAATTTTTGTTAGTTTTCAAGTCCTGTGCAACAAATTGAAACAAACGTAATGTCTTGAAACAATATATTGAAAATTAGAAGGAGTTCTGTCATCAGAAATCGTGGAAGGTTTTCAACTAGATTTCTACTAGAGTTTCAGAATGCTCAGGTTCAGTTTTCTTCATAGATCTGAGACAGTTAGAATTAATTGTTATAGTTCTCGTTAGCTTTCAAAGATTTCTTGAAGTCAACATGTTTCCATTAAATATGATTCACAGAGCTTTGCAGCCAACATTGTTGGAATTATTTCTGTCGACTATGTGCAATAATCTTGGTATCTGGATTCAACTTCAAAGAGCTTGAGCCAAGGAAAACTTTCCATCAAAACTAAGAAGACTAGATTTATTTTTCTAACTTAGTAGAGTTCTTAAGTACAAAATCAAAGATTTTTATCTCTACCAAGGGCCTATCTAAACATAATTATAAAGTATACTTTCTCGAATGAAAAGTTATATATTTTAAAAAATATTTAAAGTAATAACCCAATGCACTTATTAAATCAGTTACTAGATAGTATTATTGGGCTGGACTGAAAAGATCAGATCTTACCCAATCTGGTCATTTTAATAGATGAGGAACTGATAAACTCAGTTCATTTGTGGATAGAGACCTCCAAATACAAGAGAACTTCCTTGATGTTTGATATACATTTTGTCCTCTCATAGAACTGTGAGAAACATTTTGTGGTGGTTTGAATAAAAATAGTTCCCATAGACTCAGAGATTTAAATGTTCAGTCATTAAAAAGTGGTCCTTTTTTTTTTTTAAAGTATTAGGAGGTATGGCCTTGTTGGAGGAACTGTATTACTGGGGTGGGCTTTGAAGTTTCAAAAATTCATGCAAAGACAAAAGTCTCTCTCTGCCTATAGGTCAGGATGCAGTTCTCAGCTACATTTTCCTCACCATACTGGCCTGCATGGGGCCATGCCCTTGCCATTCTGACAATGGACTAAACCTCTAAAATTGTAAGCATGCCCTGGGTAAATGCTTTCTTTTATAATATTTGCCATGAACGTGGTGTTCCTTCACAGTGAGAGAGAGATCACTGATGAGGACAGATTTAAATTTCCCTTTTGGTTTGAAAATATTCTCCAATTTGTTGGGACTAAGGAACCAAATATTAATCATTGTCCTCTCAGAAATTCTAAAACTGATCAAACCAGTTAACTTAATTGTTATCAATTCTTTTAAGTATAGCTATGACTTTTGGGATATATCAGTGGGGCCCTGATGGCTCAGATGGAAAAGTCCTTACTGCTCAAACCAGGCAAGTGAGCTGCACACCTGGACTCAAATATAACACAGAAAGAAAATGGACCCCACAAAGTTTTCTTCTGACCTCTATGTGTTCTCTGTGTTCCACACGCACACAGTAATAATTAACAAATAAAAATTTTACAAATATTTCAGTACGTAAATGGTGCTATTCTCTCTGAAAAATTGTTTTTCAAATTTGGTTGCGCACTGGAATCAAATATAGAAACTTGCATCTCACTTTCAAACAATTCCATTTATCTCATTAAAATATGATCTCGATTCTAAACAGAGAAACATGGGTAATTAAGCAATGCCAAGAGTGGTAGAAATAGTCTCCCTGGGGAAGAACCACCAACCCTTCAAACTGGTTATCCAATATCAAGTGCCCAATCTTGAAAGTACATACATACAGGTAACAAGCTGAGTAGGCTGCATTTATGTATTTGGGTTATGTACACACATACTACACAGACTAAAGCACACACATACATACACACCATTAATTAAAGAAAAGAAGTCCATGAATCTGAGAAAGCAAAGGAATATGGAGTATATGACAGGGTTGCAGGGTTGGGGGAGAAAAAGGATAAATTAGGCAATTATATCAAAAAAAATTTAAAAATGTGATTTAGATAATATCTCTAAATAAAATAAAACAGAACTCTGATGTGGGATTCCCCGCTGTATGCTGTGAATATGTTTTATTACCATCAGTTGGCCTACAGCAGGGCAGAATAGTGGTGGGGGGGGGAGCTAAACTGAATTCAAGAAGAAAGAAGATGGACTCAGTGAGACAACATGTAGCTGCCAAAGGAGAAAAATGCCAGAACCTTACTGATAGGCCACAGTCTTGTGGTGATATACATATTAATAGAAATGGGTTAATTTAAGATGCAAGAGCTAGCTAGGAATATGCCTAAGCTATTGGCCAAGCAGTATTGTAATTAATATAGTTTCTGTATGATTATTCAGGTCAGGGCAGCCAAGAAATGAACATGTGTCTCCATCTAAAGAACACTACGCAGATGTTACTTTTGTGCAGCATTGTCAACTATGGCTAAATCTACACAGTAAAAAAATTGATAAATTGGAATTTCCTTTTCAGAAATAAAATTCTATAATTCTCTAATCGGCTGTATATTGATTATATATATATATCTTATAAATTTTGAGATAATGTTTGTGCATTAAGAAAAGTTTTAAAAGTTGAAAACAAAAACAAAGAATTCTGAGATTAGTGGCAATAGAATAGTCTCTTAATTTGGCTTTTTCTTCTGTCCCATACCAGGTGGCTTTTCTGATATTAGAAAGAGATTTTAGAGAAAGAAAGAACCATATTCCAACTTCAAAGCCAGCTTTAATTTTTAACTGAATTAAAAATTTTTTAAATGACCTTATATACCCATAGAGAACAGCAGAAACAAACATCTGACTCGGGAGGCAGAGGCAGGCTGATCTCTGTGAGTTCGAGACCAGCCTGGTCTACAGAGCTAGTTACAGGACAGGCTCCAAAGCCACAGAGAAACCCTGTCTCAAAAAACCAAAAAAACAAAAAGAAACAAACATCTGGGAAGATTTGTGAGATTTTACCCTATTGGAAGTATGCTATGTCATTAGGCCAATTTATTTTTTTACTTTGGATATTTCCTCTAAATGAGTCACCCTTCTTCATATGTCTCATTTGTCCCATGGTCTTTAAATTCCATAGTTGGATGTTTTTATTCTCCTAGAAAAATGAAAACAAAACCCTGCCTCAACCCTAACTTTAGGAAGTTTTCCTGTTGGGCAGGTTATGTCTGTTCAAATTAAAGGCAATATATGCTAGTCTTATAAGTAAATTTACTTTAAATGACCATGCTGTTTGATGGATTATCACCTTTCTTAATCAGAGGATCTTTCCTGTTTGTATCTAATCTTTAACAATTTTGATGATATTCATAGCTTTTCTTCTCCTGTGGAAAAAAAAGCAAAATCTTTCCCCCAATGTAACACATATCCTGGTTTCCATTCTGAGGTCAGCTCATCTTTAAAGTATACAGGCTAATTTAATTGCCTTTTCTGCTATCCAATGTTTCTCTGTAGCTGTTCTTCCTTTCTCATTAGCATATAAAACCTTAAAGATAAAAAAGCATTGCATAATCTATCTTTAGGGGGTCTTTATTACCCCTTTCTGTTTTAGCTAAAACAGTATGCTTTTATTTCTTTGTGTCCTGCTTGTTCTTTTTCATAGGATATTTGCATAAGATTAATCACTTATAAGCATATGACACAGCCAACATAAAGCTTTCTTGAAATATCCCTCTCCCAATGAAATTAACTCAAAACTCTTAAGACAATCTGTGTTGAAAAAACAAGTCATATTCTTTTCCATAATCACAAGAATGGTCTCTTGCCCAGTTGCTAATATCATTTCCACTTGAAACATCTTGAACTCAACCTCCATAGTACCCATTACTGTCATCACTACAGTCTTCCAAGATCCTACTAGATTGACCCATCAAGCCAAACTTATTGTGTTCAACCGGTTTTCTAGCCCCATGTTCCAAAGTCTTTCCCATGCACACATTCAGACCTTTTATAGCAATAATGCAATGTTTGTCTTATTTTTCTATTTCTGTGATAGAACACTATAACAAACACAACTAATAACAGAAAGCACTTAACTGAGGCTCATAGTCCCAGAGGTTTAAATATAGTTCATGACTATCACAGCAGGTAATATGACATCAGGCAAGAAACCATCTGGAGAAATACCCAAAAGCTTACATCCTTATCTCCAAGTAGGAGGCAGAAAGAAAGAGCTAAGTGAGAATGGTATGGTCTTTGGAAACCTAAGTGCCCACTTCCAGTGAGATATGTTCTCCCACACGGCTGCACTCCTAATTCTTCCCAAACAGTATCACCAACTAGGACCATGCACAAAACCTCACCCTAATCACTAAAACAAATTAAAAGGAGAATGTGAACTGATAACCAGAATTTATTCCTCTGTGCTTCCTGGCTATGAAAGTGATTTGACAAGGTATGTCAGTTCCCTCCTGCCATGAATTCTTCACCATAATATACTATATACTCACATTGAAAGCTGAATTAAATCCTTTTCTTAAATTACTTCTGTTAGGTGTTTTGTGCAGATATATGTAAAGTCACTCAATGACCTACTTTATGTAAGATTCTAATACTTATCAATATTAATATTATATTATGACTTCAGCAGTTAATTAATCTGTCTATCCATCCTCTTTCCAACATTACCGAAGACCAAACCTTCAACACTTACATTTAAGGGAAGGATTGTTTCAAACTTAAGTCATACTAGTACAGTGGTATTAGGAAGCAACTCATGCCATTGACAATTATAAGACAAAGATGGAGTGGTTACCATTCATACACATTGCTGACTTTGCTCACTGATATTATTAATTAATGTGACAGCTGGAGAAAAAGGTATTTGAAAATATGTTCAGGAATTTAAGAAACCTGAATACAGGGTATTATGTTATGAGAAAAGGATAAAGCAAAATAGCTTAGAGAAGACAAGCTTTTTTTAAAAAAAAAAATTCAATGAAATAAGACGAATGGAGACCAGGTACTCCATTTCCTTCATTTTGTTGGAAATGTGTACTCTTTCTTGAGTTAATTAGCATTAAATACCTGTTAGCTCAGTTCAAGAAAAACACTCTACAAATCCCTGAATGCATCTTTTTGCTCATGTACTTCCTTCCAAAAACACAGTCATGCAAATCACTGCCAACTTATGAGGTGGGATCTAGAAAGTGTTTAAATGATGATGAGGAATGCATGAATGCATATGTTTTCATAAGTACCCAAAATAATTTAAAATATAAAGTGTTTGGTAATAAAAGGAACTGGAAAAGGTCTCTCTTTCTTAAGGACAGTATTTGTTTTTCCATTTGATTTGTGTCCATTTTAAATTGTTAAAAGTTTTAGAAATGGCAAAGTCAATAATAAGGACTGAAAACATCTCATAAGTCTATTTTTTTTGTAAAATGTCAACAAGATACTATATAACAACCTCCAATACTATTTAAAAATAGTAATAATGAAAATTTAAAGGTTGAAGGTAAAAAATAAATATGTAATAGGATTCACCAATATTTATATGATTTTTGGAGAATGAACTAGATAAATCTGTGTGAAGTAGGAAGCATAACACCACAACTTCTGGTAGGTCTCCGGTAGGGCCCTAAAAGTGTATTTTTCCATTTTTCTTATTAAAAAAATATAATACTAAGCATCTACTCTTAGTATTTAACTGTGTGACACTTTTTTTGTAGTTTTTTTGAAGGAAGTTGAGGAGTGTCTTACAGAAATTTGATATTAGAGTGAAGTGGAACCTTGTAATTTATTTTAGCACTCTTCAGCTTGGAACTTTATGACCAATAAACATTGAATGGTAGAGTCAATAAAAAAATCAAATAAATATTTTTAAATAAGATGAAATATATTTGATATCTCATATATTAAAAATTTATGTTCTATTAGTGTATTATATTAGTAGATATAAGTTTGCATTAAGTTCATATATTAATTCCCTAACAATTATTTATGTCAAATATTAATGATTTAATCTTTGGCAATATATATTTTTATTCAGTGATTGCCAATGTTTTTCAAATATAAAAATGATTCAAGCTTGACAGCTATTACTAAAAATAGTGTCTCATCCTTTTTATCTTTCTAAATTGAACTTAAAATCAGATATAAAATCAAATATATGTAGTGTATACCAAGGCATTGCCTGGACAATCCCATCATCAATTTTACACTTACTACTGTGAAGAAAATGTAAAGTATATATCTTCCTGATTACCAGAAAAACCCTCCAAATTTATATGTTAATGTGGTTCCATTAAATATTTTACCACATATATTGTAACATATTGTCTTAGTTTCTCTTGACTAACATAGCTCATATTTCACATCCTGAAAAAAAAAGAAATGAATTAAGTGCAAGTTTAATTTTATCCTTTAACATTTTTCAAAATATCATTACTTCATGTACATTTTTAAAGTCAAGTTTGGCTTATCACAATATATGCATGTGAATCAAACATTTTCAGATTATCAAATAAAAAGGCATCTGCTTAATGATGTCAAATTAATTGTAGTAACCACCTGTGTACTATCGGATCACCATGGAATAAAGTTAGAATTTAACAACAATTCTAACCCCAGAAAGCCTACAAACTCATGGAAATTGAACAGTCAACTACTGAACTACCCCTGGGACAAGGAAGAAATAAAGAAACAAATTAAAGTCTTCCTTGAATTCAATGAAAATAAAGACACATCATACCCAAACCTGTGGGACACTATGAAGGCAGTGCTAAGAGGAAAATTCATAGCACTAAGTGCCCACATAAAGAAAATGGACAAAGCACACATTAGAGACTTAACAGCACAGCTGAAAGCTCTAGAAAAAAAAAAAAGAAGAAGAAGAAGCAGACTCACCCAGGAGGAGTAGAAGACTGGAAATAATCAAACTGAGGGCTGAAATCAACAAAATAGATACATAGAAAACAATCCAAAGGATCAATGATACAAAAAGCTGCTTCTTGGAGAAAATCAACAAGATTGACAAACCCCTATCCAAACTAATCAAAAGGTGGAGAGAGAACACCCAAATTAACAAAAGCAGAAATGAACAGAGGGACATAACAACAGACACTAAGAAAATTCAGAGAATCATTAGGTCTTACTACAAAAGCCTGTATGCCACAAAATGGGAAAATGTAAAAGAAATGGACAATCTTTTAGACAGATACCATATACCAAAATCAAATCAAGACCAGGTGAACAATTTAAATAAGACCTGGGATTTGTCTCTACTGCATGCACTGGCTTTTTGGAATTCTATTCTCTTTGGATGTATATTTTGTTCAAGCTGGATGTAGTGGGGAGGACATTGGGCTTTCCACAGGGCAGGGTGCCTTGCTCTCTCTTAAGATTGAGGACTACTGAGAACTCAAGAACAATGGCACTGGGTTTCTGATCCTACTGCACGTACTGGCTTTGTGGGAGCCTAGGCAGTTTGGATGCTCAATTTACTAGACCTGGATGGAGGTGGGGGGTTCCTTGGTCTTCCCACAGGACAGGGAACCCTGATTGCTTTTCGGGCTGAGGGGGGGACTTAATTAGGGGAGGGGGAGGGAAATGGGAGGCAGTGGCTGGGAAGAGACAGAAATCTTTAATAAATAAATAAATTAAAAAAAATAAAAAAAAAGATTGGAGGGTCTTTGGGGAAGGGTGTGTGGAGGGAGTGGGAGGGAAGTGGGAGGAGGGGAGGAAGTGGGAATTTGGATTGGTATTTTTTAAGTAATAAAAAATAAAAGAAAAAAATAAAAGTAAGAAAGAGAATTACAGAACAATATCCCTCATGAGCATTGATGCAAAAATACTCAATAAAACACTGGCAAACCTAATCTAAGACCACATCAGAAAAATTATCCACCATAATCAAGCAGACTTTTTCCCAGAGAATCAGGGGTGGTGCAACATATAAAAGTATGTCAATATAATCCACCATATAAATATATTGATCAAAAAAACCCACCTGATAATCTCATTAGATGTTGAAAAAGATTTTTTTACAAAATACCACGTTCCTTCATGATAAAGTTCTTGGAGAGAGCAGGAATACAATGAACATAGCTAAACATAATAAAGGCAATATACAGCAAGTCAACAACCAACATCAAACTAAATGGAGAAAAACTGCAAACGATCCTCAAATGGCTGAAAGACATTTAAGAAATTGCTCAACATCTTTAGCCATTAGGGGAATGCAAATCAAAATAACTCTGAGATACAATGTTATGCCAACCAGAATGGCTAAGATCAAAAATACTAATGAGAGGTTATGCTAAAGAGGATGTGGAATAAGGAGAATACTCTGTGGGTAGTTCAAACTTGTATAGCCACTTTGGCAATTAGTATGGTGGTTTCTCAGAAATTTGGGAATAAATCTACCTCAAGGCCCAGCAATACCACTCTTGGGCATACACCCAAAGGATGCACACACAAACCATAAGGACATTTGCTCAACTATGTTCTTAGCAGCATTATACATAATAGCCAGAACCTGAAAACAACTTAGATGTCTCTCAACAAAAGAATGGGTAAAGAAAAGTGGTACATATACACAATTGAATAAAACTCAGCAGTAAAAAACAATGACATCTTGAAGTTTTTAGTCAAATGAATGGAACTAGAAAAAACTGTCCTTAGTGTGGTAACCCAGACCCAGAGAGACAAACATGGTATGTACTCACTCATAAGTGAATATTAGATATAAAGCAAAGGATAACCAAACTAAAGTCCACAACCCCAGACAAGCTAGAAGACAAAGAAGACCCTAAGAGAGACATAAATGTATCTCCCAGGGAAAGGGAAATAAACAAGTAAATTGGGAGTGTGGAGTGGAAGGTGGAAGGGGAGTTGGGAGGGAAGAATGGACCAGGGGAGGAGAACATGAAGGATCAGGAATGTCGAGTTGGGGGAAGTCAAGGAAGGAAAGCAAGGACAAGGAAAGAGGTATCTTGATAGAGGGAGACGTTATTGGGTTAGGGAGAAACCTGGCATTAGGGAAATTCCCAGCCAAGTATCTAAGCAATAATTGGAAGGGTGCCTTAACTGCCCTTCCGCTGTAAGCACATTGATGACACCCTTATCTGCCATCGAACCTTCTTCCAGTAACTTACGGAAGCAGATGTGGAGATCCATAGCTAAGCTCTGGTCTGAGCCCCTAGAGTCCAGTGGTAGAGAGGGAGGAGTGATAATATGAGCAAAGGGGTCAAGACCGTGATGTGGAAACCCACAGAAAAAGCGGACCTGAGCTAGCGGGAGCTCACTGACTCCAGACTGACAGCTGTGGAACCTGCATAGGGCAGAACTTGGCCTTCTGAATGTGGGTGCGAGTTGTGTGACTTGAGCAGTTTGGGGGCCCACTGGCAGTAGAACCAGTATTTATCCCTAGTATGTGAATTCGCCTTTTGGAGCCCATTTCCTATGAGGGATTCCTTGCACAGCCTAGATAGAGGAGGGAAGACCTTAGTCCGGCCTCAAGTGACAGACTTTGTTGACTCTCAGTGGGAGGCCTCATCCTCCTTGAGGAGCGGTTAGGGAATGGGTGGGAAGAAGGCGGGGAGGGGGGTGAAGGAGGAGGGGAGTCAGAGGGAACTGGGATTGGTGGGTAAAATAAAAAGATTGTTTAAAAAAAATAAAAAAAGAAATAATTTTCTTCCCTTCCCAAGTTACTTGAAACTAAGCACAAATGACTCATACATTCTACACCCCTCCCCCAACACACACAGGTTCCCCCCCCCCCCCCCCCCGAATCAAATTCTTTTGTTTAGGAGTGGGATTTGTGATTACTTCTTCTCCCTGCTGGGATTTTTGTCTCCTTTGAATTTCTGCGGTCCTGGAGAACACTGCCCAGCCCCTAACCAAGAAGGTGTTGCCAATGGATAGTTGCTAGGAGAAGAAAATAAACAAAGTGACCCTGGAAATATCAGCCAGCCCAAGTGCAGGCTGCATGTGCAAGAATAGTCAGCCAACAGAAAAAAGAACTCTGTTTTGTTGTGTTTGTGCGTGGGGGTATCTTTATGGTTTGTGTTTTTTTTTTTTTTTTAAGAGAGGAAAAGTGAATATGGACTGGGGTGGGGTGGGATGAGAGACACTTGAAAGAATTTAGTGAGGAGAAAGAATATGATATGTAAGAATATACTGCGTATTAAACAAGAGTCATTGTATCTCGTTTTCTTCAAATGATAGCTCGCCGAATATTAATAGATTCATTTCTCAGTTGACTTCTTATCCTTTCGCCTATTCAAAGCTTGGTCTGTCTTAGGCATAGGGCTGGCAGCTGCTTTCGCAGTTTGCAAGGTAGGATGTGTGCAGATCAGATGTGGAAGCCCATTGTCATGACTGCCAAGGGAGGTTTCTAGACGCAGAGGATGTTTGGCAGTGAAAATGGCTTTCTGCCCTTTCTTTTGTGTGTGTGTGTGTGTGTCCTAGAAAGAAATTCAGAGAAGGAGGTGGCAATAAGAATTCCACTGGAATATGTTTTAAAGATTATATGCAAGAAAAACTACTAAACCAGCCATAGTGCAGTTATAGCTTCCCTGTAAGGAAGGAGTCCTGGGTAACCCTTGCCAAGAACACGTTTGGATCAGTGGCTTGTTACATAAAACACAAGTTGCTGGAAAGGCGTCCTAGCCAGAAGATTCCCTAACTGGCAGCTACTATTATGAAAGCAGCAATAGTTTAAAATGTGTCGTTTGGTACTGTATTTGTGTTGCTTTTGCTGTTTGTGGGTACAGAGTTGGTCATTTCCATGAGACAGGAGACATACATCTGCCATCTACTTGAAAGGTCAGCTGTGTGTCCTTCTCAGCACACAGAGCTGGTAAATCAATTCATATTGTTAGAGCAAGGCCTTTGCTAGGGGCTATATGCCATCCCATTGTGTCCTTATGGGATGTAATCTAATTAGCTTTAGCTCTACTTAAAGATACTTAGAGTTAAAAATCAGAAATTCTCATTTGCCAAAGTTATACAATAACTAAATCACATGGTTAGAATTTTCTCCCAAATTTAAGGGGAATTAGAATTTCATGACTAGCTAGCTTTCTCTCACTTATAGAATCTAATTCTGAAAATGACATGAGAACAGAATGGGAGAGTTTTGGAAAGCAGAAGAAAACCAACAAAAGGGAGAAGAAGAAAAGAAAAAACTAGATAACTGATATGATTTGGCCTAGGTCTAAAAAAGCATGGGATAAATTCGGACTAGCTGTACATAGCGGACAATGAGGAATACTGAGAACTCAAGAACAATCGCAGTGGGGTTCTTGGTCCTACTGCACGTACTGGCTTTGTGGGAGCCTACGCAGTTTGGATGCTCACCCTACGAGACCTGGATAGAGGTGGTCAGTCCTTGGGCTTCCCACAGGTCAGGGAACCCTGATTGCTCTTCGAGCAGATGAGGGAGGGGGACTTGATCGGGGGAGGGGGAGGGAAATGGGAAGCGGTTGAGGGGAGGAGGCAGAAATCATTAATAAATAAATAAATTAAAAAAAGGTCTAAAGAAACAAACAAAAACAACAGAAGATTAAAAACAAACAAAGAAAAAGGAACACTTATAGACCAGAGATATATGTATTAACATACATAGAAATCTTACCAAAACAATTCCAAATTACCCCAGAGACTTTGTATTATTTGCAAATGCTCAGCAGATAGCTCAGGCTTGTTGCTAGTTAACTCTTACACTTAAAGTAACCCACAATTCTTATCTATGTTTATCCACGTGGTTTGGTGCCTTTTCCCAGTACAGCATTCTCATCTTGATTCTCTGCATTTGCCACTGACTCTCTGACCTCACCGTTCCTCTTCCCAGAATTCTCCTAGTTTAGCTCTTGTGCTCAATCTCTTCCTGTCCAATTATCAGCCAACGAGCTTTTTATTAGCCAATGAGATTAATACTTTTGGGTTGTGTGTCTCTGAGCCAAATTTTGTTAAGAGAGTTCTGCAATTAGATACTGTTTTCTGAATAAACATGCTCTTATTGGCTACAATCTCCCAATTACAGTAGAAAGGATCACCAGGGTTAGCAATGCTTTTTTCAGTTGGTCTAGAGTGCTTCTTAACACTTTTTAGTTGTATCAAAATCTAAGTTTCTTATCAAATATGTCAAATCCAAGTACCCATAGGAAATGTCAAACTTTTCTTAACAGCAGTTACGAACATTACCACATCAATAACATAATTCTAGAGTAGAAATTAACCATAAACATATAATCTGTCATACCACAATTCTCTTAAATCCATTCTAATCACAAGACAAAAACATTTTTCTCTGATGGGTGAGAGTTAAACCACAATGCTATTTTTAAGTAATTGTTCCAGTCTCTAAGCAGCAGCAAAAACCCTTAGGCTGTCCTCCTCATATTTGAATAGGGGCTTCACACTCCTTCTAGTAAGTCCTTTATCCCTGAGGGGAAAGTTTAGGTCTCAGTTCTCAGACCCAATATTTCAACAGCAGATTGAATACCGTACTGTCAAAATGAGTTCTGCATCCCAAAGAGTAAAACAGTCAAATGTTCAGTCTGTGTTTCTGGTCTGACTCCAACATAAACAGGACTCACTAGGTCTGGAAGCCTGCACAGCAAGTCCATCAAGAGGCTGGAAATCACCAGTTGTTGCCACAATCTTCTTTCCCTTGTCAGACTGCAGCAAGCTGTTGTCAGGATTGCAGCAGCAGCAGTGGCCTCAATGGTGGAGTGGGTCCCAAGTGTCCGGATGCAACCCAGCTTTGCACAAGCCCGGAACGGTGGCAGCAGGCCAGCTGCGTGTGTCCTAAGCTTGGTCCTGAGGGTCAGGTATCCATTTGCTCAGCCTTCAGCACGGTGGCGCAAAGAGGTCAGGAGCCCAGGTTCAGGAACCTCTTTCTGCTTCTCCTATGGTGACATCACTGACTGTGATGTCATCAGGGTTGGCACTCCTCGGATGTATATGCGCTCATCTCATCCAGTTTTATTTTCTTCCTGTGGAAAAAAAAAAGCACAGACAATCCATCGACCCCAAATTAATAGGGGGTCAGGTCTCTTCCATAATTCAGTGCAAGGGTTTCTCCACCTTGCTTTAGCAAAGGTCACCTTGGTGCCATCATGCCAAAATCTGCCCATGACACATTGCTCACAGTCATGCATGAAAGGTGTGTGACTTAAGGTATTATGTGGCAATTCTTAATTCTCCTGTTTTTATCTGCTTAAGTTGTTTTTAAGGAGCCATGGGCATGCTCCACGATTCCTTTTCATTATTAACAACATATGCAACTCTTTTTTTGTTGTTGTTTTTTTTTGTTTGTTTGTTTGTTTGTTTTTTCGAGACAGGGTTTCTCTGTAGCTTTGGTGCCCGTCCCGGAACTAGCTCTTGTAGACCAGGCTGGCCTCAAACTCACAGAGATTCACCTGCCTCTGCCTCCCTAGTGCTGGGATTAAAGGCGTGCGCCACCACTGCCCGGCATATGCAACTCTTCCATTGGACGAACCACCTGTAAAATTTAGCATAATGTCCTTTAATGGATTTTTTTCTACAACTTTAGGAAAAATAAAGGAATATAGTTGTGCAAATTGCAGCAAAAATCAGTTGGGAAAAGAAAATTAATCTGGTCTTTAAATTAAGCAAAATCAATTGTCCAATGTCCAATAATCACTATTTGGAAATAACCATGATTTTTTTTTTTTTTTTTTTTTTGCTCAGTATAAGGAACATTGATCATAGCTGGTTCCCTGCCAAAATATCTCCTAGATTCAATCCTGCTCTTCTCTGCTAAGCAAGGTACTGCTTCAAAATGAGCACTTAATGCCATAAAACTATTACAGGAATAAGTTTTGTAAGTAATATACATGCTTTCTAAGGCTCATCATAATTAATATAATGAATCTGATGTTTGTGTACAGCACTCTCTACCTGGGTGAGTACCTCTCTGACAACTTCTCTAAGCTCTCTACTGGAATTTGAATCACTGCTCCCTTTAAAATGTCACTTAGTAGCTCAAGGTCTCCTATATGAAATTTTAAATAAGGAGCTTACTTTTAGTGGCCAAAGTTAGCCACTGTGCAAAATGTGCTCTTGTCTCGACTGCTGACAGAATGCTATTCTAATTGGACAAGCATGATATAAAAATAAGGATTGCTGAACTTTACCAACACAAGGTATGGCAGCCCTTCAGAATATCTTGCTTCACAGAAAAGTGTGTCAGATAAGCTAGGCAAAGATAGATGCCCCAATGCTGCAGATGAACTTTCAATGACTGTTCAGGCAGCCAGCTATTTTTGCAATTTCTCACATTTTTTTCTAAGTCACCTGCTTGCACTTCCTGCTTACTCAGGCAATATTATTTTCTTCTTGGGTCTCTGATGAATACTTTATTCTTAGTTATAAATATAGCTTTGCTTTTTTAGCCAGATTCAGAAAAGAAATTCACTAAAGAGGTATGAAGTGTATAAGGTTGAGAAATGTTAAAAGATAGTTTTAGTAATGCAAGTTAAAATAGAAAGTAAATCAGGTACAAACTTTTGGACTCATCAAGACAAATAGCTATGGAATATTTTCTCTGAATTTGTCAATCGCTTACGGACTGGACATTTTTTATGTTTTATTGCCAGAATATTTTATATATAGTTATTGTAATTACTGTGTATAGTTTTTATATTAGTTGTATCTTTTTTATTTTAGTCAAAGAAAGGGAAATGTGCTGAAATCTTTTTTGTACCCTAACCAATAAAGCTTGCCTGAAGCTCTGCAATACCATTGAGTTATGGAGAATAGCCAATTCAATGGCAATAGCCTTTAAAGTTTGAGGATGTTTATGAAAGTCTACTTGCCCACAACTTGAAATTAGTTATTTCATACCTGTCACTGAACTTTTTATTTTAGTAGCCAATGTTGTCATGGAGAGGTATTATACCCCATTATAGGGAAGAGACATTTAAATTTCTTTTATATATGCATATGTATTTAGTTTAGGAAGTAGTAGAATTTTATGTGGTATTTTCAAAGATTTTCAGTGTCAATTATCCCTCCCTACATTTCCTCTCCTATCCTGCCTTTCCGTTCCCATTTTATTTTTCTATGTTATTATCCTCTTCATCCATCCTTACCACCTGCATTCTATTGCCCCCTTCCTTGAAAATCTCCCCATAAACTCTAACTAGTTTCCAGTTATCTATGAGCATTCTAATTTAAACACACACACACACACACACACACACACACGCAAGCATGTACATGCACACACACACACACACACAATGATTCAAATTTAACATTTCACTTTTTATATTAAAAGACAATATAAAGCACATTTGTCTTTCTGGGTTACCTCACTCAAAACGACTGTTTCCAATTCTATCCATTTCCTTAAAACCTTCATAAAATATTTTTTTTTGCATATGAATTATTTTTTGTTGTATTATGAACTACATTAGCCACATTTAACTGAGGTGGGAAGACCTCCCCTAACTGTGGGTATAGTTATTCCAGCTTTTAATAAGAAGAATGTAATGAAGTAGCTACTCAAATTCTTGCCCTCTGCTTCCTGCCCCTTGACACAATTTTGAATAAGTGCTTCCTACTCCTTCTGCCATGTCTTCTCTGTCATAATAAATCATTATCTCAGTGTGCCAGCCAAAGTAAACCTTTCCATCCTTAAATTGCTTTTGTCCCATGCTTTATCACGGCAGTAAGAACTGCTATGTAAAAACTGAGGTCTTTAAAATGGAAAGGAGTTTTCCAGAGAGAAATAACTTTTGAAACAGTGACATGCTCTACATGAGACCAGGAAGGAGATTATACAAACTAGGATTTAATAAAGCTCCCTGAAGACGGAGCTGAAAAGAAATTAAGGTTCAGTAACAGGAAAGAGACCTGTGTACTTGACTATGTAAAGACAAATCATAAGACTGTTTGGGGATAAGATAAATGATGAGGAAGGATTTTTCCAAATCTGGGCTTCTAAAGGAACTACCAAAGCAAGGCAACACCAGGAAGGGCTATGTTTGCCTTGGAAAACATTGTTTGCAAATGACTCATTTCACTCAGACCCAGACAAGAGATCACAGTTGGAAGTGACATAAAATTTCTGTCTCCTGTATCATCCAAAACAGATGATGGTTTCTATGTTAATTATGTAGCAACCCAAGAGATATTTGCCACCATCTAAAAAAGATTCGGGAGATGACTGTCATCAACATACATATGCTACAGCAGTTACACTGAAAACTATGCCATTGAATAATTTACCTTTTCCAATAAAATAGATGATTATATTACATTCTGCTTCCTCTTGTCCTAATTTATTTGTCGTTGGTTTAAATTAACAATGATGTCTACTCCCCGGTTTTTAGTTTTCAAAGGATATGAGTTTATGCTTTCTTCCCTTGTTCATTGATATTTCGACTTACGTTCTGTAAATTTCAGTTTTAGTCTTGGGTTTCCGGGCCAATCGCATTCGCTGTACTCTAGTCTTGATAACTGTAATTGTTAAACGATGAAAAACCATAATGAAGTTAAGGGGCTACTTTCTCTATCATCCTGAATTGTTTTCTTAAAAGACCTTGTAGGGGTGATAGGGGAATGGAAAGAATAAATAATTAATCAAAAGTCATAATAATGAAAAATAGGGAAAAAATAAGAAAAAGAACATATGTTAGTGTTGAGGGAGATTTCAACCATGAAATTTTGCAGATTGTTTTTATTATTTGTTTTGCTCGTATGTATGGTGTTTGTTATGTGCACTCATCTATGTGGGTGCACTGGAGATCAGAGTTTGACATGGGGTACTCTCTGCTATTGCTTTACACCTATCGTTGTAGACAGAGTCTGCCACTGACTTCTGAGAGTTCCACCATTTCATTAGACTGGCTGGGATTTGGGAACCAGGGACTCGTGTCTCCACCCCTCAGCACCTGGTTACAGACCCATGCCACACACCACGGCCCCCCGTCTGCACTCTAAGCGCTAGAACCTAGTTCGAGAGCTTCGGGCAAGGGGCTGGAGGTTGAGGAAACACACACACAGAGACAGACCGACACACGGACCTTCCAACACTGGTACCAAAAAGCCCCCTTTAATAGCACCATGGAGGCTTAAATACACTGCAGTCAATGCCCAACAGGTGAAAACTCCATCCTCTGATCCTCTAGGCAAAGCACAGCTTTTAGTCACTTCAACTAGAAAGCTCTAGACAGGGAAGAGCAGCTGAAGGCCAGGACTCATTAGTTCCAACAGACCCATGCTGCTATGCTTGGCTTTTCTGATAGGTACTGGAGATCTGACCTCAAGTTCTCCTGATTGTCTGTATTTTATCCTTTGAGCTGTTTCTTAATTCCCAATAAAAGGATTTGAATAGGAAAAAACATGACATGATTTGATCTCATTTTGAAAGGGTTGATGCCAATTGCTATTGTTGCTTACACTTGTTTTAAATAGTTTTATTTTGTTAAGGAAAACTATGTGGGTTACAACCTGAGACTTTAAGTATTTAAGATAGCCTTGTTTTTTCGGGGCTTATTGAGTGGATAAAAGGATCTGAGCTCAAATTTTTCCTCTGATTCTCAGTAGATAATAGTGATTTCTAACATTTAATATGGCAGACCATAAACATGGTTTTTAATGTAAGTAAATTTCTGTTGTTACTTTTATATAAGTCTCTGATGTCCATTCTTATTACGAACACATTTATTTAGGTCTTTCCATATGCAGATATTTTACTCAGCTCATGGAGTATCTGCCATTGTCTTCAACCTATACCTAAGATGTATGAAGCTCAGAGAGAGAGCACATGCTTGTTATAGCTGTCAGTACTGTGCTCTAAGGAGCTGACACCTCTGCCTTTGTCTTGAGTTCTTGTCTTTTGGACAAACTTGGGCTTGGATGAGTCTAGTTCTCAAGAAGCACGCAAAGGATTGAGATAAAAGGTCCCAGAAAGGGATCAGCTTGGGAACAGAATAATCACTGAGATGATGGAGCTGACAGCCTTCTTCATTGGTGAAGTTTTCTGACAAGGGTTCTGAAGACGCAGGAAACCTTTTGAGTGCATTTCAGCATTGCCTCAGTTTGAAAGAGTGTATTCCTTTAAAATTCCTCTATGCTTTTAAAACAAAGCTTCTGATGTGTTCTTCTGAAGCATAACCTTTTTACCTAAATGCTGAGATTTTTATAAATATGCAAAAACAAAGCTTCTGATGTGTTCTTCTGAAGCATATGTGCTTTCCTATAAATGCTGTCTGTTTAATCATTCAGTTTGAGAGGAGGGGTTGCTGCAATGTTAAATATTTTAGCTACTTAACAAATGGTAGTTCTCTAAATAGTAGTTTTCTACTGAGTCTGTTTTAAGTGATGAGTCAGCAGGTCTCCAGAAAATAGGACAAGAGGTCAAACTGAGAAAATGAGTGTATTTGATTTGTGCCAATCATGGAAATTTTACATTTTACTGATAGAAAATCATTTCAATAAATAGGAACCCTAAAGATGGGAGTGCGCAGAAAAAAAAATTGATGGGGAAAAATTATTTCTAAGCTAAAAATTAAGCTTGAGATTCACATTAGATTAACATTTTCTCCCTTTGATTTCTCCTCTGAAGTATACTCTCATTATGACCCAAGTCTGTGAAGAAAGGTGGAAAGGAGGGGCTGGAGAGATGGCTCAGAGGTTAAGAGCACTGACTGCTCTTCCAGAGGTCCTGAGTTCAATTCCCAGCAACCACATGGTGGCTTATAGCCATCTATAATGAGACCTGGCGCCCCCTTCTGGCTTGCAGGCACATGTGGAAGGAATGCTATACACATAATATAATAAATAAATATAAAAAAAAAGAAAGGTGGAAAGGAAATCTGAAAGCATGTCAGAACACTAGGAACGAACCCTAACCTTCTTGCCCAAATGTTGAGGTTTTTATAACTATGCCAGAAGTGTTCTTATATTTTAAGCCACTTTGTTTGTGTCAAGCATAGTCATTTAAATACTATCAGATAGGAAGATAGCATTGCAAGTGAAGGCTGCTCACTCATTTCCCAGCCTCCTGGACGTGAATAATCACATAGAACTTACACTAATTTCAACACTGTATGGCCAATAGCCTGTGCATATTTCTAGCTAACACTTACATCATAAATTAACCCATTTCTATTAATCTGAGAATCACCACAAGGCTGTCACCTACCAGTAAGGTTCTGGCTGGTGGCTAGCGCCCTTCTGCTTCAGCAGCTAGATGGCATCTCTCTGACTCTGCCTACTTTCTCTCTATTCATCTGTTTGGATTTTCTGCCTGGCTTTACTGTACTAAACCACTGGCTGAAATAGCTTTCTTAATAACCAATGGTAATAAAACATATTCATAGCATACATAGGGGAATCCCACATCATAGCATGCTCAATATTTTAAAACTCATTTTCACATTATTATTTACTATATTGTTCATTAATAGCTGTATTTAGGCACCGTGGGCTGACATGCTTGCTTTTCAGTTTAGTCACGTAATACAGTGCTTTATATGAAACAAAAAATAAAAAAACCCTGACACAGTTTCTTCTGGATACTAATCCCTTAGTCTTTTATATCACCACTTCCCATAGGAAAGTATAATCCTGAATTAAAGCAATGGCAAAAATGGCAATCCATCCCTCAATATTCGATTCTGAAACAAGCTTTCCCATTAAAAAAAATTTTCATCTTTTTAATTAAAATGAATTTATATGAGCAGTGGTATCATTTTAACCCCTCTCATATAGAGACAGGAAAATAGATATGGAGTGTGTATAAATAGATCATCAGTTCTAATCAGATGCAAACATTAAACTTCTTGATTGGGATGTGACCCAAGTGATTAGGTGGTGGGAAAATATATCCTTTCAACACATTTAAAGAGTGTTGCTGTTAATGAGTAAAATCAATTCATTTGAATATATTGTATCAGTTGTATGCCCTTCTTAGTTCGAATACAAGTACCAAGCAAAGCACTTCAGGAACCATAGAATAGTTTTAAATGTATATTGTTCACAATGCCTTGTCCTTTCAAGATGGCTGTGTCTACGTATAATCCTGCAATCTGAGGGGAAACTTCAGATTTTGGAGAGTCATGCACAGGATGCTAATGAAGCAGAGGTACAGTGATGAGAAAGTCCAAAAAAAATTTTCTTGTTTAGTCTCAGTTAAACACAGGGAGATGAATGTGATTCTTAACAGTGTAAAAATGAACACACAGAGGAGAGACTCCAGCTGTTCCTTGCTAGTGACCGAAGTGGCAGAAATGAGTTCAGTTTGTGATCCTCTTGTGGACATAGACATAGGCACGAGCTAATATTTGTGTGAAATCTGGATAATGTGTTATTTCTTTCTTCAAAAGACATTCTGGGCTGTTTGACCTTTTGGATCTGGTTCATGGTTCCAAATGAAAATGAAGTTATGTTTTCATCAGATAAAATAGGTACAAGAAAAACTCTTTCCAAATGTTGACAATAATATAGAATCTTGGAGGAGAAATAATTCTCTGTTCTTCATTAGTAAAACAATTAACTCTAGAAAGGAAACATTTGTTCATTGGAGACCAAGGTAAAAACTAACAAAGTTTAGAGTTACTTATAAATTCTGAAATGAATCAATTTCAGCTAATCCTTAATGTTATAAGCTTCAGATGCCATGGCTTACATGGAGAATTAATTATTGATATACTTTCTCTTACTAACGTTGGTGAAGGAAAGTTCCTTCTACAGCTTGAGACCCTTCGCGAGGTGCCCCTGACTGGACTGGATCACATGCTTTGGTTAGGACCCAAGCCTCAAGGTACATTGTGTGGACTGTTAAAATCTTCTCCAGAACGGGGAATAGCAATTCACCTCGGCGGCTCGGCAATGTCTGCCTTTCAGCTGTTCCATTCTTCCTACAGTTAAGATCTCCATCATCTGAAAAGCTTTGTAGTTCGGACTATTGGGTAGGTCAACCATGACTTCTCAAATGGTCAAACCCAGAGAGAGGAAAGGCCTGCTCACTGGAGAGCTGGCAGATTTACTGCTACTTCTGGCGAAGAACAATCTTTCTCACATTATTTCAATGTGTCCGGTTCAATCCAGGTCAGAAAACAGAAATGGGAAGCGGTTGCCAATGATTCTGGACCTCTCAGATGCTTGGCCGGCTGAGAACGTATTTATTTAATACTGATTCTACATTAGAAGTGTTACTCTTTGGGTCTGGTAAGAACTCCGGGAGGGAGGTGGTGTGCCCGGGAAGAATGACTATCACATGACAACCTACTGTTTCCCCCCAACACTCTGTACATTTTAAGTCTTTACTTATTTTATGGACTTGAACATGAATTTTAAATTGGTATTGAAAATTTTTATGAAGTATTAAAATGGAATATAAACATAGAGGATTTTGTCATCTTGTAAACAGTTTGGTGGAGAAGTGCATAGGATCCCAGCAGCATGGGATTTACTTCAATTGATGGTGGGTATTTGATTTTGAAAAGTAAGAGAGGCCCTATCATACAACAAAAGTATATGCTCAACTATGTTCATGGCAGCATTGTTTGTAATAGCCAGAACCTGGAAACAACCTAGATGCCCTTCAACGGAAGAATGGAGGAAGAAAGTATGGAATATATACATATTAGAGTATTACTCAGCAGTAAAAAACAAGGACTTCTTGAATTTTGCATACAAATGGATGGAAATAGAAAACACTATCCTGAGTGAGGTAAGCCAGACCCAAAAAGAGGAACATGGGATGTACTCACTCATATTTGGTTTCTAGCCATAAATAAAGGACATTGAGCCTATAATTCATGTTCCTAGAGAAGCTAAATAAGGTAAATCCAAAGACAAACACATAGGCATCCTCAGGAATATTAACCTTCATCAGGCGATGAAAGGAGACAGAGACAGAGACCCACACGGGAGCACCGGACAGAAATCTCGAGGTCCAAATCAGGAGCAGAAGGAGACGGAGCACGAGCAAGGAACTCAGGACCACGAGGGGTGCACCCACACACTGAGACAATGGGGATGTTCTGTTGGGATCTCACCAAGGCCAGCTGGCCTAGGTCTGAAAAAGCATGGGATAAATCCGGACTAACTGAACATAGCGGACAATGAGGAATACTGAGAATTCAAGAACAATTGCAGTGGGTTTTTGATCCTACTGCACGTACTGGCTTTGTGGGAGCCTAGGCAGTTTGAATGCTCACCTTACGAGACCTGGATAGAGGTGGGCAGTCCTTGGGCTTCCCACAGGTCAGGGAACCCTGATTGCTCTTCGAGCAGATGAGGGGGGGGACTTGATCGGAGGAGGGGGAGGGAAATGGGAAGCGGTTGTGGGGACGAGGCAGAAATCTTTAATAAATAAATAAATTTAAAAAATAAAAATAAAAATAAAAAAAAGAAAAGTAATGAATACAAAACAAAAAATGTTACTACTGCTAATTTAAAAATTCTTAGCGAAAAATAAACTCCTTAGTCAAAATCCACTCAAGAATAATACTAGACTCTGTTCTAAATACACAGATAACCCAGATTATAAAAGAAAGTATCAATTAGATATGGCTAAACCTATAAAGTCAGAACTTTACACATCAATGCAGGAATATCACAAGTTCAATCAGAGCAGAGATTACATGGTAAGACCTGTTTGTAGAAGACATCATGCAAGATAGAAAGGGGAAGGAGACAGAAAGAGAGGAAGAAGGACAGAAAGGGAGAGGGAAGTGGGGCAGAAGAAGGAAAAGGGAAGGGAAGAGAAAGTAAAAGAAACACGGAGCTCTGTGCATTGCATGTTCCCAGGGTCTAGTCTAAGTACCATATTTCTTTCATTTTGTGTTACTGACTCCCTTCTATTTCAAATCAAAGAAAAAGGGTTTTGGTGATCCAAATCAGTTTATTAGACATAGAATACCTCATTCACATGAATGTGTATAGGTATATGGATTTGTACTATAATTTTTTTTCAAGTGTGGAAGGCTAGAAAAAAATCTTACAATATAGATTCTACAAAAATACCATTACTAGAAACATAAGTAATTTTTTTGAATTTTATTTAAGTTGAAGAGCTAAGAAAAAAGCCTGAGAATATGAAGACTGGAAGAGTGGGGAATCCGGCCAAGGAATCTGGTCCCTGAGGGAGACAGGACCTTCCTTACTCCCTCTGAGTTAGCGTAGCTCTTGGAGTCTGGCCAATGGTCCAACTGAAACATAAGATGGATAAACATAACTGCTCCGTAATTTAGCTGCAGAGGTTGACTTGACTCCTGTATTACAAAGCAGATGCTCAGCTTCAGGGGAAAGAACATGGCAAGGTCTTCCTGTATTTGTACCACTCCATAGTGACTCTGCAGCAGGAAGTCTACAGAACATGGCAAGGTCCACCCGCTTTTGCCCTATTGCTGTCTATCAATGTGAGTGGCAGTTGACTTCCTGTTGCCTACCAGATGTGGGACTCCTAGCTATTCCTCCAGCAATACATCTGCCTGCCTGCCACCATACTCCCTACCATGATGATAATGGACAGAACCTCTAAAAGCTACAAGTGAGCCATCCCAATGAAATGTTTCATTTGAAAGAGTTGCTATGGTCAAATTGTCTCTTCACAGCAATAGAAAACCCACACTAGGTCACCTTCTATACAGTATTCTATCTATACCAATATTCTCATTTAAGATTGACTAGTTCAAAAAAATTCTTGTTGCGATAAATTGGCCTATGCATTATTTGTTAATGACCTTAAAGTGATCACTAGTGAAAAAGTTCATTGCTTGTTACCAGTTAAAACACCTTACATAAAAACTCATATTTTTTTCTGAATATGTAGGCATTAAAATGATTTTTCCTTTCTAAAAATATTTTTATTAATTCTTTGGGAATTCCATACATTACATTTTGATCACATCTCTTCCCCCTACGTCTCCAATCTTCTCCCAGATACACCCCTCCAACTTTGTGTCTTCATTTCTTTTAAACCTATCAAATGCAATTTTGCTGCCTCTAGACTTTTAGGTGTTTTGCCACCACGGGGTGTATTAGACCTCCCACAAACCACAGTCTGGAGAAAACTCATTTTTCCACTCCCGGCAACTGTCAATTACCAACAGCTCCTTAGCTAGGGGTAGAACTTGGCGTCTACCTCTCACTTCCATATTGAAAATTTGTTTGGCTTGCGTCTACTGCATGCTGTCCCAATTGCTGTGAGTTTATATGCACAACTGCCCTATTGCATCCTGGGAACATTTCCTAATAAGAACTTTTAGACTTCAACTTCTTCTGGCTCTTAGAGTCATCATTCCCCTCTTTCACACAGTGATCCCTAATCCTTGGGAGGAGGTAAGTGTGGTTTTAAAGTCTCAGTTAGGGCTAAACACTCTGGAGTCACTTATTGTCCACTTCTTGAAAAAATTGTGTCTGTCAGTGGTAACTGTCTCCTACTTCAAAAAGAAAGTTCTCTGGTGAGGTTTGAGTGAGGCACTAATCTTTGCGTATACCAAGGCATTGTTAGGAGTTGGTTTAATAGTCTGTCTTATTGGCAGAGTAAGAGTAACAGGTTCTGTTCTAAGGCCCTTGACCTGCCTATACAAAGGGCCTTGGTCTCAGAAACTATGTGAAGTATAGGCTTCATCTTCAGCCAGAAAGTGATTGCTTACTCTCAACGCCATTTGGGCCGATAGTAAGGCAGTGGGCTTTTCTTTATAGGTGTGTCATTAACAATTGTAAGCAGTTTTCAGTTTCCACAGCTGAATGAGCTTCTCTTTCTTTTCCTAGCCTTTTGAGGAACCTCTATGCTGGTTTTCACAGTGACTGCACCAATCTGTACTCCTGCAAGTGACGAATAAATGAAACTATTCTGCTCCATCCACACCAGAATTTGTCATCACTTCTGTTTTGATCTTGGCTATTCTGACTAGAGTAAGATATCATCTCAAAGTAGCTTTAGTTTACATTTCTCTGACACTGAATATTAAAAAAAAAGACAATTCTCAGGCTTTTGTAATTTATATTTTGAGAATTCTTTATTTAGGTTCATGCCCCATTTTGGGGGTGGTGATGTTTGTTTTCTTGATGTTTAGTATTTTAAAGCTCTGTATATTATAGATATAAGATATGTTAGATATGTAGTGGTTAAGGGTTTTCCCCCATTCTATAGACCATCTCTTTATTTGATTGATGGTGTCCTTTTGTGGTTTAGTCTCACACAAGACATCTGTTTCGTCTCATATGGTTCTCTCTGTTGACTGTCGGTCTTAATGCCAGAACTTTGGGATCCTGTTCAGAAAATTCGTTCTTTGATGATAAGCATGTTCCCTGCTTTTCCGCTATCAAATTCAGGGTATCAGATCTTCTGTTTTGTTCCTTGCTCCATTTGGAGTTCACTTTTATGAAGGGTAAGATACAAGGATCAAGTTTAATTTTCTTCATGTAGTTATCCACTTTGACCAATCCATTTGTTGAAGATGCTGTCTTTTCGCCAACGTATTCTTGGCCTTTTATCAAAATCCTATAAGCCTACCTAATGGCTTATATGTGGTTTTCAATTCTGTTCCATCAGTCAAATGTCTGTTTTACGGAAGGACCATGGGGTTTCTTATTACTATAATAGTACTTGAAATTTGTGATGGTGATATCAAAAGTATATTTTTCTATAAAGACTTCCTTGGCAATTTCATGAATTGAAAAATTAAGCAATGTTTTCAATTATGTTTCTTATTAGCATAATCAGTCTTTTTTATAGATACATGGAATTTTGCCTTATTAAAAAACCTTACTTCTGAAGTAATCCTGTTTTTGAGAAAGTCAGTCATACTAGATTTAGTCGGCACACATAGAAACTAATGCAACACATTTCAAAAATTCCAGAATAATATTTTGTACTATATTCCCATTCATGTAACAAGATTCATGACTTAAAATTAATCATGAATATTTGTGATAATAAAGGCTAACCTTCACTAGAAATGGTCTAATTACAGTTAATCTATGATGTCTTCCATTATAAAACTATTTTCAAAGGCAATAAATGAAGAAAATCATAATTATATGCATTGTAACTTCTTAGTCTGTCTTCCATACTGGACACAGGTACAATAAAGAATTATTTCTGAACGCTAGGAGGTGATTTTCTCTGTCCTTAGGCAACTGCATGATTGGGGCAAGCCATTAGTGAATTTAGTGGCAGTGCTGCCTGGTTTCTTCATTGTTTTAATTTAATTCATGAATGCCTGACAAATTAAAAACATAGCAATTTTAAGCAAGACTAAAAGGAGGAGTCAACCATTTCCAAGTGTATCATCATAGATGATATTTCTTTTTCCTTCTCTGCCACCCCATGTCTTGGATCAGTTCTTTTATATTGCACCAAATGCATTGAGAGAGTAACTTCCCCAGGTCGCATCTAAAGGACTTGACTGATTTTGGATATAAACATTAGGATCTAGTTGACAGAGGATCTAGTTGGTAGTTACAATTAAATTGACCAGGAAAATGTTACACATAAACAAACCCTGAATTATTTTAACTGCAATCACCCTTACTAATAATATCAATTCATTAATTGGTCATTTAAAGCATCTCTGAATTATACCAACTTTGTTCATCATGGTGCTCATTTGTTCACACAAATGGACTTTATAACAAGAGTTCATGCTGAACAGCTTGCTAGCAGATTTTTCCTGAGTGATATTGGCTCTCTGTTTTCTTATTACTTCATTTATTGCATTATTAAATCAATAGTTTATGTAGAAGCCAAGAAAATGTTTTATATTGCAATATGATTGCATCCCTGGAGTTCATTAACTCATTTTCCTTCAATTAACTCTGTGTCTACCACACCCATCTACTAGCATTTCTGATTCTTCAGTCCCCTTTCCATTGCAAGTAGAGCTTTCATTTTTTTTAGTTGAATCTTAAAAACTAGACTTCTGTTTCTACAACAGTATTGTTTCAATAAGGAAGAAGAAAATCTTTGAGATGAATTTATGTCATTAGCCTCCATAGGTCAAAATATATTTGTTGATTATCTCTGGAAAGATTACAAGGGTTTATGGAAAAACCCTCCATAAACCTTTTGGTTTGCCCTTTAAATAACCCTTTCATGATGTAATCCTATTTCAATGCATCAGCATAGAAACAGGGGTTTTCTCCTTATTTAGATGCACACAGACCATTTACTATAGCACCAGCGACAATGTTTGTAGCTTCTAACATAGTCAAAGTTCTTTTATACCCATCATAGTAAGAATTCTAGTTATGTTTGAATGTTTCCTCATAATAGCACAAGTTCAAGTTCAAAATGAGATAAAATTAACCCTCATACTTAGGATACTGAGTTTTCTATACAGCTTAAATGCCTGTTTATGCTAATAACTTTAACTTGTGTCAAGTCTTCAATTTTTAGAAATGTATACTGTCTATTATTTTTAAATCCAGTTTTGCATTTTCTGATTTTTAGTATCAATCCATGTAGAGGATGACTTCGCGGCGAAGCCCGCAATTTCAGCCACAGGATTTTGAAATGCTATCTTCATCATGCATTAGCCATTAGAAAATGTAGCCTCAATTAATCTACCATTTGCACAACTGTATTCAGCGCATATTTCAATGACTTATGCTGAAGAAAGGCACAGCTAGTGAGCTTGATTTTTGGTTCCTAATCTCTTCAAGATAACATTCTGTATTGAGCAATAAGAATGTTTTCCCTGCCTTTTTCCATGGAGTCTGTTCTCCCTGAATTCAAGATCAGAGGTTTGCCTTAATGTTTTAAAGACTCATAACTTTTGTTTTATGCAACAAGGGAGAACAGAGGAAAGTTACGTGCAATCAAATAGAGATTCTCACCCATAAAACTCACTTGGCTCCACAAGCGGTTTTTTTGTTTTGTTTTTCTAGCCAAATTAGCACTTTGTTCTCATCTCCACATTTCTCTATCTAAAAGGGAGGCTGCTTATGCTAGGCCGTCAGCTTTTCCAGCAAGACTCTCAAAATACTTTCCTATTCTGCAAACTAAAGCCTTGTCTCAGTGTCTCACCCAGCAGACATTATTCATTTTGAGCAACCCAGCTACATTTCAATTTTTTTTTGTCTGAGACCTTTCTTCCATGAGTTAAGTTACAAAAGGAAATAAAAATATTAAAGGAATTATACTTAATTTCATTCAAGGACAGAACAATCTGCTGATATAATTAGCATTCAAAGGCCGAGAGGAAAATCTCTTGTTGTTAGCAGTTTTAGAACCATTTCTGGAATAGGTAGAACATGTGATTTAGGCTTTAAAATTTCCTACAATTCAATGAAAATACCCAACATACCCAAACTCATGGGGCACTTTGAAAGCTGTGATCAAAGGAAAGTTCAAAGCACTAAGTGCCTACATACAGAACCTGGAGAAACCTCACGTAAGTGACTTAACAGCACATCCAAAAGCTCTAGAACAAAAAGAAGCAAATTCACCCAGGAGGGCGAGACACCAGGAAATAATCAAATCAAATTGGCTGAAATCAATAAAATAGAAACAACGGAAGCAATAGAAAGAATCAATGAGACAAAGAGTTGGTTCTTTGAGAAAATCAACAAGATACACAAACTCTAATCCAGACTAAGCAAGGCAGAGAAGGAATATGCAAATTAGCAAAATCAGAAATGAAAAGGAGACAGAACAACAGACACAGGGGAAATCCACAGAGTCATTGGGTCATACTTTAAAAACCTGTACATCACAGAATTGGAAAATTTAAAGAAAATGGACAATTTTCTGAATAGATACCACATACCAAAATTAAATCAAGAACAGATAAACAATTTAAATAGATCTATAACCCCTAAGGAAATAGAGACAGTCATCAAAAGTCTCCCAACCAAAAAAAGCCCAGGGCCAGAGAGTTTTAGTGTAGAATTCTACCAGAATTTCAAAGAAGCATTAATACCAATACTCATCAAGTTTTTCCACACAATACAAGGAACATTGTCAAACTCTTTTTATGAGATTGCAGTTACCCTGGTACCAAACCACACAAAGATATAATTGAAAGAGAATTACAGGCCAATTTTCCTCATGAGCATTGACACAAATATACTCAATAAATATTTATTATACATAAAAATAAATAAATATACTCAATAAAAATAAAACACTGGCACACCAAATTGAAGAACATGTCAAAAAAAAAATCATTCATCATGATCAAGTTGACTTCATCCCAGAGCTGCAGGGATGGATGGTTCAACATAGGAAAATCACACATACTGTCAAAATGTCAGATAAAAGGAAGCCGTGAAGCCTGTCAGCTCCCTTGATGGCTGAGATTCGTCTGTGATGATTGATGCACTGAGTGCCTCTCATTAACCTTTCTTATCTACATTTCTACCTTGCATTTAACAACCCCTAGAATTTCTGTCATATATGCTTGCTGTTAAATGTCCATTTTATAGGAAAAAACAAATCTCATTTTAAGAAGGAGCTAGCCAGCCTGTCAGGAATATGTCAGAGTGATTGGAGAGCATGATCAAAGGGCATGATGTATATTTGTGAAAATTTTATAATCAAACTCATTATTTTTGGGTAATTATGATACAACTTAATTACTTTTGCAATTATTATACACTGAGGTGTATCCTCCTCTTAAAAGACGAAGACAATAGTAACTCAGTTTGTATGAGTGAATGGGTTGTATTTATTTATTTAAGGAAATATCTATGTATATACATGTACAAAAATTAATGAAAAAGAAGTTAAAAAATTCAAAGAGAGCACACAGTTATGTATGAGAGGGGTTGGAAAGAAAAAGAGAAGGGAGAATTATGTAAATATAGTTTCAAAAACAAAAATTAAAGTTGTTTAAATAATTAAAAAACTTTCTTGTTATTCTTCTTTTTATATTTATTTATTATGTATACAATATTCTATCTGCATGTATGCCTAAAGAGGGCACCAGACCTCATTACAGATGGTTGTGAGCCACCATATGGTGGCTGGGAATTGAACTCAGGACCTTCGGAAGAGCAGGCAATGCTCTTAACCGCTGAGTCATCTCTCCAGCCCCTCCTTGTTATTCTTATGCGTCTCTACTGATGTCGACTTTTGGAAGACTACAAGTATCTAGTATTTTCATGTGTTCAAATAAAGTTGAATGTTTCCCAAGCCAGTGCTGGTGTACTTCATTACGTTTGTTTTATTTCTTTCTAAAAGGATGGAGACCTGTAGCTTTGTATGCCATGGCGTCTTCTTTAGCTGCAAAAACCTGAAATCATTTTTACTACAACCATTTCAAAGATATAACCCTGGTTTAAAGCATGTGTTAGCAAACACAAATATTAATGAAAACCAGATTTGGATGGATAGTTCTAGATTGCATGAGTTGAACTGATTATGAGGTAGTGAGTGTGTTTTGTTTGTTTGTTTTGTTTTGTTTTAACTTTGGAGTGCTATCTTTATTTTTCTACAAGCAGGTTTTTTTTTAATGATTTTTATTGCCTCTCCCCTCCTCCCTTCAACCCTCCCCCAATGTCCCCATGTTCCCAATTTACTCAGGAGATCTTCTCTTTTTCTACTTTCTACTTCCCATGTAGATTAGATCTTTGTAAGTCTCTCTTAGTGTCCTCATTGTTGTCAGGAGAGAAAGAGACAGATGGATCTCTGTGAGCTTAAGGCCACCCTGGGGTACATGAGGTTGAGTCAGTGTGAAAGAAAACCAGTCAAGTGGTGGTGGCTCACACCATCAATCCCAGGAATACGGAGGTAGAGATGGGAAGTGATATGGCTGAGTGGAGAGAGAAATATAAGGCAGAGGAGACAGGAACTCAGGATTCAGTCTGAGGATTCCTAGAAAAAGGATAGCCCATTTGACCTGAAGATTTGGTAGAGGTAAGAACTTTAATGGCTGGCTCCTGTACTTCTCTGATCTCTTAGCATTCATCCTGATATCTGACTCCAGGTTTGTATTATTAAGACCAATCAGAATTCCTGCTACAATAAGTCAATTTGGAATAAAACTCCTTGGCTTTTGGATCTGTGCCTACCTTTCCATGGTTTTCCTGTGATAGGGAAATACTCAAGATCTTGTGGTGACAACAGAAAAGGCTTCCCTAGATTCATGCTGAGACTCAGCACTTTTGACAATGTGAGTGAGAATTCGCCATGATATTGCTGATATTCATTTGATTAACTTGTGCCCTATTTATTCCGAGTTCATTCAGACAGACTTAGGGTGACCTTTTGTTCTGATCTGCTCATCTGTCCCCCTCCACTTGTTCACTTGCTAGTGTTGTGTACCTTTTAGTTTTTCCCACTCCCTCTCAGACCCATGCATGGCAAGTCTGTCATCCATGATCTCATAAAATGAGAACTGGTTTCTTCCCCTGCTTGATGGAATCATTCCTTCCTCATTGATACGCTGGCGGAGATTATTGGTTGGCACCAAGTTACCTTGAAGACCAATTACTTCTGCAAAACTCATTCTTTTTGCATTCTCCTCAATTTATCTAACACATTTGTTGCAGCCCAGGCCAATGTCCAGAGAAGGGAAATATAGACACACCGCTCACTCACCAGCTCTCCTTCTACTTATCTTTTCCCCAGTTCTCGAAGTGAGAAATGATTAGCTTTATTTCCTCAAAACTATAACATCTGATGGAGAAATTACTTCCAGTAAAATAACGCAATTTTGCAAACTGTTTTAGCCCCAGAATACTGTTTATATGACAAGAAGAAGCAAAGTAAGACACATCTTGGTTTAGTCTAGCCCAAAAGTCTTATGAATGCCTGCTGTACCTTTCTCCCCTGTGACATAGTTTTCCTGTTCTGCTATAGGTACTCCCCTTGTAATGTCACGTGGGTTTTATCCTTAGCCCTTTTTCCTTCTCAATCTTTTGTTTCTTAATACTTCCTTGACATTAAATAGAAATGTTGATTTATGGCTCCCTGGAGCGAGAGGTAAGTGTGATTTCTCTCTCTCTCTGTTTACTAACATGGTTCCTCGCAGACACTGGATGCTCAATGGCTAATGGTGAACGAATAAGTGCCTGTTCTCCCACAGCTGAAAAATTTCCAAGATGCTTCTACTAGTTTCATATGTAAGTGGAAATTAAATTTAAAAGAAGCAATGTAACCCACATATATACATAGAAATTGCAGGGATAATTTTGTTTTTTTTTTCCAGAACAGAGAATTTTTATGTAATAATAGGGTTTTAGAAGAAAAAGTTAAAGTTCTAACTGTAGAATTTTGGTTTTGACTCATTGTTCTGCAGTTTGTAAAACTGCTTGAATCTTCCTTAGCCAAGCAAAATAAATCAAGAGTGCTCTGAAGCATATGGATAACAATAAATCTCTTTGTTCTATGTTTTATCTGCTTGCCCAGAGGGGAATCCAGACTAAAGCAAATGAAAAACGGTAAATCTTTTTATCCTATGTATTATTCACTTGCCTGAAGGAGAAACCAGAGCAACTGAAGAGACTTTATAAATCAGGATTCCTTGAAGATGCAAACAACTTAGAATATCAATTTTAAAGATTAATGTAAAAACTTTCAGCTGCAGCAATAATGCACTGTAATTATTTTTTAAACAAACAAACAACTATAGTTGCTTTGATAGTATTTAGATTCTAACTACATGTTAGAGATTCCATTACTTAGTATAAACCTAGAGTCTGGACCCTATTCTTACTACTTGACAAGGGGATGGGCTAGCCAATACAATCATTTTAAACAGCTAGATTTTCTTTCTCCTTAAAATGACTATTTTCTATACTTTTTATTTTAATTTTTTCACAGAATAAATTTTACCTGGAAACTAAATAATTCTTTATGAAATGAATAAAAGTTGATAAAGTCTTCCTTCACTTGCATTCACATTTTGACCTAACGGTTAATATTCTCATGTCTGAAATAGGAATAAGGAACAGCATAGAAAGGACTGAATGTGAGCCAAAGCTACTGTTTGGATAGCATGTGTTAGGTCTTGTTTTAGCTTTGGTCTTCTTTTGTCCATCTATATGAATATAGTCTTTATGCAAATACAAAGAGCAACTAATCCAGTAATAGGACTAAACTGGAGTAAAATGTTTCAAATGTGTGACTTCCTTTTTAAGACGGAAGCATGTTATAGTTTTCTTTTTCAAAAGATTCCGATAATGAATAGGGTATACACATGTATGAAAAAAGGGATACCTCCAGTGTTTCCTGACATGAATTTGAAGGCAGACTTTCAAATTATGCTGGAAGTTTCCCTTCAAAAGTTTTAGATATTAAGTGACATATTTAGAAGGAGAGACACCATGTATTCATCTAGGAGAAAACACATCTTGTTAGTGAAATCATTTTCATGAATATCTATCTATTTGTAAATTTATATTATTGATCAGAAAAAATCTCTAAATTGAATTTTATTCTACCCTTTTCATTTGTCTATTTAACCAATTAATTTTATAAGACTTTAAAGATTGGAATGAATCTGAAATATGATATTTCAACTTCATTTTCAATAGTTTGTGATTTTAAAAACCTATCAGCTGCCAATTCAATGGGAAAACTTGCATATTGTATTTTGACAATTTTCAACTGTAATTTCCTCAGTCAAGTGTCAATTCCAGAAGGCTGACTCTGTTTGAAAAGACGTGAAGATTCTCTGCATGCCTTTTTCAACGTCTATAGATCTACAAAATTAAAATTATATATACTTTCAATATTGTAGAACATTTGTATAGACTATAGACAGGAAAAGTGATAAAATGAGCTTTTATTTACTTGAAATTGAGGATTATGAACTCTGGGCATATCATGTCTCTGTGGGCTCTTTATATCTGTTTACTAGTGGAAAAGAAGGATAAATCATGATAGTGTTATCTTCCACCTTCTCCACAATGCTAAACAGTGCATTCTAAGTGTGTGAGGCTGAAATTAACAAAAAGGTTCTTTGTTCACTGGATTTGAACATTTGTTTATCTTTTCTTGAGAAACTTCTTCAAACACAAAATGTTAATGACCTAATATATTACAGAACTGGCCTTTGTTTATTTTCCCCCTTCTTTGACCACCCACATGTTGAACGTTGTATGTTACATCTTCCTATAACCAAAACCACATGGAGGAGAGCCACTTGATTGGACATTTAGAACTATTGCAAGATGAAGCCTTGATTCTATTTCCAAAAAGTAGCATATAATTTTCTGCTTATGGCTATGTCTAACTTATTAGGCATGTATCAGGGAGTATTTCCATAGCTATCCAAGAAAAGTATAGCCCTACAATACAATCAAAGCTTAAGGTTGAAGAAAATCATAGGTATCAACTGAAATGAAGTGTTTTTTTTTTTATAAGCAATAAAACTGACAGCAAGATGAGTTTTCCCCAGCACCATTATGAAAGTCAAATGAGGTTTGGGGACTTGGTTTGTTGCCAATATGACTCCAACTAGCAGTGATATCCCTATTGATTTAGTATGCTGTTGCCAGTTTCCCCCTTCTCTATCCTTTCTCAGGCCCTACTAGGTACCCTCTCTCCAACCCACCCTATGGTCTCCTCATTCTCAAATTAATAACTTCTTTTTCTTTGATTACTACAGTTACACAATATGTCTTCAAGTGTATGTACAAATATATAAATGCAAGTGACTGAGTCTGGTTTTGTTTATTTGTATGTAGCTTCCGGACTCATCCCCGGCAGAGGCTAACACTCCCTTGCCAACAGTTATTAGCACCCTGCAGTTCTTTATCTAGAGGCGTGACCCCAAGAAATGTTCTCCCTTCCACAATAGCAGATCCATATTGCTTCAGTTTTGCTTGTGTTTCTGTTTGTCTGTCTATGTATCTGTCTATCTATCTATCTATCTATCTATCTATCATCTATCTGTCTGTCTGTCTATCTATCTATCTATCTATCTATCATCTATCTATCTATCATCTATCTGTCTGTCTGTCTATCTATCTATCTATCATCTATCTGTCTGTCTGTCTGTCTATCTATCTATCTATCTATCTATCATCTATCTATCTATCATCTATCTGTCTGTCTGTCTGTCTGTCTATCTATCATCTATCTATCTATCTATCTATCTATCTATCTATCTATCATCTATCTGTCTGTCTGTCTATCTGTCTGTCTGTCTATCATCTGTGTATCTGTGATCTATTTATTTATTACAGCAGTAATATTTGGTTTTACCCTAGGTCCCTGGGCTATTTAGTCTCAGGCTCTTGACCACCACGCAGTGTTGCATATGGGTTCTGTCTTGTGACGTGGATCCTAAGTAAAACCAGGTTTGCTTGGCTAGCCCTAAAAGCTTTGGGCCACCATTACTCTAGCATGTTTTGTAGCAGGAAACCATTGAGATGAAGGGTTTGTGGTTGGTTTAGCTTTTAGATTTCTCTTCTGGTAGTGTGTAGACTACTTTCTGGTACCAAGACTCTAGAACATAGGAGTGAAGTCTCTAAGGAGGCACGAGTTCAGCTTCTCCGTGTTCAAAGAGCTGTGTAGCTGTGGTTTACAGCAATGGGAACTTGCTGTCAGTTTGTGGAGAATAACCTGTAATTGTGGCAATAGCCTTGGCCTCATGAGAATTTCCATGGTGCCACTTTGGCCAACGATTCAATTAGATGTAACACAATCCAGGTACTGGAAGCTTCATTTGGTGATATAAGACATCCAGTTAGGCCCTTCTCTCTCCCATTATCTGGCAATTCTGTTTAGATAGCCTCCATATATGTATATATTTTAGGAAGCTTCTACTTTATTAGGTTTCATTTCTACCCCTCAAGGGGGCCTAATTTTAGCAGTTTCCCCCATGACTCCCTCACATCCCTTATCACTTGATTCTCTCATTCTTCCCACCTGTCCACCCATATGACTACTCTGTTTCCCTTCTCTAGGGAGATCTACCTACCACCACTGGTCCCTTACTCTATACCCAATATCTTTGGCTCTGTGGATTATCTGTTGTTTATCACTGACTTAACAGCTAGTACTATGTTGATTTTATGACTATACCTCTGCAGTACAACTTGAACTTGAGAATAGTGATACCTACTGCAGTTACTTTATTATTCGGTATTCTTTTAGCTATCCTGAGATTTTGTGTGAAGCTGAAAATTATCCCTCCAATACTGTGAAGAATTGTCTTGGGATTTTTATGATAATTGTATTGAGTCTGTAAGTTGCTTTTTGTAGGAGGGTCATTTGTAGTGTGTTAATCTTTTTGATTCATGAGCAGAAGGGAACTTTACATCTTCTGATATTTTCTTCAACTTCTCTATTAAAGTATTTGAAGTTTTTATCATACAAGTATTCCACTTGCTTGATTAGAGCTAACCCAAGGTATTTTATATTACCTGAGACTGTTTTGAAAGGTATTGTTTACTTAATTTCCTTCTTAATCCATTTGCTATTTTTATATAGGAAGGATACTGATTTTTGTGAGTTAATTTTGCATCCTGCTTCTTCTCTGAAGGTGTCGATCAGCTGTAGGAGTTTCCTGGTGGAAATTTTAGGGTTGTTTGTAGAGACTATCATAACATCTGCAAATAAGGATACTTTCATGTCATCCATTTCTAATTTGTATCCCCTCGATCTTCAGCTGTTTTATTACTCTAGGTAAGATGCCAAGTAAGAAATATATTGCATAGGTATAAAGATAGTGGAAAGCCTTGCCTTGTTCCAATTTTCGTGGAATTGCTTGGAGTTTCTTTCCATTTAAGTTGATATTGATTGTGGAATTGCTGGAAATCATGAGTATCATGTTGGAGTGTGTCTTTTATTTTTTATCCCTAGTCTCTTCTTTGGAATACTTTCTGCTCATGGAAAACATCCACACTTACTGCTTTGGACAGACATAATTTAATTTCTTCAATGTCTAGATGGTATAGACATTTGGAGGAAAAACAAATTTTCCTTTACTATTCTCCACTGCCTGACCACAGGCAGATGTGAGAACTCCAAGTCTTTGGAGTTTTGGGCCTTAGGACTCCCACCATGAGTCCCATAGTTTTCCGGTTGTCAGTCTGAGATTGAAGCTATTCCACAAACTTTCCTGGTTCTTGTGTTTTTAGACTCAAACTGAATCATAAATTTGGTTTTTCTGAATACCAAGCACATTCAAGGGTGGCATATACAGCCATGTCTCAGGTTCATCACCAACTGAATTGATTCTTATAAAAAGTATCTCTCTCTGTGTGTCTTTCTGTCTCTGTCTATCTCTCTCTATCTCTCTCTGTCTCTCTCTGTCTCTGTCTCTCTCTGTCTCTGTCTCTGTTGTCTCTCTCTCTCTCTCTCTCTCTCTATATATATATATATATATATTAGAAGATATGTATTAATGTTGGGACCAATTGAGTCCTGGCCTTCAGCTGCTCTTCCCTGTCTAGAACCTTCTAATTGAAGTTACTAGAAGCTGTGCCTAGCCTAGAGGATCAGAGGATGGGATTTTCACCTGTTGGCCATTGACTGCAGGGTATTTAAGCCTCCATCGTGCTGTTAAAGACGGACTTTGTACCAGCGATTGGAGGTCTGTGTGTTGGTCTGTCTCTGCGTGTATTTCCTCAACCTCCAGCCCCTTGCCCTAAGCTCGCAAACTGGGTTCTAGTGCATAGAGCACAGAGAGGGGGCGCGGCGTGCGGCATATTAATATTCACTCTAGTTATGCATCTGAACTCTGTTGTTTCTGTTTCCGTAGGGAGCTCGGAACCATCTAAAGTCTTCCTAAACCTATTTCTAAAATTTCTCATTTTAACTGTAATTTCTTATATTGTCAGGAATGCAAACTCTAGGAAAACGGAGACTACTTGCTTTATTTATTATTTCCATGGATCTTGGGACAGTGACCAGTACTAGTGTTGTTAAAGAAAAAGAAATCTCCCTGAACTTTATCCTTCTTCAATATTTCTATGTAGGCAGTGAAAGGTTTCTGTATACTGATATTAAGTCCCTCTGCTGATGCAATCAATCAACCTGAGCTGAATAAAAAATTAAAAGTCCAGGTTTAATAAATAAAACACTCCTGAATGTTCTCCTGGCCCCCAGAGAGGGGACAGGGAGAAGGAACTAGAAAACCACATGGCCTTTCCTTAAGAGGTCATTTAAATACCCTGCAGGCGTGGTCTTAGGCACTTTGGGTTGGCTTTCTGAGACAGGGAAGGGTTTAGAGTGATGGGGGGTGGTGGTGAGCTTCTGACACTAGCTCCATGACCCCGGAAGTGAAAGCTGGCCCATGGTCCCTTGAATGATCTTTGGAAAGCAAAACTAAGGAATGATGTCATCAAGATGTGGTTAAGAGTATCTGATCCACCATATCTGTTGTCCCCCCGGGAGATGGTATATGCTTCTGTCCATCCCGTAAAAGGATCAGCAAGAGTTAGGAGGTAACAGAGTTTTTTATGTGTGGCCATGTGGGTGAGGTCCACCTGCCCATCTTCACCAGGTTGATTGATGTCCTCAAAAATGCTACAGGGGCTAACCTATCTTTTTTTTTTTTAAAGATTTTATTTATTATGTATACAACATTCTGCCTCCATGTATGCCTGCAGGCCAGAAGAGGGCACCAGACCTCATTACAAATGGTTGTGAGCCAACATGTGGTTGCGGGGAATTGAACTCAGGACCTCTGGAAGAGCAGGCAATGTTCTTAACCTCTGAGCCATCTCTCCAGCCCCTAGGGGCTAACATATCTTGAGCAACACCTGTGGCTTGACTCTCGCACACAGCGAGCAGGAGTGAACCTGTAAAATAAGAGCTTAAAGATGGGTAGGGTCAGAACGGGGCTCTAAGATATGAAACAAAACTTTGGGGCCTATGTGTAGGGTGTGGTGGTTGTGTGTAATGAGGGACAATGTATTGAGGGAAGATGAGGTACTTATTCAAGTAGAACCATCATCCTTTGTCTCCATGGCCCCCCCTTTTTTTTCAGAAGTATGTCCCTCTCTTCTGACTCATAAAAGGACTAATAGGAGGGTTTCAAAACCAAAATATGTTCCTTTTATCCAGAGGAGCTGGAGGTCAAACCCTGGGCTAGTGAGTCAGCTCTGGCATTGCCCAAGGTCATTGGTTCCTAGGAGGACTGGTTTCCCCAGTAGTTGACTATGGTTACTTCTGCAAGGAGCTGGAGGCCCTCCAAGAGCATGGCTATAAGGAGTCCATTAACTATGCCCCCATGTTCATGACAGTGAGGAAGCCCCTTTCCCTCCAAAGAACAGAATGGATATGGGCTATTAAAAAGACATATTTAGAGTTGGCATAAATGTTAGCCCACTGTCCCTTGGCTATATGGAGTGTTCCAGGCAAGGTGATAAATTTAGCCTTTTGAGAAGATGTCCTCATTATCAAGTGGATGGCTTCAACTGTTTTATTGGAAGTGACCACTGCATACGCTGCTTGGCAGTTTCCTGGTCTGTCTATAAGAGACCTTCTATCAACAAAGAGGATGAGCTGGGAATTTGTGAGAGGTTGGTCTAGGTTACCTGGCCAGGGTGAGTTTAGGGCCTCCAGAACCTCTGGGCAGGATTGCAAAGTACCAGAGAAGGAGGAGGCAGGAAGGAGGGTTGCAGGGTTTAGGGCAGGACTGGAGGCCAAGGAAGTTTGGGGGTCCTCTAAAAAACAGTAAATAAAAAATGGACTCATTAAGACCCAAAGAAGGATAGAAAGATGATTCAGAAGTTCTGAGAGATGGTGGCAGGAGTCTACTGTGATTGGCTGGAACAGGGTGATCATGAGAGCTTCCTAGGGAAGTTCAGCTGCTGTTACTAGGGCTCTCAAACACTGCTGTCACCAATATATGGTGAGATCTGCATGTCTGGGAAGAAAAGTGTTGGCCTGATTTGAAGGCCCAATCTGTTGAACTAGAACCCTGGTGGACATTCTCATCTTTCATCTGCATAAGAGTGATAAAGATGGATGGGGTCTGGAAAATCAAGAGTGTGGGCATCTCACAGTAGAGAGAAGCGGTGGCAGATGGTGGCTGCATAAGTGAGAGACCCTGGGGGTCTCTGTGGCTCCCTGGTACAGGGACTTGCCTGCAATGGCAAAGTTAGGGATCCAGTGGTGGAAGAATTCCATCAGGCCCCCAAAAATGAGAGAATCTGAGCCACTGTGGTAGGGTAGTTCCCACAGGACATGGCCTCTGTCAGAAGTGAGGGTTTTAGACTCTGGACTGAGTTGAAAGTCCAAATATAGCATAGTGGAGAGCATAAATGAGCCTTAGCTAGTGAAACGCAATATCCCAGGTAACCAAGGAAGTTTACAAGTGAAGAAGTGGCCCTTTGTGATAGAAGCAAGGAGGGGCTACAGAGATGGAGGTCATCTATTTATTGGAGGAGTGTGCTAGGTAGGATTAGGGTCAAGATTGCAGAAGTAAGCTGAAGAGTCCTATAGGGGTGCATATCTTAAGAGCTTTGAAGGTCAGGTTACAAACCTGTTGGCAATGGGCTTGATGGCCAATCTGTGACTGATGAATAAGATGGACAAAGTTGCTTCTTCCAGTGAGCATATCAAGGGTCACTGGAGCATTAATTAAGAGGTTCGTACATGTGTGAACTCCTGCTTGATCCTTGTAAGTCACTTTCCAGCTAAGAAAGGTGGCTGGCTACAGCAAAGCTTTGAGTAACCTATACCAACCAAAGTGAGTCTTTAGTTGCATTGTCTACTGTTCAAAGTAAGGTGAATCCAGGTCTGACACATAGTCGCCTTCTGGATAAGGAAGAGTTCGGCCATGGGGGTGGGAATCCAAGGCTGGTTAACATTATGTTCAGGTTGACAAGAAAGGCTTCTGTTGGCCTTTGAAACCCAAGACGGGGGAGGGCGGAGGGGTGGCAGTGCCTCTGGATCACACTGAGGTAAGGGAATGTCTGCCTACAAGGACAAGTGGACCTTGAGCACTTCACTCCAAGAGTAGCTTCCCACGGCAGGAGTGGAGCTGATGGGGATGTGGCCCATGTGGTTTTAATTGTGGCCACACTCACCCTAGCAAATTTCGGGGGGCTTGAGTTGTCTCCTGATCAAATGTCGAGGAGAGAACAGACGTGGAAGGAGTGTAGGTGGAGAGGACATCAATTTTGTAGAGGGAGACAATAGTCAACAAGGGTGGAGAGTTGCATCGGACCTTTATTACTTACGATTAGTGGGGAACTTCTGTGGCTCTTTAGACCATAGCTCTGTGCCCACATGGGGGTTCCAGATGAGGGATGGCACTTGGGAGCTGATCCTTGGTTTTGTTTTCTGGGTGGTCAGCCCTCATATGGAGATGACAAGTGGACCAAAACAAAAAAAAAACAGTCTTGCTAACCAGATGGGCAGGCAAACCTGACAGACAACACAAAAGAAGGAAAGATGGGTATCCCAATGCTTACTTACCTGCTGAAGGACTGAGACCACACAACGTCAAGGGGCCTGCTCACTGAAAATACACCATCTTGCAGTGCTCTTCAGTGTCACGACCTGGTTTGAGAAGAGACTAGGGAGTATTCAGGGGAATAAGGCCAATGTGTAGAATGGGACCATGATGTGGGTTGGGGCATGGAAGGATGGTCAGGGGTGGAGGGAGGAAACGGAGGGAAGAAGGTAGATAAGGAGGAGGAGGAGGAGGTTGTTTCTCAACCTTTGTCCTGGAGGGGGAGGGAGAAGAAGGGGGAGGATAGAGGAAGGAATGTGGGAATGTGAAGAATATTGGCTACTGAATGGAACATGTGGCCCTTTAGGAGGGGGCTGGGTAGGCAGAATTCAGGGCGTTGTCCCCATCATCATGGCCTTTGCAGAATTTTCAAAGTCCCAGCTCCCAGATATGCGAGAATTTAGAGGCTCTATGTGTTGTAATCTGCTGGCCTGGTCTTTCACCTGGGTACTCTGTTCCTATAAGAGACAAGCCCCGCCCATTCTCAAACTCTCTTTTGGATCTCCTGGTCTCCTCTCCAGCCTGTTCTTTATCTCTCTCTTTCTCCCTCTTCTTAAGAGGTAACTACTGCCTCCCTTGCTGCCCCCCATCTTTTTTTCTCTGTCTTTCTGCCTCTTTCTCTTCACTCCCCCTTCTCCTCTTTTTCCCATTTCCCCTTCCATTTCCCCTCCATAAACCAGTAAATAAACTCTACACCCAAACTCTCTTTGAATGGGGTGTCTATCTGTCTGCCTCTAACCTGCCATGGTTTCCCACCTGCCAAGGGGACCCACTGAGGCCTCAGGTAGCTGGCTGCTGTCCCTCAAGGGACCAGCACCCCTGCAGGTCCAGCCTCTGGTTCCCCATATGTTTATAAATGATAACACTATGACCCTAGCTAACAAGACCATTGCCGTGGGACACTGCTACTAAGGGAAAGGTGGGAGCTCAGTATGCAGAAACCATAAACATATGACATTTCTGCCTAATTGTCTTCATGCTGGCAAAATTTGTCAAGGTCATAGAGGATGGTAAATTCAAAGGTTCTCTTCAGTGGTCATTTTGAGTGATTGCTAAGAACATATTGTGGCCGGGCCTTAGCGCACAGAGAAATCAGGCATTCAGGACATATGTTGTCAGATAGAACCAATTTGAAAAGATTTTGTAAAAGAAATGCCAAAGTAGTTTGGGGATATAGCTTTGACCCATAACTGTCCATTTCACAAGCTTGTACTGGAACCCAAAGTCTAAAGCACAGCATCCAAAATTGTATACTTTGGGTCAAAAGAGAAGGGTTTGTGGAGTATACCCTTGAGCAAGAAATCTCCTATAGAAGGGGTCCCACAAACAAAGGCTGCCTTTGATCCAGTAATGTGTTGAGGTCTTGGTACAGCTGCATCGTTGGCAAGGTGGCCTGAAATTTGGAAGAGGGCCTGGACCTCTAATTGGTGACTTGGAAAGGGCGATTTACAGGGCCAAGAGCCAATGTAGTGTGGTAGAGAGTGGGGGGAGGGAAAGGGGTGTTATCCCACCACCTGCCCAAGGGCTGATGGGGAAAATGAGTTCCTCCTGACTAAGTACACCAGATGTACCCCTGATACTAAGCCTCTCCAATGACTCAGTCAATCAAACCGAACTGAAGTAAAAATTAAAATTCCAGGTTTAATAAGTAAAATGCTCCTGGATTATCTCCTGGTCCCCAGAGAGAGGAGAGGGAGAAGGAATGGGAAAACCATGCAGTCTTCCTTAAGAGGCTTTTAAAATACTTGCAGACATGGTCCCACACATCTCCAGAAGAGGAGCCTCCATTTCACTGGCTTTCTGGGACTGGGAGTGGGGTGGGGGAGGCTCCCCACTGAGATGGAGCTCCACTCAGACAGGTAGGCTATCACTATTGACTCAATTAATCAGCATTCTTAAAATTGTTGGTATTTTCCTTTTCTCGCTCCACACAATTAACAATTGCATTAGTTCAGTTTTTCTTAACAAAGTGCCATGGAGTAGGTATGTGGATTAGGCAACAGGATTTTACTTTATTTCAGTTCTTGATGTTGGACTAAATGCCCATTCTCACCATGTTCATTTAGCCTTTTTTTTTTTTTTTTGGTTTTTAGAGACAGGGTTTCTCTGGGGTTTTGGAGCCTGTCCTGGAACTACCTCTTGTAGACCAGGCTGGTCTCGAACTCACAGAGATCTGCCTGCCTCTGCCTCCCAATCATTTAGCCTTAATCTCTATGTGTGCACTTCCGCTATCTCATTGCTTGACCTAGTTCCTTTCTCTAATACAGATACTGGTCCTGGTGAAGTGGGGCCCACAAATAGTCTCTTCTTTTATTTCTTGGTTTTACAGACTCCATTTTATCCCAGCCACAACTCTGTTTCCATCCTGACACACTGGAGATTCAGGTTCAGTATATTCAGTAAGGGAAAGGGGTATTCTCCAACTCATAGAAATCTGTGATCTGCACCTTTTTTTAAATCCCACTAAACTTTACATTAGGATTCACATTTATTTTTTGCTTGTTTTGTTTTTGTAACTTAAAGGCACACAGTATCATTATCTTTACCTAGAACAGGCAGCATATAAGATTTTGCAGGAGTCTCTGATTCTTAGTATTGTACTCATATACTCGTATCATTCCCTGCCCTTTAGTGTGGGCTTGAGTCTCATGACTAATGAGTCGAATATGATAAAAAGTGATGGAATGTCATCACTGCAGGACTCCAGGATGTGGCCTCTAAACTGACCTCTTTTTCATACTCTTCGTCTGTCTCTGATGCGTTGCTGTATTGTGCCTTGGCTTACAGACAAACAAACAAAACAAAACACAAAAAGGGAAACAAGCGGGAAGAGACTGGGCAAGATCTCTGGCCAAAAGCCTCATCCAAGGATTCATGAGGAACTGAATCTTGCCACGAACCATTTAAGCGATCTCTAAAATAAATTTTCTTCCAGAAAAGTCTGGAGAGGCAAATGCTCTGGATACTACATTGATTGCAACTTTGTGACCGAAGAAAAGCTAGGAACAGATTTCTAACAGCATTTGTGAGACAATAAATTCTCTTTAAAGTTGCTGAGACGTCAGCCTATTTAGTAGCCAACAAATATATTCCATCAGTGCGGCAGTTTTCTGCTCAGTTTCCTTTACCTCTATTCATTGTGACTTCCATCAAATCACTTCATGTGTCCGCCTGAGTGTTCTTTTCATAATATACAACTTACTTTCCATTTAAATATTTCGGTCTCTTTCCTTTGTCTCAGACTGATTGACATGATGAAGAAAGCCCTACGTGGTCTAACTTCTCTCCACATCTGTATCCTCATCCCACATTCAGTTCTATCTCAGCCCCGTGAAACTGAAATTATTTTAGTTCCTGTGTACTCAGTGCTCACTATGCTGCACCCCACTTTAGGCCATCTCTCCATCATGTCTCCTCTGTTTGACGTGCCCATCTCTTTCATCAACATAGTTAATAGAAGCTCTCCTGATTTCAAACATGTACTTCCTGAAAGAGGCTGCCTTTCCAGTCAAATATTCACAGTATTTGCTCGAGAACATGTATCAATGTCTTTCCATTTGACTCAACTGTGTGCTACATGAGCACATAGACCTTGCATGCTTCGCTTCAACACAGTATATATTATGCCCATCCCACTCTACAGTAAATACTTCTGAAACAAAATATCAGTTGAAGATTATGTATTGTTTCTTTTTATTAAATAGGTCTTTTGTGCTTAGGTAAAAGTTGAAAAACTATCATTCTGATTCCAAATATTTTCTGTTACATCATATTCATGCATTGTCAACAACACTAAATATTATGCCAGCATTGATTGGACATAATGTTTCCTCTACTTAAGTTTCTTGAATAGTATGTACACTCATGCAGAAACATCAAAATATTAAAAAAAAATTAAGACAGGACGCCAAAGCAGGATAGGCAACTTCTTGAATAGCTAGACGTTTGGAATTTTGCATACATGCAAATATAAATGTAATTTCAAAGTGTGCATTGTAATTCCCTACTATGATTGTGTTTTTTTACCAACAGTTATTGAATTGCTATTTTTATATAGACTATAAAAAATAACATTAATTAATTTATCATGGCTCAGAATTTTTCAGGAATCATGATAATCCCTAATTGATTGAACATAAGGCTGGAGATCTACCTGATGAAAACTGCCTGGTTGAAAATATGAAAAAAACCCCTAAAACTAAGAATTTTTATGAGCCGTGCAGTGATGGCCCATGAGGCAGAGGTAGATGATCTCCTTGAGCTTGAAACTAGACTGATTTAGAGAGAATTCCAGGACAACCTGTTTCAGAAAACAATGGCCAAAAAGTTATATGAAAATAATAACACCATTTATTTTCTACACACCTCTACTGCACAGCTGAATGACAAATGTATAATTGTTAAAGCCTTTAAGGAATAAAACCCTCTGGCTGCTCACAGCTTTTATGGAAAGAGTTCATCCAATGAATATTGTCATGAGCTTCATCTGGGCATTGTTGTGAACTGATTCTGCTGGTGTGTTGGTGTGTCATAGGTTTATGTATGTGATCTCTGCCATGCTTATTTTATATGTAGCTCAACACTCACATGAACTTGAATTTAAATGTGCCACCCACACATTTGGCAAATGTTCACCTCTTCTTCAGCTCTGAGTTTTCATTTTATGTATTTTTTTAATATTTACATATTTTTACATAGAAATAACATATATAACAAAGGGTTTTATATAACTTAAATTCAGGCATATTAAGAGTTATATTCAATGGTTCTACAATATTTAATATTTTCAAGCAACAGTTCTTATTCAAATGCATTAAAAAGGAGACAAGGAGTAATAGTCATAATTCAAGAAGATATATTTTCAACTTTTAGTTCAGCCAAATATTTCAGTGGTAAACTAAAAAAGATCCTCTATACAGTTGAGAGATGATATCCTAAATGGGACAATCTTCAAAAGCTTTCCTCTTCTCTTCTATTGAAAAATGTATTCCGTTGAATCAGAATTGATAGAGGTGACATGCATTCCCTGATGTAGAATCTTTTGAAAGAAGAAAATTGGAAGACACCAGTCTCTTTAAGCATGGCTTGGGGTTTCACAGGACAGAGAAGGTTTGGGATTGGAGATTCTACCTATAGCTCAGCTTTGCTGCAGTCCCAGTGACGTAGATAGCAAGAGAGGGAATCTTCCAGGAAACCACAGCCCACAGGGTTATCAATCAAAGTCAACTTCCTGAGCGAAGTTTCTCAGTCTTTTAGTTTTTTGACCCTTGACACTCGATCTCTAAGTTCCTCTAATTTATTTTGATATCTCTAAACATTTTGCTCACCATCAACCCTGGGGCCCACTTTCACAGGTGGGTGGACAAAATGTTCCAGCTAGACTCATTGTAATTCCATTCTTCCTGTAGAATTCCCAAGGTAGGGAATGGATTTCCCTCATTTCTCTTTCTTTGAGAATCTTCCTTACTCTCAAAGGGTCTGAAGCGGGAGCAGCAAAGCAGAAAGAAGGGATTTACAAAACCCTTTCTCTGTTAACATGCTTTAGTGTAAAATACCATCTTTGAATGTAAGAAGCCACAAGTTAACACTATCGGAAAGCATACTTGCTTAAAGCAATATTGTGGGAGGAGGGGGAGGGAAATGGGAGGCTGGGAGGAGGTGGAAACTTGTTTTTTTTTTTCTCCTTTTCTCAATAAAAAAAAAATAGAAAACAAACAAACAAAAAAAACAACAACAAAAAAGCAATATTAACTATTTTAATGGTCAATGTTAGCATCCAGGCTCACCTTGACCCTGCTCCTTTGCAACCTGGCACTGTGTCATCCCTCTGAGAATGGTAAGCAGTGCTTTGACTCTACACAGGTGCAAAGATCCCTTTAAGAGACAGGCTCCGCCCACTCTTACTCTCTTCTTCCTGTCGTTTCTCTCTCTCTCTTTCTCTCTCTCCCTCCCTTCTCCTCACTTCCCCCCCCCTCTCCTTTCCCTTTCTGATAAACATCCGTCTCATGTAAGTTCTGTGTTTGTTGGCCCTCCCCATGGGATCTGTGGTCCCACCTTGGGATGCATATCATTATAGTCACGGTCTAGTATGTAAAAATATTAAAGATAAAGAACTTTTGAAAGATATTATTTCCCTGTACTATAAAGTTGACTTGTGGAAATTCCTTAGTTTGTGCTTTTAAATCCACTTAGTCTTTTCTAGAAATGTGACATTTAAAAAATATCTGCCTATGTTGTGGGACCCTTCCCTTTCCATGATCTAGTCTTTATAAAGAATATGTCTATTCTTTATGATACTCATCTGGAATCCAGCTACAGTGTACATATATTTTTTAAAGATTCCTAGGAACAGAACAATAGAACTTACATTTCGCTGCTTATTGTGTGGGTTATTAAGGGGGACAAAAAATTGAGGAAATTAAAATTTGTGGGAAAAATGTAATTGCAGAATACTCTACATATGGTTAGTCTTAATGAGTTTGGATATATTTGATATATTTGGATATATCATTAATTTAGTTCTGACACAAAGAATTTGTTTTATATAAATGAGAAATTTCTCCAATTCATAACTAGATATAATTTAACTGAGTTACTTTATTTTGGTTTGGATTGTAAAATGAAAGTTTATTTCAGAGGGTGTTTTTGGAAAGCATAAGTATACATAAAGGAAATGGAAGCTGAGTCCGGTGGTGCAGGTCTGTAATCTCAGCACTTGGAAGTTAAAATCAACAGGACTTTCATTTCAAGATTTGCCTTGAATTCAGGGTAAGTTCGGGGCCAGCCTGGGCACAAGAACTTTTCTAAAAATGATTTTTAAAGAAAAAGAAAGTTGGGAATATAGCTGTTCTGCATATTATTTGCTTAGTTAAGCCTGATATCTTATATACAATCTAGGGTACCCATGGACAAAAGCAAAACTGAGGTAATACATATATTGATGTGATCCTGCTGTAGCCCCTGTTCAAGTCTTGAGAAGGAAAGTACATCAGCATGAAGAAATGAAGTTTTTGACCACCAGATAAGTTTTGACAAGGGGCAAACCCCAAAATAAGAAAGTAGAAATAATGGCTGAAGCAGTGTTTTAATTAATACAGTTTTTTTGACTTTATTGTCTATTTTATTAATTTGTTATTTTGTTTGTTTGTTTGTTCATAGACAGGAGCTCATGTAGCCTAAGCTGGTCTTGAACTATAATTTTTCCGCCTTTGGTTTCTGAATGTTGGGGTTATAGGTATCTGTCACCATGCCTGTTTTATTAACTGATGGAGAGAGAACCTGGAGCTGGGCTACATCCTCAGCTTTAGTTTGTGTTTTGAGACTGTGTCTCTATGTATCAGAGGCTAGCTTTGTGTTTACAGTCTTTCTACCTCAGCTGGGGTGACCATCGCTGGACACCAAGGTCTGACAGGCTTGTTTTTGTTTTTTGTTTTTTTTTTTTAATTAGCAGGTATTTGACTTTTAAGTACTTGACTTACACAGAACTGCCTGGAACTTCTCAGAGGTGATTACCACGCAGTCAGAAAGACTGGTCCACAGGCAAGGAAAGTAGGGTACTTGATTGTGTAACAGAACCCCCCAGCTATGCATTTATTGTCTTCCCTCATTTGACAAACATAAACAAAAACAGCTCTTTCTGTGAGCTGTCTTTTTAAGATCTTTTGTTTTTGTTTTTGCTTGTTTTTTGTTTGTTTGGCTTTTGGTTTTCTTCGAGGCAGGGTTTCTCTGTAGCTTTGGTGCCTGTCCTGGAACTAGCTCTTGTAGACCAGGCTGGTCTTGAACTCACAGAGATCCTCCTGCCTCTGCTTCCCGAGTGCTGGGATTAAAGGCGTACGCCACTACCGCCTGGTTACTGTAATTTTAATACAGTTTTTGTGTGATTATTTCGGGACTGAGTGGTCAGGAACCAACAAGCGGCCCTTTGCTACAATAGTGTCACTTCACAGTAAAACAACCCTAGCTAAGACAGACTGTGCAGTGGGTTGTTTTCCTGGGAGATATTTTAGAGTAGAATTGAAAACTTCATGAGGTGACATAGAGCAGCCTGAGAATTTCCTGAAATGTGAGTGGTCGAATAGTTGTACAGAACAAGCTGTCTCCTGTTGCCTCAGAGATACCTTAGGAGATTAAACTAAACAGAAAAATCCCCCAAATCCATGACATCACTAAAATTTTATCTATTAAATATTGACTATTGTTCTAGGCAATTTTATGTCAACTTGACAAAAGCTAAAATTACCTGAGAGGGAACTTCAATTAAGAAAATACCTCCCATGTATAATAAATAACACATACACACGTACTATTAAAACTAGAAAAAGAAGAAATATCAGGGAACATAATGAACAATAAAATTTTACATAATTGAACTGTGATATTAAAACTCATGTCTTATATACTGCATGCTGACTTTATGCTGTTAAATATGGCTACTATGCTGATCTCAAACCATGGATTCCACCAGTGCCTATTTGTACCAACATTCAGTAGAGCAGAAGGTGAACTATAGACATATAAAAGAGTAAAAAGATTTCTATGGAACAAAATAACCATTTATGTCTTTTTAATGCTTACTTTTTACTAGTTCTTTGAAAGTTTTGTGCAACAGTTTTGAACATAGTTACATCCTTCTTACAGTTCCAGATTTACATTCTTTCTGTTCCTGCTTAACTTTGTGATCTTTTTTTTTAAAACCCTCAAGACAATCTTGTGCTGTCCAAATATTCTTGGATGTGTAGTATCCCACTGCAGTGTGGTTGACTTACCAAGGACTACACTGTTAAACAGAACTGTCTCTCCCTACACCAGTCACCAACAATTGTCTATATTGTTGTATAAAACTTCCCTCCTGTAACAATTTCTTCTGAAATGAAAACATTCCATCCTGCAGGGGAGCTCTTTAAGCAGGGAGGTCAATAACACACAATAGCTTCAAAAAGTTCCCGAAACCAACCAGACTCAGTAGGACCCTCTGTACCAAAGTAAGCAATAATGCTACCTGGAGTCATGCTCAGACAAGCCAAGTTGCAAATAAGACTCTCAAAGAGTGAGTTCCAAAGAAAACTCAGAACCAGACCAGCTGCCTGGAAGAAGCAGAAAGCAGTTGATCTTCCTGGAAGAGGATTAGAGCAACTGAGTCAACTTGGAAGGAGTACTTTCCAGCCTGTCGAGCAGCCTGCAGGCTGTGCAGTGTGCTTCAGTTGAGTAACCATGTATGGTGTGTCTCCCCAGGACAAGTTCTCTCACATAGCAAATCTCTCCACACCTAGTGGTTAGTTTCTTTGCCCAGCTCCCATTTCCAAGCTGGCCTATGATTTGGCTTGGACTAGCAGAGGTTTTGTCTGCCCCAACTCAACCCTTCCTAGTCCATTATTCCCTTTAAACCTTTTATATCAGTGCTCACTGTGCTAATCATTGCGCCAAAGAGCCATATTTTCACTCCTTTTTTTACTTTAGTAGTGTTTATTAGAAATATTCTCCTAGGATGTAAAGATTCAAACCAAGAAAAGAATACTTAAGGTTAATTTTTTAGTAAACTTCCTTCTATAAGTCCAACAGTCATAATTTTATTGGTTTTCTAAATATTCTGTAGCATCTCTTGAGAGTCTCATCTTTAAAAGAAATACACATGCAATTATAGTACCACTGGATGCCATTTATTAGTTGCCAAGGTTTTTCTTTTTTGACTTCATACCAGGAAGATTATGGGTTTCAGCAACAGTACAGGGTTGGGAATTGGTAATTCAAGATAGGAATGCATTCTTATTTTTTCTACACAAACACAGAACAAATAACTCATTGTATACAGAAGTCACTGCATTTTTTCTACATGTAAATGTCTTTGATGCTCCTTTCTTCATGCTATGAAAGGATGTACCTCATACTCAAGTCTCCTGGGAGACTGATACAATTCAACTTACAGAGAAGTTTCTTAAACTAGGATTTCTGTGAGTTCGAGGTCAGCCTAGTATACCAAGTGAGTTCCAGGACAGGCTCCAAAGCCACAGAGAAACCTTGTCTTAAGAAAAACCAAACCAAACAAACAAACAAAACAAATAAATAAATTAAAATAAAGAAAGCAAACAATCTAAAATAACTTCAAGAAGTCCCTAAAATTCACCAGATCCACTAGGTAACCTCTAATCTATACTCCTGTAAGTAACCTCAGTAAAACCCATTGGTTTGCCAAGTTGGACATTGTTGGTATCCATACTTTTGTCTGTCATAGGCTCCCTATTTGGGGTGAGTAGACATCTGTGTTATGTCTCCTCAAAAATAATGTTGTCTCACAATGTTGAGTATTAATAACCTTTATAGCCTACTTTGATTAAATTGGTAAAATGCAGAGGAAATAACTGTCAGCGCAGGCTTAGACCACGGCAGACCTAAGAGCATTTAGTCTTACTACCTGGTAGTTGTTATAAGAAGTGTAGGCATTCACACAAAAGAAAGAAGGGAATCTAGAGGAAAACAGAGGTCCCAGACAGACATCAGTGAGCCAATATCCAACTAAACATGGGAATAGAAAGGGACCGCCCTGATGGGCCAGATCATACCATTCCAATCACTCCAGAAGCGATATCTGTGATGGGAATAAAGCCATCTTAGACTTTTCAGTTCACATTTTTTCCATCCCCTCCGCACCACTACCTATCAATCATCATGGCAGGTAGAACAACAGAGACATGTTTCCAGTGTGTCTGTGGGTAATGGCAGGTGCCTATTCTGAGCTATTACTCCTCCTAACTACTACTTTAAAACACAATGCTTTGGGGTAGTTTGATAATTAGCAATAGATAACTATTTGTTAAAAAGGATTATAAAATCAGTAAATAAAATCAGACAAGTAAAATTAAAATGACTATGCTTTAAGCTGACAGTATTTTAGAAAGAAACATGCACAGATAAGAATACTAGAAATTTCTGGGTACATTTTATTTTAATCGATGAAGTCTTATGAATTGGAGACATAAATGGAAAAGTCTGTAGAGTAATAAACTGATTTTCAGATTTGGTCATACTCTTTGGCTAGTCTTGTTCCATTTAACTTTAGTGATGAGATCAGAACAATAATTTGGAAGAATTGGTGGGAAAGAAAGGATAGGGTTAATAGTTTAATGGATTTTTAATCTGTTGACAATGAAGGGACAAAATGACCTTATTGAGCAAACACTAGAAACAGCCCCAAAGGTACTTACACAAAGGTTCGACTTGCATTCCTGTTTCTAATGAACAAACAGTAAGTTCAACACTGTTCTAATAAGTAATACTAGGCCATTTCCAAACGTTAAAACAAGGAATCAATGACTGGATTAGTTATAATATAGTAGAAGGTGACTATCTCAAGGATTTATATTGTGAGAGTGAAAAGTTCAAAAATATTTCTCAAACATCTGACTAGGGCCTTCTTTCTACATCCTAGCATAGTATAGGTCATCATGTGGTAAGACAGAGCAAGCGTGCTAGCCTGCATCCCTCTTCCTGTTTTATACATCTCAGTCATGGAAACCTTACCCTCATGACTTCTACTAATTCTAATTACTTCCTGAAGTTCTCCCATCAAATGCAATATATATATATATATATATATATATATATATATATGAATTTGGGGATTTAAAGAACATGAACTTTAGGTGGACACATTAAAATCATAACATAATATATTCGTTCCTCTTTATATAATAACATATTCTGCATGGTAGAGTCAATTAAGAAGAAAGAAACAACTATATTAAAATTTAAATTTCATCCTGGGTACAGCAACTGCAACTCTATAGCACTGAACAAATTACACATAACTTTGAAAATTGCCATTTTTTATATATATATCAAATAAAGCATTTAAACTAGGTAATCTTTGGCATTCTTTAAGCTGAAGTTTTTGGTTCTATTATTAGAGCTCAAATCAATGTAATGTTAACAGTTATTCATAGCAGTCATTCACATGGAGTTACCCTAGACTTAATTCAAGGAAAAATATCACACCTATAATTAGAGAGTTTCAGGCTAAAATAAATAGGATGATTACAGGCCTTTCCAGGAAGCATACGGTTTTGAAGTGAGATTTTATAAATTTATTAAAGATGTAGAAATTGTATCTTACCTTCGCATTTTAAAAATACACCAAGTTTTATAAAGACTGTCTTTAATCTCGGCATTTCTTGGAATGTTAAAACCTCTCTGTTGTACATGACAAAGGCTGTATAGCAATCATTCTATTAGGAAATCCTTTGGCCATGCGTCTGTTATTAAGCATTTGCCCTTGGCTCTTCCCTGCAATTAACATTCCAAAGCTTATGACGGCTGGTTGTGGATCCCATATGTTTGGCATCAGTCCCTAAAGTTCAACCACATGTTCATGTTGATAACAAGGCACCATGGCGGAGGGAAATGGAAGATTTCCAAGAAACCCCCAGGCTATATATATTTTAAATCATTCATTAAGAATTTCTTAAAAGCGTGTAGTGCCTTTTGAGAAAGTCTACCCGTCTTTCCCCCCATCCCACCTATCCCTTTTCTCTTCCAGTTTCATGTATTCTTTGATGTTTAATCCCACTGAGTTGCATGTGTGCATGGGTACGGAGGACCATTTACTGAAATATGAATAGCCTTTCAGGTCTCCTGAAGATAACCTACTCTCCCTGCCTTGTAATGTTTCAGCTAGTGGCAGAACTTGATGAACTCCTTCCCCGCCATCCATGCTGAGATTTGGGGCTGTAAGCCCTCTTTCTTTAAACTACACTAAATAAAGATAGGGCTGACTACAAACATTTATTATCTAATTCTCTCTGAATGTCTCTATTGTCCAACTTTTCAATATATAATATGTTCAAAAGAAATAGCATTGATACTTGGAATAAAATAATTAACTGTACTGGCTAGTTTTATGGCAACTTGACACAAGTTAACATCATCAGAGAGGAGGAAGCCTCAGTTGAGAAAATGTCTCCATAAGATTGAACTGTAGACCAGCCTGTAGGGAATTTTTTTAATTGGTGATTGATGTGATGAGGAAGGGCTCAACTTATGGGGGTGGGCTACCTCTGGGCTTGTGGATCTTGGTTCTATTACGAAGCAGGCTGAGAAAACCATAAGGAGCAAGCCAGTAAAGAGCAGCACCCCTCCATAGCCTCCGTATCCGCTCCTGTTTCCAGGATCCTGCCATCTGAATTCTTGTCCTGACTTCCTTCAATGATGAACTCGAATAAGGAAGTTCAAGCCAAATTAAGCATTTCCTCCCCAACTTGTTTTACGTTGGTCATGACGTTTTGTCACAGCAACAGAAATGCTAACGCAAACAACTTTGTATCAGAAATGGGGGGGGGGGAGGTATTGCTGTGGCAGATCTGACCACACTGCCTTTGGAAGGATTGTGGAAGGACTTTGGAACTTTGAGCGAAAAAGACTTTTGGTATTAAGAGCTCAGTGGAATGTTCTGTAAGAGCTTGGCAGATAACACTGTTGAAAAAGGAGCAGCCAGTGGAGGCCTGGCTTGTGAAGTTTCAGGGGGAAGCAAAGATTCTACTGGGCCGTTTGTGCGGAGAATCTACGGTTCTGGTTAGCTGGAGCTTAAGAATTGGCTGTGATTATCAAAAGGCCATAACCGTTGCTTTGCTTGTCGGCCGGAACTACACAATTAGCAGTGATTAGAGCAGACGAGCATCACTGAGGCTGCCTCTTCTGGGAAGTGTTTCTTCAGAGCCAGGACATTTACCTCATATTATTTTACTTGGAAAAATTTCAAGGTCAGCTATAATTTTACTTAGAACCAGAGGATTGCTTGATAACAAAGAAATTCATGCAAGTGAGAAACGCTGAGAGCAGGAGAAATAGTTTTCCCCATGGAAGCACACACCAGTTAGTTACCCAATACCCAACAGTCAGCTGTGAAGACATCCTTACAGTAACATCATGCAGACTGAGCAGATTATATTTGGGAATGGGTATGCATAAAGTTTGTAACAATAATTATTGACAAAAGAGCCCATGCATTTAAAAGGGAGCAAGGACGACTGTATGGGAAGGTTTAGAGGAAGGAAACAAAAGTGAGAGATGTAATTACATATCACAAAAGTTTAAAGAAAGAAGGGAAAGTCCTCTTATGATTATCTGTATCAAAGATGCATCTAGAAAACTGTTTTGTCTCATGTAGTAGCTCAGTTTGGGGACTGGAAGAGTTTAATTTTAGTCTGCTCAAGATCATCTTGAGAGTGACTTCTGAGATGTTCAGTTTTGCTCTCTCTTGCTTTCATCGTTGGCTCTTTCTTTTCATTTTGTTATTCTGCAATATTTGCAAGAATGTATACTGAGAAAAGCTATACTGAGAGTAGCTGAGCAATTAGTATGATATCAATATAAAGTCTACAGTGGGTCTTAATGGAAGCAGTATGTTTATATCTCTGTAACGATCCATTCTGAGAAGGCTCCATCCTTTATGCTGGCAGCTCCCTGTAAGTTCAGTCTGGTGTTTCTGGATTCCTGCCTTGCATCTTGTAGATAAGGAATAGCCATCCACTCAGGCCCTGCAGAGTTGAACCTCTGAGTGCTTGAACTACCACCATCCACTTTTGGCCTGAATTCCAAAGCTCTTTCATTTCAAACAGTTAGATAGCCCATCAACAGTGCCAAGTATACAAAACACAGACCTACCTGCACAGTCTCAGATTCTGCAATTATCTTGAAAAGACTACAAAGGTTAACTTATCATAAAATTGTTGTCAGTTGATGCGAGACCAAAATTTTTCTTTCCTTGGCTTCATCTGGTCAACTGATGGACATAAATGTCCCAAATTTGCTCCAGGTTTCATCAAGATTAGAGGGTTGACGTCAGGACTTCTATACCAAATAGATGTAGGCTTGTTCAGCCTTCACTTTCACACAGGAGTATTTCTGAGCTATAACATACACCAGGTACTGCTTTGGATGAAGGAAGTTAAGTAGTGCCCAAACCAAGCATGGCACCTGTCCCCACAAAGCCCGTTACTCTGTGATGAAGCTATCAAATCTAAAGTACAGTAATGATACAGACAGGAAATTAATAAGCAAGTAAAAGCAGACGGGAATGTCAAGACTGGATCATATTATTACGGAGGACCATTACTGTATCAGAATTTGAAGCAAGTTTTCCTAAGGAAGGGGTATTCATTTTGCAGAATGTTTAAAACATGATTTTTTTTCTAATCCAGTAAAATAAGGAAGTGTCAGGATGAAAATGTGGAAAATGTTTGGCTCATGTCTGTCTTTGGAAGAGATAAAGAAAGTTAATTTTCAGACAACCACCTCTAAATAAAACTTCTGAAGGCCAAAATACTGTCTAGAAAACAAATGCATTTGGAAATGCTTGCGTTTGTTGTGCCAGAGATACACGCAAAAGAAATATACCAGTCAAATAAAAAAAAAAACTCAAAAATGGAATGGGAAACATAAGAGAGGAGGTTAATATGGAAATTCTGCAGGGAAGGTCAGAGTGGGGATTTAAAGCATTCTCAGCCATTCCTACCTGTGGCTTTATTTAGCCATATCTCTATTGGCTGGCTATATTAGTGTACGCTGCTGAGGAAGTGAGGGAGATTATCCCCACTATATATATTGCTATTGCTGTCCTGGTACCACTTCTGTATCCCTTTTTGGTTCCTTTTACCACATAGGATTTTCAACATTTGTCTTTAAATACACCTGATGTTAATTGTGAAAATATAATTTGCAAGTATACAAAAAAATTGGTACAATAATAAATACATGGTATACAGGTAGTTGAGACAAGAAACCATGATGTCTGTTCTTCAGCATAAATCTTAGATTGATTGAAAACATTGGATAAATCAAATAGGTTAAAGAGCTGTCCCAGCGCACTAAATGCAACGGAACGCAGGTGCCTCGAGGTGCCTTCCTCCAGGGCGGTTAATCAATCTGTGGCTGTAGGCTCCGCTGAGCCAGAATGATATACAGCTCAGCATCTATGATAACGCTGCCGAAAACCAGCCAGAGAGATCTCCAGAGAAACTTGGAAGACGCTAAAGGGTCAGTGTGGCCTAGAGCAAGCATGTCAGCCCGCTGTGAACTCTCCAAGAGCGTTCCCATATTTCTCCCCAGTTGTGCTTTCAAGTCTAATAAATGGAACAAATGGTTGAGATGTTCGCATCCGTCGCTTGAAAACGCCCGGCCTGTGTTTTCCTTTTGGAAACCTCAAAGCTTTGGCAAGCAGGCGCCAGCGAATAAGGGCGGAGGTCGCTGCTACATGCTGGAAACAGTAGAGTCTGAAAGAGGGCTGCCCACTGGCAATGGGAGCCAAATGGTAAGGTCATGGGGAAAAAGAGCTGGAAGTTACTTAGAAGTACCTGCCCCAGAAACCAGTGTCCAGTGTTTTTCAGAAAATGGCCTTGGGTGTCCCCTTCTCGAGCAAGAACCCTTCTCTGCACTAGTCTGATATAGTTCAATGCAGCGATTGCTAGGAATTCTGGTGGTACAAAATGTATCCTTGCCTCATTGTTTTCTTTCCTTCTTCATTTTTAATTCTATAACTATCTGAAGACGTTTTTGGCAGTCTTTAAAAATTATCTTCCACCAGACAAGTCACGTGCCTTTCTTGGTTTCCTAGGCTCTTCCTGTTACTTACAAATTGCGACATGAGACCTTCTTGGTTGGCATTTCTTGGTCTACCAAAAGATAAATTCAACGTAAGTCAAGTGATTGAGTCAGACAAGGAGAGAAATTTGCTCGCCATGAGCTGGCAAATGTAGCGTTGGTTTCGGTAACACCTGGAAGCTAAGTAATGGGTGTTCACAGGACATTGGAACTTACCTCACCCCTTTCCAACCAGTGAGGTCAGTGGAATAAAAGTTGTTGTCCACATGTCACAGATGAGGAAACTGAGACTCAGGAAGACGGGGTTAAGAAGAAAAGCAGTAATATTGGGAATGAAAGGTCAAGCTTCCAGATCCAGCACCTACTTCTTCTCCATTACTCAACACTTCAACGCCATCTCTTTCTCCTTCTTTCAGAGCTACACAGACTTGTCATCTGAAAGGAGAATTGGGAAGGGAAGGAGCCAGTTGTCAAGGAGAACGGGGGAGGGGCGAACTGAGAACAAAGCGGTCCATGGGACATGGTGATTCAGAACTTGGCCACCACTGTGGTTCATCTGGTGCACAAACTGATTATGTGGAAGAGACCTGGAAAAAACTCAGTCAGACTCAGCACAGTGAGCAGTCTTCTGTGTACTTTGCATCCCAAGAGACTTCTGTGACACATCTGTGCTGAGATCTGCCACATATATTCATTCCAGAGCTTACAGCCTACATTAGTATTGGAAATGGCAAGCCTCAGACTTCTACGTGCCCTAATCATAAAATGGTGCCTCCTTCTTATATTTGCTTCAATATATGCTCCCGCTTACAAGTGATATGGATAATCTTCCTTTTTAATTGCAGAGATGGACCTGGCAATTATAAATCCATTGAAATAGGACAAAATAATAAAGTCTCTCTCTGACTTTGTTTCAAGATTAACAAAAGGTATTCATGTTGGAGTTCACAAATAAGAATTCAGGTGGCCATAGATGGTTCAAAGCCCAGTTTGTTATGTTGGTAGACAAGAAGATCCTTGACTTGAAAGCAACCAGTAACCTTGCCATTTTGGTACCCTAAGCAGCAAAGGTCAGTTAAACACTACTCACACTGCAATCTGACTTATAAGTTTATGCTACGTTTTTATTTTGTTTTGTGCACAAACGGGACCTTAAACTGGGAAGCCAAAAGTGGTTAATATCTACGTATGGCTCGAGCTGAAGAGAAATAAAAAACAAAAAAAAAAAACGCCAAGCCAGCGAGAGCTTGAGGACTGTGGGTCAGGAGCTCACTCTCAACGTTGGGCTACAAGAACAGGGTTTCAGCTGCACTGCCTGGCTTTAAAAGAAACATTAATTACCCAGAAACCCTAAATCGAATTTTATGGCACGATGTTCTTGTAGCACTGTTAGGACACACAGAGGCCATTTATTATCGAGACAAAGACCGTTACTCTATCAGACCGGAAATTACACAACCCCTTCGAATGTAAGTCAAATTTTCAAAATAGCCAACTTATCTTTTCTCTAATAAAACATAAGAATCTGGTAAAAACAAGTCTTCATTTTAAAAGCACATTAGTGCCTCAGATGCCGTGATTTTGAGCATATGGTGGTGAGAAGCCATGAGCTCTGGGACAAGACCTGTCTTCTTCATCCTAGAAAGTAAGGCTTTGTCTTCCAATTTATAAATGAACATTTTATTGAAATGCATCATGCTCATGGAAAAGCACATTAAACTTAGGCCTACCAAAAGTACGTTTCATAAATTGCTGCACAGAGAACACAATCAAAGTAGTCACTGAGGAATACAAGACATGAAGTAACAAGGACATCCCAGAGGTGTCCTTTTGCCACCCACCCCCATCACTCTCCTGTTCTCCCTTCTACAGATTACGACTTTTCAGCCTTCTAATACCAGGAATCACAGCCATCTTGTATTTTCCTTTGTGTTAAAGGAATCCCACAGTACATTTTGGATTATTAGGGGTTTGGCTCTTTCCCCTAAGTTTCTGTGACATTCACTAATATGTTGTAGATAGCACACTTTTTTTTTTTTGGTTTTTGTGTGTGTCCATTATATTATTATACTATCAGTTTGCCAAGGAAAACAGAGCTTTTCCTCTAGTTTAAATAAGAGCGTTCTTTCAAAGCCAGTATGATGGACTAAGGCCTAGGAATGTAGATTCAGGTGCCATAGAGTAGCATGTACCACTGCAGGGCAGAGATGGGACCTGTTAGGTCTTACCCGCAGAGAAAGGCAGAAAAAAATGCATTTACAAAACAGAGATGGGGACGGCTAGTACACAGCTGCTGTGCAGAGCAGAGAAATTTCTCCTATTGATTTCAAATGTCATCTTGTGGCACTCTTGACTTTGGGGTTGGTAGAAATGAGAAATCAAGTCTGCTTATCGTAACGGGATGCTTTAAGATTACCCTAGCTGTCGTGAAGAGCAGTGAGATCTTAGCAGACGTTGAAAATAAATGATCTTTACAAAAGACTGCAAGCGTAGCCCCAAACGACTTTGGCACGGAGTCTACCGCATTCCATCCCTCCTGAGTCACTAGGCTATAGTCAGTCCGTGTGCATGTTCTTCAATACAGATGTGGCTTTCTCAGAAACTTTAGTTCATAATTCAGTTATGCTTCCCCTGGCCCCAAAGTACAACTTGTTTTGCTGATTGTGAATAATGCTGGGTGTCCCTTTATTGATATATTCTTGCCTGGTATAGCCCTAAAAGAGAGTCTCTGGGATTGTAGGACATATACATTTTCAAATATCGAAAAATTTCTTAGGTTAATTTTTAAGTTCATCACTATTCTAGTTGCCTGAACTTTTCTTCCATTTAAAATTGTCACTTTTTAATTTTTTTTTATTTTATTGATTTTTATTGAGCTCTACAATTTTCCCTGCTCCCCTCTCTGCCTCTCCTCTCCCCTTCAACCCTCCCACAAGGTCCCCATGCTTCCAATTTACTCCGGAGATCTGTCTTTTTCTACTTCCTATGTAGATTAGATCTATTTATGTCCCTTTTAGTGTTCTCATTGTTGTCTGAGTTCTCTGGGATTGTGATTTGTAGGAAAATGGATGTAGCTAGAAAACATTATTTTGAGTGAGGTAACCCAGACACAGAAAGACAATTATTACATGTATTCATTCATAAGTAGTTTTCAAACATAAAACAAAGAAAACCAATGCACTTTTTAAATTTTTTTTTTTAAATAATTTTTTTTATTAAGAAAAGAAGAAAAAAAAACATAAACAAAAAACAAGTTTCCACCTCCTCCCAGCCTCCCATTTCCCTCCCCCTCCTCCCACCCTTCTCCCCCTCCTCCCACCCTTCTACCCCTCCCCCCACTCCTCTCCCCCTCCCTCTCCAGTCCACAGAGCAGTCCAGGTTCCCTGCCCTGTGGTAAGTCCTAGGTCCTCCCCCCTCCGTCCATATCTAGGAAGGTGAACATCCAAACTGGCTAGGCTTCCACAAAGCCAGCACATTAAGTAGGATCAAAACCCCGTGCCATTGTCCTTGGCGTCTCATCAGCCCTCATTGTTCGCCATGTTCAGAGAGTCCAGTTTTATCCCATGCTTTTTCGGTCACAGTCCAGCTGGCCTTGGTGAGCTCCCAGTAGATCAGCTCCACTGTCTCAGTGGGTGGGTGCACGCCTCGTGGTCCCGACTTCTTTGCTCATGTTCTCCCTCCTTCTGCTCCTCATTGGGACCTTGGGAGCTCAGTCCAGTGCTCCAGTGTGGGTCTCTGTCTCTGTCTCCATCCATCACCAGATGAAGGTTCTATGATGATATGCAAGATATTCGTCAGAATTGCTCTCGGATAGGGTCATTTCAGGTTCCCAATCCTCAGCTACCCAAGGAACTAACTGGGAACCTCATGTTGGGCACTTGGGAGCCCCTCTAGGGTCAAATCTCTTGCTCACCCTAAAGTGGTTCCCTTAACTAAGAATTGTGGTTCCGTGCTCCCCTATCCACCTTTCCTTTATCCCAATTCTCCTGATTCCCCAAATCCCCCCTCCTTCCCTTCTACCTTTTCTCTCCCCATCTCCCCTTACCCCCATCCCACCCCACCCCCAAGATCCTAATTTTCTCCCCGGCAATTGGGTCTACTTCCCTTAGCCAAGAGGATAACTATGTTTTTCCTTGGGTTCACCTTCTTACTTAGCTTCTTTAGGTTCACCTATTGTAGACTCCGTGGCGCTAATTTATGGCTAGAAACCAATTATGAGCGAGTACATCCCATGTTCATCTTTTTGGGTCTGGGACACCTCACTCAGGATAGTGTTTTCTATTTCCATCCATTTGCCTGCAAAATTCGAGAAGTCATTGTTTTTTACCGCAGCATAGTACTCTAGCGTGTATATATTCCATACTTTCTTCATCCATTCTTCCATTGAAGGGCATCTAGGTTGTTTCCAGGTTCTGGCTATTACAAATAATACTGCTATGAACATAGTTGAACAAATGCTTTTGTCATATGATAGAGCATCTCTTGGGTATATTCCCAGGAGTGGTATTGCTGGGTCCAGGGGTAAGTTGATCCCGAATTTCCTGAGAAACCGAAACACTGACTTCCACAGTGGTTGCACAAGATGGCATTCCCACCAGCAATGGATGAGGGTACCCGTTCCTCCACAGCCTCTCCAGCAAAGGTTATCCTTGGTGTTTTTGACTTTAGCCATTCTGACAGGTGTAAGATGATATCTCAAAGTTGTTTTGATTTGCATTTCCCTGATTGCTAAGGAAGTTGAGCACGACTTTAAGTGTCTTTTGGCCATTTGAACTTCCTCTGCTGAGAATTCTCTGTTCAGATCAGTGCCCCATTTTTTAATTGGGTTAATTAGCATTTTAAAGTCTAGTTTCTTGAGTTCCTTATATATTTTGGAGATCAGACCTTTGTCTGTTGTGGGGTTGATGAAGATCTTCTCCCAATCAGTAGGTTGCCTTTGTGTCTTATTGACTATGTCCTTTGCTTTACAGAAGCTTCTCAGTTTAAGTAGGTCCCATTTATTCAATGTTGCCCTTAATGTCTGTGCTTCTGGGGTTATACATAGGAAGCGATCTCCTGTGCCCAGCTCCTGTAGGGTACTTCCCACTTTCTCTTCTATCAGGTTCAGTGTGTTCGGGCTGATATTGAGGTCTTTAATCCATTTGGACTTGAGTTTTGTGCACGGTGATAGATAAGGGTCTATTTTCATTCTTCTACAAGATGACATCCAGTTGTGCCAGCACCATTTGTTGAAGATGCTTTCTTTCTTCCATTTTATACTTTTAGCTCCTTTATCGAAAATCAGGTGTTCATAGGTTTGTGGGATAAAATCCGGGTCTTCTATACGATTCCATTGGTCGACTTCTCTGTTTTTATGCCAGTACCACACTGTTTTCATTACTGTAGCTCTGTAATAGAGTTTGAAGTCAGGGATGGTAATGCCTCCAGAAGATCCTTTATTGTATAGGATTGTTTTGGCTATCCTGGGTTTTTTGTTTTTCCATATAAAGTTGATTATTGTCCTCTCCAGATCTGTGAAGAATTTTGATGGGATCTTGATGGGGATTGCATTGAATCTATAAATAGCCTTTGGTAGAATTGCCATTTTTACTATGTTGATCCTACCAATCCAAGAGCAAGGGAGGTCCATCCATTTTTTGGTATCCTCTTCAATTTCTTTCTTCAATGCCTTAAAGTTCTTGTCAAATAGATCTTTCACTTCCTTGGTTAGATGTACCCCAAGATATTTTATGCTGTTTTTGGCTATTGTGAATGGTGAAGCTTCTCTGATTTCCCTCTCTGCTTCCATATCCTTTGTGTATAAGAGGGCGACTGATTTTTTGGAGTTGGTCTTGTATCCTGCCACATTACTAAAGCTGTTTATCAGCTGTAGGAGTTCTTTGGTGGAGTTTTTGGGGTCGCTTATGTACACTATCATATCATCTGCAAATAACGAAAGTTTAACTTCTTCCTTTCCAATTCGAATCCCCTTGATTCCATTATGTTGTCTTATTGCTATTGCTAGAACTTCAAGCACTATATTGAAGAGGTATGGGGAGAGTGGACAGCCTTGTCGTGTTCCTGAGTTAAGTGGGATGGCTTTGAGTTTCTCTCCGTTTAATTTGATGTTAGCTGTCGGCTTGCTGTATATAGCTTTTATTATATTTAGGTATGACCCTTGTATCCCTAATCTCTCCAAGACTTTTAACATAAATGGATGTTGAATTTTGTCAAATGCTTTTTCAGCATCTAATGAAATGATCATATGGTTTTTTTCTTTCAGTTTATTTATATGCTGGATTACATTGATAGATTTTCGTATGTTGAACCAGCCCTGCATCTCAGGAATGAAGCCTACTTGATCATAATGGATAATTTTTCGGATGTGTTCTTGGATTCGATTTGCCAGTATTTTGTTGAGGATTTTTGCGTCGATATTCATGAGTGAGATTGGCCTGTAGTTCTCTTTCCTGGTTGAGTCTTTGAGTGGTTTTGGTATCAGAGTAATTGTGGCTTCATAAAAGGAGTTTGGTAATGACCCTTCTGTTTCTATCTTGTGGAATACATTAAGGAGTATAGGTATTAGATCTTCTTGGAAGATCTGGTAGAATTCCGCATTGAAACCATCTGGTCCTGGGCTTTTTTTGGTAGGGAGGTTTTTGATAACCTCTTCTAATTCTTCGCGACTAACAGGTCTATTTAGATTGTTCACCAGGTCCTGATTTAACTTTGGTATATGATATTTATCTAAAAAAGTATCCATTTCCTTTACATTTTCCAATTTTGTGGCATATAGGCTTTTGTAGTAAGATCTAATGATTCTCTGAATTTCCTCTGTGTCTGTGGTTATGTCCCCCTTTTCATTTCTGATCTTATTAATTTGCAAATTCTCTCTCTGCCGTTTGATTAGCTTGGATAGTGGTTTGTCAATCTTGTTGATTTTCTCCAGGAACCAGCTTTTTGTTTCATTGATTTTTTGTATTATTTTCTGTGTTTCTATTTTGTTGATTTCAGCCCTCAGTTTGATTATTTCCAGTCTTCTACTCCTCCTAGGTGAGTCTGCTTCTTTTTTTTCTAGAGCTTTCAGGTGGGCTGTTAAGTCTCCAATGTGAGCTTTCTCTGTTTTCTTTAAGTGGGCACTTAGTGCTATGAACTTTCCTCTTAGGACTGCTTTCATAGTGTCCCATAAGTTTGAGTATGTTGTTTCTTTATTTTCATTGAATTCCAGGAAGACTTTAATTTCTTTCTTTATTTCTTCCTTAATCCAGCTATGGTTCAATAGTTGACTGTTCAGTTTCCATGACTTTGTATGCTTTCTGGGGGTAGTATTATTGTTGAATTCTAACTTTAATCCATGGTGATCTGATAAGACACAGGTGGTTACTAATATTTTTTTGTAATTGTGAATGTTTGCTTTGTTACCGACTATGTGGTCGATTTTCGAGAAGGTTCCATGAACTGCAGAGAAGAAGGTATATTCTTTCCTATTTGGATGGAATGTTCTATAGATGTCTGTTAAGTCCATTTGATTCATTACCTCCACTAATTCTCTTATTTCTCTGTTAGGTTCCTGTCTGATTGACCTGTCCATTGGTGAGAGAGGAGTGTTGAAGTCTCCTACTATTAGTGTGTGCGGTTTGATGGCTGCCTTGAATTTTAGCAATGTTTCTTTTATGTACGTGGGTGCTTTTATATTAGGGGCATAGATGTTCAGGATTGAGACTTCATCCTGATGAACTGTTCCTGTTATGAGTATAAAATGCCCCTCTCCATCTCTTCTGATTGATTTAAGTTTAAAGTCAACTTTGTTAGAGATTAGTATGGCCACACCTGCCTGTTTCTTAGGTCCATTTGCTTGATAGGCCTTTTCCCAGCCCTTTACTCTGAGTAGGTGCCTGTCTTTGTGGTTGAGGTGTGTTTCTTGTAAACAGCAGAATGTTGGATCCTGTTTTCTTATCCAATCTCTTAGCCTGTGCCTTTTTATAGGTGAGTTGAGTCCATTGACATTAAGTGATATTAATGACCAGTGGTTGTTAACTCCGGTCATTTTTTTTTAGTCGTAGAGTTTGTGTGTTTCCCTTCTTTGTTTTGTGTTGGTGAAGGGTCTCTAGATGTCTGAGTTATTGTGGTCATTGTTGGACTCCTTGGTTAGTGATTTTCCTTCAATTACTTTCTGTAAGGCTGGATTTGTGGCTGCGTATTGTTTAAATTTGTTTTTATCCTGGAAAATTTTATTTTCTCCATTTATAGTGAATGAAAGCTTGGCTGGGTATAGTAATCTGGGCTTGCACCCATGGTCTCTCAGTTTCTGCAGTACATCTATCCAGGACCTTCTGGCTTTCATGGTTTCCATGGAGAAGTCAGGTGTAAGTCTGATAGGTTTACCTTTATAAGTAATTTGGCCTTTTTCCTTTGCAGCTCTTAATATTCTTTCCTTATTCTGTATGCTTTGTGTTTTGATAATTATATGGCGAGGGGATGTTTTTTTTTGATCCAGCCTATTCGGTGTTCTGTATGCTTCTTGCACCTTCATAGGAAAATCTTTCCTTAGGTTGGGAAAGTTTTCTTCTATAATTTTATTAAATAGATTTTCTGGACCATTGAGCTGCCCTTCTTCTCCTTCTTCTACTCCTATTATTCTTAGGTTTGGTCTCTTTATTGTGTCCCATATTTCCTGAATGTTTTGTGATGAGAGTTTGTTGGACTTGCTGTTTTCTTTGATCAGTGTGTTTATTTTCTCTATGGTATCTTCAGAATCCGAGAGTCTTTCTTCTATCTCTTGTATTCTGCTGGTTATGCTTGTTTCTGTAGTCTCTATTCGTTTACCTAGATTTTCCATGTCCAGACGGCCCTCTGTTTGTGTTTTCTTCTTTGCCTCCATTTCAGTTTTCAGGTCTTGAACTGTTTCCATTATCTGTTTGATTGTTTTTCCCTGGTTTTCTAGGGTATCATTCACTGATTTATTCAATTCTTCAAACTTTCTGTTATATTTCTCATCCATTTCTATAAGGGCGTTTTTTACATGCTGTTTAAGGGTGTCAATCACTTTCATGAAGTCAATCTTTTCTCCTTCCTCTTGATTAAGGGGTTCTTGTCCTCCCGTTGTGGGGTCGCTTGTTTCTGGTAGCTTCATGTTGCTTTTCAGCTTGTTGGGCGAATTCTTGCCTTGACGTCGGCCCATCTCTTCTTCCAAATGCTCCCTATGGATCTTCTTTTACCGGATTAGGTCTCCTTGCCTACCAAACGCTGTCTCTCCCCAATGTTGGCTCTCCCAATGCTGGGTCTCCTGGCGCCGAAAGATCAGGCCTCCGTGCTGGTTGGGCAGCTCGCAGACAAAGCGCCTACCCCGCTTGGTGCAGGCAGGCCACAGAAACAAGGGAACTGCTGCCCCCCGGGAGCCCCGGGTACTCGGACTCAGCGCCCAGATAGGCTGGGCTGGGCGATGCCACGCGCCAAAAGAGGGCAGTGGGGGCGAAGTGGGGAGGGCTCTGGACGGAAGCTGGGTGGGCCAGGAAGAAAGAGGCAGCACCCGGGGAGTAGAGGCCCTGCAGAGAGCCCAAGCAGGACAGGGGGCCAAGAAACCCCCGAGCTCCCCGTCCCAGGCTGGCGCCGTGGGCCAGAAACTCACCCCAATGCTGGGTCTCCTGGCGCCGAAAGATCAGGCCTCCATGCTGGTTGGGCAGCTCGCAGACAAAGCGCCTACCCCGCTTGGTGCAGGCAGGCCACAGAAACAAAGGAACTGCTGCCCGCCCGGGAGCCCCGGGTACTCGGACCCAGCGCCCAGATAGGCTGCGCTGGGCGATGCCACGCGCCAAAAGAGGGTAGTGGGGGCGAAGTGGGGAGGGCTCTGGACGGAAGCTGGGTGGGCCAGGAAGAAAGAGGCAGCAGCGAGCCCAAGCAGGACAGGGGGCCAAGAAACCCCCGGGCTCCCCGTCCCAGGCTGGCGCCGTGGGCCAGAAACTCACCCCAATGCTGGGTCTCCTGGCGCCGAAAGATCAGGCCTCCGTGCTGGTTGGGCAGCTCGCAGACAAAGCGCCTACCCCGCTTGGTGCAGGCAGGCCACAGAAACAAAGGAACTGCTGCCCGCCCGGGAGCCCCGGGTACTCGGACCCAGCGCCCAGATAGGCTGCGCTGGGCGATGCCACGCGCCAAAAAAAAAACCACTTTTTAAATTTTATGGTTTTATTTTGTACTAAATATTTTTTTTTGTTTTTTTTTTCGAGACAGGGTTTCTCTGCGGTTTTGGAGCCTGTCCTGGAACTAGCTCTTGTAGACCAGGCTGGTCTCGAACTTACAGAGATCCGCCTGCCTCTGCCTCCCGAGTGCTGGGATTAAAGACGTGCGCCACCACCGCCCGGCTATACTAAATATTTTTGTTCAAATGTTTATAAGTGGTATAGAAATCTTTAATTCTGTAGTCTGTTTCAACCTTTCTCCGCACTTTGGTAAATTTTTGCTTTTTATTCCTTAATTTTACTTTAGAGTTCTTTGACCTGAATTACTTCGAAGTACGTTGTTTGATTTCCAAATGTTGTCTTTATGGTGTTTAGTTTAATTCCATTATCCTTCTTGAAGCTGCTTTGTCTGATATCTTTCAGTGTGTTAGGTGTATTTCACAGCCTGTTTGCATCAATGGTCAAAGGATGCATGTTCTGCTGTTGTCTGTTGTCTATCTAAAAGTCAGGTACCTAAGGGTGTTTGGGTATTGAGTAGGTTATGTGTGTAGTTCTTGAGCCTACTGGCCGGCAAGATACTGATGAAGGGATGCTGAAGTCTTGAGTGTGATGGCAGATGTGTCTGCTTCTCTCTTCCATTCTATAAGTTTGCCTTTGATATTGTAATTGTGTGACACTAACGTGATCGTCAACCTAGATGTATCAAGGGTCATAAAAAGCATTAATCATTTCTGGTGATGATGACACATTTGATTTCTATTGTTTTCTTTTTGATTCTCTTTTAGTTTTGCTACTTCATTGTCTGTGTTATCCTTCTATTCTGGCATGTTGCCTATTTTTTTCTGTTAGTGGATTTAGCATTTCAACCTTAGTTTACTAAAATTTGCTGAGTACAATTCTAACAACTGCATTATATTTCAGTATGCATTCATGATTACATAATTTGCTTCCTCAAATTCTTTCTTGCCTTTTGAAATGTCTTATTAACTTTAATGAGACTCAGATATGTTTTTCAGGTAACAGGAATTGAGAGAAATCATCCTACGGAGTCATGTATATTCAAGTTATCCAAGCAGGTTTGTTTGCTTCAGATTTTTCCAGCATCTTCACTCTGGCCCCTTCTGACTTTATGCTGTTCTAAATACTCCCCTCCCGAGTTCAGTGTCTTACACTCTCCCCTCAGTAATTACTATTATTAGTCTGCATCCATAGGGGCTCAATAATGAGGTGTGAACGAGGACCCTGTTCTCTAATCTTCAGATTAAATCACAAGCAAATCAGGTGTGTAACTTTCAGAATTCTTTTTCCACTGATGCTCATTTTCTTCTTTATCCCCGTTGTTCTCTTTATCACAGCATTCCTGGGTCATTTCTTGCTTTCTCTAGAGAGAATAGACCTTGGCAAACTGTTATCTTGGAGGCCTTAACTGTGGAGAAGACTCAGACAGCATTTCCTATTGATCACCTTGCCCCTTGCCTTTGCAGATACAAGAGATTTCTCTCATATGTTCACAATGAGGATTACATTGGCTTCATGGGTGTAAAGACAAAAATGGGTAGGTACCCATTTCATGCTATTTCACAACTAGCCTCTAGAAGTAGCCATTTAAGTCTTCCAACTAGATTATGGTTCCTGTGCTATATGCTTCAGGTAATCAGGCCTTGATTATGGATTTGCCTGTATCACTTTAAGTGGGTTTCTCTCAAACTTAGGAATACATAAAGTATATGAACATTTGAAAAGGATGTTTATTCTGTCATTTTCAGATGTAGCTTTTCATATTCATTTTGAGTCAAAATTATTGAAAGTTGCTCGAATAATCATTAAAGCTATTCTTTTCAAGAACATAAGATATACTAAGTTATATTAATATGTTAGAGATAACATGGAAATGAAATGAGTGTAGGTTTGTTTTCTGAAACTTTCTGTTTCATTTGCCCCTTTAATATTATTTTGTATCTCAAACACCAGTTGTAATGTATTTCAGTCACAATTTTGTCAATGTAAATATTTTATCTCAATAATTCTAAAATCCATGGCAACTGTGACTGAAGGGAAATTTGTGTTGCTAACTCTGGGAAAATCTGTGGATTTCTAACTACTAGGTAATAGATATTCTTCTTTCCTTAGGCCTATTCCATGGTTTACACGTGTGCTGGACAAACATAAGTTATAAAATATTTAATAATAACATAGCTTCCTTAGTCTGCTTAAAACCAGACAATCCAGTCTGACTTGACCACTAACAGTAAGGCCCAGAAAGGATTGTTTGATGCTTAATTTAAAATATATTTATACTTATATTTTTTGTAAATTATGCATGAGGTTTATGCTTACATTTTATAGAGAAGATTCTTATTTTTATTTCTTTATTTTTTTAATCTTCAAGTTACCTAAACTCTGATATTTTGCAGTTGTTCCCATGTTTGGTTTCCATTATCTACAGTCTTACATGTAATTTCTAGTATTACCACAAAATGGTTGGCCAGGACCTATCCCTTCTTATCCATATATTGAACTTTCCTAGATCCTCATTGGTTATCCTGAGTCCCTGTTATTTTATACCACTCAGAGATGGCATTGAGTCACCTTCCACTTTTTATGTTATCTTGAGAGTTTTGCTGAAAGATTTGTACAGATGGGCTTTCCATCACTTCCTGACATTATTGATTTTCCAGGAAAGAAAACAGTAGTCTAGGTGCCTATTTGGTCCACTCCCGCAGACACATTGAAAAATAGATCTTATTTAAGAGTGCTGCAGACACCGAGTCCATGACTACTACCTAAAGAAGAAAAATATACTTTGGCGTTCAGACAGAGCTCATAGAGAATGTAGCCAATCTCACCCTAGTTACAAAATGGATTCTCTCCGAGGAGATAATTCAAATAAATCAGCAAGAGAAAGCAGAATTGTGTGCAGACTGAAGAGGAGTCTGTTTTAACGATCTTGACCATCGCAGGTGCGGGCCCTAAGTATTTCCGTCAAGCACTCTTTACTTAGGTTATAGCTTCTGTAATAAGACTTATTCATCCTATTGTTCCTTAGAGATGAAATAAAAGTAACCCACTTCACAATATAATGTTATATTATGTAAGTTCTCAAGGTTTTTGGGAAACAGGATATAAAAAAATCAATATTGAAATAAAATTATTGTAATAATCAAAACGTGATATGCATATTTTCTAAAGTGTAATTATATTTATGGTTTATGTTTATTGGATGTCGGTTCGTGTAATGAGAATGAAAGTAAATTTGGACACCTGGATATAGAAACAAAATATAAATTTTACTTTATTAAAGATTTTTATATAGCCAAAGATGAGCTGTACCCATTACACATTCGGTTGATTTAAATATGTGTCCCAGTAATCTTAGTTGGGACCAGGGAACCTGATATGTCTACTTTTTTATTCCAAGCATCATAATAAAGATGCATCTGAGGAGAAACATTTATTAAGAAATCATAATATACTTTAATATTAATTTTCTTCCCACTCCATAGTCTTTTCTTTTGCATAAGCCCTTTGCTTTTAAATACTATTTATTTTTGAAAATGCAATTTTATTACATTTCTCCCTTCCGTTTCCTCCCTCCAGATCCTCCCATGGACCACTCTACTCTATTTCTCAAGTTCGTGACCTCTCTCTTTTCTTTTCAGCTAATAGTTATTGCATTCATATAAGTATATGGATATGCACATCTAAATATAACTTGCTCAGTCTGTATAATGATATCTGTATGTATGTCTTTGGGGATGACCATTTTGAACTGGGCAGCCAATTGGTGTTTGCTTTTTCTCTAGGGAAGACCACTTCTTCAGTTCCAAGCTTTCCTCGCCTGCCTATAGTATATTGTATAGGCTAAGAACTCATTCCCCATTCAGTCTTACATGTCCTTTGCTTTTGAAACCCAGTAAATCTGTAAATACACATTTCCAGCCTGTGTGTGCACAATACTGCAACATCTTGAGCAATTCCAATGATGACTGAAAAGGTCTGCATTGAGTTCATCTTCATTTTCTGTTTGTTTCATCAATTTCCCAGTTGACTTCGACACTGGCATCTAATATTTTAGTTATGGTTTGATACTAACTTCAATACTGCTCTTCATCTGAATGACCACAGAAGCATACATACTGGATTTTATCACTCCTTCACTTAATTGCTCCATGTTAAGATCACTTCAGGCCTTATTTACAGATGTCACTTTCCCTTTCCGTGCCTTATCTGATGTGCACTCACCTTCCTCAAACCCAGCTCAGCATTTTGAGAAGCAAATCGCTCTCCACAACTCTCTTCTTAGCATTTGTCGTGGTTTTCATGTTCACATGCTTTACTTTCACGCAGCTGTCCTTCATTGTACTTTCCCCGGGACAATTTATACACTTAACCAATATGCAACGTACAAAATCAAATTCTCATTCTCCAATCAATCTCTGGACTAGTATAAACATCAAGCCACTTGGTGGTGACCCTAATCTGGGCTTCCAATACTGTATATTTCTAGTCATATGTTACTCTCCATTTCTGTAGTATCTATGTTGCAAGCCTTCCAATCTTCCCAGGTTCTACCACATTCTTAGTGTGTGTTTTGACTACATCCTCATAAACAACTAAAAGACAATATCATTACTATTACTAAAATCTAACTCATAATGTGTGTTGTCTGCACTAGCAAGCAATGAGGAGATATCATTTTTTTTTTTTTTGGCAGAGTCTCAAGATTTTTGAGGTGATCTTGACAATGTGAAACCATGATTTTTACCTCTGTGGAGTTTAGGCAACTTTTTCCTACCTTACAATCTAGAATTTACCTCTCTGAGAACTCAAAATAAGCAAGAATTACAAATGACTACTGAAGTCAGAGTCAACTAACATTTGAACATCTGTAGGGATAACTCACTTTACTATGCCTCATAAAGAGTCAACCCTTGTGTACGGGTAATTTATCAGTTCCTATGTTCTTAGTCATGTAATTCATAAGGAATTATTTGAGCCTATAAATACTTCTCTGATTATCTATGTTTGTGGCAACCCACAAAATATTACTTCATCATGTATTTCATGAAGATCATTACATTCTTTAGTGAACAATCTATAAGAAAATAGAAATCTCATGATAATTACTAGCAACAATGTTTTCATAAACTTCCCAAATATCTGAAAATTGATTTCTTAATTTTCACATATATCAACAATTTATATACACAGTTTTCTGTTTTAAGATGAATGAAAAATCTCCAACTCTCAACAATATAGTGACCTGCACCTGCTATGCAAACATGGATGAGAAAAGGCTCCCAAGACCATATCCTAAATTGAAGAGCTTTGACTTTGTATACTCAATGATGGATGAGAAAAGGGAAGTCAGTTTTCTTCAGAGTCAAGCCCCAATAAGTGTCCCAAGCCTAAGTCATCAATCCCAAACCGATATATGTATAATAATTATAGAAATGGAAAAAACTCACAGGTATTTGAGAAGAGGATATGAGACACTGAAGGAATACATGGGTGAGGGGGCCAAATAGAAATGGTGTAAATATTGTGGACAAGAAACTCAAAAAGAAATGGTTCATACATTTAAAAAAGTTTCTAGAATGTCTCCAACCCAGCCAGAAGTGTCACTTCCTTTTCCAGTTCTAGCCTGGTGATTCTTCCTGATCCCCCATTCCAGATTTTACACAGTATGTTACACAGCTATATTACAGAAACATTGTAATAATAAATACAGTACTGGATCAGAAACAAACATGTAGACTAATGGAAAATTTTGATTACCCAAGCATGACTACTCATAATGTCATCCCCAAGATACCAAAACCATAAGATGGAGAAAAGAAAGCTTTTCTGCCATGGGACAATGGTCTGTACTCTGTCAATTCTATTTTAATAAAATGCTGCTTGGCCAGAAGCCAGGCAAGTATACGCAGGGCAACGAGAACAGGAAAATTCTGGGAAGAGGAAAGATTCAGTCTGCAGTTGTCAGCCAGACACAGAGGAAGCAAGATGTGACTGCCTTGCTTAAAAAGGTACCCACATGGCTAACCCAGACAAGAATTATGAGCTAATAGAAGTTCTAAGAGTTAATAAAAAGCCCAAGCTAATAGGGCAACCAGTTTATAATTAATGTAGACCTCTGTGTGATTCTTTGGGACTTAATGGCTAGGAAACTGGGTGGAACAGAAACCTTAGTCAACACTTTTCAACAAATCGTCCTTGAAAAGCTGAATTTTCACATGAAGAGAAATGAAAATAGACCCCAACCCGTCACCTTTTCAAATAAGTAACTACAAATGGATTAAACACCTAAATATAAAATTTGAAGTACAGAAAGTGCTAGAAGAAAACATAGGCAATGCCCTACACATATTAAAGGACCTTTGGAATAGAACCCATTTGCCTAAGACCTAAGTCCAATAATGGGTATTTGGGACTTTATAAAACTAAAAAGCTTCCACATAGTTAAAGGAACCATGCAGAGGAAGTCCATGAAGTGGAAAAGAATCTTTGCCAGCTATACATCTGATAGACAATTCGTATCCAGAATGTTTCAAGAACTCAAAAAGGAATGACTAAAAGATGTAAATTGATTTAAGATAACACCTGTACTGAGAGATCTGAAAGGGAGAAAAACTGGCTAAGATATATCTCAAAAAAAAAGTGTTCATGGTCCCTAGCAATTAGGGAAATGCAAATCAGACAGCCGATTTTCATCCTACTCCAGTCAGTATGACAAAGATCAGCAAAAGATCAGTTAGATGATGGAGGGGATGCAGGGAAAAGGGACCTTCATTCACTGTTGGTGGATTGCACAGTGGTATAGCCATTTCTGGAAATTCCTGTGATAAGCTCTTTAAAATTAAATCTTGCCTATAACCCAAATAGGTCACTCCTTTGCATACACCCAGGTGAATATATATCTGTTCCAGAGATAAGACAGATGCCAAAAGCCCTTGATCGCCACAGACACTTACATAATCATGTTCATTTGCTGCTTTACACAAGATAGACAGGAAAAAGAAATAACGTAAATGTCATTCATCCAATAAATGGATAATAAAAATATGGTTTATATACACTATAAAATGTTATTCAGCATTAAAGAAAATTAAATCACAAACTTCACAAGTATAAATGGATGGAGCTTAGCAAAAATTATATTGAGTGGCCGGGTGGTGGTGGCGCACACCTTTAATCCCAGCACTTGGGAGGCAGAGGCAGGCGGATCTCTGTTAGTTCGAGACCAGCCTGGTCTACAAGAGCTAGTTCCAGGACAGGCTCCAAAACCACAGAGAAACCCTGTCTCGAAAAACCAAAAATAAATAAATAAATAAATAATTATATTGAGTGAAGTAACCCAGACTCATAAAGACAAACATTGAATGTTCTCTCTCATCCTAAGTCCCTAGCTCCAAATCTTCAGATGTGAATTTATATTCTGAAGTAACTTTAGAAGCCCTAAAAAATGGTGAAAAGGGGACTATTGCTGGGGTAAGCTGTAGAAGAACAGCAGAAGGGGTGAAAGCAGGGTACAAGTGATCTGATTCCGGAAATAGGGAAAGGGGGCGGACTCTAATTATGGAGGGGAGAGGGAGATAAATAAAGAAGAAGGAGAAAAGAGGCCAAAATAATAGTAGGGATATCTAAACTAGTCACACTGAGCCATACTACTAACTACTTACCTAAAAAGTCTATAGTACAATAAGTTCATATAACTATACAAGCATAGTTAAAATAAAATTTTCTCATATGGACTGACAATGTTTCCTCCAAGAGGCAAAATCCACCTAATGAAGCCCTACAGCAAGGTGTGAAAAGTCCTATTTTGAGTTCTTTGTCAGGGCTGCCCCACCCCAAACAACAAGTTATTGATATTGCTTTTGGTTTGTCCCCTGAGGAGGAATGCAGCTCCTTTCTGATGTTAACAGCAATTGAGACACAGGGCTCAGGGATCTGTGAGCTTAAACTGACCTTAAAGCCTCCTCCCTGAGAAATAGCTTTCATTGGACCATTACTTGATTACACTATGGGTAGTGTAGTGGTGCTTATGCCCTGGTAGTAACCAGAAACTCTCTTATTGAACTTAAGATCTGCACAACAAGAAGAAACCTAGCCGACTACCTAGGGCTAGTGAAATCATGGATTTTGGAGGAGAATCTACACCTACCCCTCTACTAAACCAGCACAATCTCTAACTACATTCTAAATATTTGTTCTTACAGCTACAAATAAGTGTAGACCTCAACACTCATCAAAGAAACTTCTCTTTACAATAGAGGAAGAGCATTACAGAAAACGGTAGCAAATCAAAACGCAGAGTTGTGGAGCCCGGTTGGAATGGATGCAGGAATGGATGCATCCACAAAACTCCTGCACCTGAAGCTCAGGGAACATTGTGGAAGATGGGACAGGAAAGTTGTAAGGGTCAGAGCATTAGGACGTTTGCTGTGATGTCGTGTCTTCAAGGGATGTCAGAAGCTACACCCCAAAAACGTCTCACCACTGTGACTGCATAGACATCAGCTGAGCAAGGACATCAATAGATCGACCAAGTGGACAAAGGGAAAGACCGCATCTTGAACCCTACACAAATTACTGTAGAAGCCAATGATTGCTGATAGTGGGAGAATCAGTTTTCCACAAGGAAGAGCACACCGATAGGTTATCCAACACCAAGCTGTCAGTCATGGATCGTCCTCAGCTCACTTGGAGTTTCCATACCCCTTCCCTAGTTCTCTTATTTTCATTTTATCCTTAGAACTTTGAATCTCTATCATGTGCCAGTGCGTTCACTTCTTTTGAATATTCTTATGAAGAATGCATACCTTTGACATTACATTTTATCTAAATTAGACGAACATGTGGGTCTCTTTTGATGAACTTATCTGATGGAAAATTTGTAGTTGGCCGAATTTATTTTCATTACATTTTGGATTTCTCTGGACATGTAAAAACAATTTAAAGGATTGAACCAAACTTGTTTCTTGTAATTAAGAGCCATAGGGTAGCAATGGTCTCTGCCGGAAGTTTTAAATGTTTACAGAAACAGTAATGCCTATTGAGGTGGGAATATTAAGGCAAGCCTGGGGAACTCCTATAAAACAAGGAAGTTACCAGATCTATACAGACATTCTGTATAAGAATGTGACTCCTTCTTAACAGAACTGGCCACTAATCTCTTAGCTCTGTGTTTATTGAGTCTTTTCATCACTGACTGGAACTCACAGACTTCATTACCATTTAGAGTTGGTGAGTTGCAGTCCAGCCAGAGGTATGCGGTGAAACTCTGTCTTAAATATATTACTTTTTAAAATTTACAGACAGTTCTTGACTCATACTGAGTTGAAGAGTCATTAAATCTGAGAAAAAAGACATGCTCGATGCACTTAACCTACCAATCTCCATAGATCAGAAAGGCAGTGTTACAGGACACTGTCTAGAGAGGGTCCCCTTGGGATTGTGTGGCGGATGCTCCTACCTGAAAGACAGGCATTGAGATACTGTTATCACGGTGAGAAAAGTTGAAATTAAGGTCCCAAGTATAGAGTCTAACAAATTCATTTCATACTTATTCTCCAGTAAGTCCTTTCTTTGATGTGGCATCTCTTTTACGTAGAAGAATAACAAGAACCAATGAGGGAGGGAGGAGTACCTTAGACTTACACCCAGGGACTGAACACATAATTCAGCTTTAAATAGAGCATGTTTTGCCCTTGAAGAGAATCAGAGTTTGGTTCCCAGGACTCAAGTCCTGTCACTCAAAGCCAGCTGTCAATCCAGCTCTGGGGAACTCAGTGCTCTGAATTCCAGGGCACCTGCACTCACTTGCATACAGCATATTACTTTTTAAAATACCTTTTAAAATTGCAAATGAATTATTTAAATAAATATTACTTAAAATGCATTCTTATATCTAATATTAGTTTATATTTACATACAGATTAGAATACTTTATAGATCTCTGCAAATCAATATACAAAATATTAAATAATAAATGTATGTGTATGATGTATAAATTATAACTGTTTGGGATATATATATATATATATATAGTGTAGGCATTTACAAGTATCTATTTGAAAATATAGAGCAGATATGTAAATACATGAACTACAAGTCTCTTAGCTTAAACATCTCATGTCTTACTTGTCATATGTTTTTTGCTTTTTTGCACTTCCCCTTCAACATTTCAATTTGCTCTGGATTTTACCATGCAAAACTTTCCCTTGACTTTTCTTAGCCTGCCCCCATGTGATTAATGGGGTTCCTTTTATTTATGATGTCACAACAGTCTCAAATTCAGAGACATGGTACATATTCCAGACTTCTGCTTTTCCACTTAGCTAAAGCCAAAATACACTAGGTAGTATTTAAACACAGCTATGGGGAGCATTCCTATTAGGTCAGGGAGCAGGAAGGGGAGGCTTAGCATGGAATTCATCAGTTGGGACTATAAAAGCTCCAAGTAAGGTTTTGTGATTTCTGCACACTTAGGCCCAAGTAGGTCTGACTGAAAGCCACAGAGCACACATTTCCTGTCTAAGGCAATACTGGCCCGGGCTCCAGAAGTTCAATGTTGCACTATTTCCAGACTTTAGCTAGGACCAAATCTCATTTTCCCAGTGCATTCCAAGTCTGATTCCTAGACTGTAAAATGCCAGAGAAGTTGGATTGATTGATTAATTTATAGTTTACTGCTGAAAAATGCAAGTACTCTTTTACTTAGCCAAGACACACACAGGTTCATGGTTTAAATGCAATAAGCACTGTTGTACCTGCTTTTGCAGAAAAAAAAAAAACCTTAGTTAAATATGAAGTCTGTCCCTGAGAAATATGGTTTTAACACCCCTATAAGGAAACTCAAGCCAAATTGGAGCTCAGTCACTGGGAGTCAGGAAAGGCATTTTAGCATTTCGGAAACTCCTCCACAGAAAATATGACTCAACATAATTTTATAAAACATGGTGGCCACTTACTGGCTGTGGTGAGGATGATCTCAAAGTCAATCTAATGACTTTAAAGGAACAAGTCATAAAGTAAGAGGTGCTTAGGATGACCACAGTTAGTCATGAAAGTATTTTCTGACCTATGACATATTGATGTGATTTTAAATTGTCTACTGACAGCTGAATTTCTTCATACATATGGTTTCCAGGCCTTTAGCATCAAAGAAATTTATCTGAGAAGGTGCTTTACTTAATGTCTTGGGGAGTTCTTTGTTTCAATATTGACCATGACGGTAATGAACATGGGGAGGAGTGGGTGTGTTCCTGCTCATAACTCTCAGTTCCTGGCCTGTCAAGAAAGGAAGCCAGGGCTGAAACTCAAGGCAGGAACCTGGAGGCAGAAGTTGAAGCAGAAGCAATAGAGGAAGGCTGCTTACTGGCTTCTTCCATTCTGCCTTACTCACTCTTTCTTCCAACACCCATGATTGGCACCACCCACAATGGTCTGAGTCTGCCCATATCAATCAGCAATTAAGAAATCTCTCTACTTGCTTGCCTACACGCAATCTTATGGAAGTTTTTCTCAATTGAGTGTCTCTCTTCCCAAGACACTCTAGGCTGTGTCAAGTTGCTATGAAAGGAACCAGGACAAGAGGTGGACAATTGACTCCTTGTCAGTTTGCACACTGATGCAACACTAGTTAACAGTTATAGTTCCTTTTCTGTTCACCCCCAGCTCCCAAATTCACAACATAGATAGTGGAATTTAAACGTTTCTTAGTCTTTAAATTTTCATTTTCTTTAAAACTCAGTCTTTTAACAATATCCAAAGTTCAAGCCTTTCTAAAATACGACATCAGAAATACTCCCCAGAGGTGCTTCACTAGGTTAGCCACCATAGGCTGACTAGAAATTAATTAATGATCTAAGTAGAAACTATAACCACTCGTTGTTGGGTTGTTTTTCTGTTTGTTTGTTTTTTATAGTCTTTTAATTCTTTTTTTTGGGGGGGGGGCTGTTTCCATGGCTTTCTGTGTAGCTAAGTGGCTTGCCCAGATGTCCTCTTTCTTCTTCTCTTGTTCCTTCTTCTCCTTGCATTTATCCTCTCTGCTTGCCAGCCCCATCTACCTTTTCCTGGCAAGCTATTGGCCATTCAGCTCTTTATTAGACCAATCAGGTGTTTTAGACAGGCAAGTAATACAGCTTCACAGAATTAAATAGATGAACATAATAGAATTCAACACCCTTTTGCATCATTAAGCAAATGTTATACAACATGAACAATTGTAACACATCTTAAAATAATATTTCACAACAGTCATTATGAAAGAACTAGGTTACTACCCCTATTGTTCTTAAGATAGGTGGATTTTGGAAGTGTGGAAGGGGAGGAATGCAGTATTTCAGTTAAGCTATATTGAGTTAAAGCCTCTAGTGTACCTAAATTTCTTTTTCTTCACTGAATAAAATCACCATTTTTAAAGAACAATACACTTTGGTTCGTTTTATACAGATTACTATCTAATTAGTTTTCTGTTGATAAGAATAAGCCATGAACAAAAGTAGCTAGGGGAAAAGGGGTTTATTTTGCTTATAGGTTACTCTCCATCGTCTGGGGAAGCCAAGGAGAATACAGAGGCAGAAACCTGAGGGCAGAAAGGGAACAGAAACCAAAAAGGAATGCTGCTACTGGCTTGCTCCTCATGACTGGCTCAGCTTGTGGTTTATGGAGCCCATGACCATCTGCCCAAGAGTGGTGCCAACCGCAGTGGACTGTGCTCTCTTCCAAATCAATTTTTGATCAAGAAAAGTCCCATAGATCTGCCTGCAGGTCAGTGCATTGGAAGCATTTTCTCAGATAAAGTTCTCTTTCCCAACGACTCTAGCTTGTTTCTAGTTGACAAAACAAACAAACTACCACCACCACCAAAACAACAACAACAAAATACAACTTATTCTTCACAATTACCATGAACACTCTTGCTGACCTGCCAAAGTAAGAACAAGCCAATACTGAACAGTTGTAAACCAACGTTTATCTCTATCAGGTAATGGGAATAGCACAGAAACAGACATTTATAAATGTGCTCTCAAGCCCAATGAAACATCACTGCTTTTACTTAAAACATAAGTTTTAAATGAATTTTATTACTCTTGTGTGTGTAAGTGTGTGTGTTTATATTGTTAGTTATGAGTAACGGTTTGTGTGAATTTTCAGGTGCCCAGGAAGGCCAGAAGAATCAGATGCCCTGGAACTGGAGCTGCAGGCAGTTGTGGTTATTTGAGGTGGGTGCTGTGAACCAAGTCTGGGTCCTCTACAAGAGTAAAACATGCTCTTGACTACAGGGTCATCTTTCCAGTCACGCCCTTGTTTTTATCATAGTATTTTTGTTCCTAGTAGTAAATATTTTTCCTCCTCAAAACTTGAGTTATTTCCTGTTATAATCTGCACATCCAATCAAACAGCCTTGGTTCTAAGGCTAAAATTGCTTAACATAATCAGTAACTGGCTGCTTGACTATATCTCAGCATGAATACAGTATACTCCAAAGGCATATATTTTGCATCATATTTGGATTGTTCTAATTGAATAATCCTTAAATAAATGTTCAACTTCTGATATTTTAAAAAATTTTTGGCAATCATATACAATAAAGGAACTTCCGGAGGCATTACCATCCCTGACATCAAGCTCTATTACAGAGGTACAGTAGTGAAGATAGCTTGGTATTGGCATAAAAACAGAGACATTAACCAATGGTATAGAATTGAAGACCTGGATATTAATTCACACACCTATGAACACCTGATTTTTAACAAAGAAGCTAAAATTATACAATGGAAAAAAGAAAGCATCTTCAACAAATGGTGCTGGCAGAACTGGATGTCAACCTGTAGAAAAATGAAAATAGATCCATGCACAAAACACAAGTCCAAATGGATTAAAGACCTCAATATAAATCCGACCAAACTGAACCTGATAGAGGAGAAAGTGGAAAGCAGCCTTCTTTTTTTAAAAAAATATTTTTTATGGTTTATTTAACATTATTTTATGTGCATTGGTGTGAAGGTGTCAGATCCCCTGCAACTGGATCTTCAGACAGTTGCGAGCTGCCATGTGGGTGCTGGGGCTGGAGAGATATCCCAGTGGTTAAGAGCACTGACTGCTCTCCCAGAAGTAGCCTTCAATGCATGGACACAGGATACCACTTCCTAGGTATAACTTCAGTAGCACAGAAAATAAGAGCAACAATGAATAAATGGGACCTCCTGAAACTGAGAGGCTTCTGTAAAGTAAAAGACACAGTCAATAATACAAAAAGGCAGCCTACTGCATGGGAAAAGATCTTCACCAACCCCACATAAGACAAAGGACTGATCTCCAAAATATATAAAGAACTCAAGACATTAGACATTAAAATTCTAAATAACCCAATTAAAAATTGGGGTACTGAACTAAACAGAGAATTCTCAACAGGAGAATCTAAAATGGTCAAAAGATACTTAAGGACATGTTCAACTTCCTTAGCTATCAGGGAAATGCAAATCAAAACAATTTTGAGATACTATCTTACACCTGTCAGAATGACTAAAATCAAAAACACCAAGGCCAGCTGGACTATGACTCAAAAAGCATGGGATAAAACCGGACTCTCTGAACATGGCGAACAATGAGGGCTGATGAGAAGCCAAGGACAATGGCACAGGGTTTTGATCCTACTTCATGTTCTGGTTTTGTGGGAGCCTAGCCAGTTTGGATGTTCACCTTCCTAGACATGGACGGAGGGGGGAGGACCTTGGACTTTCCACAGGGCAGGGAACCCTGACTGCTCTTTGGACTGGAGAGGGAGGGGAAGAAGAGTGGGGGAAGGGGGAGAAGGGTGGGAGGAGGGGGAGGGAAATGGGAGGCTGGGAGGAGGGGGAAACTTTTTTTTCCTTTTCTCAAAAAAAAAAAAATCAAAAACACTAATGATATCTTATGCTGTAGAGGATGTGGAGTAAGGGGAACACTCATCCATTGCTGGTGGGAATGCAAACTTGTGCAAACACTTTGTAAATCAGTGTGGTGGTTTCTCAGAAATTTGGGAGTCAACCTACCTTAAGATCCAGCAATACCACTCTTGGGAATATACACAAAAGATGCTCAACCATACTACAAAAGCATTTGTTCCACTGTGTTCATAGCAGCATTATTTGTAATAGCCAGAACCTCTAAACAACCTAGATGCCCCTCAATGGAAGAATGGATAAAGAAAGTGTGGTGCATATGCACGTTAGAGGACTACTCAGCGGTAAAAATCAATAACATCTTGAATTTTGAATGCAAATGGATGGAATTAGAAAGCACTATCCTGAGTGAGATAACCCAGACCCAAAAATATGCATATGGTATGTACTCACTTATTAGTGGATTCTAGCCACAAACAAAGGACATTAAGCCTATAGTTCATGATCCTAGAGAAGCTAAGTAATAAGGTGAACCCAACGAAAAACATATATAGATCTACCTGGAAATTGGAAGCAGACAGAATTGCCTGACAAAATTTGGGAGCAAGGGGGTGGGGATAGAAGGAAGGGGAGAAGGGGAAGAGGGGGGGAGAAGAGGAGAGTTTGGGAGAGCTTGAATGAATGGGATAGTTGAGATGGAGGAAGGGCAGATATGAGAGCAAGGAAAGAGATATCTTAATTGAGGGAGCCATTTTGGGGTTAGCAGGAAACCTGGTTCTAGAAAAATTCTCAGGAATCCACAAGGATGGACCCTAAGCTAAAACCCTAAGCAATAGAGAGGGTGACTAAACTGGCCTTGCCCTGTAGTCAGGCTGATGATTATCTTAAATATCACCATAGAACCTTGGTCCAACAACAGATGGAAACAGACGCAGAGAATCACATTGGAGCACTGGACTGAGCTCCCAAAGTCCAGATGAAGAGCAGAAGGAGGGAGAGTATGAGCAAGGAAGTCAGGACTGTGAGGGGTTAACCCACTGAGGCAATGTTCCTGAGCCAATGGGAGCGCACCAACTCCAACTGGACTGGGAGTGGATGAACATGGGATCAAATTAGTCCCTCTGAATGTGGTTAACGGTTGGGTCAGACTGAGGGGCCAATGACAATGGCACTGGGATTTGTCTCTATTGCATGTACTGGCTTTTTGGGATCCTTTTCTCTTTGGATATATACCTTGCTCAACCTGGATGTAGTGGGGAGGGCTGCAGACTTTCCACAGGGCAGGATGCCTTGCTCTCTCTTAAGATTGGAGGGGTGTGAGGGGAAGGGTGTGTGGAGGGAGTGGGAGGGAAGTGGGAGGGAAGTGGGAGGAGGGGAGGAAGTGGGAATTTGGATTGGTATTTTTTTAAGATTTATTTATTTATTATGTACCCAACATTCTGCCTCCATGTATGCCTGCATGCCAGAGGAGGGCGTCAGATCTCATTACAGATGGTTGTGAGCCACCATGTGGTTGCTGGGAATTGAACTCAGGACCTCAGGAAGAGCAGTCAGTGCTCTTAACCACTGAACCATCTCTCCAGCCCCTGGATTGGTATTTTTTTAAAGTAACAAAATAAAAATAATAATAATAATAAAAAATAAAATTTGTTTTGGTATCATATATTTTTCCTTTGGTTCCCAAATATATAGTAATGTTTAATAAAGAGTCACATATCTGTTTAAAATTATTAGACTTGTGCTAAAACAGAAAACATCAAAAAATACTTTAAATATCTTTGAAATTTTGCCGTGAAATATCTGGGTTGAGATAACGTGGAAACATGAATGTGAAGATTGAAAATAAGTTCATAGATTTTTTTTTCCCATTGTCAGGTTCTCCCTAGATGAACACGTGGGAATCCAGAGTTAGCACCCAGGAGGGCTCCAAGTTCTTACATGAAGGAACAAGAACAAGCTATCCTTCCCCTTCAACGACAGGAATGGAATGATTCAGAGGGCAGCTCAAGTCCAGACATTCCTCCTAACCAAATCACCAACCAGCAACACTCACTTGATGAGGGAAGCAGAGAGTACTTGAATGGCTTACAAAGGAACTTACTGTGACACCCTTATCTTAGTGGCATGGATAAGCTGTCACTGACAACCAGTCAAGACGATTGTGCAACGTAGTTATACACTAGAGAGCATTTAATGTCACATCTACCCATTGCATGCATTAGGAGACTCGCAATGTTGTCTTAGCAGTTTCCTGCCTGCTGTGGGGATGGTGTCCTGGTAGGAGAAGCATATGAACATTCCAGTCCTGACACAACTCATTCTTTAGTCATAGCCTAAGGTGGGTGCAAAGTCAGATGTTTCTGTCTTAACTCCAAGCAAGGCTGCGAAAGCAAATCAGTTCTGCAGTTTTATGATATGAGGTACATTTTGGACTTAATCATGAGCCAGATGAAGAGTTTCTTGAAACATCGATTAGGTTGTGGACTGTTGAAAAAATAAAATGTGGAAAATATTTCATGAAGTGGACATCTGTGACCAAAAAGTGTTAGCAGCCGTCCTTTTTTAAGTTCAATATAAGGAACCATTACCTATTTCATTCACAACAACCCAAATTCTGCTTATTATAAGTCAAAGGTGTCTAAATAAAATCATTTTGTTTCATCTCATTTGGTTCTGATTTATTCTTTCTATGCATTTCCAAGATGTTCCTATACCAAATTTTATCTATTAGACTTTTACTAATATACCAGACTATACCAGAAGCAGTGTCAGATAACCCAAACTTCAGGGGTCAAGGATTTTTATTAAGCTAAGTCTACACTGTTAGTCATTTAGTCCTTGGGTGTGTCTCCTTTTGGAGTCCTTTGAAAGGGCAGTTGGAAGTCCACAGCAAACTTGAGAAGGAACAGAGATTTCCACATAAACTATTGCATATGAACATAGATCCCAGTTTGGTGTCTCAACACAAAGCATATCAAGTTTTGGTTATTGTATTACTGACATTAGCTTCTTTGGAGCAACTGTGCCATACCTAGTGAGCAGCTCTTTCTTCTCTTTCATTCCTGTGTAGCTTTCAAATAAAAATCTCCATGGTCTTTGAAGCATTGCTGTCTGCTGCAGAGACTTACCTGTTCTAGATTTTCTGAGAAATTCCTGACCAGTCTCTTCTTCAAAGATTCATAGATTTTTCCCAGTAAGAACAGTATATGATACCTTTGTTTTCTATTTCTGTGTTATAGTCATCCCACATTACAGGCATAGACAGACACACACACGCACACACAATCAGGAGATGGGGAGAGGAAGAGAGAAAGTCATGAATTCTGTAGTTCAGAAATCTGGGCATGCAATTTATGAGTCTTCCATTAACGTATGAAAAATCCGAATGAGAAGATGAAGATGAGCTCCCTTCTCAGCTTCAGACTTTTGTCTTCAAACCCATCTAGACCGCTGTCAGAAAGGACAGTCCAGCCTCTTGAGGGCTGTCAGTGGGAGGTCAGGACCAGCTCCCTCCCCTGAACTCCTCTCTAAAGACACTCCTCACAACAGCCTGCTTGTTCAAACAAGGACAATCTTTTACACTAAAGCCTTCTAATGTGACGTTCCGTGGAATGGCGTTTCATCAGAAAGATGTCTTACTCCCTTCATGGGTTTTTCTCTGTCACACCACGTGCGTCTGCCACACGGTTTGGTTTTTTGGAGGAAATGGTGAATAGTCGCTGTCTTTTGGAGGGGAATGAGTGTGAGGCTTCAAGGCTGCATCAGTGAACTGCAACTGACCATTCTTGAGTGTGTTTTGAGAGCTGTTATTCTGTGTATTGACACAGCACTTCCTGTGTTGTGATGGCTTCAACGTTGCCAGGGTTCTTACTTCTAATGTTATAACAAACACTGAATCACCATTCGCTACCACTTTCGCCCTTGGGTATTTTTCTGAGTAGTTTATAACTGAGACACTGATATTCTCTTTCGTCAACTGTTTAGCTGTATGTCAAAAAGATCGTCAAATGTTCAAAAGGCATGAGACTTACATAATTAAACCTATAACCCATCTGTCCATCAATTATCAATATTCTGTACTTCTAGTTTCATCTAACCCTCTGATATTTTTGGAATATTTTGAAACAAATTCTCGCTGTAAGAGGATATTGACTCTCAATGTTTGAGTGTAATTTTGAGAAACAGGAAAGTTTACACAATATTATCACAATCCTGTTATCATAGCAACAAATTACCAATAATTTAGCAATTTATTTAAATCCTTCTCCATTCTCTTCATTTGCATATTCAAAAGGCCTGCATACTTCCTTTGATATAATTTTCTCAAACTCATAAACATTCTTTCTGCCATTTATTTTTTTCATCTGGGTTTCCAGTAGAGTTTCTGATTCTTATTCGGATAACTGTATTTTCATGGAGTCACTGAGCATGACCCTCTTTCATATTCCCTGGAAACTTTGACAGAGGCTTGATTATATCCACATGGAATATTTTAACAAGAATACTTAGCATGAAATGTTGTTTACTTCTGATTACTTTAGATTGGGAAGTACTAGGTACGCAAATTATTTACTTAGAAGGTGTTGCTAAAATGCAAGAGTATTCTTGGCATGGATTTCCATCATGCCTCTTAATTGTTTAGCAGCTACGGATTGTCATTGTACAGACTCATCATTCCCTCTGTTATTTGTGCTGGATAGTTTTATGTCAACTATATGAAGTTAAAGACATCTGAAAAGAAGGAACTCAATTAAGAAAATGCCAACGTAACATCCAGCTGTAGAGCGTGTTCTTGATTAGTGATTGATGGGGAAGACCAAGCCAATTGTGAGTAGTATCATTCCTGGACGTGTGGTCACGGGTTCTATAAAAAACCAACCTGATAAAACCATGGTGAGCGAGTCAGTAAGCAACACCTCTCCATGGCCTCTGCATGAGCTCCTGCCTCCAGGTTCCTGTTCTGTTTGCACCCTATCCTGACTTCTTACAAAGATGGACTACAATGTGTAGTGTTAAACAGATAAACCCTTTCCTCCCCAACTTGCTTTTGGCCATGGTGTTCTATCATAGCAATATGAACCTAATATCTAAAACATTATTTTGAAAGACAAAGTTTGAATTCTTCTATTTATCTTACTTTATTTTAAAATAGTATTTAAATTTCTCCCAATTAAACTCTTTGTCTGGTTTGCAATGTGTTCACATACACAAAGAAAAGGATAATATCTGATTCTTTCTTTATCATTATTCAAAGTCAGTATTTGAGACCAAGGCATATTTGATAAATGTCCATAAATAATTTTAGTGGATAAAATATTATATTTAATTGAAAATAGCAGTGTATGTGCTTATGAGGAAAATTAAGGATTGGTCAAATCTGGTTCATTAATATGTCTGTCATTTCATGTACTCTGCAGTTTTTATGGTGAATTACTTAAAATCTTTTTTCTTTTTTCATTTAACTCCTTTTTTAAGACAGAGTTTCATGTAATGCAGTACGGTCTCAAACTCACTATATAACTAAATATGAGTTGAGCTTTTATGTTAATTTATTTGTTTTTTATTGTTTCAGTGCCTATTGTATAAGTAGATTGTATTATTGTATATGTGCGTGTGTGTGTGTGTGCAAGAGTGCACACTCATATAGGCACATAAAGAGGCCAAAGGAGATTTTCAGGTATGAAGTGGGGTCTTTAATTAACTTGGAGCTCAGTGTTTTAGCTATACTGGCTAGTCAGTGAGTTCCTAAGATCGTCCTATGGTCATATCTGGCATTTATGTGGTACTTGGGATTTGAACGCAGATCTTCATGCATGCATAGAAAGAACTCTTACTTGAGCCATGTCCTCAGCATGAGCTCAAATTATCTGGTCCTCTTATTCCCACCAAAATTTCGAGTGCTAGGATTACATGGATATTACAACACTAGGTTTATGCAGTCCCGAGGCTAAAACAAGAAGCCTGTAAATGCCAGGAAAGTGCTCTACCAAATGAACTACATCTTCACCTGTTTTTTAAATTTCAGTATTAGTTTACAAATTTCTATAGTTTTCTAACTGAGGAAATATCTCAGACTCAACTTCTACATTCTGCTCCCCATATCTGTAGGGGCTCCCACTATGAAATTCCCTGGATTGTTTTGGAAGAAAATAATATCCTAAAAACACAATCTGGAAGTTGGTGTTTCTTTACAGTTTTCACGATGGAAAAATTATACCATGAGTAGGTGCATGTAGAAAAACACAGGTAGGAATCAATATGCCATGAATGTATATATGCATGTATATATACATGCACATAGTTTAGGAATTACTGTAGCACATAGATAAATGACTATACTGGTATTGTGGTCCTGTGAAGAATACTCTGAATTATATGAGGACAACTTTGGATTTGCAAGTAGGGAAAGGCATTATTTTAATTCTTATTGGTTGATAACAAGCATTCATTTTCCAAGATAAAAATCGCTCCAGATGCTGATTAGATTACACAGCTGTCCTTAGAGATTTTCATTTTCTATATGTCAACACTGAGCCATCTATTCCAAGAAGTTCCATTGTTCACGGCTCCCCAGCGAATATATAAACATCCTGCAAGTGGCCAGACCCTACACATTGCAAACACATGGATGGAACAAGTAAGCAAAGGACTGCTGTGTCCTGACTCATTGCTTAGTTGTAATTTATTACCAGTGACAAATGTCGATCACCATGTACATAAGGAATGATTAAACTAAAGATAGTTTCATCATTTAAATGAATCCTGAGGTATTGGAGCAAATATTTCTGACCATAACTAAAAGTGGTAAGGCTGTAAATTGAAAAACTCTGTAGAAAACTGTAGCTTTTGTTGCGCTTAAGTAATTTCATCTTTCATGTGTTCACTAATTGGTCATGAACCTGTAGTTAGCTAGAGAATTTTGTCTTTGGAATTTAACTATGACACCAAAAGTAGTTAAGTTCAGTCACATATTTTCTTGCTGGCTGATACGTTCATCTCATTAATAACTATCAGAAATTGTGTAAGTGCCTTGACTGAGAGATGGCTGTGGAAGAGAAGTCTAGAAAGATACCTTGGATAATGAAGGGAAAAGTACCGGAAAGCAAACACACTGTTTGGAAAAGCAACAGTCTTGTTAGTCACATAATGTGTGTTTTGAGGATTGCTCAGTGTTTTTTAATTCATTCTCATTAAATCCTCTGGGACAGATATGAATTTATTCCATATTTTATGGATAAGGGAAACATTTATAGAGAGTTTGTGATGATTCAAAGTCAGACATAGTTTCTTAATATGTATCTTGAGTTATTATGCTAAGGTCCATGCAAGGACCTTGGAGAAGGTTTTTAATCTCTTGTCATGCACAGATCTTTTGTCTTCATGGTCTCAGCTTCCACTTGTGAAAATGTCACAGTATTCATCTGACAAAAGAATAATTAAAAGAATAATCCCACAATAGTTATCAAACAAGCCTTCTACCTGGCTCCAAGCACTTCACCACACAATAACTTTGTTACCATTAGCTGAGAATGTGAGTAGATGCTGGCATAATTTCTCATCACCAGAATCTGAAAATGACATGTTTACTAAGAAATTCAGGCCTTAACTATGAGTTATTTCAGATAGAGAAGTCTACTCTGTTAGCACAAGTAAAGAAACAGTGTTTTCTCTTGACAGAAGTAGCTCTCTCTGAAATAGGCATTTTATAAAATAGTTCATACTCTACGACTTCACTTTTAGCTCAATTATTCACGGAACATATTAACTCAGCTTCTACACAATATTCAGTAATGAGGGAAAATGGGAGTGATGTTACATATAACGATATTTTATCTCTGGACAGTTCTGTAAATATAAATGTTTATGGCATTGTTTATTGGATTCCTTGCTCTTTCTAAGCTGAAGTACAAATATTTCTAAGTTGGTTCATTTATCAGGCCTATAAAATGTTTCCCAGTATCTTTTTTTATATATAATTCTGCCACTGTGTAGTTTGTCAAGATACCAAAATTATTGTGAACTGGTTATTTTATTATTAATGCCTTTAAATTACCATTAAATTTCACTTCAACTAACATGTATAAGGAATGACCTCCAATGTACCTTTTAAATTATTCTTTGAAAATTTAAGATGCTTATAGATTGTATCTTCATCATATCTAACACCCTCCTTCCTCCACTCCCTCCCCACATCCATACCTCCTACCCCAAATACAACCACCTTCCAACTCTATGTCTTTACTTTTCTGTTAGGAGTCAGTTTTCATTTTTAGGTATATGTGTACACCTGTGTGTTTGTGCATGTGGTGTTGTGCATGTGGTATACAAGTGTGTATGAGTTCATGTGTGTGAGTACAGTCCTTGTGTAGTTCATAAGGGAGAATAAGATCCCATGGATCTGGGGGTGCAGTTGTGAGCTGCCTGAGGTGGTGCTGGGGCTACCTCAAGTCCTTTAGAAGAGCAGTCAACACTCTGACTACCGAGCCATCTATCCAGCTCCCCATGTCATGGTGTAGGAGGTCCTTTTGTTTATATGTTGCTTTCATTGGTTAATTAATAAAGAAACTGCTTGGCCTGATAGGGCAGAACTTAGGTAGGTGGAGAAGACAGAACTGAATTCTGGGAGAAGCAGAGTGAGAGAGCCACCATGGAGCTGCCAGGTCAGACATGCTAAATCTTTCCTGGTAAGCCACGACCTCGTGGTTATACACAGATTAATAGAAATAGGTTAAATCAAGATGTGAGAGTTAGCCAATAAGAGGCTAGAGCTAATGGCCAAGCGGTAATTTAATTAATACAATTTCTGTGTGGTTATTTTGGATGTAAGCTAGCTGGGCAGCCAGGATGAAAAGCGGGTTCTCTCCTCCTCCTGTTACAATGGTCAATTAGTACTGCTGGTGTATGCATAGGTACATGGATGTGAGTTGCTATCTTCTGGGGCGCTGGCAATATTCCAGTTGTCCCCCCCCCACAAGAAAAATGATTCTTTCTCTCCCAACAGCCCTCCCTTCCAATAGCTCCTTGGTAAGAGTAGACCTCAGGAGCCCAACCTATCTATGTGGTAGAATTTTTAACTGCCTTGATGTGTGCAGATAACCACAGTTACTGTGAGTTCATGTGAGCTATGACCATGTCGTGCCCAGAGGACAGCATTTCACAGTACTCCTCAACATTATGTTGTTATTTTACCTGGTCTACCTCCTCCTGTGGGATGCTCCCTGGGCACTGGGATGGAATTGGGCTCCCATGTATAGCTAAACACCCACAGCCACTAATTTTTAGCATTTTGAACAGTTTTGAGTCTCTCATTAACAACTACCTACTGCAATAGGATGCTTCTATGCCCAGGGGTGAGTTCAAGGCAAATCTGTGGACATATATAGAAATGCTTAGAGGGCAGTATGATAACATGACCTTCTAGAAAAATAACATCAATAGGTTCCATTTTGGAACTTTCATAGTCATGTGCTTTGACCAAGTTTACAATAGCAGGCATGGAATCCCCACTGTGGAGCAGATCTTGGATCTAATTAAGAGAGTGGTCAGTTAACCCCATAAACAGTCTTGCTACTATTGCCATCAAGGGGTACATCTCGTCTGACAGATCAGCATTGTTTAGTATATGGGGTCAAACACTGGGTAATCCTATTAATGTTTTATGTTTCCCAGAAGCCAGAAAAGCACACCCCAGACTTGTGCAAGCCAGACAGCATGGAGATAGTTTCCTGGTTGGTTCAGGATTGGCTTCAGGAAGAGGCCAGAGTGTGTGGTGTCTTCAGCAACAGGGCCTTACAATCTAAAAACATGCTCTTTGTTAAATCGATTTCCTTAGAAAGTCAGTATCTTGCTTTTGTAACAATAATCCATGCAGAATTTTAAAAAATGAACAAATAAACAACGTTTTTCTTTCTTGACCCTTTTATTATGAAATACACTGTGTCTATCCAGCTGTGTGGCTCTGGGCCAGTACTGTGAGTCACTGCCCTACATTCTCCATGGACAAACAGGAATTAACAGAAAGGAAAGACAAGGATTCAGCTCTTGGGTTTTGCTTACAGTCATACACCAGGGGAGGGAGGCTATTGTGTGATTTTCAGTGAACTTTGATTTATCATAATTCTTTGAAATCACAATATTCCAAGCTTTGGGTTAGTTGGAGGGGATCAAAGAGATGGAGTTAGGATCAGAGGAGAAGTGGTCCTTGAAGAAAATTTTGATTATGTTTTAACTAGGAAATCCCTTGACAATGTTAACAAATACTTCCACTAAAATGTCATGGAAGCAAAACATCACTGATGAAGTGTAAAATGAATGTGTTTCTCAAATCCATAAAAATTGCAATACTTAACTTTAGCAGAATGTAGAAATCTCTTCTGTTTTTAATATCCACATCCCTCTCTTTGGCCATGTATGCACGTGCGCGCACGTGAGTGTTTATGTGTGTGTTGGTATTAACACCTGGAATGAATCTTACAAACCATGTTGTGAAATATGTTGAAATATTCATGCTTGTTCTGTAGCTAGCAAAGTCAAGCTTCAGTAATGTTCGGGTACACTGTCAGTCCCGTCCTGACGGATTCTGTCAGAGTCTAGGCTGACACTCATTCGCATGACCTCATTTTATACACGTCCCCAGTCCCTTTCCACCACTGTCCCTTTCTCTCTTCCTCTAATATCAGCAATGACAAAAAAAGTGAGTGAATCATGGGTTGTTAGTGCTTAGCAAGCCCCACACTGTCTAGTAATTACATGATATCAGCAACTGATTCACATGGCCAACATGCACTTGGATTCAAGGCAGGTTACACACATGGATTGAATAACATTGGCGGGCCCCAGATGGTTCTAATTAAAGAGCAATTGTTTTCATTGACAATTAGATGAGGAACAGATCCACCAAGCGGATTCCCATGCCACGTCCACAAGAAACTTTAACACGCCAGCAGCAGAGACTGGTGGAGACTGGACTCCCACGCCCTGCTTCTTTCCCTGAGGGGAAGAGCAGAGGACAAGGGCAAAAGTGAATCTGAGGGCGAAGATGCGCCACGTAGCTGCAAGAGAAAAAGGGGAAGTATAAACATAATGAGAAATGAAGGCTCCTCCTGATCTGTCAGAGAAGTAATAAGAACATAAGTATCACATTCTCGAATGTCGGGAAATTGTTCAGGAAGCTCCAAACTACAACAGATGTATTTACTCTCCTTTATTAGTTTACCCTTCTTCCTTTAGATAGAGAAGACATAATTCTTCTTTTTATGATGTATGTAAGTTGACCTAGAAACAAAGTTACTGCTGCGTAAAAAATGGGGCTTGAGGTTGTTGTGAGGGATCCCTGTGAACGTACTTAATCAAACTCATAATGCATGTTTTGTCAGTACAGAATTCGTTACAACTCCAAGCTTCTCCAAATGGCTGCAAGTCCAGTTTTCATGAACAGTAAAACGCCTGTAATTTTCTTGTGGTCTCTAACAGTTAAGTGTTGTATAAATATTGTTGATAGTGTGACTGCTGTTATTTTTATTCTGTCCTTGCTTGGTCCGTTTACTGAAGCCTTCTCTGGTAAAACTCTGGAAAGCTTCAAGTACATACAATAAAAAACAATGATGAACTACTTCAGGAATTCAGCTTCAGTAAGCACCGCATAGACAGTAGACTTGGTCGAGCTGGAAATGTTGTAGCGTATGGTATAAATATCCATATGACGGGACAAAAGGACAGTGGGAATTTCAGGCTTCCTCCTTGTGCTTCAGTAAACCAAAGTTAAGAGCACATACTAGAGAATGGAGAAACGGGACACATGTGGGAGAAAAGGCCAGAGACAAGAGGAACTTGTGGAAGGATGGGGAAAAGGGAGGGAACTGAATTCTGAGCCAAAAATGGCTTCCAGTGTCTGCAGCTTTCTCAACAGGGTAGGAGCTACTAAAGCCGTCCAGCTGGTAGGTTGCATTGCTATATATCTTTGAAAAGATGAGGTTAGCCCACAGAGATGAAGCTAACACCCTACTGATAAGATTTTACTGTTCATTTTTGATTCAAAGACAAAATAATAGGAGCCTGAAGACATGTTCATGAAGTTTGAGTCTGATAATGTCAAAAAGCTCAAAGATGTTAGTACAACATAATATTTGAGTATCCCTTGTGTTGTTTTGCTATCATCACCTAGCAAGTTTAATCTCTCTCCTCTAAATGATGCACTCTTGTTTCAACTGTCTTTTTCCAAGAAAATGAGATTATCATTGTTTCAGGAATGGACGGTATACTTTCTGTGCATTTCTCACCCATAGAGGGACAAAGACTATGCTAACAAAGCAATGTAAATAGTCGCTTGAAAAGAGGAGAAAGCACTACTTTAATAACCATTGTGTAATGTCTTCAATAAATGAAATAAAATTCCTATCAAGAAAGAACCATTCTTTTGAACAACACTTTGTAGGCCTTTAAGTTACAGAAGCTACGGCATCTATGTGGGAAACCGATAAACACAAACATTATTTGACTAACTTGGTAAAGGGCATTGGCTTCATTTGTTTTACTGCTGCTTGTGAAGTAATGGGTTGATTACACTAGTTCTTGATCAGTGGCAGGGTGATGGTGAGCAGTGAGTGTCTTAACATTCCAAGGGACCACCCCAGAGTCATGATAACAGATGCCAGGAGAAGGGTAGGTACAAACAACTCTTCTGCTTTGGAATAGGCAGAAGATGGAAGAAATGTGGTATCTGTATCTAGCTTTGGATGATCTCCTGTTTTACACTGCATCTGTCTTCCATCGTCCCCAAACCATCAGTACAATCTGCTATACAAAAGAGCCTTGTGGAAGTGGGTACCTAGGGCAATATATGTGCATACTTGGCAACTGAATGACATAGAAAGAGAACAGCTCCTTGAGCTAGGAGACAGTGACAAGTAAAGGGATTCAGAAAGAACGAGAAAGTATCCAAGAGAAAACACACATGCCCTAGTTATCCAGATGTTAGGATTCAGGCATTATTCTGGCTCCTGTCACATAGCAGGATAAACCCAGGCAATGGAGTCTGTATACAGATGCAAAGGTCCCTTTAAGAAATAACCTCCGCCCATTGCAGCTCCTCTCTGTTCCTCTGAAGGGATGGGCAAGGCTTTTCCTACCCCCCTTCTTCTTCTCTCTCTCTCATCTCTTTCCCTAGTTCCCTTCCCTTTCCCCACTCTCTTTCCTTCCCCCAATAAAACTTCCCACTTAAGTTTTGTCTGCCTGACCATAGTTATCCCTCACCCATCACGGCATCGCCCACCAGGGTCCCACTTTTGCCGTTTCATAACCCCAGCAGTCCCCAGAACTGGGCAAACGCTGCGGACTTGATGCAATTCCATTAGAGGAAAGAGATAGGATTCAGTGATATTTCATTCATCTTAATACAGATGTAAATTATTACAGGTGTATTAAATTAAATAAAATTAGAACATCTAAATATCTCTAAATTATGTTTCAAAATAAGTATCCTTCTAGTAGTTGAGAAAACAAACAATTCTTATTTTAAAAAGACCCAGAAGATGGAAAAAGAGAAGAATGTTCAAAAGATGAGAAGGTCTCTATCTACCCTAGGTAGACATGATATAGGTGATTATGTTATGTGGATGTATAGAACTAGTTTATGTCAGTCTTGATATAGGAGTTCAGCCATCCAAGAATGGTAGCTCCAGCTGCTGTCAAGAGCATCATTGAAAGAAAACATATTTGATATTAATTTTTATACCTCTTAATTATCCCTGGATGAGCATACTTGAACATGGTTTAAATAACAGAAACATGACTGATTTTTATAAAAGCAAATGATCAGTAAATAAATAGCTGTGTGGTACAAATAATCTAATACTAGAGTACTTCCTACTGTTTAAATAAATAACTAGCCTAATATCATTTATGTAGCTAAGCAGAATGCACTAAGTTGCATGGTTGTGGCTATACATATTGGTCTTCTCAACATCAGAGAAGCCATACCATTCAGTAAGAGATTGAGTAACTTGTTAAATAAAGTAGTCCGAGGAGCATCCTGTTTGAAATAGTCATCTTTTAAACAGGGGTTATAAAATAACTATGGTTTATTGTGCTAAAATTTATTAATTTTAGTAATATAAGCTCTAGTAACCAAAGTATGTTACGTATTCTTTGAAATATACACATCATTGTTCAGTAATTTGGGAGATTTCTCTAGGCGGTCAGAAATATTTTTATATTTGACTTTTTTTTTTGTTTGTTTTTTTGAGACAGGGTTTCTCTGTGGTTTTGGAGCCTGTCCTGGAACTAGCTCTTGTAGACCAGGCTGGTCTCGAACTCACAGAGATCCACCTGCCTCTGCCTCCAAAGTGCTGGGATTAAAGGTGTGCTCCACTTTTATCTCTTGATAGCTTTTATTGTAACAACAGTGTCAATTCCCAGAATTAGAAAAATAACTGTGGATCTCCTTGATAGATTTATTCTGAAGAAGGGGGTCAGTCAGTTTTTGATGAGAGCAAATCATGTCTCCAAGCCTAAAGTATGTGTTTAATTTTCCTTAAGCTACCTGACAACAGGCAGACTGCACTTACACACAGAGATGCCTATGACTAAGTAGAAGCTTCTTGCATACTGTTATTGTTTCATTTATAAACATATGGTGGGGGACCGGTCCCACAAGGGCAGCAGCAGGTCCCCCAAAGCCTCAGCTGGTCCCTTAATGAGTGGGAGACCACAGTAGGTGAGAGAGAGACAGATATATCATGCAGAAAGAGAGTTTGAGTATAGAGTTTATTTATTAGTTTATAAAGAGGAAAAGGAAGGAGAAAGAGTGGGGAAGGGGAAAATCTGGGGTAAAGGGAGACAGGCAGTGCTGTGGAACAAATGTCTTTTATTCCTGTTACTTGTATTATTTTTAATAAAACTCTTGTTGGCCAGTAGTCAGGCAGAAAGTATAGGCAGGGAGACCAGGCATGAAGTAGAGGCGGGGGGGGGGGGGGGGGGGGCAGGAGAATTCTGGGAAGAAGAAAGCTCATTCTGCAGTCATGACCCAGATGCAGAAGAAACAAGATGTGATTGCCTTGCTGAGTAAGGTACTGAGCCATGTGGCTAACATAGACAAGAATTATGGGCTAATAAAAATTATAAGCATTAATAAGAAGCCTGAGCTAATGGACCAATCAGTTTGCAATTAATGTAGACCTCTGTGAGATTTCTTTGGGACTTAATGACTGCGAGAACCAGGCAGGACAAAAAACTCAGTCAACAAGGCAGAAGCAGCTTCTCCGGAAGAAGGGCAGAGAAAAACAGGGTCTGCTTGCCTCAGCAGAAAGGGGTGTAGGTGGGAATGAGAAGAGCTTCTTTCTTAAAGGGCCAGGGTGCCAGATGACAAAGCAGTCCAGCAGATTATAACGGTCCCAACTTTTTCTTATAATAAAATAGGCATTTAGGCATTGCAGGTTGAGGGAATTGGGATGGCAGATTCTCAAGACTGCTTCCTGCTTATCTGTGGGCATCATCATGGGGAGACTGAGAAAGCTGAGTGCTGGTCACATCCTGGGGTAACTGGTTGCTTTACTCTTATCAAAAATTTGTGATGTGGAACTGTTCCGTGTCTCTTGGGCCTGGCAAGGTGTTGGCAGAACAGAGGACAAAATTAGTTTAAGAAGAAAAAAAATTCAGGACCAGAAAATTGAGAGGGGCGTAGCTGACCTGTATAAGGTGGATCCTACAATTCAGCTCCCTAGAACTCACAAGAAATTTTGAGTTTGTGAAACCATAAATTTTAGACATATACATTGTTTAAACAGCAGCATATTTATGTCAGAATGGCTGTGACAGATGTTTTGCACAATGAAAAGTATTTTTAAGACTATGGAAAACAGCATGAGAGAGAAATTTGATAACTTGTATTTGTCCTCATACCTTTATAACTTGCAGGTATACGCCTTAATAATTTGCATTTGTATATGTTAGTACACCCTTTATTTAGAACTTGTTAAGATGCTATACTGAAATGTGTTTGGTGTGTTTGTCCTTTTAAACTGATAAAAAATCTCTCAGCCGTTAAACTGAATCAGAGATCTTTGAGGAGGATAAAATTTTACTTGAGTTATTGAACTTAAAAATTTTTTTTAAAGTTATTGATTTAAAAAAAAACCATGCATTTAAAACAGAATTACATCTGTGCGGTCACACCATTCACATAGTCATACGTAGACAGGAAAATTATGCAGCACTGTGAGCCACTGAGCCACCAGCCTCCCTGCCACCAGCTGCAGCTGGGAGTGAGGGCTGGACTGGAAACAGCTGTCTCGTGGACCCAACTCACCTTGCTGGTTTCTGCAGGATAGTGGCAGCGGTGGCAGAGATAGCATGGAAGGAATAGAAGTGAGAGTAGGAATACTAGCGAGGAGCATTTACAGGTGGGTGGGATGGGAAAGCAGGCAGGCCTGAGATAGCCAGCAGGTGGGGTGGGGCCGCCTGGGGAAAGGACAAGCAGATGGGCATGAGATGCCAGTGGGATATTGGCAGTCTTGTTTGCTGGTAGAAATCAGAAAGCGCCCACTTTAGATTGTTATCTAAGGGGTATGTCGGCCATTTGTTAGTGTATAGGTGGGTAAGGTTAGGAATCTGTAAACAAGGAAGGGGGTTTAGGGTCTGTAAAAGACATACGGGGGAGGTATAGTTTTTGAGGTTTTTGGGTTTTTTTTTCGCCCATGGTTAAAAATCTGAGAAAGGCAAAAACCCAAAGGCAACTAAGCAGGACATCTCCGGAATAGGGCATGGGTTGAAGGACCACTCTAAATGGTCTGAAACAACAACAACAACAAAACAAAACAAAACAAAAACCAAACAGCAGTGATAGGACCACTTCCAATTTCTGAAAAGAAAACAAAAAGAGTCCTCTAACAGCAGGGACAGGACAATTTCTGAGTGATCTGAACAGAAGTGGGCCAATTCTCAGTTTTTAGCTTGAGGAGCAACCGGCACTGAATGTGAGCAAAAGCTGACTTGGAGAAGGGAACCTTACCATTTGCAGCGATGGAGCAGGCACAGGATGCTGGAAAGTGATCTGAGTCCAGGGTCCCCACGTGTCCTCAGCCAGCCTGCCAGCAGGTGGGAGAGAACATGGAGAAAGTCTGGCTGAGTCAGGCACCAATGTTATCATTTATAAACATATGGTGGGAGACCAGTCCCACAAGAGGTAACGGTTCCACTAGGGGCAGTGGTGGTCCCCTTGGTGGGTGGGAGACAGAGGTGGATGAGAGACAGTCAGATACATCATACAGAGAGAGTTTGGGTATAGAGTTTGGGTATATTTAGTGGTTTATGAAGGGGGAAAGGGAAGGGGAGAAAGAAGGGAAGAGAGAAATGGGGATGTCTGTCTGTTGGGGAGTGTTTTGTTTGTTAACTGATATATTAGACATAGGCGTCTAATTGTGGGCCTCACTATTACCTAGTCAAGATGTCCTAAACTCTACAAGACAAGGAGACAGTTCTATGAAAAGCAAAGAAGAATGCAGCATAGAAATATTTTTTTTTCTCTCTCTGCTCTCTTGGCTACAAGTGCCATGTGATGGTTGCTTGAGTTTCTGGGTTTGAAATGGGCTAAAATCTGTAATTTTAAGGCGAATACATGCTGAATGGAATTCTGAAAGTCAGAAGTGTGACCGAGGCTTGCTGGAGTAGGCAGTTCTGGGAACCCGCAAGGCACAGTTGATTGTCAATAGGGCCATCCGCAAGACCCATTTCCATGGTATCTAATGGGCTGCGAACTCAGAATTTCATCAACTTGTTTCTCACCATTTCTAAAGGTTAGCCTCAAGCTTGAATTCTTCCTGTTTATACTCAGTAATGATTCTACACTGAATCTTGAGGAGTAAAAATAAATAAGTCATTTATATATCCAGGAAATGCTGTGGCTTGGCATGAAATCGTTTTACTTTTATACACACAGCATATTGGATATTAACAAAGTATTAACATAAGTGAATCCGTTTTGTGTGACTTGTAATAATGTAATGTCTGTCAAATAGAAACTTGCCACTGGGACACCAATAAAAGCTTGGCCCTAGGGGACAAGCAGCAGGCTGAGTAGCCAGCAGCTCAGATTAGGAGCAGCCTAAAACAGACCTTGGCATGGTAATGAACTAGCCCCGCTGTGGCATTGACGGGGTGAGTGAACCAGCCCCAAACTGTGAGACCTGTCAGCACAAAGCCACAGTAAATATAATGATATTTAGGCTCCTACTACCCCAGACATGACTTCTCCACCTAGCAGCGAGAGGACTTGAGACTCTGTGCTCGTCACTGGCTTTGGCACCGTTGACCTTCAGGCACTATTGCTGGATGAACTCACACTGTTAGCGCTAATCACTGACCAACACTCTCAAGGACTTTCTGCACCTCCATCAGTGCTATCCCCCTGCCTGCCACAGCTAAAGGACCTTATGCAGAAAAAGGTCAAGTCTGAAGGCATCCTCAATGAAGATTCCCCAGTGGAAGCCTACAGGCTTTCCTACCCAGTTCCCCAACTTCCTTTGCTACCTGCTAAACTTCTAGTTAATCATTGTTTGAATAAATAGAGCACGTTCAAAGACAAATCTTGTGTGGACATCCTCATTCCTATGGCGATGGAACAAGGCATAATATCTCTTTTCCTCTGCTTTTACTGAACACTGAAAAGCTTTTATTTTAATTAGAGAATTTTAGATGAGAACATATAGGTGAGACTGTAGGAGCTGTACCCAGGATAAGGAGGACCACAGAAAGCTTTGCTTATAAAATTTTAGGAAAATGCTACTTTTTTTCCCCTTTAACTGATGGATGGTTGTTAGTCATCTTATATGAATAGCTTGACATCACTGTGATCAATTACATGGAGAAATGTTGCTTGTAGGACTCATTTTGGTTTCTCTTTCAAAATTTTCAGCCTACAGTTCAAAGACGCGTTGTTTCTGGTCCTAAATAAGATAGGTCATCATGATGGAAGAGCCTGGGGAGGGAGGGCTGCTCTCCTCAAGGTGAACATGGAAAGTAAACAATGGGTTGTGGAGCCGATGCAATTTACAAAAGAATTGGAGGAGGCACCAACAGGGGACACGGAGATGATTTATGCAGTACCTATGGCAATGTCTCAGTTCTTCCGATAATGACATTTCTTGCTTTCAAATTACTAAAATTCAACTCAGTCATCCATGAATTTGAAGTGATTAAGCTACACTCTTTGTTAATAGCGAAATAATTTTTCTTATTTACAAAGCCCAAACTATATATCCTTAATTCTTCCCATTTTAATAATTTTCCAGATTTTCAGAGTGACTTAATATGCCATTCCAGATTCTTTCCACTAAATTGATTTTAGTATTCATTAATGACTTATAGAAAGAAAGCTAGGCGAGAGCCTAGTTTAGAGTTCTAAATCAAGCAGGTAGTTGATAAAAGTGGAAGAGTATCCTGACTCTTTCGTGCATGCACCTTTTGGTTAATGTGCACACATACACAGATAATTTATTTAACTAAGGTAGCTAATTTTTATACTCTTGGCAACCTGGGATATGGTTTGAAAATGTATGAATGTGGATTATCTAAACTAAAATCTCTTTCGCCTATCTATGGAAAATAATTTTCATTTTTAAATAAAGTAAGCTAATTGTTTTTACAGTAGTGGTAAAATGGCTGTCTTTAAATTTTCTATTGTCATGATAAAATGTTATTGACATTACCTGGCACAAGTGAGAAGGAAACAGGGAACACGAAACAAACCCACTAAAGAGTTTATTAGAGGGGGCATGTACAGACCTGGGGAATTGGTGTGCAGAGAGAGAGGGAAAGATGGTCCATCCAGCTTTTTAAAAGCTGCCTAGTGCATGCACACAGGGGATTGGCATGACTACATCATACGCAAATGACAGGCTCAAGCATGCACGCAAGGGCTTAGCTGAGTCAGAGTGGATGTAACTATGCATGCATGCATATGGGTCATCCAGGGCCCTTTAACATCCATGCATTCCTGCTTGAGGACTCATCTGTACATGCATGGCTCTAGAATCTGGATTTCAGCCTCATGTGCCTGAAATCATTACAATTATGACTAAAGCACCTAATAAAAGAAAGCATTCAATTTTAGAGCCCACATTTCCAAAGGGCAAGAGTCATAACCATCATGGCTAGGAGCATGGGCAACAAGCGTGTAGGCATGATGATTGAACAGAAACTGAGATTTTACAGATGTGCCACAAGCTTGGTGTAAAGAGAGTACCAACTGGGAAAAACCTGGGCTTTAGAAACATCAAGGGCCATTCCCAGTGACACATCTCCTCCTACAAGGACACATGTCTTACTGCTTCCCAAACAGTTCCACCAACTGGTGAGCAAGAGCCCAAACAGGCGAAAGTGAGGTCATCCTCCTTAAGAACACCATGGTTTAGTAGTACAATTTCCGTGGTGCCAAATTTGTCATATAGGAAAAAAATAAATCATAAGATGAAATCTACTAAGAGAATGACCTTATAAATACTATACTTCTGGGATTTGCTGTTGTAGAAACAATGTTATTGCTTTATGCTTATCTGATTTATAGATTGAATGTGAATAATTAAGAGAATCTAATATTCTAAATTATTTTTATAAAAAAGTATTGACCAAATTTAGCCCAATCAAGTTCCTGTTTTATTCTTCAGTCAGAATATTTTGTTCCTGAAATATGTAGAGATAAAGTGAATTTTGATTTGAATGTCTAACAACCATAATTCCAAACTGTATTATCCATCCTTATGAGTACTTTTGAAAATAACTTTATTATTAGAAGTGACATGTTTATAATTTATAGAGCTCTCAGTTACTGCTCAGTGATCATGGCTGCCTGCCTGTCTCCATAGTCTAACCATAGCATGGCCTAAAATTTTAAGAACTATAACTAGATGGGTCCTGTCAATTTAATATACAATTTAGTTGAGACAATGACTAGTTTTCATTTGATGTGTAATATATAGTGATTTCCAGTTCCATGGTATCAATTGCCTTCTTCTAGCCTTGTAGGCACCAGGCATACACGTGGTTCCCAGACAAACATACAATTCAAACACCCACATGGATAAAAATAATTTAAAAAATTTTTTAAAAGAAAAATGACCAAGGAAACAAGTATGCCAACTGTAGATTTTCTTCTTTCCCCCCACTCCTCCAGGTCCAATCCTCCGGTCTCATCACCAGCTCTGCAGCAGATTTTTTTTCTGCGATCTCTGCTTACTCTCTGTCCCTATTCCCAAGGGACTAAACATATCCAGGTGGAATACCCTGCTTTCCTCCCTCATGGACCTCTTCAGCCTTTGCCTGCCAGTTCAATCCCATTCTGAAGTGTCAGATCTCTACACCCAGAAATAAATTCTACCCCCAGTGGTGACAACTCTCAGGGTCCCAGAAGAATCCCTTGTAGAGGACACACAACACAGCACCATACTTTTCTTAAAAGAGAGGTGGGGGGGGGGGGGCAACAGAATCCTAGGAGGAAAATACCCACACAATGAAGAGAAGACCAGTTATCATCATCAAGAATTACAATCTCCCCAAATTTGATTCCTAGACATCAGCATAAAAAGCAGTCCAGGAGCAGTGCCACAGCAGGCTATGAGTATTGCAGCATAGCTGAAACACAAGACCAAGACCTTAAAATAGCCTTTGTGAATATGATAGCAGTCAATAAGGAGTAAATGAATAAATCTCTTTTTTAAAAAAAATCTATGAAAACATGAAGACTTAAAGGAAATGAATAAAACAGTTCAAGATCTGACAGTGGAAATACAATCAGTAAGGAAAACCAAAACTGAGGAAATAGAAACAGGGAGACAGGACTATGAAAGGAAGCTCAGAAGCAAGCCTGACAAGCAGATACAAGGGATGGAAGAGAAAATCATAGCCCTTAAGGACATCATAGAAGAAAAGGAGACCTTGATCAAAGAGAATATTAAACCTGAAATTATCCTGATACAAAACATCCAGGAAATTTGCGACACTATGAAAAGACCAAAACTAAGAAGAATAATAAAAACAGGGAAAGGGGGAAAAAATATTAGCTCAAAGGCCCAGAAAATATTTTCAACTAAACCATAGAAGAAAATTTCCCTAACTTTAAAAAGAAGTTATCTATCAATATATAAATATACAAAACACCAAATAGACTGGACCAGAAAAAAAAAAGTCTTCTCAGAATATGGCAGTCAAAGCATTAAACATTCATAACAAGAACAACACTAAAAAATAGTAAAAGCTCTGAGGGAAAAAGACCAAGTAACATATAGAGGCAGACTTATTAGAATTACACATGACTTTTCAATGGAGACTCTTAAAGCCACAAGGGTTTGGAGAGATGTATTACAGACTGTAAGAGGTCACAAAGGTCATTCCAGACTGCAATATCTAGCAAAGCTTGCAATAACAATAGATGAAGAATATAAACTGTTCTTTGATAAAACCAAATTTCCACAATATCTGTCTTTCTGTCTGCCTATCTATCTACAATCCAATCATACAAAAGGCACAAAAAAAAAAAAAACTCGAGCCGGAAGAGGTTAACTACACCCAAGTCAACATGAGGAATAAATATTCAGACCAGCAAATCAAAGAGAAGCACATGTGTGCTTGTGCATACAAACACACACACACACACACACACACACACACACACAGCATCACCACCATGACCAACAGCACCACCACTACAACAAAGTAACAGAAGCCAACAAGGAAGAAGAAATATCAACTGCTCATTGATATTTCTAAACAACAATGATGTCAACTCCACAATAAAAGGAAACAGGCTGCCAGAATTTATACAAAAACAGAATCTATCCTTCTGTTGTATCTAGGAAACATACAAAAACATCAGGGATAGAAATTACCTTAGGGTAAAGGATTAGAAAAAAATATTTCAAGCAAATGAACAAAATAAACAAGCTGATATAACCATTTTAATATCTGACAAAATAAATTTCAAACCAAAACTAATCAGAAGAAATTGGAAAGAACACTACATACTCTTCAAACAAAACCCACCAAGAGACCTTTGCAATTCTTAGCATCTATACGCCAAACACAAAGGCACACAAGATGTTTAAAGTAATACTACTATAGCTTAAATCACATATTGACCCTCACACACTGATGTGGAATATTCCTTCACACTATGTGAAGACATATCATTGTGATTGGTTTACTAAAAACCTTAATGGCCAACAACCAGGCAGAATTTCCAGGCACAGAGGATGGTGGGAAGAAGAAAGGCAGAGTCACCAGCAGATGCAGAAGCAGCAGCTTGGGCAGTACTTAGATGAGGTAAACAAGCCTCGGGGCAGTACACAGATGAATAGGAAGAGGTTGACTTAAATTATACGAGCTAGACAGTAACAAGCCTAAGTTATCAGTTGAGCTTTCATAATTAATAAGAAGTCTTCATGTGCTTATTTGGGAGCTGGTTAGCGGGACAAAAAAAAATCTGCCTACACACTGATAGTAGGAGAATTCAACAAAATACTCTTGCAAATAGACAGGTCATCTAGTCAAAACTAAGTGGAGAAAACGGGAGCTAATTTATGGTATAAATTGCATAGTCCTAACAAATAAACGTGACATTTCACCCAAACACAAAAGACTAGACCTTCTTCTTAGCACCTCATGGAACTGTCTACAAAACTGACCACATTCTCAGACACTAAGAATTTCACAGCAGATATTTTTTAAAAAATTGAAACAACGCACTGTCTCCTATCTGACTACTAAAGTGGTATCAATATCTTATGTCAAGAGGAACATAAATAGAAAGCTTATAAACTCATGGAAACTGAAAAACTCACCACTGAATATAAAATCAGACAAGGAAGAAATCAAGGAAGAAATTACAAACTTTCTATAACCGAATCAACTTGAAAAGAAAACACGGGACACAATAAAGTAGGTTCTAACAGGCAAATGTATAGCACTAAGTACCTACTTAAACAAAAAGAAGAAAAGAGAGATGTTATATTAGCAACTTAACAGCACTCCTGAATGCTTTTGAACCAAAGGAAGAAATCACACCAAAAAGAAGTAGGCAGCAAGAAACTATCAAACTCAGGGCTAAAATTAATAAAACAAAAATTATAGCAACAAGAAAATAATATCAAATCAATGAAAGAGTAGATTCTTTGAGAAAATCATAAGAGTGACAAATCTTATACAAAGTCACTAAAAAGATAGCCAGAATATCCAAACTAACAAAATCAAAAATGAAATGGGGAACATAACGTAAGACAACAATGAAATTCAAAGAATCATAAGTAAATACTTTACAAACTTGTAACCCACCAAATTGTAAAAGCAAAAAATGTCTGAAGACGCGTTTTGGGGTGACTTCTGTTACAGTCCAGCCACCACAGGTTTGTATGTTTCAGGGTCGGAGAAGGGTAGAAATGAGGAATAGAGATACGAAAGAAATACAGCGACATAGAATAGTACCAGGACAGCAACTCTGTGAATACTGAATGTTGAATTCATCCACATTTTATTTTTATATACTTTTATACCCCAATACAAAAGGAGGAGGGAAACAAGGCAAAGGACTGCTTTAATATGAGAGAAAGGACAACCAGAACAGTTATTTGTTTCAATACTTGAGACATCAAGCCATTATTGCCTGAGTAAAGCATTTGATGTTTTGGGCAGGATAGGCAATGAACACACCCTAGTTCAAGCATCCTGTAGGCAGCCACACCCTATGCCAAACATCCTAACTTAAAATGAAGAAGCAGTAACAGTCCTGAATTCTCTGATCTTTAGTCAGGGTGGGATGTATCCAACTCCATGGGCCATCTTATTGTCCAAAACACCAAGTAATCACACAATTGGTCAGGGTTTCTAGAAGGTAGCCACACCTGTTGTAAACAACTTTGAAAGAGCAAAAAAGGGACTCGAACTCTCTGATCTCCAGTCAAGGTGGAACAGGCTCACTTTTGTGGGCCTTCACAAAAAGGAATGAATAATTTTCTTGAGACATACCATGTACCAACGTTAAATCAAGATCAGATATGCAATTTAAACATACTTATAGGCCCCGGTGAAATATAAGAATTAATTAAAAGTGACTCGTAATTCAGTTTGCTACTTTGTTCAGTTTGTTTGTCTCTCCTAGTCTTTACCAAGAGCCAAACTTGACCATTGGGTTGGAGGACCAGCTTGAGGACGTCTCACCACTCAAGAGCATCCTCCACAGAAGAGAGTAGATAAAATCTCCTGTAACTCTTTTACTCTTTGCATGAAATGTTGTTTGGGATTTAAAGCCATGTCGAGGCTCAATTTTAGTCATTTTTTTTTTACCCAAGAAACTATGATCCACCCAAGACTTTCCACATTAGCTTTCATGTGACTCCAGTAAATCTCATCTGTTTCCACTATGTCTTGCCCCATCTGTAAGAAGCCTGCAATTTCATCTCACCCTTCCGTTATGCTTTGTTTCTTGTCAAATCGAAGCTAACAGGGAGAATTCCATTGCATCTGCAATTTCCACTGTAAGTCCTCCGTTACCTGGACAAGCTTCCTCTGGTCAGACAGCCTTCTGAGGGATTCCCTAAGCCCCGTTATCTCTGCCCTGTGTGCTTCTTAAGTCCCCAAAGCCTGATATGCCTCCACTAAGGTGGCTCACCTGACGAGGGTTTCATGTGTGTGATCGTTACAGATTTTTGATTCATCATGGCAGGTTTTATCCAGTCTAGAAGAAAGAATGCACATTTAATGAGTTTCATTTTTCAGTTTCTGCTTTTCTCCATTTATCTTCTTACATTTAAACCCTGGGCAAGACTGTAGTATTGATGTGGGAGTGTCATATATCAATCTGTTGATTTCATTGGTTAAGCAATAAAGAAACTGCTAGGCCCATTTGATAGGCCCACCCTTAGGTGGGTGGAGTAAACAGAACAGAACGCTGGGAGGAAGAGGAAGTGAGCTCAGACTCCACAGCTCTCCTCTCGGGAGCAGACGCCTCAGAGAGACGCCATGCTCCCAACTCCCAGGCAGACGCATGAAGCTCCTACCCAGGATGGACATAGGCTAGAATCTTCCCGGTAAGCGCACCTAGGGGCGCTACACAGATGATTAGAAATGGGCTAAATTAATATGTGAGAATTAACCTAGAAGAGGCTAGATAGAAATGGGCCAAGCAGTGATTAAACAAATACAGTTTCCGTGTAATTATTTCGGGCATAAGCTAGCCGAGCAGGCGGCTGGGGTGTTGGGGACGCAGCCCCGCTGCTCATATTACTACATAGTATCTGCAGAGGATTATAGGTATACCATAGCACATCCAGTGTGGCTAGCAGGTTCAGGCCAGCTCACCTCCACCTGGGCAACTCTCTTTAGTGATTACCCTCTCACACTGGCATCTCCATTGAAACTGAGACGGTACCTACCTTTGCCAGTCTTCACCTCCTGACCTCTCTGCAGGGAACTTGAGCCTTCTGTTTGGTAACAAACCTCAGCTTCTCTCCATGACTCCTTTAACCCTGGAGTCACCACTGCAACTGAAGCTAGACCTTCACAAATAGCCTTCTGGCCTCTCTGCTGGGACTCCAATTCCTGTTTCCACATGGTGCCACGCTTCAGCTGCTCTCCACAGCCACCTCACACCCTCAAAACCAATACAATATGGGAGTGTCTTATACCTGTCTCTTCCTTGTCCTCCTCAAACTTTCTACTGTTTGCTGTGTTATTTTATAGTTTAAACAACTACAATTGTTTTTTTTTCTCCACTCTTATTCCCGAGAACTTCTTTTTCTATGATGAAGAACAGAGAAACAAAAAATAATGAGATTAATCAATAACTCATTTCTCCTCTATGACTATACAGCAATCTTTCAACTTTAAACTTAAACCTTTAGTTTCCTTACTAAAACGTATCTATATTGCTCAGTTTCCTCAAAGTACGATCTGATACCTCTGTCTTAACGCAATAAGCACAAATGTTAGCAAAAATGTGCCGAGTAAAATGAGTTTTCTTGCTGTATTCTTATTCTTATTTTAATGGTGAAAAAATTTTAAAAACAGAAAATACAGGTAGCAGCCCTGCAGAGCTGTGACACTCATTCTAGAAGGTGGATTTAACATCTGGTTAAGTTGCTGCATTGTGTTTGCATCTAATTAAATTTATTCAACGTAGAAAGTCTTTTCTGGGAAATGAAATTTACATCTTGTTTGAAACCATTTTAAAATACTTTAAAACTACATTAGGCATGCTATAATCAGTATTTTTCACAAATCAAATAACAAATATATTTAATAATTATTTTTTATTTTCAATTTTAAAAAATTACTGTTGATAACTTTGAATTATAACTTTGACATTTCATACCTTTATGCTTGTGCTGATCTACATGTGTGTTTTGTACTATTTTGTTTAATGAAAATGTAGAATTTACAAGATGGAGAAAGTGGAGTGTGGCTACTTCACCAAATCTCATTCTCCATGAATATGGATATGGTAGGGCACTAAGAAAGTCTCTGCATCTATTGCTTACTCCCAATTGTTCAGAAAGATTTGTGGAAAACTATAAAGTGAATTTGATGTAAAATTAATTTATGTTCATAGAAACATCAGCATGCCAACACAGAACCCAAAATGCAAATTAAGGGACAATTATTTATTTTCTGCAGACATTGGTATGTCTAGCAAAAATTTCTACAAGTTTTTTTGTGCAGAGTTCTTTCCTGCTCTCCAATTCCTGCAAATTAATAGACTAGAGTCTGTGTTAATTATTTAAAGGAATAATGAAATACATATTCAGGATCCATTTTTACCCTCAAATAAACAATGAGAGGATCAACACTAGTCCTATAGCTCTTTTAAAAAAATCATATTCAGTATTATTCTGGGTTTATTTGTATCCAAAGAGATTCTAAAATGTTGTTGGTAGGACAAAGAATACATGAAGAATAGAAATGTTCTTTTGAAAATCTGGTATTGATTTACTCAAATGAACTAAATCTTTTCAGCTATGCCAACTAGTGAGTAAGAAGGGAGAAGGTTAAAGGAATTGGATGGGTGTGAACAACAAACACAGACAGCAAATGTTTAGCATTATGCAAATGTCCACTGGGTAAAACAGCAACATGTCAGATAAATTCTGGTTCTAATAAAATGATATTTGCTGTTAGGTGACAAATAATCAATTGAATGACTTAAGAATTAGAAATGTGAAACCCTTCAACTAACTTTGAGAAATATGTAAAAGGTATTCGTGGAAACACAGTGGATTATGTAAATCAACACAAAGATTTTCACAGGCATCACTTCCCACAGAATCATTAAATTATGACTCAAAATTGGTGAAAATGTCATTGTATCTACTTGAAAATTTCATTGTAGCCAGATGCCTATAAAAGTCGACAATATGTGTTTCTGCTGACTGTGTTGAACGATCTAGGCCAGGGCTTCTCAATCTGCTTGTGCAATAACCCAGTATGTCCAAAATTAGTCCGAGAGTATCATGCAAGTCTCCTGATCATTGTCCCAAAAGCTTTTAAAAATAAAATTTTCTCAAAAAATGGATTCCTTTTCATATTTTTTAAAAATCATGATTATCTAGATAACCAAACATTTAGGAGGATACCTACCATGACATTAAGTGCAAACTCAAAACGTCTAAGAATCAACCACCATTTTAGGGAATAAATAGAACAACTGAATTGACAGCTTTTTCATTGTTAAAAATTCACAACCCTGGAAATACACCAGCATATTAGTTTCCTTCCTCAGTGCTACAACAAAACACCTGAAAAGAGGCCATCAAATGAAAGATGATTTTCGTCTGTTTCACGTTGCGAGGAGATACATTCTCCCACCGTGAGAGGGGGACAACTGTGTCAGGTGTGGGAGCCCAGGTGGTCTCCTCACATTCTCAGTCAGAAAGCAGAGGGTGGACAGAAAGTGGGGCCAGTGTATGATGTGGGATTTCCCTCCGAACGCTGTGAGTATCATTGATTAATAGCGAAATTGTCTTGGCCTCACAGGGTAGAACAGGGCTAGGTGGGGAAAACTAAACTGAATGCTGGGAGAAGGAAGGCAGAGTCAGGGGAGAAGCCACAGAGACAGATGCCGAACCTTGCAGGTAGGTTACAAGCCTCGTGATGAGGTTTAATTAATATGTAAAATTTAGCCAATAAGAATTTTGAACTAATAGGCCAAGCAGTGATTTAATTAATACAGTTTTCTGTGTGGTTATTTCGGGAGTCTGGGCAGTCAGAAACAAACAAGCGGCCTCAAACTACAAGTGTATAAAACCTCAAAACCTGGGCCAGTGTCGAGGCCAGTGTCTGAAATTATTAGAGTCAAACCATGCTCATGCATGCTCACTCATGTGCACACAAGAGAGAGAGAGAGAGACAGAGACAGACAGAGACAGAGAGAGAGAGACAGAGAGAGAGTAAATAAAGACAAATAATTAGACTCAGGAAAAACTCTTAACTCTGAGCTCTTTTCTTTTCTTTTTTTTAAAAAAGTTACATACTTTCAATATATAATGACAGAGTAAAAATTCCCATTGCTAAAAGATGAGGCCCTGGTAAGCAACCATCAGATCAAAGCAAGACTAAAACCAGCAGGGAAACACCAAATCTTTAGTTCTACGACTGGCATCTGGAGCTAATGATGGAACCATCTGGGCTCCATACATCTTATACAGACCTGCCTCTGCAGTTTGGTCATCTGCTGCTCAGGAAGCCCCTCCCTCATGCTGGGTCCATACCATCCATTCAGCTTTGCTCAGCGGACATTTCCTGGTTCTGGCAACATCCTGGCGGTCTCCATTGCAACCCCTTCATTGTCACAGCTTCACCCAGCAGTCTCTCAGGGCTGCCTCACTGGGATTCAACCACTGCCATATACGGCCTGATGTCAACTCTCTCTGGAATGGTAGTGCAAGACTCCACGACCCCTTCATCCGTGGATCTTTCTTGCCTGCAAAACCAGTATCGCGTGGTTGCTGAGGCACATCTGTGCTGCCAGCTCAGAGTGGAGCCTGGTCCTTTGGACCAGAGTTAACTAGCTTGCGAGGGCTCGTCCTGAGAAAACACTAAACTCTTGGTTAGTACCATGACATTCGCAGTGTAGGTCTTCCCAAATGATTTATTTTTTCAACACAGGGTTTCTCTGTGTAGCTCTGGTGCCTTTCCTGGAACTAGTTCTGGTAGACCAGGCTGGCCTCAAACTCACAGAGATCCAAAATAAATTCTTATTTTCACACTGGAACATATGGTGGGAAAGGACTCGTCCTCAGGTCTTCTTTCTTATTGTTTCAGTAGAGAGTAGCAGACCTTGGTTTAATAATTGTAGCCTCTTTTTTTTTTCTTCACTATTGCCTATTTTATTTTTATTGTTCTTAGAGACTAAGTTACAAAACAGGTTTTATGTAGGGCGAGCTTTCATACTGAGTTTGTTTTGGCTCGTTCTCCTGTTCTCAGCCCTGTTACTCCTTCATCTCTTTGCATGGTGTTCTCTTTGCCCCCTGCCTTTTGCGCTAGCTTCTTTCCACTCTACTCCCTTACTGATGTGGGATTCTCCTCTGTATGCTATGCATATGTTTTACTACCATTGGTTAATAAAGAAGCCGCTTTGGCCTGGCAGGGGAGAATAGAGCTAGGTGGGAAAACTAAACTGAACGCAGGGAGAAAGAAGATGGAGTCAGGCAGACGCCATGAAGCTGCCGACGGAGAAGGATGCCCAGAATCTTACCGCTACACAAGAGCCTCGTGTACATACACAGATGAATAAAAATGGGTTAATTTAATATATAAGAGGTAGCTAGAAATATGCTGGAACTATTGGCCAAATAGTCTTGTAATTAATATCGTTTCTGTGTTATTATTCGGGTCTGGGGGATCGGAAATCAAAAAGCAGTCTTCATCTACACCCTACAGCCTTTTTTCGTTTCTAGCCCCATATTTTCTCCCTCCTACGCACACATACTTATCAATTAGAGGCTAGGATCAGAGCACATGAAAGAGAAATATGGCATTTGTATTTCTGAACCTGTGTTAAGATGCCTAAACTGGTGTTTTTGATTTCCACTTGCTTTCTTGAGACACCTTGAAATAAAAGTGTTTCCTAAGACAAGAGATGGTATTATTCAGATACACACTTAACCAGCATTGAGAGCAATTCTAATTACAATCAATGTAGTAAATGGTGTGTCATACCAGAGTTCTCAGAATTACAACATTCATAATGATTTCAATTGGCTAGCAGATATTCTCAGAGGGCAGGGAATTTACTCTGCTAAATCTTGTGCCTCGCGTGCTTCTCAAAGATCTAAGTAGTGAAAGCTCAAGCCCCAAGCATAAAACTATTGGGAAATGATAAAGACTTTGAGAGATAGAACCTAACAGAAGGTGTTCATTATTTGTCAAAGACTTGTCAGAAGGAATGGGAACCCTAGCTATCTTTCTCCTTTTCTCTTTTACCATGAACTGAGACCTTTGCACTGCCAGATATTCCCCCAAATTCTGTTTCTCCTCACCATAGTCTGGAAAGAACCGAGATAACCTACCATTGTCTGAAACCTTCAAAACTTCAAGGAAAGCAAAACCAAACGTTTTCTCTGATACTTCTTACCATGATGTGAAGCTTTGGTAGTGGAGAACAAGGAGTCATTGGTCTACGACCACACAGTTTATACATGGAGCTGAATGGCAATCAGGGTGTGACTTCTTCCTCCCACATGACCATGCCTGACTTTATCTACAATATTACTTAAGACTAGCCAGAATACAGTCAGAAGAAGCTTGGAAGCTATGTTATCGAAATGTATCTTTTTGGTGTCAAAAAGTGGTGAAATACATCCTCCTAGTCTAATTATTTCTGGAACAGAAGTGCAATATTTTCTTTGTGTCTTAATGAGATTTTACATTTATTGCACAATATGATCCTGGATTTCTTTAAAAACTTTATTTTCAAAATTAGCCATCTATTTTCATTTTGTAACTGTTATATTCTTCAGATGCATCTAGTTATCATTAAGTCTCATAATTCCCACTCTTAACATCTGGATAAATACAAATAGTGTATATGCCAACGAGCATTGATACATGGAAAAATCCTTTTGGAACTCCTTAAAGTTTTCCACTTCTTTAAAATTAGACTTTCCTTCTCTATTAAGACAAAATAAAAACAAGTGAGATTTTTTTTCCCTACTCAATGGTACATGTGCAATTTTATTTTCCATGTTTATTTCTCCTAACACATCTGTAACCTCTATTGTTGATTATGTAAGTATCTTACCAAAATGGGATATAAGTACTGTGTATTCTCCAACATAAAAAAATGACTAAAAAACTTTCACTTTTTCTGTATTCTCAGTGATTTTAATCCTTCAAAAACATATGCTAAAATATGTTCAAAGGATTTTAAGTCGGTCTTATACATGGTGAAAACAAACTTTTCTTAAAACAGCATATCTATAAAGAAAATCAGTGCTCCTAAAGCTTTGTAATTCATTGATACACCTAAACCTTAGAATGGCATTTGTATATTTTAGACTTAGTAAATTAAGTGACAATATGACATCATTGCCAAAAAAAAAAACCTCAAAGCAAAAACACAGAAATACCACTAGATTTCCATATTTTCATTTCCTGTTGCTTGTTAAGTATGGTATGTAAAACCAATGTATATTAAGAAGCTACAAAGCTCTTCATTTTGCATTAAAATTTTATAATAAATACATTGAGACATTTCCTTTACTTCAACTATTCAATACCAAAATCCCCCCAAAGTAAAAAGTTGATGTTAGCTTGTGTTATGGGACCAGGCAATCATTTGCCATGTGAAGTTCAAATCTCCATCATTTTATATCAGAAACAATAGCTATCATTTTGCAGACAAGCACCTTTTGTTTCACTTTTTTTTTTACATAATTTCACTTCTTGTATTGAACATACAGCATTGTGTCCTAAATAGCTCACAGGATGTCTTGAGTGGTCTCTGACTGGGAATGCCACAATTTTGCAAGGCATGCTATTTTATAAAATGTTTTATATTTTGTTTTTTTAGCTTAAAAAACTCCATTTCCACAGTGCTCAAGAAGAAATATGAATATCGCCACACACAGATTGGACAGCATAACATGTCTGTGAAATAAAACAACTCAGTAACTAGAAATTTGTTTTGATGCCTGGAGAAAGACATCTACTCAAGTTACAGTATCACAGGATGTTTGAGCTGACTTCTAAATGATGCAATGATAGGGCACATTAATACAACTAGCTGTGACAACATTGCCCTTGCTAGTATGTCTCCATGAATACCTTGCTGACATAGATTCATTGATTTTTCAACTTTCTTTGCCTTCTTCTGTGTCTGAACAAATCCAGGAAGACTACAGAATTGATATTGCTAACTTCATACTACAATTTTCTAGTAACATATCTATAATTGAATTTCAAGGCTATACTCCTGGAAAAGCATTATATTTTGTATTATAAAATACTAATATTAAGGCTTTCAATTAATTGTGTCACTTCTAGGTTTTCAAAAATATAGCCAACATCATAGACTTATCAAAGCCCCCAGAATGGTAAATTTTGGACTTCAAGGAGAAAGTCATTATTTTAAACTGAATTTTATTTATTTATTTATTTTAAGTATATGGTGTTTTGTATATGTGTGTGTTTGTCACAATGTCCAGTGCCCACAGAGGCCAGAAGAAGGTGTTGGATTCCCTGGAACTGGAGCTACAGACAATTGTTAGCAACTGTGTGGGTGATGGAAATCAAAGCTGGGTTCTCTGGAAGAGCACCTTGTGCTATTAACCACTGAGTCCATCCATTGTTTTGCCATATTTCTATTCCCATAAAAGATAATAATTTACTTTTAATAACCAATAAGCTCATCTGGTACTGGTAATTTAAAAATCATCACATAAAGTACCATTTTAAGTTTTACTATAAGTTTAGGCATAAGCTGATGACAGTGTAGCTTGTGTTAATTGGTCAATTGAAAAATTACAAGTAAAAAGAAAATCACACTCATAGGTACTACATTGGCATTATTTCCAGATCTCCTTAAAGAGCTGTGTCAATCCAAGTTTTTACTCGTTGTCATACTTATTTTCCCCGAATTATTTAAACATTTCATGTAAAGATTCTTTGCAACGAATAATCAAGTTTTTGATTATCTGGAGAAATTTGCTTTGTAGTTTTAAAAGTTCATACTACTTAAAGTATTCCTTGCTGGTTTTTGTATTGTTTACTGTACTTTGAGATTATTAAAAAATTTTCTGTTCTGGTTTCAATAAGCTATATGAGTTCTTGGGAAGTCTGATAGAGTTTATGTGTACAAGTGTACATACTTCTAAATACTGTTTGTATTTTTAATATATACCTTTTCTCAATCTTTTATCTATCCTTAGGTTTTGGCAAGTGGACTATTTTTATTTAGCTAAATTTGAATGGATAATATTTAGTTTACTAACTTGAATTTCTTCAATCTGTGGCTTCATGTTTTTCTTCTTGTTTGGAAAATTCTCAGATATGAACTTATAATATTTCATTCCCTGTTGCTATTTTTTCTTTTGTGATTATTATACCTATGTTAGGATAACTGACCCTCCCCTCAAATCTTCCATGTGTTCAGTTGCTTCCCAAGCTCATTTGTCCTTTATAGTTCTAGTGTGGATAGTATTTATTGATCTTCATGTTTAATGACTCCCTTTGCTTTGTCAAGGTACCTCTGTTGTCTTAAAGCTTGTTCTTCTAGCCATTCCATTTTACTATTTTCTTAAAATTTTCATCATTCTAATAGAATTTAAACTGTGTTCTTATAACACGTGTTCTTCCTCTTGTCAAAAACAATGCTAAAAACATTATGGATAGTTAGTTTAAATTCGTTGATAATCTCAAAACCTGTGTTACATATAGGCCCGATTTAGTTACTTCTATGGTATCTTGGTCGTATGTTATTTTTCTTACATACTTGTCACATGATTGTTGAATGCTGAACATCATATGGTGTTCATGTCTGGATTAGATATCTCTTCTTTTTATAGTAGATGCTTAGTCGAACAGATTGAGTTCAACTGGTTGGGTGTTGCTAAGAGGGCTATTATTACAGTGCTCTCAGGCCAGCATTGGCTTCAGACTTCCTAGTTCTTCCTTATGCTCATGACTCTTTCTCAATGGCTTTGTACCACTTTTAGCTCGGGACTTTTTTGTTGACTTGCTCATTAGAGAAGATCATTGTTTCAGAGTGGGATGAATATATGTTCCACACATCACTTAATCACTTGCTAGTCTACCACTGAACTGAGGAACATTTTCTCTTGCTTTGATTTAACACCAGTCTCTAATGAGTAGGTCTTGGGCATTTCTTAGTGACTTTGCCATTCCACCACTAGTAAAAGTCCTCAATGTCCTGACTTTTCCCAATTGTGCAGGGTGTTTTTTTTCTTCTTCTGTCATTTCCCAAGGGACAATGACTTTCTACATGTTCTCTAATGTCACAAAAGTTGCTTTCCATCACCTGCTATTTCAAATTCATTTTGCTTTTTCCTCCTCCATTCTCTTTTTCCATCTCTCTTTCTCTCTCTCTCTCTCTCTCCTTCCCTCCCTCTCTTTGTTTTCCTTAATTTTTTATGGTACTAGTAATTGAATCTAGGTCCCATTTGTGCTGGACAAGTCTTCTATCACAGACCTATGCAGCCAGCCCTCAAAGTTATTTTCCAATATTACACACAGGAAAGCTAATTCCAAAAGATCTTTTTGCTTTTTTCACAGTAGATGTCGAATGCTCCATGAAGCAAAATGCTACAGTAAGTAGACTTTATTCTTGTGAGTGTATCAGTAAGGAATTGACACATTCATATAAAACAGAAACCAAAAACTATTTAGTTGCAGCTTTTTTAAACTGTTTGTTTAGCACATTATGTTCCTCCCTAAGATTCGTTTCTTCGTGTGAGTCATTGCTCACGTCCTGTACTTTTACGAAAGCCATGTTTTCTCAGCAGATGACTCCTTGATCCTTCTGCAGGCTCAATAAATTTTGTGGTTTTTATACTTCATCCAACTTTTCATTGCTATTAGATCTGTATATCCTAACACAAACCTTACAGCTGGCTTTAAAGATAGAGTTTCTATTGTTAAATACAATTTTATATACTGGGTAGTTAACAGTTTTGAAATATTGTTAAGGTAATGTAAACCCTCCTTATTTTCAATGACCTTAGTGTTATAGGGTTAAAAAGGGAATAGGGGCAGGAGAGACAGCTCAGCAGTTAGGCACACTGACCACTCCTCCAGAGAACCTGTGTGCAATCCCCCACACCCACATGGCCGCTCAAACTTCTGCAACCTCAGTTGCAGGGAACTGACTTCTTTTCTCACTTCTGCAGGCACCAGGCACAAATATGGTACACAGATATGCAGTCAAGCAAAACACTTGCAAACATAAAGTCATACATAATTTATACATAGAATGGATCAGTAACAGAAAATATTGAGTCACTGAAGAAATATTGTAAACCATGTCACATATAGGATTAACCTTCGTAGTCATGCGTTCATCATGAGGATGATGAGATCCTTGTGTCGTATTTTTTAATGGAAAGATTAGTCATACTGTTTAAATAAAGTATAAATGCCATTTCAAATTCCAAATTCTTGGTGCATATAAAATGCCTTTAAGTGATGTTCCACACATGCGGATGGTTTTAAATAATTATTTAATAACCATAAGCCTGCTCTAGTTCAATTGTCATTAGTTAATCTAATTTCATGTGTTCTATTTGAGTTGTCATTATAAATTACAAGTGCATTCTTTAGTCGGTTGCTAATGTAATTTCAGCCATTTATAGCTGAGACTCAAATAATTCAGACAAGTTGAATTTACAAAATATGGATTGTCTTTATTTTTATAATGACCTAATTTTCAGTTCTAAGACGCCTTGCAACTCCTGCACCAAGTATCTCAAATTTCATTTTGATGTTAATCCAGTTTGTGAGGAAACAAGGAAATTGACTTTAAAAAAGTTGGTTTTTCTTTTAAAAATATTTTATTACATATAATTATTTGTGTATTTATTTGTGTGTGTATATATTTGTGTCCATACCTGTGTGTACACACAGATGTGTCCCAATGTACACATGGTAGACAGAGGACGATTTGAAAGAGTTGATCTTTTCTTTGGCTAAGTGGGTCAGAGCATCAAACACAGGTTGTCAGTATTAGTGGCAAATCTCACAACTCACTGAACCATCTCATGAACATAAATTCCTCTAAAAAAGTATAATTCGATAGATATTTATGAGAAGCCAATACAATAGATATTTACTAGAAGTTTTGTGATGGCAAAAGTGATATATTCACTCTTTAATCCCATAAATTTTCAGTAAATATCTGTGCTTTGTTTCTATGGCTGCCATTCCAATGAATATAGGAAAAAACAAACTTTGAGGTAATGCCGTCCCAAAATATCAAAAAAGTATTAAATATAACCTCACAAAATTGATTTGGAAGACCTTAAACATAAAGACAAAAGTCAAGCAAGAAGTTGTGACATAAATATAGGTCAATTTATTTTTCTTTTAAAAATATTATTATATTTTATTTTGTTTACATATGCATATGTTAACTTTATTCTCTTACTCTTTTTTCTCTTACAATTTAATTTATTTATTTTACATCCAGATAGTAACCTCCTCACCTCCTCTCTTCTCACTCCTCTCCCGACTTCCCCTCCATCATCACCCTAAATCCACCTCTCTGCCATATCCACTCAGAAAAGGGCAGGCCTCCCATGGACATCAACAAGACATGCCATAAGACCAAGCAAGTCCCTCCTCCTCTATTCAGTCTGGGAGAAGCAATCAAGCTAAAGGAACCGATTCCCAAGAGCCAGTCCTTTAAAAGCACCAGGAACTGCCCCTACTTCTGTTGCCAGGAGTTTTACATGTGGACCAAGTTACACAACTGTCACATACATCCAGAAGGAATAGATGGGTCCCATGCAGGTTCCCTGTTGTTGGTTTAAATTCTATGAGCTCCCATGAGCCAGACTAGCTATTTCTTTGGGTTTTACTGAGAAGTCCCTCACACACACACACACACACACACACAACCACCACTCTCCCCACCACTACCACTATCAGGTACTCTCCCTACTCCTACACCTTACCCTCCACCCTAACCTTGGCTCCTACAATCCCTCTTCCCTCTCCTTGACAAGATTCTCCAAGCTCAGTCCAATGTCTGACCATGAGTCTCTGAATCTGCCTTCATCAGTCACTGGATGAAGGACACAGATGACAACTTGCATAGTCTCCAGTCTGATCATAGAGTTCAGGCTATGCATACACTGCTCCCAGAAGTCTTATCGGAGCTATCCTTGTGGACTCCTGAGAGTTTTGTTTCTACCTAACCCCGAAATGTACCCCATTTCCAATCGTCTCTTTCAGCCCTCTCCCCTCCATAGACTCCCAACTCAACCCCTCAAGTTTTCATGCCCACCAACTCCCAGTTCACCTAAGAAATGTCTTCTGGTTCCCCTTCCTAGGAATATCCAGGCATCCCTCCACTTGGGCCCTCCTTGCTATCTAGCCTCTCTAGATCTGTGGATTGTAGCATGATTATCCTTTACAGTTAATATATACTCATGGGTAAGTGTATAACATGTTTGTCTTTCTGAGTTTGGGTTACCTCGCTCAGGATGATTTTTTTTCTAGTTCTATTTGCTTTCAAACTTGATGGTGTCATTGTTTTTTTAACAGCTTATTAATACTCTATTGTATAAAATTACCATCTTTTCTTTATCCATTCTTCAGTTGAGGGGCATCTAAGTTGTTTCCAGTTTCTGGTTATTACAAATAAATCTTATATGAATATAGTTGAGCAAGTATCCATATAGTATGATTGAGCATACTTTGGGTATATATGCCCAAGAGTGGTAGCACTGGATCTTGAGGTAGATTGATCCCCAATTTCCTGAGAAATAACCATATTGATTTCCATATTGACTGTACAAGTTTGCACTCCCACCAGCAATGGAGAAGGGCTTTCCTTGTTCTACATCTTTTCCAGATAAGCTGTCATTTGTGTTTCTGGTGTTAGCCATTATGGCAGGTGTAAGATTGGCTTTCAGAGTTGTTTTGATTTTCATTTTTCTTTTTTCTATCATCTGAAACTTTTTATTTATTTATTAAAGATTTCTGTCTCTTCCCTGCCACCGCCTCCCATTCCCCTCCCCTTCCCCCAATCAAGTCCTCCTCCCTCGTCAGCTCAAAGAGCAATCAGGGTTCCCTGCCCTGTGGGAAGTCCAAGGACCACCCACCTCCATCCAGGTCTAGTAAGGTGAGCATCCAAACTGCCTAGGCTCCCACAAAGCAAGTACGTGCAGTAGGATCAAAAACCCATTGCCATTGTTCTTGGGTTCTCAGTAGTCCTCATTGTCCCCTATGTTCAGCGAGTCCAGTTTTATCCTAGGCTTTTTCAGACCCAGGCCAGCTGGCCTTGGTGAGTTCCCAATAGAACAACCCCATTGTCTCAGATTGTGGGTGCACCCCTCGCAGTCCTGACTTCCTTGCTCGTGCTCTCTCTCCTTCTGCTCCTGATTTGGACCTTGAGATTTCTGTCCGGTGCTCCAATGTGGGTCTCTGTCTCTGTCTCCTTTCATCGCCTGATGAAGGTCAATATTTAGGAGGATGCCTATATGTTTTTCTTTGGGTTCTCCTTCTTATTTAGCTTCTCTAGGATCTCTAAGTATAGGCTCAATGTCCTTTAATTATGGCTAAAAACCAAATATGAGTGAGTATATCCCATGTTCCTCTTTTTGGGTCTGGCTTACCTCACTCAGGATAGTGTTTTCTATTTCCATCCATTTGTATGCAAAATTCAAGAAGTCCTTGTTTTTTACTGCTGAGTAGTACTCTAATATGTATATATTCCATACTTTCTTTATCCATTCTTCCATTGAAGGGCATCTAGGTTGTTTCCAGGTTCTGGCTATTACAAACAATGCTGCTATGAACATAGTAGAGCATATACTTTTGTTGTATGATAAGGCCTCTCTTGGGTATATTCCCAGGAGTGGTATTGCTGGGTCCAGGGGTAGGTTGATCCCGAATTTCCTGAGAAACCGTCACACTGCTTTCCAAAGTGGTTGCACAAGATTGCATTCCCACCAGCAATGGATGAGTGTACCCCTTTCTCCACAACCTCTCCAGCAAAGGCTATCATTGGTGTTTTTTATTTTAGTCATTCTGACAGGTGTAAGATGGTATCTTAAAGTTGATTTTCATTTTTCTGATGCCTAAGGACGATTAACAGTTCTTTAAGTGTTTCTCATTCATTTGAGATTTTTTTATGTTGAAAATTCTCTGTTTAGGCCTGTACTCCATTTTTAAATTGGATTATTTGGTTATTATGATATCTAGTTTCTTGAGTTCTTTATATAGTTTGGAGATTAGTCATTGGCCAGATGTGAGGTTGGTAACGATTTTTCTCAGTGCGTAGGCTGCCATTTTGTCATATTGGTAGTGTCTTTTGCCTTAGAGAAACTTTTCAATTTCATGAGGTCCCATTTATTAATTGTTGATGACAAAAGAAATTGGAGAAGATATCAGAAGATGGAAAGATTTTGTGTGCTCAGTGGGATTAACATAGTTTAAATACCCATCTTGCCAGAGCAATCTAGAGATTGAACACAATCCCCATCAAAATTCGAACATGATTCTTCACAGACCTTAAAAGAACAATACTAAGCTTTATATGGAAAAACAAAAACCCAGGAGAGCTAAAAATAACCCTGTACAATAAAAGAACTTCTGAAGTTATACCATCCCTGATCTTAAGCTCTACTATAGAGCTATACAGCATGGTACTGGCATAAAAACAGAAATATTTATCAATGGAATTGAATCAAATACCCAGACAAAACTCCATACACCTGTGGACACTTGACTTTTGACAAAAAAACCCAAAACTATACTGATGGAGGAAGGTCATTGGTTAAATAAAAAGAAACTGCTTGGCCCTCATTGGTTAGAAGATAGGTGGGAGGAGTAAACAGAACAGATCGCTGGGAGAAAGAGGAAGTGAGCTCAGACTCCACAGTTCTCCTCTTGGGAGTAGACGCCTCAGAGAGACGCCATGCTCCCAGCTCCCAGGCAGACACACGCGATGAAGCTCGGACTCAGGATGGACATAGGCTAGAATCTTCCCGGTAAGCGCACCTAGGGGCGCTACACAGATGATTAGAAATGGGCTAAATTAATATGTGAGAATTAACCTAGAAGAGGCTAGATAGAAATGGGCCAAGCAGTGATTAAATGAATACAGTTTGTGTGTTGTTATTTCGGGCATAAGCTAGCCAGGCAGCCGGGGTGCTGGGGACGCAGCCCCGCCGCCCTTATTACTACACTATACAATGGAGAAAAGAAAGAATCTTCAACAAATGGTGCTGGCATAATTGGATGTCAGTATATAAAAAATAAAAATAGATACTTATCAGTCACCCTGCACAAAACTCAAGTACAGATAAATCAAAGACCTGAACATAAATCCAGCTACTCTGAATCAGATAGAATAGAAAGTGGGGAATAGCCTCAATTCATATTTCTAAAGTTCTATTAATCAAAAATAAAGCCCCCAAATCTAGTTGACCACAAACTTCATGGCATTAATGGTGCTCAGAAAAGGAAAGACTACAACCTAGTACCAAATGAGTTACATCTTTTGGTTTTGTGGACCAGTGAGTTCCCAAAGACCGCCAAATACTATACATGACTGTCAGGGCTCTAATGAACCTTCCAAAAACTCAAAAATAAGACACTGTTGCTGAAAGTGCCACATAACTGGGCCATAGAACATGCAGCTATCAAGCTCTTTAAGTATGAGAATTTTGTAGAAATAAAAATGCATTTTTACATTAACATCTGTTGTGAATTATGTGTATCCACACTCTCCTGATCCTCCATACACAGAGAGTACATGATGAATGTCTGTTCCATGCTGAGGAGGCATGTCTGAGTCCTTTCTCTTCCAACTTGGAAAAGATCTTTTTTCTTTCTTGACTTCCCACATTAACTGTTTTCAACTCATTAGTCTGGCACACGATGATCATAAGTAATATGGAACACATTCTATACCTTAAGAACTTGCCATAAAAATCATAAGCAGAGAGTACATTTCCAGAAACAGTCTCTCCAGTGGATCTAAGCCAAATATGAACTAACTCGTCAGGAATTACTCACAGAAAACTGTGTCTTTAGTTTCTTATTTCTCAAAACCTTATTTTCCACATGTTCTTTTACTAATGAATAAGATATAAATATAAGTGTAGGTAATTCCTTTTATTCAAGTAATATTTTTCTGGAAGATGTTTAATAATTAAATGTGTATTAGTAGTGTACACTAATATGAGAAGGTTTGACTTTTAAGGAGACCTAGATGGAAATGTTTAAGAGTGGTAAATTGTAACGTCTGATCTTGTTATTTCCCTAAATCTTAAGCTATTAAAAAACAGAACTCATCAAAACTGGAATAATCGATATTACATAAATCATTAATCTCATCTGTTTTTATGAGTGTACAAATAATATCACTTAATTGTGTATGTTGTGGTGTACAAAGATATGACAGAACATTTAAAACATGAATTAAAGAACATCTACAGAAAGTGGTTAACTTAAAATGTTTTAAGTCTCCCAAACTTTCCTTGTGGAAGGTTAGATAATCTTTTGGTTCTGCAGTCAATTAAATAGACAATGTAAATACTAAATACAAGTTTAGAATTTAAAAGCCAAATTTATTGGATTTATTCGTTCAATTTTTTTTTGTTTTGTTTTTTTGTTTTTTGAGAAAGGGTTTCTCTGTGGTTTTGGAGCCTGTCCTGGAACTACCTCTTGTAGACCAGGCTGGTCTCAAACTTACAGAGATCTGCCTGTCTCTGCCTCCCGAGTGCTGGGATTAAAGGCGTGCGCCACCACCGCCCGGCCTCGTTCAATTTTTTTATTGATTGGATGTACGTTGTTGATTGCTGGCCTTATAAAGTTGTAAAAATTTGTGAACATTTTACACATAAAATTAGAAGAATCAGCTTGTACCAAAATATTTTAACACTATAGATTGCACTTTTTCTCTATTTCAAAAGGAGTTGAAAGTTTCAATATAGTCACTTCAGAGAGTGAAAAAGTGTGAATCAAAACGGTAGTCACTTTCTTATAATGCTGGACTAAGAATTCCCTATCTTACCTAGTTGCTGGCAGGGCATTTGCCCTGCTTTCGTTCAGGACCCTTAGCTGCTGTTTCTTCCCTTCCTCAGCTCCCACCATCACACCAGGGGATGAGGTGCTGTAGACGACATGTCACATGACTGTGACAGCCTTCTTATCAGCATGGGAGAAAACAATCTGTTGTCAAGAAGGGAACCATTTAGCAGTGGAGTTAGAGCTCCAAGACATTCCTGAACACTTCCTGTTCATAAAGTTTTAAATTTCAAACAAGCTGGTGTAGATCCTTTTATATTTTTTTTCAGACTGATTGTGTTTTCTGTTACTTTTAAGGGGACGTGCTTGCAATGGAACAATATAATTGACACAGATTGAGACATCTTAAAAATCTAAAAAATAGCCATACATACTTACATTCTATCATAAAGCAAAGTGAAAGGAGAGTTATTAAGTTCAGGTTTTGATTCCATGTGTGGCATCGTCAACACTGAAAGTGTAATAGATTATTTTTGCTGTTGTTGCAACAGCAAGTACCTAGGTAAAGAAAGAAAGATTCACTCTTGGCTGTGACTTCAAAACTTTCAGGCCACATTTGGTAAATGTGGGTATTTCTAGGTTGTGGTGAAGCAGAACACCATGGTGATGGTGCAGAGAAGCTCACCTCCCTGCAGCAGGAACCAATGAGAAAGAGGAGTGAAGATGTAGCCTCCTTACTACAGATGGGCTTCACCTGCTGGTTTCTTTACATTTCTCTTCATTACATCTTCAGCTCATGAGTCCATCAAGTAATTAATCCATCTGTTGGATTGCAGCCTTGAGAATTCAATGTCTTTCAAAAAACTCAGCATCAACCACACTCCTGATACATGAGCTTCTGTGAGAACCTTTATATCTCAATCCTAACACAAATAAGGACTAGAAATTGGGATTCTATAAGAAACAACAGTCTCAGTTCAGAGACATAGAGTGATTAGAGAGAAAGAAGCTGCAACAAGTAATTTTTAATACAACATTGTATGCATATGTGTACAAGATTTACGACTAAGTCACAGAAGAGAGATAACAAAAATAGCTTCTGAGAGTATCCAAGAAAACTAGTCATGGGAAAAGTGAAGAAACTAAGATGATTTGACAATGAGCTATTGGTTTGTGTTATTGTGAAGCTTGACAAAGATTCAAGTTGGATGTGGTTGCAAAGGTAGGCCATGGAATGGGGATATGCACCTTCCTACATGAGAAGTCCCAGATTCCAGACAGGAAATTTGGAAGGAAGAGTCTTTTTAGTGATACTTAATAAGTAAATAAAAGCCAAACTATTGCCTTCTATTGAGATCAATAAAGAACATGGCGTTCTAGCAGGGAGAACAATTATTAAAAAATAAAAATCTCTGAGATATAGAGAGATGCCTGAATAGTTAAGAGCATGGTTCCTTTTCCATAGGACCCAGGTTCAATTCCTAGCATCCACACAACAGCTCACAACCATCTTCAATTTTAGCACCCAGGTACCTAAAGCTCTCTTGGCCTCCACAGGCATCAGACATGCTTGTGGTGTACAGAGTATGTGCAGGCAAAACACTCATACACAATAATAAATAAATAAAATTTAAAACAATCTTTTAAAGTGAAGGGGCTATTTAGTCTGACTTCATTACTTAACTAAAATGACTTCAAGAAATATGATGGTTGTGAATTTAAGATAGATCATGTTTGTTTTGTTTAAACAGGAGGGAGAAAGACATACCCAACAGAATAAAGATACACTGTATGTTGTAGAGATTGACAAGATGCTAATCTGCAAAAGGAGAAGTTGGTCTTTGTAGAAAGTAAAGGAAATACATCATGGCATAAGGGACAGGCTCAGAGATGGGGTGAATTATGGTCATGTCAAAAGGGCAAATGTGTTTTTAAAAGTGAGTTTAAATGTATTCTCTTAATCTTCAAGTTAGAAAGTTAGTGAAACTTTACTTAGAAAGGTCATAAATTCTTTTTACTATTTGGATTTTTTTGCCTTATGTCTTGCCCTGTGTAGAACACTGAGGAGCTGCTATGGGCAGTATAGCTTTCCCCAGTCTGAGCAAGACTTTTTCAGTATTCTGCACTGGGCTGCATCTACCCAGCTGACTACCTGCCTGGCTCCACCGTACTCAAGTCTAGAGTCTATCAGGATTTGTCCTTATGTCTCAGACACATTTCATGCATAGAGTTGCCTTGTGCCACCTGTGATACCCCACAGGGCAGTGAAGTCAGTTATATTTAAAAGTCTCGTTCATGAAAGTGTACTGAAGTTTAGAGTAACACATACCATCTTCATTGCCAGAACCAATGAGTGAACTACATCTCTGCTGAAGTCATGACATTGCATTCCTTTAACTTTGCAGGTTAGTCACTTTAACCACCAGTAAATTCTATATTCTTTACCGACAGGATCACATACCCACAGAGAACTTTGCAAACACCGTGCTATTAAAATCCAGCAGGTGTATTTTAACACACACTTAAGGGGTTAAGGCACTGGGAATAATTAGTTTTCTTCTCCATGAAAATATAATTCAGTTACAATATGTACTTTGAGTAATACATACCAGCACAGAGACATCTGAGGACTTTAGTAGATTTAGAAATGTAACAAGAGCCATAACTATTACTGATTACTTCAGACCACAGCCAGAACAAATAGTGGTTACTTGACTTGTGCTTTGGTAAAACAGAATTTCTTTTTAAAATAGAGTTTGTCTGTATTGCCCTGACCATCCTGAACTAGGCTGGCCTGGAACTCAAAGATTTGTCTGCCTCTGCCTCCTGAGTACTGGAATTAAAAGTATATGCAACCACTGCCTGGTGGGGGAAATGTATGTATAAAAATTTAAAATACATTAAAAATATTTTATCTGCAATATGTTAGATCAGACTGTTTTAAATCATGTGCCAATTCTAGTTATCTGTACTTTGTTTTTTTTTAAAAAAAAGTTTCATTATTATCATTGTATGTTTGAGGGTGTGTAAGGTGTATGTATATTGTGTGTGAGAGTGTGTGTGAATGTGTGCATGTGTGTGAGTGTGTATGGAGGTTGTGTGAGTGTGTGATGTGTGTGTTCTGTGTATACTGTATGTATACATGTGCTTATGTATGTCTGTGAGAGTGTGTGTATATATGCATGCATATACATATGACATATGTATGAATGAGGTACATATGTTCACCTTTAAGACCACAAGATATCCTCCAAGACTTATTTCTGTCTTTCCACTGTGAGTTCTGGGAAGAAACTTAGGTTCCACAGCTTGAGTGAAAAATGCTTCTACCTGCTAAATCACACCACTGGACCAGGATTTTCCTATTGCAAATAGATAAACACCTGGAGATGCATGTAACAAACATGTATGGAAAACACCAAAATTAAGTTTACCCCATATTAAAAGAATTGAAATTATGCAATCTTGTGGTTCTGAGGAAAATTTCCTGGTTTCTATTCTTATTTGTTTTTAATGATCTAGAACTCATTTCAACTAATCTGGGATTAAACGTAAGTTTAGTGATATCTCTATCAGCAAGGCAAAGGAGAAAGTCGGAAATGATCAATGCAGTTGCCCAGCTGATAAAGGAACCACTCCACAACTGGAACAGAATTTTTGTCAGCTCAGAATATTTGAGGACAATTTCAGCTGTTCTTTCCTTTCTGGCAGTGTGTGACAAAAGGCAGCTTATATCTACAGGACAGAGTAGTCTTTGTTCATGGAGCGTGTGCTCAGCAGCCCAGAGTGTATTGTTCTACAATTCCAGATTCATTACTTTTGTCTTTGAAGCCAAATCTCCTCTATCTGTAGTCTAGTGTAATACATGAGAAATAAGGTGGAAATTGAAAGTCAGGGGACTGTGTTGGGATGTTAGTACTTCTATACAAATTTAGATATGTTAATCATCACCTCATCAACTTTAATCTTAGTATTGATGAAGACGATATGAACATTATCAACTTTGATTGCTGAGGACTTGGAAAACATTCCAAGGTTTAAATTGCTTGTGAATTATTAAAAGACAGAAAACTGGTATTGTGCAAATATTTTCTACAGAGGTGTTTTGATGCAGGCAGTAGTTAATGAACTCAGCTCATCCTTATGTATTTGAGACTTTTGCATTTTGCCTACATTTGTAATAATAGAGTAATTGAATGTCAGTGGTCAGGTTAGTAGTTTTATTTTGACAATTGGTTGTTTTTTTATATTTATTTATTATGTATACAATATGCTGTCTGTGTGTATGCCTGAAGGCCAGAAGAGGGCACCGGATCCCATTACAGATGGTTGTGAGCCATCATGTGGTTGCTGGGAATTGAACTCAGGACCTTTGGAAGAGTAGGTAATGCTCTTAACCTCTGAGCCATCTCTCCAGCCCCCAATTGGCTGTTTTTGCCATTAATCTTTCTCCTCTTACTAGCTCTGATAATCCAGTTCTCAAAGTATTCAACTTTCTGTGTTTATGTCTTTCCTTAAGCATTTAATGGTTCTTCTAGTTGAATCCACATGTGGCCAATTCTTTTTTTCAACTGTTTTCTATTACTGCTTCTTGTAAGACTTTTTTGACACATCTAAAGATATTTGCATATCTAAAATTGTTTCATCATATATTTTGGGGTTTTGTGTCTTTCACCTATATTCTGGGAAGATTTTCCATATCACCTCTGCCTTTCATAACTACTAGTTACTTCTCAAGTCCCTCTCTGCTTCTTTTATCATGCCTAGCTGTTTTGTAAAGGTTGTTGTAACTGACATTGTTTCTTTGTCTTTACCATTTTTAACATTTGTATGTGGTCATTATCATTGCAAAAAAAAATAAACCCACAGATACATCACATACACACTTGGTTTCATGTTGCTTTTTCACCATAATTTGGAATGGTCTTAAATAACAACTCAATTTATACCATCTATTTTAGTATCTATACCATCTATTTTAATAATAATTTTAATTTTACTTATACTAATTCTAAATGGACAATGTTGATGTGGGACTCTCTTCTGCATACTATGAATATTGTTTTTATTACCATTGGTTAATAAAGAAGCTGCTTTGGCCTATGGCAGGGCAGAATATAAGTAGGTGAGGAAACTAAACCGAATGCAGTGAGAAAGAAGGGAGGGTCAAGGAGACACCATGTAGCTGCTGAAGGAAAAAGACACTAGAACTTTTCTAGTAAGTCACAGCCTCATAATGATATACAGATTAATAGAAATTGTTAATTTACGATATAAGAGATAGCTAGAAGTGTGCCTGAACTGTTGGCTGAACAGTGCTGTCATTAATATAGTTTATATTAATATAGTGTGATTAGTCAGGTCAGGGTGGCTGGGAAATGAATGCACAGTCTCAACCTACACATGGCACCCAAACATTTGGCAAAAATATCCACATAAAGCCTAATAAAACATAAAAAAAGGGGCTTCTAGACCTGCAAAAATTGGAGTCAATTGGAGTTTCTTGGTAGCTGCACATTTTCAGATAGGCTCTCTTTGCTGGTGGTGACTCAGCATTAGCAACAAAAACTGTACTGCACGACTCCTTTAGAAAACAGTTTCCTGACTCATGATGGTGGCACCAATGGCTCCGAATTGTTCAGGACATCCTGTTACAGGACACTTGAATACGGTTTGTGGGCAGTGTGCTACAAGTTGCTTGGTAGCTGAATGGGCCAACTGCTTCCCAGAGTTGGGGTAGTAGACATGGTGCCCAGAGTTAGTGGTAAACAGACATTTGCCATGTTGGAAAGCCAAGTAGGGTGGAACCAAGAGCCAAAGTGGTTGCTATGGTCCTAGTCATGCCTGCTTAACAGTTCACAACAGTGATCAAAAAAGTTTTACAGATACACAATAAAGACAAATTCAGACAGAAATAAGCCTCTGAATGGGTCATAGTGTGTTTTAAAGAAATGTATGTAGGCTTTTTAAAAAAAGAAAATGGGTATAGGCTATAGAAAGAAATAGTTTTTTAAAAATAAATTCTTTAAGGAGACAGTAAAAGTAATATAAAAATCCACATAAAAATGGAAAACACACAAAGAGTATGGATTGTGTATATTATTGTGTTTTCTTTGAATTTTTTTTTACTGTAAATGAGCTAACTACAGAGCAACATTTCATTTTATGGGCTGCTAAGCTAAACAAATATATATTTGAAAGATATCTTGACTTAAAAATTTGAGTTTAAAGATAAGTTGCTTTGGAAAAGAGGTTCTACTTTTGTTTCCACAGAAGATGGGAATCTGTAGATTCCTTCCAGACTAATGTGCTTTGATGGAACAAGAACCCTCCAAAAGGTCTCCTCGAGCCCTAAAAATACTTCACCCAACAAACAGCAGGAAGAGGTTTGGAGAAAACTATGCCCAAATTCCCAAAATGACGGTTACTAAATTTTGGTTTTCATTTAAAGGGGGCCGATTATAAATGGTTAATGGTCATAGTAAATCTCTTTCTAATAAAAGAAGGGATATGATAAAATGAATACTTTGCATTTGTATGGATTTTGGGTTATTAATACAAATTTAAGGCCAATTTTGTTATATGTATATTCCTACTCTATGTTTATACAGCTCATTTGAAAAGGTAATGTATAGTTAGAAATTACAGATAAATAAATAGTCATTTATAATAGTCAAATTTGTAGTCATGTTAGTTAGGTTTCTAGACATACAGAGATGTATTTTAGTGAGATAAATAATCTTCAACACTTTAAAAACCTACAGAATATGGCACTTTAAAGGGTTTAAGAACTTAGACTCTTTTGACAGTGAGACATGTCTCCTTCTGGCAGCACCAATTGCTTCAGAAAGGTTGATGGGCATTGGAAAAGCTCACTATGGAATTTGGCTTCCGGGTGACAAGGCTAGCCATTTGGACAAGAAACTGCTCTTGCCTGGACTGCATGATGGTAAAGTGTATGAACTGGACATGCAGGACCCTCAGAAAAGTGATTGCTAAACAGGCTTCCTCCTTCACAGAAAAAACTGTCAGACATTTGTCACAACATTAAAAAAAAAAAAAAGCAACTGATGAATTTTGCCAGTACAAGGCAAACCAGTTCTTCAGATTTCCTGATTTGCAAAAAGTCTGCCAGATACTGTGGGTCTATAGGCTGAAGATGCATGCCCCAATGCTCCAAAAGAAATCTGAGTGACTGTACCGGCATTGAGATGCCTCTGTCATTTCTAGAACTTTGGAAGTTTCTTACAATGCACTTCCTGTGAACTTAGGTAGTATTTTAAACTTCTGGGGTCTTTGATGGAGTTGAAGACTAGATAGTTTTAATTATAGTTTTCCTTAGTTATGATAAAAGATAAATTAAGTATAAAACTTTAGACTCATAAAGATAGGTTAGATGATAGAGCATTTTCCTTAATTTGCCAAATGAAAATGGACTAAATATTGCAACTAATGGTGTTTTGCAATTGATTAAATTACATTCTTGTAGCATAACACCTTTTCTTACAGATTAGCTGATAGCTTTTAACAAAATAAGAAGAAACTACATCTTTTAGTGATTTTAGATTAGCTAAATTATCATTTACAAAGACTTAACTAAATGGAAAGATGTTGTGACCTATTTTGAAATACTTGACCATATCTTAAATACCCAACTTGTGACTGTAACATATACATGGATTCTAAAATCTCATTCCAATATTTGGAGCTATTAAGTTATAGAAGTGATATCTAAATAATAAAATGTAACCATATATATTACTGTTAAAGTAAATAATTTAACTCTGATAATTTTCAGATGAATATGTGTTTCAGGCATAGGCATGTTTTTATAATACAAATAAAACAAGCATACAACAAAATTATCCGAAATGTGACTAGAAAAGAATCATTAAATTTCAAAAGCAGAATCAGGAAGTTAACTTGGTGTGTAAACATGCTTGGTGCCAAGCCTAAACAACTGGGCTTGACTCCCAGAACATACATCATATATTGAAAGGGTATATTTCTGAAAGATTCCCTCTGACTTCTATATGCGTGCTATAGCATATTCCTGTTGAGCGCGCATGTGCACGCGCACGCACACACACACACACACACACACACACCCAAATTACGTAAGTTAATAAAATAAATTCAGAAGTATATTTCAAAAGGCAAGATTGACTATGAATTTACCACGCTAGTCAACTCAACTTGAATCACACTGAGATGGAATGGACAACTTGAAAATAAAAGCCTTTCTCTCATGGAGTTCCCTCTGTGTTTCTCTCTCAATTTCATTTTGCTTTGTTGGAATTTCAGAAGAAATGGCTGGATAGACTGACCATTATTTGCTTCAAATAGCACATTACTAAATTTATTCTTCAGCAGGCGACTGTTGCTCCAATTAGACTTTGTAAGTTGTAAAATCAGATCTGAATTGTCATTATTATGTAGAATGATCTTTAGCACTTTTTCCTTCAATTGGGCTTCTATCCTTTTATCTTCCTCCTCAAATAATGGCCTGCATGCTGTTAAGGTCAGTGGCATTCTATTTTGTGTTCTTGGCAAGGAGCCCCGACTTCAAACTCATAAAAGTAGACAGAGATCTTTTTCATTATTGACTGTAAGAGAATTTGGAAAAAATATTTTACAAAATTAACAACTATATTATAGAGACAATAGCTTCATTGACTATATTCATAGAAATAAAGGAATACTTTATAACTAGGAATATTAAGAATGTAAGTTTGAAAGGTCACCTTGGCAATCACGTACTCTCCCCGTGCTTGTGTGATTTCCACGAATTTGGGTCAATCACCCACAGAAAGTATTTGTCAAAAATGGTCATGATTTTGGGGAAGTCATTAAAACTTTTATTATTTATTAGGAATTATACTACTTTTATTAGGAATTAGAGGAGGACACTAAAGGGTAAAATTTAAAAAAAATAGCTAGCACACCTTTAGCTGTTAATCTGATGAACACTTTACACCAATAGCTTTGCAATTAACATTTACTGAGAGCTACCCGTATTACAGACACTGTGAAAACATTTGCACATTTGATCGCCTTTAATCTAACCCAAATAGCAGTCTTTTGTTCTCTCCTATATGGGCACTTACCATTGAATAAAAGGATTGTCTATTTCAGTCAAAGTGGTGAATTAAGATTCATTGCACTTGGAGATGTCTGTCTGTAGAGCCCAGACGATGAACTAGCCTGTCTCTCTATGATGCATCTCTACCCTGAGTTTCCTGTGCAGTAAGACAGGAATTTACAGGGAACTTAAGTTAGCTGAGCACAAAATTGCAGAGGCCAACACTATTCAGATGACTTGCTATCTTCGGTTATTTCTTTCCTTAACTGTAAATTTCAAATATTGTGGTTACGTAGAATTTGTTCTGAAACACAACATCTATAGATGATGAGGTGAGAAACATCACTGCAGAGCCATTTTCGCCAGAGTTTTATCTGTGGCCATCTACCACAGGTCTGGCAAGCTACTACTGCCATTTGTAATATCCAACATCATATAAATTTCAGAAAAATATCATGATGCTCCAGAATTTTAGAAGTAAAATTTTGAAGCATGCTTCAAGGATGGATTGGGATGAGGAGAATTCTGAGCTTGCAAGAATGCTCCAATAAAACAAGAGTCTTGGGACCTCCGTTTTTTTTTTTTTAAAAAAAAACACATGTAATTGTTCTTGGAATATGCTCTCATGTCCCTCCTAGGTGTAGTTAATAGGACTGAATTTAATTCAGATTGTTTGTAACAGCTGGCTATTATTACTTGTTTATATGCTTCTATGGAAAAAACATGTTTTTGTCACGTGCATCTTGTCCACCACATGTGATTTATCTTGTGACTGGACACTTTACTCTTGTGGCTCTTGTTATCCCCCAGAGTATAAATTGTTCAATGCTCTACATAAAGTTGGCTATTGCATGAGACTTTATGTACCTCATTTATCAGCTCCATTCCCTGGGTTCCACTGTCTTTAGAGCAGTAAACATATCAGGGATATGAAGCCAACTAGGAGAAAGAGAGTGGGGAGATGAGAGAAAAATGGAGCATAAACCAGAGACAACTTTGCTTTCTGTTCAGCTTGGGCATCATTTACTAAAGAAAGGAGTGCCACAAGTATCAAAACCACAGCTACTAGACTGCTTGAAATTGTTTAAGATTATAACTCTTGGTTTCCAGAAGAAGGAACTTGTAGATGAAAAAGTACAGGACAGAATCTGAAAGAAGGTTGAAATAGCATATAAACAAGGAAAAAAGTACCCTATTCAATTTTGGGTCACTTGGGCACTGATTCAAACTATGATTCGAAGATAAAGAGAATATCAATCATTAGGAAGAGATGGCTAATTCTTTGAGTTAATGAAAACTGGATGATCCAACCTTAAAACTTGTAAAAGAGACAAAGAAAAAAAAAAGAAATTTTCCTCCAAGAAAAATCAAAAGTAAAAATAGTGCCACCATTACTATGTCAGAAATTACTTCCTCAGATCCCTTATATGCCTTTTTAGATATGTATCCTTCATTACCTGAAAATGAGTATGCATCCCCCATTGCCTGAAAATGGACGGAATTTGATAACCCATCTAATCTTGAATTTTATCCACTTCCTGATGAGAATGTAGGAGAGTCTATGAAAACATGGAAGTTTAAAACTTAGACAAATTAGGCCACTACAGTGAAATGAAATTCATTTATAAATTCCTCCCAGCCTCTTAAAGCTGCACTTGGCATTTCTGGCGCAATGTCAACAAAATGTTTATAGGGGATGAGACACGGATACGATGAAAGATTTTTCAAAGGCCTGGGCTTCCTTTGGATGTACTGCTCCATATTGTTATGAGTATCTTCAGGGTTAGAGCAATAATGTACAATGGTTGTAATTTGATCTCTATATAATTGCTGAAATGTTTCTCAGCCCTTCCCATTTTCTTCAGTGCCAAATGCGGCTTTCAGATGAAGCCCTTGGAAAAGTTTGAGCACTAGGACTAAGGGGTAATCCCGGAAATGTCTCATTTGAAATGCTAACGGAGACTGGTAGATGGGTATCAACAGATTGTATAATGTATCTCTTGCAACCTTCCCTCATGGTAGGGGCGGAGTTATAGTCTCTTGGATGAAACTTGATATGGGATATAACTTCGGCTATAGTTAAATAAAAAGTTATACAAAGTCACTCTGTGCCTTATGTTGATTTCTTAGGGAGATCCAAAGATGCTATTGAGAAATAAGCAAAAGGGGGAACAAAATCAAGAGTTATTGTTAAGACAGCTGGTTTTGATACCGCCAGTGAAGATTTCCAAGGAAAAATTAGACCTCAGAGGGAGTCAGGAAATGTCATGGGATTTCTGAAGCGATGTGGAAATGTGGGAACCGAAAAACATACAGCAGAATTAGCTGCTTTGAAGCCCATGCTGTCAAAGACGTGTCAGCAAAATGTTTCAATTGCTGCTGACCTAGTCACAAAAAAAAAAAAAAAAAAAAAACCCTACATAAACTGCCCTTACCACAAATGGGTGCTCATAATCAACGGGCTCCTGGCTGATGTCCTAAATGCAAGAAAGGGAAACACTGGAGTGATGCAGATCTAAATTTGATACGGATGGCAACACATTGTCTAGCAACTATAACACTGCCAGGCAACAACAGGGAAATGAATGGATTAAGGGCCTCTCTCAGTGCCTACAAAATTAGAGGGCTTAAAGCCACAAATAATAAAACGTGTGCCAGCTTTTGATTATAACCAATCTATTCTTTTGTAACAAGCGACTACTCGAGGAAGTGCTGCAATTGATATCCCATTTCCCATCTCCAAAGTCCCTTTAAGTTACAGACAGAAATTCGGTGCCTATAATCCTTGGAACAGTTGGACTTTTAGTGGGTCACAGTAATTTATCCATGAAGGGAATCATAGTTCATACAGGAGCCATTGATGACAACTATACAGGGGAAACTGCTGTCAGGATCACATTGCCCACTGGTTGGCAATTAAAAGCATGAGGAAAAAAGGTCCAATTATTATTGCCTTATGTAGCTCCTTCACAAAACAATGCATTTTGTGAGGGAAGATTTGGTAGTAAAGATGAAATTATAGTCTCAAATTCCTAATTGAAGGAAAACAATAAACCACTATTAGATATAAAAATAAAAGGATAAGGTTTGAGAGAATTGATTGATTCTGGAGATGATGTCTCTGTTTAAAGTATAGAAGAATGACAACCCCATGGCCAGGTGGTAAATTCAAACCTGATAGTATTGGGAGCTATGTGCTCTAAGGTGATTAAACAAAGTACTACAAAGTTACATTGCTTAGATTCAGAAGGCATAATGACAGTCCTACAGTCTGTGCTTCTTACCTTTGGGTTCATCTTTGAGGAGACTTTCTACAGAAAACTAATGCAGAGATCTATATTCCCACTGCTAATGCTACCTACACTTCACAGAGCAATGGCTTATGTAAAGAATGGGATATCAAAACGGAAATTTACTTGGGAAAGAGTTGCAAGGAATTACTAAACTTATGCACCCATAAGGATACAATCATAAACATGGAGTGGGTTTTTCCTAGGGACCAAAAAAATAAAAATACATCAATGGCCCATTTCTAAAACAAAGTTACAGGTCCTTCACCAGTCTGAGAGCAGTTGGAGAAGAACAGATAACCCTCTTTTTCTTCTTGGAATCCTCCTGTTTTTGTAATTAAAAAGAAACCTGGTGAATGGTGACTGTTGATTGACTCACAAAATGTTAATGCCACCATATGGCCAATGGGAGCTTTACAGTCAAGTACCTATACACGCCTATCCCTAACGATTGGCCTTTAATTATTTTGGATTTAGAAGAATGCTTTATACTATGAATATTCATCATAAAGATAGATGCATTTTACCTTTTTTGTTCCCTCACTCAATCACAAGGAATTTCAGCTGTGATATAAATGGACTATATTACTACAAGTCATGAATAACTTCCCTACAGTGTCTCAGTGCTACATAGGACAGGTTTTAGAGCCATTGGACAGGCCTTTCCTCATGTTTATATTATTCAATATATGAATTATATCCTGTTAGCTAATAACTAGAAAAACTGTTAAACCCAAAGATATGTCCAATAGACAAGACAATTTAAAAACACTTAACAACTTTCAGAAATTATTAGAAATACTAGGTGACTATGTCATAGTATTCCTATGACTTTAAGAATAACTAATCATGCACTAATCAATCTATTTAAAACTCTAGAAGAAGAGAGTTGGCCTGGATAGTTTTTGTATTATCTCATGAGGAAAAAAAGAACTACAGCTATTTGAATTCAGATAAAAAGAGGCATTGGTATATCATGTGGGTCCTCACTGCCTTTAAACCTATTTTCCCCACTGAGTTGTCTTCTATAAGTATTATAGCACAAGAGGATAAACCTTTAGAATGGATTTATTTACACTACAAGGGCCATAAAATGCTATTTCTTACCTTATTCTTATTCTTTTTGCTCAATTAGTAAATCAGGGGAGGGCCTGATGTCAACAATTATGTGGATTTGATTCTTGTATGTTTTCTTACATCTAACTAATAATCAATGTTTAAGAACTGATATGGAATAATCCTCTTGTACACTGTAGAAATTTGTCACTAATATTGGTTTGCAAAAATGCTGATTGGCTAGTAGCCAGGCAGGAAGTATAGGTGGGGAAACCAGCATAAGGATGACAAGAAGAAGGGTGGGGTCAGGAGTCACCAATCAGACACAGAGGGAGCAGAAGATGAACATGCCATACCAATAAAGGTACCAGCCTGTGGCACAGCATAAAGAAGGATTATGGGTTAACTTAAAATGGAAGAGCTACTAAGTAAATGAACAGGAACTACAGAGGAAAGTTCAAAGCATTAAGTGCCTACGTAGGAATCTGGAGAAATCTCACATGAGCAACTTAACAGCACATTTGAAAGCTGTGGAACAAAAAGAAGCAGACTTACACAGCAGGAGTAGATGCCAGGAAATAATCAAATTGAGGGCTAAAATAAATAAAATAGAAATAAAGAAAGAAATACAAAGAAGTAATGAGACAAAAAGTTGGTTACTCAAGAAAATCAACAGGATAGACAAATTCTTATCCAAACTAATCAAAAGGCAGAGAGAGAATAGGGAAATTAACAAAATCAGAAATGAAAATGGGACAGAACAACAGACAAGGACGAAATGCAGAGAATCATCAAGTACTCCAGAAAAAAATGAAAAATTTAAACGAAATGGACAATTTTCTGGATATGTTCTATATACCAAAATTAAATCAAGAACAGATAAACAACTTAAATAGACCTATAACCCCTAAGAAAATAGGAACAGTCATAAAAATTTCTCAACCAAAAAAAAAAAAAAACGAAGCCCAGGGTCAGACAATTTCAGTGTAGAATTCTACCAGAATTTCAAAGACGAGCTAATACCAACATTCCTCAGTTTGTTCCACACAATAGAAACAGAAGGGACCTTGCCAATCTCTTTTCATGAGTTGACAGTTACCCTGGTAACCAAACCACACAAAGATGCAACTAAGAAAGAGAATTAAAGATCAATTTCCCTAATGAACATTTATTCAAAAATGCTTAATAAAACGCTGGCAAACCAAATCTAAGAACACATTTAAAAAATCATCCACCATGATCAAGTTGGCTTCATCCCAGAGATGTAGCTATTGTTCAACATATGGAAATCTATCAATGTGATCCACCACATAAACAAACTGAAAGAAAAAACACCATATGATCATCTCATTAGATGCTATAAAAATCCGTCAAAATCAAACAACCATTCATAATAAAGGTCTTGGAGAGATCAGGGATATAAGGAATGTATCTAAACATAATAAAAGCAATATACAGCAAACTAACAGCCAACATTAAATTAAAAAAAGAGAAACTCAAAGCGATTCCACTAAAATCAGGAACAAGACAAGTCTTTTCACTGTCTCTATACCTATTCATCATAGAACTCAAAGTTCTAGCTAGAGTAATAAGACAACAAAAGAAGATATAAGGTATACAAATTGGAAAAGAAGAAGTCAAACTTTTGCTATTTGAAGATGATATGATAATATACATAAGTAACCCCAAATTCAAAGAGTTCCCTCTTACACCCGATAAACACTTCAGTAATGTAGACAGATACAAGATCAACTCAAAAAATTATCAGTGGCTGTTGTATATAAAAATGATAAAGTTGCTGAAAAATGATCAGAGAAACATCACAATTTACAATAGTCACAAATAACATTAAATATCTTGGGGTAACACTAATCAAAGAAATGAAAGACCTGTACAAGAACTTTGAAGAAAGAAATTGTGGAAGATATCAGAAAATGGAAATATCTTCCATGCTCTTGGCATGTTAGGTTCAGCACAGTAAAAATGGCAGTCCTACCAAAAGCAATCTACAGATTTAGCGCAATCCCTATCAAAATCGCAGCACAATTCTTCCCAGACCTTGAAAGAGCAATACACAACTTCATATGGAGTAGTGAAAACAATCCTCTACAATAAATGAATTTCCAGAGGCATCACCATCCCTGACATCAAGCTCTATTATAGAGCTCCAGTAATGAAAACAGCTTGGTATTGGCATAAAAACAGACATTTGGACAAATGGAACCAAATCAGACACCCTGATATTAATCTACAAACTTGTGACCACCTGATTTTTTACAAAGAAGCTAAAATTATGCAATGGAATAAAAAAATCATCTTTAACAAATGGTTCTGGCATAACTAGATGTCAACATGTAAAAGAATGCAAATAGATCCATATCTATTCCCCTGCACAAAACTTAAGTCCAAATGGATCAAAGACCTCAACATAAATCCAGCCACACTGAACCTCATTAGAGAGAAAGTGGGAAGTAGCCTTGGATGCAAAGACACAGAAGATGACTTTCTAAATATAATACCAACAGCACAGACACAGAGAACAGCAATTAATAATGGGTCTTCCTGAAATTGAGAAAGTTCTGCAAGGCAAAGAACACCGTCACTAAGACAAAATGGCAGCCTACTGAATGGGAAAAGATCTTCACTAACCCCACATCAGACAGAAGACTGACCTCAAAAATATATAAAGAACTCAAGAAACTAGCCATCAAATACCAAATAATCCAATCCAAAAATGGGGGTATAGCTCTAAACAGAGAATTCTCAAAAGAATTACAAATCACCAAAAGACACTTAAGGAATAGTTCAACATCCGTAGCCATCATGGAAATACTAATAAAAATGTCTCTGAGATACCTGTCAGAAAGACTAATATCAAAAATACCAATGATAGCTTATGCTGGAAAAGAAGTAGAGTAAGGAGAAACTCATCCATTGAGTGAAAACTTGTACAGCCACTTTGGAAATCAATATGACTATTTCTCAGAAAACTGGGAGTCAGTCTAACTCAGGACCCAGAAATATCACTCTTGGGCATATGCCCAAAGGATGCACACTCATATGACAAGGATGTTGCTCAACTGTATTCATAAAAGAATTATTTGTAATAGCCAGACCCTGAAACCAACCTACATGCCCCTCAACTGAAGAACAGACAAAGAAAATGTGATTATTTTACACAAGGGAGTACTACTTAGTGGTAAAAACAATGACATCTTGAAATATCATGCAAATAGATGGAACTAGAAAACAACGTGCTAAGTGAGGTAAATCAGACCCAGATAGACAAACACTGTATGTACTCACACATAAGTTGGTATTAGATGTAAAGCAAAGTATAACCAGTCTACAGTGTATGATCCAGAGAAGATAGAAAACAAATAGAAGCCTAAGAGAAACATACATGGATTCCCATGGGAAGGGGAAACAGACAAGACCTCCTGGGAAAACTAGAAATGGGGAAAGGAAGGGTGGAAGGGCTGGGGGAGGGGAAGAGGGGAGGAAGGGGGAGAACATGAGAGAATGGGATTCTCAAGAAGGGGGAAGAACAGTGAGGGAAAGAAAGGAAAGTGATGTCTTGATTGAGAGAGCCATTAAAAGACTATGGAGAAACACAGCACTAGGGAAATTCCCAGAAATCGTCAAGGATGACCCCAGCTAAGATTTTAAGCAACAGTGGAGAGGACACTTACATTGGCCTTACCTTGTAATCAGACTGATGACTATCTTAATTGCCATCATAGAACCTTCAACCAGCAACTGATGAAAAAGATACAGAGATCTACAGCTCCCTGAGACTAGCCCAAGAGAGGGAGAAGCATTAATAATGAGCAAAGGGGTCAAGACCATGATGATGATAACCACAGAAATAGCTGACCTGAGCTAGTGAGAGCTCACTGACTTTGGACTGATAGCAGGCAAACCTGCATAGGACCAAATTAGGCTCACTGAATGTGGGGGACAGTTGTGAGGCTTAGACAGTCTGTGGTGTCACTAGCAGCTGGACCAGGATTTATCCCTAGTTCTTGGAGTGCATCTAGGGGCACATTCTTTTTGGAAGGATACATTGCTCAGCCTAAACAGAGTGGGGGAGGGCCTTGGTCTTGCTTGCTTCAAAGTGAAGTGTCAGACTTTGTTGACTCCCCATAGGAATTCTTACACTTTCTGAGGAGTGTATGGGAAGGTAGGATGGCAGGTAGGAAAGTGAAGGAAGTGGGAGGAGGCAGAGACTTTAACACAAGTTGATCTTTGAAATGGTTTGGGCTGCTAGTCATTCTGGATTTTCAACATCTAAGAATTTATAATATTACTGTAAACGGACAACCCTGTAGAATAGAAACCATTCAGTTCATAATTAAAATACTAATTTTGCTTTGGTATTTCCATGATGATATGCAAACATATAAGTAGGAAGGCACATGTAGGATCATGGTTTTTTCCCTTTGCTAGTCACTGAAACTTCATTTTGAATATTTGGGTTCTTTATTACAATGTTTCCATTTAGCTTGTTAGTTCTACAATAAGTACTGTGTCTGACACACATTAAAAACAGAATCATGGTAGATAAAGAAGCTTGTATTAGGATCTCACAGAAATCCTCTAAGAAATCCATGCTTCTGAAAAACATCAGTGCTAATACCTTGAGAAGTTACAATTGTAATAATATTTTCAGAAAACATCCAGCATGTAGACTTGGTAAAACATTCTGGTCAGTCAGATGACAAGAAATTCTATCTCCATCCCACAACTACACCAAAATACTGGCTCAAAGGATGCGTGGTAAGATATAATACAACATGGAAGAAAAAAAAGTCCCTAAATCTATATAATAATTCATTACATTTGTTTCCCATGAAGGATTATGATGATTTGCCTAAATAAACTAGATAATATTTAAAAATATTATTTTAATAGAAATGTTACACTGCAAATTTGATTTATATCCCATGGATATGAGGCAACAAGCATGCCTTCTTTCATGGTGAGCCTGCTAAACAGAAAGGAGCTTCAGTTAATCTTCTGTAGCCACCAGGAAAAATGCTCCACCTTCCTCATCCTATCAAAGAAGGAATTTTCCAATCAGTCCTCTGGTCTGCAATCTTATGTTCAGGTAGAAGGAATGTTGCTGAGGTTAAGGCTATGCCAGCTTCCTTTGTGATTTCATGTTACAGGAAAATAAGGATGGGAAAGCTGGCGATGAAGACGTGACATTAGACAAAGCTTTCTTTTTCTGTTTCTCCTGCGCTGGTGTCTTGCTCCCCTCCCATTGTAATTGATTTTCTTTTCTCTGTCTTTCTGTCACAGATGTTACTAATGATGCAGAAATTGCTAAAAACCAATGTGGAAAATATTGCACAAAAGAAACACTATCCTTTCAGTTTTCTTGCCAGGTAGAAATTGATTCCATACTGTCTGGCTGTCGTTCCTGTTAACTCTCTTTCTTTCAGCCCAGACATGTATTCTCTTGCATTGGTGGTTGGTGGTTCAGTGCTTTCCACCCCTTAGCTTGAGAACAACTCTTTCACTTGGGGCATAGTTAGAGTCAAAAGTTTGTTGGTTTTGTTGGTTTTAAAACTTTAAAAACGTGGTTTTTTTCAACCTTTAAAAAGTTAAAGTTAGGAAAGAATTTGATGTGGGAGTCCCCTCTGTGTGTTGCTTATAATGGTTAATGAATAAAGAAACTGCCTTGGCCTGACAAGGCAGAACATAGGTAGGCGGAGAAGACAGAACTGAATTCTGGGAGGAAGAAAGCAGAATTAGAGGGATGCCATGGATCTGCTGCCGGAGGCAGACATGCTGAAACTTTTCTGGTAGTCCACGACCACGTGTCAATGTACAGATGAATAAAAATGGGTTAAGATGTAAGAATTAACCAATAAGAAACTAGAGCTAATGGGCCAAGCAGTGATTTAATTAATACAGTTTTCTATGTTGTTACTTCGGGGCTAAGCTAGCTGGGAGGCCAGAATGAACTAGCAGCCCCTCCTTGCAACAAGAATTATTTAAACGTTTCACTTACTTTGCTTATTGGTTTTTTTACTAGCTGATATTTTGAATCAGTTCTCAATGGCCAATCTTGATATGATTTTTGAAACAATTTATCTTATACTTAGTATTTATTAAATGTTAAAATAGTCTTTTATAAATGCCTCATTATAAGCCATTTAGCAAAGTCTTTTTTTTTTCTTCAAAACTAGAAGACGTTCACTGAATATCTGACCTTCAGTTTTCACAGTGCCTTATAGCTGATGGGACACTTGAAGTAACCCTGATAGCATGAACTCAGCCTGGAGGTCCCCATGCAGCAGCTTTCTTTCTCATGAGTCATAGATTTGGGATCTTTTGGAAGCCAAACAAATCACTCAGATACTAAAAGAGATTAATTTGGAATTTTATGATGATGTGCATTGTGAAGAGTTTGAAATTGAAAAATAAATATTAGAAGACGTTATCTGTCATAACTATTTTCATTACACCATGAAGAAGTGGTGTAAAACAAGATCAGAGTACTGCCTTTAGAAACTTGAAGGTCAGACATGTGTGAGCTTACACGTTATTTTCTTATTTACATTATTTCTTTTTAATTGATATAGGCCAAGTTTAAGAGAGTATGAGGATTTTGGGTGTGATGAATCCCTAAGCATCCTTCCCATTCTCCAAAGCACCTTTATTTATTTCCCTTCTGAAATCAACTCATTACCCATATTCCTGGAAGTAACCTGAGTAAAATCACTGATTTACAAGGGGTAGTAACAAATCAGCCTAACTCTAATTTACATTTAAAAGCTGTCTTATAGAAATGGCAAATGAGGTTCATTCCTATTTATTATTAAATCTCTGATTTTCAAGGATTGGGCTAAGCTGCACCTGTGACCTTAGCTACCAATGGTTCTGTACTACTTGATCCAGGAAGTGGAAATTATGGTTTTTTTTTTTAAGTTCTTATAACCATCTCATAAGCCTTCCTTTGTTCTAAAGTGTTGCTATGGCTACCTTGATTTCAGCTCCTGTAACTCTGCCTATTTTTCCCACCAAATTATCTATTTGTAAACCCCCTACACCTAATCCTCTCATTTCAGTAAGGCACCACAGTAAAATCCATTGGCTCACCAAGTTAGACATTGGTGCTGTCCTTACGTTGGTCTGTCTTTGGTTCTCTGTAGGGGTGAATGGATGACATTTGATGGCTGAAGACTCACCAGCAGTGTAAAAGTGTTCTGGTTTCTCCACGACCTCACCAACACTTGTTACTTTGTAGATGGGCTTTTCTTTCCACCTCATCAGTTCCCAAATAACTGACCTGGAAAGTCAATATTAATTATAAATGCTTGGCCAATAGCTCAGGCTTGCTACTACCTAACTTGCACATTTAACTAAACCCATTATGTCTTAGCTATGCTTTGCAACATGGCTTGGTACCTTTTCTCAGTATGGCATGCCCATATTGCTTCTGTCTGCATCTGTTTGTAACTCCCGACTCTACCCTTTTTCTTCCCAGTCTTCTCAGTTTGTCTCTTCTGCCTAACCTTGCCTCATTATTAAACCTTACCTTGTCCAAATATTGGTCAGTCGGCTTCATTATTAAACCAGCCACAGTGACATATATTTACACAGTGTAAAGGAATAACCCACTTTACTTTTAGTTTTTCTTTTAGCAAAAGCCAACTTAGTAAGTGTGAAGTGAAAATATGTTTAAAATTTTGTTCTGTATCTTCCTGATGATGGGTCATTTGGGCAATCTTTTCATATGTCGGTTGGCCATTTGCATGTCTTATTTAGGGAGAGTAATTATAAGACATCATACAGTTGAACATGACATGTTTTGTAGCAAAGTAAAGGCAATGAATCATCACAGGCTTTTCTGGGTACAGCTTAATTAACTTAAGCAGAAGAGAAAGTCTTGCACAGCATGTCAAACCATCACCAAAGCCACATTGGTAGTGTTACTTTAGTTGCTTTATTTATAAAACTGGCTTTCTGCAATATCGAAGCTTGCTGTTTAAAGAGAAAAGAACAGTTATGTGTTTTCTTTTTTGATTTTCAGTACAGAACCCAGAGCAAGGTAGAGGTATATATTACCTAGGGGCCATTTCAGGATCCACTAACAGTTATAAGGCACAAAAGTAGAGTTATTCTTGGTTTTGAACCCAAAGATTAAAGCTAATGAGATAGTTAAATAAGTATTTCTTGACTTGAAGTAAAGTCTTTCAAACCATAGCTTACTACATTAGACTGGATAAAACAAGTTTTTAAGTTTATTTTTTTACATTTAAATTCACAGTAGAGGAAAATAACAATTTCAATGAAACATTATTAAACAAAAATGTATGCTTCCACATAATAATGCAACTTGCAAACTGAGAAAACAGGCATATGTGAACTTGCAAAGTCTTGCTCTGTGAAGTAAAGCAGGACTGTTTCCTGTCATAAATAGTTTTTCTTTCCTCTTTTGGAGTAGCAATCAAGTTCACTTCTTATTCTCATGCTATCCTCCCGGACTAATGAAAAGATTCAAGTGGCTTCTATTAGCACTTGGGTGTATTTGGTTTCAAAATCTCATCAGAAGCCCAGCTTAGACTAAAGCTCAGAAATGTCCCTCTACATGAGAGAAATAAACCCTGCATGCATTTCCTTTATCTTTGGGACATAAAGACTTATTCCCTTTGAATCTATACTGATAAGAAGCAGGAAAAAAATGTGATTGTCTCTATCTTGTTTCTTTCTAACCAATCATCTTATCTGATAAAGAAAGTCTACCATGGAATTCTTTATTCCCTCTGACTATAACACTTGTTTAATCTTACATCCAAACAGGAGACAATTCTTAAACCATTTCTGTCACTTTTGGAGAACGATATAGAACTATAACAGTCCTACTACAAGATCAATGCATTTTTTCATTGTCTTCTTCTTCATCCTCCCAAGCCCCTAAGACAGGAATTCACAATGTAGCTCATGCTGGCCTGAAGTATACCACCTTCCTGCTTCAGTCTTTTCAGTACTGATATTACAGACTCTACCTACATTACCAGCTAGTCCTTATATCTTAACCTTGTTCTTCTATACCTTTTGTGAATTACTGTCAGAGTAGAATGTTTTATTGAAAAGCAGCACACACTGTCTGTTCTTATGGAAGCACTGCTCTCTACTTTTTCCCACCAAGTTGAAATCCATCAGGATAATATACAACCTCTCTCAAGACATTATGTTGCTGTGTGATAATGGTCTTGTACACTGTAAAGATTTGTCATTTGTATTGATTTAATGAAATGTTGGCTGGCCTGTATCCATGCAGGAAGTATAGGTGGGGCAACAAGACTAGGAGAATTCTGGGAAGAGGTAAGACTCAGTCTGCAGTTGCTACCAAGACACAGAAGAAGCAAGATAAAAATGGTTCACTGAGAAAAGCTGTGGGACCAGGCAGGACAGAAACTTCTGCCTACATGACATTATACTACCTTCACTCTCATTTCTCCCTGTAACAAAAGTCTCTTTACTCTTTACAAATATTATGTACACCACCATTACAAATATCTATATGTGCATACCAGGAGTGATGCCATAAGCCTATAATCTGAGCACTCAGGAGGTACGAGGAAGACAGTTCAAGGACAGCCTGATCTACATAGTGTGCTCCAGTCCAGTCAAGCCTACATAAAGAGATTCTGGTCTAACGTTTTATATATATTAGGAGTTTTAAAGTTCTTAGAAATGGTGGCAAAAGAAAGCAGTTGTTTTTGGTATTTACACAGGACTTGCGTAATGCACTCTATACTGAAGAGAACAGGGTGGTTTCTGAAGGGTGCAGAATTTAGATTTATTTCAGAGTCTAATTTCCAGAGTGTCAGTTTAAGAATTTATCTTTCGTCTGCAGAAATGAGATCGTTCTTATTCAATTATTTTTGAGCAACCATCAGAATATGTGAGAATATTTCCTAATGAGTCACACAATTCTATTTTAGTTCCTTGTGAGCAAGTTTGTACATGAAACATGAAAATGGAAAACATCTGGGATCATTTCATAAGTGAGAAAATTTCTTTAGTAATCTGGAAGTTTATAGAATGTTCAAGATGACAGAATATTTTTTTTCAAAAATGCACAGATATCTGAAAAGTAAGTCTAATCTCAGTGTAAGCTATAATAAAATAGAAAAAATATGTGTGACTGTGATTCCTACTAAGAGAGATCTGTTCAATTATACATTAATGTGCTAGAGAGGTAATTCAAAAATTAAAATCTATGCTCACAATGGAAACATCAGGGAAGTTGACAAATCAAGTGTTTGACTTGTGATTGGTTGGAAATATTGTTACTCTAATATTCTAACATTAAAATGAAGCTATAGTTTGTAGGTAGAGACTGTTTACTCATTTACTCATTTTCCAGCTGCCCGGATGCAAATAGATACACAAAAACTATGCTAATTTCAATAGTGTTTGGCCAATAGTTTAGGCATATTTTTAGCTAACTCTTACATATTAAGCTAACCTATTTATATTAATTTGCAAATCACCACAAAGATATTACTTGCCAGGAACCTTCTGGCTGGTGGCTGGTGTTATTTTCATTCAGCAGCTACATGACATCTCTTTAACTCTGTCTACTCTCTTTCTATATCTCTTCCAGCCTGGCTATATTCTGCTCTGCTATAGGCAGGAGAAGCTTCTTTATTAACCAATGGCAATAAAACATATTTATAGCATACAGAAGAGAATCCCACATCATCTCCCCTTTTCTGTCTAAATGAAAAGGAAGATTTTAATTTTAACATAGTAAAATTACATTTAACAAAACAGGTATCAAAGAAGAATTACAGTTACGATATTGATATCTACTTTATCTTTTTTATAATTAGGGAAACTATCATTATAACTATTATTCAACTCTATCAAAGTTTCCAGAAGAAGATAATATTACCTAAGTTAATAGGAAGTGCCTTGTAAGTAACTTCCTCAATCTAGAATTGACAGAGACATCTCCCTGCCTATACAGTCACCTAAAGTTCTTCTGCACCATTGGGGCATCCATCTTCAGCCTACAGGCCTATAGTATTTGGCAAACTTTTCCATGAAGCAGAAAGTTTGAAAGAATTTTGCCTTTATTGGCAGTTTGTCTGTCACTCTCTTTTGTACTCTGCAGAATATTTGGCAGAATCTTTCATGAAGCAAGAACCCTGAAAAACCGTCTCACCTTTAGGCAAGTTCAGCAGTTATTTCTCTGTGGGTCTTGTATATCTAGTTCATATAGCATACCATCAAGCAGTCCAAGCAAGACCAGTTTCTTGCCAAATTTCCTAACAAACTCTATAAGGAGCCTCTTTGATGACCATCATTCTCTTGAAGTAGATTGTTGCTACCAGAAGTATATGTGTCTCATTGTCATGAAAAGTCCAAAGTTTTTAAAGCATTTTAAATGCCATATTCCTTCGATTTTTGAACTGTTGAAGATTATCTACCATAACTAAAAGTTTGATTATTTTAGAAGATGATCTATTAATATATATTTCTTAATTATACAACATGTTTAAATGAACTGCACAAACATAATACTTTAAACAAAAGCAGAAATACATGGGGACCTTGAGGAGGGGAAAGGGAGAGGCAGGGAGGGAAGCAGAGAAAAAATGTAGAATTCAATAAAAATCAATAAAAATATAAAAAGGAATACATATATATTGTGTAACAAAATCAGCCTTAAATTTGAATTAATAGACCAAGATCTATACCAATGCAAAGTATTCATCTTTATATCATATCCCTCTTTAAATAAAAACAAACATTTATAAACAACCATTTTGGGAATTTGGGCATAGTTTTTGCAAATTACTTCCTGTTGTTTGTGGGGTGAAGTATTTTTAGTGGTTCACAGAGACTTTTTATAGTTGGAAGGCCACTTGTTTGTTTCCTGACAACTCAGCCCTGAAATAATCACACAGAAACTGTATTAATTAAAACATTGCTTGGTCCATTAGCTCTAGCTTCTTATTGGATAACTCTTTCATATTAATTTAACCCATTTCTATTAATATGTGTCTCACCACAAGACTTTGGCTTACTGGCTAAAGTTCCATCTGGTTCTGGTGGGGCTACATGGTTTCTCTCCGGCTCTAACCAACTTTCTCCCAGCATGCCATTTAGTTTTCCCCACCTACCTCTGTTCTACCCTATCAACAGACCAAGGCAGTTACTTTATTAATCAGTGGTGTTCCCAGCATACAGAGGGGAATCCCACATCAACCTTCTGGGGGGATCTTGTTCCATCAAACCACATAGCATAGGTTCCCATCCTCTGTAGAAACAAAAACAAAACCTCTTTTCCAAAGAAACATATCCTTACACTCAAATTTTAAAGTCATGGTACCTTTAAAATATATATGTTGGTTTAACTAGCAAGCCCCTGAATCAAATGTCTCTCTGCAGTCAAAAAATTGAAGGAAATATACATAATCTTGATTCTTTCTGTATATTTCATCTTTATGTGGCTTATTTTTTATTCCTCTAATATATGACTGAGATCTATTATATTTCTATTATACCTTTTCTATTATACCTTTACAATCTCTTTGAAGACTTTGTTTTAATTTTCAAGATAATTCACTTATTTTTCTGACTCTCTATACTCTTTTTCTTTTTTTATCCCAAGCCTGTGTACATTTTTAATTACTCTGTGACCAGTTCAGAGGTTTGTTTCTGTCTGAATCTGTCTTTATTGAGTATCTGTATTTATTTTCTGACTTGGAGTGCTTTTAAAATTGTAAGCAGCTTGGTTGTAGTGGCCCTGGATGTTGCCTTTGCCTCTCTCAGCCTTTCAATATGGTGAAGGTACCTTTACAGCTAGCTTTGGAACTGCTGGGTGGGAGCTGTGCTCACAACCTCAATTTTGGTAAGCAGTTGACCCATGCTGCCACCAAGTAACTTGCAACATGCTGCCTACAAACCCCATTCAATCATTTGGCCTCCTGAAAGAGCCAGAGCTGTTCATGCAACTAGCACAAACCAGGGAGCCTTCTTGAAGGAGCCATACAGTTTTTGCTGCTACTGCTGAGTTTGGAAGCCTTCTCTTAAAGGAATTGTGTCTCTGCTTGCTTCTAGCAAACAGAGCTCACCAAAGAAAATGCTGCTACCATGAAGCAATGCTTAACTCTGTTTTGTGTGTGCATGTGTGTGTTTCTGCAATTCCCTCCCAAGTTCCTCAGATTTTAGGTGGACGTAGTCAGCCCACACTGGCAAGCCACTTGTAGGTAGAGACCGCTTGTTTGTTTCTAAGTTGCCCAGGTAACTATTAAAACTATTTTAATTACAATACTTTTGGCCAATAGCTTAGGCATATTTTTAGGTAACTCTTACATCTTAAGTTAATCCATTTCTATTAATCCATGAATTACCATGAGGTTGTGACCTACCAGTAATATTTTGGCTGGCGGCTGGAATTTTCCTTTGGCAGATGCAATGTTTCTCTTTGACTCTGCCTAGTTTTTCTATATATCTCTTCCAGACTGGACATTCTGCCCTGATATAGGTGGAAGCAGCTTCTTTATTAACCAATGATAATAAAATGTATTCATAGCATACAGAGGGGAATCCCACATAAAGAGTGTTGATTTAAGTAACATCTACCTATCTTGTAAATGTTTTCAATGACAAGACACAAATGGCTTGTATTTTAATTTTTACTAAAGAAAAATTACAGTTTTTACCTATTAAACTAAAGGTAAAAAAACAGCACTGAACAATGATAGAAATGACTCATTGTTTGGAAATTACCAAAAAAAAATATTTTCAAAATATATCAGTAACAATACTCTACTATTCATAAATGTTCTCCTTGCAATTTAAAAACAATTACATTCTTTCCAAATCATCATACTCCACTATCAGTAGAACAAACATCAACAGGGGATCTTGAATTGCTGCTAACACAATTTGGCAACAAAGGGACTTTTTCAAGCAGTCCAAACTAATGACTTACATTTTCATAGCTTCTGTAGAAAATTTAATTAAAAAAAAACCCACTCCCCTTTATAATATCTAACCATCATTTCTTCCAATGAAGTGCTTGATTTTTAATTTTTCTCTATTTTTTTCTCCATTTCTTTCTCCTCTCCCGTCTTTTATTCTGAAAGTTTGCATAGCAAGACCTCTGTGAAACTGTGTCCAGGAGAAGGAAAGGAAAGCTGTAGTTTGAACATGGCAACCTAGTCTTTGAGTGACTGATGTCCCTCAAATAAAAGATAATAAGTTAAAGTTTAATTATTGTCACATTTATAGACTCAATCTTAATTTTATAGCTTTTATAAAATGCTCAGGAACAGGCAATGATATAGGAACACTGGGCAGTGTAGAAGCATGTCCTGCCTTAGTCCATGCACTTACATCGCTTTATGCTCTGTCTCCCAAGCCTCATTAGCCTCTGAATTTACATACTTTTCAATGACAAATTCATAGCTGTACATTTTCTAACAGAATCACAAAGCCCAATTGGTTTTGGAATTCTCACTTACAAATCTATCCCTGATGTCACAAGCTCCAGAGGCAGCTTCTGATTTCTATTGCACTTTGCTCTTAGGTCACCTCCTGCTGGATTGAGGTCAGGATTCTTAGGGCTTCTGCAATTTATGGTATGAATTCGTCTCTCTGCAGGGCCACCAATGGCATCCTACTGTGTATTACTATTGTTGTCAAAGTGGCAAAGTCATGCAGTGAAAGATTTCTGTGAATGACTGAAATAATACAAGAAACAATCTCAAAAACTAACTTTAAGATAAATACATTCCCAGAATTATATGGACAAGATAATATAAGCATTCCATATTATGCAAAATTATTAGAAAAGGATTGTAATGTGTAACATTAAACACAGATTAGTTTTGTTACTATTAGAAATTCAGCCATGGGAAAAACCAAAAGTGGACATTGTGCCTTTGGATGCTTTTGTTTGCTTGTTGGGTTTTTTTCTTCTGTGCTTTGTGTTTTCACCATACAAATTGGATTCTTAATCTCTTTGTTTATATTATTTAAATGTCAGTTTGCTTGATTTCCATGTTCTGTAGTCACTTCCTAGGCAGCATTTCAGGGAATCAACTTCTTTTTTTTTTTTTTTTTTTGGTTTTTCGAGACAGGGTTTCTCTGTGGTTTTGGAGCCTGTCCTGGAACTAGCTCTTGTAGACCAGGCTGGTCTCGAACTCACACAGATCCACCTGCCTCTGCCTCCCGAGTGCTGGGATTAAAGGCGTGCGCCACCACCGCCCGGCCGGGAATCAACTTCTTTATTTTATTCATGAAGTATGAAGAATTCTGCAACCCAGGACACAGGACAGAAAAAGGCACTCCATTAGCACGGCCTAGGTTACCATTCAACTTTACTTACCTTCAGGAGCCTAGAATAAAGGCAAAACCAAAAGAGATTGGGCTCCCTTAACAACCATTTCCTCGGATTGCAATTGCCTAGGAATAGAAGCAGGGGGTGGGGGTGTGAGTAGGGGTCAGGAATCAATCAATAATTTGGGTGGAGAAAAACTTATTTGGGTTAACTGTTGGAAACTGATAAAAGAAGAAATGTACAGCTCTCTTTACAGATTTAAACTGTGGTTCCTGTAACTACTAGCATTAAATGTCTCTGTACATGTTGGTAATAAAATATTGTTTGTTATATGAAGAGTGATCCTAATTAGTCTTAACAATAAAAAATTAGTAGTCAAATATTGGAGTAAAACATGGAGGATTAGAGAGCCAGGAGCAACCTCCATTTGCTTCCTAATGTGATGATATTTTGTTTGTGCTCTAACAAAAACAAATAAAGCTTGCCTGAAGATCAGAGGCCAAAACTAACCACTAGTTAACCATAGTTGTCTGGAGGTCTGTACAGACAGGAAGTGATATGGCTGTGTGGAGAGAGGAATATAAGGCAGGAGAAGACAAAAACTCAGAAGTATTTTTTTCTGAGGAGTTAGCAAGCTAAGAGTTGGCAGTGGCTTGTTCCTTTGTCTCTGATCTTTCAGCATTTACCCAAATGTCTGGCTCCAGGATTTTATTATTAAGACCAATTAGAACATGTGAAACAACTTTAATGCATGAATTCATGAAAAGGTCACTTGCTTGTGGGTTTGCAGCCTCTGGTGCATGCCAGAGGGACATGTAGGGGCTCCTGTCAGAATTACTATTCCACTGGCTAGGTTTTTTTTTTTTCTTTTTTCCCAAAATCTCTGAGCGAGATTGGGATTTTCCTATTGTTGCCTCTTTACACGCGTCTCCAGCTGCCATCCAAACTCAAGAAGTATACGAGTTCCAAATGCCATAGGATTTACCTACCCTAGACCAGCTGACTCTGCCTTCATACAGCTTTCACCACGCATGCATTTTCTCATAATCTCATGTATGTTTTTCAGAAAGTCGACGTCCTCTTCCTTATTGATTGCAGTCTTCCCCTAGACCTTCTCTCCTTGGACTGCCACATTCAGCTCACAGCTACATGCTAGCAGCTGCAGCTCTCCCCATTCAGGCTGTTCACTGTCTGTTTTCTCCACTCAAATGCGCTACACCACACATTTCACTGACATCATCATCAGATTTAATGAGACAATTGGGTATTTGTAAAAAAGGGGATTAGTTTAAGGCGAGGTGTTTCTCACTTCAAAGATTGGAAAACACTATTATGAAAGAAGGAGATGGGTCTCTGTATGATTACAAAATGAATGGTTTAAAATTGGAACAATTAAATAGAATGATAATCAATTTAACCAGGATTAACAAAATGTTAATTATCATTTTGATAAACTTTATTATTGGTTTGATAATTCTTGGTTTATCCTTTAAAAAGTTGGTTGATATGTGTGTCAAGATACAGGTCTTAGGAAAACTTCTTAAAGCAGATCACAGAGATATTCAGATCCAGACAGAAGAATTTAAAGGGGAAGCAATCTCAGCATTGCACTTTAAGGTAAGAGAAGACCAGCCTAAGGTTTCAAACAGTCAACTTTAATTTATCCAGTAACCTTACAGGAACAAATGCCAAGGGAGAGTTGAATGGACTTCTGTAGAAATGATAGAATTAAGGATATTCAAGGAAGCAATAGTCTCAAAGGGCATACATTCACTTTTTGTGAAGCAGATGTTAAACTAGTGGTCAAATTGTAATAGAATTATCCCTCATGCCTGAAGAGTCTTGGTTACAACAGTCTTGGAGCCTGATCCCCAGTTACAGTGAAGGACCTGGTGGAAAGATGAGGGTAAAACCATTGGACAATGAAGTTTTGCTAAAGGTATATGAATCTCCTAAGACCAACTTCTTGGAGAGGAAGATTATGCTAATGTGCAAATACCATATCTATATGATGGCCATACTGTCAATCTATGTCATACAGCAGTTTTGAATGCTTGGTCCAGAACTGGTAAAAAGTAGGAAAGAAAATGAGATATTTAATAAAGTTAAATAGGTTCCAGAGGAAACTTTCAAGAATTACAAACATTGACTTCAGCAGCAAATAGAATGATACCAAATTTGGAAGTTAGACCAATAATAATTGAGTTTCTGGCTTTTGGAAATGTGAATGCATAATTAAGCTGTTAAAGGCAAGATGAGCACCCTTGGAAGAATGGAACTGAGATACAATCAATATTGAATTTCATTAACATGATGGTGCTTATATATGTGAGAGGTGATTTCCAGAGATTTGAAGAAAAATTGAAATGCCAATAATTTCAATTGTAGTAAACATAGCTACCTAAATAGGGATTGCCAGTAGGGCTTTCCTAGAAATAATGTTTTCTCTAATCATGATCCTAACAGAACAGCCCTTTTTCTGGATTATGCAGAAAGAGTGTCAAGGATAGATATTGTACTAATGAAGATATATATATATATATATCAGCAAGGCACAGTAAAGGTAACCTTTTGCTATCTGGAAATGCTTTGAGGGACTCATGAAGGCCCACATGCCAAATTTGGTCCAGTCATTTCCTGTTATTATGGAGGAACCTCCTTCTGAGAGCAATTAAAGAACCTAATGCTTTTTGTAAGAAAAAATACTGCTCTGGATGGTAAAAAGCTATAGATGAGAGAACAAAAAATTCAGAAGAAACTGTAAAGCAAATATTTTGGCAAGCTTCTATAAATGAATGAAGACTAAAATTAAAATATGAATAAATGACATCATCATTGAATATCTTGTAGAAACTGGTGTGGATGTATCAATAATTACTTCCGAATCTTGACATTCAAACTGGACTTTTCAGGAGGGAAATGTTCAACTTTTAGGGATTGGAATACTATTTCAGATAAAACAGAACATAAAATTGGTTAAATGCATAGGGCTAGAAGGACAGAGAGCAAAAGTAAAGCCTTATATGGCTAACATAGCAATGAATTTGTGGAAACATGGTTTTTTTTACAGCAATGGAATATGCAGATTAATATCCCTCCAATCTCAGAAACAAATCATAAATTAATGCTTTTTTCAGAGGAAAATATTGAAAGTTATTCTAAAAAGCAATCACCAGTCATTCAGGTTATACAGGGAACAACAGCTGCTGATATTTCAAAGATGCCAACAGTCTGATCTTTAAAATAGTCTACACACATACCAGTATGGGTTGCACATTAGTCTTGAACAATAGAGAAACTTCAGCCTTAGAAAAGGTGGTATCCATGCAGCGAGGTGCTCAGCATATTGCAGAATCAACCAGTCCTTGGAATTCTCCTATCTTTTTGCTAAAAATAAATCTGGAAAATGGAGAATGGTGAAAGAGCTAAGAGCTGTTAATTGGTGATTTAGCCAATGTACTCTTTACATCTAGAATTCCTTTTCCTTCTATATTGCCTAAAGGATGGCCTCTTAAAGTTGTTGACTTAAAAGGTTTTTCTTCACTTTACAAGAAAAAGACAGAAATATTTGCCTTCACAGTACCTACTTATAATAATTCTCAGCCTGCTAAGGGATATCAATAGAAGCTTCTCCCACAAGGAATTTTAAATAGCCCCATCTTGTGCCAATGTTTTGTAAGTCAGCCATTGGAAATGATTTGAAAGCAATTTCCTGAATCTATAGTTCACCTTTGCATGGAAGACAACATATTTGCTGATTCAAATGTATGTAGTGTAGAAAGAATGTTTGAAGAAGTAAAGAAATTTTTGCCTTGCTGGGGACTGCAAATTGCTCCTGAAAAAATACAGAGAGGAAATTCTATTAATTATTTTGGATATAAATACGATTATAAAAAATTAGACTCCAAAGGTATAAATTAGGAAAGATCAATTGCAGACTCTTAATAATTTTCAAAAATTGCTAAGAAACATTTCCTATCTAAAGACCGCCATACACAGAGATGTTTCCAGACTGCATAGTGCTCTGTATGGCAGATATGGCTGTTATTCAGATAAAGAGGGTTTATGTGCTGCACGCTCATTCTCAGAGTTAAAGTGCTGACTGTGGTTTTTACCTGGCAGCCCCAGAGCTAGCAGAAATGGTAATCCACCATTTTGAAAGTGGAGAGAGGTAAAGCCAGCATCCAGAGCAGCTGCAATCAAGCTGCTTACCATTTTAAAAGCTCTTCAAGACAGTAAAGAATTATAAATAACACAATAAGGACAGATTCAGAAACAAAAGAACTCTAAATTGGTCACAGTGTTGGATAAATGTAAATAGGCTTGGAAGAGAGAAGAAAAAGAGTACAGAGAGTAGAAAAAGAAGTAAAAAAAAGTATTTTAAAAAAACAGAATACAGATCGTTATATATTAAAAGGAGTAAAGAAAAAAAAAGCTACCTAAATGGGAAATTCACAGAGAGTCTGGATTATGTATATTATTGTGTTTTCTTTGATACTCATCTATAATAGTTAAGCTTGTAGTCCTGTTAGATTTTCTAGATGTATAGAGATATATTTCAGTTAGATATGTGTTCTTCAAATCTTTCAGAGTCGTTCAGAATATGACATTTAAAATGTTTAAGAATCAAAGACTTTTCATGACAGTGAGGCACATCTGCTTCTGGCAGCACCAAGCTACTTCAAGAGGAAGATGGGCATCGAAGAACTTCTTTATGGAGTTTGCTAGCCATTTGAGCAAGAAACTTCTCTTACCTGTTTGACTCGACGTGTAGGACCGACAGAGAAATGACTGCTAAACTTGCCTAAAGGTGAGACAATTCTCTGGGGTTCCTGCTTCATGAAAGAGTCTGCCAGACGTTCTGCAGGACATAGAAAAATGTGATGGACGAACTGCAAGTGTAGGACGAACTGTCTTTGAAATTTCCTGCTTCATGAAAATAAGCCTGCTGGATACTACGTGCCTATTGGCTGAAGATGGATGACCCAATGGTACAGAAGAACTTTAGGTGACTCTCCAGGCAGTGAGATGTCTCTGTCATTTCTAGAGTTTTGGAAGTGCTTACAATGTATTTCCTGTTTAGTTAGGTAATATTATGTCATTTTGGAGTCTTTGATGGAGTTGAGGAATTTGTAGTTACAATTATAATTTTCCTTAGTTATGATAAAAGATAAAGTAAATAGAAATATTGTAACTGTAATTATTGCTTGATACCTGTTTTGTTATATGTAATTTTACTATGTTAAATTTAAAACCACCTTTTTTATTTAAACAGAAAAGGTGAAGTGATTTTGGAGTTCCTGCTGTATGCTGTGATTACCTTTAATGAATAAAGAAACTGCCTGGGTCTGTTGATAGGGCAGAACTTAGGTAAGCAGAGAATACTGGACTGAATGCTGGGAGAAAGAAGGGCAGAGTCATGGGATATCATGGATCCACCACCAGAGATAGATGTGCTGAAACTTTGCTTGTAGACCACAACCTTGTGGTGAAGTACAGATTAATAGAAATGGCCTAAATTAAGATGTAAGAGTTAGCCAATAAGAAGCTAGAGCTAATGGGCCAAGCAGGATTTAATTAATACAGTTTCTATGTGATTATTTCAGTTCTGTGCGGCGGGATGAACAAGCAGCTTGAACCCTGCAACATGATAATTTAAGTTATTTATCTTTTATGTAAGCCAGAATGGATTTTCATTTTTTTTTTAGATCTTATTTTGAAAGTACTGGAACTCACAAATCATATTCAAATCTAGAAAGGTGAAATTTTCATACTTTGCCATAAGGACATCATTGACACACACACACACACACACACACACACACACACATATATGTGTATATATATATATATATATACACATATATATATGTCTTTATTAGTTCTTGTTAGTAAAGATGTTATGGTGATCACTTTTGATACTTATTTGCATATTGTTCATATTGCTTTAAATGGGTTGAAAATTGAATTCAGGGCATTATGTATATTAATTATTAGTCAAGCATTTTACCACTGATTTGCTGTTAATCCCAAAGAATAAAGGAGAAAGACCACCAATCGAAATCATCATGGCCAAATAAATTAAAGCAAGCTTTTTGATTCATGCACACTGGCTGCCTCTCCCTAAGACAGAATTAAGGGAAGACAAGGTTTTTATAGCTCAGAGGTAGGGAGTTTCCAAATAGGAAATTTAGTGGGGAAAAAAAGCATAGTCATGGGAGAAGAACATAAGCATGATCTCCTGAAAAAAAGAGATGGTTGCAAGGTAGGTGTAACAAGGCAGTCAAAACAGCACGAAGACATAGGTAACCTTTTGAAACAAAGGTAGGGTTGCAAGATGGTTATAAACAACTTTATGAAACAAAGACATGATTGTCACCACTGGAATAGGCAGCACAGAACCATTTGTGGTAAAGGCTGCAGGTGGCACATAGCCCAATCCTTGAAATCATAAATTTAATTATAAACAAAAATAAACCAATTTTTTTTAACTGTAAGATGGCTTTTAAGCCTAGTGGTAACAGGCTGGAACTTCACTGTTTCCCAACCTGATTTATTGTGGTATTTTAGCTATTCTGTTCCCAATTCTGAACAATAGCAAAATGATCAGCTATTGACTGGAAGAGACTCACTACTCCACAAAAGTTTTCTATATCACTCAAATTGAGTCCTTTACAGTGATTTACCTTTAGCTTAGATTTCAATGAAGGGGAGTCATGAACAGTGGGGGATCCCTGATAAACCGCTGATTAGGCACAAACCACACCCAAACACCTATTTTCACAGACAGATACTTTACTAAGTAGGGAAAAAAAAGTTAAGTGGCTGCTTTCTGACTTTGGCAGAAAACAGCAGCAAATGACCTTGCAAGTATAATTTGTAAGAAAAGAAAGAAGGGTGGTCTATGTTAGAATTGTCTGGGATGTGATGGTAAAGGAGATAGAGGACAAGCAAGACAGGGAAGGGGAAAAGGGAACTGGGGCAGGGGTATTTATTCTGGAGGGACAAAGGACTCCCTCTGGATAGAGAGGAGACAGACCATAGGCAAATGGTGGTTTATAAAAGTAAAGGAGAAAACTCTGTGTTAGGATGAGGTGTTTAATTTTATTTGGGCATGCTAATTAGTTGAGCCAAAGGATTGCTGGACTTCAATATTTCAATAGCTAGACATTTGTAGTCAGCCTCAGGAGGAGGAAGTGACCAAATAAGGAAGTAGACTTTAGTGGCTAGCTTTAGGAATCTAATCTAATGTTTTTTAGCAAGGGAGAGGGAATGGGAGAGAAGGGCAAGGCCTGCCAGGACCACATGCTCTAGTGGTCTATTATCCCTTTCAATCATGAAATAATTGTCTACTTGTGTTAAACCCACTGATTGAGAGTAAGACAACTACCACAATTTAAAGTCAAATTCGAAGCAAGCTTTAATCAAATGTTTAAATTAAATTAAGAGAAAAAAAATGGCCCCGAGTCAAGGACTTAAGAAGGAAAACTCATAATTTATTTCCTATCAGGTCCAATCAGGGGCAAACATATATCCTGATGTCTTTCCTGCCTATGTACCTCCGACATCCATGATCAAGCACCTCTGGTCCAGATGAGCCAAAAAAACTTGTTTAGGGGAGTAAGAATATGTGGGTTGTTAGCTACCATAAACAATAACCTCCATCATTTTAGGGACTGTCTGTCCTTGGGCAAAGGGGCTTGCAGATCAGAGACAATTTTCTTTCGTGGCTCCCTAAAGAATGGTATTTAAAGCTTAAAATTTAACGTTGACTCTCACACTTGTGTTCTGCTAAGTATGATGCATTATTTTGTTATAAAAGAGCATCTATATAGAGCTACTCCACTTGAAAGAAACTTACAGGTGAAAAAATTCTAGAGGTTTTTCTTTCCCACTGTTCTTTAGATGGAATGCACTGTGTCCTGTCCTAAGAGCCTGTTCTTTGTATTCCAATTATAAGTGACATGAAGCCCAGATGACATGGCTTGTCTGCTCTGTGACTTTCTCTGCTAAATGTATGCTTCTTAAATCATTACCTCCCAGTCTTCTCTGTTAAGTTTGGTCCTACTTTCGTATCCTATTAAAGTACAGTCCGTATGCATTCTGTTCTTTTCCAAACAGACAATCATGTGTGGCCCAGATGTCCTTTATTACTTCAGTTTTTAGCATTTTGAAGTACTTTTTAATTAGTTGGTATTTCCCTTTTGTTATTTATTTGCCTCAAACATATCCACATGTTTCTGATCTCACTTCAATATGTTTTCTCTCTTTGTTTCTGTGGTAACTTTAACATTTTTTAAATCCCTTCCTGTTTCTTCCCCAAGTTCTGTTTATGGGCTGAAGAATGACTAAATGAAGGCTCAGGGTCAGAAATTGGGGTTCAACCTGAAGATACAAAAACCAAAACAGCCAGCCACTTGCTCTTACCTCGACCTCAGACTGAAATGACGATTCTGCCTTCTGGGATCTCAGAAGGAAACTGCATCTGAGAACTGTCTTCCCCTGTCTCATATTCTTTTCTAGGGCTGGGATTAAAGGTGTGCACCACCATCATAAAAGGCATGAACAGCCCAGTCTCAATGGCAACTAGTGTGGCTACTGGGATTAAAGGTGTGTCATTACAGCGACTGAGATTAAAAGTGTGTGTTACCATAATCTGGTCTGTAAAGCTAACCAATAAGACTGTCTTACCCTCAAATCTTCAGGCAGTCTTTATTTATTATAATAGAGTTGAAATGCCACGACAATAGGCTATATGACAATGGCTATATGACTTTCTGATTTCATAAGTATCCCTTGTATCTTTGCTTCTTTAGGATAGATAATATTAGCTAATTATTTTGAGATTATGAATGTTTATTTTGAATGTTGTCTCAAAGATCTGTGGTGTGTTTGTACTGTGTCATAGCATTTATCTTTTTTATTAATTTTTTATTGATTTTTATTGAGCTCTACATTTTTCTCTGCTCCCCTCCCTGCCTCTCTCCTCCCCTTCAAACCTCGGCCAAGGTCCCCATGCTCCCAGTTTACTCAGGAGATCTTGTCTATTTCTACTTCCCATGTAGATTAGATCTATGTATGTCTCTCTTAGGGTTTTCATTGTTGTCTAAGTTCTCTGGGTTTGTGGTTTGTGGGCTGGTTTCTTTGCTTTATGTTCAAAAACCACTTATGAGTGAGTACATGTGATAACTGTCTTTCTGGGTCTGTGTACATGTGATAATTGTCTCTCTGGGTCACTGTCTTTTGATATTATATATATTCATCTTGTTTTGGTAATTTCAAATATAGAAACATCACTGGCTTATTTCTGATTGAAATTCATCACTAAATCATCCTTCGTTTCCAGTGAAGTATTGTGCAGAGTATCAATAAGAAATGAGGTATAGTATGATTATTGTCTTTAACACATACTTCTGTTTTCTTTGTTATCCTTCATTTTTATGCTGAAGACACAACTTCACTCCACTTTTATTCTTTTTTTATTTTTTTGTTGAAAAAAATTTCTGCCTCCTCCCTGCCTCCCATTTCTCTCCCCCTCCTCCCACTCCTCTCCCCCTCTCCCCACTCCTCTCCCCCTCTTCCCACTCCTCTTCCCCTCCCCCTACTCCATTCCCCATCTCTGGAGTCTGAAGAGCAGTTCAGATTTGAATAGACCCACAGACCTCCCAGAAATTGCTAATCTTAGGCACTCTGTTTTGTTGTTTGACTACACACAACACACACACACACACACACACACACACACACACACACACACACTACAATCTCTGAGCTAGAAAAACAAATCTTAAATAAAACAAATTCCTCTCAGTTGATTTTGTCACAGTTTCCCTACCTCATCATTCCAAACTAAGTTTCTTCCTGCATTTTCCACAGGCAATTTGTGACAGATATAAAACGAGGATTAATTCCCACGAACAAGCTACAGTTGCATTGTCTTGTCTTAAAGTCGGGAGCTTTCAGAAAATATACACTTGGCTAAAAATCAACCAGCATCAATTCCAAGCAAGTCTCTCATCTAAGTCCAGGATCCAGCACTGGCAAGCATAGGCAATGATTTGAGGCTTTTTGGTTCAAGTTTCTCTGTATCAGAAGAGCTATGTTCCCTTACATTCTTCCTTTTATGTTGCTATCCATGAGTTTTGAAAGAGAAGAGTTAAGTAGTCTTCTTATCCTTTTTTATTTTATCAAACTTTGTGTTAATGTTTTATCTATTATATAAAGAACTACATTTTATCATATACAGACATCTTCTTAATGTTCTGTTAGTGCTAATTCATCATGTTTTTCTAAAACTATAAGAAAATTTAAAAAATATTTTAAGAAAAAAATGATGTTTGTTTTTAAGCTTTGACCTTTCTGATAAATTTACCTCAGTTTAGATGTTGCAAATACACTTACCCCGGCCGCCTGCTCGGCTAGCTTATGCCCCGAAATAATTACACGGACACTGTATTCTTTTAAAGACTGCTCTGCCCATTTCTATCTAGCCTCTTCTAGGCTAATTCTCGCACCTGGACTAGCCCATTTCTGATCATCTATGTAGCGCCCCTAGGTGCGCTTACCGGGAAGATTCTAGCCTATGTCCATCCTGGGTTGGAGCTTCATCATATGCGTCTGGCCTGGCGAGAGGAGCATGGCGTCTCTCTGAGGCGTCTGCTCCCGAGAGGAGAGCTGTCGAGTCTGAGCACACTTCCTCTTCCTCCCAGCATTCTGTTCTGTTTACTCTTCCCACCTATCTTCTAACCAATGAGGGCCAAGCAGTTTCTTTTTATTTAACCAATGACCTTCCTCCATCATACTTGTATAGACACTTGTATTTAAAATTTTGTCAATGATATTCTATTGAGTGAGTTTTGTTTTGGCTTCTATAGTGACATGTTTATAGCTGGCCACTGAATTTTATAAGCCACTCATCTTTCTTTAGTAATTTTCTTCAATGTTTAACAAGTCATTTTGCAGGAAGATGGGAGCTCAAAAGGTGATCACAGAAAATAAACCTAACCAGCCAGAACCAGAAGCAGGGCTGTTTTCAATTTAGTTGCTACTGTGGATTCATGAGTGATAAAGATTCTTGATGTTGCCTAAACCCATCTTTTTAAAAGTCTTTTTTTACACCTCTTTTGTAAGAATAGTATCTTCTAATATGACTGACTGGTGAATGAACTTTCAATAATTACCAAATTTCTTGTAAGAATAGTAGCTTCTAATATGACTGACTGGTGAATGAACTTTCAATAATTACCAAATTTCTCTTTTTTGGCCTGGGCTACAAAATTTAATTTCTCACTTTAGCCCTGGATGTAGGGCTAAGTGTCTTGTGTCCCAGACGACTTTATGACGCCTTTTCTCCCAGAGATAGATGGAGTGAGCTTGAGAGAAAGTCAACAAGTGGTTCATCAGGGGTGGCGCATTTGCAGGAGATCTTGAAACTCCCAAAGAAAGCACCATTTTGATTTCAAGACAGTTCATAGAATCATTTGCTATCCTAAATGTTTTTTGTTATAAGTCACTGATGTTCTTTGGAATAAATTCAAAGGTAAGTCAATGTTTTAGTCTCTTGTAAATGTGTATTCTTCCTCATGACACACAGACTTTACTTTTTCCTGAGTCTTTTATGAAAATCATACTGACCATGCTTTTGCATTAGAATATTTTGAATTATCTCATTAAAGTGTGAGTGAATGCTATCCTAGTCTTATATTTTATCTAGTCCTTATGACATGTTCCTATTTTTTTACATAAGATCATAGATTTTGTTTTCATTTAGACATGTTTGCCATAATTAATCTCAAATATTTGTCCATGATTTTCTTCAGTTTACCCACGATACTTTCCTTTTTTTTCAAGTACATCAGGAGGATGTTATACTTAAAAAATTACTGGCACAAAATATCCAGAATTCTGGGATACTATAAAAGACCAATCTAAAAATAATAGAAATAATAGAAAGAAAAGAAAAGAAACTAAAGAAGGAGATGTCTATCAATGAGCAATAAACACACAGAACACCAAATAAACAGGACCAAAAAAGTTTATCCCCTCTCCACATGATAATCAAGCCCAAAACACATAGAATGAAGAATGAATACCAAAAGTTGCATGACGACCAAATAACATACCATCGGACCTATTAGAGAAACACCTGACTTCTCAATGGAGAATCTAAAAGCAAGGGCATGAACAGATGTTCTACATATGGTAAGAGACATAGATCTTAGATCAGACTATTATACCTAACAAAATTTTCAATCACAGTAGATGGAGAAAATAAGACAAAAATCAAAATTAAGAAATTGACAAATTCAGTCCTACAAAAGTTCTAAAAGAAAAACTTCAACTAAAACAGGCTAACCATACCTAAGTAAACTCAAGAAATGATCAATACCAGACTAGAAAAACATAGCAGGGGAAACACTCCCCCGTCCCCACCACCACAAAGTAATAGGAATCAGCCATTGCTATCTCTCTACATCATTGGTCTCAGTTCCCCAATAAAAAGACAAAGACTAACAAAATAGATGTTCAAACAAGGTCAGTCATTCTGCTGAATCGGAGAAATACACCTTAACATCAAAAATAAATCTCATTTTGCAGTAGAAAGATGAAGAGGACTATTCCATGCAAAATGTACGTAAAACGCAAGTAAAATAGGCATTTTAATACCTAACAAAATAGACTTGGAACCAAAACTCATCAGAAAAGATAGAGAAGGAAACTACATATTGATCAAAGGAAAAATCCAGCAAAAGGACATTATAATTCTTAATATCTATGTCCCCAAAACAAGAGCACCTACATTCATAAAAGAAACACTACTATACTTTAAGTCAAGTACTGAACCTTACCCACTGGTAGTGAGAAACTTCAATACCCCACTCTAGCCAAGGGGTAAGACACCCAGACAAAAATCTAAACAAAGAAATGCTGGAGATAACTGACTGTCATTATGAACTAAATGAACCTAATGGATATTTATAGAACATTTCATCCAATCACAAAATAAGGTAACTTCTTCTCAGATTTATAAGTCTTTTGTGGCCTGCTATATAATAAAAGAAGATCTATTCTCATTACAGAAAACCATGTTCTCTGCTTCTTACAGAAAGCTTCTATATAAATAAATATTCTTATAATAACTATTTATTGTTAACAAGAGTCATCAAATAATTACTAAACTGTTGCTACCTTTTCCTTTTTATGTCTTACATTATTTGATTTACGAATTTAAATGTGTTGACGTGTAATATATGCATCTATAAATGTTAGCTTATGAAATTACTCTCATTACTAAACACTGTCCATCTTTTACTCTTTAACAGTTTGGACTTTAAGTGTAATATTGCGGTATATCATTTTAAGGTGTGTGACTTTTGTTTATGATGCATTTGTTTAACTCTGTGTGAAGCTGTGATTTCTTTGCCTGTCTAAAACACCTGATGGTCCTAATAAAGAGCTGAATGGCTAATACCAAGGCAGGAGCAAGATTAGGTGGGGCTGGCAGGCATAGGATAAAATTAGAAGGAGAAAAGGAGAAAGGAACAAGCAAGAGAACAAGGAAAGAAGATACTAAGGGCCAAACACATAGCTTCTCAGTCAGGGACTAAGAGTAAATGTAAGATATACATAAGTAAGAAAAAAAAAGCCCAGAAGCAAAAGGTAGTTGGGATAATTTAAGTTAAGAAAAGCTGGCAAGAAACAAGCCAAGCTAAAACTGGGCATTCATAGCTAAGAACAAGCCTCTTTTCATGTGTTATTTATTTGGGAATTGGGTTGTGGGCTCCCCAAAAGTTCAAAAGCCAAGAGTAAAACATCATGTAACAGATTCCTTTATTAGATAAAACAGATTATGCTGCCGTATTTCCATTAAGTCCTTTATATTAAGTAATGACTTTAGTTTTACTAATATTTTCAACTACTTTAGTTTTATATGTAGATTTCTCTGTCTTGCTAAGGTTTTTATTATATGCAAAAAGCAAAGAAATCCTGGAACAATCATTCAAAAAATATTAATATTTTGACAAAAGAAAATGAAGAAGAAAAGATGGTTTTATATCATGCTCATAAATTAGAAGGATTTAGATTGTGAAATTGCTTATCTTATCAAAAGCAATATATAGATTTATTGCACCCTTATTAAAATTCTAATGCATTTTTTTAGAAATGGAAAATATTAAATTTCATGTAAAAACACTGAAAGACAAAATAGCTCAAAATCCTGAACAATAAAAGAACTGTTGGAATATAATTTAAACAAGATATGGAAAAATAAATTATATATGTTTATATAAAAGGAAAAGTTAGTGAAGCCAAAAGAACCAGGATCAAAATAAAAACTATATTTTTCAATGAAACTACTGATTATCTTTTAATTTAATAATAAAATTAGAAGTTAGGAGTCTATTTAGGAGCCAGAAAGCAGATAAAAGTCCTATTGGTAGGCTCTCCACCCCTGCCCACTCACTGGCCACATAATTTATAAGACCCTCTCTGCCACCCAAACCCAGAGAACCCATCACCCTTCCTCTGAACAAACATTGCCGTGAGAGCAGCAGCTCCTAGAGACACAAGCACCACTTGCACCAATTAGAAGTGAGTGACTTGTCTCTCCTCTAAACTGCCCCATCACTAGGCTATAAGCCCCAGGGTACATTCTGTGCCCTTGCCTTGCCACTGCTATGTTAGCCCCAGCAGTCAGTTAGAAGGTAAGAGTTTTGCTGGCAGGCTGCTCTATCACCAAACCCACTCACTGGGCACTATAACCTATAAGACCCACTCCGCTACACAAATCAACTGAACGTTTCACCCTTCCTTGGCCAAACATCCCCCACAAGATCAGCAGCCCCAATAGATACAAGCATTGCCTGCACCAAGTAGAAAAGATGAATAAATGACAGTATGAGATTGCATTCAACAAAATCAAGAACAATATGACACCACCAGAAACTAGTGGTTCCACACCAGCAAGACATGAACATCTCAACACAGATGAAGCAGAAATAAAATGACCTTAAAAATAGCTTTATGGAGATGATAAAGGCCTTTAAAGAGGAAATGAGAAATTCCATTAAAGAAATGGAGAAAAGACAAACAAAATATTGGAAGAAATCAATAGACCCCTTTTAAAAAGTCAAAAAAAAAAAAAACAATCAAGCAGGTAAAAGAAACAGTTCAAGACTTGAAAATTGAAATAAAGGAAATAAATAAAAAACAAATGGAGAAAATTCTGGAAATGAAAAATCTTGATAAATGAACAGGACATACAAATGCAAGCATAACCAACAAAATACAAGAGATGGAAGAGAGAATCTCTGGCTTTGAAGATATGATAGAGGAAATAGTTTTAATGCTCAAAGTTAACACTAAATCCAACAAATTCTTAGCACAAAACATCCAGGAAATCAGGGAAACCATAAAAAGATGAGACTTATGACTAATAGGGATAGAAGAAGAAGACTTCCAGATCAAAGGCATAGAAAATATATTCAGCAACATTGTAAAAGAAAACTTTCCAACTTAAAGAAGGACATGCCTATGAAGACACAAGAAGCTAACAGATCACCAAATAGACTGGATGAAAACAAGGGCCCTTTTGCAAAATAATAATCAAAACTCTAAATATACATAACAAAGAAAATACTAAGAGCTGTAAAGGAAAAATGTAAAGTAACATATAAAAGCAGACCTATCAGAATTACAACCGACTTCTCAGTGGAGACTATGAAAGTCAAAATGTCCTGAACAGATGTTTTACAGATGTTAAGAGACCACGGAAAATAGTGGAACACAAGTTCTGACTTGCTGAACATAGCAGACAATGAGACCTCAAGAACAATGGCAATGGGTTTTTGATCCTACTGCACGTACTAGCTTTGTGGGAGCCGAGGCAGTTTGGATGCTCACCTTACTAGACCTGGATGGAGGTGGGTGGTCCTTGGACTTCCCACAGGGCAGGGAACCCTGATTGCTCTTTGGGCTGACAAGGGAGGGGGACTTGGTTGGGGGAGGGGGAGGGAAATGGGAGGCGGTGGCGGGGAAGAGACAGAAATCTTTAATAAATAAATAAATAAAAAGTTCTTAATAATAAAAGCCCAAAGTCAGATTGTGGAAAATGCTGAGAGATCAGAGAGACAAAGGAGAAAACCCAAAGCCACTTTAACTCTCAACTTCCCAGATAAAAGAGACTGAGATCCTGTTTCCTCTGACCTTATCACTTCCCCTTTCTCTCCAGCCATATCACTTCCTGTCTGTCTGTACAGACCTTCACACCTCTATGATTAACTAGTAGCTAGCTCTGCCCTCTAATCTTCAGGAAAGCTTTATTTGTACAAAAAAAAATGTACCATTACATTTTCTTTTTGTGTAAAAATTAAAAAAGAAGGTTATAACTAATATAAGTAAAACTATATACAATAAATATAATAACTATATACAATATATAGATAACAAATACATTAGCCATGTCTAGTCCATTAATAATTGACAACTTCAGAGAAACTATTCAATATCTATCCTGTCTTGGTGAGTCCAAAGGTTGTAACTAATTCCCTTGCTATTGTAATTTGCATTACCAAAACTATTTTTTTATAAATTTATTTATTATGTATACAATATTCTGTCTACATGTATGCCTGCAGGCCAGAAGAGGGCACCAGACCTCATTACAGATGGTCGTGAGCCACCATGTGGTTGCTGGGAATTGAACTCAGGACCTTTGGAAGAGCAGGCAATGCTCTTAACCTCTGAGCCATCTCTCCAGCCCCCAAAACTATTTTTTTATGTCTCTCATCCTTATACACTTTACATTTCTTTAGTGAATTTCTTTTTTGAATCTGGTAACAAGGAAAACTGTACCTATAACTAAAAGTCTTCAACTCAATCAGAGACCCAAGAAGGAAATAAATGTGGTGATATCTTACTTGTACAGTGTTTAGAAGTGATGCTGCAATTTATAGGAGACTATTATATAAGCCCTTTCAGTAGTAAGTACACATGCCAGAAGTGGATGGTTCCAATTTAGTCTAAAAGAGAAATTATATTTATCCTGCTTAATGTTTAATTTTTCTTACCACACCTTAAGAAGGGGGAAGGCACTTGCCAATTTCCACAAGTTATTCAGAAATAAATGACCAAATTTCAGGAGGGGGCTTCATTCCAACTCTATGCCATCGGATAGGTTCACTAACAAATGCACTAATTTCCACAGCCTCACTCATATTATAAATTTCCATCTTGCTCTGAGTGAGAATATTTTTCTTGAGTGGAGCCAAAAGGGCTCCAGTCTATGACATCTCTTTGTGAGATATTAATTAGTGCTCGAGGCTTCTCACTCTTACACTGTTGCCAATGTACCCAATCCAGTTCCTTGTTGGCAACCCACATCTCACAGAACAGTAGACTTATGAAACTAGTAATGTTATCTGCACTTTAAACCCAGATGCTTGAGGCATATAAATTTAAAACTTGTTACGATAATCTCAGGTAGTATTGACTATGGATAACCATACATGAGAAGTTATTTTTAGGGATTGAGTTCCATTTCCCATGCAAATGGGAATTTCCCATACTCCCGCAGTATAATTTTCGATCACTCTACCCTCCTCCATTGCCTGAGAAGGATCTCTGTTATCATATGGACCAGGTACTCAAGAGGATGTGTTAACTACTACAGGAATATCAATATCTCCCCAACTCACTGCTATGGTAATTGAAATATTGGGGATAAAAGTCCAAAATGTATAGTTCGTCTCTGTTACCTGTATAATTACCACAAATACATATATCAAGAACCAGATCTGTAGCATTCAGGTTTCTGAATCATTCTCTTTCCCCTTTTCTTACAGACTCTTAAGCTGTCTCCAGATGGTAGGTTTCTCTGTCTGTTCCAGGCCTTTTGTTTCTTAAAGGCATCTCAGCAGCTGAAGCATTGGAGAGATTCTTTATGGCTGTGCTGGATTTTTATTAGTTTCGATGAGATCCACAATTTATTATTTCCTGTGAAAATATAAGCATAACCTAGGACTTAACACTTTCCCTGGTTTTACAAATGCTGGCCTAATTCAGCAGTTTTTTCCATAATTCAATGTCTTTTAGCAGCTGCTATTCCTGTTTCATAAGCATTTAAAAACTTTAAAACTGGAAGTTAGTAAAGCATTATGTATTATGTGGTCTTAATATCACTCTTCTGCTTAACAAATATCTCCTTTAGAGTGTGATTAGATTTTCCTAATCTGTACCTTTTGTGACTGAATTTTCTGTTTACTTACATTAAATCCTAAATAGTTCAGAGAATCTCCTCTTTGTATTTTCTCAGAAGACAGCTGTAATCCCTAAGGCAAAATTTTCTATACTGCATTAAACATTCTTTCCAAAGTATCTGTATCAGAAGCATCCAATAAAAATATCATCCTTATAATGCTAAAATAATAAACAGAGGAAATTATTTATACACCATTTCTAACCAAGGGAAGTTATCTGCAACTACATAAACACAGGCATTAGATAATCCAACACCAGTAAATCCCAAAGAAGGGAAAAATGCATACACTACCACCACCATCATCAACAAAACCAACAGGAACTCACCATCACTGGTCATTAATACCACTTAATATCAACGGATTCAATTCACCTATAAAAAGAGACAGGCTAACAGAATGGATATGAAAACAGGGTCCATACTTTTGCTGTATACAAGAAACACACCTCAACTTCAAAGACAGATATTACCTCAGCACAAAGTGTTGGGTAAAGATTTTACAATCAAATGAACCAAAGACACAACCTGGTGTAGCTTTTCTAATATTTAGCAAAATAGACTTCAAACTAAAATTAATCAAAAGAGATGAAGAAGGACATTTCATATTAATCACAGGAAAAATCCACCTAGATTAAGTATCAAATCTGAATATTTATGCTCAAAATCCAAGGATATCAACATTTGTAAAAGAAACTGTATTAAAGCATAAATCTCACATCAATCCTCATACCCTAATAGTGAGAGACTTCAATAATCCACTCTCATCAGGGGACAGATCTGGCAGATAGAAAATTAAGAGAGAAATAAGGGAACCAATGGAAGTTATGATTCAATTTGACTAAAAGACATCTGTAGAACATTTCACCCAAACATAAAAAAGAAAATCTTCTTCTAAGTACCTCACGGAATCTTCCATAAAATTCACCACATACTTGGTCACAAAGCAAATCTCAACAGACACAAAATATTTAGAATAAATACCTGTATCTTATTGGACCAGCATGGATTAAAGTTTGAATTCAACAACAATGCAAACTAGAGAAAAACCTACAAAGTCATAGAAGCAAAACAATTCTCATCTGAATCACCACTGGGTCAAGAAAATATAAAGGAAGAAATTAAAGACTTCCTAGAATTCAAAGAAAATGAATGCACAACATCCCCAAACTTATGGACACAATGAAAGTGGCGCTAAGAAGAACATTCATAGAACTAAGTGTCTACATAAAGAATTTGGAGAAATCTCACACAAATAAATTAACAGCACACCTGAATGCTCTAAAAAAAAAGAAACAATTCACCCAGCAGAAAATAATCAAGCTTAGGGTTGAAATCAATAAATTAGTAACAAAAAGAACAATACAGAGAATCGTTGAAACAACGAGCTGGTTCTTTGAGAAAATAAACAATGGGAGAGAGAGAATATACAAATTAATAAAATCAGAAATCAAAAGTGGCACATAATAATAGACATTGAGAAAATCTATACTCCATAAAATTGGGGAGTATAATAAATGGACAATTTTTTGAATAGGTACCTCATACCAAAATTAAATCAAGACCAACTAAACAATTTAAATAGACCTATTATTCCTAAGGAAATAGAAGCAATCATTAAAAGTCTTTCAGCCAAAAAAAGTCCAGGGCCTAAAGGTTTCAGCACAACGTTCTTCCACACTTTGAAAGAAAGTACTCCTCAAATTGTTCCACACAATAGAAACAGAAAGAATATTACCAAATTCTTTTAATGAGGCTACAGTTACCCTGATATCCAAACCTCACAAAGATGCAATAAAAATAAGAGTTACAGACCAATCTTCATCAAGAACAGTAATGCCAAAATACTCAATAAAATATTGGTAAATCATATCCAAGAAAACATAAAAAGAAATCATCCACCATAACCAAGTAGTCTTCTTCCCAGAAATGCAGGGTTGGTTCAACATATAAAAGTATGTCAGTGTAATCTCTCATATAAACAAATTAATAGAAAAAACACAAAATCATCTTATTAGATGCTGAAAAAACTTTGACAAAATCCAACACCCCTTCATGAGAAAGATCTTGAAGATGTCAGGGATAAAAAGAACATATCTAAACATAATAAAAGCAATATACAGCAAGCCGACAGCCAAAATCAAGCTAAATGGAAACAGAGCAATTCCACTAAAATCAGGACCATGACAAGGCTGCCCCTTATCTCCATATCTATTCAATATAGAACTTGAAGTCCTAGCCAGAGCAATAACAAAATGAAATGAAATCAAGGAGATACAAATCGGAAAGAAATAAAGAAAAATCAAACTTCCACTGTTTGCAGATAATACAATAGTATACATAAGTGATCTCAAAAATTCTACCAGGGAATTCTTATAGCTGATAAACACCTTCTGCAATGTGGTGGCATACAACACTAATTAAAAAAAAAATATCAGTAGCCTTCCTATATACAAATGATAAATGACCCAAGAAAAAAATCAGAGAAACAACACTTTTTACAATAGCAACAAATAATATAAAATATCTTGGGGTAGCTCCAACCAAGCAAATGAAAGACCTGTATTACAAGGAATTTAAGTCTTTAAAGAAAGAAATTGAAGAATATACCAAAAAATGGAAAGATCTCCCATGCTCATGGATAGGTAGGATTAACATAGTAAAAACGGAAATTTTACCAAAAGCAATCTACAGATTCAATGCAATCCCCATCAAAATTTCTTCACATCCCTTGAAAGAACAATACTCAACCTCACAACGAAAAACATAAAACCCAGGGTAGCTAATACAATCCTGTACAATACCAGAACTTCTAAGGGCATCACCATTCCTGACTTCATGCTCCACTATAGAGCTACAGTAATAAAAGGCTTGGTATTGGTATAAAAACAGACACATGAATCAATGAAATTGAATCAAAGATCATGACATAAGTCACACACGTATGAACACCTGATTTGGGGGAAAAAAAAGAAGCCACAATTATGCAATGGGAAAAAGAAAACATCTTCAACAAATGGTGCTGGAGTAACAGGATGTTGACATGTAGAAGAATGCAAATAAATCCATAACCATTGCCAGACACAAAATTCAAGTCTAAGTGGATCAAAGACCTCAACATACATCCAGTTACACTGAACCTGATAGAAGAGAATGTGGGAAGTAGCCTTGAACTACTTCCTAAATAAAGCACCAGTAGTACAGACGCTGAGATTGACAATGAATAAATGGGACCTCCTGAAACTGAAAAGCTTCTGTAAGGTCAAGGACACCGTAAACAAAACAAAATAGCAATTTATAGAATGGGAAAAGATCCTCACCAACCCCACATCTGACAGAAGACAGATCTCCAAAATATATAAAGAACTTAAGAAGTTGACCATCATAATACCAAATAATCCTATTAAAAATGGGGTACAGATCTAAACAGTGAATTCTAAACAGTAGAATTTTAAATGGCCAAAAGACCCTTAAAGATTTGCTCAACATCCTTAGTCATCAGGAAGTGCAAATCATACCATTGCTATAGTTTAGCGGCAGTGGCAAGAATGAATAACGATATACAACAAACCCACATGAAAGTTTATTGTTAAAGAGGAGGGGAATTGTGATGATTGACCAAGAAAAGGGAAGTACTGCAGAAAAAGTGAGAGTCAGGCAGAGCTTGCTTAAAAATGACCCTTTGCGCATGTGTACAGAGCCCTACTCTGGCACACAGCACAAGATGTATTTATGTATAGCTGGAGGGCCCTGGATTGACTAAATATTTATCTAAATACACGACTCTGAGAAAGATTAGGTATTTGCCTGAAATGCTGACACGTGCATCTTGCCAGCTAATGGGGCTAGGCCATCATAATGCCTCAATGCGAACAACCATCTTACACCAGTCAGAATGGCTAAGATCAAAAACGCTGATGACAACTTGTACTGGAGAGGATGTGGAGTAAGGGGAACACTCCTCCACAGTTGGCAGGAGTACAAATTTTTAGAGCCACTTTGAAAATCAGCATAGCTATTTCTCAGAAAATTGGGAATCAATCTACCTTAAGACACAGTTATTCTAATTTTAGGCATATAACCAAACGATGGACACTCATACCACAAGACACTTGCTAATCTATGTTCATAGTAGCATTATTTGTAATGGTCAGAACCTGGAAATAACCTACTTGCCTCTTAACAGAAGAATGGATAGGAAATGTGGTACATTTATACAATGGAGTACTACTCAGTTGAAAAAAAATGACCTCATGAAATTTGCAGGCAGATAGATGGAACTAGAAAAATATCATTCTGCACAAGGTAACCCAGATCCAGAAAGACAAACATGGTATGTACTCACACGTAGGTGGTTATTACCTACAATCCACAGCCCCAGAGAAACTAGATAACAAGGATGGCCCAAGATCTTCTAGGTAAACTGGTGGTGGAGTTTGGGAGGATGGAAAGATGGGAACTAGATGGAGCAGGTTGGAAGGGCTGGGTGTGGGAGGCAGGATGGAGGCAGGATAGATGGGGAGAGTAACAACGGAGATGTCTTGATTGGAGAGTACCATATTTGGGTGAGGAAAAAAAAAATCAGTGCCAAGAAATTCCCCTGGAACCCACATCAACGACCCCAACTAGGATTCCTAGCAGTGGTGGAGAGGATTCCTGAACTGGTCATCTGCTATAAACAGACTGATGACTTCCCTAACTGCCTTCAGAGAGACTTTATCCAGTAACTGATGGAAACAGAGACAGAGATCCAGAGACAAGTACTGCGTTGAGCTCTGAAAGTCTTGCAAATGAAAAGGAGGAGGGATTATACCAGCCAGAGGGTTCGTAATGGGGGAAACACAGCTAGCAGAAACTCATGGATTCAGGACTAACAAACAGTCAGGAAGACTGCTTAGGACCGGCCTAGTCCCTTTGCATATGTTTGACAATCAGGTGGCTTGGTTTCTTTGTAAGGCTACTAATGATTGTAATGAGAGGAGGACCTCTCCCTGGCACTTAACTGGCTTTTGATAACCTGCTTCCTTTGACAGGTTAGCTGGCCCTGCCTCAATTTAAAGTTTTAGTTTTCTCTTTGTTTTGTTTTCTTTGTTGTTGTTTTTCTACTTTGTGTTTAATCTTAACTTTCACAGTGACATAAAAACTTGGAAAAATAATAAACTCAGATTCTTCCCCTTAAGAAAAAAAAGTGATATTGTAAAAATGCTACATTTCCAAAATTTATCTATAGACCCAATCTTCATCAAAATCACAATGGTAATTTTTGTAGTACTAGAAAAAAGTCTTGAAGCATTATGGAATCACAAAAGATGCTCAATAGACAGAGAGTTTTTAAGTAGGGGGAGTAATGCTGGAGCCATCCCAATACCTTATCTTAAATTGTGCTACAGAACCATAGCAACCAGACTGTGAAACACTAGCAAAAACAAAACAAAACAAAAAGCAGACATGCAGACCAATGTAACACAATGGAGAACTCGGAAGTAAGTCAATATGTGTGTGTGTGGACATCTAAACTTTGAAGATGAGTTTCTTCAAACCAATGGCAAAAAAAATTACTCATAGAGAAATGAAACCGGACTTCCAACTCTCATTCTTCACAAAAGTCAATTCAAAATGAATTGAAGACCTACAAATAATATGAGAAATTTGGGCTTTGCAAAAGTAAGACATTAATAAAGCACTTCAAGATATGGGCATATACAAGGACTTTCTGGGGAGTAGCACAGAAAATAAACATAGGAATTATCAATTCATGAAACTATAAACTTTTGCAAATAAAAGTAAATAATCAGCTAAGTGAAGAGGCAGTACATAGGCTGAACAACAACAAAACTCCTTTTGCCAATTGTGAACTTGAAAAAAGCTTAATATTTAGAATGCAGAAAGAACAACAAATATTAAATACCCCCAAAATAAGTCTTGTAATTTTAAATGAGGTAAAGGACTGAATAGACAGTTCTCAAAAAAAAAAAAGATAAATAATCAACAAGTATTTTAAAAGGTTCACAATATTCTTAGCCAGCAGGAAAAGAATCAACCTACTTTCAAATTTCATCTAATGATAGCAGGATGTCTATCATCATCAATAGCACATAAGGCAGGGAATCCTGGTGAGGATTTTTAGTTTTTTTCTGTTGCTGTAATAAACCCCATGACCAAACACAAAACAAGCAAACAAACAAATAAATAAAAGAAATCTATTTATGATACCTGCTTACTTGTTAGGGTGATTTTCTTTTACAGTTCTTCAAATTCTATAAAAATATCATAAAGAAGTCCATTACTATGTAAAACTAGTATTTGACAATAAAAACATTTTATAAAGGAAAAAGCACAGAAACTTTCCTTGACAGATAAATGTAAATCTACGGTTACGATAGAAAATAATAGCATTCTTTGAGAACAAACAAGAAAATGTGTGAATTTTTTTTATTTGGAGTTTTTTTATTAGAAAAGAATACTTCAGAAACTTCTCATTTAAACTTGAATATAATGGGAGAATAAAAATAACAATATACAGTTTCTTTCATGAAAAAATTGTTAAATTAACAACTTAAATTAACCAATGTCTGTCAGTTTATATTTTACCACGAGGCTCATGGCTCGTTACCTCACATCTTGCTTCTCGGATAGCTGCTGACATCTCTCCCTCAACTCTGCCTTTTTCTCTTTGTATTCAGTTTGACTTTTTCACCTAGTTATTTTCTGCCCTACCATAGGCCAAAGCAACTTCATTATTAACCAGTGGTACTACAATGAATTCACAGCAGACATAGGGGCATCCCCCATCATCTGACTTATACATACATTTTGCCATCATAATAAACATATGCATATTACCTGTTTAATGTTTTGAGAATAGTGTACAATCTATAATTCATCTTATTTTTGCTTCATTGAACTCGATTTCCAATTATAGCTAGTTAAAGCAATACTTACTCAGCTCCTGATTGTGGTTCTGCAGGTCATCAATTTTATAGGAGATTGTTACAACCCTGAGGTTACAATCTTTCTAATGTTTATAGTGAGTTGCTGAATTAGCTATGTCAAAAATTGCTAGATTCTAGGGTATGATTTGGCCAAAAAAATGTGACTTTACCCTCAATAAATAAATATATTTTGAAAAACACAAATTTAGCTAACACTGACTTCCAGATCTTTTGATCTGTTATGCTTTATGATATCTTTAGATGCTTCACTTATAAAATGTTTTAATTCAGGGTGACATCTACAATCCACCAGACAAATTTCATTTGTCATAAAATGCTTTTGAATAATTGAGGTTTTCATTTACATAAATATGTGGTTTGCATACCATCTTCTACTGTTTTCATGCTATAATGGCAGTTGGGTTTCCGCAATATAAAAATAATTCACAGTGCTCAAATATCTCCTGTCTGATCTTAGATTTCTCTCTGGAACAATGAGAAAATTTGATCCACATTTTAAAGACCTTTGAAATTTTATTTTCATATGTGGTGGAATACTTTAATTATGTAAAGATATGCTACTTTTGCTTATGCTGTAAAATATTATTTTAACTGTGTAAATGTGTGTTACATTTGTTTATGCTGCATTTGTTCAATGATGTAAAGATGTGTAATTAATTATGTAAAGATAGGTTGCATTTGTTTCACCTTGCCTGCCTAAGGCACCTGATTGTCAAAAGCTTAACTCTCAGTAGCTAGGCAGAGAAAGGATAGGCAGGGCTGGCAGGCAGACAGAATCAATAGGAGGAGTAATCTAGGCTCCGAAAGAAAGAAGAGAATGAGGAGAAAAGGGGAGGGGGGCATGCTAGGGGCAAGAAGCCATTCAGTCACCAGACAGACAGGCATGAGAAGCAGTGAAAGTAGAATAATATACAGAAGGATAAAAGGTAAAAATCCCCAAGGTAAAAAGTAGATAAAGAGAAACAGGTTAATTAAGGTTGAAAGAGGTAAATAGCAAACAGCTTAAGCTAGACCAAACATTCAAAACTGAAATTAAGCCTCCACGTCATGATTTGGGAGCTGGTTGGTGGCCCAAAAGAAAAAGCCTGATACATTCATATTTTTCTTATTTTGTGGTTGGCATTGTTTTAGCTAGTTTAATTAATTTGATCTTTATGGAGGTTTATTGTATAAAAATATCACCAACTCTTGATACAGAGGCATAGAAAAGACAAGCTCTTAAAACACGTATCTTAGGATTCTAATTCTTGGTGCTACCAATCAGAAGGCACGCCTCACATTCTACATCGTTACTTCCATTTCCTGTGATGCCAGTCATTTCTAAATGATCCCAGCTTTATGTAAACTTTTCCCTAAAAGTGCTGTGCTCTTAGCCGGGCGGTGGTGGCGCACGCCTTTAATCCCAGCACTTGGGAGGCAGAGGCAGGCGGATCTCTGTGAGTTCGAGACCAGCCTGGTCTACAAGAGCTAGTTCCAGGACAGGCTCCAAAACTACAGAGAAACCCTGTCTCGAAAAAAAAAAAGTGCTGTGCTCTTATTGTTTATAATAAGATATAGAATATATATCTTATTAGAATGTATATGGAATATATTTTTTGTATAGACGATATATAAGGGATTTACTTTTCATGTAACAATTAATTTAACAATAAATCTGAACTAATTGGCCAAACAGCATGTAATTAATATCAAGCCTCTGAATGTTTATTTTAAAAATGTCTGTGGGACCAGGTGGGATGAGATACCCTCAGTTACTGTCAGAATTCCTAGCGGCACCAACACTCATGGAGGCTCACTATAGATGGACACCTGTTTAAGGGACCCAAAGGAACCAAAATATTCATGGCACTTCCTCTTAGAAAAATTCACATTTCTCCTATTTGAGTACATCACCAGAAAGAACTTCTTTTCAAGCTGGGCGTGGGGGTGCATGTCTTTAATTCCAGCATTGGAGGAGAGGCAGACAAATCTCTGTGATCAAAGCCAGCCGGATCTACATACCGAGTTTTGGGAGGGACATAGCTTGATAGTTAGACCCTCTCTTATAAACAACACAATTGTTGGGTCAAATTATGCTCTCTTTTATCCATAAACAATATAGATGCAAAAAGTTTTATTGCTAAACTACTTAAAACAATGTAGGGTTTATGTAGAAAAAGATGGGTCTTTTATTTTTTTTCCATCAATCTTTAGCTTTAAATAGTCAAAATATGCTATGAAAAAATGGTGTTTGTTGAATTTCCATTTTTTTAAAAAAAAATGGATAAGACCTTGTCATGAAGCCATTGAACTATCAAATTTAATAACAAAAATGTGCAAATAGCTCCTACATGACAGTGACAAGCATAACGGTCAACTACTCAGCAGCACTATGAAATAAATATTACAATAAGTGATTATAAAATTCAAATGGAAGAGAGAGGTAAAAATTTATAATGGATACAAGTACAAAACAATATGTATATCAATGCCATTGAGATTCTGACTTTTCTTCTCTGTGTACAGGAAATTGGCATCACTAATTTCTGAACTTTATCCTTATTTCCACAGATAAGTTTAACCACCTCTTATCAAAAAGGCCTATGTTTACAGAAAACGGAGACTATCATAGAAAGCCGCAAGTTGACACAATGCAGAAATCGGTGTATCAGGGAGAACCCAGCCACAATGAAAACATCTACTTTACAGTTCCTGCATCTATATGGCACAAGGAACATTGTTGAATGGGGTGTTGATTATGATATCCTTCATATCAGAAAGTCTACTATGAGGCAGTCAAGTTTGGAAAGGCCTGCATAAAGACAGGATAGATGACACTATTAATGAATGTTTTATGTGCACAGAGGAACATTTCAGAGGTTCCCATCCATAGACAAAACACTTCAGGCAGCTAATGATGACTAGGTGAAAGATTAATGTCTCCCTGGGATGAGCCACTGCTATTTATCTTCCAGTAAAGAATAGTCAGTTTGGAAAGCATATACACACAAACAACAAAAACATATGTATTTGTATAATAATAGAGAGAACGAGGTTATCAGCTTGAGGGGTGATGGGCAAGGCTTGAAGGAGAGGCTGGAGAGAGAAAAGGGAGGGAAAAGTGATATAAATCTATTTATATATAATACATAGTATATATTGTATAGAGCATACAGCTGTGTATTATATATAACTATATTATATATGATGCAAATCTTTATATGATATAGTTTTATGTATAAAATATGTCTATATATTATATATAATATACAGGCATATGTAACAATATTATATATAAATAGGTTCACATCACCTTTTGTAACATATATATCATAGTTATATATATATAGTTTTATATATAATTACATATAATTTACAAACCATTATTTCTTATTTTCCCATTTAATAATGGAAAGAAGAATATATTTCATTAGAATATTTTGAATCCAGGTGACTAAATATTGTGAATTTCAATTGTGTTTAATCAAATGTAATTTACGTGAAAAAATCATTATGTCAAAAAATTAATCTGTGTAGGAAGTCCCTTTCTCAGACACTATAGGTAGTCTGAAGCCGACTATCTAGTTTACATTTCAAAGTAGTTACAGAGTATGTTCCTTGTATCCTTGCTAGCAGAAACTACTGTAAAATAATATTTTGTTTTTGCTTGTATTGTTCTTAAAATAAATATCTCATCTTTACAAATTTTAATGGACAAAATGGAAAAATACGGAGACTCACACAACTTTATAAAGGACCTAAATTTTGTATCACTCATAACCATACATACATACATACATAACCACTCATACATAAACCCTGGGATGTAGGAATCCATGATGTGGCAAACTGGCTCATGAGTAAACACTGACCAAGGATTTGACAATTCCTTTCTTCTGTTTTCAGAAGACAGACTCTGTCTTTTATGTGCCCTCTCTTAAGTCACTCAGTTGCTTTGCAGCCACGCCTCTTGGCTCCAAACAACAGGAATATGTCATAAATTCCAACGACACAGCTGCACCTAGTTACTGCGCTGCAGACGACACCTAGTTAAAGGGTGAAATCATAAAGAAGAACCCTCAAGTTCTGTATTTGGAAGTGACTAAAAATAAATTACTACTGTTCATTATATTTGTATAGCATGAGGAGGGCAGAAGAATGGGAGACATTGACTATGAACAAAGGCACGTGCTTGAAAGGAGGTTGGTCCTGCTCCTCCATCCTTCAAGGGCCCGAAGAATAATAGCAAGGCAATCGTGTAGCTTGCTAAGCATTTTCTTTAATAAATATGCATTTGTTTTATTTATAAAGAAAATAAATTTCCTGGTTAGCCTTCTTGTCTTCAAAAGTTTTTTAGTTTCATATTATCTTAAATAACTTAAAGCTGCATATTCCTGTACGTCAGTTTTAAAGGCCAAAACAGACTTCTCACCAAGGCATGTGTTTGTAGAACATGAAACAGGCATATGCTCTCAGTCACAACTTTTATCAAATCATCTCATAGGTAAAATATATGTGAAATATAAATCATTCATGTATATTTTAATTGCAATTATTATAGAATATGTATACACCTCTCATTATTTTTATGCATTCTTTGTCACTACATTTTGATAAAAACCCATTTACTTCTTATATGCTATTGCCTCTGAATTCCTTATCTTTTGTGAAATTTATCACCCATGTTCATTATAAAACCAAAGATTAAGCCAAACCTCATTTATTTTCAGTTTCCTATCCTTCCGAATATAGACTACATCCCTAGGCAAGCAAACATCAAAACATGATAGAATTACAAGCATCTAATGTCAAATAACATGGTGTGAGAGACATTTTCTAATGTTACCTTCTTCCCAGGCACCAGAAAAACCCAAGGTTATCTTTATGGATCCCAGATGTGCTGTCAAATCAAAGGCGTCTCTGGCATTATTCAATGTATGACTCACTACTTTCCACAATTATCTAGCAGGACAAAACTTGACCTAGCATTTTACAAGCGATCTTCTTTTTTGAGATGTTAAAACTTCCAACAGCTGCTTGGATTTTTATTAAAGATCTTACAGGCAAGATATACACTGTCTGTACAGTCCCCAGGAATCTTCCCATAAGCCTTTGAGATAAGCGTCTTGACACATGCTGTTATCCCTGGGAAGACCTTCATGTACATACTTAATACGGAATGTACTCCTCCTGTAGATATCAGCTTAGAAAAGATTGAATTTGAAGCATAAATTCATTTGACATTGTTTGCAATCGTGTTGAAAGAACCAGTCTCCTTCTGTCAGTAGACTGATATAGAGAGGAGAATGTATACTCCCTCTTTGATAAGCCTTAGATTTCTTACGGAAAGAACGCAAAATATTTGTGAAATTTTCCAAATATTACAACTCAATGCCAAACTCTAAGGAAGAGGCAGGAATGAACTATTAGAAAAGCATATCTGATCATTCCATTAGCAGGCTGAAAATGAGGGAAATGAGATGATAATATTAAAGTTTGGAAACTGAGATTTGATCTCACATATTTTCATAACTGCACATTAGATTCCTCATTGGCAAGGTAAAAAAGAATGAGATTATTATTTCATCAATGGTTTATCACTAGAGAATAATGTTCACACTCTTTCTTATCTGTCTCATTTTTAAACAAGCCATTCCTTCCAAGATATTACCCATGGCCGATTTATGTATAATAAAAAAATTCAAAATATGTTGGTTGTTTATTTTATATTCTTCAAATATAGGTTTTTAAATATCAAATGTGCTTTTTAACATGAAAACTACAAGTTACTATTTATAATCAGTAGGTATCAAGAACAAAAATAAAATGGAAAATACTGAAATTAGAATACTTTTAGAATTCCCATTTTACAGAGGATTTAAAATGGTCAAGCCACTACTGCCTTTATCTGGAGGGGAATAATTCAATTCTTAGGTATTAATTTAGAGTCAAGAAAAATGAAATGTATAAATATTATAACAGCGCTATATGCACAAGGCAGAAACAACCCAACTACTCCTTAACTAATAAGCCCATAAACAAATTGTGGTGCCTTATCAATAAAATTAAGTTTCAACCATATATAAAAGTAATGAACAATATGGATGATGCTTGAAAACATTCTAAGCACAGATATCCAAAACATGTAAAATCATACGTGATATACAATTTTATTTATGAAAATAACTAATAGGTAAAATAGTTGAGATAGAAATCAGTATAATATTTGTCAGAGGCTGTAAATAGAGAAGGAATAGGAAGTGATCACTATATAATTATTGGGTTTCTGCTTACAAGGTGAAATATTCTGGCAGATAGTAGTGAGAGTTGCATAATATTTTAAATGTATTAATACTGATGAATTTTATACTTTAAATTAGAAACTTAAAGAGCATTTCCTAATTGTTTTAACAAAGCCATGTTTTCCTGATATCAAAACCCCACAAAGACCCACCAGAGAAAGAAAATTATAGATCAATTTATCTTATAAACATAGATGTCAAAACTATCAATAAAATACCTGCAAACCCAACATAAGAATGTATCAAAAAATTATCCAATATGATAAAGCAGTCTTCACCCTAGAGATGCAAGGATGGTTCAGTATACATAAATAGATAAATGTAATCTGCCATATAAAGAGCCTGAAATACAAATGCTGCATGATCATCTCATTAGATGCAGAAAAAAACTTCAGCAAAATCCAGGACCCCTTTATGATTTAAAAAAAAAAAAAAAAGTCCTGCATAGACCAAGGATACAAGGGCCATGCTTTAACATAACAAATGTTATTTAAGGCAAGCCCACAGTCAACATCAATTTAACCAGAAAGAAACCTAAATTATTTTGACAAAATCAGGAAAAAGACAAGGATGCCCACTCCACTACAATCTGCCCATTCTAACCTTCTAACCCAGGACTTACAGATACCCTTCTTTCTACTTCAACTTCACGCATTAAAAACTCTAACTCTTGGTTCAGACGTAGGGTACCTCTAAAATTTTCATCCTTTTATCTCCAGGTCATCACTTATCCACAAATAGGATCTGTTCTTCCTATTACATCCCCAATCCACTCTGAACTAAACCTCTGTTGTGAATATAATTGCTTTAGCTCTTCCCTGATGAACTTCTCACTCTTTTCTTCTAGCATAACTCTCATCCTGTCACCCACTAGCTGGCAGAAGTAGTCTCTGCCAGCCAAACCCCAGCCTCCACACGTTCCTAAGAGACAAAAAGAGAAATATAAACCAAGGAATGGAGGACCCACCCAACAAAAACAAGACCAAATCACAGCATCTAGAATCAACCATCCCAAATCCAGATGCAGAGACAACAGCATGAAACCACACTCATTAACACCCAAGATAATCTGTAGTAATCCTACAACAGGTCCCGAGAAATGCAACAAAACTGAAACACAAAACAAACAATCATTATGAAAATATTTATATAAACTAAAAAGAAACAGATTAAATTCAAACTCCATCAAAATTCTGACCCAGGTTTTCACAGAACTATTTCACTATTTTCATCTTAAGGAAAGAAATGCACACACAAACACACACACACGCTAAAATATCCCTGACTGATAAAAGAAAGTCACACCTGCAATTTCAAATTGTACTATGGAGCTGTAGTAATAAAAACAGAAGGTACTAACAAAAAAATAAATAAAAAAGGAAGCAGGAAAAAGGAAAAGGAAAGGAAAAAACCCAAACACAACTGGAAAAAGGACACTATTCTCAACAAATGATAGTGTTCAAACCAGATGGCTACTTGTTGAAAGAAATCAAGAAGATCCAAACTTATCAATGTGCACACACAAAAAAAATGACTCCAAATGGATAAAGAATCTAAAAATGAGGCCAAATACCCTGAATTGGATAGAAGAGAAAGTAGGTAGCAATTTTGGGCCCATTAGAACAAGAATGACTTTCTGAAAAGGACACAAATAACATGACCACTAAGAAAAACAATTGATAAATGGAACATTATAAAACTGAAAAAGCTTTCTGTATGGCAAAGGACAGCATCATTCATGTGTGATGCAGAATGGTGGAAGATCTTATTGAGCTACATACTTTTCTTCACTCCCCTCCCTTCCTCCCCCTTCCTCTTCTACACTCTCCCATGGTCCCCATGCCCACAATTTACTCAGGAGATCTTGACTTTTTTTTACTTCTCATGTAGATTAGATCCATATATGTCTTTCTTAGGGTCCTCTTTGTTGTCTAGGTTTTCTGGGACTGTGAATTGTAGACTAGGTTTTCTTTTCTTTATGTCTAAAAGTTATTTATGAGTAAAGCCAATTATATTGGTCTTTCTGGGTCTTGGCTACCTCACTCACTATGATGTTCTCTAGATCCATCCATTTGCCTGCAAATTTCAAGATGTCATTAGATTTTTCTGCCATATAGTACTCCATTGTGTAAATGAACCACATCTTCTTTATCCATTCTTCATTTGAGGGTAATTTAGGTTGTTTCCAGGTTTGGGCTATGACAAATAATGCTGCTACTAACATAGGTGAGAACATGTCCTTGTGGTATGATTGAGCATCCTTTGGTATATGAGACGATCATGTGGGTTTTTTTCCATTTTGTTTATATGGTGGATTACATTGACAGATTTTTCGCATGTTGAAGCATCCCTGAATATCTGTGGTGAAGCCAACTTGATCATGGTGCATGATTTTTCTGATGTGCTTTTGGATTAGGTTTGCCAGTATTTTATTGAGTATTTTTGCATCATTTTTCATGAGGGAGATTGGTCTATAAGTCTCTTTCCTAGCTGTATCTTTTTATGGTTTGAGTACCCAGGTAACTGTTGCTTTTGCCTCAGAATAAATAATGAAAACACATTTTAAAAATTATCCATACTATATTACCTGCTGCAGAAATCATTGCCATTGCAAAAAGAGAGTATTAAAAAAAAACAGGTAAAGATACCTTTGGACACTGAACTTGGAGTGATCAAACTGGAACTGACCTTGAAACCTCTTCCCTTCGAGCTAGTCCTCATAGTGTCTGAAGGTGCTATGTAAGTTGTCAAGTAAGGCAAAACAATCCATAGTCCTACCCTGTAAACCTATGAGTGCAAAAATGACTGGTACATACAGGTGTCTCCAGTAGAACACTTTTATTTGTGATAATGAGCAGCTGTTAATTGGACTTAAGGCTATCTCAATAGGAAAGAATTCAGCCTGCTGTTGCAATTAACCAACGACCCTTAGCTGGAAAGGTCATAGATCCTAGAGGAAAATCTACTGCTTCTACTTTCCTAAATCACTACGCTTCCTAAGTGTATTCTAAATATTTGCCTTTATATATACAGGAAAGCATAACTCTCAGTCCTAAGCATAAAAAAGCTTCTTTTTGCGGAAGATGAAGAGTGCGTCAGAGACACAACTTATCAAAATATAGAGGATAAGTGACATGGAGTTCCAAGGTGAACTTATACTTGTAACACACAACTATTTCTTCCATAGCTCAGGGAACACCACAGAGGAGGGGTGGAAAGATTGTAAGATCCAGAAAATTGGAACATTGTTAAAAAATAGTGTCTTCCATATTTAAGAGGGAAGCAGCATCTAAAAAGAAATCTCAACTGTAGGGATAAGTCCCGCCCCTTAAGGGGCGTGTTCGCCTCGGGCTAATGTCTGCCTATAAATTTGGCGAGCAAGCTCCGAGCTTCTCGCTTCTGCTTTCCTGGTCTCCGCGGGAACGGTGGTTCTGTAAGTCTATTTCTACATTAAAGCTATATATATATTTTTACACTCTGTCTGCATTCATTTACGCCGCTACATTTTGGCGTCCAACGTCGGGCTATTTTGCCCCCGACTCAAGCGGGTAGCCCGCTACCTAACACAGCACCCTCCCGGGTGCTGTTTTTCAGTTCGTGACTCCGGCCCCAGTGCCGAGTCCGAGACCCACTCGGCAACACAGGCCCATTCTGCCTGCCTTGGCTAAGTTTTGCAGCGGAACCACACTGCCTGAATTAGCAGAAGCTCAAGTACTTGCGGTTTTGCAACAAAAGCTGCCACAGTGTCAGATTTGGTCTGTTACAAAGTGACTTGGCCGGTTGTGGTGGTGCACGCCGGTAGGATTTGCTGAAGGAGGCAGAGGCAGGAGGATCACAAGTTTGAGGCCGGCCAGGCAGTGGTAGAGCACGCCTTTAATCCCAGCACTTGGGAAGCAGAGGCAGGCAGATCTCTGTGAGTTTGAGGCCTGCCAGGCCTTGGTAGTGCACGCCTTCAATCCCAGCACTTGGGAGGCAGAGACAGGAGGATCTCTGGGAGTTCAAGGCCAGCCTGGTCTACAAGAGCTAGTTCTAGGACAGGCTCCAAAAACACAGAGACCACCACTGACAGGAACTGATCTTTGCAGGTAAATTTTTTTCTTTTATAAATAAAATGTCTGAACACATTACTGTTCAAGAATTTAATGATTTTTTTAATTGTACCATGTGGGAGATTTTACAAGAGGTGTCTATCACCCCACATATATGGATCCTTCTGGGATTCGTAGTTTTCATTGGCATCAAATGGTTGGATAATAGAAATATGATAAAGTCTTTACGAGACGAATCCAGGATTCTTAAGGTAGAGATTGAACGCTTAAAAACAATTGAGAATGACAACAATCTTCTCAAGAATCAGTTTGAAGTTCTCCAGGCTGATAACAATCTTCTCAAGAATCAGTTTGAAGTTCTCCAGGCTGATAACAATCTTCTCAAGAATCAGGTTGAAGTTCTTCAGACTGATGTTAAGGAGAAATTCATTACTATGGAAGAGGGAACAGCTGATCTGGACCATAAGATTCAGTCCCTTTCTGTAGGAAATGAAACATTAACTGAGAGAATCAAAACTGCTGAATGTGACAATCGGATTTTGTCTAAAGCTTATGACAGATTGACGGAAAGATTGTCAATACAAGAAGGCACGGTTTATGCCATAAAAATTATGTCCAAAGATGAGATGTTATCTCTAACGGACAAACTTCATACATTAGAATCCTCAATGAAGGCTTTGGAACATAATTCTGGACAGGAGATTCAGACATTGCAGAAGGCAATGGTGAATAGAATTGAAAAGATTGAGGAATTTCTAAATTCTGATGAAGAAGAGCAAAGGGTAGAAAGGAAAATTTTAACTACATCTGTGGGTAAGTCTCTCCGGGACAATTTCCACAAAGCTCTACCTACAGCTCTACCTGCCTTTCCCGTAATAACAACAGAGAAGGTGATTGGTTCCAAAAACCCTAGGGTCATCAAGGAGGATACATGGGAGCCTGTGCGTATGAATGATCTCAAGGAAATAAAACAGGCTGTCATGACTTTTGGGATGCAAGCCTCTTTTGTTAAAGAGATGCTAAGATCTTGGGCCACGACAAGCAGAGCAACCCCCTCAGACTGGCTCCAGCTGAGCTCTGCGGTACTCGAGAGTGGACCACAATTGAAATGGAAATGCTTATTCAGGCAAGAGGCTAGACGCTTAGAACAGCAGGAAAAAGCAAAGGGAATTGACATTTCCCTAGATCAAATTCTAGGTGAAGGGCTCTTTTCCGATCCTCAGGAACAAGCTAATTTGGATGAAAACACACTCTCCATGTGTACTACAGCAGCCTTAAGGGCTTGGGACAGGGTACAAGACCCAGGACAGAGAATGGAATCATTTGTCAGAGTTAAACAGGGTCAGAGAGAACCCTTTAGTGACTTTTTACAAAGATTAACTAAGGCTGTACAAATAGGAATATCTGACCCAGAAGCAAGACGTATAATGATTGAGTCTTTGGCTTATGAAAATGCAAATGTGGAATGCAAAAGGATTTTGGGTCCTTTAAAGCTCAGATCAGCGCCGTTGGAAGAATGGGTCTTGCATACACTCAATGTTGATACATTTGATTATGGCACTGAAGCATGGGTAGAAGAAGCAATTTCCAATGGTAAAAGGAGACACCAGAATACCAAATGTTTTAATTGTGGAAAAATGGGTCATATTAAAAGGAATTGTAGACAACGGATTTTCAGAAATAATAATAATAATAATGCATCTTTCAGAAATAATAATAATAATGCATCTTCTAGAAATAACAGAAATAGGAGGACTCAGCCTTCAGGTTTATGTAGAAGATGTGGAAAGGGCAGACATTGGACGAATGAATGCAGGTCTACAAGAGATAGACAAGGCAACCTGATACAGCCGGGAAACGTGAGAGGGGGGCCTCACAGGCCCCCATGGCAAACATGGTTCAGTCATATCCAGTTTCTGCAGAGAACGTGCCTCATCAGGACAATTAGGAAGCCCCATGCCTACTGTTACAAGCAATAATGATCAGAAAGATAAGTTACGTGTGTTTTGGCAAACTTCTATAAATGATCAAAGACCTAAACTGAGAGTGTGTGTAAATGGCATTTTTATTACTGGCCTGCTGGACACAGGTGCTGATGTAAGTATCATTACCCCAGAATCTTGGCATCCGTATTGGCCTCTTCAAAATGTAAATGTTCAGCTCCTGGGAATTGGAACCCTATCTCGAGTAAGGCAGAGCACGAGATGGGTTGAATGTATAGGGCCAGAGGGACAAATAGGAAAATTAAAGCCATATGTAGCCAATATCGCAATGAATTTATGGGGTCGTGACCTATTACAACAATGGAATACTGAAATTAACATTCCTGCTAAATCTAGAGCCTATATTTCTGAGAATAATATTAAAAGATATTACAAACTGAGAAAACCGGCCATTCGGGCTGTAAAAGAACAAGCAATTGATGTCCCTTCAGAGATACCAACAGCCTTGCCTCTAAAATGGTTGACTGAGAAACCAATATGGACAAAGCAATGGCCTTTAGCTGAGGAAAAGTTACAGGCTTTAGAACAGCTGGTACAAGAACAATTAGATGCTGGACATATAGAAGAATCTACAAGCCCTTGGAATTCTCCTGTATTTGTGGTTAAGAAAAAATCAGGTAAATGGAGAATGGTGACAGATCTCAGGGCCATCAACAAGGTTATTCAACCTATGGGCCCTCTGCAATCTGGAATTCCTTTGCCCTCTTTATTACCAAAAGGATGGCCTCTCATAGTTATTGATTTAAAGGATTGTTTTTTCACTATACCTTTGCAAAAAGAAGATAGAGAAAAATTTGCCTTCACAGTGCCTACTTATAACAATTCTCAACCTTCGAGGAGGTACCACTGGACCGTTCTCCCCCAGGGTATGTTAAATAGCCCCTCCCTGTGCCAATATTTTGTGAACCAACCATTGCAAATAATACGCAAGAAATTTCCCAGATCTATAGTATACCATTACATGGACGACATCTTGTTATCCGATTCAAACATGGATACCTTGAACAGACTGTTTGAAGAAATAAAGATACTTTTACCTAAATGGGGATTGCAAATAGCTCCTGAAAAGATTCAGAAGGGAGATTCTGTTAATTATTTAGGTTATAAAATAGGTTTGCAAAAAATTAAGACACAAAAAGCACAAATTAGGAGAGATCGCCTACGGACTCTTAATGACTTTCAAAGACTGTTAGGAGACATTTCCAGTCTACGACCAGCTATTGGAATAACACCTGATCTAATAATTCATTTGAACAAAACCTTGGATGGTGATAAGGATTTAAACAGTCCCAGAGAATTAACAGCTGAAGCAGAAAAGGAACTGACAATGATTGAGAAAAAATTACAACAGGCACATGTGGACAGGGTGAATCCAGAGCTCGATTGTATTCTCGTCATACTACCATCAAAAATTTCTCCTACTGGAATTTTAATGCAGAGAGATGATATTATTTTGGAATGGATCTTTTTACCACATAAACCAAGTAAGAAACTGAAAACTTATGTGGAAAAAGTCTCTGAGTTAATTATAAAAGGCAAGCTGAGACTTCGTCAACTAGCAGGCATAGACCCAGCAGAAATTATAGTGCCTTTCACTGCTGATGAACTAAAGAAATTATGGGAAGATAATGAACCATGGCAAAGAGCTTGTGCTAATTTTTTGGGAGACATTAATAACAACTATCCAAAAAGCAAGAGGCTTAACTTCATAAAGAGAACTTCTTGGATTCTTCCTCGAATCGTCCGTGATGCTCCAATAACTGGAGCCCGTACATTCTATACTGATGCCAATAAATCAGGGAAGGCAGGTTACAAATCAGAAGACTTGGATAAGGTGGAACAAAGTCCGTATACTTCTGTCCAGAAGGCGGAATTATATGCCATTCTTATGGTGCTAAGGGATTTTAAAGAACCTATTAATATAGTTACAGATTCACAATACGCAGAAAGAGTTATTTTACATATTGAAACTGCTGAATTTATACCTGATGATACTGAACTAACCTCATTGTTCCTCCAGGTTCAAGATTTGATCAGGAACAGGCTTTGCCCTATGTACATAACACACATCCGATCCCATACGGGTCTGCCAGGTCCTCTAGCATAAGGTAATGCAGAAATTGATCAATTATTGATTGGTAGTGTGCTACAAGCCTCTGAATTTCATAAAAAACATCATGTTAATAGCAAAGGTTTGAAGAAAGAGTTTTCAATTACATGGCAACAAGCTAAGGAGATTGTAAAGAAATGCCCTACTTGCTCTTTCTATAACCAAACGCCACTGCCTGCAGGGGCTAATCCAAAGGGCACCCAAAGGAATGAAATCTGGCAGATGGATGTGTTCCACTTTGCAGAATTTGGCAAATTAAAATATGTACACCACACCATAGACACATATTCAGGTTTTCAATGGGCTACTGCCCTGAGCTCAGAAAAGGCTGATTCAGTAATCACACATTTATTGGAAGTTATGGCCATCATGGGTATACCTGCGCAAATAAAGACAGATAATGGTCCAGCATATGTATCTAAGAAAATGAAACGCTTTTTTGATTATTATAATATAAAACACATTACAGGTATACCAAATAATCCTACAGGTCAGGCAGTTATAGAAAGATCAAATCGTACTATAAAGGATATGCTGAACAAACAGAAAGGGACCGAAAATACCCCCAGAAATAGATTACATAATGCTTTATTAACCTTGAATTTTCTTAACGCTAATGAGAAAGGAACGACAGCAGCAGAAAGACATTGGATAATGGAAAAGTCTGCTGAACTAAATCAACCGATTTATTTCAAAGATGAGCTGACCTCTCAGTGGAAGCCAGGAGATGTGCTACGTTGGGGAAGGGGTTTTGCTCTTGTTTCCACAGGAGAAGAAAAATTGTGGATACCATCAAAATTAATAAAGTTTCGATTTGAAGAGGAGAAACCTCTTGGAAAGGAGAAATGACAACTCATCCACAACGATGATATTCATACAGGTGGTAAGAAAAACATATAGAATGGGGGCAGGGTTCTGTTCTTATCTCCACAGGAAAACACTCATCTTTGAGAAATTCAAGGGACCCTGGATGTTTGGATACTGACAGATGGAAAAATACCTGCCCAATAGGAAATATCAAGAAAACTGAATGGGTTGTGTAAGTAATATTAAACCATATTTCTAAATTTATAAAGCTGGTTTTGAAGTTGGACTCTGGCTCAGTCCCTCTCCAATTCCAAGCCTGTTAATAAGAGAAAAACCCAGAGTTTCTGGAGTTTCTGTCTCATGTCAAGAGCCATGATATGGGACAGAAAGAAATATGAGTTTAGAAAACATCTTTGCTTTTCTTCATATCTATCATACTTTTCATTGAATATATCTATCATGTCTTTCATTGAATATATATATATATATCTATATATGTCTATATGATTAATGTTTAAGTTTTTCATAATGAACAATGAGTTTTTCCTGAAGTGACATTTGAAGTTTCCAGGAAGAAGATGGGGCCCCATAACAACAACTCCACCTGGTTGATATGACGTCATGATACTGATAGCGCTACTACAAGACCTGCTTTGGGTACCAGCTGCACAAGACAGTTCCAACTTGGTTAGCTGAAATGGTGCACATCTTATACAACATTTTGGCCAGACCTGCACGAAAATACTCAGAGACTATTTGCAATTTTAAAAGACATTATCTTGAAATTTAACCATCATTTTACTTTCACAGGATCCCCCAGAAAGAACGTCGCCCCTATGACAGCTGGAAGTAATTCTAGAGAACGACGTCCCCTCTCCCAGTAAAGTTTGCCCTTGGGTTTAGGGACATCATTTAGGGGTTGATTATAATTAGTATATGATTGAGGGTTGGGGGAGGAATTTTATAAGCTCAGGGATCATTTTGAAAAAAAAAAAAGAGGGATGATGGGATAATAGACAAATATATTGGTATAGATTCTTGTATATTGATACAAAGTTAAATTATATTGACTATTGTACGCATGCATGTTTCTACCTCTGTTTAAAACATTTTTATGTATTGACATATATTGTATTGATATATATATTGTATATATTTACCATATTGCAGTGTACATTTCTACCTCTGATTAAGATACTTATATAATATTTGTGTATTGATATATATTTACCTACTGCAATGTATATTTGTACATTGTTTATATTTGGAGGTCATTGTCCTCATTTCTTTCACAGTCGTTTATTGTCTTATTCTTTAAGTTAGATAGATATTGAGAATTATATAGACTAATTGTCATCTAAGTTTGTCATTTATAATTAGACTAATCAGGTTCTTTAGATATATAGAGATTATACTCAGTATAGATAGATAATCTTCAACCTCTTCAAAGAGCTGTAGAAAATGGCCTTTAATCTAACTCAGAGTTTCGTGATAGTGAGACACAATTGCTCCTGGCAACACCGCTCTATTCCCGAGAGAATGTTGAGCACCAAAAACACTACACCTGGAGCCTTTCTATTTGGCAGAACTGGCCTTTGGGCAAAGAAATGCCCATACCTCAACCACTGACACAGATACAGAGCGTGCATCAATGGATAAAACAGGACTGTCATATCTTGCCAAGACAGGGTAAGATAGTTTTGAAAAGTTCCTTGCCTTTAATAATGGTATGTCAGTTATGTTAGGCCTTAGCCAAAATTGGTTGACTCAACGTTGCAAACGAGACTTTGGGTGATTGCCCAGGTAGTCAGTTGTCTCTGTCAATTGTTGCACATTTTGGATATATCTCGTTTGTTGAGTAGTGTTTATTCCCTTCTCAGATCTTTGACTGAGTTGAAGATTATATAATTGTAGTTACTCTTTACATTATTTGGACTTCTTGAGATAGAATGTTTAGCAAAGCTTTTGTTCTCAATATTGTTTGTTGTATTTATTATTTGTTGTTATTGTATGTAGTTGTATTTGGTTTAGTTCTGTCTTATTTAGACAAAAAGGGGAGATGTAGGGATAAGTCCCGCCCCTTAAGGGGCGTGTTCGCCTCGGGCTAATGTCTGCCTATAAATTTGGCGAGCAAGCTCCGAGCTTCTCGCTTCTGCTTTCCTGGTCTCCGCGGGAACGGTGGTTCTGTAAGTCTATTTCTACATTAAAGCTATATATATATTTTTACACTCTGTCTGCATTCATTTACGCCGCTACACTCAACAGTATGAAAAAGGATGCAAAAATACTCAATAAAATACTGGCAAACCTAATCCAAAAGCACATCAGAAAAATCATCCACCATGATCAAGTTGGCTTCACCACAGAGATTCAGGGATGCTTCAACATGCGAAAAATCTGTCAATGTAATCCACCATATAAACAAAATGGAAAAAAACCACATGATCATCTCATATACCAAAGGATGCTCAACAACAGTATGACTGCTTCAATGAGACCACATAATGAGTTGACATGCTGATGTGGATTGGTTTAATTTCATATAATACTTATAATCAGTTTTGATAACCAAGAATATTTTTTAAAAATTTACATCTTTATTTATGTTTATTGCATGATTGCTTTTCCTCCGTGTATGTCTGTTTGTCACATGTGTGCTTGGCCCCTGTGGAAGTCAGAAAAGAACATCAGCTCCCTTGGAACAAGAGTTATGGGTGGCTGTGAACTACTTTATGGGTGCTGGAAATTAAAACTAGGTCCTCTAAAAGAGTAGTCAATGCTCTTAGCTGCTGAACCATTTCTCAGGCCCTATAACCATGAATCTTTTAAAGACAATTCTCTGGTTTTATTTTCTAGTTCATGATAGATAATCAGAGCTATACAGATCTAAATACAGAAATGGATCATGGCTATATTTAGAACAAATGCAAGCTTTATCAGATGACATTATAGAATAATATCAGAGTGGTCAATCATAAATAACAAAGAAATTGCAACATTAGTCCTCTTCCTTTTTTGAGGGCTCTAAAAAAGGAATTCACTGAAAAATCCTCTTATGCCCCAGAGAAGGACAGTGGAAGGAGCTTCCGAGTAGTAGACTCTTGAAGTAACCATTTAAAAATTTGTTGCCGGCCGGGCAGTGGTGGCTCACGCCTTTAATCCCAGCACTCGGGAGGCAGAGGCAGGCGGATTTCTGTGAGTTCGAGGCCAGCCTGGTCTACAAGAGCTAGTGCCAGGACAGGCTCCAAAGCTACAGAGAAACCCTGTCTCGAAAAACTAAAATAAATAAATAAATAAATAAATAAATAAATAAATAAAATAAAAATTTGTTCCCTAGAAAAAGGGATCACAAGAGAGATGTCTAACAAATATGATTCATTTAGCAAATTTCTGCCTTTCACAATTGGGAGGTCTTTGCTTTTAATAAATCATATATTTTTTTACAATTTTTAACATTTTTGTTTTTGGGTTTTGGGTTTTTTTTTTTTTTGAGACAGGGTTTCTCTGTAGCTTTGGAGCCTGTCCTGGCACTAGCTCTTGTAGACCAGGCTGGCCTTGAACTCACAAAGTTCTAACTGTCTCTGTCTCCCAAATGCTGGGATTAAAGGCATGAGCTACCACTGCCTGGTATATAATTTTTAACTTTAAATATATTTTGATCATCTTCTTCTTCTCCAAGTCCTTCCAGATTCTTTCCCACTTCCTACCCACCCAACTTTAAGTTCTTTCTCAAAAAAAGAAACAAACACTCCCCAAAAAACCCAAACCAAGGAAAAAATAAAACAGCACTTAAAAGAAGAAGAAAACAAAATTCAACTGGAATCTCCAGTTCACTCCTGCTTTATCCAGAAAGCCCCATTCCTTGTTTGGCTGTGGGTCTCTCCAAACTCCACCTTCTCAGAGAACTTCCAACAAAGAAAAGCCCCCAAAATGCCCAGTTCTACATTCTCAGCAGCCATGTCAGCTCTTCCTCTGAAATTGTCAACAGCCCATGTATCCACCTAAAGTGGTCAGCTTTTGACCATACTTGGGCACACATGCAGCTTGTGGAGCGCATCATCAAATTTGGCTTAATAATGGACATACTAGTTGATGGAGAAACAATAGGTTTCCTGAGGTATAGAAAACCTATTACAAACAAACAAAACCCCACAAAACTAAATAAAAGCACAAACAAACAAAAAGACCTGTGGAGTCCATTGTATGTTCATCAACTACTCTTGAACATGGAACCTTCCCTGGTGTGGTAGATATGGCCAGTGTCACTCCATTGGAGAAAATGGATTTCCCTTTTCCATCAGGCATAAATGAGAGTTACATTGTTAACTTTTATGATACTGGTTAGATTTTCATTCATTCTTTTCTTTTAAAAATAAAACAAAAACAAGAACTATCACATCAAAGTAGCATAAGGCAAAGGAACAGTAGAAAAAGAACCATAGGGAAGGCATAAAAACCAGAGGCCTATTCATTTGTGCACCCAGGAATCCCATAAAATCACTAAACTGGCAACCAAAATATAAGAGCAGAGGGCCTGGTTACAGACCCATGTAGCCCTATGTAAGCTATTATGCTATTTCAGAATCTGTGAATTCATATTAATTTTGATTATGTTGATTTAGAGGGCCATGTTTTCTTGGTTTCTTCTCGCGACTCTTACACTCTTCCTCCTCTTCTGAGGAATTCTTTGAACTCAACAGAGGGATTTGATGGAGACATCCCATTTAGGGCCAAGTGTTCCACTGTCTCTCACTCTCTCTGTAATGTCTGGCTGTGGGTCCCTATATTTGCTCCCATCTGCTTTGGGAGGAGACTTCTCAAATTATGGCTGAACAAGGCACTGGTCTAGGAATATAGCAGAAAATCAATAGGAGACATTTTACCACAACTTTTTTTTTTTCTACTCTTTTTCGACTGGTATTACTTGGTTTTACCTTTGGTCTCTAGAAAGTTTGGTCTCAGGTTCTTGATACCCAAGCAATGTCAGGCATGGGCTCTATCTCATAATGTAGGACTTAAATCAAATCAGTTATTTATTGATTACTCCCACAGGCTTTGTGCCACCATTGCGCTAGCTTATCTCAGAGGCAGTACACCAATGTACTGAAGAAGGATGCTTAAAAGAAATCCCACACTAGCTCAGAATTAAGGATAATAGATGGGTATATATTTAGGGGTAAAGTCATAAATTAATATCCTCTGCTGGAACAGAGAACAACAACCGAATCCCACAGTTGGAAAGGAGGCTGGACACATGCTTTACATTGGCATAAGTAGTAGAAGAGGCCACACCCCAGTGGGCAATTAACTTAATGGCTACTGGCTGTAGGATTTCCTATAGCAATGTTCAACAAAAGGTTTGTGACTGGCTTGGTGTTTGCATGTCTCTTTTGACAGCCTGTAGAATTCCTTGTGGTACATGAGATACTAGGACATAAGGGTGAAGGTTCTATTTAAACACTCGCTCAACATCTCCATCTTCAATGAGATGTGTAGGCGTTGTCTTCAGCAATGGGGTCTTGTTGTGTCTCGGCAATACTCTGGGTTGTTTGGGAAACTCCCATGGGGCCCACAACTCAATTCAACATAACACAATTCCAGTATTGGAAGCTGTTTGGTGACAGGAGATAGCCAGTTGAGACTATGTCTCCCCATAACTGGGATGCTTAAAAAATACTTGTGACCTTAAAGCTTTCCCTCTGTAGACTTTGCAAGAACTCCTGCCTCTTACCCAGTGAATTTTTGAAGCTTCATCAGAACAGGAGGCTAAAAGGGAGTTCTGAGTTATATTCAATGCTATTTGACTAGTAAGATTCTGTTGTTATTCTGGTCAAATTCAAGCCCCCAAAATTGATATTTCTAAGTCTGTGATGACATTCTGCCATATTCATCCTTGTATCAGTCCTTAGGAAAAAAATAATCCTCTGATGTAGAGCAAATTAGAATTATGTAATTCTCGTCTTGCTTAACTCTCTCATGTATGGTTTCTTAATTACAAACTTAAACGTGCTAACTATCTAGTTTTGCATTACATATTATTTGTTCAGGTTCTTGTTTTAGTGTATTTCCTACCAATGGGGCCAGTAAAATGATTCAGCAGGTAACAGTACTTGTGATTAAACCTAATCAACTATTTGAATTCAATTCCTGACCTCACAGGTGGAAAGAGAAAAGTATACTTGGACCTGCTTTGTGTTCTAAGTAACAGAAAAGTGGATAAAAAAAATCTCAGCATTTTTGCATTTATATTATATGTCTCTTTTGTGTGTTTAGCCTTCCCCTTATCTCTATCTCTATTTTGCCTTTTTGACTTGTTCTTACTTTAATTCATTTCTTGCAATTACTTTAGATTCCAGGAACAGAAAGTCAAGTACGTATGTTGTGACATGAGTTAAACCTACCACTAAGCAGTAACAATGTCCTCATTATTGATGAGATCTTGTGTGACTAATGCTGAGATCATGACCAGCAGACTATGTCCTTAAGAATCTCCCGCCTACAACCCAGGCTGTGTTACCAAAGTGCTATTTATCAGCCCCTAATACTTCCAGTTACTGTCTAGACTTCTGAGCTCTCTCTACTTATGACACATTTAATACAAATTCTGTTTCTGTATTAACCACTAATCATCCCTTCAAATGTTCTTTTGTTGGGACAGGTGGCAAATCCTGGTCCATGGAACTCAAGAGTCGGGTGGCTTAGGAATCTTGTGAAGAGGTAATTGTAGCTCGTTACCTGCTTCTCTTTCTGGTATTGACTTTTCAAATATAAACTGGTGTTTCAGATACTTGAATAAATACTTCATCAAGAACTTTTGGCAAAACTATCAGAAGCGATTGCCTTTATGTCAAATCCAGACTTCAATATGAGTCTTCCAGGTTTATTTCTTTTTAATGTTTACACTCAGCTGAATGATAGAATGTTCTAAGAGTCAAAACTGAATGTATACTGGCTCTTAACCTTTCTTCTCCCACAAAGTTAAGACATAGTTTTAATAATATCAGTATCAGTCTCTCTCTCTCTCTCTCTCTCTCTCTCTCTCTCTCTCTCTCTCTCTGACAAATTTAGCAGAAAATAGCTGTATGAGAACATTTCACTTTTAAGACCTCCAGGAGTTTGGCTGCCAGCCCTAATGACCACAAGAAAAAAAATAATGATGCATTTGGTTGTCTGCTGAGCCCATTACCTTTAGATCCCTGCCCTTTCTACAGGGATTTCTTTGACCAGAAGTTAAACGAGGGCTTGAGAAATAAATGCCAACCTACTTTTTGAGCTTTTACTCAACTCCCTGGCCACTTTTTATCTATAGCCAAATTCTTTATGAGTAGAACAAGATCTTTAAGATCTAAGCCCATGGCAAACTTCAAGGGGGCTGCACTTCTGCATAAGATGAAATAAACTGATTTCCTTCTTTACCTCTGGCTAACACGTATGCCCTGAATTCTCAATGTAGCATTCTTAAGTAATATACTTTTCATAACACAAAAGAAAAAGAGGATCTGCATTCTCTATTACTTTCCCCTCATACACAGTTATCTTAAACCTAGGTCCCCATCTCCCAAGCATCCTGACCCGGCTCGGTACTCTGTATTTTTATAACCAATAGCCGCCCTTCTAGAGCACTGCAGCTCAGACATTTATGTTCCTCCCTGGTTTTTATAGATCCACCCTTTCTTGTCCCTGCCCTTGGCTGTGAGAACCTCAGCTTGAAGTGTTAGCCAGCACTGGATTTTAACTGCCCTCAGAGTTCTTTCTTGTAGAATTGCTTACCTCCCTGAAGCCAGGACTGACAACTGGCAGATCCCACAGTCCTATAACAAGGAGTACACTCTGGAACTTTGGGGATGAGATGGCAGGATTTTGAGTTCCAAAAAGTTTGGATATGCCCAAGTTTGGGGCTTTTGATGGCTCCAACATTGGTTGTGGGCTGTGTCATTGGTTTCTGCTAGTCAATAATGCCAACCACAAAAGTAACAGTGCATGCCTCTGCAGTCGTCACTTTTCTCCTCATCCTGTTTTCTCAGAGTTTCCAAGGCTTCTCCCTCATTTGGAAGTGGAAGACAAAAGTCTGGATGAGCATCTAAAGTAGATACGCCTGAGGTAAATGAGCCCACGCTCTATTTCTTTTCTGCCTTGTTCTTTAAGGAGCAATATAGAGAATGTGCTATCAATGAGGCAAAACAGAAATGACAGTGTGTGTATATGTGTGTGTACATGATAATTCATGTGCATATATATAAAATCAGAACACAATTAGTGTGTATCAATTAGAAGAGTCATATTTTTGAACATTCAATGTCTTAAAGGAATAGATTTTTCTTTTGCTTAGGACAAATGGTCCAGAGTCATTGTTATCAGGATGTTAACATCTTGTGAGAAAGATCATGACATATCTAATGGATTTTTTCTTTCAAATGAACACGGACGTCATTGAGATATAAAGAATAAGGGTGATATAGATCATCAATGACTTGGAAGAGAGGCGAAGTAAACTGACACATTCAACGTTTCTTCTATAATCCTTAAAAGTATAGAAATCTCAGCAAGACAAATAGCATTTTGTTGAGCTAAATAAGACTCCATCAAGGGACTTATTACCATGCTTGGTCTTACTTGAGCTCATGTCATCTTGTGTTAACTGTATTATCATTCTTTTCATTTAAAATACATGTGCCTCTGGGTGGTATAACACTGTATTCATCTTACCCACACCAGCAAATTCACAGCTCCTCAGTGTGTGGCTTATTGAAATAAAATTATTAATGCCATGCAATTTTCTTTATGCCCAATATGAATAAAATAATAACCTCAGAATTGTATTTACAGCAAGTTCTTGTTAGTTCATTTTTCTATTACTGTAACAAAATGCTAGAGTCTTAGTATTCATGAAGAAAAGGTTTACTTAGGTCACAGTTCTAATGGTACAAGAGTAAAGCTGCTGTTCCTCTTTGGCCATAGTAAGGGCCTCATAGACTATAAATGAGAGTACGCAGAGAAGCGAAAAATCAGAGACCAAAACAAAGCAGGTTATACATTACTAAATCACTCTGCAATGATCTCTTAAGTCTCTCAATGGACAAGACCTCCAGTGACCTGGTTCTTGAAGATTCTGCCATTTTTTAATACTACCACACTGTGAACTAATTTTCTAATATTATAAGCTTTTGTGGGGAACACCAAATACAAATTCAGAAAAGACTATGTCCGTGTGCTTATGTAGTTGATGTTGTTTTTGTGAAAGACAATAAGAAAACTGGAGACAAATCTAATTTGAAATGATTTATGAGACAAGCATTTGTGTATAATTTAGAGACATACCACACTATTACCCTGAAGTTTAACTCCACAGTTTGACAACAAAATCAGAAGAAATCTATGAAACACCTGGGTACTGATGTAGTACTAGAGGACCTTATGAATATTATTCTCTCAAGGCTACTTTGGAAACAAATCACTAGAAGTAACTAAATTCATTCTCCAATGCAATTTTCATTCTTTCATTAGAGACCCCCAAGTTCCATCTCCTTTTTCACAGGACCACAGAGGCAAAAGTGATTGTAAAGGTTAGCTTACCGTTATGCTATGGAAGACACCGGGTATCATGGACTAGGAACAGGAATGCTGAAAGTTTTGAGCAAAAGGAAATACCATAGAAGGGGAGTTGAGAAGAGGAGATTGGTGAAACATTAGAAGTCCAGTGTGCTAGATAGTTTTGACTGTCAATTTGACATAGCTCAGAATCAACTTGAAAACGAGAACCTTTAGTTGAATAATTTCCTAGATCATATTGGCCTGTGGCCTTGCTGTGAATAATTGGCTTGGTTCTTGAGTTCTGTGGTAGGTAAGTTGCACCTGCTTAAGTTTCTGCTTTAATTTGCCTTAGTTATTAGAACTATTAACTTGAAATTTAAATGAAACAGGATGCCTTCTCTCTCAAGTTGCTTTTGGACACTGTTTATCACATGACTAGAAAATATAATAGAACAAAAATTGGTACCATGAGTGGGGCTGTTGCTATAATGAACTTGACTATACGGGTTTTAGAGAGAATTCTGGAGTACTTTATAGCTTAAGGCCAGAAACTCCATTTTGTGATTAGAACTTCAGGGACTGTTCTATGGGAAATTTAAAGCTAAGAATGCCGAAAGAAATGCAAAACCGGGGCCTCGTTTTTGAAGATTTGGAGAGAAATGAAGTCTTTATTTCATATATATATGTGATATATGTGATATTTTAGGTTAAAAATCTGTAGAAGAGAAAACTGTGCTTTTCTAGTACAATAGAAGATTGTACTCTATGCTGAAAATTCAGCTATAGTTAATAAGAGACTGGCATCAGTGAAGTGAACTGAGAAGTGTTTCTTCAGGGTCAGCACTCAGAAGCTGTGGCTTGGGGTGTACAGCGTACACATCAAGTTATCAGCAGACGTTGACAAATGACATGCATGAAACTTCCATATGCAAGAGGGCATCATGGGTAGCATTAGGCTTCTCCCTGTAGGGCAGGGTTGGCGGTCCCACTGATTGGCTCACAGGGGCCAATTGGTAAAGAAAGGTGCAACCTCAGGTTCAGTGGAAACCTCAGAATGCTGGGTATGTTATGACCATGGGATGTCTACTAAAGACAGTGGCAAGTACAAAGTAGAGCCATATTGAACTTTTGAGATTAGTTATGTGTGCTGTGGATGGAAGACTCAGTGAAATGAGCTATCCAAGCCTTTGGGAGCTCAGAACATAAGAATTGAGTCTTAATTGCCAGACACTGAGAGATACAGGATTTTATTTATGCTGCTAAGTGCTCCTACATCTGTATTTTTCCCTTTTAGCATATTTAAGTGTTTGTCTCTGTCTCCCTCATTTTATTAATACAAAAGTTAAGAGGCTTTAAAAGAGAAATTGAACATTTAAATGGTCGAAATTCAAAAGACTGTGAGACTCTTAAGGTTGATTATATTATTTATTATGATATGACATAAGATTGGCGACAAAGAAGAAAGAAAAGATTATGGCTTAGCAGCAATGAGTTTGTGCAGCAATTCAATGAGGGATGAATATTGCTGGTTAGGATTTATTGTCAACTCAACCCAACCTAGAGTCAACCAGGAAGGGATCACAAAGGACTCTACCCTGTCTGTTGAACACTTTAAGTAGCATATGGATTCTGGGGGAAGAAACAGTTACTATCTTCATTTGTATACCTATTACAGAACTCAGCAGCTTCCAATGAGTAGTTCTTAACCGATGGTGAGACGAATGACCGTGGTTAACCCTAGTGGGTCACAAAGTGAGATAAACAAACAAACAAACAAATAATTATTGGAATGGGACCTATAGAGAGGAGGAGGGGAAATAAGGGTAGAAACAAAACCAAAAAAACAAAACAAAACAAAACAAAACAAGAGTAGCTGTAGGTTTATAGCAATGAATGCATTTTACATGGATAAAACTATCAAAGTATAAATTCAGAAACATTTACAAATTTACTTTGAAAAGTGTATTTTAATAGTGCCTCTGTGGTAGGACGCTCAGGAGGTAGTGGGCAGAGAGCATTTCATACATGAGGTAACAGTAAGATGTAGCCTATTTCTGAGAATTTGAGATGATCTTTATGGTATCTTCAAAAGTTTTCAGAGACAAAATAGAAGTAGAACTAACTCAAATGTTCCATGTATGTCCTAAATCTAACCTCAGAATCTGCCTTTTGTGACTAGGTTAAATGTATTTAATGCCAGATAAGGACAATATTAAAAAGCCATACGGATCAATTTTGAACTTAGGGAATTATTTAGTTGTTCATTTACATTTTAGATTGGTCAGAATTCAATGGAGTTATTAAATGATTTAAACCAATGTCAGTGATATTAAGACGTAGAAAAAGAAAACAAAAATTATAAAAGCTACAAACCCATAGGAATATTTCTAGGAAAAATGCTAAATCAGAATTTGCAAGAGGGTGAGACAAGCCTAATTCTTTATGAACGCCTCTTTATTTATGTGATTGTCTGGAGCTAGTCCTTTCATGTCAGGTTTCTGGAAAAGTAGATTGATGAAGGCCTGCAGCTCCCCAGATCCACTCCAGAAAAAGCTTGGTTTTTTCTTATGAGAAAGAGACAGTTTGCACATATTTTACAATATTTCTGTCTGAGGCTTAGATCAAAGCAGCAAGCCATGGTGGGTTCAGCCTATGCTTGAGTTTATCCAGAAACAATGGAAACATGATATCATTTTACATCAGGGAATGAAACAGAGTGGAAACAGCACAGCTAGAGCGAAGGGTTCAGTCTGTGGTCAAGTCATGCAAGAAAAGGAAGTGGAAAGCAAATGGTTCTACAAACTCTATTTTTCTTTGTTAAAATAAAATTTTGATCCACGGGTTAGTAAGATTGGCCGAGAAGGAGAAAGCCCAGCATTTCCAAATACACTGTAGACAGGGAGTTACTTGAGAGGCTTTCTTTCCTTTCCCCTTCCTTCTCAGGTCACGGCATTTAACATGAAACCCATGTTTCTCCCCAAGGACAGCATGTTTTGGTAATAATTAAAAGTTTGAATTTCATTCTGGAAGGAAAACAAAATCGCCAGATAGTCACACAACACCTAAAGAATTGTTTGATATATCACAGTCTTTTTCCCACAAATAAAATAAAAAGCAAAACTAATTCTCTTCTAATTGCATGCAAACATATTTACTGAAATCCAAGTCTACATTTGTTAATGAAGGATGTTTTGATTGTCTTGATTCCATTACTACTGAGATTCATCAGGACAATAGTTATTTGTCAGAGCCTATCGTCTTCATGAGTTCCACTTCATCATCCAAACTGAAATACTCACGAGCGTCATCAGGACTCCTTCTCCATAGCTGTTAGACACAATATGCAAATCAGTGAGGGATGAAAAGCATTTTTGATAATTTGTTCTTGGTAGACGCAAAGACCCTGAACGTTTAGGTGAGGGCTTTTAGATCGAAACGCTTAGTCAGTTAAAAATATAAACCTTTGATTCTGGAAATGATACTAGACAAATGAGCTGACAAGTTCCCTTCTCCATTTGTATGGGCAGCAATGAATTGCCAATGGTCAGGGATCCGCGGGTTTATATGAAATCCAAATTTAATCTGACATAAAGCTGTCTGTGGTGAGAAACTTGGAAAGGTAAAGCCTAGAAGTATTGCTAAATGTGAATAAAAGTTAACACAAGTAAACAGCCTTTTATATGCTTCTCAGTATTTTCTAGAAACAACAGAGTCTGAAAGTAAAGGGTTTTTTTAAGACTTGTTAACCCTAACTCTAATCCTATCCCTAACATATTGTCAAAAATTATCCCAGAGAAACTTGTGAATGAATATCAGCATGCTATTGTTTAAATTATTATACATTAGACCCATAAATTACTTGTAAACACACATATAAAAAAGCACACACACACACACATACACTAATATAGTGGTTGATATTAATTTTCGAGATAACAGACCATAGACTAAACTGGGAGACAAGTTATTGGGCACACATAGGAGAAACTGTTTTGCATTAATTATTGTGGAAAGCTGCATACTGTGTGTGATGCTATGAAAATAGTAACTGAGCAATAAGAGGCACTAATTGCTCCCTGTTCTCACGCGTGTATGTAATGTTATCCAATGTCTCAGGTTCTTATAACTATGACTTCCCACTGGGATGGACGATCGTTGAGTTATAAGCCAAAAGAAAGTTTTCTTCTGTTAACTTATTTTTTCTAAAATAGTTCATCACAGTCACAGTCAAAGAAACGAAGACAGAAATTGGTACCAACAAGTGGGGCTGTTGTGTGATAAACCAGACTATTTAATTTTAGGCCTTTGGAAAAAACTTGTGTAAAAAATTTGGAACTTCGGGCTTATAAAGTCTTATGATGCTAGAAGCAGAGGTTACGTCGCTATTCTAGTGAGAGCTAAGAAGACAGAAATGCTAAGGGAAACACGGACAGTGGAAGCTGGGCCAGCTCATGGGATTTCAGAGGGGAACAATGACACTATAAGGACCTGGCTAAAGCTTCATTCTGCACAAGTTGTGAGAGCGTGACTGAAGTTGATGCTAAAGATAAAGGGTTGATTTTTGCGTGAGTGTGAAGAAAAGCGAGCAAAGTTAAAATCTCAGGAGGACTGAAGGCAATAAAGCAACTGTAACTGACAAAGAATAGCAAAAGTAAAAAAATAAAACAATCCAAAACCCTCCCGTGTTATACTGACTCAGTAGGAAAACTGTCCAGAGGGCAATCTTTTACCCAACAAAGGTTCCGAGTCGTCATTATGCAGGTTTATGCCAAGGAGCTGCAAATGCAGCTAATAATCTTTCATGCACCACACAAACAACTGCATAGAAGAGCACTAGCACACAAAAGTAGATGAAACTATGATCTAAGAGGGCCAGGCTCCATCCGGAGATGACCTATACCTCGGCAGGGTCGTCTATGTGAAATCAGTTTCCAAAGCATGAAGGATGCAAGGTTAAGAAAGTCATGGATTTTTTTTTTTTTTTTTTTTTTGCCTTTTCGAGACAGGGTTTCTCTGTGCTTTTGGAGCCTGTCCTGGAATGGAACTAGCTCTTGTAGACCAGGCTGGTCTCGAACTCACAGAGATCCGCCTGCCTCTGCCTCCCGAGTGCTGGGATTAAAGGCCTGCGCCACCACCGCCCGGCATGGAATTTTTTTTATTGTTTTTTTATTGAGCTCTACATTTTTCTCTGTTCCCTTCCCTGCCTCGCCCCTCCCTTTTAGCCCCCTCCCAGATTCCCCATGCTCCCAATTTACTCAAGAAATCATGTCTTTTTCTACTTCTCATGTAGATTGGATCTAAGTATGTCTCTCATGGAATTTTGCTCCATGGTTTCAGAGATTAACTTAGAAAAGATTTATATTTAAAATGAATGACTACGCTATCACATGACTTCTTCAAATGCAACAATGCCCAAAACAAGATGATTGCATTCTTTTACAGTTGCAGTAACTGTTTAGCCAAAATAGTAGACCCTCACTCATATGTCAAGTAAGTAAGTATGAGTTATGAAAGAACAAATCTATTTCTTAATTCTTAGCTGTTTATCTCTGATTCTAAGTTCAGTGGTTCAGGAACCAGGAGATAGTAGTTCCAGATTCTAAATAATATATAAGGAGTTTCTTTTAAAGATGTGTCTTTTTTACACATGCTTTGTATTTGTGTGTGTGTGCATGTGCGCATGCATGCACATATGCATATGCACACATGTGCAAATTTGCTGGTGGACCATGACATGCAGATGGAGGTCCGAGAGCAATCTGCTGGACTTACTTGTTTCTTTCTACCGTGTGCTTCACAGAACTGAACATAAATACATGCTATCCATATTGGAAACCAGAACCTATACCTATTGAGCCATTATATGATTTGTTACATGAAGTTACCACTTTCAATATAATGTTCGCATTTGCTTTATTTTCCACCTGGACCATGAAGGGCCAAAGCTGAACTGAAAATCAACAAAGAAGATCAAAGAGAAAGGTAGAAGGTCTATATCTAAGAGTCAGACCTGAAAAGTAGGTTTGAAAGCATTTGAGTTCTGCTTCTTTGTAGTTGTCATGTATTAGTAAAAGTCTACACATTCCGTATGATAATCGAGAAATAGAGAAACTGCTGAAACAGAAGATATGAGTCATGTGCCTTAAAATTTCAGATAAATAGAGCTTATGAGAAAAGTTCCCACATTGAGGACACATCCCAAGAACAGAGGCATAAATAAGAACCCTGTTGAACCATGAATAATAAAAACCCAGAGGCGGAAATTGGAGTTCAAACTAAAGATTCTAAACAGGAACAGTCTACTTGTCTTTACTATGAAATGGCTTTTAAGCTTAAAATGGAGGCAGGTGGGTTCTTCAGATGGAAACAATGTCATGACTTGGGAGCAGAGTTAGGAAGTACGTATGCAGACTTTGGAAGGAGGAATGAGAAGGGAGATGTGGTTAAAATACAATCTCAAGAATTAACACAAATATCAGTTGATCGTTAACATAGTTCTGAAAGACATTTCACAATAAAGTCATGGGTGTATACTATGTCAAAGAAAGGATTACAGGGGTTACATATGCCACAACTTTTAAATCTTGGGGCAATTTCAAAATGCCGCCTACAATAGCTAGACAGGGGAAACAGGCCATTGGGCTTGGCAGGCTGCAAGGGGCTTTACCTGGATAAACCATCTTTCGGGCTCTCCTCAAAGCTTTCAGAGTCTAAATGATTCACCAGTGTATGGAAATATATTCATCTCCCTTCAGAACTTTTGACATCAATAATCTTTGGCAACAAACCCATTCTTATAGTGAAATTATGATATAAACGGAATGCTAAGCAAAGAAAAATGCTATGCCCCCCCACCAATGTATCATGTTCTACATACTGACAAGAATTGTGAGAACAATTGTGAATCAAGAGTAAAAAACGTGAAATTTGTGTAAGAAAAATTACTCTGGAAGGATGGATATGGGAGCAGGGAAGTATATATCTTAATTAAGGGAGCCATTTTAGGGTTGGCAAGAGCCTTGACTCTAGAGGGGTTCCCAGGGGTCCAGAGAGATGTCCTCAACTAGGTCCTTGGGCAGCTGAGAGAGAGCCTGAAATGGCCCGATCCTATAGTCATACTAATGAATATCTTGCATATCACCATAGAACCTTCATCTGGCGATGGATGGAGAAAGAGACAGAGACCCACAGAGACCCACATTGGAGCAATGGACTGAGCTCCCAAGGTCCAAATGAGGAACAGAAGGAGGGAGAAGATGAGCAAGGAAGTCAAAACCGCGGGGGGGGGGCACCCACCCACTGAGACAGTGGGACTGATCTATTGGGAGCTCACCAAGGCTAGCTCGACTGGGACTGAAAAAGCATGGGATAAAACCGGACTCTCTGAATATGGTGGACAATGAGGGCTGCTGAGAAGCCAAGGACAACGGCACTGGGTTTTGATTCTACTGCATGTTCTGGCTTTGTGGGAGCCTAGCCTGTTTGGATGCTCACCTTCCTGGACCTGGATGGAGGGAGGAGGACCTTGGACTGCCCACAGGGCAGGGAACCCTGACTGCTCTTCGGACTGGAGAGGGAGGGGAAGGGGAGGGGGGCGTGGGGAGGGGGGAGGGGAAGGGAAAAGGGAGCCTGGGAGGAGGTGGAAATTTTTAATAAATAAAATAAAATAAAAAAAGAAAAATTACTCTGATGTGGGCTCACTCTCCTGTGACACCTGGCTTCACCATCTGAGAAGACAGAGACAACAGGAAAGCGATTGTTTGTGGACTTTCAAGGAGGTGATCACTTGTACACTGTGAGATGGATGGGACAAGAGTGTGGTAGATACTGGAGGACTATATAAAAAGGGTCAGAGAAGTGCTATATGACTGGATAAAATACATAAGGCATAAAAATCACAAGTTTTATGCCTCATCTCACCCAAAGAACACTCAATTCACAAAAAGTCAAGATATGCTTGGGTAAATGTAGCAGGCTTTTTTTTTTTTACTGCCAGCCTTCAAATCATGACATAAAAGTTATTATAGATCATGAAAACTTAGCCTTAGCTTGGGCTTGTTTCTAACTAGCTCCTATAAGTTAAATCATTGTCGTTAATCTGTGTGCTGTCTCGTGGCTCTTAGCGCTTATCTCTCCTTTGCATGTCCTGCTTCCTCTGCATCAGGCTGCTGATTCCACCTTTCTTCTCCCGCAAGACCACACTCTTCCCAGAAGTCCAACCTAACCTCTTCCTGCACAGCTGTTGGCCATTCAGGTATTTATCAAACCAATCATAGTGACACATGATCACACAGTGCAAAGGAATATTTGGTAACAAGTAAAGGGCAGTAGGATTGGGGGAAAAAATCTTTGGTACTGTTATGTTTAGGCAGATGATAGGTGCTATTTGTTTTTGGAAATGTGATAATAGACACCAGTGAAAATGATATGATCACCTGATAGATATCAATGGAAGAATCTAACCATCTTAAGAGAAGCACTCCGGTTCTTCTAGTGAGGCCTGAATGCAAGGCAGAGGTATGGACTTGAAAAAAAAAGTTATAAATGTGGTTATCAAAATACACACTTTCTAGGTCCAACACAGAGTGCTAGACAATAAAAATTAGTCAGTTCATAGCTGTAGATGAATATGGTACTGTGCAATTTTTACTCAAAAAATTAAGTATAGATAATTGACTACACCAATAAAAATTATAACTAATTATTCAAAACTGAGTAACTGTCCGGAGCTGGGGCTTACAGTCTGCATGAAAGGTAAAATAATTTTATGACTAAGACTCTAACATTACACCAAATGCAAACAGTAATGGTATTCCTTGACTTTCCACCAAAAAGATTTATTAACAGTTACTCGAGTAATTGCCCTTCAGAAGAAAAACATATTCAAGAACTTTGAGAGTAGCTGTTAAAAAATGTTATCATGATTCCTTTCAAAGAGAGAGGGTTTGGAGCTTTGTGAGAAATGAACCTCTGGCCAAGCTTCAACTTTCAACGAGATATTTGAATTCTTGGACAATTTCCTGGTATACAAATTCCACAATTTATTGCTAGGCAACATCATCAAGGTAGTCCATGGCATGTAGGATGGAGACAGTACAGTAGAGAATCTGGTGAAACTATAGTCTCTCCAAGCAAGACAATAAGTTTACAAAAATTACTACTGAGTTCTTGAACACCAAATGAAAATGGCAAAATTATTTTTATTCTTAAAGATTCAAGGGATATAAGATGAATCAGCATAGCAATTTTATTGAATTTCACAGTGTAGCTTTTAGAAGATAGCTAACAGATGCTCTGAGAAAATGCTGTTCTTTTCCATTCTTTTGCCAAGTCAAACAAACATGATGGGAAATCCCTTAAACAAAAATGATGTACCTTATCACATGCTTTGAATGAAACATGACTAAACTCTGTTAATATATTGTTAAAGCAATATAGTATTTGTCATTGACCAAAAGTATAGCAAAAATATGGTAAGAAAGAAAGGACAAAAAGCTTAACGTTTGTGGGTGGTACTATAGATTGCACATGAAATGTGAAATATTTTTAACACATGCTAACATACATGCTCATATGTATGTGACCATTAACTATCAGGAAGACGGGATGACTTGGTGAAACTGTGCTTACCAGTATCTATATTTAGCATATGAGTGCAAAAGAGTAGCATAATGTCAGGAGAGGCAGCTATGCATAGGTACAAAAGCTTACACTCTTACATTCTAAGGATCTTCTAGCAACTGTCACTATACAATGCCCAATATGTAAACAACAAAGAACACCTCTAATTTCTTAAATCACCATTCCCTGGAGAGAAAAACTAGTATTAGATAACATACTAAGAATACTGAAACACATCTACCTCTACAAGAGGAATTCATTATCATAGAAATCAATTTATACTGGGGGTCTAATTTTATCTTCTTTTTCTTATGAAACATTAGTGCTCAGAGAAATTTGTTCTACTTCAAGGGTATTGCCATGAACATCCCACCATACCAACGTACCTACATTATCATATAGACAAGGGTATGCTGTGTATATTATTAGATTAGATCCATGTGTCCAAGGCTGTATTTCTCATACTCCAAATGTGGTTCCAATTACATGTTGATCTTTTCACCTCATGAAGAAAAAAAGTTTGGAGATGAGTCCTCCTGAGCACAGAGGGAAGCAGGATATTAGTCAATTATCATCAGCAATAGAAAGTCAATGGTAAGTAGCATCTAGGGTCTTTATAGTAAAAGTGAATAACTATGATCATACCCTGTTCCTAAAATTATTGCTGATGGGACCTCAGGAGTTCCTAATGATTCTATCCCACATCCCACCCCAAAAAGCAATCACAATAAACTTAAATTAATTGGTGTGATCAGTTACTTAAGTCTCTAAAAGATCTTTAGATGAAGAAAGATGTCACTAGACTGACAAAGAGATCTTTCTTCTCATCCTCAAATGGAGATAAGGTTGCTGTTACATGTTACATAATAGTGTGGATAATTCATTGAGGCATTGCTTGGGCTTTTTTTCTCATTGAATTTTTTGATAAACAGACATAGGTAATAGCTAAAGTCTAGGAAGATCTGAATCTTGGACTTCTAAGACATGAAGGCAAGCAGGTGGAATGGCTGAACATCGAGATGAAGGGAGTTTGGATGGGCAGCAGCAGAAAGTTATGGTGACCATCACTTACTTTCCCAATATCAGCTTCAGTGATGGGGCATAAGATTTTCCTTGTGAATATGTCCCTAGGAAAGAAAACCAAGCAGAACTGTGGAAAAGCTTTCCAAGTGGTGTAATTAGCTCTACATCCCTCCATGAGGATGCTCTGAAGACAGTTCCATACCCTGCTGCCAGACTTTGGACATCTGAAATCTGCAGTTGCATTCTCCTCTTGCTTCTTTATAAGTACCAAGAGCCATTTTTCTTCTTGCAGAAATCTCTGAGCATCTGTGACTCCATAGATCCCCCTTGAAGGGCATTGTTGCATATCAATCCAACATTATTCTCGGCAGTGCTCTATTCTCTCTCCCAAATAGACGTCATCACTAAGAGTAATCCCAAATGAGTCACCAGCATGTAAAGAGCCACCGCAGAGTATTTCCTATAACATTATTTCATCTCAATTGTTTAGAATAATTAAATATGAAGCAGAAATTCCTTGAGGTCAATATGGTTCTAACTTCTCAACGATCCACATGTTAAAGTGCAGGCTTTTTCATAGACTGAATCTTGGCGATACCTAGGCCCTCTTGCCATAAATTTCTCTTTATGCCTTGGCAGTAGGGTTACTTCTTACAAGGCTCAACGTTGTTCAAAGCTGCCGTTCTGTTTATCTGTTCCCAGATGCAGATCCTCATAAATTCCCCATTAACTTTATATCTCAAATGTCCCAAATTTAGCATCCTTTTATAAATGTGTGTTATTTTCCTTGTCTGATCTGACTCCAAACCTGGGTTATTAAATTATATCTTCTGTGTAATCTAGCCTCTTTAAAATTCATCTTTCCACATCTGCACTTGTAGTATCGCCACTCAGTTATTCCCTGAATTAACTCAATCATTTTATTGTAGGACTATCTTAAATGAACATTATGCAAATCAACCCAAATCTAATTCCAGTCTCTTAGGAAGGCTGCATGTCATCTCACTTTTAATTATGTGTCCCTCATACAGTTAAACTTAATTGAATATTTGTCTGGGTTAACCCTAAGGTCATAATTACTTTGCAAGAAAAATATATAGTTTGGGGAAAATGACAGCCAGAAAATCAAGAAAAAAAATCACAAGCAAATGAAGGAAAGAGACATGAGCAGGAAGTGATTGGCTAAATACATGTTTATCCCAGTCGCTCCCTTTTGGGCACCAACAATAATACGTACTTGTACTTTTCAGTTGTCTTTCATAAGATAGTAGATAGAAGGGCACATGATATCCTATAAAATAGCCAGAAAGTTAGAGTTCATCAGCATCAAGTAAGAAAGGGCAAGACCATGTGAAGTGAGAGAAGACATACCAGTGGAAGAGAAAACTACTATATTTGCAGTTAGGAAGTAAGAGAGCCTTATAGAAATCATTTTTTCAAAGCGAGTACACATGGAAAACAAACACTGATGTAGATTGGAATTGTGTTCTTCTCATTGTCCACCATACTGAAGGAAGCAAAACCAGGCAGACACTCTGTCAGCAGCCCCTCACACTTCAAAATCCCTGGGTTGCCTGAATACTCAGATTTCCTAAGTGTTGGAGCCAAGTTTGGTTTTGGTTTGAATTCTTCCTTGAGATAAATTCCAAACCATAGAAAAAGTGCAGAGCTGTTGACTTACCAGCAAGGCGAACCAGACTGCACTTTGTGGGAATCTGGTTCCCGCAGCACAATGATTTCTGGCAGACCCAGATTCCTTTCAAAAGCCATTCTGTTAGCTTTGATGGCAGGATAGACCCTTTCTGGAACAAGTATTAATGTTTCCAGTTCTGTAGATCTTCTGATGATTTGCTGAGTTTTGGGTATCCACCTCTTTTCCTTAAAGATATACTATAGAAAAAGCAGACAACTAAAATGTCAGAACGCTTCAAGAGCCAGAGAAAATAAAGTTACTCTTACAAGCTAACTCAAAAGAATATTTACTTGGTATTAAATCATTTAATGGTATATAAACATTTAAGCTAAATTTTTATGTGTTAGCATTATTATCGCAAACAAGTGAGTTATTAACACAGCATAACAGTACCATTATATTTACACATATATGTAGAATTTCTAATGAAAGTTATCATTAAACAAGTATCCTTCTAATTATAGATGCTTCATATCCTTATTAATTACATGAGTAAATGCTGCTTGGGTTTTACAGGAAAGGAGATGGACATTGAAGACATGAAGTACTTTTTTCTGAGCTCATCAATTAGTGAGTAGTGAAGGCATCAAATGTAATTTCCCATGTTATTCAATTCCAACGTTGTGTTTTCTTCCCATTGCCACCCATCTGGTTGAGTGTGTGTGACTGGTTTTCTCTTTTTATAGTAAATAGGTCTTTCTACTGATGTGCATCTAAAATTCTTTAACTGATAGTAATAACTCCAAAAACCCGTCAGCCTGTAAGCACTTGAGTTCTGCAGCTCATAATACTGGTAGTAGTTAAAAATAAACAAACAGAAAAAAAGAAGAATGGAGCTATTCATTACAGAACAGGTTTAGATTTATAGGAAAATAACAAAAATGGTAGAGGGTCCCACATGTTTCACAGATATTTCCCTACTTCCCATTTCCGTTTGCATTCTATCTCAAAGCAAGCAAACAAACAAGCAAAACAGAATATTATAACACTATCTGGACGATTATCTCAAGTGTTTTTTTTAGTTTAGAACTATGCATGCAGACATATATCCCATGCAAAAACAGTTCTGTGAGCAAAGTTCACTTAAGCAGAAGAACAAAACTTCAATGTGCTCCACTTCACTGAGCAATTGGTGTTGTTTGCCACCAGCCCTGGAGAACTTACAAGACAGATGAACGCCACGATGGAAGGCTGCTCAAGTTCTTTACTTTAAAACCACACTTTTGCAATTTAATAGCAACTCTGCTATATTATGCTGATCTGGAGCGTTTGAAGATCCATAATTTTTTTTTTTAGACTCCAAGCTGTTGGCACAGCTTCTAGAGTTTTATTCTGGGAAAAAGTTGTTGCCATTATTAGTGGTTTGCCTGTAGCGATTCCATACTGCTGCAGTGAGCAGCCACTCATGTACTTGTGGTTCATCCACAGACCAAAGGAGATTCTGTGTTGAGCCCTGGGTGGAAAGTACTGCTGGTCTCACAGGGGTCCTTTGGGCACATACGCATCTCAGCTCTAATAGGACTCATAAAATTTTGGCAATCTAAAATGAATATGAACCTTGCCAATCTATGCTCGTTATTTGATGTTTTCTCTTTGAAAAGTTTTACCTTTAAGAATGGAAAATTTTGAGCTATGCTTCCAGTATGTTTCCAAAGTAAATATCTTAAACTCTGTAGATGTGACTTTCACCAAATTCAGAATCGTGTTTCTAGAAGACTCAATTGTGTATCACTTTCTCTCTCTTTAATAAGTAAAATGACTTTGCTGCCCTGTTGGTGGGAACATTCAGAGGGAGACGCAGCCAGGGTATGACCATTTCAACTGTCCTGTCAGAATATGGACTGTTATAGCACATGAGAATTAAGGCAAAACAGTAGCTGCTTCCTCATTTTATCTTGCACCCACTCAAAACAGACAGCATAGCACCAGAACAGTCTTTCTTTCTTTCTCTCTCTCTCTCTCTCTCTCTCTCTCTCTCTCTCTCTCTCTCTTTTTCTTGATACAGGATTTCTCTGTGTAACAGTCCTGGCTGTCCTGGAACTCACTTTGTAGACCAAGCTGTCCTCGAACTCACTGAGATCCGCCTGCCTCTGCCTCCCGAGTGCTGGGATTAAAGGCGTGCACCACCACTGCCCGGCTAGAGCAGTCTTTCAATATAATGGATCTGTTCTAATTACTTAATACCCAATTCAATTTCCCCTTGCATTCTATTTTGGCTTCTCTCTTCTGTATACTGTTCATTCTCACGGAAAGCAATAGTGAATCAGAAGATTAATTTTTAATCCCACTTGGTTGTTCCTGAGGACAATCACATTCCACAATGCTCTTGGTTCCTGGTAATTGTCAAAATGGTACTGGTGTCAGATGAGAATAAGTATCAAATATTATTAGCTAAAATAATTATTTGCAGTTTTTAACACATAAATTCAAAATGGTAGAAGTTTTTCCTTTTGTTGTTCCGTTTATTTCATTTTGCTTGTTGCTAGTTTTCATGCAAAGTGATTTTTTTTTTTTGAGATTTGTCCAATTTTCCTTCAACCTTCTAATTTTTAGTTTGGAAACTGCTGGAAACAATCTGGTTTTGATGCAACCCAAATTTTTGTGAGTATTTGTATGTTCTAAATAAACTCAACTAGGTCATATGACTCACAGGCTTTCCATGGTCTCACTGACTTGATTTTCTGTCTAGAAACTGCTCAATTAGTATGGCTTGATCAGATGGGCATTTTTAAATGCTTCTTTTAAAAATAAAGTAATTTGCAAAGAATACTGTACTTTAAATTTCTCTTGTTATTTTGCAAAATATTTTTAAAGGTTTGTAGAGTAGACAAGTTTGAGTAAAAGAATGTGTTTTTGAGCCCCTTGAGGGCTCCAGGGCCAGCTGCTGTCTGTAGCTTCAGCTCTGTGATTAAGACTAAGGAAAGATTGATGACAGGGTTGGGAAATGGGCAGAGCAGGATCTGCATTTGGGAAAGCTGACAGACACTCCAGGAGGGTCATCTTCTCCTCTTTTTTCATTACACTGTAGGTAAGAGAAACAAGAAAAAACTTTGGTAAACCAGCTACTCAAGAGACTGTCATAACTTAGCTTATCCAAATCACATTTTACTGGAATCCATTTTTTTTGTATTGATTTTTATTGGGCTCTACATTTTTCTCTGCTCCCCTCTCTGCCTCTCCTCTCCTGAATCCATTTTTAAGAAAGACTTCTAACATTCAGATACAGCCACAGTCACTTTCATGCCTTTGTGAAATGGGGGTGCTCACAAGCAGCCTTGTAGAAAATTCACACTTGAAACAAATTCAGAATTTGTGTATTTCTGACCACAGAGACTTCGGTTCTACTATTCCCTTGTTGCCTTGTGCACTGTGTTTTATCCTTTTGTTTTTAATGGTTAATGCTCAATTCATATCAAGCCTTTAAGCTTCGTTGACACACATATCATTCACCTTCCGTTTCTGAGGACATAGCAAGCCATGAATGCGTGTGAAGAGAGACCAGTGTTAGGGCTATCTGAGGTCTGCCTCTCAGCCCATCCATGAAAGCAGACAGCTGAGAAGCAGACAAACTTAGAATGGTGGGGCTCTTTTGTTTGTTTATTTGTTTGTCTTTCTACTTTTCTACTTTGTTTGTGAAGGAGTGAGAACACTCTGTTATGATGTTTGCAAAAAGATCGAATTAAATATAGGAAATTCATGAGTTTTCCAACAATTTTTTTTCTTAATCATGGGTATTTAAGGGGATATTCTGCTTCATTGTGCTCCAGATAGCTAACATTCATGAATTTAAAGAAACATAATCTATTACACGATTTCCTGAATCCTGACATATTTAAGGTCAACGGTCGCAGTAAGCATACATAGAATTGCACAGAGTTTTAAGGTTTAGCTCCACATCTCCCCGCAGGTGTTTCAGAAATTTTTATGCTCTAGTATTGCCTAGAATAGATCAGTGTTTAATTGGTGGAAGTCATGAAATCATGACCAGAATATTTTCAGGTATTTTATTTTTCAATTATTTTTCTTACGTGGGAAAAAAAAATCTGTGGACATTCTATGAAACAGAGAATCTGAAGAGTAGTCACTGTAGAACCATCCTTTCCTATAATTATCATTCCCAGTACTTCCCTGGCTCCCAAATGATCCAATTTATCCGGAAAATGAAATGGGTCAGCTGTTTATGCACTCAGGCTGTTAGGTGTTAGCTGACATCTCCGAAGATTTATGACTAGTCCTTCAATACCTGTCACTTCCTATCCTCCGGGCTGCCACTGTCTAGTAAAACTCAATTTATCTTCCATTAAAGCAGCTAGTAAAAATAAATAGAGGGCGAGCTGAATAACGAATGGAGTGTGGGGAGGATGAAGCGGGGATTTGAATTTGCTGAGTATTGGCTAAAATTGCTGTGCACACTCTGACATGCTATTCAATAACTATTTAATTACTTAGACATTGAGAGTAATCAAGTGGTTTCCAAAATGTATGAAAAGTAAAATAAACACGAAACACTGGAAAACAGCAGCGGTTCCGCTTATGCATCAGTACTTCCAGTCATTAGCAGATTCGGCCATAACAGTCTTTCACTTTTTTTTTTTCTCTTTCCAAAATGTAGCAAGTGACAAACATCTGTCTCTGCTTTCTTCGCGGGAAAGGACCAAAACCTGGATTGCTTCCAGGCCATCCGGATAACAATTTTAACTGGAACAAGTGACCTTTGGAACAGACTAGAACAGAAAAGCCCTGCCAGGCTGAGGCGAGGGTGGAGTCCACTGGAAGGTCCCCAGCTTGTTCTCATGAAATTGCTGCTGAAGAGAATGGTGAAAAGTTAAGGGAAGAAAACTTTAAAAAAAAAAAAAAGTTACAGCCAATGGAAAAAAAAATGTGTGTCCATGATACAGAATTCAAGCATAGTTAAAATTAGAGGGTTTTTTTTAATCAATATTTTATATACAGGCTCAACAAATAGTTCTTTGAGTACAGAAAAGCTGAATAGTTACGTAACATTCATCTTGGAGTAATCAGAATCACTGAAGCTAAAGAACCATCCATTTGTTTTCATCTCTCAACTGGGTCAGAATTCTTTGACCTGTAATTCCATGAGAGTTGTTAGATGTTTTCAGACAATTATCAAGTGCTTACTTTAGAAAATTATTGGTTCACTCAAAGTTAAAGTGATGTCTAGGAGTGGTGGAGTATGTCTTTAATCCCAGCACTGAGGAGGCAGATGGATCTCTATGGGCTCGAGGCCAGCTTGGCCAATGGAGTGAGATCCAGGCCAGCCAGGGAGATCTTGTCTCACAAAAAGGGGGGAGAAGGTTAAAGTAACGTTACAAAGATTTTGTTGGAGAGGAGGAATGGTTATTTTCTCCAATGTTTATTTAGAAGGCATGAAGCTATTTCTTATATAGGTATGCAAAAGAAATTCGACTCTATATCATCAGCAAGGACATGTTAAAAAGATCATTAAGCCTTACAACTTGCAAAGAAGTTACAGAAACAATAAGAGAATCTTCCTTCATTCAGCCATATTTAGTGAATTTCTATATAATAGTGTCATCTGAAAAGCGTTGCTTACATGAAGAATTAGTGTGTTTGCCTAAGTAGAAAATTTCACTTTGTATGTATTTAACGTGCTTCTGTAGATAGAATTTCAGAACCAGGGGATCGCAGTGGCTAGGTAACACCATGTAATCGAAAATTGTCCATGGTTAATAATTGTGCTTTGAATCCTGTTCAATACGTTATATAGGGATTCAAGAACAAAGACTCCAAAGATTTGTCTTGACTTATCTTGGAAGGAGACACTTCTCACAGAACTCATGAGGGTGGAGGCTAATACACCCCTGATCATATCCGCAGTTCCTTAATTGCTTGCACAGAGTGTCCTTTAGGTGGAGTTTCAGATTTAGCTGTCAAAATTTAAAATGCAGTCTGAGACTCTCTACAAGTAATTTAACAGAGGCTGAAACCCAATACCATTAGTAAATATTGAAGTTGGAGCTATAGATGGAAATACTGGCACAGAAAAATAGTAGCAGCCAATATTTCTCAATTATGGAAATAACAAAAAGTAAAATGTAGCAGCCTTTAGAAATGAAACATCGTAAAATTGTCAAAATGCCTACCTCAGTATTAATTTCCACTCCACGGTTAATGTTCTTTATTGTTTAACAAATAATAATTCTACGTTTTTGTGCGCATCTGTCTGTGTGGTAGGGACGAGTTCACATGTGCAAACCATACATGCAGCGGTCAAGAGCACAGCTTGTGAGACTCAGCTCCTTCCTTCCAACAAGATCTAAATCAGGTCATCAGCCTAGGCGGCAGGACTAGAAATAAAGGAGAACAGTCTTTATTGTTGGTCCTGATAAACCTCCCTTGGGACACCTGGCACCAGTAGCCAGTGCAAGGTACTCATATTTTTAAATAGTCAAATGTGTGTGCACCCAGGGAAGTAACTGGTTCATGTGATTTTTTTCTTTGACTAAAACGAGTAGCCGGTGCTAGACAATCATATTTAAACATAATCAAATGTATATGTTCCCAAGGAAGTGATTGGTTCATGTGATATTTTGATGTATACATTGTTTCTCACTTATTAATTCATATATTTATTTTCATTGGAAGTTAAAAATTCTGCCACCTTAATACTACATTAGCAAATTTCCTAGATATTTTCCTACCTATATTACATATATAGGTAAGATAAAGTGGTGGTAAATGCATTTTGTTAAATGAATTGGTGCATAATTTAGTGTGCAAAGACAGTTTATATGAAACCCATGTGTCCTCAAATATTTAGCATTATGTTTGGAAGAGCAACAAATTATTCTTGACAGTATAGTTCGACAGTCCTGTTATCAGGTCCAGTTAGAAGATGGTCAGCCAACACACTCTAAAGGAACAATTGGCTTTGAAAAGTGATATTTATGTAATACAGTTATTGCATCAGATGCTTCTGGTAAAAGGAACCAAATCATGGCCTTTGCCATCATCAGCAACAAGTCCATGTTTGCACAACTGAGTGAGATTTATTCATAAAACTGAAACATGTGTGGGCTGAGAAAAATAGGTCAAAAGTTAAACTCACTCTCTCTCTTGCTCTCTCTCTTTCTCTCTCTTTCTCCCCCCAGTTCCAACTACTAAATACAAAAATTAAATATGTAGTTTTAGGATGTATTTTTAGATTATTAAATGAATATATAATACAGTTTGATTTATTTAAAATCTTTTATTCTCAACAAATTCAAACATATCATTGAGTTTACATAGAAATACAATTTCCAATCATGTCTTCATAAAAATTCACTGGTGAAGTACATGTTCATATTAATGACCAATTATGTACTACTTGATCATGCCATTAGCAGAACAGATCACCATTAAAAACTGATAAGTAACATATCTTAAATGTGCAAATATCATCTTAGTATTCTATCGTGTTACAATTGATATTAAATGTTTGCTAAATATATACCTAGTACATAAAGCTTTTTAAAGAACAATAAAAATACAAACTCTATCTGTTTAAAAAAAGCCATTTATATGGCTTCTAAATATCCTCATTATACAAATTCCAAAATACTATCTGACAAATAGAACAGCAAAAACTTCCTGATGAAATGCATACTACCCGCTAATTCAGGTTTGACTTATCAGGCTTAACAGAACATAAATAGAAAGGCTCATCTATACTGTAGAGCATGGTGGTACAAATATAGTATTGCATAAGCATATTTGATTTCTGTTCCTAATGAAAAGGTACCTTTAATACCTGCATAAAACTCCATGAGTAGAAATCTACTTATTTTTGATAAATTTCCTACAACCAAGCCCATATTTTCATTACTTTATTTTCTTATATTGTGACTAACCAAATTAGAAATTTGACCATATTTTTTTTCTGCACTATCACTGTTAGTATTTTACACCTTAGGCAAATATATTGGAAACATATGTTTTCAAAGGTCGGGGTTCATCAGCGTATCAGCATTAACACTACGGAATTTTATTGCTCATATTGGAGATGAAGCTGATGAGAAGGTTTTGTGAGAAACAGGTTCTGACTTTAACAGAGCAAAAATTAAATTCGTTAAATATTCTTAAAATTAAATAGAATACCTCTCAGAAAATTTAAAGTATCAAATTAATGTGGCATAGAGACATAAGGTCGGTAAGAGAAATACCACATCACAGGCAAAATAAAAATAGACAACAGGCAGGCATTGCATCTGTAGAAAGCAAAAACTTCATTTCTTAAAATATCAGAGCAAATGATGGCCCAATGTTATACTAATATGACAACACACTAGAAATAAAATTTTTACTTTTTTCAGGGAAGCACTTTTCCCACAATTGTTACTTTTGAGACAAAGTAAACATTTTTAGAATATAACGTAAATGACTGATGTTATTATATAGTAATTATTAATAGTCTAAATATATTTGATATAATACTATTAGAACTTATATTCTTATTTTAGAATTTGGTAAACTTGCAGTATAATTGCTAAACTTTTTGATTTTCATAATGAGATGAACATTTTAGATACAAAATGACATCCATCTATTCACTAGTGGCCTGTTTATTGGCATCAAAATAGAACATGTATAGCTCAATACTGGTCTCCTGTTTCAGAAATTTGAAAAAATATCAAGGTAGGCTTGGGGACTAGGATAATGAACTAATGCCTTTGAGAATGAGCATAAATTTCAAGGTGATGATTATTAGAACACAGACAAGGCAGATACTCAGTAAACTTCTCTCTCAATTACAGATTCACCCATACCACAGAAGGGAACATAAAAATCCAATATACATTACACTAGTTATACTTAAAATAAAAGATAAATCAACAGTGAATGAGGAAGCTTTTACTTCAATAGATTTAAAAACATTTAGATATTCAAAAATATATTGGCACAGATATAATAACTGTCTTGAAATAATGAATGATATATATGTATATAAACAAACTAAGCGTAAGTCAGGATCATTCATTCTTGACGTCAGCACCTGCTGTCTAACGGGTCGAGACAAAATACCGTTCCTTCAAGAGTTAATCCCATTTTGAACCCCTCCTGTAAAGCAGAATAAAATGGTTAAAATTGTTAGTAGAAAGTAATGGCAAAAGAAAAATCATCTCACCAAGCAAAAGAGACTATGAACAGAAATTAACTTCCATTGTCTAAATAAATGCAAATTTTGGTTTATCAAATTCTTACACAGATGTAAAGAACTATGAGTTCTTTTATGTTTAGTGACATTTTTGCTGTCTTAAGTATATATACTGAATGTGTATGAGAAACAGAAGAAAATACCAATGTAAGACATGAAGTAGTTCTACGATTTATCCATTTCTTTTGTATCAGACATTTTCAATATTCCACTTGACTCTAAGTTCTTTACTAGTTTTTTAAAAAATTGTGTGTGTGTGTGTGTGTGTGTGTGTGTGCGCGCACGCACGCACATATGTACCACAAAAGCAGAAGAGGGCACTGCATCTCTGGACCCAGAGTTGATAGCTGTGAGGACATTCCAGGTCCTCTGGAAGAGCAGTCCATGCTCTTCCCTGCTGAGCTGTTTGTCAAGCCCCTCTTCTGGGAAGGGCTCAAAGCTGCCTGACCCTATTGGCATTTTTCTATCTGGCTACCACAGTCCACATGCTGGGTAAAACACTTTTGTAAGGGCAGTGTTGTAATCCAAACAGAATGCAGTAGCACAGACCACCGCACCATCTGAAAGCTGCCCATCAGTTCTGCTTGGAAATTATTTTGAAATTATAACATAATTACATCATTTCTCCCTTCCCTTTTCTTCCTCCAATACCTCTCATATCTCCCTCCTTGCTCTCATTCAAATTCATGGCCTCTTTTTTATAATTGTTGATAGCTGTATCTCATATATGTGCAAATATATATGTATATTGACAGTATTGACAATACATATACATATGCTGACAATATATATTGACCACACACATATTATATAACAGTATTGACTTTGACTCCTGATTTCCTTGCATGCTTTAAAAGGTTAGATGTCATTTAATTATTGAATGTTAAAAGAAAATGTGTTAAAGTTTTGTGTATTGAACTAAGGTGTGGAGTTCAAAGTTAATGACAAAAGTGTTATGTCCTGCACATACTGTGTGGTCTGCCTGTCTGTCTGACATTCTTTCCTTTTTTTAATTTTTAGCTTGATTTGGTTTGGTTTTTCAAGACAAAGGTTTCTCTGTGTAGCTGTAGGTACTCACTTTGTAAACCAAGCTGGCCTCAAACTCAGAGATCTGCCTGTCTGGGCCTACCAAGTGTTAAGATTAAAAGCATGCACCACTATGCCTGGCTTCCTTTCTATTATTCAAAGAAACAGTTATAGTATAAGGTGTCTCTGCTCCTCCAGTCTTTCTCCAATATCATCTTGCCCCTAAATCTATGCACGCTAACTTACAAAGAGGAACATAGGTATGCGCTAATCAGTGGAAAGAGAGGTCAGATTGTCGGTTTCCTCGAGAGTCATCATGATAGTACCTGATTACTTTCATTTGCGATTATCATTGGAGATAGATTTATACTTGGGCAAAGTAAACATTACCATATGCAGGAAAAAAGAGCTTTCAAAATATAAACACATATGTAGTCGATGCCTGGAGATCCCCTCATTATGTGGACCGCACACACACTACATGGCAATGTCAGTACTGAAAAGGTTTTCAAAACTTCTTCTCACCATTTAGATGAAAACTATATTCAACAGGGTAGAAATCAGGGCAGCTATTAATAATTTTAAAAAGCCTGTATCATAATAAGAACTATTGGCTATATGTGTATGTGTATCTATCAATAAAAATTAAATGGTTTTAAAAGTGAGTACTGAAAATATTACTCGCTGGTCTTTTTTTTTTTTCAAATGTTTGGTTGCTATCTGAAGACCTATACACTTGTCATCTTCTAGTACATTTTGAATAATGGATGATGGTAAGTTGATGATAGATGACATATAGATAGCAGATAAGTAGCTGATATGATATGATAAAGAGACAATTCGATGGCCCACAATATATTCAATGTTTATCAATTCATTATAAAAGTTCACTAGTTATTATTTCCTGTTCCTGAAAAGGGAAGTTATCAGAGCTATCAGTACTGGAAAACTAGAAAGTCAAAACAAAAAGAAGAAATGCACATCCACTCCCTCGTGAGAAAGTATTTTCTTGTGCACCACTTGCAGTACTGACAGACTAATCTAACCATCAGCTAATAGATCTTATAGGCTCACGGCTTTCTTATTTCTTAACCCCATCCAAACCTCCCTGGACATTTTCAGACCACCCTACAACAGTTTCACTTTTGTTTCAAGGTGTAATGAATCTTGAATCTTCCTCGTAAATCTCTAAGCCTCTGATTAAAAAATAGGTTTATTTATTTAGCACAATTATTCCTAGCTACCATCACAAATAATCACTCTATAATTAAAACATCAGTCATATTTTCATATGAAACCTTTTGCTGAGCTGTATTTTCCTCTGTGAAACAGAGAGCAGTATTTAGTAGAAAGAGAACACTGAGTAAGTGTTCAGACACTGAGGTAAGTGCTTCATTTTCTGTTCTTACAGAGCGCTCAAGTTTCATGAGAGCAGAAACTTTCCTTCACAGAGTATGTTACCTATAATTTTCTATTCTGTTGTCTTTAAGTAAACTGACTTCCTACATGCTAGTTCTCATAAAACTAATTATTCTGACTATGACACACTATTAGTCTTCATAGTTTCAATTCATTTCCATGACCTTACAATCATGAATAATGCCAAGTGCATAATTTCATGCATAAAATTCAACATATTTATCATTATTTGTCCATGTTTTAAATAACATAGAAAATATAAGTGTATACAGTAATATCAAATTACTCCCCAAAGAGATGCTGTTATAAACTAAACTTGGCCTAATAAGCATTAGACTGCTTGTTTCTCAATATTTTCATTCAATACTGTTTATTTAAAAAATTGAATTTCCTGTTAAAATGACACTTGCAGACTTTTAAAATTATAGCATGTTTGCTTTGATTACACAGAACACATTCACAAGTGGGTTAGCCAACTGTGATCTTTTTGTGAGTGAGGGTTTATTATTCATATGATGAGTGGCTAGTCTCCCAGTCATTCATCCGTTCCTGCAATTACATACATACATGTCAGTGCATGGGTATTTCACAGGTTTGCATGCACATGTATGATCATGCATATGAAATCTAGAGACCATTTGGGCATCATTTCCCAGGAATGCCACCAACCTCCTAGAGATATTTGCATGGAAGAACTGCTTATATTTCATTTATACATAGGGTCCCCAATTTTTAAACAGATGACTTGGTATTTGTATATAACTCTTTTATTTATAGACTTGCCATTGTTCTTAAACATATTACATTGCCATATGCATATGTGTATATGTATTCATGTGTGTGTTTGCATATTTATGAGTACACAGATGTATGTGTAACTGTGTGTGTTCATATACATGCATGTACATTTATACACAGCCAAAGATCAAGCTTAGGTATTGTTTTCCAGGAATGTCTTCCATGTCCTTTGAAACAGGGTCTTTCACTGGTTTTGAACCTCCTGGTTAGGCTATGATGGCCAATAATCCCCATGAAACCACCTGCCTTTGCCTCCCTAGTGATGAGATTACCCCGCCTCTTTATGGGTTCTGAGACTAAGATTCTCACATCTGCATGGCTAGCATTTTACCAACTGAATTTTCCCTTCAACTCTGTAATTCATGGAATATGTTTCTGGTTATTAACACTATCCTATTCCTTTGCCTAACAGAGATACATGTCATGAGGTCAGCACTCGGGAGGCAGAGGCAGGCGGATCTCTGTGAGTTCGAGACCAGCCTGGTCTACAGAGCTAGTTCCAGGACAGGCTCCAAAGCCACAGAGAAACCCTGTCTCGAAAAAAAAAATTATGTCAGATCAAACAACTACATAATTTATTTCAAATATATGTTAAATTGCCCAACTATCTAAAATGACATGTGGTTTAACATTTATGCGTTAAATCTAACATGCTCAAAATACCCCTAGAGTTTCAAAGTTTGTAATGTAACTCTTAGGAATAATTTAGTTTTAATCCTCTGTAAAAAAAGAAGAAAAAAAAAAAACCCCAAGCAGTTAGCTAGGAGGCTTATCACTAGCACCCTATAGCGTTCACAGCCTAACATACTATAATCAGCCTTTTATATAGCATGTAAAGATACAGCATCTATATGTGTATATTAGATTAATTAGGATAGCTAAATTAATAACAAATTCATTGTAAAATCTAAATGAAAGAAAGATTTTACTAAGTATAGTTAAAGTGGCCTAGCAAGTAAGTCGTGAACTAACAGAAACATATAGTGAGGTGAACAATGAAATGTTGACGGTCACTGAAAAATTAACCTGAAGATCTAAGTTATAAAACCTCTATTAACACATCCATATTAAACTTGCTTGAATAGTTATTAAGCAAAATATGTAAATACAAAAATTTTAACTCTTAAAAAGATTGTTATTTCTTTAAATGATGAAAATGAGATACCAACCATCTCTGGCGCTACCCACCACGAAAGCAGGAGAGTAAAAAAGACATCAAGAAAACATTAGAAACATCAAAATGCAAAGCATCACATTCTAGATTAATATTACCTGATGACCACATTGCTAAGACACGCCTGTATTTTCTCAAACTGGGTTTCTACAAACGTCCGAGGGCTTATCTTTTAAAACCTACTGAGGTTGTAAATTTAGTACTAAGAACAAAAGGTCTGCAGGAAAGTCTTCATGATCTGAAACACCCTGAGAAGAGTCATTTCTGCCCGTTCACAGGCTCGTGTTCTGCAAGCATTGTCCCAGATAGCTCAACTAGCATAGATGGCAACAAAGGAAAGTCATTAATTCCAGAGAGGATGCAGCGTTATGTCTCATTAGCCAGCCACATTTAAGTGAAATTTTCAAAGTAATTGAGATATAAAGGTGAGAATTCACTGTCATCAGACACAATGCAACAACGCACGTTGAGATAAACAGAAGTTTCATAGCGATCTTTGTTTCACCCAAATGTTATATACATTTTATTTGATGAAGCTTCTTAATGTAAACTTTGTTGATGTTAAGATGTTTCCTAATTACATAAAAATTATATGACTCAGTCACTAATATTTTTTTCAGAGTTTTTTAAAAAGATATGATTTAGTAAATTTTAAGGCTCTGAAATATTTTTTTATGGAAAAGAGAATTATAAGTGATTGCATTTTGGAAATTTTAATATATTCTTTGCAAACATCAAGGCATGCTTTCAATAATTCAACCTTTTTAATGCAGGCATATAATTAAATCTAGAACAAAAAGATGTGTATAAAATAATTAGAAAAATAAGGCAGGCAGCATGCCATTTATCTAAATGGAAGGATGTTTATATTTATTGTCTCAGGGCAAGGCATGTGTTTGCCAGTTTTAGAGCTCAGCTAGACTCTGATTTGGGGGTGGGGAAGCACAAGGAGCCAGTGGGTACACCAGGACAACAAGCAGAAACAATTCTACCTCCTCACATTAGTGTCCCAGCCTTCTAATCTCAGTCAGCTCCAAGGAACTGGTGCTTGGATTCTATTAATTATGACATCTGTACAATAATTATTTCATCCAAATGTAAAGGGAAAATATCAAGAGAAGTCTTCATTCTGATATAAAGATGACTGTTTTTTTTTCTATCACCACCCAAGGTATGAAGCTTCAGAAACTAATTTCTTACAGCTTATAGAAAAATTTAGAAAGAGAAAAATAATCAATTTGACTCTATTTCTAAAGAAGTTGCCAATGGTGTTTGCCTTCTTAGTAGTCCAGGAGTCATGAGCAACCGTTACAATGTTTCTTTTCTAAGATTTTCCTTCATTCAACCCCTTTGCAATTTAGAAATTTGAACCTATTAGGACTGAAACAAAATCTTACAATTTCATTTCAATGGCCTTTTAAGTTCTTGACTTAAAAAATTTATAATCCTGTAATTTTTGTATTAAAAAATAAGCATCTTCTTTCTTTGCATATTGAATCATTCATAAAAAGAAAGAAAGTCTCAACATGTGTAATAGCCTTTAGGAGTAAGTGTAATTATTTTTAGTCTAACTGCTTTAAATAAGCCTTTAAAGCAACAACAAGGGATAGAGTTTTGGTACCAACATTTTCTTTGCTCCGGATGAAAAAGAAATAAACAATATTTTGTCCAATCTGTTATAATAGTCACCTGCATCTCATCTAATTTGGACTGAATATCTGGAGGGAAGTCCCCTGCTCCACAGTTAAATGGGTCAAAAGGTTCAGCTCCAAAAAGGTCCCGTTCTATAAAGAAGAAAACACTTAATAAGTGAGATGATCAAACATTGGTTGAGACACAACAAACCCAGGACTATAATTTAAAGGCTTTGTGCTTCTCTGTATGATCCCACAGTAGTTAGGAAGTATGGAAGCCTAGCAGGACAATTTGATCTTTGAGGTGGGATTCCCCTCTTTCTGTTATGAATATGTTTTATTATCATTGGTTAATAAAGAAGCTGATTTGGCCTATGGCAGGGCAGAATATAGGACGGCAGAGAAACTAAACTGAATGCAGGGAGAAAGAAGGAGCAGTCAACCAGATGCCCTGTAGCTTCCAAAGGAGAAAAAAGCTAGAAACTTACTGGTAAGCCTCGTGGTGATACATAGATTGATTGAAAGAGATTAATTTAAGATGTGAGAGCTAGCTAGAATAAAACTTGAGGGAGGTGGGAACTGGGGTTGGTATATAAACTGAAAAATGACAGTTTTACTTTTTTTAAAAAAATAGTCATTAAAAATACATTGACTAATTGACATGTGCAATCTACTTTGCCAAGTTCCACACAGGAAACAAAAAGACTACATTGCTACCATGCACTGCACCATTCCTACCATGCACTGCACCATTCCTACCATGCACTGCACCATTCCTACCAGGCACTGCATCATTCCTACCATGCACTGCACCATTCCTACCAGGCACTGCATCATTCCTACCATGCACTGCATCATGCCTACCATGCACTGCACCATTCCTACCATGCACTGCACCATTCCTACCAGTCACTGCATCATGCCTACCAGTCACTGCATCATGCCTACCATGCACTGCATCATTCCTACCATGCACTGCACCATTCCTACCAGGCACTGCATCATTCCTACCATGTACTGCACCATTCCTACCATGCACTGCACCATTACTACCTTGCACTGCATCATGCCTACCAGGCACTGCATCATGCCTACCATGCACTGCACCATTCCTACCATGTACTACACCATTCCTACCATGCACTGCACCATTCCTACCATGCACTGCACCATTCCTACCAGGCACTGCATCATTCCTACCATGCACTGCACCATTCCTACCATGCACTGCATCATTCCTACCATGTACTGCCTCATTATTACCATGTACTGCCTCATTACTACCATGCACGGCATCATGCCTACCATGCAGTGCATCATACCTACCATGCACTGCATCATTCCTACTGTGCACTGCATCATTCCTACCATGCACTGCATCATTCCTACCGTGCACTGCATCATTCCTACCATGTCCTACTTCATTCCTACCAGGCACTGCATCATTCCTACCATGCACTGCATCATTTCTATCATGCACTATAGGCTTCTGCCAACTATAGGACTACATGTGAAAGGTCTTAGTGCATAACAATTAATAAATTGGACCTCCTAACATTGAGAAGCTTTTTTGAGGCAAAGGACACAGTCAATAAAACAAAACAGCAGCCTATAGAATGGGAAAAGATCTTCACCAACCCCACAGCGGACACAGGTCTGATCTCCAAAATATATAAAGAACTCAAGTAACTAGATATTAAAATTCCAAATAATCCAATTAAAAAAATGGGATTCCAATCTAAACAGAATTTTCAACAGAAGAATCTCAAATGGCCGAAAGACACTTAAGTAATTGTTCAACATTCTTAGCCATCAGAGAAATGCAAATCAAAATGACTCTGAGATTCCATCTTATACTCGTCAGAATGGCCAAAATCAAAACCACTGAGGATAGCTTATGCTGGAGAGAATAAGGAGAAACGGGAACACTTCTGTATTGCTAGTAGAAGTGCAAACTTGTCCAGCAACGTGGGAAATCAGTATGGCTGTTTCTCAGAAAACTGGGAATCAATCTATCTCAATAATCCAACAGTACCACTCTTAGGCATATACCCAAAGGATGCTCAATCATACCACAAGGTCATTTGCAGAACTATGGTCATATATGCATTATTCATAATAGCCAGAACCTGAAAACAACCTAGATGCCTCTCAACCAAAGAATGGGTAAAGAAAATGTAGTATATTTAAACAATGGAGTACTACTTAATCGCTAAAAAAAAAATGACTTCTTGAAAATTTGCAGGCAAATATATGGTACAAAAAAAAAAAAAAACCCTGAGTAAGGTAACCCAGACCACAAAGACAAATACACTGTGTACTCACTCATAAGTGAATGTTAGATATAAAGGATAACCAACCTATAGTACACAACCTCAGAGAAGCTGGGGAACAAGGAGAACCCTAAGAGAGATATACATGGATCCCTCAGGGAAGGAGAAATAGACAAAATATTTTGAGGAAATTAGGAATGGGGTGGGGAAAGGGGGAGGTAGAGGAGAAAAGGGGAGGGAGGAGTAGAAGAACAAGAGGGAACAGGATGGTTGAGATGGGGGAAGGACAGAGAGGGAGAGCAAGGAAGAGATTATCTTGATTGTGGGAGCCATTATGGGGCTAGTGTGAAACCTGACGCTGGAGAAATTCCCAAGAATCCACAAAGGTGACCCCAGCTAAGACTCTAAGCAAATAGTTGGAAGGCATCTGAACTGGCCATGCCTTATAATCAGATTTGTGACTGCCTTAAGTGTCATCATAGAACCTTCATCCAATAACTGATGGAGGCAGATGCAGAAACCCACAGCTAAGCCCTGGCCAAGTTTCTGGAGACCAGTCCAGGAGAGGGAGGAGCGATAATATGAGCAAAGTGGTCAAGACCATGATGGGGATATCCATAGAAACAGCTGACCAGAGCTAGTGGAAACTCTCTGACTCTGGATTGACAGCAGGCCAACCTGAATAGAACCAGACTATGCCCTCTGAATGTGGGTGACAGATGTGTGGTTGGGGTAGTCTTTGTGTCTATTGACAGTAGGACCAGGATTTATCCCTAGTGCTGAACTGACTTTTTGGAGTCCATTCGCTTTTGGAGGGAGACCTTGCTCAGCCTAAATATAGAGGGGAGGGACTTGGTCCCACCTCAAATTGGTGTGTCAGATATTGTTACCTCCCCATGGGAAGTCTTACCCTCTCTGCAGAGTGGATGGAGGGTGGGATGGGGGGAAGGTGAGGGGGTGGGAGGAGCGGAAGGAGAGGGAGTAGGATAGGTAGGTAAAAAGAATAAAAAGCGTTTAAAAAAATAAATTTTAGCCGGGCAGTGGTGGCGCACGCCTTTAATCCCAGCACTCGGGAGGCAGAGGCAGGCAGATCTCTGGAAGTTCGAGGCCAGCCTGGTGTACAAGAGCTAGTTCCAGGACAGGCTCCAAAACCACAGAGAAACCCTGTCTCGAAAAACCAAAAAAAAAAAAAAAAAAAAATTTAAAAAGAAAGGTCTTAGTGCATACATAATAAGGTGGAATATGACACTGATTTTTTTTAATATACATGTGGTTTGAAGAGCTGATTCTTGGCTATTGGAATAACTCCTTCAGAGTCTGTGACAGGGCATAGATCAGATAAAACCAGGAAAATAAATGCCTACTGGATGCTTTCTGATGTACCAAAGAGAGACTTCAATGCTGTTTACAGATATGTAGAATATACATCAGAAAAAATGTTTTTGAATATTTAATATATCAAAGACAATCCCCTTAAATGACAGTATACACAGAAAAATCATAGGATATACACTCTTTACATATTCTCCCATTAAGGACACAGCAAGGCCTTGTAAGAATATCTAAACTACTCTAGTAAGCATATTACAAAGGAGTACATAATGACTCCTACTTATTTTGAACAGTTATATTAAATAAATATAACTGCACAGTTAAACTTTTTATGATTCAAGTAGACTTATATCAAAATCTTATTGTCCATATCAGGTTCAACTTGCAAATGGAGATGTATTTAGAATTTTTTTCAATTATAAAGTTAAATAGAATTATTCAAATTTGAAACCCATATAAAAGCATAATCCTTCAATAATTAAAGCTGTTGGCTCATTATGTTATTTTCACGAAATGTGAAAGAGGGAAAACACACCCAAATAGCAAGAATACGAGAATGAAGAGAGTGGGGGGAGGGGGAGAGGGGGAGGGGAGTAGGGGGAGGGGACGATGTGTGGGAGGAGGGGGAGAGAAATGGGAAACGGGGAGGAGGCGGAATTTTTTTTTTAACAACTAAAAAAAATAAACAAAACATAAACAAAAAAAAGAATACGAATATTTTTAAGAGAGCTTACGGATTTCAGCAGATCTGCTAGGTACTGGTGGGAGCTGTGTGCCATTGCGAGTAGGCGTGGGAGACTGGTGTGATATTGGGGAAAAGGGAACCATATCGAAGATGTCAGTGGAAGGAGATTTCACCGTGACACTGCCGGCCTGCAATGAAGATAGGAATCAGTGTGATCGCCCACGAATACTTAATACTGTACCGGGAATGTCACATATGTAAACCACACAAGCACAGTCCCGAGGGGAGTCAGATAACCTATGTGTAAATGAAACGTGGTTAACTACAGTTTCTTGTGGTTCAGACCAATACACCAAATGCTCACTTAGAAAACAACAAAAACTTGTTCTCAATGTAAATAGCAACACTAGTGTGGACACTGCTCAAGATTGATGGGCGAGGTGTGCTGGGCTTTTGTATACTTACAAACCCTTGTCAGCTCTGTCAGAAAATAGCAAATACCTTAGAAACTATTTGACTAGAAAGGAAAGTTTTGAAATTGACATTGCATGAGGTTTTGAACACGAACAGTTGACCATAAGAGACTTTCTTAATTGTAAATGTCAAAACTCAATTGACATTTTTGTATTCTGAAAGGTAGAACACATCAATTTGCAAGTACAGGAGCAAGTAATTGGTATTTATTGCAGTAATTTTTTCCTGAATAACTTCACATTTTCAACAACAACAAAAAAAACCCAGCAGCCTTGTAAACAAATTAACAACCAACAATGTAATACTCAAATTCTCAAATTATACAATACAGATCAGGACTAGGAAAATATACAAAACTGAATATTAACATCCTCTGAAAATGCACTCAAAAATAATGTAAAATGGGAGAATCACCCATGTGCCAAGCTAACTAAAATATAGTATAATCTTCTATGGAGACTGTATCTGATTAAAGTATGAATTCTTTAGAGAGGAATAGAAGTGTTTACTCTTCCTATTAGACTGAAGAAAGATTGCCAAGAGTGGCTCATGTTGACAGTATAGTTAAGAATAAAAATCACAGGACACTGGTTGCATGTTGAGAGAAATTGGTTAGTTGTTCGTCTAAAACGCGTGTTAATACATTTTTCTGCATAAAAATACCACTATTTGCCCTTCTTCATAATTTTCCATTATACTTCTCATCCCTTCTACATTTGGGAATGTTGCTCTCCTAATCCTCTTCTGTCTTCCCTCACATCCAATATCTCTCTTTAAGGCATAAAAATGTTAAATCTTACCTGACACTAGAAAGCAGTAATATTGCTTCTCTGTACTGATCCTATGCATATTCTCAGCTTCTAAACTCCGAGGGCTCTCTGCTTCAAACTCTGCTCAGCATAAACTTAAGAAAATAAAAATCCTATAAAGGCCCCAGGTCCCATCCCAGCAATTCAAGGCACACCTTCTTTTAGCACTTCATAACGACATGTTCTACAAGAACTCTTTTTAACTAGGGAATGGATAGCAAGTTTTCTGCTTAATAAGTCACACGAGGTCTTGGATTGCTGTTCTCACTGACTGGCCTGAACAGACAGTGGTATTAGTGTTTCCACCAACAATCTGGAACCAGACAAGTTGACAGAAGAGACAGAAATGGAAGACATGCTTAGACAGAGATGGATCATTGCTAGTGCTCCAGAAACAGGATGAGTGTCTCAGAAATGCATGTGGCACATGACCAGACACTCTGTGTGGCAGCCGAAGAGGAAGACAGAACGAGAAACATGCTAAGGAGGAGCAAGGAGGCTCGGAAAGAGTGAAGAGCATAAATGAAGATCGTTTGGGAAAGAGTTTTGTGGAAATTTCAAAACCCCGCTGAAGATGAATATCTGTATGAGTTCTCACTGTTCATTTTTAATTGAAATATTGTCATATATTCAGAGTTTTAAACAGAATATTGGAATCACCAGGACATCAGTGGAAGACAGAGAAGAAACTGAGAAAGCCTGTGATGTGTTTTAGGGTCCAAGTGATGGGGCTGCTCACTAAGAGGAATAGTCATGATCATGGAAGACATTCTGGTGAATAATTAGTGACCAGAGAATTTTCTAGTGTTAGTATACATTTTAGTAATCTTCCAGACTTTGTAATTATGACTATCGCAATGTTTGCATTTTCACAGAAGTAATGCCCAATAGGTTGTAAGATATAAAACTCTGTAAGCTCAGGAGCAAAGCTAAAATCTAAAACAGTGACTCCAGCTCTCTGCCCACCCTGAAAGTAAGGAGTTCCCCATGGTAAGACATTCTGGAGATGGAAAGGAAGTTAACAAGGACCTCATAGAAATTGGAGGTCATATAGCAGGCAAGTAGCATAGTAAACAGGGTCTGAGTATCAAGACTTTGGGAGTCACTCTTCTGTCATGAACACTTCCTGTCAAGAGCTGAGCTCTCTCCAGGTGTCAGATTCTATAGTCGCTAATTAACTCAACAATCTGACATCAAAGCTATAGTTGAGCCTTTATTCATTTACTATGATACTCTAGGCAAGAGGCTGGAAAGAGGGAGCCCTACTACATCAACACTCCATTGCATTTTCCCCCATAACAGCCACTGAAAGGGTAGAGGTAAGGCATGACGTAGTAGGTGATTGCTGAGGGAACCTGGACAAAAGATTCACCAAGGTTAACCTTTTGGTTTTCCTTTTTTTTTCTTTTTGTAAGAGACAAAGAAGTGCTGAATACAGAATCGGAGAGGGGAGAAGTGTGGCAAAGACCCTCGGCATGAAGAAATCTGGCAGCAATATTAAAGAGATGCCTTGAGCAAAGGTGTCAGAGAGGGCTTCTGTATCAAGACTTGAAATGCAGAGACCCATGAGCATATACCCAGCTGGGAAGGAGAGAGCGTGACTCAACTCAAAACTGCCCCAGCTCTGCGGTGGTGGCATGTGGCATGGTGGGTGGATAGCCCTTTTTTCGCCAGGGTCCAAATATTGACTCATTGTAAAATTCATCTTTACTGAACTTGTCTTAATTTGTATTTTAAAAATTGAAATACAGTAAAACCACTTACTCTCTTCCCCTCCTCCCTCCAATTCCTCCCATATATATTCCATAGAGTTCCCTCCCTCCCTCCCAAACCCTTGGCCTTTTTTTCTTTAAGTGTTACTGTTACATATGTATATAAATGTATTAATACATAGGTACAACCTACTGATTTCATTTAGTGATATTTCTTTGTCTATGTTCTCAGGAACAAGGACTAGATAACTCATTAGGGGGTTCATCCATGGGGAAGACTAATTTCTCCCCTCTCGGCACTTGTTAACTACTTAAGGTACATTTTAGTAATCCTTAAAAATAACAAACCCTCTAATTTGAAACTTATACCACCAGGGAAGTACCATTTCAGGCCCCCAGATCTAAAGTGGGTTTATAATTTCTTAATTATGAGACCTATTATCTTATATTTCATTTAAAAATATTTAAGTTAAATGCTTGTGACTAACCTAGCCACAAACCCTGAAAAGAAACTTGAGACAAAAGCTCAGTGCTGTGCGCAGGTACTGCCCTGGGGAACTGGACAGAAAACACGCTTGCTTCCCATTCCATAGGCTTTGTCTCTGGATCATCTGGGTTCAGCCAATAATCCCAAAGCTGGGACGTAGTCATCATTTTCTGCGGGCACCAAATGTTCTTTACCGATGTTCGTGTTTACACTTCGTGCCTCTGTTTAGAGACTCTCGTTTGCGTTATTGCGTAATTGAGAGTTTTCATAATGGGTTCTTGCCTAGGTTGAGTTCAAGAGCATTTGAGAAAGCACATTGTTTAACCACAACGCAATACACAATTTTAAGTTGTAATTGTCTTATCGAGTCTAATGAATGGCTGCGCAGCAGATTATATAAAAGTAGAATTTTGTCTAACTCCGGTGAATTGAAAGGGAGACATTTGCTTTACCCAGCAATAGACAGTCCAGTATTCCTGGAAACTATAATTTTATTCATTTAACTTTTGGGAACAACTTGATTTGGTTGAAAGCTTCTGTACGTAGTAAAGGAAAATGCAAGCACTCAGACACAGAAATCAGGAGGAAAAGTTTGACGTAATTTGGTGTACCCACATTTTATGAGGGGACAATCTCCTGAAAGTGTTTTCATGAGGCCAGAAGGGCAGAATAAACCCCCCTTTCAAATATAAACATAAGTGACACTGCCGTGCAGATATAATGAACTTAATTCAGCTTGCTTCTAGACAATTGGTCCCAAATGGCAGCAAAACAGCCTCTCATTGATTGCCAAACCACGAGAACACAGAACAAAGCAAAGTGTGGAGTCAAGGAAGGGAACTTCTCAGTGTATCTAAATAATACTTTTGCCTGGGGACCAATTTCTAAAACCACTTGGAGAGTAGGGAAATAGGTTGGTCTGAGTATCCATGGAAGAGATGAGATGAGGGTACCTGGGAGGGGGTGGAAGGAGGGAGGGAAAAGGGAGAGAGATGTAATTCTATCTTTATTAAAAATGTACCGAAAATAAAGAACAAAAGAGGGTAACAAAAGCCTGTAATGATAGATTTGTCATCATTCATAGTTTTAGCATTACTATTACTTAACTTCATCTAAAGTTTAGAAATCTAGAATACTTTTGGACTGACACTTTCTTAGTAATGAAAACTTTTCTATGTTCTTTATCATACTCCCATCCTTTACTTACTGTCAAAATAACCATTGCATGCTCAAGAACACAGGTTCTCAAGCCATGGGACATGGTCCCTCTGGTGGTTGAACTACCCTTTAAACAGAGTCACATATCAGATATCATGTATATCAGATATTCACATTACCTTTCATAACAGTATCAAAATTACAATCATGAAATAGCAGCAAAATAATTTTATGGTTAAGGTCATCACAACATGAGGAATTGTAGTAAAGGGTTGCAACACTGGGGAGGCTGAGAACCACTGCTTCAGATCTCAGTAAGACCCTTAAACCCATGAGTATTGCTTAAATGAAACTTTGTCTTCTTTAACCAAGCTCTTACTGTATCTTACTTAAACCACCCATGCTCAATTACAACTTCACCCTTGTCTTGATATTTTCACAGTTACCCAGCATTAGTGTAGGACAGTGTCTGCCTTGAGACAAATTGACATGCTCTGTTAGGGTGGGAGCAGTTCTGCGAATGTGTTCCAAATTCATTTGATCCTCCCAAACCTTCACCTTCAATGAAATGGCCTCGAATTTCTGTCCTTGCAGGAAGGAAACAGTGAATATTTTTTGGGTTTGCATCAAAAATAACGACAAACTTATTTTATCTTTTGAGGACCCAAAGACTGAACCAAAGCATGCCTGATAAGTTCTAGAAACAACCACTCAAGACTCACTGGAAAAGCACCCTCCCTCATACTCTGTGTTTTACAACAAAACTTAAAATAAGCATTTTAACATGGCTCAAAAGGGTGTGTGCTTCATTTTGCATATTTTTGGGTCAAAGCAGAAGACAAAGCCATTGTTCTGGATCTTGAAAAAAGAGAAGCAAGCCAAAATAAAACAACACAAAATCCTCGAGGGTTGGATAAAGCGAAGAATAAGAGTAAGAAGGATTGGGATAAGACCAATATGCCCACTGAGTATATTGTCTGCACTTAGGAGTCTGCCAATTCTTTGTGTTCAGCTGGAGCAGCAGACTGTTTCCAATGCTGGGCAATGGTAGACCAACTCTCTCAGTACAGAGGATGGAAAAACAAGAGTTTAAAGTAAACTGAAAAAACGATCAATTTCCAGGTTATGCTAGTTTGAAGCCCTAAGCCCAGTTCTCATAGAAGCATCCTTCTTCATGGTGATGAACTGATAAGCTATTATGATATTATTCTATAAAATTATATATAAATTATATATAAATACTTTATATATAAATTGTCAAAATCTTTCCAACAGTTTACTGGTCTCAATTGTGTTCAACTCCACACACCCATGCTTTAAGGTAAACAGTGTGAATAAAATGCATTATAAAGATTATTAGTGGTACAGATTATTAAACAGGAAAATATTCAGTATTAACTACATCATTGCTAGAAAACAATATAGCTTTAAATTGTACCTCTCTCAAAAATAATCCCCTTGGCTGAAATCACTTAATAATGGTATCATCCCCAATAATGGTATTGGGGACAAGATTTAAAAATGGATCAGGTCAGACACAAATAATTTCATACCAGATGTTTGCATGATGTCTGAACCGAACCTGGACATTTCAGTGTCTGAAGCTACCACGTCTAGTACATGGTCTTGTTCTCAGTCTATTTCCTAAGGTGAAGCTCAGCACTGTGGGGCTAGCCTGCATGAAAATTGTGACTCACCCCAGGAAGCGATAACCAACAGGAAAGAAGGACAGGACTTGCCACAAAGGGAGAAAGTATATTCACTCTTAAGATCAAAGTAAGGTTGAAATAATTTTAGGTAACAAGGGGTAACAAAAAGAGTAACATGAAAAATAACCATGTTGTGAACTATCTACAAAATTTAAACGTGAAAAGGCACCCTGCTGAGCAGTCTTCATCTTAACCGGAGTTAGTTTTATTATTGATCACAGAATGATTTGAATCAAAGAAGGATTCAAGATTAGGAGGTGTTTGACATCGTACAATTACACTCTCAATGTACTTACTGGAGAGGATGACACTTGGCTTATTCTCAACCGGTTTTCTAAATCTTGGACTTTATTTTTAAGTTCCATATTTTCGGTTTCTAAATCTTGGATCTAAAAATCAAAAGATCATTGAATAATTTTCAGGATTATTTCTTTCTTGGAAAATATTGGCTGTATTATCTCAGTTACCTTAGCAAAGAACATTTTATTTATAAAATTCATTTATATTTTATATTTATAAAATTCAAAAGTCTTTGGTGCACAAGGAGCATTACTTGCCACAGTTCAGCAAATATCAGAAGATCCAAGGCCACTAGGATGATAATAAATTTAAAAAAATATTGTGTGTGAAAATTTTATGTTTCTAATATTTATTTCTGTGTTTACTTGTTGAGTGGTGTAGGTGATACCCATCTTGGGGTATAGAACCACAAGACAGAAAAGCTGCCTGTGAACATGGGAGGGTGGAGACGGGGCATAATTGAATTACGAAGGAATCCGAGCTGCATGGGAATCCACTTACCCAGCATCTGCTGCCTCTGCTGCTCTGATCCCCATGAGAAGCATCAGGAAGTGAAGCAAAGTCACATGAGAACACTAAGTTCTTGTGGGAATTCAATATAAAACAGTTAAAGACTGTGCAGAGGCCCCGGGATGAAGAGTTATAGGAATATGTTGCGAGCAGCGCCCACCGTGTTAGGGACAATAAATGGCAGGCCTTCTCGGTTTGTTTGAACATACACAAATTTCCCTGTACACACACCAGACAGATGTGAAGCAAGAAGTTTAGGTTACTCACTCTCTTCTGCATCCCAGCAATCTGCTTTCTTGTTTCCACATCTTTCCCTCCAGATTCTAGAAATTTCCTGTATGCCAGATCAAATGCTTGACCAATTGTTAATGTTATTTCTTCAGCCTTTGAAAAAAAAGCCATACAATGAAGATCTGCATATTAGCAACAATTAATCAAGGCATTATTTACCCTACCCCCAAACCAACCAACCAACAAAAAACATGGAGCTCTTCAGAGACATGAGTTGAAAGTATTCAGGGCTGGCATAAAGATCTGTGGTCCCTCAGCCTCAAGAGTAAAATCAAGTGAAGAGAAAGGAGGCCACCAAAGAGCAGCAATTGGAATTAGAAAGCCCTGTGAGCTACTTTTACAAACTCCCCTCTGTTTAATTGAATAGTTTTCTGCAGCTGTTTTCTTGCTTCCTTAAATACCTAGTACCAGTTAAAGGCAAGCATCAAATTGAGTGGTTTCTCCTGCTGTCTTGTTACTGCTATCTTTTTCTAATGAGAAGGAGTTTTAAACTCTGGGCAGGTAGCATGAATGAAGTCACCAGGGGTAGGGACAGTCCCTGGACAATTCCAGGGAAGACCTCTCTAGACGGAGTAGCTAATTCCAGCTGGTTCATTGCTCCTCACATAACTGAGCAGTTTCAAACAGGGTCAGATCTTAAATACAGGCGATGAGGGCAGAGATGTGAAATTTTATATGAGAGCCTCTAATTTTCAGTGATGTTCACAATTCACATTTTTGTAAGATGGTGATAACAGAACAAAGTAGACCTGACATTGGCATTGGATCTGGTATATATTGTGTCAAGAAAAAAGATGATGATAACATAACTTATCAAAGGGCAGCTGTCATCTGAATTGGAACTGGTATATATTCTCTCAGAAAGAGACAGCTGCAGACACCCCAATTCACTACCTCATTCCTTCTTCACCTGAGTCTCCAGAGTTTCATGACATTTGCATAAAGAACTCACGAAATATTTATTTACTTAATTAAGTAGGAGTTTAGAAGGCACTAACTGATTCAATGTACAGATAAATGTTATAATAAAAGCAATGTGCCTGTTTTTAATGATAGGACAAGGGTGGTAGCTTTAAGTACTGAAAATATTCCCCTGTAACAAATCAGCATTGTAATACTTTTTAGGTACTCTAAGCTACCTAAAACATTTTCTAAAAAGTTAGATATTTAATTGACATTGTCATGTCATTAAAGGAGATCTTTGCTATATAAAATAAAAATGAAAAATGTAGGCTGTTTCAAAAATTAAAACAGAATATGACTATAAGAAATCATTATAAATGTTCCCACTGTAGACATATTGGATAGAGAGGATTCCTCCTATATTAATGATGCATGTATGTCTTGACAATACCCCAGTTTTCTACAAAGAATCAGTAGAAATTATATAAATGTAAAATTTTAATAGCATAGTATGCTTTAACCTGGAAAAGGAACTGCAGTCCGTTGTATTGTAGAATAGGCCTTCTTCTGAATTTGAAACAGAAAATGTGGGGGTTTTGTTGTTTTGAAGTAGGGTAACACTGTGGTTCCCTGGCTGGTCTGTAATTCACTTTGCGGACAAGATTGGCTTTGAACTCCTAGAGATCTGACTACTTCTGCCTCCCAAGTGCTGGAACAAAAGGTGTGTGCAACCACTCACATTCTGTCTCTGTTTGGCTTTGCAGGTCTGTGGTCATCAATGACTCTATAGCACTTATTTATTTAAAGGAAGAGAAATGTTTGGCTTGAAATAGGCCATCACTTTTCTTGTGATTGTTTTTCTTGTGGCATATTTGTGCACTCTGAAGATGTATTGTTGTGACTGGTGTAGTAAAAACCTGAATGCCCAATGGCTAGGCATGGAGGATAGATGGGATTTTCAGAGAGAGAAAGGAAGAGGAAGAGGAAGAGGAATCTAGGCATGTGAATTATGCCAGTGATATGCCAATGGGGAAAGTTGGACATACAGAATGAAGAAAAAGATAAAAAGTCACATGGTAAAATGTAGATTAATAGAAATGAGTCAGTTTAAGTTATAAAAGCTAGTGGGACAAGCCTATGCTAAGTCTGAGCTTTCATAATTAATAAGTCTCCATGACATTATTTGGGAGCCTGCTAGCAGGACAGAAGGAGACTGGTTACATTTTTTAGATTTACCTTAAATTGCAAGAATTTCCATAGAGAGGTTTTGGTAACACTGTGTCCTGCTCTTCCTAATGGTACTATATCTCAAAGCTACAGCACAAATCACAGCTAGAATACAGATAATATGGCCAAAGCACAGAAAATTTCATAACCATCCTTCACGTTGCTGTAGAGACATTTCTTTCTCAATCTGTTCTCAGCTCTTCCTCATTACACCAGCAAACATCAATTAGTTTTGTGTCTATGATTTTGCCTGTGTGGGAGAACTAAAGATGTAGAATCATGGAACACTATGTCCAGGGACTGGCCCTTTCCCTTGTCTGCAGAATCGTCAGGATGCTTTATGCATTGACAGCTCACTTCTTTCCATTGCTAAATAGGGTTCTGAGGTTTAAATGTATAAAAGACTGACTATTCACCCACTTTTTAGGGTGATTGTAGTTTGGGACTGTTAGTAACTAGGAATTCATGCAAACAAACACATATGTGTGTCTTTTTGTAAACATTATCAGGTTTGTTTTCTGTGAATATTTTAAGCTTTGATTTCTGTGTGGTGAGTTTCTAAGCCGTTCATGCAAGAGTTGGATGTTGCTTCTTAACAGACTCACAAACTGTTTACCCTGAGTGGCTTTAGCATTTAGTGTTCCCAGCAGCTCCACATGAGTCATGCCTTTTCCACATCCTCAGCAGCATTGGGAGGCTTTGTTGTAATCTTTCGGGGAGCTGTGGGATAATGTCTCAGTTTGATTTTTCAACTGCATTTTCCTAACAAATGCTACCACGGATGTCTTTCCTGTGCATCTTTCTCATCTATATGACCTCGTCGTCAATGAAATGTGATGTTTTTGCCCACTCTCTAGCTTCATAGACTTTATACTGCAGGTCACTGAGGGTTTTTGACATGAGTCCTGTCTCCTCTGAGGTTTCCAAACAACTTTTCCTGGGCTTAGCTAGTTTTGTCATCTCTGTAAGAGTCTTTTGCCCAATAGCAACCTTCACATTAGCCTACAGAAGACAATGGATGAGCCAATACTCATCAGCTGCTCTCAGTCCATTGCTATGGTGGCTTTTTTCTTCCAGGCATCTGGCAGCTACATGGAGTGACTTTATTTAAGCAATTTAAATATCCATGAACATTTCACTTTGGGATTTTGAAGGGGGAGTCAAATCGGTTTTCCGCAGCAACTCTAAGATGTGGCGGAGCACTGTGTACACTACAGTGACTTCCAGAAAAACTGAAAACCTGAATTTGTCATTTCTATTGCTTCAATTTAAACTACCTGTATTTGACATTTATGTATTTAATTGTGGAAGTTACATTATGGGGAAAATATCAGCAAGTATATTGGAGAAGATAATTCCTTATTAAGTATTAAAATACCTTGAAAATTCTTAATCTTAAAACATTTATGGAAACAGTCTTCAGAAAGAAATCTTAGAGACTTAATCTAATTGAGCTTTAAATGGCAAGACTTAAGTCTGGGTTTCTATTGTACAAAGACCATGTGAGTTCAGTAGAAATATATTCTTAGATAGTTTATGACAGAAGCAAATGCTCCAAAAGTGGATGCAACGCGAAAACTTCTCTGGAAGGTAGAAAGTATACATTTTCGTCTTCTGTTCTTTCCTTGTTTTGTTTTAAACCATTGCTGTCCTTAGGCAGCAATATAAAATGTACCTGTTTAATGCTATACTTTCCTCACCTTTGGAGTGCTATTTTGTATGCTCCCCAAATGCCACTTTCAAGGCAAATGGCATGCTCTTGAATGGTTTTAGCATGCTAGACTATTCCCTGTCCTTTCAGCATGTGCATTCCTAGTATTTTCTTATAGCTTTGCTCCTCTCCTTCCGTGTTTGATAGCATTCATTCAAGATACACTAACAGAAAGACAATTCTGATGCCAAACCATATGGGCACTGTACATGCTGCCAAATCATCCTTGAGAGTCATTGCCACATCCACAATAACACTGATTAGCTGTACTGTTATCAGTCACGTTCCTGGGACAGTGGTGGTGATCAGTACTGTCATTGTCATTACTGTTTTACCATTGGGGTGGGCACTTAGTAATACATGCTGATATTTATTAAGAATTCTAATTAAGAAACATTTCAGAGGATCCCAAGGAAGCTGCTTTCTATGTTCAAGGCATGGATGAAATAAAATTGAGCTTATTGTTTTGGTGAAAATGTAAAAAGACTGTTTTATCTTAAAATAGAAATGATTTTTAGGAATATCAGCTTTAATATTCTCAAACATACAAAGTCATCTGCAAACCACATGTTGAAAAAGCAGAGGAATATGCAACTATGGTTTATTTGTGAAATGGGATAAGTTTCAAAAATAGTGTGGTCTCCATATAAAGTTCCCTCTTGTCTGTAGAACATTGCCTTGCAGCGATAAGCATATTTTTCAGATGAGATATTCTGTAATGTTTACAAATCCCAAGTAGATCTTAGGATGCCACATAAACACCCTATGAACTTGCTTTTTAAGAGCTCTAAAACGTAAAAGATGTGGCTACTTGGGATAAATTTCAACAATGTATTTTCCATCAAGATATAAAATTACTGGGTATCTGTTATCCACCTGATACAAGGAATAGATATGAAATAAACAGGTATTTTTTTCTCAAAAGGTCTGTAAAATCAAAAATATGAATCACCTAATTTGCTATTTTTGAGAACAAGGCAAAAATAGAGTCTAAATGAGTTTAGCTCTGTTTCCATTTTAATCCAATAGCACTGTTGAGGTTGGATGGTTTTCCATTGACATATTCAATGGTTGCAATATGCGCTCAGAATTCACATCATAGGTTTCATGGCAGAACTCGGCCTTGGCTATGAAAATGAGCTCACATTCATGAGCAAGACACACGGTTTTCCTTCAGATGTTGGGTGATTCAGGAATTGTTGCATGACTCAGAATTTCCTAAGTGCCCTTACATGCTAAGAACTTCAGAATTCATTCATAGTAACACCCCCCCTCCGACACACACACACACACGGGGAAGGGGGCTCCACATCACTACTTATGCTAAGTGTTCTGAATAATAAACATCAAGTCAACGTTCAAAGAACTGGGAACATTTTAAGAAGGCATACAGCATTTATTCCTCAGCTGAAGACATGTCTTCACTAAATTCCTCATATTCCAAGAAAACCTGGGCTCACTGTTCCTCTTTGCATCATGAAGACATATGTCAATAACTTTTAAATTAAAATTTAAAATAAACTAAATGACTTTGAGATAAATACAAAGAGATAAAAGTAGCCAAAGAAATTTGCATGTGAGCTTTTGCTAACAAACATGAGCATTTAGTTAGGATAAAATTGTGAAGCCTGTTCTCACGGCAGGATGAATCTATTAGTGGTGCATTAAGTGTTTGCAGGCCTTATTCTTTTCCAAATACTTTGTTAATGCCGGAAACAAGACAATCCCTGGCTTATAAAAGAGAACAAACCACCCTAAAACATCTGGCATACTTACACACTTTTCGCTGTCAAATACATAACACAAATGTTTATTTGACTCGGAATCTTTGCATATGAAAGTGAATATCCTCTTGTCGGTTTTATCATCGGCGCAGAATGATATTCTATGAAGCTGGCAGTTATGTTGGACTTCCTGTGAACAGGAACGGAAACAAATGAAGTTGACTGTATTTTCTTCCACTTTTTGAAACGTCGGCAGCATTAATAAGACACCTCACAGTTCTAAACGTGCAGCGATAACCTGTCAAATCTTGGTCTTGGAATTGCACACGCCTGATTTTACACAAATCCGAACATAACGGAGGCGGAACGCCTGACTCATGGTTGGAACAAGACATTCGCTGCAACAGTGCACACACCAGTGCATGCTGGAGAAAGGAGGATTGATCAGTGGCTCGCAGCATTTCTGGGCCACTTTGTAGGATTCTGCGATCCTACAAAGGATCTTTAAAAACCATATTCTTCACACCTTGAACATTTACATAGGAGTATACTTAGCCCCAAAATATTAAAACATTTCAAAAGGTTTATAGAAAAAGAAGAAATTATGCCAACCTCTTTGCACTTTGTGCTACTGGTAATAATTAGCACTATAGTCTAGAACAGAACCACCTCTGTGCAAGTTTACACAAGGCCCAGTAACAACTCATTCATAGTTCTCTTACTAAATACCAGGTCCATATTGTTATTCACTCATGAATTAGCCTTTTCTGTTGAGGAAGGTCATCCTTGCAACTTTGATAGCAGAAGAACTTCAGAATTCATTCATAGTACACACCACACACACATGGGGAAGGGCGCTCATCATCACTGCCTGCAGATGATGGAATTAAGACTTCTAATGGGCAGAAAGACAATTACGGGACCAGACAGATAGAGCAGTAACATGAGAACAGATGCACACAGAGAGACCCATATATCACTGAATTATGAAACTCAGTATTATCATCAATATTATCTATTTATCACCATAGTTTTCTGAAACATGTTAGGGTTAGAAAAACATCTTATGTTTTACTTAATTATAACTGATGAAATAAAATACAATCAATAATCATTCTGTTTTCTATTCAAGCTATACGCATCCTTTATTTCAAAGTGCATTATAACACACAACGTCAGTAAGAACCTCTGGTCATCGCAGTATTTGGTGGACATGTAAAAGATTAGTGATGGGAGCTATTATAATTGTATCCAAGACTGACTAGATAATTATCTTTCTAATTTTAAACCCCAGAGTGTCTGCTATAAACATTTCCCTCTGTATTTATTACAGTTGATTCAGAAACTCAAAGACTGTCTTAAAATCAGTAGCAATGATGCCTTAGAATCTTATCTTTTTGCATTTTACACTCATGCTTGCTTTGATTTAACCTATCACTCTTATTTCTAGTTTGTTTACCACAGGGCAAGGAACCCTGACTGCTCTTTGGACTGGAGAGGGAGGGGGAGAGGAGTGGGGGGAGGGGGAGAAGAGCGGGAGGAGGGGGAGGGAAATGGGAGGCTGGGAGGAGGCGGAAACTTTTTTTTGTTCTCAATAAAAAATTAAAAAAAAACAGACTGAAAATAAGAACTTAAATGCCATAGATAACAAATGCTAAGAGAATTCATCTGCAGCAATGCATCACCTGAGGGGCAGCTTAAGGACAGGTCACCAAGCATTTGCTGGATGAGTTAAGTATGAAACACTCTCTTGACGGTTTCCATCAGACCTTTTCTTTATTCTTCGTTTTCATTCTATATTCTTTATTTTCTTGGTGATTTCCATCTCTCATTTGTGATGTTTTTTTTTCTAACTTCTTCATTGTTGATTTTTTTTTCCTTCTAACTCATTTTAACTATATTCTTTCCCTTACAGTTTACATGCCTCAACAAAATATTTCAGGCAATATAAAAATTATACTGCAGTTACAGTATATATTCTGTGTTTCAGTGAATGATTACAATGAACACAAGTAAAAAACAGAACGGTCTCCATGTTCTTTACAAGATTAAACATTTTATGTAATACAGGTAAAAAAAAAACAATTTATCCCAAGAACCTAAATACATTCATACCCAAGCAACTTGTTATAGATTAGCCATATAGGTAATCAAGATACTCTTCTCAGTCAGGTCTTTTAATGGCAGGTTGTATTTTTCAGTTACAAAGAAAGGACCAATTACTTTATTCCTTATCTTTAGAGGTAATTTTATAGGAATCTTAAAGGAATCACAAACCTAAACTTTTATACATGAAAAAGAATTAGTCAGCCATGCTTTGAGTCTTTAGTGTGCATACCAACTCATCAGGTTCTTATGTCAGGAGATAGAGGTCAGAAATAAGTATACGGAATTAATAATCATCCTTGGTCATCAATCAGTCCTAGCAAGAAAAGTACATCAATGATTAATAGTTGGGCTGCTTTGTATTTTGACCTCAGTTTTGTGTCCTCGCAAACTTTAGATTGTTTTCTGGGGTTTTTCATCTCAAAGCTATTATTGAAACATCTGCTCTATCCTGAAGGTATTTTAGAGCTTTGTTCCAGCTGATGATGCACACCGAAAGCTGTGACTGTATCTTTCAGCATTAAGATTAAAGGAATTCGAGCTGGCTTTGCTCCTGGGACTCAATTGTTTCTCTTAGTCGTTAACCTAAGCCACAGTCTATATGGCTCCTCAAGAGAAACCCATGTGTGTGACACTTCCTTGTTTTATTTTTTATCACCAAAACTCTATTTAAACTAACATTATTATCATCAATTAGATAGGACAGCTTAGGAAGGGGTCATCTTCATAATAATCCACAGATAAAAACACCCAGTAGAACGAAATGTTTCCATGAGAAAAACACACTTCATTATAGACAGTGGTGATCTCACCACACCCTACCAGATACCAGAGAAAGATTGCAGCAGTAAACACGTGAAGGCACAGCAGAAGAAAATCACATTCCATTCCGGGGTCTGTGCTCTCAGTGTCTTGCCTATCTGACATTCATCCATCAGGGAAGTACCTCCTGGCGGGCTGACTCCTTGGATGTCAATTGCCACCTGCTGCTCCTTTGACAGGGTCACACTGGCTCTTGCCCTTAATCTTTAGACCAGCAACAAGTTGTGTAAGTTTCAGACTTTTTCCTATATTTTGCCTGATAGCGCAATGATTTTTTTCACATTGACACATATTTTTTGCTTTTATATAGTCAATCAAATAACAACCCTGAGCTATACTGCAGTCTCTAAATTCTAATAGCTAGGATATATCATTAATAACTATATGACAATGTTTGTGATACATTTCCATCTCATCATTATATGGTTTAGAAAAAAGACCTAATGACTTTTTATTAGTATAAATTTTATACTAATTTTATAAATTTTATAATTTATAAAAATATAAATTATATTTATACAGTTCAGAAAAGAATGTTTTATTTTTTTCTTCTTATTTATAGGATAAACACAACATTTCTATAACTAGTGGTGGAATGTGTCATTTTTCATCCACTCAGCAACCAGTATGGAAACAGAAGACATTTGGTTGTAATCAGTCCCACATTATCATAATATTTGTTGATATTGGTGTGATGGTTTATGGGAACTATTACCATGAGATAATCCCAGAATCACACGAAGAAACGGGCCTTTGGTCATATCAGTAGGATATCATATTGATTACATTGTGGAAAGAGCCATGTTAGTGATGGATGAGACCACCCCTGGACAGAATATCCTAGAATGCATAAAGCAGAGAAGCTATAAACATGTCTTCATAGTTGTTTTCTGTTTGCGGATATAATATCACAGGATGCTTCAATTAAGGTTGCCTTGCCTTCCCCTCGATGCTCTAGTATTTTACCATATTAAAAATAAAATAAAGTAAGGCAGTTATCAAAGTCATCTTCCTAAGAAGACTAGAACTGAGGAAGACTATCACTCCATTCTCTTGGGATGACTTTTCTAGTTTGTTTTGCTTTGCTTTTTGTTTTAGGTACTAGGGATTGAACTCAGAGCTTCTTGTAGTTAGGCATAACTTGTTTTCTGTATCGAGTTAGACAGTCCATCTTGTGATAAAATTCATGGATATTAAATCCAGAACTAGTTTTGTGAGATGTGCTAAAGAGATTTGGGAATACCACCAACAAAACACACAGCGAGGAAACACATATACTTATAATCAACATCTTTGATTACAGCTGAAATTTTCAGATCAATTTGTGTTTCTCTGAATACTCTGTTTCCAGAACCACACACTACACGTAGAGAACAGCTAAAGGGAGTAGAAATGAGAAAAGCATAGGCGCTAACTGCTACAGAGATTGCATTTATTTCAATTTTTACCCATCCAAGTGGGAAAAACATAGTATCTGTAAAAGAAAGACTTTCTTGACTAATAGTGTATTTTAAAAATTCCATTTTTATTTATAGATAGATACAAACCATTCTTCTGCCCGAAGAGCTCATTCCCAATGTGATAAACTATAACTGTATCAGAAATGCCTAATGAAATATACAGAAGCTCATTAGTTTGAGACTGTCTGCCTATTTCATTTCTTGCCTAACAAATTTGCAAGCCAAGAGTATGTTAGCAGCCTAACTTTATGTACGTATAACAGAGCAACTTCAGCCAATTACATACAGCTGGGTTTTAACCAACCACTGGCAGCCAGCTCATGATACCATATCTAAATAAAGCAGACATCTAGCTGCCGCCAATTAGAAAATCTGCTTACCATATTCTTATTTGGCCTTTAAGGCTTATTGCTCATGCTCGTGAACTATTCTGAGTATTGCCTGACTTATGACATATTATATTGCAGTGGCAAGAATTAAGTGGGGGCGGAGGTTGGGAGCTGGAAGAAACAAAGGGGTTGGGAGAGAAGATCAACTAAAACTAACAATATAGGAAAAAAAAAAACCAAAGGAAGAAGGATAACTGGTAAGATAGGCTAGAATTATAAAATGTAGAAACAATGAGTTTAATTAGAAGGACCCTGAATAGGTAGATAAAGTTTCTCCTAAGAAACAAGTCGTTAAATGAAAATCCCTGTGTCAGGGGTAGGCTAGCTCATATGAGTGGCTGATTCAGGATTCCCCTGAGAACCCCAAATAAAGAGGTGATCACCACTGTTGGTGGATGTCTAACAGAACTAGATGGATAGACCTTATTGCTGAAAATGTCGTAGTGTCAGCCATAGGACATGGAAAAATCAAGTTGAGCTTTCTGCTTTTTTTTTCCAACTTGAAATGTTAATTTATTGCAGTTATGTTTGGAACCTATATTGAACACTGCAAAATCATTTGAAATATTTTTTAATTAATTAATTTATTTATTAAAGATTTCTGCCTCCTCCCCGCCACCACCTCCCATTTCCCTCCCCCTCCCCCAATCAAGTCCCCCTCCCTCATCAGCCCAAAGAGCAGTGAGGGTTCCCTGCCCTGTGGGAAGTCCAAGGACCTCCCACCTCCTTCCAGGTCTAGTAAGGTGAGCATCTAAACTGCCTAGGCTCCCACAAAGCCAGTATGTGCAGTAGGATCAAAACCCCGTGCCATTGTTCTTGACTTCTCAGCAGTCCTCATTGTCCGCTATGTTCAGCGAGTCCGGTTTTATCCCAGGCTTATTCAGACCCAGTCCATCTGGCCTTGGTGAGTTCCCTATAGATCATCCCCATTGTCTCAGTATGTGGGTGCACCCCTCGCGGTCCTGACTTCCTTGCTCGTGCTCTCTCTCCTTCTGCTCCTGATTTGGACCTTGGGATTTCGGGGGGAGGGGGGAATTCAGGATCAACCTACCCCTGGACCCAGCAATATCACTCTTGGGAATATACCCAAGAGATGCCCTATCATACAACAAAAGTACATGCTCAAATATGTTCATAGCAGCATTGTTTGTAATAGCCAGAACCTGGAAACAACCTAGATGCCCTTCAATGGAAGAATGGATGAAGAAAGTATGGAATACATACATATTAGAGTACTACTCAGCAGTAAAAAACAATGACTTCCTGAATTTTGCATGCAAATGGACGGAAATAGAAAACACTATCCTGAGTGAGGTAAGCCAGACCCAAAAAGAGGAACATAGGATGTACTTACTCATAATTGGCTTCTAGCCATTAATAAAGGACATTGAGCCTATAATTCGTGATCCTAGAGAAGCTAAATAAGAAGGTGAACCCAAAGAAAAACATATCGTCATCCTCCTGGATATTAACCTTCATCAGGCGATGAAAGGAGACAGAGATCTTCTTATTGGTTTGCCCTCACAGTGTCAGGAGGTGCTGTGCAGGCTGCTAAGGAAGAATTGCTATCCAGTCTTCCACAATTCAATCTTTGCAGGCTATACTATCCACTGGACTGGCAGATGAGCTCATTGGTACAATTGTAGAAAATCTATATTAGTGAGACAACCAATTACTTTCTAATTGGATTTGAAGTCTGCACCAGAGGAGAGAATTCCTGTCTGGCATTGTAGTCCTACAGTCAAAGCCTTTAGCCACAGAAGTCCTATAAATCCTAGTAAGGAAATCATGGCTGCTGTTTACTAAATGGACATAATGTGTCAACAAATCACCTCCTAAATAACTAAATTTATGCCCACAGATTAATGGCATCCATTTGGACCATGAAAGTTTTCTTTGCACTGCAGTGGTAACTTCAGGGACTTGTGGTTGCTGAGATGATGAGAATAAGTAATTGCTGAGTACTCCTCTGTAAGTTACACATCTATATTACTTCCTTCAGGGCTCAGGGGGCCTCACAGAAGATGAAAGGATGCCAGAGCCATAAGGAAGGGATGGGGAAATGTGGAATTACCGGCTTCTGGGGTATGGCGTGCTTGTTGAATTCAGAACTCAATGCAGCTGTAATTACCTACACAAGACCAGCACAAGCTTGGTACTAACAGAAATCGTGTGAGTGGTGGCAAAAAGCACACAATTCCAATCACTTCAACAGGCTCTAGAGAGAGTCTACGGTGAAGGTAGAGAACTTTCCCTCAGGTGAATAGCATATAATACAGTGAGAAGCCCCTTGCCATGTTCCTGTAAGCACGAGTAAAACTCATTGGGGAAAAAAAGGAAGATGGAAGTAGTAGGGGCACTGATTGGCGCAAAGAAAGGGAACTGTTGGGAGTAGGAAGCAATCAAGAAAAGGTGATTGCAATAACCAGGATTAAAATATATTGTATACATGTTTGATTAAGTTATAATGAAATTCATTATTATGTTTAATTAATATATGTTGATACAAATATGAAACTTTGTCTTAAAATTAAAAAATTGGAAATAAGGCATTTATATGGGTAATACAACTCATATAAAAGCATTGTATGATCCTTAATTCAATCTGGTGTCCTTTTTAAAAACAAAACAAAGCAAACAAACAAATAAGTAAAACCCAGACATACAAAGAATCTCAAGTATGTGCACATATGAAGATACAGCTGTGCCAGAGGAGAAACTGAGTGTGTGGACACATGAATATTAAGATTCTACGTTCACAACTACAAAGGAAACAAATTGCCATTGCTTAATTTTTCCAGACGTTGGCATTTTGTTATAGCAATCCTAGAAAACTAATACACATCAATTGAATCCACAGGAAAGGACATTTTAATAAGGCACAGCTTTTGTCTTCTTTCATACCCAGCAAACCATACCCTATGCATCTTGCACATAGAGGGATAGAAATCACTAAATACAGGCACTACCAGTACTGAATCTACTTTATATAAGTTACTATATGTGGGGCATAGACTGCAGGTAGACAATACCAAAATTCCAAAAGTTCTTCCCTTTCTCCAAATTGCTACACATGTTTAAATAAATCGCCAAGCACCAAACATTTAAAGTTGGTAATAAATGTTAAATATCCATGAAAATAGATGTAATTGTCACTGATTGAAGAATAGGTCCACATAACTCTCAAAAAAACAAGGCTTACCTTTGTTTTGGGTTCAAGAATTTTTACTCCGTAAATTGATATTTGCAATTCAACTTTAGGAATCTTCTGGCCTTCTGATTTCTTGATGTGTCTTGCAAACTATAAATAACAAAAACATTCACAAAATTGTGATTCCATGACTGTGGAATATGAACATAAATGGACATTTGGAGTTTGTGTCTGTAACCAACATTCATGAATTCAGGGACTACCCATTACAAAGCATTTTGTAGAAACAGTTTTGCTCAGTAACCCTCTCTGTCTGTAACCGTAATTCAGATTCATTCGCAGTGACTTGTATTTTCTGTTTCCTTTGGTTTTTGTTTGTTTGTTTGGCTTTTCTTTTTGAGACAGGCTCTTTTTCTGTTTTCCATGTCAGCCTTGAAATCATTATGTAAATTCAGCCTGCGATCAAATTTATAACAATCCACTGCCTTAGCCTCTCAAGTGTTGTGATTTCAGGTATGAGACACTATGCCTAGCTGATTCTAATCATTAAACACCAACAAAAACACCCTTCTAAAAAATGCCAAAACCTTGACTTTCATACATTTTCCATGGCATTTAAAGGGCTGAATGTGTATCAACCAGCAAAGAAACCATATGGGATAGTAAGTACTGATGTCCTCATTTTGAGATCATTTTATTTTAATGTGTTCTCAGAATTTGCTGTTCACCTGCTGTTGAGTGACAGCTACCTAGTTGGGTACATGACCTATCAGTCAAATCAACAAAGATGATACCAACTGATATATCTAAACCAAAGCTGAGAGCTCCAGTCATTTTACCATGAATGACTCCTTTGTGGGGACAGAGGTGGTCTAGAATCACAAACACAGCCAGCATCTTGTAGGCACAATGGTTTCTACTTATTTTCATAGCTATAGTATCATGTCTTTCTACTCATTTAAATCATATGTTCAGGTCTTTGTAAAATACCAAGAATATCATTCTACTCTCACGCAGAGGAAGTTTCTGCCTGTCTCTCCCCAGCTTCTCCAGATTTAGTGGAAGAAAAATTATGAATACAACTGAATTTTAGTATTAAACAATAGACATGTTTACAAACTTAATATTAGAATACATACAAATATTTACCTAAGCACATATATATATATATATACAACATATATGTGCTGTTAGAATAAGTATGTCCTGGGCAGTATTTTGTAATCCTTTTTAGTTTAATTGCTATTTACTTGAATCCACGGTTCACCGGATGTCCCAATTTCTGTTCAACTTCCTATTTTCTTTGGTTTACTGGGTGTTTTACTTTCTGGTGGCAACCCCTCTGACCCCCTATTTTCTTTCTTAGTTCCTTCCCTTTATATGACTTTAAAAAAGAAGGAAAGAAAGGAGACTTTTAAAGTAGTAGGATTGCATACCCCACTGCTAGGGCTTCTACAACTCATTTTCAGCATATGGAAAGTCCTTTGAACTTGATTCTGAAGGATCAGATGTGAGGTCGGGCAGAGCTCCAGGGCTCTTGTGTGTCCTATTTATTTGCATTGCGCAATCCATTCTAATCTAGGGCAGATGTGAGCATGCATGGTAGTTGTTCCCGGGGCAGAGTGCTCAAAGCCTTCTTATTTATGTCTTTGCACTGCCACAGAGAGGAGCTCAATTAATGCTTACAGGAGTGCCTTTAAGTATCTGCCTTCGAATCCCAGCCGCTGTTACTTGTTTTGTACCCACTTTGGGTGGCATACTTTTCCAGTCTGCTTTTTTTCCTGTGTTCCTTTGACATAAGCTGCTTCATTATTATTGTTCTTTTGCCTGTAGAAGTCTTACAGTGTGCACATGACACCCAATGTATGCCAAATACTTCTCGGTCTTTAAGAAACATGTTTTGCTTCCATGTAGTGTTATTCAGCTCTCCCTCAAAGCGTGCATATTAGCTGTCTTTCCCAATTGTAGTATACTTTTGACTCAGTATAATTAAGGTTTCCGTGCATGAAACACTAAAAGTACAGGAGGGTCTGTGTTCTGTACTTATGGAAGGATACCTGAGATAAGCCACCTTGTACTGCTTGCAGGGCCTCACAGTCACTTCCAAGGGCTTTTTCGCCATCTGAAAACAGCAATTCCTGTGACCTCAGACATGAATCCCATAACCTTGTGTTTTATGAAAATATTGTTACAAAAAGCCAGTAATTTAAAACTTGTCTGTTTAGAAAGGGACAAATGAATGGAAGTAATGAAGAAAGGAAAGAGAGTGTTGATATCACACATGTACACACATACACACACACACACACACACACACACACACACACACACGGAGGAGGGCCGGAGAAAGCAGGAAAGGGATGATGAGACCTAAACAGCTGGTATAAGCCCCTCTGGTATCACTCCCCTACCTCATGTCAAGACCAAGTTAACAGTACTAAAAAAGCCTTGAGTTATCAATCCTCCACCAACCCAAACTGTATTCCCTAACATCCTTACACACCGCAATCATGAAATGGGCTGGGAACAAGCATCATGGAGGATGCACTTGCTCCCTTGCACCCAGACATCTTCCTTTACCATCACACTCCCCATTCGTGTTTCATGTAAATATCAACATTCCCATCAGTTTTGTGACGTGATTGCTGAAAATATATCTGCAAAAGTCTTGCATCTAGAATTAGACTCACTCTAAGCTTAAATAATTTGATAATCATGGTCTCTCTGCTTTTTTTCCCTAAATTTCAAGCTCACTGCTCACAAAACTTTTCTCCCATCTTAAGTCTCCTTGATTTTCTTACTTGTGGACTTCTTAACTGTCTTCCAAAATTCTTCTAATTCTAGAGTGATGAGAGACAATGCATGACATATACTCTCTTATCCTTGGCTATATTCCTTTTCTTATTTATTATTTTAATGTAAATCCTTGAAGAGCCTTGTTTGCAAATGTCTTTCAATTTTTTCTCTGAATTCCTTCCTGTGTAGACCTACATAGATCTATCCTTGTAAATTGAACATAATAATCCAATCCAACAAAAAGCTTCAAAGGACATAAAACATAAGCATTTTAAACACCAGTACAATACAGGATCAAGACACAGTCTTTGCTTCCATAAAATGATGAAAAAAATTGAAATTATAAAGTAAGTTAAACATGTGTTAGTGCTATTTAGAGCTTGTCATGAAAGTTTATAGAACATTGAGTTTTGACGCCCACATTACATGATTTCCATACATCTCTCAAAGGACATTTTAAAAAGTGAAATCTAATTCTATTACTAAAACTAATAGGATACATGCTAGTGGGCAGGAAAATTAATTTATTTCTTAGACCCTATTATTTGGCAATTCTATGCCGCTTTGTGAATGTGTATTTTTCCTTTATTGAAAATAGATTCTCCCATGAAAGTACTAACCAGGCCCAATCCGGACTGCTCTTCAGACTGGAGAGAAAGGGGGAATGGAGTGGGGGGGAGGGGGAGAGGAGTGGGGGAAGTGAGAGAGGAGTGGGAGGAGGCAGAAATTTTTTCAATAAAAAAATAAAAAAAAAGAAAATAGATTCTCATACAATATATTCCTAATTATAGTTCTACTTCCTCTACTTTTCCCAGTTCCTTCCCACCTCTCTGCCACTCCAAATTCACTCCCTCTCTCTCAGTCTCTAGTTAGAAACAAACAGGTTAGTCAGAGATAATAACTAAATATGACATAAAAAAAAGATAATACAAACAAGTAAGAGCTGTCATATTGAAGTTGGGCACAGTCATCCAGTAGGAGGAATAGAGTCTTAAGAGCAGGCACAAGAATCCAAGACCAACTAGGTCTCACTGCAAGGAATCCCATAAAAATACTAAGCTAATAGTTATAATATATACACAGAGGATCTGATGCAGACCCATGTATACCCTGTGCATGCTACTTCAGTCTCTCTGAACTCATGTATCCCTTGTTTAGGTGATTCAGAGGGTCTTGTTCTCCTGGTGTCCTCCATCCCCTCCTGTTGTTACAATCTTTCCATGTCCTCTTCAATGGGATGCCCTGAAATCTGAGGGGAGGGATTTGATGGACAATTCCAGGTGACTCTTCCCACACTTTCTCCTTCCACCCAATCTTATCCCAACCTGATCCCCAACTCCTGTCCCCACCTACCCCCAGGTTGATCATCAAATCTATTCTATTTCCTCCTCCCAAGGAGATCCCTGCATCCTTCAGACCCTTCCTCTTTACCTAACCTCTCTGGACCTATGGATTGTAGCTTGGTTATAATTTGTTTTATGGCTAATATCCATTCATAAGAGAATAAGTACCATATCTGTCTTTCTGGGTCTGGGTTACCTACTTAGGATGATTTCTCTACTAGTTCTATCCATTTTCATATGAATTTCATTGACTCATTTTTAAACACAGGTAAGTAATACTTCATTGTCTAAATGTGCCACATTTCTTGAGTTGAGGAACGTCTATGTTGTTTCTAGCTTCTGACTACCATGACTATGCTACAATGAACATTGCTGAGCAAAGGTCACTATGGTAGGATACATCATTTTTTTACTATATGCCTAAGAGTGGATCTTGAGGTAGATCCACTCCCAACTTTTTAAGTATTTGATTGCCATAGCGGCTGTACAAGTGTGCAATCTCATCAGCAATGGAGTGTTCCCTTTATTCCATATCCTCCTGAGCATGAGTTTTACTTCTATTATTGATCTTATCAGGCATAAGATAGAATCTCAAAGTAATTTTGATTTGCATTTCTCTAATGGATAAGAATATTGGACCTTTCTTTAAATGTTTCTCAGCCATCTGAAATTCCTCTACTGAGAATTCTCTGTTTAGATCTGTATCATGTTTTTCAATTGGGTTATTTGGCTTTTTGATCTCTCTATTGGATGTGTAGTTGGTAAAAAATACTTTCCCACTCTGCAGGCTACCAGTTAGCCTGATTGACAGTGCCTCTTGTCTTACAGAAGCTTTTCAGCTTCATGAGGTCCCATTTAATAATTGCTGATCTTAGTGCCTATACTATCAGTATTCTGTTCAGAAAGTCATCTATGTGGCAAAAGTGTTCTGGCTATTCTCCACTTTCTCTTCTTTCAGGTTCCGTGTATATGATTTTATTTTGAGGTCTTTGATCCACTTGAAGTTGTGCAGAGTGATAAATATAGATTTGCATTCTCTACATGCAGACATCCAGTTTGACCAGCACCATTTGTTGAAGATGCTGTCTTTTTCGGTGTGTATTTCTGGCTTTTTTAAAAAATCCAAATTCAAATGTCCATAGGCATGAGGATTTATTTCTAGGTCTTCAATTTGATTCCATTAATCAATGTATCTGTTTTTATGCCAATACCATGCACTTTAAACATTAATATAGCTCTGTAATATAGCTTGAAATCTGGGATGGTGATACCTCCAGAAATTCTTTGATTTTACAGCATTGTTTTAACTATCCTATTTTTGTTTTGTTTTGTTTTTGTTTTTAAATGAAGTTTAGTATTGTTCTTTCAAAGTCTGTAAAGAATTGTGTTGGAATTTTGATAGGGATTGCACTGAATCTGTAGATTGGTTTTGGTAGGATGGCCATTTTTATACTGTTAATCTCACTGATCCATGAACATGGGAGATCTTTCCATCTTCTGATATCTTCTTCAAACTCTTCAAAGATTTGAAGTTTTTATCATATACATCAGTCACTTGCTTAGAGTTATTTATATAATTTGAAGCTATTATGAAAAGCGTTGTTGGCATGAAATCTTTATCAGTCTAGCTACTGATTTGTTTGTTTATATATAAATATGTGTATATATACGTATACATTTATATATATATATATGATTGATTGATATATATGTATACATTCATAAATATGATTGATTGATATATTGACTTTAGTTAAACTTATAGCCAATCTCTTTCTAAAAGTATTTCTCAGCTGTAGGAGTTTCCTGGTAGAAATGATTAGGGTCACTTATGTATACTATCATATCATCTGCAAACTATTTGGCACTCCAAGGCCACTTTGTATTTCTTACACTCAAGTTGCTAAAATAGTTCTAATAATCATGCTGGGTTTTGTTTTTGTTTTTGTTTTTGTTTTTGTATAACTAGGTTCTAAATAGTTGGTCATTTGAAGAAAAAGAACTCTGAAGACACAAGAGAATTGTAACCCAGAGTGAAATCCAATGATGAAGGCCTAAGCTGATGAAAACATCTTGTCAGTGACTCCAAAGGCTGAATTACATTGAAGCAGCTTCATGTATTTAAGTGGAACCTCATTAACTGGAGACAGCCCTTTCAAACTGGGGCCAAAACATGTTATCTCTACGCATGTCTGAGGGAGGCTACTGAGTTACTATCCATGTCCTAGTGTGTATGCATAATTTAACATAACGAATTGTGAATACACACTGAGTCCTGGTGTTTGAACTGATTGTCTTGAAACAGATCCCGTCTGAAAATGAAACTCATAATGAAAACAGTGCTGAGTTTTATAATATCACATTTTTAAATACTTACTGGTTTGTAAATGTCATGCTAAATTCATAATTAAGAAATAGAAATGTGATATGTCATTTTGACAAGCAGAAGGTATTTTTATTCTTACACAAGTTCTTACATTAACATTCGCAAACAATGAATTCTCTATAGTCACCAAACAGTGACTAGCCAAATCATTAGAAACATTCTGTTAAAAATCAAGCAGATATGATGAAGTGCAAGAGTATAAATATAACATTACTGAAACTTCTTTAAGATTTCTAACTGCCTTATTATACTTAAATTTTTAATTTTTACCTAATGTCAAAAGGCAATGCATTTAAAATGCTAACTTAGAAAACGGAGTAAATATAAATAACATTTTTAGCTACATGAGAAAAAATGAGTCCAACACTACAATGTATTTACTAAAAGAGCCAGGACACATGTGTTTGGGAAAAAGAAGCAGAAAATCAAAATGGGGTCACAGACATTTGAAAGTTTCTATTTCCAGTGGATCCACAGCGCCACCCAATGGCCACATCCATAGGATAGCAAATTAAAAATACGTGTAAATATTGATACATTTTATCATAGCTCTGACCTCAGACACAGCATAAGAGAAACAATTTCAACAAACTCAGATAAAAACCATCATCTTACTCATATTCACTAATGCAAAATTCTCTCTTATACATATTTACTTTGTTGAGAAACCAATTCTTCAACCTATACAATTTATTTGTTAAATGCATATCAATTGTGAAAGACGCATGTTTAATAAAAGCTACTGTCCGTTAAGTATACATTTTAACTCTATTGTTATTTTTCAATATATTCCCCCCAAACAGTTCATTTTTAGGTATTGAACTCTATAGCTATGCCATTTAAAACCTCATATAAACTAGTCATAGATTTAGAAGCCATTTAAGTTAAAGTATCTCTTTGGCATAGTCATAAGGTAATTGAACCATTTTCATTTCATATTAGAGATAATGGATTAAGAATTCCAAACGTATAAAGAAATATTGCAACACCATTGTTCTTTTAAGATATGTTTTGGTTGCAGTAAAGTTGTACTCAACCCAGGACTTGGACCACTATTAAAACAATTAGAATCATATTTTAAGTGTTGCCACAACCTACAAGGTCATCAATAAAACCCTCTATTGCTGACTAAAAATGTTGTTCAGATGAAGACCAGCCTGAAACATTGCCTAATGACAATGGGAAGAAATGGCTCATGAGAGAGAGCATTTTCCTTAAATGTGAGTGATATTATCCTGGGAGCCCAGAATGTCTACTTCGAGGACTGTATCAAATAATCACAAGAGTGAATGGATGAAGGCACGCCCTGCTTTATTTCTTTATCCAGAATATAAATCTCATTCTAATCTTTTCCCTTAACTTAAACTTTGCATATACTTTATTTGACCTTCTCAAACCATAGTAGTAATTTTTAATGTTCATGATTCAGCTTGGAACAAACCACAGGGCTTAACAGTCCTGTGGAAAGAGCTCACCTCTAGAAGCAAGGTCACAGAAAGGTTATCTCCCATCCACCAAACTGTGAAAGCAGCCACAGAAAATAAAAGCTAACTTAGCAAATAAAGTAGTGATATGCAGATCGTCTTAGGAATATGAAGATGCCTGACCTCTTGAAGGAGTTCTCCCAACTGACTTTTGAGAGGTGGGTTTTACAGAAACATTTTTGTGGTGTGTAGTTATAAGATTTTATCAGGAACCTTGGTGAATGTGAGTTCATGAGATTGCATATTTTTTTTTCCTCAAGAAATTTATTACTTGTGAATACTTAGGTGGTTTAATCAATATTTTCTTCTGTTCTCTTAGTTACACAGTCTCCCCTAACATTGCTGATTGGCATGACCCATTGGGACATCCTTAATATATAGCAGTATTTCCAAAGTCTGTTGTGCAATCAGCTGCAAAAATATTTTCAGCTAAAAAAATATTTTAGCTGGTAGATATAATAATTTAACTGTTATAGATTTTTATGATAGTACTACTAGTTTTGAGCTAGAGCATGGCTTCACACTGGCCAAGAAATACAAAGGCAGACCACTGAATATAAACACTAAGGGAACTTGACCCTAAAAGCTTTTAGTTACTGTAAGAAATGATACTTCAACACACTGAGACAATGGGGATGTTCTACTGGGAACTCACCAAGACCAGCTGGCCTGGGTCTGGAAAAGCCTGGGATAAAACCGGACTCTCTGAACATAACGGACAATGAGGACTACTGAGAACTCAAGAACAATGGCACTGGGTTTCTGATCCTACTGCACGTACTGGCTTTGTGGGAGCCTAGGCAGTTTGGATGCTCAACTTACTAGACCTGGATGGAGGTGGGGGGTTCCTTGGACTTCCCACAGGACAGGGAACCCTGATTGCTTTTCGGGCTGAGGGGGGGGGACTTAATTAGGGGAGGGGGAGGGAAATGGGAGGCGGTGGCTGGGAAGAGACAGAAATCTTTAATAAATAAATAAATTTAAAAAAAAAGAAATGATACTTCATAAAATATGGTACGTACAGAAAAATAACTATGATTTATACTTTAAAATGTCTCCTTGAACAGGTGATAGTTATTTAATTGTTATTTATTTATTTATTGAGCTGAACATCTTTCTCCACTCCCATCCCTTCCTCCCCACCCCCCCATTCTCTCCCATGACCACCATGCTCCCAATTTACTCAGGAAGTCTTGTCTTTTTCTCTTTCCTATGTAGATCCATGTATGTCACTCTTAGGGTCCTCTTTGTTGTCTAGGGTTGTGGACTATAGGTTGGTTTTTTTCCTTTGCTTTATGTCTAGAAGCCACTTGTGAGTGAGTACATATTAAATTTGTCTTTCTCTGTCTGGGTTACTTACTTACTATATTTTTTTCTAGATCTATCCATTTGCATGTCACTTTCAAGATGTAATTGTGGTTGGGTTTTTTTTTTTTTTCATTTTCTTTATCCATTCTATGGTCGAGGGATTGAAAAGAGGGCTTAGCCATTAAAGGCTAGGCTCACAACCAAAAATATTTAATTATAATTTAAAGAGTGGAGCTATACCTACCAGAGTTATGCATGTTTTCACTTCCATCAATCTGCCGATGGGATGGCATGAGACCGATACACTAGTTCTTCTGAAGGTTTTCCTTACCTACATGAGACCGATACACTGGCGGTTCTTCTGAGCGCCTTCCTTACCTTTAGTTTCCTCACAGCGTCTCTCACGACTTCTGTCCCCTTTGGCTGCTCCACTTCTGTGCTGCCAAGAAACTGAACATGAGCATTCATGAGACACAGGCTTCACTAAACCACCTGGAGCCAACACCCTGCATACGGGAAAGTTAGGCAAAACAATCCAAACACAAATCCTAATTCAGGAGAGCAGTTGTTATTCAATTTGTACATAGCACATGAAAATACGTTATTTGACCATTTATAATTCCTATTTTTCAAAAGATTTTTTAAAAATATAGTTTACTATATATTTTACTTGAAGATCCTACTAGAAAGAAAACTGAAATTATTTCATTGTCTCTGAAGAGATAAACTTAATCTTGAGGTAAAAGTTAGTAAATATGCTAATTCCGTGTTATTGTCTTTTTATTATAATGGCTGATTGTTATAATCAGTCATTTTCTCAAGGCTAAAATACACCCAGAAAAATAAAATACACCCAGAATGATGTGCACTTTTGAAAGTTTAAGTTCAAAAGATATACATGCTTTATGTGGTTACTACATTAAACTGTAATAGAATCTTTAACATTTATCATTCCAAATAAGCATTTTTCTTTGTTTTCAAATTATTAAACTCCTATAATATGTAGAATCTAAAAGTCATATTTTAAAACATTCAGTATAAACTGTTCAATAATGTACATACACTAAATGTATAAACTAAAATATACACAACCTACAAATTCACTATTTTTCTAAAATAACCCTGAAGTTGCTAGAGTTTTGTTAAAGCTTGGGAATAATCCCCAGTGTAAATATCCTAAGGATCATGACCTTGTGTGTCAGTGCCGATGCTGGAGTACATTACATCTCCCAACAAAGGCCACCATGTCAGCTCATTGCACCAGAAGTCTGTGGTTTCTCTCCTTGAAGTGTTCTTCATAGATCGCAATTAATCAGTAAACTCATCAAGTGTACAAAATTTCCCAAAGACTATTCTGTTCTTGTCATATACCACAGATCATAATACCAAGTGGCATCACTTTTCATAGCTACGGGGTGCGTGCACATTTTAGAGGAAGTGATTAAGTAAAGAATCCTGATAAGATTCTGTGTGTTAATGTGCAGAACGGAAGAGAATAATAAGGTCGCAGCATCTCATTTTCTTTGCTTCAATCTTGAAAAATGAAGTAGTAATTAATCTAGGTCCTCATTTTTCTTTCTTCTTAAAGAAAAGGATGTGCATGGGTGTTTTGCCTACTGTACGGGTGTCCTCCTGGAACTGAAGTCACAGAGAGTTTTGAGCTCTCACGTGGGTTTGGAGAACTAAACTGGGGTCCTCTGGAAGAGCAGGCAGTACTTTGAAACACTAAGTCAACTCTCTAGTCCCTCCCATTTTAAAACATGTTCTCTGTCCTGTCCTGAGAATTACTGTGATAGAAAATTAAGCAATAAGATAAGGAATTTCCTTTGTCAAACATATCAGACTCTCTAGGGATACGTTCAGGAAATTATTTTCCTGAGGCTGATTCTCTGCACTGAAGTTTGTGAACAGCTGGCAGAGAGCAGGAGATGGAAGCAGTAGACAGAGGACAAAAATGTGAGCTGAAAACACTGTGGCTTTCCCTCTGAGGAGCTCATGCAGGGAAGAAAGTATGGTACCTCTGCACTGAGATTAAGATACAAGACTATTTTTCTAACTAGGACACACAGGTTACCTTAAACAACTGTTCCTGAGGCTTAACACAAGCTCTCCTAATGGTGACACCGTGTTGTTGACTGATTAGGTGTACACAGAAGACTAAAGAAAGAGATTCTTTGTTTACGAAGTGGGTGACCCTTTAATCCCAGCACTCGGGAGGCAAAAGCAGGTGGATCTCTGTGAGCTCGAGACCAGCTTGATCTACAAGAGCTAGTTCAAGGATAGGCTCCAAAGCTACAGAGAAACCCTGTGTCAAAAAAAGAAGGAGGAGGAGGAAGAGGAGGAGGAGGAGGAGGAGGAGGAGGAGGAGGAGGAGGAGGAGAAGAAGAAGAAGAAGAAGAAGAAGAAGAAGAAGAAGAAGAAGAAGAAGAAGAGGAAGAAGAAGAAGACAGTGACAGCTAAACATAGCTGGACATCAATTGGCCTGCCACAGTCTTCTGTTTTACATCAGTATTTTTAACCTTGATCTCATGAAAGATCTTCCCAAGGCTGAGTGCAGTTATCACCCATGCCTACCAGTTATATTTCATAGGTCTGCAGCAGAGCCAGGATGTCTGCACATATTAATCTCCAGAGCTGGTATGAAGGTGCCAGGGGTTGGAAAGCACCATGTCAGGTCACATAAAAGATGAAGGGTTCAAAAACAGAAGGTTCAACAGAAAAGAAGCTTTATAGATTAAAATGAATGGATATAGGGTAGACTCCTTCCCTCAGCTTCTCTGAATTTTTCAAAGCCAGTGACAGACTCACCACTAAACTATCATTAGCAAGAAGAGTAAGGGGCTACTGCTTTATATAAAGGATTTGAGAAGCTCAAACATGATGTACTAGAATGAGCTCGCTAACATTTTCACACTCCCAATCTAGAGCTCCTTCTAGTACATCATAGGACACACACTCTGAGTTTAATCCCAGCATTACATGAAACATATTATGCCTGTAATCCCAGTACTCTGGAGGTACCAAGGCAGAAAAATCAAAACTTCAATAGATAGGCATGGTGACACACTCCTTTAATTGCAGATGGAGTTCTGTGAGTTAGAGGATAGCCTGGTCGATGTAGTCAGTCATACAGTGAGATCCTTTCCCACACACAAAAGGACAAAATCATTCCCAGCTAAACAGGAAGTTCAAGGTCATTGACACAGCTAAAAGTAATGTATAATGTTGGAGGAGTTAACATATTGCAAGTAATATTATGGAAGTTGGGAATGAATTAGAGAACCAAATGAAGCAAACAAACAAACACCCTTGTTCGCTGTATTGGTAGCATCAGCGTTGTCAGTAAAAATTGTTTTAAATATGAATTCCAGTGGCTCATAAACAACGAGGGACCTAGCCCCATGATTCTGTCTCTCTTTTCCACCATCCTCACGAATAGGAGAAATATACCAAGAAGCCTAACAGTCAACCCCATGGAGTCGGAGAAAGAGAGAACAGGAGAAAAATGACTGCATTCCACCAATCAAAGTTACAAGTTCCAGAGTAATAGAGGCAGCATGGTGGGAATTACAAAAGCACATGTCAGCACGACACCATACGCCAGAGATATGGGGACAAATTATAAAAATCCTACACAGAAGCCAGAATCAACGTAAAATCAGAAGGGGAATCTGGAAGAAGGAAGCTGGTCGGAACAGGAGGAGCTGAAGAGAGCAGAAGAGGAGGTGAATGAGAAACTGTGTACAGAGAGAGAGAGAGAGAGAGAGAGAGAGAGAGAGAGAGAGAAGCGGAAACATTATTGTCTCAAAGGCTTGAAGACAGAGACTGCAAAGATCTTGGGTTCCCAAGGAGTTGCTATGACTCCTCAGAAGCACCGCTACTACAAAGGTCTTGTGTGCAAACTCAGAAGAGATGATAGGAAGAACAGAAGGTGGGGGTCACTAACACCATAAAGTTCCCAGAGTTAGCGATGCAGTTGCTTGCTGCTACTGCTGCTGGAGGCAATAAGAAGGTCCATCTACTGTAATCTACTGACCTAAACCCAAAACATTTGGGGCAATCCTAGTCTGTACTGAAAAGTGTGGCAGCGTGGTATATGTTTTTCTCATAATTTAAAAGCTATCCCTTCTCTTTATTAATGTTACTAGATGCCTTTGATAAATACAGATCTGATATCTACAACTATAGATGTTATTTTAAAAATATTCCACACAGAGAATATGCGTGATCTCTAGGTTCAATGTATGGAAAACTTACAGTCTAGTAAGATGCCAGCGGTGGTGGTACACGTTTTTAATCCCAAACCTGAGAGGCCAAAGCAGGTGCCTCTCTGTGAGTTCGAGGCCAGCCTGGTCTACAAGAGCTAGTTCCAGGACAGGCCGCAAAGCTACAGAGAAACCCTGTCTCGAAAAATCAACAAAAAAAGTGATCATCTCACAGTCTAAAGTCTACTGAAACTGAAAGTATGAAAATGTTCATTCAGTTTGCTAGTGCATAAAATACCTGCACTATTAAAGAGCATATTAAAATGTCGTATGGATTAATATTTATCAAATACAATTATCAATAAATGAAAGTGGCACAGAGCTCAGTGACGTCATTCCCCTGTTCTTTTATTTTTGTTGATATTCCTTCATGCCATCATATTCACAATAAGCACTGTACAGAAGTATGGAAAAGTTTGAGAGTTCCACCCTCGTTTTCAAAGATTACTTAAAATGAACTGTTTTGAAGCGTGTGGTAGACTTTGCTTCTTCTGTACCAGTAGAGGGCAGTGTTGCACAGCACACTACGCAGCCATTTGAACTGCTATGTTTGCTTCTATCACTCCAGAAAAGAACGTGTAGAACAAAATGTAAATAAGTTAAAATTAAAAACAATTAAGTAACTAAGGGTTTATCCAGTCTGCCAAGAAATTTGTCATTATCTAGCACACGAAGGTCTAAATTTATAACAAAAAATACAAAATGTACATTTTACTTCAAATTTAAAATATTCCTCTTTATTGTATGCATTTGCTATATATTTGCTATAAGTGTTAACGGGAAAGCATGTTAAAATATAAAAAAAAAATCTTTAAGACCAAGATTAATGAATAAAGAATCTTGGTGGAATATTAACTAATGATATTCTGATTAGAGGAAAAACAGGCAAATGAGAATATAGCCTTGTATCCAACAACACTGACTATAAATATCATAGGATGAATCTTCTAAGTCAACTTGACATGATTACATTTTAAACGAATTTTAAAAAGCACTTTTTATTTAGTCAGGTGGTGATGGCACATGCTTTTAATCCCAGCACTCGGGAGGCAGAGGCAGGCGGATCTCTGTGAGTTCAAGTCCAACCTGGTCTACAAGAGCTAGTTCCAGGACAGGCCTCAAAGCTACAGTAAAACCCTGTCTCAAAAAAATAAACAAACAAAAAGCGCTTTTTAACATTTTTGCCTCACAATCAACTTAGGAGTTTAGCTGTATACAAGAAAGCCAACTGAATTAATAGATTTATTTGGCTGAACTACCGTGTTACAGTGCCAAGCAACACGGGAAAAATCATTTGTAAAAAGTGCACCTTCACTGCCAGTTAGTAAAGAAAGGTCAGATTCGATTAGGTTTGAATCTGCTACTTGATTGCCAAAACCAGGATCCCGAAAGAAATAAATTAAAATAGACCCACTAAAAAGATAGATTTTAATTTAAACTTTAATTGCTCTAAAGGGCACCTTTAAAAATAGGTCTAAAATATTTTGGTAGAGGATTAAAACTAAGCTTAGCATTGATATATTTTTTATATATTTCATTTGAAGTTTCTCATTTTATTTCAGCGTTTTCTATGAAATCACATTCTCTTATTATAGACAGATATGGGGTGTGTTGTTTCAGTAGATCTGTGCTTTTAAGGGAAGATTAGGAAATGTAAGCCCAAACAGACCTGGTTTCTGCAAAAGAGAGCCTATGCTGGCTGCAAGGGCTCCCACTGAGCTGAAGATTACTCACAGTCAAAGGCAGTAGGATGCCTTTTTCAGCATCAGGAGTGCCACAGCCTGGTGCCCTTCGGGGCAGGACTGGGGTAGCTGGAGTGAAGCAAGGCATCCCCTTGCAGAAATGCCAAGGAACGGGGAGCAAATATAAAATGGATGTTTACAGAAAACAACAAGCAGGGGCTTCATAATCCACGTCCCAACCACATGACCGTAAAAATGCAGGGACAACATCTTGAATTTTGCAGGAAAATGGATGGAGCTAGAAAACATTATTTTGAATGAGGGAACCCAGATACAGAAAGACAATTATCACATGTACTCACTCATAGGTGGTTTTGAAACATAAAGCAAAGAAAGCCAGCCTACAAATCACAATCCCAGAGAACTTAGACAACAATGAGGACACTGAGGGAGACATACATAGATCTAATCTACATGGGAAGTAGAAAAAGACAAGATCTCCTGAGTAAATTAGGAGCATGGGGACTTTGAGGGTGGGTTGAAGGGGAGAGGAGAGAGGCAGGGAGGGGAGAAGAGAAAAATGTAGAGCACATAAAAAATCAATAAATAAAACAATATGGAAAAAAATGCAGGGACAACAGAGGTACTCCAATCCCACCTCATCATTTGAAAGAGGGAATCTGGGTGTTAAGGAGGTGAAGGAACTTTCTGAGGCCACAAAGCCTGTGAAAGAATTCCAACCCTCCAAACTCTCTCACACACACGCACTATTTATTCCTGTTCCTTTAAGCAAACTAGGAAAGAATGGAAAGTGAAATGTCCTATTACATCTGGCTAACAGTTGGAATGACACTACTCTCTTTACCATATGCACCTGACTAGCTAAGGTTTAGACCATCTTATAAAATATGCTGTAGGGACAAACGGGCTTCTGGGTTGATCTTCAGGCAATGAACTGAATTCAAGAATTCCATGTTGTATACAGTCAAATCCTCAACATCTGTCTTCTCATTTATAAACAGGAGAACTCAATGCCCAAGTTCCCTCTTTAAAACGATGAGCTGGGATTGGAGTACCTCCGTTGTCCCTGCATTTTCACCGTCAAGTTGCACGACATTTTCAGCATTGCAAGGACAATCGATGAAATTAATTTAGACTAAATGATTAGACCGAATAGTCACCAGAAGAAAACAAGATGAACCAATCACTCAAAATGAAAAATCAAGAGGAAGGAAAAGAAGCATTTGAAGTCATCAGGTTTAGAGTCTGGCTGGGAGGCAGCAAGGGCCCTCACAAAATACACACACACACTTTTTCCTCTCTCAAAATTGTATTGTATTTAATAAATATTTAGTTTTTTAAAAAATTCTCATAACTTATTCACAATATTCCTTGCAATTTAATTGAATACACATTGTGAGGCAAGCGACAAATTTAGGATAACTACACATGTTCAGATGTCCTCCATTAAGTGTTATTCTGGTTTTCAGAGGGATCCGAGCATATGCCTTGTGAAATAAGGTCTTAGATGCATAATAGATTTAAACAAATAAGATTATTTTTCAATGTTGTTTATAACAAGCCATTAGTATTCTAAGAACTATTAATCCTACGTCTAGACAACACATTTTTTCAAAGGTATGCTGGTATATAATTATCAGTGAAAGAAAATCATTGCAATTTTCAACCTTGTTGCCAATGTAAGTTTTTCAGTTACTGCATTAGCTGTAAAATGGCACTGAACACAGTTTGGTTCGTTTTATGTCAATTTGACTCATGCTAGAGTCATTTGGGAAGAGGGAATCTCAACTGAAAAACAAATGGAGTCACAGGATTGGTCTGTGGAAGCTAAGTAACAATTTTCTTTCTTTTTTTTGGGGGGGGGGATTTTTTTGAGACAGGGTTTCTTTGTTGTTTTTGGTGCCTGTCCTGGAACTAGCTCTTGTAGACCAGGCTGGCCTCGAACTCACAGAGATCCACCTGCCTCTGCCTCCCGAGTGCTGGGATTAAAGGCGTGTGCCACCATTAATTCTACTCTTTTGACAATAATGCCCAAGGTATAGTGTGCTGCTCTGGGGTTCTACTTCTATCAATGATCCTCCCCATACTCTAGACTTCAAATGCATTCATTTGAAGAACCTTTACTATTCCAAGTGCCCCTTTCCCACCCTTTCTGTGCAAACATCCCAGAAATACCTTCACTCCTTCCTAGTAGATAGCTTTCTTAGTATGTTTTAACAAAGATATCCTGCTGGTATGAAAATTATTAGTATGGTCCATAGTTTTATTTCTATATTTCCTTTAATATCGACTGTGTATTATCTGCACACTCAGTCGTAATCTAGGCTTTGGAGACATAGCAGTATGAAACAGATGTAAATCCCCAGTGGAGAAAAAAAGCCCATATAAAACTGTGTTTAAAAGAGAAGTATCTGAGCTTTAAAATAAAGAAAATTGCCAAATTGAATTCTCTTTCTTTTGTCTTAGCAATTTTTCTTTGTTTTATATTTTGTTTATTATCATTATTACAAATTATTATTAATAATTTGTTTTATTAATTAAACTTCTTCATTTATTTTACATCCCAAATGCAGTTTCTCCTTCCTGTTCTCATACCTTCCCTCCTCCCCCGGCCCCTCCAATTCAATCCTCCTCTGTCTCCTTTCAGAAAGGGGCAGGCCTCCATCGGCATCTACACAGCATGGCATAATAAGTTGAGGTAAGATCAAGCTTCATCCCCTGTACTCAGAGTGGGCAAGCCAACCCAGTATGAAGCATAGGTCCCTAGAAGCTATCCAAAGTGTTAGGGACAAACCCTGATTGTCCCACTTGGAGCCCCACAAGAAGATCAAGCTAGATAAACATCACACATATATAGAGGGCCTAGGTCGGTCCACTGCAGGCTCTCCAACTGTCTGTTGGTAGAGAATCTGTGACCTCCTATGATCCCTTAGTTAGTTGTTTGTGTGAGTCCCCTTGTGATGACCTTGATAATACCCCCCCACACACTTGTACAATCCTCCCTCCCTCTCTTTAGTGGGATTCCCTGAGATCAGCTCAGTACTTGACTGTGCATCTGTTTCCATCAGTCACTGGATGAAGGCTCTCTGATGACAATCAGGATATTTTCCAGTTTGATCACAGGAGACGGCCAGTTCAGGCTACCTATGCACTATTATTGCTAGGGGTCTTAGCTGGGGTCCTCCTTGTAGATTTGTGGGAGTTTCCCTTGTACCAGGTTTCTACCTGACCCCCAAATTCCCCCCACAGTAAGACGTCTCTTTCACTACTCTCCCCTTCCATCCATCCCTCCCAGTTCAATCCCTCAAGTTCCCAACCCCACTGGCTCTCAGTCTACCAATGAGGTCTCTTCTATTTCCCCTTCCCAGTGAAATCTATGAATCTCCACCCCCACCCCAGACCTTCCTTGTTACTTAGCTTCTCTGGAGCTGTGGATTATAGCGTGGTTATCCTTTACAGCTGATATCCACCTATAAGTGAGTACATACCATCTTTGTCTTTCTGGGACTGGGTAACCTAACTCAGGATGGTCATTTCTAGTTCCATCCACTTGCCTTCAAATTACCCGATGTCCTTGTTTTTAACAGCTGAGTTAATGTGAAACTATGTGAAATGTACCACATTTCTTTATCCATTCTTTGGTTGAGGGGCATCTACATTGTTTCCAGGTTCTGCCTATTATGAATAATAGTGATATGTGCCTAGTTGAGAAAGTGTCCTTGTGGAATGATTGAGCATCCTATGGGTATATTCCGAGGATGGTATAGCTGGTTCTTGAGGTAGACTGACTCCCAATTTTCCGAGAAACCTCAATTTCCAAAGTGGTTGTACAAGTTCGCACTCCCACCAGCAGTGGAGGAGCGTTCCCCTTGCTCCACATCCTCTCCAGCAAATGATGTCATTAGAGGTATTTAGCATTTGCCTAGTAGGAACAAGACCCTGATTTGCGACTGTGGATCACAACAGTTGCTATCTTTTACAAATGGGGATGAGAAAACTGGGCTATTAGCTGCCAAGATGAAACACTAGCTGAACACCACAGTAAGTTCTCAGTAAATACTTTATCCCTGGGCATGTCCTTTCTGTGATGGGTTCATGTCTGTATCATTTTGGTTTAGATCTCAGAGGGATGTTATGATAGGGTGTGCGGGTTTTACTCCTTTAAACAAGGGTCGGGTTCATCCTTTCTCAAAATCAACACAATTAATTGTCAGAACCCAAAAGCTTCAAGGAATTCATAAATCTGCTAGGAAGCTATCCTTGGAACTAAAGGTAGAAGATGCAAAAACTGAAGCTCCAAGGACCTAAAAGCAGCTGTGTCCTGGCGAGCAGACCATTCTCCTTCTGCATGATCAACTCCGTCATCGAGCCTGCCTTGTGATCAGCCGAAGACAAGTTGAAGTATGGTGTTTCGATTCGGCAGCTAATAACCCAGCTCTCTCACCCTCATTTGTAAAAGTGAGCAACGGTTCCTGATCCATGGTCACAATTCAGGCCTGTGTTCCAATTAGGCAAATACCATACACCTTGAAATTCAATTTGGCTGTTTTTCTGATTTTGAAGCTCAGATGTCTTTCTTTCTAAAAATGATTTTATTTAGGCTTTTTTCTCAACACTTGACATCACTCATCACTAATTTGTACCACTTGGTTTTCACTGTGGTGCCTAATTGGTTTTGTCTGAACTCTCCTGTATGCTTCTTTTTATTGATCTTTAAAAAAAAAATCAAAGATAAAATATCCCAGGGCAGCTCCTGAGTGCATATTTCAGCTGCCCTCTGAGACTTCTAATCCTGGTATTACTGTAGACCTTTAGGTTTTTATTAGAATATATCTAAAAAAATTGAGAACTTCATTAGTGGCTGTCATTCCAAACATAAGAAGAATTTCATTTTAATTATACAGAAATGCATTGTGGTATAAAAGGGGGATGCATCGCTGTTTCCCATTTCATGTTTGATTAATATATTACATATTCAAGCTGACTGTTTTCACGCAGCAGAAATAGATTTTGAGATGAAACTTACGATGCATATTTCCATTTATTAATGAAGCTGTGACTCAAGCACTTGGCAAACAGCTGTGGTAAAACTAGTGAAGTATGAATTTTCATTTATCAATGTGCCTAAAGTTTAGAGTATGTACTTTTAACTTTTAAAAAGATTTATTTTAGTTTTACTTACGGGTGTGTTCAAGTGTATGTCATGTGAACACGAGTGCCCAAAATGACCAGCAGAGGGCACTGGAGCCCCTGGAGCTGGAGTTCCAGGTGGTCATGGGTGCTAAGAACTGAATTTTCATCCTCGGGAGAAGTTGCCAGCACTCCTGACCAGGGAGCCATCTCCCCAGCCCCATACTTTTAATTTAAACGTCTTTTACATACACACCATTTCATTCAATTTCTTGCCCATCAGTTTTACTATAAAATTCATATCTGACTTGGTCTTGACATTAACTTCATTTTGTTTAGCTAAAAATGACCAAAAGCTGGTCAGGGGAGATGGTTCAGAAGGCAACTATGCTCGTCTGCCTAAACCTGATGACCTGAGTTTGGGTCTCTACAATCCATATAACAAGTCTGACCTAGTAGCTGTCATTGTTTTTACATAATTGCATTGTTTCTAAGACAAGACAGAAGGTTGTGACGGGGAGAATCACCTAGGAATTTCCAGGCCAGCTAGCCTGCAGTACACATCGCAGAAGCAGTAAAGAAGGCAGATGGTGAGAATAGACCCCTGAAAGCTCTCCTCCACTTTCCACACTGTTCTATGGCAAGAATGAGGCTGTACACAGCGAAGACTAGGCTTGAATAAACTAGCATTAGAATCTATGAATTTTCATCTATCAATGTGCCTAACGTTTAGAGTACCTATCTGCGCTCCATTTCAGGACTTACCCTGCATGCCTTTCAAAAACAATCTGTGAACACAGAAGTCATAAATGCTGCTTACTCCATGGGAGAAGTGATAAATATATGGTATTTTTTCCTCTGCTCTGGAACCTAGTCACTCATAAATATTGAGACTGAAACAACTTTGAAAATGCAAGACCCATCGTCAACCAAAGCTCAAGGAAACTAAATTCAATAAAATATAATAAAGACTCTGAGATTTATTGCCATCTTAGCATGATTGTTTATGTGAAAGTAGACAGCATTTCATATAGCTAGCAGGTTGGCAAAGACTTCTGCAGATCGTTGATGGCATCCACTACGTGTTGGAGGAGCCTTTGTTACTAGGAGCTCATCAGCCAAGCTATGCCTATGAAAAATCTGCAGGAAGGAGCACAATGTTTGGGTTGTTAACGAGGTGGGGCAAGTGACAGTTTTAAACAGTTTTATTATCCTGCAAAATAGATTCAGAGGGATATTAAGGTTGTGGTGACTTCTGTTCCACTTACATTGAGTATTCAGAGACTTATTAAGATGAGAAATTTATTACTTAACCACATTTAAAAAAAATACAAATCTCTGGCTAAGTACTAGAGTCAAATGTGTTGCTTTGGTAAACTTCTGACCTCAGACTGACTTTTTATTATACCACAAAGTCTAACTTTATCTGCAGGGAACAATAGCATGTCTCTGACCCCATGGAGATCAGGATTGGAATCTTCATTCTATACCTGCTTTGATTTATCATTCTATGTCCCATAAAGTGTGTGCAAATGGCATATGCCTCAATTATTTTAAAAATATTATCTTTCTAAATGGATAACAGGTCTTCCTGGTTGTGCTTCGGCGACTCTGTTGTCTACATGTACTACTCTAAGGACCAGCGGCAATACATCTAGCCAAGATACCCAATTACCGCACAGGCCATTAAGGCAACAGAGCTTTATTTAAAATAAATTAGTGTTTGATCGATCTGTCTCATTCAGAAAGGATAATGAAAGCTATTTTATAGATAAAAGCCTTATAGTTTCCTTAATTATGTTGTTCTAGACTAAATAGTTGAGGGAGATTGGGGAAAACAATTGTTATTAAATGTTTTCTTGCTTTTATACTGCTAAATGAAAAGGAGAGAGGTCATTTTTCAAGACAGTATTACTGGTGATTTTCATGCCCTTAGAATAATTTCGGGCATTTAATAAATGGAAATCTGAGATTTCAAAAAGACTGTAACGTACATACACATGTCAGCAATATAGTGGACATGCAGGGTATTATTAATGAAATGTTAAATTTTGAAACTGTCACCAAACATAACATTAAATGATGAGGTGCTAGTTATATTGAATGCGATCATTTGTCCAGAAACTTATTTTCTAAATTTAGTAATCTAATTTATGAGATTATTAGAATTATCTTTAATAAATGAAGTGTATGAGTGGACTGTGCATGGTGATCCCCTTAATAAGATGATGCAGTTGGTTATATGTAGTACAGAAGAGGTTCCTCTGAGATGCTCAAGGGACACAATGTTTCATCAAATGGAAATTGTCTAAAGCTTAAAATTTTGTTTTCTTGAACCACCCAGTACTGCAAATAAAGGCACAGTAATTAAAAAACAAGATACAAACCATTTCAATGCCCCTAATTTATGTGTATATATTTCAATATTAGGTAAATGGAAAGATAGACTTACTAACTTAAGGCAAAACATTTGACTTCTTGATTATCATTTTTTCATTTGAATAATGCTTTTTCGCTAACTTCACCACACAGTTAGAAAAGTCAACAGACAAATGAGATTTTGGCCACAGAAACACATCTGGCTTACTACATCATGATGTTTGATATTATTAATTGACAGGTAGATCATTACTGCACAGGAACATTTGATCCTGTACTAGTAGCATATAACTTGTTATAATCTATAGATTACAATGTGTTTCCTCCTATGGAATTATTTGTGGCGAAATGACTACAGACTATGAGTTAATATGTTGAATATAAGAACAGGTGAGCCAGGGGAGGTAACTGGTTTCAATATGAGAGAAAGGTGATATAGATTGATGATAAAATATCTGAACCCTAAGAAATGTAGGGATAAGAAAAGGAGAAAAAGATCAGAAGCACCTGTCCTACAGGTGCCAGATGTTGGGGTGGTGGTGGGGTGTAGGGAGAAACGCCCATCATGGAGAAGCAACGTGGACTTAATGTCCAAAGAGAAGTGGTTTTCCTTTGAAGTAAGAAGCAGCAAGAAAGTTCAGAAGAGAGATGAAGACCGGGGGAAGTTCATGAAATCTTAATTAAGGTTCCTATGGGGCTAGCATTCTCCTTCAGAGAAAAGATATAGCCCCTGATAAAAAGAAAGCAAACAACAACAACAACAAAACAATACTACTTCATATCAAACTATATTTAATGTAACATAAATTCATGGACTTTTAAAGTCATGGATTAAAAAAGTGGGGGAAAAAAACAAAGCAAAGAAAGCAAGCCAGAAACTTAGAAAGAGGTGTATAGCACAAAGCCACACAATCCTGTGTAGTTCCTAGAAGTCATTCCTAAAGTAAGCATTATTTACTTCACAGCAGCTGGGAAGTAGAAAGAGTTAACCATGGAATTCGATGCTGAGTGCACTTAAACGCTGTTTATACGTGTGATAAGACTTTGAATAGCAGCCATAGTTGTGAATTCACAGGTAGACGCGTTTGACAGCCCAGGAAGTGTCAAATAATCTACTAGATATATTTATCTTGTATTTGTAATCGCTGTGAAGATAAAAGCGGCTTCTCTGTCATTACTGACTCCCTTTTATCACAACATCCCTTCCATTTTCAAGTTCCTTGGAGGTGCAGTCACCGGTTTCAATCCAAGAGAAAATCATTAGCTGCTTTTGTCATTACGTTTTATTGTTTATTTGCCTATATAAATAATGTTCCTCATTGTTTCTACATAAATATAAATAATGCAATCATAAGGTAAGTTTTGGATAAGAAATCAACATTAGGGCATCACAGGGAGTATACACTGTGTATGTACACACGGACACACATATGCATATTCACATTATGAAGGGAAGGATATGGATGCTAGATAGAACTGAAGGCTTAAATTTAACAAGGTCCAACTTAGTATAAAGTTCTATATCCAGATTAATGTGCAGTTTAAAAAAAAAACCCAAAGAAGTTTCTAGAATCATTTAGGGCATTTAAAATGTACAGATCATAACATCTTTTGTCAGGTCTACTTTTCAGAATAGAAACACTTTGTAGAGAGAGCTTCCTTATCTCTGTATTATTAACACTGGAAGTTTGATGTCAATGCATTTTCTTCCATTGTACAGGGTAGTGACAGCTGAGTTATTGCCGCTGATTAGAACTCCAAAGTGTTATTGCTGGTGTGACTTTAGAGATATTCTGTTATACTGAACTACAGCAAGGTAATTGTTGCAAAAAAATGCACTGAGCCAGTTGAGTTCAAGGTTTTTAAAGCAGAGTTGCCAAGTCTTTATTTTAATGCTTATACTTAGACATACATGCACTTATATACAAAGAGTGCACAGGTTGAACCAGTCTGATGGCTCAATAGCTAACGGTGTAGTAAATAAAGGTACTAGCAAAGTCCTGAGTTCAATTCCTGGCTCCCACAAGGTAGCAGGCAAGGGCAGAAGACTATCTCTGACCTCGACCTGTGTGCAGTCGTATGAATGCCTGTGCTGCATAAACAGCAACAATGTAGTGGATTCTCTGAGCCACTCCTGGGGTCATGAGGGCTTTGATCACCTAACTAGACTATACTCAAGACAACTACTGGCATGCCATCTCTCCCGAGTAAGAACAAAGTGTTTATTCTTACTGGGGGATGCATAGTTCAAGGTATAGCTTAGAAGTCGCTAATCCTGCACCAGACACCAAACAAGTGAATACTTGGCCTTGGATTTTCCTCTGATAAGACTTCAGAAATCATAAATTACAGTGTATGGATCTTTACCTGCAGCAGCAATAGTGAACTAAGAATTAATAAGAAATTTCATTAATATGCCCTTTATTGCTATTGTTATTATAAAATGATTTTTTTTTTCTTTGTGAGACAAGGTCTCACAAAACTCAGGCTGGCCTTGATCTTACTATGTAGCCATGGGGGCTCTACATTACCAATCTTCCTGCCATAATCTCCTTTGCTGTGGGACAATGGTCTGTACCCTGTCAATTGTATTTTAATAAAATGCTGATTGGCCAGTAGCCAGGCAAGAAGTATAGGTGGGGTGCAGGAAGTAGAGGTGGGGCCACAAGAATTCAGGGAAGAAGGAAGTCACAATCTGCAGTCATGACCTAGATGCAGAGGAAGCAAGATGTGACTACCTCACCAAATAAGGTATCAAGCCACCTGGTTAACATAGACAAGAATTATGGACTGATATAAGTTATATAAGAGTTAAAAAGAAGCCTGTGCTAATAGGCCAACTAGTTTATGATTAATGTAGACCTCTGTGTTTTTGCGTTGGGATTGAACAGCTGTCTGAGCAGGCAGGACCAGGTGAGACAGAAACCTTGGTCAACACTTTTTACTGCTAGGATAGTAGCTACATACCACCATATCCAGCTACTATATTCTTTAAAAGTTCTAAGAAGCTATATTCCATGGATATTTTAAATACTCAAGAGATCATTAAACTTCTGAAAATTTAAATGTATTGTACAAGTAAAGATTTTCATTCTGCGTCATCCCTTTCTTGTGCTGCACATGGTCAAAGTTGTCGTAAAATAAAACATCTCGCTTCAGAGAAATAGATAACAGTGTATATTCCAAAAGTTTGCTGTTGACATAGGTAAATTCCTCCTTCAAACAGTAGCTAATGTCTTTGTCCACATGAATTTAGACTATAGACATCACCTTACAGAAAAAAATGAAGAATCATTTAATTCATATAGCACTAATAACAAACACCATAGTGTTTATGTTAATATTGAGTCCACGATGAAAAATACATCCTCATAAATTAGGCAATGACTGTTTAGCCTTTAGATAGAATCAATCGTTTCCTGAGGAGCTGTCTCACCAAGAGTGAGGTATACCATGCTAAAGTTAACACCACCTGTGGATACCATCCTTCCATGACCATCAGAAGCAACTCTTTTCCCCTCTACCTGTTTTCACAGGCCCTGGTCCAGTTGTAAGATCATCCATTGCCCATTACTAGCATGCTTGGAAAAAACCTCTGAAATTGGTCTTTACTCTGCCGAGTCTTCTCTATGTACTAGGATTCTAACAAGACAGCAACAGGTTATGTATGAAATTAGTACAAATGTCCTTTCTGAAGAAAATAACATTTTTAAATTAGGGATTAAAGTAGGAAAGACTACTCAGGAACCCATGAGAGTACATTCAGTATTGGGAAACGGGGGCTGAAGTGAAGGGAGGGAGGACATTCCTAGCTAATATACCTGGATGGGCAACATCATAGGGCACATGCTCTTCTCCATCATGACAAAATATCCATGAAGACTGTTACAAATTATTCATGACAGGGGAAGAGTCTGTTCATGTGTGAGATATAGAACAAGGGTCATCCAGTCCTCAGAAAGTGACTTTCTAGATGACTGTGCCATCAGTTCCTTTGTTCCTCTTGTTAAGTTTTCTATCATTTATAAATAAAATACAGAAGAAATGTCTTATCAGTACATAGGCCTGATAAGGGGACTTAGAGTTCTAATAGCAAGCCAAAAAAATTCACACCTTGTACAGTTGAGTAAATTGCTGACTGCTACCTGAAACCTCGAGGAAGATATTCAATTTCACATAGCCTCAACTTACTTCTTTGCAAAATGAAGTTGTAATAATAACCAATCCAGATAAGCACATAGAGGATTTTCATAAAAGCAGTAGGAAGCTCATAGGATTTTCTATGCAACAGAGAGGGTGTGAGACCAATGAGTTATAATCAGCCACATCGGTGGTAGGATTTGGTACCATCAACATTGTAATTAGGTTTCAGGAGTCAGCTGAGACCAATACACAATCTCTGCTAACCTTATCTCATCTAGTAGAACCTACAGGTTGGAAGTTCTTACTAGGGGAATTTGGGATAAAATATATGAGGGCAGGGAATAACTACAATACATTTTGACGCCATCAATTCTTTTTTAAGCTCACAGTGCCCTTCAGAAAGTCTTGGTGGTAGTGTATGTGTACTATGCAAAATAAGAGAACTCTTTCCGACAGCATGGGAATGGCCTCTTACGTCACCACCCAGTGACATTACAAGGCTGTTGTCCCCCACGACTTGTTTATCTATGTGATACCAGGGCAATGGATTCAGTTCCTGCAATTTTCTTTTCAGTTTCCTCAATCATCACCTTCGGACAGTCTGACACTTATTAGCACTGTCACAGCTGGGGATCGTGAGAAAGAATCGGAACTCACCCTTCTCATCTTCCGATAAATACCAGAGGGAAAATGGTAGCTGCTATCAGAACTCTGACTTCACCTGTGTATTTCATTTAGCTCGCTATTTGACCTTCAAATACCATGAAAACGTCTTTCCCACTGTTTCTCAAGAACCCTGAACTAATAAAGATTTCTGGACTCCTTCTAGACCTACTGATGCAAAGGGACTAAATGAGAAAATGACGTTTTAAAACTAATCCCATAATTTTTAAGAAACACCAATATTCCGTGAAGTCCAAATAAAGCAAATTCTGTACATTAAATAAGAACGCTGCACTTTGTCAGCAACCACTATATCTCTTGTAAGGCAATCAAAGATAAACACGCCCTAATTTCTGTATTACAGAAAGGACGTGAACATACTAAAAAGTAGACAGGATGTGGCAACAGGCTGCCAAATACAGGAGCGTTTCCATGGTTTAAGACAGTGGTTTTCAACCTTCCTAATATGATGACCTTTTAATATAGTTCTTTTTGTTATAGTGAACACCAACAATAGAATTATTTTCCTTGCTACTTCATAACTGTATTTTTTCAAGTGTTATGAATAATAATGTAAATATATGGTTTTTTGATAGTCTTAAACCTTGTGAAAGGGATGTTTGACCCCAAAGGGGTTGTGACCCATAGGTTGAGAACCACTGTCAAATAGTTTCCCTCTTTTTCTAAAAGTTGCTTTAAAATAAAAATGAAAATAAAAGTAGTCTATATAATAATTTCCTAACTCTACATATGTCTAACAATGTAAAAGAGTTATGCTACATATTCCTCTACTCTTCAACTTCTGAACCCAGAGAAGGCAAAATGCAGAGACAAGCATTTGTGTCATACAGGTTGGAATCTAAAGAAACATTACCTGTATGAAAAGGCCAGCCTTCTATTTTTACACATGGAAAACTGTATAACTTTCAGTGAAGAATAATGGTACTGGTCTGACTACCTCCCTGGAATGCAATAGCACAAATGAGAAGTAAAGCCCTTGGCAAAGATCTGGAAGCCTGCAAGGGTAGAAGAGGACACTGTACTTGATGATGGTGACATTTTGTGTTTCTCAGAAAAACCTAGCTTGAGGTTTGTCATTACTTTGTAGACATTTTACCATGAGGTCAGGTTGAGGTATACATGCAATATAATATTGGTAACCCCTGCTGTTCAGCACTTGAACAGAAAGGAAGTGGTCTGTCATTCAGAAAGTGTAGCTTTCTGTTTCCCCAAATCTTGTGAAAATTACTTATAAGAAAAAATTTTGTAAGCAGGAAGACAATCATATTTGTCTATGGATCTAAAGGATACAATAATTTATAGTACCTAAATCTGGGTACTAAACACACACACAGACACAGACACACACACACACAGAGATACATGCCCATATAAAGATTTACTTAGAAAATTCTAACTTCAAACATTGATTAAAACTCCTAGATGAAGAATAAATTAGAGCAGCCAGAGGAGAAATATTGTACTGACTTTAGAGGGCAAAGAAAACATGAAAAAAATTTCCATGTCTGGCCCCTTCTCTTCAATACCCTCAATTTTACCTGCTCCTGTCCAAGGAGGAATTTTTGAGGGAGACAGCATCTTCATCTTTAACCATGCTGAAGCTTGAAAAAGGTAATTTATTCTGATATAAGTGTCAAAAATTAAACATATTTAAATAATATTGTTTCCTGTTCCCAGTTTCTGAAGGGGCACAGTGAAGACCTTTAGATTGGTCTCTGTACTTAGGTCTTGCTGGGTCATGGCACAATATTGTTCTAAATGTTGACATTTTAATGACACCACAGACAGAAGACACTTAAATACTCCATAGGACTTAAACTTTGATGCCCAGTGGTAAGAGATAATATCTGCTACAGCACCTCATTATGCTTTTTCTCAAGTTCAAGTATTATGTTGCGTTTCTGAATCATTGTGTTGGTATCATTCTATGAACTCAGTATGTTACTACAAATTGTAGTCCCCCCAAACTTAGAGTATTCAAACTGTGTCATGTTTTGGTGTGCTTCTGGAATGCTGCTTATGATGACTCTCTTATTTCCACTGCTAAGATAATACCTACTGGTTCTTTAAATATTATCTAGATGTGTGGAAATATGAAAGTTTCATAAAGCAAAAACAATTCTTACATATGTTGTTGCTTCAATATTTGGAGATGAATCTTGTGTCTAACAAAGGACCGCAGGGAGCAGAGTTAGAAGATGCTTGGGTGTCTGATAATTTGTGTATGACATTTCTCTGCTTATGTAGTGTTTGCTTTGCTTTGAGTAAACGGTCATCCTTCCAACCACACAAGTATATATAAGGCTTACAATGGGTTGTTCTGTGAGACTGGGAGGAAGGCATTTTCTACCCATCTCACGTGACAGTCAGTGTATACTGAAGGAAAGTAGCATTCACGGCTCGCTGATCATTTATGGTGGAATCACAAACTGACTTCTTGGAACTCAGTTAAAATACTATTAATTTATAACTAAAAATCAAACAAACTATAAAAGATACACAATTACAAAGACATATTCACTATGAAACAAGCTATGGTAAAACTGATAAAAAGCTAACTTAAGTTTTAATATGTGATCCCATATTTTATTTTTGAGATAAGTACATTTCTCCTTTCCCTTTCTTCCTTCGAAGCCTTCCCATATATCCTTCCTTGATCTCTTTCAAGTTCCTGACCTCTTTTTGATTAATTACTATTATTTGTATGTATGTACGTGTCCATATATATTCCTTAATATAACATATTAAGTCTGTGTGATGCTACTTGTACGTGTGTGGTTTCAGAGCTGACCATTCAGTAGTGGATAACCAATTGGTGTGCTTTTCGCTGGGGAAATCCATTTCTCCCACTGTCAGCATTCCTTACTTGCCTGCCATTCTCTGCATAGCCTTCTGGGCTTTTCCCTATCTGCTCTGGCACGTCCAATGTTTTCAGCCTTTCTATTTCATTTTTAGGTAGTCCTGTTGATGGGACTTCATGGATGGAGCACCTGACAGAATCTTAACAAAAAGCATTTTCATTCTCTAATGAGGGTCAAAGAAAAGGCCATTCTACTGAGCTGAGTGGCTTAGATTTATTCTTCACTGTTTCTGTACATTTAGGAAATAATCAAGTTCACTGATATGTTAATCAAAATCATGCAGATGTTTGTCTCTCTCAATTGAGCTTATTCAGTCTTACCTAGTTTTCCCTAGAAGTTCCTCTAATGCATTCTTAAAATTCTGAATATTTGCAAATGGAAGTAATTTATTTGCTAAGAGTACAGATAGATAGATAGATAGATAGATAGATAGATAGATAGATAGATAGACGGGTGGGTGAGTGGGTGGGTGGGTGGGTGAGTGGGTGGGTGGATGGGTGGGTAGATAGATAGATATAGATGATAGATAGAAGATAGATAGATAGATAGATAGATAGATAGATAGATAGATAGATAGATAGATGGGTGGGTGGGTGGGTGGGTGGGTGGGTGGGTGAGTGGGTGGGTGGGTGGGTGAGTGGGTGGATGGGTGGGTAGATAGATAGATATAAATGATAGAAGATAGATAGATAGATAGATGATAGAGATAGATAGATAGATAGATAGATAGATAGATAGATAGATGATAGATGAGAGACAGAGAGAGAGAGACAGAGAGACAGAGAGACAGAGAGACAGAGAGAGATGGATGACCATGGTCTGGTCTTGGCAAACATTTGTGTTAGCAGGTGTGCAGCAATATCATTCTGATAAACAATTAAAATAGATATATAACTGGAGAAGAGATGTCACAGTCACTGGAAATAAACCCAGACTGAGATGCTTAATTATTGAGCTTTATAACTGAGGATCAACTAAAGGCAGATTAGGCCCTTGCATCGTGTGTTTTCCCACCCAGGTACCATTTCTTATCTCAGCCTGCAGGAGCTGAGGTGGATGATCTGCACTTCTCTGAACCCAAATCTCCTAGGAAGTAATTAGTTATAGCTGCCATACCTGTCATCGTTAGTGAGCAACTCTGTCACAGATAAAATCTGCCTAGAAGACAGGGCAGGGGAAGTAGAGTCTGTGCATATCTATTCAGTTGACTTCTATGATTTCCTAACGCTGAATCTTAGAAGGATCATGTTATTAAAATGTGCAAAGAGCCAAGGACTGATCTCGTAATGAACTTCCTGTAGTCTGAAATCCCATTTGTAGCTGTGGCACTGGCTAATATTGTAGACGCTTTCCCTCACAGAGGCAATTTCATATCCAACTGGGGACAAAAGGAAACTCAACATTTAATAAAAATAAAATCCCATTCCAGAAATTGTACTGATGTTATCTAAATTATACCAAAATCCTTTAAAAAAGGCACCATTTTCAATTTATATGTGCTAAAATGTATAAAGTAATAGGGTTATGTGACATTAAAAAGCCCACGTTCAATTTCTTTTTCTGAGATTCCAAACCCATGCTCTTTGGATTAAAACATAAAGCTTTCTGTAGACCCAAACTTGTTGGATCTGGTATACTAATAGTAGAACAGTCCTTAACTCTCGGATACTGGCAGTTTTAGTTTTGCCTATTAAAGAACACGGGTCTATTTTGCTACTTTTTTCGCATCTTGGGTGTTTCCAAATGGAAGATTACGACTTCATTTTCTTAGTCTAGTGCACTAGAGATGTGTCCTGAGATTTAAATTAAGATGCAGTTAGTAGTCCAAGAAGGATCAGAGAGTTTGTACAAGGAAGCCCAGTCACTGGGCCTGGTGACTGCAGCCGTATTTCTATCATGCATTGTTCATTTCTCACATGGAGGGGTGAGCAAAGATTGGCCTTCTCTGCTTTTCCACCCTTACCATTTTAAAATAGTTTTAGTGTTTCAGTGAAGGTGTTCTGTTTTATGTCACCACCTCTTTTTCATTCTTGGTCTCTTCTGAAGCATTGCGTATACTTGGAACATACCATATTCTGCTTCCTTTTCCCACTGAACTTCTATGTGTGGCTTACTACCCTCTCTGTTCCTAGCACACTTGCCTTCCGCCTGAGTTTCTGAATTAAGGGTGTCTGTGATCTCCGTGTTTAAGCATTCTATCCCATTCTTATAACCACATACTGAAAAAGTTTCCAGCTTTTAATTTAAACTTCTATTTGTTCTGTTAAAGGTCAGGGTAGAGACACTGGTTGTTGAACTATAGTGCACAGATAGTCCTACATGGCTTGTCCATTCCATTTCCTCGGGGGACCAGGATCCACCAATATTACCATAGTGATCACCGATTGTTAAGATAAGCCTTACCATAAGGGTTCAGACTTGAAGACAACCAATATCTGACCCTAACTGCCAAAAGATGATGGTCGAATGACAGTGGCAACTGGTAGGTCCCCCAGGACCCAGTGAATGACTCTCATGTCCACGCACATAAGGACAGCACTAACTGAATTCAGTGAATTAAAAAGAATTAATTAATTAAAAATTAGAGAAGAAGAACATAAAGTTTGGAGGAAGGGTGATGGGGAATCACGTGGGTAGTTGAGGGGTGTGCGGAGTGGATATGATCAAGATAAATCACATATAAATCTATGAACTTCTAAAAGAGTAAATTAAAATTAAAATAATTCAGAGTGTAGTTATAAGAATGAGGATAATATATATAAGCACAAGATCGCAAACTACGCCAGGGAAAAAAAAAACCTGAAGTGACCTATAGACCACCAAGATTCTGCTAAGAAAAGAAGTGGAGTCAAGGTATGCTCACAGTATATGCAATTCCTCTGAAGAAAGCAAGAATGAGAAATAGATGATGAGACAAAACAAAAGAGCCTACACAGGAAAAATAAAAAATAATCAAAGGGGCACAGGAGAAAAGCAGAGAAAACAAACACCGACCACTCCTATGAGTGACAGAAATGTAGGACAGCCATCAGTAGGTGGAATAATGAAATCTCACTATAAAGAGACTACTTCTGACTTGGAGAACATAGGATCTGGAAAAAGAAGAGATATAACAACAGCATGGAATTTATTGCAAAATCGTATTGTGCCACAGAAATGAGCATGGCAATCCATGGGCATGACATACCCGTTCAGCAGACCACAAATAGTATGAATTGCCAACCAACTGCCGGCAAGATCGCAACAGGCATCAACAGTTACCCTGGCTAAATTCTGAAGGCATTTTGACAAGGAAATGTTTTTCTAGTCTCTGTAGGATTTCTGAAAATTATTGATTTAGGATAAAATGGTCTCCATGAAAGACCCTTTTGTTAAAACAAAACATAAAAGTCTGCTACTTCGCTGCAGAGAGTTTGAGGAACACCATCCTATAGCTGATTGTTGGTGGCAGCTTCCTGGAGAAGGAGAAATATGTAAGTAATCTCAAGACGAGATAGTGAGGAATAGTGAGGATAGTGAGGAATAGTGAGGAAGCGGAAGACAGAGCAAAGTTAATCATGGTAGTAGGAAGGGTTTGTGAGTAGTCACTCTCCTCTTTCCAGTTAAAGCTTGTTTTTCCTTTTTAAGTACATGCCTTCCCTCCAGAAAGCCAACATAGTCTAGAAGATCGTGACATAGGCTGCCAATGAATTCATCCTCCCTCCATTGAGATTGGTCTGGGAAGGACACAAAACCATCCAAGTTCCCTAGACCTAGTAAGGCTACGTTCACACAAGTGTGTCTGCTATTTGTGACAACATCAATCTTCCAGCGCCAGTCAGAAGTGACACAACAGCATGAGGACCCAGGAAACTCAAGGAGAACTCAGTAGGAAGGTCATGTTGCCGATGTCAGGTGAGGTCTGAAGAGAATTATTTCATATGCAGTGCCTCGATTTCTTGATAATGCCAAAAATGCACTCAGCAAATCAGGAAGCCAAGAGCGCTCAGTTGCAACTCTGCTATGATGGGGGAAATAAACTTACTGAAAAGGGTCACGTGACTGATCGGGGACATGATTGTGTGATCTCATGGTCTTCTATTAACAGTATATCTTCAGGAATTATGTACGAGGGGAAAGAGCTCAGACATGAGATCTAGGGGCAAAACCATTAAGAGATGGAAAGTGAGCTAAGTTTTGAGTGTGTGAGAGCATCCAGCAAGGGTAGGAGGAAGCACCACACTTGGGAGGATAAACCTGGCTATCAGCAAGTGCAACTGGAAAATAACCAAAAGAAGGAAAACATGGATGATCCAATGGAGTTCCTGCTCCATGAAACAGAAATTGTTTACCAGTCAAGAAGGATAAGAGCCCTTATTGATTATTAAACGCATAGTAGTCAGCCTTGCAGCTGTAAGACATTCTGATGGAAAATATCCCACAGAACCTAGGATGCTGGGTGTCTTTCTTTTTCTTTTTCTTTTTTTTAATTAATTAATTTATTTATTAAAGATTTCTGCCTCCTCCCCGCCACCGTCTCCCATTTCTCTCCCCCTCCCCCAATCAACTCCCCCTCCCTCATCAGCCCGAAGAGCAGTCAGGGTTCCCTGCCCTGTGGGAAGTCCAAGGACCACCCACCTCCATCCAGGTCTAGTAAGGTGAGCATCCAAACAGCCTAGGCTCCCACAAAGCCAGTATGTGCAGTAGGATCAAAACCCAGTGTCACTGTTCTTGACTTCTCAGCAGTCCTCATTGTCCGCTATGATCAGTGAGTCCGGTTTTATCCCATGCTTTTTCAGTCCCAGTCCAGCTGGCCTTGGTGAGTTCCCGATAGAACTTTTTTTTTTTTGTAAGCGGGGGGTGGGGGGGTGGGGGTGGGGTGGGGGTGGGGGGCTGGCCAGCAGGGAAATCTGATCCTGTTTTTTTTTTTCTTTAGGAAAAAACTTAATCAAGGCCTTGGGCACAGACAAGAAATGGTACTTAAGGAAAGTGAAACAGAGTCCAATTCGTTATTTATAATAAGCAATTATGCTTTCAGAAGTAAATGGAGTTGATATGAATCCTGACAAGACCATGTAAAATGAGCAGGGAAGACAGGAGAGTAGAGAAACTTCACTCTGTTTACCATTTGTACATGCACACTGTCACAAGAAGCAGGGCAGAGGCCGAGTTCTCAGAATTCACCTTCCAGTAATCTTCCCAGAGCTAATAAGCATTCTGACAAAAGATGCATACCTCGAATCTAGTAACTTCGATTTTTCATCTGATAATTCAAGTCACATGTTTTTATTTTAACATGTCTATTATAACTTATTTATAAAGCTAGTTCTTTCTCCATGTCCACTCAGCCTCAGCCTTGCTTTCTGACTTACGATTTGATCAATGTTACCATTCAGTTCTCCAATTATAAATATTAACACTCTTATTCTCATGGTTCTTTGTGAGGGTTAATGAGATGGTCAGAATGTGCCCACAAGGTTACTGCTAAGAGTTATCACCTATTTTTAAAGTCATTTCTGATTTATATACCCATTGTTGCACATTTGTATAGAATGGAGTTCTTGAAATACCATTAGCTTAAGGTTAACCCTGGGTGATTTCTGCCTGGTAGGATTAGAAGCAATATGTGAATTTTAATACTTCTGTGTTTTTCTGCACTGCCTAAATCTTAATCATTAGTATGCATCATATTCGGGCACATCATTATTATTCTTGGAAAATATAACCAATTATCGACACGCTAATGTAAATGGCCCACTTGCACACACATGACATTTTGTTCTCTGTGCTCTGCGACAGCTTCCCAGACCAAGGCTGTAAAGCCCACATGGGTCTTTAGGGCTTCAGAGGCTCTCATTTCTTCTCTTTTGCTCTCTCAGTGTTCAAAGGCTCCATACTATCGGACCAACAAAAGGACTGACATGAAATCCATTTGACTTCCTTGATGTAATATTAAAGTTCAGGAGAAAAGCACTTCCTTCCCACAAAAACGTAAGGAAAAGAACAAAACCAGGTGGCGATAAACATCCTTCCAGAAACTGAAGCAACAGGGAAACCACAGATGCCTTTGAATGGAAAGTAGATGTAAAATTGATTTGGAGATGAAGGTTCCCATATTGTATGCCATTGGAAGAGAGAAAATAATAACTTCAGTGGGATTTAAAATACATGTATTTGTTTACTGCCTAGAAGATAAAAGATTACTTTCTCTAAAATGTCTACAAAAACTGTAGCGAGTACCATGAGCTGGGACCTTAGATTATCTTCTAAAGAGCCTTGCTGTGCCTGGATGAGCTGGTCACTGCCTCCCCTCACACCATGGAAGCAGGACAGCAGGGACAGAGCTGAAGGGAACTTTCCCCCCACTGTCTTCCTAGTCAAGGCAGTTACCCCTTAGTGCTCACGGGAGGGGTGCAGGGCACAGATAGATAAAGCTATCACTGAAACCGCTCAGGTAAAGAGGCCTATTTATAGGACACACATATCCTTCCACTGCCTGGACTCATTTTAGATTACATATATTATAATAAAATCTAAATATTCTGCACTGTTTAGGGATCAAGTACAAAAAAAAATTAATCTATATATAAGTACAGTTCCCCCCAAATAGTTTCCTGCCTCTGTTGGCTGAATTCAAAGATGCAGAGTCATGGGTACAGAAGTAGATAGTATTTGAAATGAGGCCATGGAATGTATTAAGGATGCTGATTCTGACTCAATATCTGTCACTCCCCCAACCCACATGTGCCCTGTGTATTTCACCTTCTGTGACAGCTTCTCCTTCTTAGCATCACCTCATCATTTCTGCTGCAGAATGCTCACCTCCTGTCCAGAGTTTCTGATGCTGCAGATTGTGATTTTAGCCACTCATCAAAACAACTCCTGAAATAATCTCCAGGAAACCCTCCAATGTCTGTGGCATTTCTCAAGCACTGCCCCACTCTTTGCTTTCTGCTCAGTTCCTTGAATTCACATTTCAAGCTTCAGAATTCTACGGTTTGACATTTAAGGAGATTAATTCATGCCATTTTCAAAAATATAATTTGTCCGCAAATAAGTTTCTTTACCTACACTAATCGACAATACATTTCATTTGTTTCATAAAGACACTTTTCTTTTTTTGAAAATAAGACATTTAAATCAACTAAACTTTCATGCTGTTTATATACACTGAAATGTACTTATATTCTTAAATTCTTACATATTTCTTTTAAAATAAATTTCTTTCTTTATTTTGTTAAAGAAGAAAACAAACATCTTTTTTTTTCATTATACATGCCAATCCAAGTTCCCACTCCCTCCCTTCCTCCCATTCCCTCCACAAATGCTCCCACCCCACCCCCATCCTCTCCTCAGAGGGTAAGGCACATTGCTTTGGGGAAGGTCCTGGGCCCTAGCTACTATATCTCGGCTGAGCAACATATCCCTCCAAGGAGAATAGGTTCCTCAAGAAAATGATAGACCTGGAGTAACAAACCCAATACCTTTGCATCTGTAGCACATGTGATATCTTTAAATACACAAAACAATGCCATAGTTCAATGCGGCAGCAAATAACTGGAATGAATGGCTTCACTTCTGCCTCAGTTTCTAGGAACTTTGGAACACTGTTTAGAGCATTTTAAGAGGTAAAATAATAGTATACAGTAATTGAGCTTTACAATTTGCTAATTATCTCAGTAACTGTGAGAAAACCTGGCGAGCAACTAATACCCTCTTTAAAAAACCTAATTCTCAGGAATTCCACTGATGTACATTTTGTCTGAAGAACCGAGAAGATACGTAGTCTACGGTCATTTCAATTTCTGAATTTGCCTTTTATCTAACAAGCACACAGCCTACAGGATCACTGCTCAATAACAAACATCTAGGTATATCATGATGGCCATATTAATTTTCAGCATTTAGTATTAAAACACTTTATAACTTCCCACTACAAAGGGAGGGGGACTAGCCTTTTAGAGATTTCTGTGCTCTTATTAAGTGCTACTATATCACATAAAGAACATGGCTTATGGCTGCAGAAGCAGAATTGCCTAGAATTCTAACAGAATGATAACATTTCCACACTAGATAAAACGAAACAGCAGCTAATTTACATAAGCATCCTTCTGTTTGCAAATGTTTGGAATGAACTTATTGTACGGACTCACATCACCAAAGACCAAGTCTAAAATTCCAGGAAACTTCTTACGAAAGCTCTGTCCAGAAGTGAATTTATCATTGGAGCCCATGTTGTAATGAAAATTTCATAGCTGAATAAGTGAGATGGGTTATAGAAAATACTTCTGAACTTTGCAAACTAATTCTTTACATTCTTCTTGCGCCACAACCAGAAAACTTGGCAAATTCTCATAGGCATTATAAAATTACTCCGAAATGTCCTAATAATTTAGAATTCTCAACCATCTCGGGTGTTTCAGAAATATATTACGTAAGTGTAACTTTTCCAAGGTGTTTTATGGTTCCACAGAGGTCAGTATGAACATGTTTCAGCCCTGATTCCTTTTTCTTTGATACAGTAGCAGACATTATATATTTTCTCCCCAGTGAAGTTACAAACTAATAAAAATATTTCACAAAAGCTTAGTGTATGACATATTCATCAGAAACAACCTAAGCATTAATCAGATTACTCCGTTAATTTGAAATCTTTCTTTATCATGACTCATTAGGTCTCTTAATGGAACAGCTCGCTCTTCATTAACTTCTAGCATGCTACTCCCCAAGGAATTTTTAATAGTCTGCATGCCTTTCTTTTTGATCCTAGGTTTGATTTTTTTTATTAATTTTATTTTTTATTTAATTTATTTATTTATTAAAGATTTCTGCCTCCTCCCCTAGGTTTGATTTTAAAAATAGGAAAAAACTTCACAAAATATTTTGCTTCAGACTGCACTTGTGGGAAACTCAAGATTATGTCAAGGCATAATCATCGTGGTGCTATTCTTTACGGGTCTGTCAAACATTTCCTTTTCTGTACATTCACCGGGCTAGCAGTACTGAATCTCTTGTGCGCCTGCAGAAAATGTCATTTGCTCCCAGTGAAACTCTCAGGGTGGCTACTGCAAACCATCACTGGTTACAGCGTCTGAAGCAAGCAAAATAAAATAAAATAAAATAAAATTCCTGAAAAAGATTTGGAGTGGTTTGTTTCTGTTTTTCGCCTAACAGTGAAAGGACTCAATTATTGCCAAATATAACAACTAAGGCAGACTCCAGAGTTGACAGAATACTGTCTAAGTTGAAAATATCACATTAATAATATGATTCTGGTGTATCACATCAAATGCAATGATAGATAGAAGATAGATAGATAGATAGATGATAGGTAGATAGATAGATAGATAGATAGATAGACAGATAGATGATAGATATCAAACATATATATGTTGAATATATAACAAGTATATATATATATATGAAATGCAATGACATATATCTAGAGAGAGAGAAATACATACACATAGAAAACTATGGGATGGATAGATAGATGGATGGATAGATAGATGATAGATAGATAGATAGATAGATAGATAGATAGATAGATAAAATTATACATTCTTCTACACTTGTTTGTAACTTATAATCAACTATGCAGGTCCATGTAATCAGGAAGCTCTTCAACAAAATATTTTTTGAAAAAAACAGAAAAATCACATCAATCTGATTTGAGTTAATAAAGTAGAAATTTCAACCAAGATAGGTTGCAAAGTGGCTATTCCAATTATACTGCAATGAGTTTCATCAACTATAACTAGAAAATTTTAACAGCAGTGGAGTTCAGGGTACAATGTTTATTCTTGTGATGTGCAAAAAGAACACATTCCATATCTATGTTTTTATTTTCCTATTCCAAATCCTTTTGAATAGATTTAGCTAAAAGTTTCGAACAGCAAAAGCCAAGATGTGGTGTGTGTGTGTGTGTGTGTGTGTGTGTGTGTAATGTGAAAATAGATAGATAGATAGATAGATAGATGATAGATAGACGATAGATAGATAGATAGATACATAGATAGATAGATAGATAGATAGATAGATAGATAGATAGATAGATAGCTTGATTTTGTTTTCTGTTTCTTTATATTTGTTTTTGAAGCCAAATAAGAACTTATAGATTAGCTGGGCAGTAGTGGTGCACATCTTTAATCCCAGCACTTGGGAAGCAGAGGCAGGTGGATCTCTGTGAGTTTGAGGACAGCCTAGTATACAAGAGCTAGTTCCAGGACAGGCTCCAAAAGCTACGCAGAAACCTTGTCTTGAAAAACAACAAACAGGGGCTGGAGAGATGGCTCAGTGGTTAAGAGCATTGCCTGTTCTTCCAAAGGTCCTGAGTTCAATTCCCAGCAACCACATGGTGGCTCACAACCATCTGTAATGAGGTCTGGTGCCCTCTTCTGGCCTGCAGACATACACACAGACAGAATATTGTATACATAATAAATAAATAAAATATTTAAAAAAAAAGAAAAACAACAAACAAACAAAAAAGAGCTTATACAGTATAGAAGTTTAGAGGATTGAGAAAGGGTAGTCAGAAGGTGCATAGCTTAATGAGAGAGCAATCCTCAAAGCATACCGAGAGGAGAGCACACACAGCTAGGTTCCTGTAGGAGACTCAACATCACTAGGAAATATTGACAACTGATGGAATTCCCTCGTTAAATTTTTCTTTGAAATTTATAGTTCAGGGTCTTTCTCGGCACTTACAGAGTTCTCCCCCAAGAGTCTCTATTCTTTTTCTGACAGTTATCTCTCTTCAGGAAAACCACAAGTTTAAGGTCAAAGTCTATGTTTCTATTTACATTTGTTCATTTTTAGACTCTAGAACAAAAGAATGCCCATTACATAAAATAACATGGCAATGTACTTAAGAATACATTGTTTCATACCTTATGCTATGAGTTTATTTTATATGTATATATTATGTATTTATTTTATACTTATAACATGAATTGCAAATGATATGTACATATAAAGACATGAGTATATACTTTCTGAGGAGTGATTTTTAAGGCCTCTCATACTCTAGGCAAGTGTTCCACTACTAAATTACAACTCCAAGAGTCCTTTGAACATATCCTAAATATAAACATTTAATAAAAGTATTAAGGCATGTGGATTCAAGAAGAGGTATGCATTTTAAAATAAACTATTTAATAAATATATGAAACATTTGTCACAAGTCTTTATTCAGGAAATCATTGTTAAATGAATAGCACAACAAACTGATTGAAACGAAAATCTGGCAGTATTCAACCTTCATAGAAAAGACAACTTAGCGCTCCTCTGTCAGAAATGGGAGGGCACGGAAATGCAGCTTCCTTGTGGGTGATGTCTTTGAAAGTTTCTGCTTTAATGTTCTAATTATAGCAATGGGGGGGTGAATATAAAATCCATCTTTTAGATCCTGACAGCCTTATTTTCAAAATGTGTTCAGACTCTGTGACTCTTCTCTAGCCCCTAATCTCATTCAAGTGGCAATCACATCTGGCCCGAACTCAGTGAATAAATTTTTTGGCTACTTATGGTCAATTTTAGTTAAAAATGTGTCTCAGAAATCAGGCACACTAATAATCCGAGGCGCTAAGGAGCCTGAGACAAGTGTTACAGGCTGAGGCTAGCGTGGCATCAACAGCAAGACCCGTTCTCATAAAACAAGAGGAAGAATAGAAGAAAGGGGGAGGGAAGGAGGGAGGAAAGGAGAAACGTTTAGACAAGGCAACTGAGATGTCAGAGCTCAATGCTGCCCTTCATTGTCTTGTACATTGTTCATCACCCTGTGACTCCATGAGTATTTGAAGGGTTGTCATGAGATGCTGTATTCAGTGAGGGTATGAGATTAAACTTGTAAACCATCTCTTCTACTGGGAGTATACCACCATATGGCTATCGGGCGCATACCTTTAATGCTATCACTCAGGGAGCAGAGGCAGGCAGCATGCATATCTCTGTGAGTTCTAGGCCAGCTAATGCTCTCACGAGAGACATTTTTCTAAAAATTGGTAGCTGCTTCAATAGGGTTTTTATCCAATTATTGATTTGTACTTTAAATTAGTTAAATCTGGTCTAGTATGTTGAAAAACAGGTTATAGGTCACAATTGGAAAGCAGGAGCTTTTGAATTCCTTGACTATAGAGCATAATTCTGCAGAACAAAAAAGTGTTTGCCACATGCATTCTGGGAGTTTCTTCCTTTTTATATTTATTCTATTTCTAAAGGCGGGCTTCCGATGATCTACACAACATTGATCTCAGAATACATTCTTTTTCCTTAGGTTATAACCTGTAAACTAAAAAGCATTGCTACAGAATACACAGGAAATGCTGATAATTTCCAGTGAATTAGCACTAATGCTGTCACAACACATAATAAAATATCAGAACTAATGAACCTTACATAAACTGACACATATTCAATAATAACCTGCTATTCTGTATCCACATGTGGTTCAAAATGATTTCAATACAAAGATCAAGAACAATATTTTACATCAGTTACTTTGTAAAATGAAAGGGGCTGAAACTAAAATGCACTCTTAAAAAGAAATTAAAGGGACAGGAATATTCATGTAGAAAATTAAAAATTAAAGATTTCTCAAATGACCATTATCATGTATTTCACAGGGCACAACTGCCATTCTAAAACATTTATGTCAAATTAATCTCCTTAATATAAAACCAGTGCATGCCAAAGGTAAAGTGATGGCAATATTCTAACAATACTATTTTTTCAGCCTTTATGAAAGTAGTTATATTCCTTTTCTCAGTATATAATCTGTTCCTATGTTGCACCTATTATTATCTGATGTTTATCACCATATTTTATGACTTATTATTTCCTACCACTCTGTAAACTTATTACTAATGCTTGTGCCATTAAGATGGCTTCCTAGGAGGCCTAATGATTTCCTCTGCTGGTCAAGATTAGCTCTCATGGAACTACAGAGATCATTAAAATCTCGTATGTTTAGTTTACGACTTAAGCGACTCTTCTGTCATCCAAAAAAGTCTTCTCAGTTTCCCTTTCCAGTTTTGTCCGTCATGAGACTTATGAGAAGTCCTCTGTGCAAACTCCCCAAGTTATAATGTCAATATTCAGTCAATTCTAGTCTCGATACTGTGAGGAAATCATTTTGTAGGAGTGCTTTATGCCTACACTCAATTGATACTTTAGAAATAAGGCAATTATTCTAGATAATCTAGGCAGGCCTGACACAAGCAATTGAAAAATCCTGGGAAGCCGGGCGGTGGTGGCGCACGCCTTTAATCCCAGCACTTGGGAGGCAGAGGCAGGCGGATCTCTGTGAGTTCGAGACCAGCCTGGTCTACAAGAGCTAGTTCCAGGACAGGCTCCAAAAACCACAGAGAAACCCTGTCTCGAAAAACCAAAAAAAAAAAAAAATCCTGGGAACGAAACAGAGATGAAATTTCTATTTCTCAAAGAAAGAAGGGAATTCTACCCCTATGATCTGCAAGGTCAGCACCTGGCAAGAACTTTCAACGCCCTCTAATTTCAATGGTCCATTATGATTCTCTCTCTCTCTCTCTCTCTCTCTCTCTCTCTCTCTCTCTCACACACACACACACACACACACACACACACACACACACACACACACGCGCGCGCGCGCCTCTCTCCCCCCGCCCCTTCCCGCTTATCATTTCTCTTGTCTTGGTTATGGTATCAATTGCTGTGATAAAATTCCATGACCAAAAACACTTTGGGGAGAAAAGGGTTTCTTACAACTTTCAGATCATACTCCATAACACTGAGGGAAGTCGCAGCAGGAACTCAAGGCAAGAAACGCTGCTTACTAGTTTGCTCTGTCAGCTTTCTTATATAACTAAGGACTAACTACCCAGAGTTGACACCCAGACTGAGCTGGGCACTCCTACATCAACCCTTAATCAAGAAAATTCCCAACAAACTTGCCTATGAGCCAATGTTATGGAGTCTTTTTCCTAACTGAGAATTCCTCTTCTTAAAATAAGCAGCTTGTGTCAAATTGACATAAAAGTAGTGAACGCAATTCTAATGATCCAACTTGGGTGACCAATCTTTGATAAATTGTTTCAGCACTTGTAGTATTCCAGCTGCATCCGATGTGTGCCTTCTTCACTGTGCTCATGCTAAAACTTCTTCACTGTGCTCATGCTGCCACACCTGTCGGATGGAAACGGCACTCCCTGTTGTAAACTTTGGGAATCCTACCTCAGAGGGTGACGTACTATTCTCTGAGTCTCTACAACTTCCCATGAGTGTCATGTGAGTGGCAGAGAACATGGTATGTGCTGGTTGGTTTTTGTCAACTTGACATAAGCGGGAATCACCTGGGAGGAGCCTACCATGGTGACGAATCCCCTCCACGAGACCAGCCTCCAGGCATGTCTGGGTTACACTTTCACGACTGATGACTGATATGGGAGGGCTCAGCCCACTGTGAGCAGTGCCAGATCTAGGCAGGTGGTTCTGTATAGTACGAGAGGGCAAACTGAGAACAGGGAACAGGTCAGTATTCCTCCATGGTCTGCTGCCTCTTGGTTGGTTCCTGCCTTGAATCCTTGCCCTGGCTTTCCTTGATGGTGGGCTGAAACCTACCACTCAAATAACCTCTTTCCTTCCCAAGTTGTTTTGGTCAGTGGTTTATCACAGCAATGGAAACCACACAAGGGCATATTGTGACCTTTATGATGGCTATCATGCTTACTGATGATAATAGACATTACACAAATATAAGCATTTTCTACAGAGCTCTGGGGTATACCAACGTTCAGTAAAGCTTTAGCCAACAATGCTTTATATACAGTAAGCATTTAAATCATGCATACATTCCCTGTTATTATCACATTCAGTTTATAAAAACATAAAACTTTAAAGCCAAATAAACCCCAGTTTTTCAGCTTTCTCAACTAACAGTGCAAAATATTCAGTGTTTCATTATTTGTTTCCTAACATAAAGTTATGATAACATTGCTATTCAGTATACGAGGCCATCAGAAACATCAATAGTAACAGAAGTCATGTAAAAATTCACGAGCACCATAATCTCCTGTGTCGATAAGGGTTGAATGAAATATATGTCAGTGACAATGTCCGACATTGATACATAAATCATTTATAATAAAAACCGACTATAGGACTGTCATTTTGATAAGTTTTGTGAAAAATAATAAGTTTTGTAAAAATAATTAGTACATGGTTGCTAATATTTATTGGGGATTTATTTTATGTTATATGTTGTTTCCAACTTCATCTACCTTCTTTTTATCTAAAACTACTCGTGTAAGAAGACCCTAAGAAGATACATAGATCTAACCAACATAAGTAGTAGAAAAAGACAAGATCTCCTGAGTAAATTTGGAGCATGGGAACCTTGGGAGAGGGTTGAAGGGGAGGAAAAGGGCAGAAAGGGGAGCGGAGAAAAATGTAGAGCTCAATAAAATTCAATTAAAAAAAGAAGTTGCTGTTATTGCCTCCCTTATTCTTGAATGCACAGTCGAGGGACAGAAAAATTAAATGGTCTGCCCAGTGATACACAGCTAAAATTTTTAGGTAGGCTATCGGTCAAAGCAGTCTAGTTCCGTGGGCTGTAATCTCCCATCCTGTACTACACCACTTCCTGTGAAAATGAACTGACTTTTCAGATGGTAAAGGTCTAACGAGAAGAGAACACATCTTTAAAACAGGTTCACTAAAAAGACAAGCACTGCAAAGAAGGGAAATGAATGTTCTTCAATTGCTGCAATGCTACTTGGTGTTCCCATGATATATATCCTCACAGATTAGGTAAAATAAAACAGATGAGACTAACCCGCTTTCCCATAAAAAGCTGCATAACTCTAAGTGCACATAATAACACCTAGTGCTTTATTCATTTATTAAACAGTGTCTCTGTGTGAAGCCCTGCCGCTAAAACCCTATGAATTGATTGATGCTGGTCTCTGTGTGGGAAGCGCTCTATAGTTTTTCATGACTGTCAGTAATTTTACAGTTATTGTCTGGTACAGTGCAAGCCACTGAACCCCGGCTACATAACAGATCTCCATTGTCGCAGTACCCCTGCAGTACTAAAATAAAAGGTAGTTCTAATTAGAATAGAGTCTCCCAATACTAACAAACTGGAGTTCCAATACGACGCATTTTCCTTACAGAAAGATGAAATAGCCCTGATAACTTCAGCTAAAGGATGTCACTGTACTATGACTGTCAAGGCCTGATTATGCAGCCTAAAATAACAATAGCTGTCTTAAGCTATATGTGTGTGTGTGTGTATATATATATATATATATATATACACATATATATATATCACATGCTCTTTATGATAAATACTTAGCAGGATAGGCAATAAATTTTTTCAGGTTCAATAACTATGATAAGCAGTGGCAATCAGCCTTCATACCAATCATATAGGGAAATTAATAAGCATACAACAATTTCAGGACTATTTCTGAGGCATGGGAAGTATTAGAACATTTTTATTTCTCTATGAAATCACATTTTTTTCTGTCCCTATCAAATCCCAGTTCAGAGTAGCACATTCTGTGGTCATTTCGTCCTCAATCCTATTATATACATCTTCTTGTCAACAGGGACATGAGCCAGCACTGCTGAGGGTCCCACTAAGCACAGTTGATTTTCTGCTGGATAATGTTTTTCATTTTATTTTCTAAAATAATCCCTGAGTCTATGCTCATTATATCTCGGAGTATAGTTTGTTAACCTATAAAAACCATAAGTTCTCCTTTAAATATTGAAGTTTCCTATGCCCTCCATGTTGTCTTCAGAGTCCAGCAATTTGAGCTTGTCTTAACCCAATATTTAAAATCTCAAATATTACATTTTTCATGCCTCTGCAAAATTTCTAATCAGATTTCTCTGTAAACAAGTTCAGATCTTTTGCTAAATACAATGACTCGTCTCTCTTTAATGGACCTTTTACAATTTATGTCCCTTCAAACAGCAGATGCAATCTTTAAAACGATGGCACATGCATTAGTGTTTTGGCTGCCTCATCAAAACACAGTAATCCAGGAAAGAATAAAAAAAAAAAACACATTTTATGCTTTTATGTTTTCCATTTCATTTGCTTATTTTCTTGGATTCCAAGTACACGTTAAAATTGCATCTCACTTTCCTAGATGAGTTTTTATTTGTTTTTGATGAACCACAATATTAAAATGCATTTAAAGGAAGTCAATTTTAAGTTGTTTAATTTCCCAGAGTCTGTGACATTGCAAAATAACTTAAATAAGAGTCCAACTCATAATAAGAAAAAGCATGAATTAAAATACATAGATCGAGAAACTGCAAAAGGTACACATTTCTTTTTAAATTAATTTAGAGATTAAAATGATTTCAATAAGTCATTTAATAAGTGATGAATTTAATAAGTAATGTTACATTACTTATTTAAGCAATGTCAAATTAGTTTCAAAGATCACTTACCAGGAAACGTTGACGCATTAGCAATTTTTCTAAAATTAGCACAATTATTCAAAACAACACATAACAAAGTAAAATCAGATAATATCCTAATAACTATTTTACCTTTGCATTATAGGGGATGTAATGTTTTGATAAAGCTTCAGGTGTATGCATCCATGTTTTGTCTGTAACAGAGAAAATGAAGTATTGGATTAAACCATCAATTTTTATAATGAGGTTTATATATTCTTACCTGAAGGAAATCTATACTGGGGAAGGCAGTCGAATCTTCTGAACTTTCTTGAATTAAGAAAGTAAAATGTTGTAAATGGAAATGATTCAGGCATTTATCTTTTTCTTACTATAGAAGTCACTCATGAATGATTGGGGTGTTGCTATGTAGCCAAAGCTGGCCACAGCCAATTTGTTGTCCTTCAGTTATCCACGCTTGCTCTTCCCCTGGTTCTCATTTTATAAGAACAACATAGTGGGGCTATGAGCAAAAACAATTATGCAAGTTAAGACAAGTACCTGTCTTCTTTTATTTAATGCTTTCATGAATGCCAAGGTATATTTCATCATTTCCAGATAATAAAAATAATCTGTCCTTTTAGAGTTACGATAACTTTAGCATCAGAATTTGTGCATTTTAAAGGGAAAATACATTAAGGGAGGAGGTGCACTTGAATGAAGTTGAAATACATTAGTGATTATGTTCTCATGGAATGTCATTAAGATAATCCTTATTTTAAATTAGAAAAAAATAGTTGAATGTCTACTATCAGAAGTTTTGAACATGAATAATATTAAGCATATTCATTGGAAATGTAGATAAACGTAATGAAATATTAGAAATAAAGTATTTCAGAAGGGATATATTGAAGGGCAGGAGAGTAGGCTTGGCAGTTAGAGTGTTTTCAGAGCAAGCATGAGGCCCTGAGTTCAGATCTGTAGTATAGATGTAATGGTGGCCCCATCGCACTTCTCATTGCAGAGCTGGGTAAGCAGAGACACGAGGAGCCCTTGATCTCACTGTCTAGCTGATCTCATTAAGGTAACGAGCTCCAGCTTCAGTACAAAACTGTGTCTCAAAAATTAAGACAGAGAGTAACTGACAGAGACCCAATATCAACATCTGGCCCCCACACATACATACATACATACGCAAAAACATGTACACAGATACAAAGTCAGATTTTCATACTAATATGTATTGCATGCTGCTTATATTTATATTATCTATATTTTCATTCAATGTTGTATTTTACTTATACATTCCATGTAATTCGCAAATACTATAGTAAATGTATAAGGGGAAAAAGTAGCCAAGGTTTACATAAGGCAAATTTATCATCATTAATAGTTTTAATTGCATTTGTTGGTGTAAGACTTTTAAATATATGGGTATATCTTATTTCTATTAGAGAAGTTTTATGTATATATTATTCTTCAGGGTACCTTAAAATCAGAATCAATACGACAAATAAAACAGAATTTTAAAATATGACTTGTTGTTTTGTGTTTCTAACACAAGATCTCACAATGTATCCGTGAATGGGCTGGATTTCATATGTAGACCAAGCTGATGTCAAGCTCTAAGAGATCCTTCTGCCTTTGTCTCCTAAGTACTGGGAACGAAAGTGCATGCCAGTAGAAACAATAAATAAGTGCACACAGAAAGGGAACACTGGTTACCAACAAAGTATTTTCATGCAGGTAAAGTTACAATATAACTAAAGTGTTCTATTGTCGTTCCCCCTGCTGAAAGTATTTGATACTTTACTATCCCTGCTTAGCTCTACCATAGTCAGGCAGAGACGCTTGGTTTCAAACATTTCTTTCCTGTATTATTAACTGAAAGTTCAACAAATACACAGGTAAAACCAACAAAGTATTTTCAAAATTAATTTGAGGTGATTTTAAAATTACATTAGCAGAAGCCAATATGATTTCATTAATATGTGTTTTAAAAACTGAAGGAGCAGAAAGGTTTATATATATATGGCTTTTTACCTTTCTATATATATATATGTGTGTGTGTGTGTGTGTGTATTCAGAAATATATGTATATATATTCCTATAATTTCACTTGTTTTAGGACAATACATAATACCTATATTAAACACATTTATATGCTAGCATGTTTCTAATATAAAATATTGAAAGATCAATACATCATGGCTATATCTATTTCTCTGCGCATAATATAGAGTACCTACTTCTACTATATTACATTTAATATTAATGTTAATGATTATAAAATAAAATTTCCATAAAGAAAAAAATAACTTAATAGTTTTTGAATGCTGAACATTATTACAACTAAATTTACTCATCAAAATGTCAATTGACAAACTAAAGAAAACAAAAGTGAAACCAGTCACAGTCTAACTTAGAGGCGGAACAAAACACTGATCAAGAATTTCCTGACTAGGATAATCATTAAACTTAATGAGGATTGATAAATTGGGGAAGAATAAAGCACTGTAAGAAATCACAAGTGTCTGTATTTCCAGTTTCCCCTCACTGTCCACAAACGTGCCAAACTCATGTTCCATTGACTACGTCAATGCGAAACAATTCATATCTCTTTCAAGTAAATACTGAATTGAAGATGGGGGCTTTGTGAGTCAGACAAATATAATCAGATCTATGTCTAGCAAAAAATCTGGTCTTTGTGAACTAGCTGATGAATGTGACCTAAGTATTTTACTGCAGACACGTGTGTTCTGAGGCTGGTTCTAGATTTTGCTATTACAAAAAGGAAAAACTATTTCCCTGTTAGTGGGTTTTAAATCAGAAGCATACACGGAATTCTCAACTCTGCTCCCTGTGAAAGAGTTACAATTACTTCCACTTTTATTTCTGGTCTTGTCGTGTTGTATGTACCAGGGCATCTTTGGCTCACTTTATTTGCATCCATAAAGTGCTTGGCTAGCATGCACGGAGCCCTGAGTTTGCTCCTTGGCACCTCAAAAACAGGTGCAATGGCACATGCCTATAATTACAACCCTTGTATCATGGAGGGCAGATGATCAAAATTCAAGTTCATTCTCATAGGCCAGAAGGAGATTACTCAATCCTGGATTACTCAAACAGAGACTGAAGTTGGGTAGAGCACACTTCATCTGGCTTCACTAAATAAAATGAAACACTAATGCTGTAGTTTCTAGCTCTGGACTATCTATTTTCCATATATTAAATAATTATGGTTATTTTTACTGTTGGGTCACTTTTTATTACCCAAAAAACTTAAAGTCAATTTCCAAAATTGATACAATAATTATATTTTCTATACCATTCTTTGACAGCTTATAATATCTACTTAAATTTATAGTGTAGAATGAAACTTGCAATTGCTTATCTATAATCTTATCGTCGATTTCAGATAAATTATTTTATGCAATTTCATAGCATAGCATACAATTGCCAGAGAACATATAAAATATTTATATCATTATGAAATAAGCACAATAACTTACTATTTAATTAGGGGATGACCAAAATGTATTAGTAAGTACCTCTTGTAGATGTGATTTGTCCTAATAGGAAAAGCTAATGTGTTATTTCTGCTTTATTAGCAATAGTGACTTGAGCCAAGTTCTCTTACCTTTCTTCCTGCTGAAGGCCCGGTTCATGATGTGGGTCCGCCCAGCTGCTCTTCTCAGTAACACTAAGTATCCTGTTAAAACACAAACAAAGCATTGTTGACCAACTTTCTCTGTGTTTACAATAGTTTTATCTGCTTTTTATTTTTTTTCTCCGACAGAAGGTCTTGCTAAGTAGCCAAATCTGGCTTCAAATTCAGGGCAATCTTCCTGCCTTAACCTCACAAGTGTTGAGATGATAGTATTCCCCATCACACCCAGCTTTAGTGAATTTTACATTATAGAGCCTTTAAAAGCTGTGAAATAGTCAACAAGCAATTGCCTACCACATGGCAATAGATAAATATAACCATTATGTAATACTATGAGGGACAGAGTTAAGTGCAATATATCTGCTCCTTAATAACTGAGATATGCTTATGGACTTTTTGTTTTGCAAGATGAGCTGTCCAACTCAGATACTTAGCTGATGTTTTCATGTAAAAATTACTTCTAGATACCTTCTCAGAGATACTGCATATTAATAGTGTGTGAAGAAGTTAAGGTTAGCATCTTTATTTGGAAGCCTTTTTGAATGAATGTGGAAGGAGTGTTGTATTTAAGATGCAGACACTCTTAAAGAGATTTTACACTGGTCCTCATGTTTAGTAGGACTAGCTAATGCTGCCATAACATTTCCAGATGACTAAAAAGACGTTTTGGAATTAAAATACTTTATTCTTTCATAACTCACATTGTCATTTTTTAACCACTGCTTCAATTATATAAAGTTAAAATATCTGTTTAATAAAACATCAGGTAGGTAAAATGAAATGTCTGGGTTGGAAAGCCCATTTTGCAGCCAAGTGATTGAACGTGTAAATGTATTTATAAAAGGATTTTACTTTTAAAACCATAATAGTTTTCTTATATATCTCTGCCAAGGAGAAATTCAAAATTGATTGCATTTGTCTTCAACAACTTCAGAAGAAAAGTAACCTACTTCCTTAACTTCACAAATAAATATAATAAACAATATGCATGCCTTGGAGGACTTTGAGCTGACATATTGCAGCACTTAACCCTGTCCCTAAATAGTATTCCATAATGTTTATCTTTATCTATCTTCCAATGTAATCCTGATCACAGAAATCAATGGACATTCACATCTTCAATAAAGGATCCCAGATCTGTGTGCTTCTGTCTTTCAAACATCAAGAGAGCAGGGGGACTCACGCTAAGGCCTCTCCTGTTCAAAGTCCAAAGTCCAGTTGATAGAAGAAAAAGACCAAGCACCGACTATGACTCTGGGAACACTTTCCCCACAACATTCTTCAACTCAGTCTTGCCACTTACTCAGGATGAGTTTACCAACCCTTTCACCCTGAGTGTATCAGTCAGCATAGAAACTCCTATTCCAGAGGCGCTCTCAAAACTCAGACTAGCGCTTAAAACATTGGACTGCACAAAAACACCTCTCATTAATCTCATATTTTCAATAATTTCTCTACTTGCCTAATAGAGGAATTTCTAGCCCAAGGAAAAAGCTGATAAAGTTTAAAAGGAAGATCACCCCCAGGATGAAACTTCCCAAGAACATCCTCATCTCGAATGTATACTCAAGAGGATGTTAAAGATTAGAGTATTATTCACAACCCAGGAAAACACAATTCATATACACAGTCAAATATCAGGAGTGCAACAAAACCAAAAGATGAAATGCAAAATAAAGAGAAAAGTCAACGAAAACTGACCCAGAGAAGGATGGTGGATACGTGAGAGCTGCTATGACCTGCCCTCATGAGACGATCGGGCTAAAGTCAAGGAACTATGAACTGAGAGACAGATGTATTTTCCCAAAACTTCTAGTTAGAATGAGTGGCAGGTAAAAAAAAAAATGCAGTAGAATGAAGAGTGAAACCGAGAGAAGAGTGGACCATAGAGACCAGCCTGAAACAGAGGAAAAGACTAGAAGGAAGCAGAGGAAGAAGGCAGTTGGGAGGGAGAGAACACGTATTCTGAACTGTGGGAAAACTTTACGTGGTCCAAACTTCCTGAAGTCAGAGAGTTGAAGATGGAAGGGAGTATTGAAGCAATGCTATAAAGGGTAAGAATTTTCCAAACTTGGTGAAACTGTAGCCCCAGAGATCCAAGAAGCTCAACAAACCCCAAATCTTTAAAGCAATGCAAAAACTGCACCACAACACATCATCACCCAGTTGCTTAAGTATTCCAAAGGAAAAATAAATCTTAAAGGCATCCAGTGAGAAGAAAGAGGTAAGGGAGACAGAGTAGGAGCTGGGAGCAAAGGACTGAAGAGGGCATTGGGGCAGAGGAGATAAAAATGGACGTTAGATCTAATTAGACTGTATTTATCTTACATTTTCTTTACAACTTATTAACAACAGATGAAATACAGAGGCCACTTTATAATAATTTAGTTTATAAGTGAAATATTTAAAGATCTCTAGAGTCAGTCAACATTGTTGAAATAAACAAAATACGGGGCAGGAATTAAACCACTGATACTCAGAGCTGGTTTAAAAGATTGAAAGTGTGCAGTCTTTTAAGGAAAAGCAGTTTTCTGTCTACTAGTCTGATATATTGAATCTTTGGTTTTTTAAAAACTAAAAATCCAACCATATTGTTATGATAATGGAAACTAGATGTAGATTTAATATTAGAATTTGTAAAATAGTTCTGGGTTTCAGTTTTACTTGTGATTCCATTTTACTTTGTGATTCAATGTTCCAGGAACAGTTTTGAAGTATTAAGGGGGAGGGGCATAAACTGATGAAAACACACATAAGATCAATAGATAAAAGTCACTTTAAGATCTTGTTGTTCACAAAATGAAGCCATCATAATTAAACGTGGTCAATATTCAGTTATAGATAGCAAGGCAAACTTGGAGAAGCACAAAACAAAGGGACAGATAGATATAATGATAGATATAGATATGCTTATCATCTCTTTCCCCTAGCACATGTGTGACCTGGACCAGATCACATTCATAAAAATGTTTGCTATTTCCATAGATATGTTTTAGGACCTTATATATAATGCATTACAACGAGTGTATCAAGATAATAGACAAGCATAACAGGTTTCCTACTTTCACATTCTCACCATATTCGTAGGTAGGAGAGAGTGGACATGGGACTCTGTGACGAGGCAAAGGTCTATGAAAGAGGAACATGCAACGATGGCGCATGAGGTGACACCTGCCTTGTGGCCAAAACTCCTAGTCTCACCGCGAGCCTTCAGAGCACTTCCTGCCGCTCGCTAGGGGTGTGTTTTAGCATGTTCTGCAACGGTTGGAGGAGCAAAGAATGGACTAAAAGGTGCATCTGGGTTCTTGGTTTAATTAATCAAAAAGAAAAGTAAAACTATGCACCCTATCCTTCCTGGCATTTCAGTTCATGAGTTTAAATGGCTTTATTTTGATAACAGTGGGGTTTTTTTTTATCCTAAGAGGATTTCAATAAGGCACAGCAAAAGTCCTTTCCACAGCTGTGGCTCTTGCCCTGCACAGTCAGATCTTGGGTCGATGCTGGCACATCACAAAAGGCTGTGTAGTTATCCAGCAACTAAACGCTGTGCTTGTTGTCTGACATCACCACTCCGTCTCCAGGTGAGGACATGGGTTCCCACATCCTTAGGACCAGAAGGTGACACACAATTCAGAACAATCCCTTTCCTGCCAGTGACAACTTTATCCTCGTATGTGTACTTCAGTGTATGATGTTGAGCTAAACTGCTCCAACTCTGGCCACGTTTCAGTAGTTACACACTGAGGTTTCATTATGATTCTTCCCAATGCCAATTAAACTATTTTCTTCCTGGGTTTTCATTAAGAGTTTGTGTCCTTAATGAGAGTCAGCTCTGCATTTCTCTAAAATGCAATAATTACACAGAAAATAATGTTGGTAAGAAAAATATTCTCAGAGACTAATGAATAATTAATAGAAAACACAATTGTCTCTGCTGAAATAAACATTTACCACATACTTGACTTGTGTGGATTGTGGAAAACCTGAATTCTCAAGTCTGCTTTTGAACTACAAACTCTGTTCTTTGCAGAAATCCAAAGCAATACTTTATCTACTTTAAAATAAAATCACAGCTATTCTATTGCAGCAATGTGCATACACCTATGCTCTCTTCTCCTTTTTAAATTGTGCACATGGTACTGTAATTCAGTAAATCTGCAGCCTTGGTCATTTTATCAAATATTTCTATATCTGTCCTAGTGACCGAGAACCATGGGATTCAATTACAGGGGTGAAGCTGTCTTTGGCGAAACCACCTGAACTCCTCTGACAGACTAGGATAAACAGTATGGTTGCCTAGTTAATGCTGTTAGAGCCTAAAACTAAAGACTATAGATTTCTATGACTAAAATATGCATTCTATTTTATCTCTACCCACAAACAATAGTATAAACTTTTGATTCAGTTTCAAATATTCCATGTGTCACTGAGGTGCTATACTTGAAAAGAACTTGACATTTGAATTCTTTTCCTTGGTAAAAAAGTTGATATGTTGGTACTTTGACAATAGGCGCAGTTTTAAGATTACACCCAATGTTAAAACTCAGTAATTATAAATATCTGAACTTACTGCTTTAACCATATTACACGTTTTAATGGCTGTTTTAAGATAAACAAAACAGATTGCTCTTTTTAAAATTTAAATATTATAATTATTCTTTGATTTCTTTGGAATTTCTTAATTTAATAGAACAATTTTATCATAATGAACAATTTTATCATATTACACAGCAGAATGGCTATTATAACTACATAGCAGCTCACTGAACTATAAAGAACTTGCGTCTGAGCAAAGGTTTGAGATTACTTTTTGCCACTGTTAAAACAGGCCCTAAAATCATACATTGTCCAACTTAAGTGGGCAATCAGAATAATGGGAGACATTTTCCTGATGTGAAACCAAGGTGTAGGGGAAAGGAAGGCTTCAGCCATTAATGCTTTCCTCACCATGGGAACAAGGATGGATACACTGGCCAGGCCAGCACACAGAACGACTTGGATATGTCAATATCACCTTGGATATGTAAATATCACCTTCTGCTTTTGCCATTGCTACCATGACCATTTTCCATTTAACTTTAGTATGACCATAGTAAGCTCTTTTTTTTTTTTTTTTAGTTTTCTATTTCACTTACCTATTAATGCTTCAATTATAACTGGTAAAACATTTTTCCTCATCACCTGTCTGAAAGTAGTCTACTTGACCCTGGGCCTGCAGTTCTGGAAACAAACAAAAGTTCAAAAAATTTTCCCTTCTCTTCTAAGTTCAAACACAGCAGAGACCATTTCTCAGATGGTTTGGGTGAGATTCGGGGTTCTTTTTGTAGTAAGCACAGGCAACTGTGACTCCAAGACCATATTCTTCACTCTATAAATGGTTAGCCGAACTGCTTGTGTACAAGACAGGAAACACGTGCCGCCTTGTCTTAATCAAACTTCTTTAATGTCTCCGTTGCCAAGATTCCAGGATGTGGGCAATCCCATCATCCCCAACACTTCCTTCCTGAGCTGCTGCCAGGCTGACCTGAAGGTGAATCATTCTCAGATACACTGCCCCAAATTCCAGCCTTCTTCACCCCAGCCCACCCTGCATCCAGTCTCCCCCCACACCCCGTCTCCCTCACACCTACTCACACTGGAACTGGAATGTTCTCATAAGCCTCTTCTTACCGAAGATTAGATTTAGTTTTTATGTGACAAATCATTTGAGCACATTTATAAAACTTTTGGCAACTAACCTCAACCTACTTGGCTGAACTAATTTGAAAATCTCCCTTTCAGGGCATCCATTCAAACAACGTGGCCATTTCATCCCTGCACTAATGAGTGCTTCCGTATCTCTGTCTACAACAAGCCAACAAATGAATTAGAAAATGATGCCCTAGAAAAGCACAGGAATCTGAATGCTAACCGATTGCACTTTTTCCATGCTTAGCATGGAGGAAATACCTATAGGAAACATTAGTTGAATTCCAAACCAAATAAGTTGCTTCTTAAGGAAGTACACGTTCTCCTGACGACATAAAAACAAACATGTGCCTCCAAAATTTGCTGAAAAGAATTAATAGTGTAAGGGCATGTTGTTTCAAAAATATAATCACGGTAAATAAGTAAACTTTTAAAATTTATTTATATTATTCAGTATGAGTGAAAAAAATGAGTCTGAGCAGTCCCTGAGTTGGAAGTAACCTGAGTATCTCCTCCCTCAGGACTTGCTTTCATAGGACCAGACAGAACCATGCAGGCTATCAAAGGAAGGGAGTAGCCATAAGTCCTACCCAGCTATGACATCTATGGGTATAGAATGGCACAATACCACTGTGAGTAGTAGCTACCACCACCCTAACTGGATTAAGACCCACTCAACATCATGAAGAACAGAGCACAGATCTCAGTAACTATCTATATAAGTAAGCCACACTGCCTACAAACGCCTATAGATACAGCTCTGAGGCCTTGGCATCTTCTTCTATCCTTTCCGCCATTCATGATTACTCTTTTCACACACCCATAAATAAATTCACACATCCACACTCACCTACACACACACACTCAGAGAGAGAGAGAGAGAGAGAGAGAGAGAGAGAGAGAGAGAGAGAGAGAGACTTTTAAAAAGTCTTCTCTTTAGGAAGTGTTTGTCCTTAGATACCAAATGAACAGCTCAAAATGAGTGGCTGACTTCAGAGTTGTGTGATAGTAGGTAGGAATCGATACACGATGACAAAGTGCCCGGATTACAGTTGATGGCTCAGTTCGGAGTGTGCTGGTTAGTTGTAAACATCAAAATTGACACAATCTATGGTCCAGTAGTTAAACAAATTTAGGATCCATAGTCATATAAATAAAACTCTCCATTATTGAGTATGAAACCTAACAAATTCTGTAACAAGTTTTTCTCTGTCCCATCAGCCAGCTCCCTATTAATGACACAGAGAGATTTCTTAATGATGAAAGCTCAATCTTATTAAGCTTCTTTCTAATTAGTTCTTATAATGCAAATTAACCCATTTCTGTTCATGTACATGCTGCCATGTGGCTCATGGCTTCTATTTCTTGCCCTGCACGTCCTGCTTCTTCTGGGTCTGGCTGACAACTCTGCCTTTCTTCTCTGAGTGCTCTCTGTCCCCAGAAGCCCCATCTAACTGCTTCCTGGTCATTCAGCTCTTTATTAAATTATCTTCATATAGTGTAAAGAATATTATTTTGCAATTAACTTCCACATAGGTCCACATTAGAGAAAGGTGAGATTCACTTGCTGGCATGTCTGTGAGTGGTGACATCCTCGAGGCATGGGGCTTTGAGCAGTATAAGAAAGAAAGAAGTTAGCTGAGGTGCAAGAAAGGATACATTCGATTCTCTCTACTCTTGACTGTGACTGTCACTTGACCATCTGTCTCAAGTTCCCCATGCTGTGACTTCCTTGTACTAATACACTTTAACCTGGAATTGTAACCCACAATAAGTCTTTTCCTCCTCAAAGTCGCTTTTCTTTAGAATATTTTATCATAGCAATAGAGATGATATTCAGACAGTGAGTTAGAAATAGACAAGTGATAGTTAGTCAAAGTATATTCTATCCACTAGGCAAAATATGGAAACAGTTTATACCCAAAGCAGTAAAGGTATAAAAAAGAATGAAGAAAGTATTGTCTTCCAATAGCATAATAAAGAATATTTTCAAAAGGGAAAAAAAACGAACATGTAGTGTGTGATAACTACAAAGAAGAAATTTGAAAAAAAAAAGCTACTAGTTTTACACTATACTGTGGATTTTTCCACTGCAGTTTCAGAAGTCTGGGAGATACAATCGTATGATAAGTAGTCTAGCTGGTTTTGAATCCTGAGAGAATAGGAAGCGAGAAAATGAATAGAGGAAACAGAAAACTTAAAAGATTTGCTATAAATAGGAGCAAGGAATAAAGACAGGAACCAGAAGGTGACAAGAGATAAAACGGCAGTCAGCCATTGGAATTAGAACTATTACAAATGCACAGCGCAGGTGTAAAACTCGAATTAAATAGAAAAAAATGATGATAAAGAAAAAATAGAAGATAAACGCAGAAAAGTCTTGAACACACATGCAATTATATAGAGAAATCCACAAGTAAAGCAACTATCTCTAGATAAATAAAACAATTCAAACATCATACACAAAAACAGCTGACTCAGGGAAGTACAAAGGATTCCTTGCTGCTTGGTAATTGGGTGAGAGGAGAATATTAGATTTTTCTTTGGAGCAGTGTTTCTCATTTAAATAAGATGTAGGTCATTAGCCCTTAGTGAAAACAATTAAAATGTGTGAGGGAGTATTAGGGAAAGGAGGGGTGTGGAGAGGAGAGCAAGACAGTCATCGCAAATAAGAGAATGAGTTGAAAATAGAATCCAATCTGGGGGAATTTTACTGGCTGCATGAGACCTACAATCACATACAAAGTAAATAAAAATGTATGAATGTGTGTTTTTATTTGTAAATGTGTGTATACGCGCGCGTGCTCTTGCCATTGTCACCGACTAAAGTTTATATGTCAACGGTGTCTGTAAATGTGTGTGCATTCATGTGAATGTGTGCACTCGTGTGTGTGCGTGTGTGTTCTAGCCCATTGTTATTTAATGGCGCTCATACAGCAATAGTGGCTGAGATTTTTCCAGGCTTGTAATTCAAAGAGGGGAGGCAGAGTATCCTGATAATTTATATGCTTTAAATAAAAACAAAATGCCTTTGAAATTGGTCTGGTTTTAGATATAGCATTTAACAATTAAGTGCCCTTTTATGGAAAGAAATATTCCCTTATTATAATAAACATAGTTATTCAGCTAAGTGTACTGCTTTAGAAAATTTTCAATTACTCAAGGATTAAAAATAGGCTCATGACCTAAGAAGCAAAAAATAAAACCATACATAAACGCAAAACTGTATACATTTGGTTTGGCATATTAACAATTATATGAATGAATATTCTTTTGAAGCTTTTTATGACATCAGGGGTAAGAAAGGACATTTCCAAGTTACTTTGCTGAATGTGGATTTCAACACAAATGATGATCAATTCATCACAAAAATTGCTGAGGTGTTTTACACATTATTATTCTGATTTTACATCTCTGGCTTCCCCATCTTTGTTACAGGAAGTCCTCTTACTCAGTTTAAATTTTATCTCCTTTCCCTCATCTGCCAGATTGAGTAAGCAGATCCGGGCTGGGTAGGCAAGACTGTACATCATCTGGAACTAATAGTGAACAGAGAAAATTTGAAGGTGCCTGAGACACACGCACCAGTAACTACCAAAACTCATATTCTCCTAAAGACATTCCAATACCAGAATCCTTGAAATGGGGAACTCTCTCTTTTGATGTAGTTACTCTCTGCTCAATACTTTGCCACAGCCCCTTGAACTATACAGTGAAAAACTATCAAACTAAAGTAATCATTCCTTTGGGCAAGTTATTAAAATAGAAAAAGACAATAACTCAAAACACATGTGGACCCTTATCTTATAAATTTTGGAATGTGTTAATATCTGTTGTCATTTACTCACTGAAAAAAAAAGGCCCTTCGTTATTCTAGGGAAAAAAAAAACACAAAAAGGTGATACTTGTTAACATGAAGACTTCACACTCTGATACTACAACACAAGTTTCTTATTCAAGGTCATCATTGTTCCCTTAGTTCAAATCTCAGCTAGCAAATTTCCATCAGATGGGTTGAGGCTGATGATGTAGCTTATAAAATCAGGTTCTTGTTTCTTCTTTTCAATTTCTAGCACTGGATAAAGCAGGTCAGCTGGTTCATTCCTGTAATCAGAGCACTCTGCCGATAAAGGCAGGAATCTTGAACAGGGTCATCTTTGGCTACACAATGGGTTCGGGGCCATACTAGTATATCTTGAACCTATATCAAAGATCAGCAACCAAAACAATGACTTAAGTATCTGCCTTAGTTAGGGTTTCTATTGCTGTGAAGAGACACCATGACCATGACAACTCTTATAAATGAAACATTTAATTGAGGTGGCTCACTTACAGTTTGGAGATTCAGGCCATGACCATCAGGGTGGCACAAGGTAGCACACGGGCAGATATGGTACAGGAGAAGTAGCTGAGAGTCTTATATCTTGTGGGCAACAGGAAGTATTCTGTCTCACTGGGTGTGGCTTGAGTATATATGAGACCTCAAAGCCCACCCCCAGAATGACATACTTCCTCCAAGAAGACCACATTCCTAATAGTGCCACTCTCTTTCGGGGTCATTTTCTTTCAAACCATCACAGCATACTAACAATTGAGCTATGCTGCATACATGATGCTTAGATGTTATTTATCAAAAGCAATTAAGCAGTTGGAGGAAGGTTATAAATGGCGCAGGAGGAATTGTGAAGACGAGGTTATAGACACAGGAACGAGAAGGGAAAGAAGACCTTCACTCCTGAAGTCTGGCTGAAGACTCTTGATGGATAGGAGTAGAGAAATCAAACACATTTAAACTTGCTCAGCACCTGCCTCTTTTTTCAGCTACACACTTGCCTTTCCTAGGACTCTGACCAGAAACTGAATTTATAGTAAAGGGCATACCCCTAACCTCTTGCTTAATGTACTTGCATCTAGTTTCATAGGATTGCCTTCTCTTCCGAGACATCGCTACAGTTTCTTCACTGGCTTGGTATGAAATTCTTTTCCCCAGCTTTAAAGGGTCCATAAAGCTCACAGAAACTGAGGTGACAAATATGGATCCTGCATGGGTCTGAGCTAAGTCCTTGTACCTTATAGTTCTGTAGCTTGGTGTTCTTGTGGGACTCCCAACAGCGGAAATGGGGTGGGGGTGTCACTGACTCTTCTGTCTGTGTTTGGGATCCATTTTCTCCTATTAACTTGCAGGGGAAAAGTGGAGGAGTTGATCTGAGAGAGAGGAGAAGTAGTGGGAGGTGTGGAAAAAGGAAAAGCTGTGGTTGGGATGTAATATATAAGAGAAGAATAAAAGTTTAAAAAAAAAAAGGAATGGAGTTTTACCCTCGCTGAGGTCCCTAAAAGATAAAAGGAACTTCTCAGGTCAATGTGAGAAAAGCAGGTAGCTGTGTCCCTATGCCAAATGCTGCTATAAACAAATAGAAAGATAAATAAAAAATAATTAGAAAAACACATTTAAGTCTGAGAGAAAGTTGCTAGATTCTCCTTAGAAGGCAGCATGACTTGTTATACAAATACTAAATCATCTGCTAGAGTAGAGGAATGTAACACATGATCATGAAATATCTTTCTAAATGTCACTCATGGTAAAAGTTAAGGTGTGTGTTAGGCCTCACCATCACCATGTACATTATTACTGTATATAATCATCACCTCATACACAGCAATAAGCAGTCTATAGGCATGCAGAATTGGTCAAATGTGCATTAGCTAAGAGTTAAATGTAAAGCATCAGGAAAACATAAAAAAGAGTAAAGACAGAGAAAGAGGAAACAGACAAAAAAAATTTTTTAAATATTTGAATGAATGCAAAAATGAGTAAAGTCTATCAAGGCCACTTGAGCTACTGCTAAACCCTGCTTCTTTTAAAATTCAAGCAAAATTAATATTTCATTGAATTTTCCAATAATGTGGTGATAATTCATTTTGTCTCTAATCTCATAATCTTCTGGGGCATCATTTCCAGGCGTGATTCCAAGTCTCTTAATTCTAGAGTACTAAGGGGAATTACTTTGCATTAGTAGAACATAGTCTCATTGTGAAAACCTGTAGCAGAAATAGTCACTTTAATTTTCTAGCTTTATCATTGCATAACACACGCTATGCTACACGACCAACCCACAAAGCAATGATGCTTCACAATGGTCATGATCTATATCCTGATATTGTTGTCTATTAAGTTTCATACTCTGTGACTGGAACTATATCTACAACGTAATTATTATTCATTCTACATAATTTCCTTAGTGAGCAACATAAGCAGCTGCATCGCAGAGGCCTTCCCAAATTATAAATCATAGGAATTCCATATGTGTATGGGTAATACAAAAAAATATATGGATTTAAAGGAAAATAAATGGTAAAAAACAAAATAAATTAGTAGACATTTCTTATACCCGAGGTTAGCCTTATGACCTGAAATGGTAAATGAAAGGGCAATTAACATAAGATTAACTCAGCTTTGGCAACATAAATACTCTGATTCTCTGCAGAGCTGGAGGTGGAGAAGATGATATTGGTAAAGAGCAGGGTTGGGGCTCAGCACGCCCTAGCTGTGAGCTTGTTCTGTGTCAGGGTCATTCTGAGCTACCGTTTACAGATGCTTATATTTAACAGTCACCCTTTAAAGCATTGCCATGATACCTTCATTCTGCGAGCACACATCCATGGGGATTATCACTGTTTCAAGCTCTCATGTGAAGGAAAAGACTCACTTAAGATAGGCTCAGAGTCTTCCCAATGTTGTAATGGATCATAAAGTGTGCTTCTCATAAAATGTGTTCCAAGGGAAAATATTTTTTTTTAATTTAAACACCTCTTTCCTTTTTGAGTCTTGTGGAAAAACAAACCTGGGGACTAATGCAGTAGAAGTAAAACTGAGATTACCAAGAAGAAATTGTTCGGTTCTAAATGACTATAATCTAGGAATGGAGAGAGAGGTGAGTGTCTGGAGTTACAAGTAGAGGACCCAGCTCTCTGGACCCTAGACCCTGGAGGAACATCCTGTGACCACACCCACTCAGCTAGGCACCAGGGATCTAGGAATAGTTCCCCACACTTACAATCATCCCCCATTGTCTCAAACCACAGAGCCTTGGCCCTGGCTGCCCCTGGAAAGGCCCTAGTTCACAGAAAGAAATTTAAAAATTCCTAGAATTCAATGAAAATGAGTGCACAAAGCTATGGGACACTATGAAAGCGGTGCAAAGAGGAAAGTTCATAACACTAAGTTCTCACACTAGCTCCTCAGCAGCACACTTGAAAGCTCTAGAACAAGAAGAGGCAGACACACCTAGGAGGAGCAGATATACAGGAAATAATCAAAATGGAAATCTATAAAATAGAAGCAAAGAAAACAATACAAAGAGTCGATTAAAAAAAACTGGTTCTTTGAGAAAAGCAACAAGACAGACAATGCTTATGCAAACTAACCAAAAGACAGGGAGAGAATATCGAAATTAACAAACTTGGAAATGAAAAGGAGGACATAACAACAGACAATGAAGAAATCCAAGGAATAATTAAGTGATGCTTCAAAAACCTGTACTCCATATTGAAAAATCATAGAAGAGAGAATGAGAAGTAGTCTTAAATGCATGGGCACAGGAGACCACTTCTTAAATATAATACCAGAAGCAAAGGCACTGAGAGCAACAATTAATAAATGGGACCTTCTGAAGCTGAGAACCTTCTATAAGACAAAGGACACAGTCAATAAGACAAAAATGCCAGCCTACAGAATGGGAAAAAATCTTCACCAACCCCACATCACACAGAGGACTGATCTCCAAAATATAGAAAGAACTCAAGAAGCTAGAAACTAAAATATCAAATAATCCCATGAATAATGGGGTTTCGACCAAAACAGAGAATTCTCAACAGAAGAATCTCAAATGGCTGAAAGACACTTAAGTAACTCATTATCCTTAATCATCAGGGAAATGCAAATCAAAATGACTCTGAGATACCACCTTATACCAATCAGAATGGCTAAGATCAAAAACAATGATAGCTTATGCTGGAGAGGATAAGGGAAGGGGGAACATTCCTCCATTGCTAGTGGCTGTGCAAACTTACATAGCCACTTTGGAAGTCAGTATGGTGGTTTCTCAGAAAATTGACAGTCTACCTCAAGACAAAGGAATACCACTCTTGAGCATATACCCAACATATGCAAACCCATAGCAAAAGGATATTTGCACAACTATGTTCATAGCAGCATTATTTGCAATAACCAGAGCCTGGAAACAACTTAGATGCCCCTCAACTGAAGAATGGATAAAGAAAATGTGATACATTAATACAATGGAGTACTATTCAGCAATACAAAACAATGACATCTTGAAATTTGTATGCAAATGGATGCCACTAGAAAAAAAAACCACCCCGAGTGAGGTAATCAAGAACCAGAAATGCAAACATGGTATGTACTCATTCACAAGTGGATATTAGATGTAAAGTAAAGGATAAGCAACCTATGGTCCATAACCCCAGAGAAGCTGGGGAACAAGGAGAACCCTAAGAGAGACATTCATGGATTCCCAGAGAAGGGGAAATAAGATACCCTGAGAAAATTGGGAACAAGAGGTGGGAAGGAGGAGAAGGGAAGTTGGAAGGAGAGAGGGAAGAAGAAGGGGAGGGAGGAGGAGAACATGAGGGAACAGGATGGGGAAAGGACAGAAAAAGAGAACAAGGGAAGAGGTATCTTGATTGTGGGAGCCATTATGGGGCTAGTGTGAATCCTGACACCAGTTCCCAGGAAACCACAAGGATGACCCCAGTTGAGTGTGACCTCTCTGTTCTCCTACATAACACAAATGTGGATTTTAATAAAAGGGGATTTTTAATAGAACTATGTACAAGTTGGTAACATAAACTTCTAATAGTACAAATTGATAAAATACCATTCTGATTGAATATTCTACTGTAACCTGGGTTACCTTTATGCCTAGGGCCTAAAGTCGTGTTCACTCATTGCTCTTTCTTGTGGTGAGAAGTCACCCTTGTATTCAAGGTTAACTGAAAAGTCATCTGAGTTCTCGCTCAATGCTTACAATGTCACAGAGGTTGGCTTGGACCAGACATTCAGAGCCATTCAATAATTAAGAGGCAAAGCTAACACGTGAATCATGCACCTCACCTAAAGGAGGGGAGCTACTATGAAACTAGACGTCACATCTAATTCCAAACCATGTGGATAACAGCAGTACAGCAAGAAAATGCCCTTCCTACAAGCCTTTCCATTGTCTCTTGGGATCCTTGCTCATTCTTATTTCCTTATTATATCGTCCTACAAAAGATTATTAGGTAAGCCCAATGGGGACTGAAAACATGAACAAACTATGAATAATTAAGATATTTTTATTCTAGCTTTCTTTTGAAAGTGGGAAATCCAGACTTTTTCTAGTTCCCCAAAACTATTTGGCCATGTCTAAATGTTTTCCTAATAACTCAAGAGAGACAGGTTGATTGTCAGAAAGAAACATGAGAAATAAGGAGAACATTCTAACCCTTCAAATAAAAACTACAGCTTATACAAAAGTTATAATTATATATTACGACATTGATGGTATTATGTGATTTATGGATTATATAATACCACATTTCATTACCAAAGTCGATTTGACATTTCATACTATAAAATAAATAATGGCTGTGAGTGTTTGCTAAGAGCCAAACCCCATTCCGCATACATTCTAAATAACTCCGATAATTCCCACAATAGTGCTATTTGAGTATCTTCTAATTGCCTAATTATACAGGCAAAATAATAGAGTTTGGGAAACTCATTTAATTTAAGTAGTAATTTAAGTAGTAAAGTATCCAGATTCAAGCTCACTGGATGATCTAGGTTTCCATAAAGCATTTATCCCTGAGCCAAAATTGAAGCATAAAAAACATGGTAATTCAGATACTTTCACTTTTTTTTTTTAAAAAAAAGGAGGTATTAGAATCTATTTATACTGAGTATACAGGATGATTAACAGTGAAGGGCTCTCCTTGCAAGAAGAAAGACTTGGGTTTGATCCCCAGAACTGGACACCTTGTACTCTAGCTGCAAGGGAGTCGGAGACAACTGGATCCCCAGATCTTGCTGGCCAGCCTACATAGCTTACTTGATGAACTTCAGACCAATGAAAAACACTATCTTAAAATATGATGTGGAGTATAAACAACACAGGAGGCTGTGCCCTCCACAGGCACAGGCATCAGAGCATATCCATGCCTGTGCACGTGCATGCACACACACACACACACACACACACACACACACACGAGCCTGCATACACGTCAGAGAGACAGAAAGAGATTCTTTAGAAAAATCTGGTTATCCAACATCAAAATTATATTCATCCCCTCACACCTCATTCCCTCTACACTTCATTTTTTAAAACGTTCACTATGTGACATGAAAGCTAATGACCTTACATATGGCTCGGGACTCAAGCAGCCCAACAGCATTTGCCTGGTATAATTAAAACTAAGATGCATTTCTTTGCAAAGATAAAAATAACAATGAAAATCAGTCACACTTCTTTATGGATAATTTATCATATTTATGTACTAAAATTCTGTTTTATTAAAAAATACCAAATGGTAGAAAACTAATTGTGACCTTTAAGTATAAATTGAAAATGCCACCAACTATTGTTTTAATTCAATGAGTCCATTATTTCCCTTTCAGCACAAAGAATTTAACCTCTGTAATTATTTTTGGAAGAAAAATTACACTGGCATTTTAAAAATGAAGGAACATTCCTACTAGCTGACATGATATTTTTCACTCAGATTTTTTAAAGGCTATTTTTTATGTTTTCAAAAATCAATGGTCTTAAACTGTCAACACATCATTATAAAGTCTAATTCAAAACGTCTGTTTGCCGAGTAAACAGGGGCCATTTTAGATCTTTTGCCTTGTTAAACTTAAAATGATCTATGGGTCGTGATCTTAAAGTTCCAAGAGCACGAAGTCTAGCATATGCAAAAAGTAGAAGGGTTCTTAGACAGGCAGAGCCAGCAGGAAGCTCAGTCAGTGTCCGTCACATTAAACCAGGGCTTGACTTAATGTGCCTCATTGGCTTCAGGCTATTCTAGTAATTAATATTCACCTCATTTCTCAAACTTAATCTTATAAAACCTATGGCCCTGATGTTTTCTTTTTCAGATATCTTTCTAGAAGACTCATGGTATATACAGACTGAATGTAAATACCTCTACAGGTGTCACTCTGGACACCATGTATTACTAGATCCCAAGTCTGAGTAGCGGGTCTGCTCACAGTGGTCTATTCTCCCAGAACTCTTGACCAATGAGAGAGCATCACTCGCTGAACTTGGACACAAACCAACATCGATTAAATGCTAAATCTGAAATGAAAAGTTTGAGTAAGTTTAAACACTAACCTTCCTCAGTCATTTGCTCAAGCCTTAAAAGTAAAAAAATCATCATTTAGTTTTAAATTGCCGTTCAGTGAAAGATCCTTTATGGGCTTACAAGCGACTTGACACATATCTACCAGCGCACTGTCTCTACTTGTCACCATAACACAAAATAGACACCTGGAAAGAGGACCTCAGCTGAGAAACTGCCTCTATCAGACTGGTGTGTGGGCATGTCTTTGGGGACAGTTTCTTAATTGCTAAAGACCAATACGGGAATCCAGCCTACTATGAGCAAAAGCATTCCTCAGCAAGTAGACTCGAGCTGTATAAAAAAACGTGGCCAAGCAGTGAAGAGCAGAGCAAGCCAATAAGCGGCATTCCTCCATGTTCTCTGCCTCATTTACTGCCTCCAGGTTCCTGCCCTGCTTCTGTCAGTGGCTGGATGTGATCAGGAAGACGTGAAATCCAATGAAACCTTTTCCTCTCTGTAAGTAGTTTTTGGTCAGTGTTTTAATCACAGCAACAGAGCAACAAACTAATACAACTGTTTGTGCTTACTCTAAGACTGGAAAAAAACCCTGTAATATCTTGCCCAGGAATGGATTGTTGGGGAATCAAAATATGGTCAAATATGCCATAAAATTTAAAGTACTGTGTATTGAGAAATGACCGCCTTGAGTTAGCAATCACATATGATCTCAAAGAATACTATGGTAATAACAATTATAATATACTCATCAACAAACATTTTTGAATTTCTGTATTTGGATTGGGCCAGCGCCCCCTGCTTCTCCCAAAAAAAGCTCAGGATGCTATTCTTCTCTGGGATACTTCTTTGGGAGCAAAGAACCCCATGGCAAGTGCAGTTCCTTGCACCCCCACCCTCGTTTTTGCCTCCTGCCTTTCCTAGAACAATGTGAACACAACATAATGGCCCACATCCTCTGATTAGAGGAGGGGTTACGAAGATTAATTCCACCATCTTGACCTCAACAGAAATAAAAATCCCCAGTGAAACAGAGACCATAACTCTTTTCCCACCAAAAAGCACATGCTGAACAAAGAGGTGTATGGTTATTTGAAGGTACACAAGCAAGTTCTCAATCAATTTTTGTCTGTGAAGGTTTTAAACATATCTTATTTCTTCCAAATACAAACTGGTCATGTAACAACACAGTTAATAAAAGATAACAATAGCTAGGACATATATAAGTCATAAATTAAAGGTAGAAATATTAAAGTTGATATAACATCGGAATAAATCTTTATATGGATATAATCCTCTCTGTAGTAGAGCCACGCTTTATATATTTCTGGGGATGAGAAGGACGGAACACAGAGCAACTTTTAAGCCAGCCTATGACCTTAGACAATGTGGTTTTGTTAGGTGTGGTGAGGGGGGGAGTGTGGGGTGTGTTAGCAGCAGCAGCACTGGAGCTTTTGGGTGTACTTGGCTTTCAGCTTTCCTGTTTGAAGAAAGACCAAAGTTACATTATTCGTCCCAGATTGAGATTCTTTTCCTTTCCTTTTAGTTTCGTTGTGTATTTGGCTTTGTTTGAGTATCTACCTGAATGTATCTATCCAGCCCCATGCTCGGGTTTTTTTTTTTTTTCAATTTAATGGCAGAAGGAAGTCAGTTCACGTTAGATTTGTATGCTATTTATCCAACCTCAATCAATCAAATAGCTTACGTCTAATTTACTCATTAAACATATGACAAGAAAATAAAAATCATCTGAAGAAACTTGGTAAGGTCTGTGGGTGTAGGCTGGTGGCAAAGTGTTTCCCTAAAATGCACAAAGCCCTAGGACAAAAAAAAAAAGCCAGGAGGTGTATTGATAGTTCATTTGTATTTTAAAATTGTTGCCAGAAGCCAGAAGAACAGATATAAAACAGTCCCACTGGTCAGCCTTACAGACCAGGCAATGGTTACACATACCTCTAATTCAGTAATCACACTAGTTTCCCATAGAAACTGGGCAATTCATGCCTTTAATTCCAGAGGTGCCTCCTTTAATCCCAGTCCTAGAAAGGAATACAAAACAGGAGGAGACAGTCTCATTCTGAGATTCCTGGAGACAGGATCACCATTTCCAACTGAGGAATATGTAAAAGCAAGTGGCTCGTTGTTTTGCTTTTCTGACCTTCAGGTTGAACCCCGCTTTCTGTCTCTGGGCTTTTATTAATTGTGCTACAAAGAGGAAAATTTTGGAAGAGTCATAACTTCATAATAATTCGCTTTGCTCTTGAAAGAGCACTGTCTGTCACCTATCAACACACCTAGCACATGTAAGTGGTGTCATGACTTCATTATATAATTACTTATTTAATCCTGTGATATTATGCACTTCGGTGAATCAGAGAAAACAAAACCTGAACTTAGGGAGATAAAATTCAAAAGAAAAATTTATTATATGCATGCTGATAAATAGAAAGCAGCGGAAGCAATGTCCTCTAAGGAGACAAGTAAATAGAATAAAACAAGAGAAGCTCACTCCAGCTGAACAGAAAGGAACTATAGCAGGAAGCTTTGAAGAGATGCCTTCTTCCTCTCTCCCCATCTCCCTGTTCCTTCCCCAGCACACACGTTACAAGCATCTTCTCTGTCTGCAGGCATTGATCCGGTCAGGAGAGGAGTACTAAAGAAGACAAACTCCCTAGCCTTGTGGAGATAGATTTTGTTTTCGAGATGGAGGTTGTGAACATTAAGCTAGAGGAGTGGGCAGTGACAGGTACTGTAAAACAGAAAGCAGAGAAACACGCTGGGAAGCGATACAGGGGCTCATTATTTTACCGCTGACATGATGAATGGTGGATCAGGAGACAGTGATTTGGGGGGTAGATCTGAGCAAAGAGAAGTAGAAAGTCAAGAGATGAATGGCAAGATGAAAGACTCCAGTTCTTGATTGGGGGAAACACTTTGTTTAAAGATAATCTTAAAGCCATCCCCAAGACCTGCATTTGCTCTTTCTTTCCTTCAGGCTAAACTTGGCTCCTTGCAGAGCAGCAACGGTGCTATGTAACTGCCTGGCTCAAACTCTTCCCCTTCCTCCAAATCTCAGACAGGTGCACCTCTAGTGTGCACTGTGCTTACACGCCATGTCTTCGTCCTTCCCTGACCTGCCTACTTCTTTTTATTTTATAAATGGAGAGCAGCAAGATCATTGTAATGTTTAACATGACGGTACTAAAGCTTGGAGTTTGATATGACTGCTTATATTTAAGTTAGTACATACACTGGACACGCTTGCCAGTAACCTGTCCATAGTTGGCTTAACAAGAGAGGATTTCGAGGTGGCTTTAAACAGCCTATATTACTCCGTATTTCAACTGTGGAGATTTTAGTTGCAGGTTTCCTACGTTAGGTGATTTTTATTTTTGCATCCTTTAATTGATTGTACAAACTGTTAACCTTTAAATGCTTAGCTTCCAGAGGCAATTTGCAATCTCCGACTTTAAAGTCATTATTTTATTGAGGCAATAAAAATATGCCCATGTAAATGTGATTAAATGTGATGGTTATTTAGTCATGCTAAAGACATTTTTGCATTCCTAATATCAGCTGTTTTGACCCTATAATGCTAAGCAAGTCTCCACCCCCATCTATTCACGTTCCTATTTTTTCTGTAAGATGAGAGAAGCTACGAATCATGACAGTTTCACCCATCTATGGTACAAATGTGCCCTGAGAAAGGTGCTGTGTACAGAAAGAAGAAGGCGGTGCCTAGAACATCTAGGTGAGTAGCAGAAAACCTTCAGTTACCTTTAAAGCAGCTGGAGTAAGTAATGTCTCTGGTATTGAAGTAAAAAAACATTACAAACCAAGGATCAGTGATTCATTTCAAAGGTTGGGCATCACAGGCCCCTAAGCACCCTCATCAAGACACATAAACTGTGATGAGACAGGACAATGAAGAGGAAGCTTGCCAACACGGAGAAACAGATCCATGTATGCAGTGTGGCTAAGTAAAGAAGACCTGCCGCAGCTCTGCTCATTCTGAGGATGGAAATGCCCTACTTGGCTCCTGGAGAGGGTGATAAGAATGGAGGTCCATATCCAGCCGAGCAGTGGATCTCAACCTCCCTAATACTGAGACACTTTAATACAGTTCCCCACAGTGTTGTGACGCCTAACGGTAAAATTCTTTCTCTGGGTACTTCATAACTGTAATTTTGTTACTGTTATGAATCATAATGTAAATGTCTATGTTTTCTGGTGGTCTTAGGTGATCCCTGTGAAAGAATCATTTGTCCCTAAAGAGGCTGTGATCTCCAAGTTGAGAATTGTTGCTATAGATGATTCATATGGGTTCCTAGGAATAATGACATAGCTAAAGAACATAAAACTCAAAGAAATTTGCTATTTTACATAAAAAGTACTTTTATAACTTTCAAGACTGAACACTTAGTCAAAGAAATAATGAGGAAGTAGTGGGGGAAAACATGCATTCCCTCTTCCAAACTGATAAATCTAGTCTGAAGCAGACTCTAACTTCAGCTTGGTACATATAGCTGGATTAGAATCTGTGGGCTTTGAAGGATGAAGCTGTACAGACCACTACTAAAGGGAACCAATACGTTTACTTCTTGATACTCTTCATCCTTGGGAAACAGGCATAATCTGGAAAATATAATTGCTACATTTCTAACAACAACGTTGGTTCATTTCCTCACAGCACCCATTCCACTGGTTAGCAGATAGGAGACGAACCACACAGTTGGCACACAGTAAAGCAAGGATGTCTTAGAACAGTTACTCTACCAGGATTGGTGTGATAATGTTGATGATGTATATAAAACCCTAGAGGACAATCCTGTGGTATTGGTAAGTAAAATGAGAGGCTACTGCAGACAAACAAATTTTACAGTTTTTAACCTAATGAGAAAAGTATACACATGTTCAGGAAAATTTTGACTGTTCATCTTCAGGAAATTCAATTTCAAGGGCACAGTTTACAAAGATATTTTCTTCATGAGGGCGGAATGTAAAAGATATTTGCTCATGTGGCATATACATGATATATAAATCATATTCAGCCTATACTTTCACTCATGTATTCCTGTCTTACTACACACGTATGATAAAAACACAAGTAAAGCATGAGGTATAAGAGAAATCTTCAATAGAAACCGAAGTATTACTTTTTTTCTGTTGAATTCACCATAGGATTCATATGTCCTACTTTGGAAACACTGATCAAGGAAAATAGATCCGAAGATGTGTGAATTACTAGGAGAGAAGTGTGAACACACATCTGAGATTAGAGGATGGGGGAGCATGCATACAAATCAGCGAGGAGAATAATAACCACACAGCATGAGAGAGAAGGGGCCTAGGGTGCACTTCAGGTGGTGGCCATGACAATGATGCTGTTGGGCCCTTTAATGGTGATGGTAGATTCTATTAAAAGAAAATTTAATAATGGGATTTTAGAAGAATATGACAAGGGTGGCATAATTAGTTAATCTTTTTGAAAAATACAATCAAGGTAATAACACACAAACTAAGAAATGAAATCTACAAGAAAAGCAGACGCCAGGATGTGATAGAATCCTAAGAACCTTATCATTTCATAGTCCTATATCCTTACATAGTTCTACCCTGATTTTGCACAGGACCTCAAAGAAAGCAATGAGGAACTTCCAGGACAAGCAAGTACGGTTAAAGTCTGAAACCACTGATTTTTCAAGGATGGACTTGACAGAGTTTGGTGAGATCTCTCATAATCAACACTGAGCCTTTTCTAAGGTGTGCCTGCTGTGACTATGAAGAACAGAATACAGACACATGAGCTAGGAAGCAGAGCACAGCCTTTGAACAGACTCCAGGACAAGCTTTGCCTCTCCGTGGCTGAGTCTGAAGGAGCGATAGCATCTGTCAGGTGGCAGCAATGAGGGATCCCCAAGGCAGGTTCTTCCTGGGCTGAGGCCACAGAGCACAACACAGCAGAGACAACACTCCAAGCAGCCTATAGAGGACTCAAGGAAGGCTGTGAAACTGCTCACACACTTGAAATTGTGAGATAATAAATGGCTGTGGGTTCCAGCAACGTATATAGAATTTATTTATAGGAAATTAATGCAAAAGATGTCTCTGTGGAATTGAGGACAACCCTTTAGATTATTTGCAAGAATGTGGAATAAATTAAAGAAAATTAAAGAATCATTTATACACCCAAATATTCATAGCTTTCCAGTGAGAGTAATAATACATACACGAGATAACATTTTTCTATACCAACCCTCTGGAGAAAATAAAGGGTTTGGGTTAACATTTAAGAAATATAAGAAAAGTCCTTGCCCTATAAATTTACAAAAGCAACCTTCAGAAACAGTCTCACAGTCAAGATAAATTCTGAAAATAAAAAATAAATTGAAAAATAAAGTTGAATACTAGTCATTATATAAACAAATTACCTAGAATAAAATTGTTAAGGTAAAAGTCAGAGGCCATGACAAATTGGGGAGTGCAATGCTATCCTTCCAACACACAATAGAGTATAAAGTTTTGAAGGGAGAAAGGGGCTTGTGAGTTACAGAACCCATGGAGATAGTATAGAGCTAAAAAGTTAGAAGAGAGAAAGTAGGGGGCAGGGAGATGGGACTGGGTGGGAGATAATCATCTAAAATGGAGTAAGTATGCAAATGTCATTAGGCATCTTTTTATACGGTAGCCTAATTAAATAAGTAAATAAAAAAATTTAAATACCTAATTCCATGTCAAATATTAAAGCTAGTAAAATGATCTGGCTTAAATGATCCAACTTAACTAAAGTTGTAAAAAGGATATATAAGAAAATGATGTACAGTAAGGAAAGCCTACCAGAAAGACTATCAACAAATAAGATTAAATTCCTAGCTAAGTTATTTAAATTAAGTTAAATGGAGTTCAGAAAATAAAACACATTTAAAAATGAGGAAAGCTCAGAAAATTTCAAAATATCAGCGATATCGTTTGTGAAGGTTAGAAATAAACAATTTTAGAAAGAAAGCTATAATAAAGAACAAAAGGAGAAACTGCTACAAAGAACAAATGATTCTTTTGAATGTTGTAAGTTAAAATAAATGAAGATATGTTGTGGATTACAAAAGAAGTCACAAATGCACTAGACATAAAAATAATCTAATGTATAATGTTATTCAAAGACTGCAAAAAACAAAGCATAGAAGCTATAATTATTTTTTAAACTTCATTAAACATGAAAAGATTGAGAAATATATATGTATATATGAATGCATAAGTTAATTTATATTCATACAAAGTCACCAGAATGACAAACAGAAAACATATTCCAGTCACAGCCTAGTAAAATTAAAGTAGGAACAAAAAATTAGAGGTCATGAGAAGCTCTGCAACACAGTGAGGAGTAAAGCTCGGGCTTTACGAGGTACAGAGATGGCTGAAGAAACGGAACCCAAGGCTCTGGTTTTCAATGAGGGAAATAACTTGGAACTCTTAGACAGACCCACTGTTATATAATACATAACTGAGACACATGCTAAGCTCCTCCACCATCACTAAATGCTAGTCTGGGGACTGATGCATTTGGGATTTAATGTGGGACTACATTGTTCCAAAAAGATTCAACTGTCTGTTTTTATAAAGCTGCTTTATCTTTAAAGCTGTTTATTTTTAATGTGTAAACTAGAATCAATATTACTATTTAGCGGGTTCTTTTAGAACAATATACCACTGAAAAGCAGGGTAGAAATATTCTGTAAAATTTTCTGCAACATTTTTTTTTGTTGTTTTTTTTTTTTTTTTTGGTTTTTTGAGACAGGGTTTCTCTGTGGCTTTGGAGCCTGTCCTGGAACTAGCTCTGTAGACCAGGCTGGTCTCGAACTCACAGAGATCTGCCTGCCTCTGCCTCCCGAGTGCTGGGATTAAAGGCGTGCGCCACCATCGCCCGGCAACATTTTGCTCAACTAGTAAAACCTGAAACTTTTCATCCTAGGAACAGTGAATGTATTGGAGACGGGAATGGAAAAGAAGCTAAAACTTAGTTGAGCTGAAACTCTGAGTATACAGAGCTAGAAAATCAATAACTCATCACCTAGGCAACATTTTCCAGAATGGAAGGCAAAGAAATGTCAGCCCAGCGTCCTGAAGGTATACAAAGGATGCACCTCGACTTAGCTCTGGTACAGAACTCCCCCTGGCTTTTCATATCTGCTCACAGGGACAGAATTGCTAGCTCAGCAAAAGTACTTTCCGAAAACAGCGAGGTTTCTCTTTAACATGCACGGGGACTCGAAATTCCTACTTGAAATTAAGTACTAATTAATAACATCTTATCACAATGTTGGGCCATTGGATGCCTCAACTGACGAGGGTGCTTACCATGGAAGCCTGGCAGCCTGAGTCTAATTCCTGTCATCCAGGTAAAGGTGGAAGGAGAGAACCAACTCGACATCATTGTCCTCTGCTCCACACACGTGCCATAGCATGTAAACCCACACGCAGCATGCCTATATACCACAACAATAGCAAGGAATAGAAACTCAAATGATACAATAAACCTTAGCACTTATTATTTATTACAGATCGAAGTGTACAGACTTCCCTTACGTGTACTAACACCCTGGAGTGTTCTGGTTTAAAGAGGAAGTACATCTCCAATTTCTATTGTTAAGTCTCTAGTTTTTCAGAAAGTAAGTCAAATACCAAGTAGAGTAGGGCTGTGTAAGTATAGTCAGAGACTATGGATAAGGTTTACAGTTGAGTTCCAGATAAGGTTCAATTTAACTGTGATTGGAGAAGTTCACAATGCATGTATTTGAGATGTGCATACATGTGCACAGACATCAATCTGTAAAATTAAAATGACAAAAAAAAAATTAGTAAAAGTTTCTACCTCTATGGCAGTTCCCGACGGAAACAACTCAGGGCTGATGATTACATGGAGTGTTTACCTAGTTTGAAAACTTTCTTGAAAGGATATTTCCACACCTTCAAAATTAGAACAGGTATTTATTTTTTCAAAGATTCAATCTTCACCCTTTGGACATGACATTTACTCTAGACAGTAAAGTCTCCCAGGCTGTAAAACAAATGTTCAAAGAGTGTTTACCTAGCTATACCTGATAAGAGCAATAAATGTCTTGTGTACGCTCCTTTCACCTCTCAATTGAATATCATCCATACCTTCATGGGCTCACTTGTGCCTCATGTTCATGAGGGCAAAGCTGCCTGTGAGAGGTCTCCTTCTCCTTCCGTAGGATGGCCAAAGCTCACACACTGATAGAGGTGGAGTAAAGTTATGGTTGATGCCCAGCTTGTTATTGTCAGTTCTCTTCCAAAGCACAGAAATGGTAAGACCCAGAAGGGTATCTCAATAGCATCAGAATTTTGAGCACGCAACCTTGAGTTACCGGTATGCTATCGGTCAGGTGAGACAGGCCGTTGTTATCAATGGTAATTATTCCTTTCCCCTTAATCAACCTTTGGGTAGAGCTTCACATTTTGATAAACAGCTCACTTGATGTGCAACTTATATATCAGAGATTTCCCTATTCAAAATGTGGTTCAATTGTTTTTTTTACAACACCCTACAGAGTATATAGCTCTCACCGTACACTAATTATAGCATATCTTCATTACCTTCAAAGGGCTGCTTCACACCCACCCAAAGAGAGAAAACTTCAGAAAATGATTATTGTGGAGAGTGAAAAGTAGTGGTGGTGGGGGTGGGGGTGGTGGGGGTGGGGGTGGGGGTGGTGGGTGCAAAACATAAATACATCCTATTGGGATCAAAACAGTTGGATATCAAAAAGTGACATGATTCTGGTAAACAGGGCAAGCAGTCAAGAGAATGTGGTTTTGCACATACAGACACCCGAACTCTGACTAATGTTTTATGCTGAGTGACTAGCGATTTTTTTCAACAATGTGAAGGCTTTGGCTTGGCCACGGGATCCAGCATCTCCTTTGTGTAAGAGCGCCACCCACTCCATGCTCATTTCAGAGAAATCCATGCATTGCTAGCAGACCACAGAGAATTTCATTGTCTTGGCAAGTCGACAGAAGAGAAGAGGCCATGGTTACCTTTGAGCAGAACACATGGGAACCATGCTTGTCTTTGGCATGGCCTAGGATAGGAGGTAGGATTCAGGCTCTTGGCAGTCAGCAGAGTTGCTGAATGAACCATCCCTAATTTCCTGTTGGTTTGTGCCTTTTAGCAAGCAAGTAGAATGACCAAACACAAAAAGAAAATAGAAGACGGTACTTTAAAGTAACTCTTCTAAATTTTATTTATTTATTTTTATTTTAGGTGTGAGTGTTTTGTTTGCATGTATAGATTTATACCATATGCAGAGATTTATACCACATGCATGCCTAGTACCCGAAAAGGCCAGAACAGGGTGTTAGATTCCCTGAAACAATAAAAAGCAAAGTCATGAGCTCTCTTCTCTCTTTCACCCACATTAGGCTGAACTGGGGCTAAGTTGTTGGTTGTCTCGAGCAGTAACTGATACAGTCTCCTCCTAACATTCTTGTATGTATGCATGTATGTATGTATGTATGTATGCATGTATGTGTGTATGTATGCATGTATGTGTGTATGTATGTATGTGTATCCTATTAGAATTTTCTAACATACTGCCAACATAGCACTGAATTAAATTATATATGATATGTTCATTTCTGGTCTACTCAGGGATTTAAAGTATGATTACTGTGTGCTTAGTTTATCACAATAAATAAGAAATAACCTCCAATTGTCTATTTAGAAAGGAATTTAACATTAATTATAAGTTCAACATAACAGCAGATGCCAAAAGTTCTAATCATTCTATCATCCTGAAAGTTTACTATTACTGTTTGCATTACTGATAGCTTAAGGTATATGACTAATATTTTCCCATTTTTCTATCTCAGTATGCTGCTTTCAACCATTTTAATTCATCAAAATAATAAATTCACCTTGGAATCTATTCATAGCAATACATGTTAGAAATTAGGTTTATAAAACTATAAAGAGGAATATCAAGAGAACGTCAGCAAGGAATCCGAAATGAATAACTTATGAGGGGTAGGAGGAATCAAAATGTGGGAGGAAATGAAATGTGTGACTTTAGCACAGAACAAAGTGACAGTTTGTGAGGAGGTATCACGGGATACTGACTAGGCATTTGATAATTTTGATTAAATACTTTCTACGATGTTTATACATCCTATTTGACACAGAAGGTACGGAGCGGAATCAGGACCAAACCTGATTGTGATCTCCTTTCTTGCCATTTCTTCTTGGTCGAGTTTAGTTGACCTCTCTAAAGGCCTAAGACTCTCATCTATGGTCTGAGCTGTTGGTCTCCTCTTTCTCAGTAGGGATCGTGTGTTAGCATATGAAGAGTCACACTGGACCCACACTAGAGAATGTTGGAGTATTGCTACAATTGTTGCTGCTGCTTCTTAGGATCTCAGGTCAGATTTTTTTCAAAAGAGGGAGTTTAGAAAATACACTCAAAGAGAATATAAGTAGCAAAGGTCTAGGGAATTTCTTATTTAACGTACTAATTAAGCCAAGTATTTTAGATTGGGCAAATCATTTACACAGTGATGGCACGATCTAATTAAGTGATTTTTAAAAAAGAGGGAGAGAGAGAGAGAGAGAGAGAGAGAGAGAGAGAGAGAGAGAGAAAAGCTCGCTTTGGAAAACACAATGTCCCCACAAAAATTTAACCTCATGCTTTTCTTAAACTATAGTTATCATCTACTTTTTCTTATGAAATGATTAAAAGGAATTTATTTCTAGTACTTCCATTGCTCAATCTATCCAGAACTATTTTCAATGAAAAGTATATGTGTATGCTTATAGCTTATCTCAGGAGAAACTTCACATGAGCAAATGTCTTCATTGGTGAGTCAGTGCAGGCAATGTTGCTCCAAAAATTATCACAATTTTAACAAAAGAAACTCTCACATTAATCTCAAAAGATTGTCCTGGTTGTAGGAATTAGCCACAATTTGCCCACATATTAAATAATTATCCTGTGATATTTTTTGGTAGCTATAAATAAAAGACCATCCCCCCCAAAATGATTTGGGAGTTTTAATTAAATCATCACATTTTTGAGTATGTGTGAATGAAGGATTGTCTTCTGCATTAATGAAGTATTATTGTCTTAGCACGCGGAATCTGAGTTTCAGAATGAACTGAGCGTGTAAACAAAGCCCCCTGTTTTCACAGCACAACCTATGAACCTGCAGAGCATATTTAATATTAAATCTCTAACTTTCCATTCCAGAGAGTCAAATGTCACCCACATCACACAAATTAGCACAGTCTGCACCGGAATGCAGTTGCATACAAAAGACAGGCTAGCATGAATGATCCGCTTACACAAGAGCATGGCTTCTCATTCACTGACACATCTCCAGAAGTTTGTGACAAGCGTTTTCTTTCTACATTTGTGTTCTACATATGACCAAGTAGTACTTCCCCTTGGTTCATCAAATAGCCATAAAACCTAAAGACATGATTGGTTCCCCATATATATTTCAGGATATCTTATAAATACCTTGATCAAGTGGAATAATGTTTTATTCTCTTGCACACTGTCTGGGTCCTACATGGAAAGATGCCCAAGCCTTTGAAACTAGTTACTTGCTTCCTCACAAATCACATTTCAGAGACGCTGCATCAGGTCACCTTTAGGTGCTCAAATTTAACAGTATATTTTACATACACAAGTAGTTATGCTGGACACATGAACTTTAAAAACAACGTATTTTTGTTTGCTTAATTTTGTTTGCGGCTTTTTAAAAGACAATTAAAACTATGCAAAAACAGATATGGAAATATTTAAGAGTGTTTGTCTTCATCATCTGTTATTAAATGAAGTCCATCACTCAGTGCGCAGATATTCCTGCAGACTCTACTGAGTCTAGCTCACTTGCCATTGTGCTATGACTGTTTCCTGGGCCAGTGAAAAATATTCAGATTGTTGTGCTTAAATTCTGTGTCATAGTCTGTTACTGGAAACAGTTATAAAGATTTTGCAAATATCTTCAGTTTCAACTACAATTCCTATGCCAAGATGACCTTACTTGACTTCGCCAGAAGGCAGAAGGCAGCACCTGAGCCATTCAGTGACTCCTGCTATCTTCTGCCTTTAATTCGGTATCAATTCCACTGATTGTTCTTCATTCCACCCAGCATCTCCTTTCCCAAACCATTATCTCACACTTAAACTACTGTTCCATGTCCCTGCCGGCTTTTCTTTCTCTAGCACTGCTTGAAGCACTCAAATAACACCCAACGTGCTTACTGTAAACCTCAAATCTGCTCCAATCCTTCGCTTGTTTCACCTTCTGGTGGCAATCTGCACTAACCGTGGCATCCCCTTCTTTAGAATGCTTCCTTGCCATCTGTCTCATAATCTCTCTTCTGCCCTTACTCAGACTATGCCACAGATACCAGACACAGTCATCTCTTCTCCCGCCAATTTTATACCTCCTCAGAACTCAGAAAGTGATCTTATGTGCCGACAGAGAAAGATGCACAGCTCATCAGGATGGTGAGATGAGAATCCTTTTGAATTTAGGACGGATGTATTTTTAGAAAGAGAAAAGGACACAGAGATGAGGGCAGAAAGCCAAATAGAGACTAAAGACTCACTGTTTCAGAAGGAACACCAGGAGGATCTCGCTAAAGCCCAGAAGGGACAATGGCACTGATGACACCTTGCTTTTGGAGTCTGACTCTGGGCGAACAAATTTTCATTCTCTTAGGCTAATCTACTTTGTGGCTCTTTGTAATAGTAGCCTTGTGTAATTAATATATCACCCACCCTGGCTTCATATGGTAGTAGCTGTTTAACAGGTTTCTCCTCTCTGCCAAACACTAAAGTTGTCTAGAATAAGTACGTATAAATGGGCCACTGTGACGCACGCCTTTAATCTCAGTACTCAGGAGGCAGAGGCAGGTGGATACCTGAGTTTGAAGCCAGCCTGGTCTACCAAGTGAGTTCCAGGACAACCAGAGCTACACAGAGATACCTGTCTTGAAAAACAAGACAAAACAAACGAACAAAAAAAAAATCACCCTCCCCTCAAAAAACACCTAAAAAAGGAAAAAGAACGAAGAAAGCATGTATATAATGTGTGTATGTGTGTGTGTGTATGTGTGTGTCTGTGTGTGTAGTATACTGTATGTGTGTGAAAAAAAAAGAACCAATTAATTTCTCATTACCTATCAATACTTCAGTTTCATTTGGGACAGACACATCTACGACCTGTGCTGGTTTTTCAACTGAGAATCCACCCTCTTCACATGTCTGCAGGTCAGGTGGGCACTGAGGCGTTGTGACCATGGAAACAGTGAACATAGGGCTGGTTCTGATTTAGCTGCATGGCCGACACCTTCAGTACTCACCCCTGTTCTTCAGATCCCGGGGACAATCCAGCTCAGATCAGTTCTGAGAACTGCTTCATCTGCTCACCCTCCAGTCCTCGCAGCAAGCTCATATCCTTTCAGCAAACTGCAGTTTTTGTTTAAATACCCAGAACTAATTTCTGCTCCTTGCAATCTAACTGTAATTATACTGTTCAAATGTAGATGTAATTAGAACATATATCAGACTGCTTATACAAATAGGTGTTTCATCAAAAAACACCCAATCAAGAAGTTTCTAGTTCAGATTAATATGTGTGTGTGTGCATGCGCACACAAGCACATATACAGAGGAGAAACCAATCTCAGATGTAGGTCCCCAAAGGCCACCAACTTTACTTTTTGAGATATAGGCTCTCACTGTGACAGATCTGGGTAGGCTGGCTAGAGAGTGGCCTCCCAGAATTCTGCTGTGTCTGCCGTACCAGAATGGGCATGGTAGGTACTCATCACAGTACCTTCCTTTTTACATGATGTGTGAGGACGGACTCATGTCTGTGAACCCGCACAGCCAGCGCTGGATTGACAGAACTATCTCCCCAGCTCCTACTGCACTGTTCATAAAGGTAAATGGAAGTATGAGAATTTACCTTGAATCTTTTTCTAAGTTTTGAATAAATGAAATGCAAAAAAAAAATTTTAAAGCACTTTGTAAGAAATAACAAATCAATCAAGAGTTTGGTATAAATGATACCAACCTTTAGGCTAAACTAATTACTACTTTATACCATGACCAACATACTGATAAGCAACCAACCACTGGTCGACACATTTCATTATTTCATTCGAATAATTCATAAAGCATTCACTAATTACTATTATATCAATATGCAGACTATTTAAAATTATTAAATAAAAGCCAAAGTTAACATTTCTTTTTGATTTTTTGAAATAGGTTTGCTCTGTAGCTTTGGGGCCTGTCCTGGAACTAGCTCTTGTCGACCAGGCTGGCCTCGAACTCACAGAGATCTGCCTGCCTCTGTCTCCCGAGTGCTGGGATTACTGGGATGTGCCATCACCGCCCAGCTCAAAGTTAACATTTTATGCAGGAAAATGAACATGATTAACACAGGACTGCGTCTTTCACATTTAGTTGCACTAAATGTAAACTTTAAAAGCTCAGGGAGAGCGAAACAGCTTTCTTCATTTTCTTCAAGGCCCGAATGATAGCTTCCGTTTTTAAACATAGGTGCAGGTAAGGCACCTGTGTTTTTGAGCTATGAACATTTTTGGTACAGTGAAATGTCTCCCTAGATGTCCTCTCCAAACAAGAGTACTGAGCCTTGCCTTCTACACAGACGGGCCAGAAGACCTCTCAGGAGAGTTTCAGGGTGACGCCATTCTCTTAGGAGCATCTTCCACCATATTTCTTCCATCCTTTTTTGTTACTTCTCACTGTTTTCTATTAATACATTGCAATCTCAAAAACATCTTTCAAGACTCTGTAATGTAAATCACATGATAGAGACATCTGAATCTAAACTCCCTTACAATCTCAAAACTAAAGCGTTCTCTTTGGAGACGAGACGTCTTCTTTGACTCCTTCTAAACATTTTTACAGAAACTGTGTTTGCTTTAATCCTGCCCTGGAATTTTTCAATGTTCCCCTGTAATGAGTTTGTAATTTCCTTTCTCTGTCCTTGTTTGACACTGAGCTAGTCTTTCGGCATGCTGATTTTATTATGGTTTTGGCCTTTTTTTTTCTTTTCACTCTTTCAGCCAACACTAGTTACAGCAGAAGAATCCACTCTGTAAATGCTCTGTAAGGCCATTGATCCTAGACATCCCAGAGAGAGATAAGACAGAGAAACACCAATGTGGTTATCAGATGGATGGGTGGTTGACAGAAAAGGAATCGGAAGTGAAAAAGGAGCAAAAGGTTACAGAATGTATTTTGAAAGTTTGCATTAATTCTATAGATCTATCGTGGGAAATAGTTTAAACACAGTTTAAATTTTAAAAAGTAAAGATTCATACTATAAGGAGTTCTATTTCCTATTAGTCAATTTTTATTTGGCCAAGGTGTGAGGGGAGACTCGGTGAAGAATGTTAAGAACAGAATTCCTTTATCCAAGGCACGTTTCCAGGACCACAAGCAAAGAAAGTGTAAAGAAAAGCGCAGACGTCATTTAAGAGTCTTTGTGTTACTTTGGCAACCAAAGAGGGAAGAAACCCAGGCAAGTGGGTCTGCACAGGAAATGGTGATAATAACAATGCACAGAATAAATGAAAAATACCAGACAGTAAATGAACGGTTACTAGTACTAAGGGAAGGCCATTCACTTCTCGGCACCTTTCCTCCTTTGATGGCGAATGATTATTCTAATTTGGTAGATAACAAAGATGAATGAAGGATTGAGGTTGTAAAAATAAGAAATATGACCTCTGCCCAGAGATGAAACCTAAGAGTATAGGCAGCTTTCGGGATGGCCTCTGGTGGTCTCTGCTAATGCCTTGAAGTTCAATACAAGCTAGAACTACTAAGTCACATCTACAAGACAGGAGAATAAAGAGATGATGTGTAAGAGTCCTATACAATAGAACAAACTATCACAGTTGCTACTGAGTGACATAAAAAAAAAACTTATTCTCTCATAGTTTTTAAGTCTTAAATCAAGGCATTAGAAAGGCTTCATTTCCTCAGAAAATTAAGGGGAGTTTTGTTCCTTGCCTCTTTAAGGTTTAGGTGGGACTTCCATGGTGATGCTGTTTATACTAAGAAGAAACCAAAAAAACATCCATAACTCTGCATTCTCCTCTGTGTATTTTTAGAGATACACGCCACTGAATTCAGGCTTCATCTCAAACCTGGCCAATCACATCTGTGCATGCGTGCGAAAAATCAAATATGTGTATATGTTTGCAAATACTTAGAGCAAGGACTAGATGTGCCTGTTTGATCCCAAATGCAAATCATTTCAAAGGAGCGCCTCCTCCTTGACTTGGCTACGTAGAAGAGACCACCGCTGTGATTGTCTACCTTTTTCCCTACCTTCCATTGCTTTTCCCAAGGGAAACTGGCCATAAGCTGGGACTATACTCTTGTCCCACAGCAATGAGATGTTATATAGTCACGGTCTGTGTTTTAGATAGATTTGTTATATAGCAACTGAATAGGAAAAATGACCTAAAAATTACTTATGCAAACTGAACAACAATTTTAAGACGATTAAGCCAGAGAAATGGATTCCATTCTGCATATAATTATTATTGATGGAATTATCTGCTACCAAAAAAAAAATTGTGGAGAGTTTGATGTATATTGAAACCGGTATCTTGACTAAGAAATGAAGACCCACTACGTAAGGATTCTACAGTCTTAGAAGACTAAAGAAAAGTACACACTGGCTGATTTGAGAAAGGAATACTTAGGCTGTGGGGCACGGTGCACACAGAAGAGTCTCATTGCAATGGTTAGCAGACACGGCCCGGAGAGTTGATTCTGAATTTCAACAAGGTTAATCACTCCTACGTATGAATTAACCAAGTCCCTTTTCCTTTCAATGAGGCATTACTATGTATAAAGAACACTCTACATCCCTTTACACGAAGGCCCTTATAAGAGATGATTTAAGCTGCTAGGTAAAATCCGATTTCCATTATTGAGATTATTGAAAGTTTCTAGAGCTAAAGGAGGTAGTACCACCTGGAAATCAAATGGTATAAATAAAGTCGTATTAACAGTGTGTTTTATATAAACTGTTTTACCCGTGCCATTTTATGTAAAGAAACTGGAATAATTTTATTAATAAATGAATCCTTAATTATAACAATAATTACAATGAAGCTGAGAAACAGTATAAATGTCCTAACAATGGTCTGAGAATAGCAGTTAAAGGAAGAAAAAATTCTGCAGAGTTCAAAACCAATCTAATTTTACTAACACAAAATCCCACCCTGGGACTACAGCCTTCCTGTCTGTAGCTACCACAAGCATCATCTCTCTTACCTCCGTCACTTGGAAAGTCAATTGTATTCAGTCACAAACCTTGAGACTAATGGCTGAGGCACCTATTTAAAGTATCAAAGTGGACCTGGCTTCCAGGTTCTCCCAGCATCCCTTGCTCAGTCCCTACCTATTACAGGGTCCTCTAGGCTGGCATACCCACCCCTACCCTAAACTTCTCCAGTACAGGGGCTGGGCTGCCCTTCCCAAAGGCTTTCCCCTAGGATCCTACCATTTTCATGACCTGCCCCTTTTCGTGCCTCTACCTGCTTCGCTGCTCATCCCCTCTCTCTCCCTTCTCCCTTGCCTTCCCCTTCTCCCTACTTGGCCCAACTCAGCTTAGTCATGTCCACTCTAGACTCTCCCAGAATGCCTGTCTCTGTCTATGCTCTCCACATCCCTACAATAATCATCATCCTCTGCCATACCTAGGAGCATTCATTTGTATCCTTTTTTATTTCATTTTTCCATTCACCTGGTGAAGAGACCCTAGGAGTGACTTAAATGAGTTCTTTCCCGGAGGAACTCAGCTGCTCCAAACCAAAGCGCTGATCTGATCTGACTCTGCTAAGGTGGATAGAATCCTTAGTTTCTGCTCGCTTTTTCCATCCGCCAAATTTAATTGGAGCATCCACCTGTCTTCAGCCGCTTCTTCCCTCCACCTCATCTAAACAACCATCTTTCCTTTCTCACTCAGTATGTGTCTTCTCTCTGGTTCCTAGAGCCTGCTATGCCTTTTAGGGAGCCTACCATGGGAACATCCTCCTGAGCGGCTCTTCAGGGCCCCAACGCATGGAGTAGTCACTTACTAAGACACTTGCTCACCTCCTTTTGTAGGAAACCTCCCTTTACCAAAGCCTCTCCCAATGCACCTCCTCTGCTGTTTTCTCCTCTACCTGCTCTATTGTCTCTCCCCTTCTTCTGGCTGTCACTAAGGAGATGCCTGCTAGGGCTACCTTTACTACAAATGCAACACGGGTGTGTGAGAGGCTTCTTCTTGCCTTCCTGGGACCCTATCCTGTGGAAAAGGTTGCCTGTCTTCTGTGATTTTGGACATTTCTCAATGGCAATTTTCTCTGTCCATTAAGGGATGCCCTGGCTTGACATTCCTGTTGCCATGACACTTACCCCCTCTGCTTCCTCGTGACCCCTCTCAGTTCCTTCCTGAAACTTCCTCACCTTCCCCTAGCAGCGGCCTCCTAAGTTCCACAGGTTCTCTATGATATCCTAGGTCTCTGAACTTTTCCATACCCGCTTCCTCTTGGAACCACTTGGTCTATCTGCCCTTGTGCCCTTCTGGGCCTGAACACTGCCCAGGAATTTCATTGACTCCCCTCAGGAGCTGACTGCTAAGTCACACAACTTTTTTAAGCCTTTCTGGGCCCCGTTGATCTTGTCCCTGTCTCTCAGTTCCTCCTGAAAGTCCTAAAGGTTTTCTATGCCCTCCTAGCTTCTACAATATTGGAACCCTCTCTTGGTAGGGTTTCTGCTCTTCCTTCTTGTCCTTATGGCTACACTGTGCCCTGTTTCTGAGCTGCTTAAGCCTCCATATGGCAAAGCTGTTGTTTTGGTTTGGTTTTTTTTTTCTTCAAACTTTTCTCCTTGGATTTGATTCCTTTCTCTGACTCAGATTTTCGTAAGGCCTCAATGTCTTACTGAAAATGATTTAGCATCAGTGTTATAATTATAAATATGCTGACCTGCCCTGTCACCTGGGTACCCTGTCCCTTTAAGAGACAAGCTCCGCCCACTCCCAATCTCCCCTTCACACCAAGGCAAGCTGGTCTCCATTCTCTCTCCCTTCTTACTTCCTGTCCTCTTTCTGTCCATTCTTCTAAAGAGGCAGCTCCCTGCCTCCTTCATTCCCCATTTCCCTCCCTCTCTCTTTGTTCCTCTTGTTCTCTGGCTCTCTCTCTCTCTCTCTCTCTCTTTCTCTCTCTCCTCTCCACACTCCTATCTTCCCAATACCCACCAAATAAACTCTCCACACTCAAGCTCTGTCTGCATGGCATATCTGTCTGTCTCCCACCCACTGCTGTCTCCCAGTTGCTATGGTACCTGCTGGGGTCACCCACTCCATAAATCATAACAATAACTATAGCTTGATGGCCAAAGAGGGTTGACGCACGTTCCAAATTCTCTGATTGCACCAACTTCTGCCACTGCACAAGCAAATGATACCTTATCTCTAAGGTTTTACCACTTTCAACTCTGAGAAATTTCATCTCTATGATTTCTTTATGCTCTGCTCTCAAAAAATCAACTGAGACTGCTGTGTGAATAGTCTTTCCCTCAGGATTTGAAAACTCACTGGGTGTGGCTAAAGAGTCTGTAAAATCTGTAAAAAAAAAAAATGTGACTTAAAACTTTTAACAAAAAGCTTAGAGTTAAAACTTATACCTAGGAATTTTAATTTGCTACAATATCCTATACTTGAGATTCATTTGGTTTAGAGTAAACTATATATACAACTTGGACTCCACTCTTGTTTTTACAAAAAGATCTACTAGGAAAACATGCTTTGAACAGACCCACCTGACTTACCACCTTCTTGGCTGATTATCTCATCAAGATAGAAGCAACCACATCACTGGCAGCTACCTTTACTAAGGTTAAAGAAAACAAGCCGTGTGATTTCACCATTTTATGATACCCACATGTCTGTCATAAAGCAACAATCATAAAACCTTTCAGTCTTACTGATCTCTCGGTTTCTCACTGTATCTCTTCTTAGACTAAGGAAATACTAAGAAGTCTCCAGGATGTGTTGGATTGGTATGGGTTTTTGAGTGATGATAAAAATTGAAGGTTATAAAGATTTACTCAGATTAATAAACAATGACTTAAGATATAGGTCTAACTGTTTATATCTTTGCTACCTGTTCAACACTAAGCTTTTAGAAAATTTAGATATGTAACAATCTGTGTGAAAAACAAAGTATATTTCATAATCAAGATTTATAAATTCCTGGGGTCTACTGAGGTTCATGGTAGTATCTATCTAGATCCATTGTTTTTGATCACTTTGTTAAGTTTTAGCTATTTGAATAATCTAAGTTATACCAAAACAAAAAACCCTGATATCCTAAAGTGGTGCATTATGATTAAAAGCTTCATTTTGATATTAAAAGAGCTTCAGTTTAAAATTGTTATTTTCTTAAGGCTAACTAACAGGGATACAAATGTAAAGTCCTAATCTTAAAAAAAAAACCCTACTAACTTATTGTAAACTATTAAAGATAACTAAGGCATGCAAGTTGCTAGCCAGTCACCTTATAAATGATCAGATTCTTTAATTGTGCTCATAACTATAGCTGTAGTAATGCTACATACTAATGTACTTAATTACAGAAGTAAGATTTATTTAGCCTTCTATATAAATTTTCAAGGTTACACCTAATAAGTATGTAGAAACAAAGTTTGTTTAGTTTAGAAGTACTTAATAGATAATGTTCCTCAATACTTTTCAGAGATCTGCTGACTATGGCAGTTAAAATGTTTAATGGAAAAACCTTACTGTAACAGAGACCCCAGCGCCTAGAGGTGACCCCAAGATTTCCAAAGAAGATGCTGGGGCACAGAAGGACTTCGCCTGGATCTTGGTTTAAGTGTGACAAGCCAACCACTGGGTGAAAAACTGACCTTTGACTTGCTCACCACCAGGATCCTGTCCAAACTGTGCACTATTGGGAGATATTACATTAACTAAATAAAAATATGCTGTATTTCTTTATGTTGTAGAACATTACTTTAACTATGTACAGACGTTTTACTTTAGTTTATGCTCCATTTGTTTAACTAGATAAGCATGTGTTGCTACTTTACTTTGCCTGACTAAGGCACCTGATTGGTCTAATAAAAAGCTGAGTGGCCAATAGTGAGGCAGTAAAGAGATAGGCAGGGCTGGCAAGGAGAGAGTAAGTAGAATGAGAAATCTAGGCTTGAGAGAAAAAGGGAGAATGAGAGGGAGATGCCTTGGGTCAGCAATCCAGCCAGGTAGACTGAGAGGAAGCAAGAAAATAGGAGGTCCAGAACGAAAGAAAGGCAAAAAGCCCGGAGGCTAAATGTAGATGAAGAGAAACAGGTTAAAATGAGTTAAAATAGGTAGGAGGACAAGCCAAACTAAGGCCAAACATTCATAACTAAGAATAAGTCTCTGTCTCTATGTCATCATTTGGGGCTGGTAGTTCCGAGAATGCCTGCTACAGTAGGCAAGCACCCCCCAGTTTGCCTAAGACATGGTAGGCTGGTCCTCAGAATTTCTCCTCCATGAGAAAGTCTGTCAGATCTCCTGGGCCTGCAAGGAGAAGACTGATGCTTTCCTGTGACCTCTGCCTACAATGAAATCAAACTTTCCACCGAGGACCCTGGGGTGATTATCCAGATAGCTGGCAAATCTCCGTCATTTTTAATAGAGTAGGGAGCTGCTTGGTCTGCGCTTCCTGCTTACTAAGGTGAAATTTAGCCTTCTCAGATCTCTGATGGCATTGACAACTGGGCTATGTTAGCTTTGTCAGTTTAAGGGCAGAAATCAAGATTTCAGCTGACAGCTCAGTTCTATTCATATGTAAAACCGGCCTCAAGCCTCATTTTTCTAGAGCTGGTAGGTCTCCCTAAAGGACTAAGAAGTGATTTAAGGTAAATAAAAAATGAAAAGTGCTTCAGATTTATTTTCCTTGCTATGCTATTGTTATACTAAGATTTCAAAAGTTCGGAATTTTAACAATCAGTGGGCTTCTGATAAGCCATTAATCTAGTTCTGGTAAGCACTGATAATATTAGCATGCAAAAACTTAAAACTTTAAATTTCCTCTGGATGGTTGCCTTCTATGTATAGACAGAAAAATGCTTCTCACTATGCTGAAAACATCTCTGTTTAATCTATATATCCCATGCTCTGGGAAATGTGGTAATGCTTTTAACCCAGAATCATTTTTTGGGTACCCATGACTCAAAGGTGTGATTCTGCTCCCTTTTCTACAATGTAGATTTCACTCCAGAGTACAAACAGCGGTGGTGCTAAGGAATCTAAACCTTTTATCTCTTTTTATAAACTTAAAATTTTCTTGTAAGCTTCAGACAATAGACTTGAATCCACAAGTCAAATGGACTTCAGATAAAATTCTCCTGTCAATCAACAGCCTGTTTCCCCACCTACTGCCTATTCTTGGGGGTGGGCTCTCTATCTCTCTCCCTCTCCCTTTTCTTAAGACTCCCCTCCCCCAACTATCAGGGCCATGACCCTAAAAGTTTCAAATGTACACCTAAGAAAAAAATTTTCCCCTAAACTCCTTAACATTACCGTCTCCCTCTAGTATATCTGTTCCAGCAAATTTCAAATAAACCACAGATGCTCGAACAACCTGCCAGTTCCAGGGTTCCCCTGAGAAGCTGCATCCTAGCCAACTTCAAATGGGCTAGCTCCAGGTGGTCCAGGCTCACACTCTGCTCCAATGCCACCTCACATCTCTGGCCCTCGATGGTACTGAAGAGCCTGGACAGGGAGTGAAAAGGTCTGCCTCCAGACTCGGAGGGCAGCATTCTGGTTTTCTTGGGTTCTCAACAACTACATTTCAATGCCAACAAGAAGTAGCAAGAGAAGGCTGCATCGCTCCTTAGCATTTATTATCAACAAAATGTCTGGGATGCTAAGTCTCAAACCTTGGGACAAATAGGTGAGGTGCCTATTTAACATTTCAAGCTGGACCTGGCCAACAGGTTCTCCTAGTATCCCTAATTTTCTACCTGTTACAGGGTCCTCCTGGCAGGCATATCCCACCTCTATCCCAAATTTCTTCAGCCCAGGATCTGGCTGTCTTTCCCCAAGATGCTCTTACCTATATAATCCGACCTTTTTGGTTACCTACCCCTTTTTGTGCCTTTGCCTTCTTTGCCCTCATCCGCTTCTTTCCTCTCTCCTTTTCCCCCTCAGTCTCCTCGCATAGCTCAGCTCAGCCTGGTCATGTCTACTTTGGACGTTCCCAGATGTCCCTGTCTCTTCCTATGCTCCTATAATAAAATATTTCCTCCACTATGCCTAGGGGCAGTCAGGTCCTTTTTTATATATGTATAATTTTTTTCATTCAAACTGTTCATATTTTTAAATTTTACTTTAACTTCTCTTACTGAAAATAAAGAATCCAATATGTCTGATTTTCATTCTCGCAAAATTGACAAACATTGTCTTGAAGAAAAGAGGGTCTGCTTTTGGTCCTCGCCACCCAGCTAGCTTACACCCGAAAGAATCACATGGAAACTATATTAATTAAAACACTGCTTGGCCATTAGTTCTAGTTAATGTGGCTAACTCTCGCATATTAGTTTAACCCATTTCTATTCTAATCTATGTTCACCACGAGGTCGTGGCTTACTGGGAAAGATTTAGCATGTCTGACCTGGCATCTCCATGGCGGCGCTCTCTCTCTGCTTTCTTCCTCCCAGAATTTAGTTCTGTCTTCTCTGCCTACCTAAGTTTTGCCCTATCAGGCCAAGCAGTTTTTTTTTTTTAATTAACCAATGAAAGCAATGTAAATGCAGAAGAACCTCCTATACCAACATTGATTTGAGAGTAACCTGAAATCTAGGTTTGCTAGTTTTATGTCTACTTGACACAGGCTGTAATCATCCAAAAGGAGGGTATTTCAACCGAGACTATGCCTCCAGGAGATCTGGCTACAGGCAAGCCTGTAGAATATTTTCTCAATTAATGATTGATGGGAAAGGACTGAGCCCATAATGGGTGGGACCATCCCTGGGCCGGTGGTCCTGGGTTAATGAGAAAGCAGGCTGAGCAACCCATGAAGACTAAACCAGTAAACTGTAGGACTTCATGCCTTCTGTTTCAACTCCTGCCTCCGGGTTCCTGCCCAGTTTGAGTTCCTGCTTTGACTTCCCTCAGTATCATGATTAGGAATATGCAAGCCACATTACACCTTCCTCTCCAAGTTGCTTGGGCCATGGTGATTCAGTAGCAATAATAACCTTAAGGCAGAAATTGGCACCAGGATCACTGGGTATGGCAGTGACAGACCTGACTGTGTTTCAGGGAGGACTGTGGGAGGACTTTGGAACGTGGACTGGAAAGACCTTTGTCTTTTCCAAGCTTGGTGGGCTGTCAGGACAACTCGAAAGATTAGATAATAAGGCTGGGAGTTGCTGGAGGCCTGGCTTGGGGAGTTTCAAAAGAAAGCAAAGACTCTTATCAGGGCTGTCTGATATTTTGAACTAAGCATCTGCGGTTCTGGTCAGCTAGGGCTAAAGAATCAGCTGGGAATAACAATAGAGAAGCATTACTCAATAAAAGCTTTCTTCACTGGGGCAACTGACGCCTCTTAGCTGGAGATACAAAGTCAGCAGTGATTGAAGAGACAGGACCAATGAAGGGAAACCCGAGAAGGGTTTCCCCAGGGTCAGCACACCCTGTGTTCCAGAGGTGACCAATGAGCGGCCACTCACTGGCAGGTGAACTTGGTAGAGTAAGAATCACCCGGGTGGTGCTAGTTTTGTAGGCATGCAGTCATAGAGAGCAGACGAGGTTTGGAACTATGTCGGGTCCTGAAGAAAACCCAGGAGAAGATATTGGTGAAGTACAGTTGAATTGCAGCAGTAGACACTAGCATTTTGAAGATGCCAGTCCAACGGGAAGCTGCCCAGAACAACAGCGGCAGTGGAGTGCAGCTGGCTTGAGCATAGGAGACAATCTATATAGGCTACAGAAAAGTGGAAGCACTGACCCAGGCTTTTGAGAGAGCCCATAAATCAAGAGTGAATCTTAGTCATTGGACGCTGTGGTATATATACTTCTGGGATTTGTATTATTTTGATTTGATTTTGACTGTGTTCTGGTTCTCCTCTCTTGGAATGAGAAAATATTTAATTTCTTTTGGTGTTACAGAAACCAAAAATAGAGAGAATTTGAACTTGTTAAACAGACTGTATTTTTTTTTATTGATTTTTGTTGAGCTCTACATTTTTCTCTGCTTTTCTCCCTGCCTCTCCCCTCCCCTTCAACCCTCTCCCAAGGTCCCCATGCTCCCAATTTACTTAGGAAATCTTGATTTTTTTTTCTACTACCCTTGTAGATTAGATCTATGTATGTTTCTCTTAGGGTCCTCATTGTTGAACAGACTGTATTTTTAAGAGATGTTTTGAGTATTTTAAAGAGACGTGGAACTCAAGAGTTTGAATTTTAAAAGAGAGACTTACTTTCATAAGTTGAACTGTTTTATATTGTAATGTTAATAATCTTGGGGGTGAACAGAAAGGAAACATTATAGCCTAACCGTTGTAAGCCTCTTGATAGACACAAGTGATCAGGCCCTGACCCCAGACTACTCTAATCACCATAAGGGCCATTTCCAGATCCTTGAGACTTAGGGGGTCAAGCTCTGCCCTACAAAAAAAAAAAAAAAAAAGCCCAAGGTCAGTCCAAAAAACCTCACCAATCCCTGAGCTTACTCCAAAATCAGGCTTCAGAATCCCACCAATTCCTTAGCTTGCCTAAAAATGAAGCAACAGAATACTACCAATCCCAAGCCATCCTGGAAAGCTCTGCTCCCCCAAGAAACCCTATATAAAATGTGCCTTCTACTCAGTTGGCTGCTACTTCTCTCCTGACCAGAAGCAACCACCCTCTTGTGTCTCTCCCAATCAAACTCTTGTGTGAGGTTTGCTGTGTGGTATGACTTTAGGGTATTCCTTGACTCTAGACCACCAGGATACCTTTCCCCTCAGAGCTGTAACACTTACAACAGCCATGTGATGTGGTTTGTGTGTCAAGTTGACAAGGAGTCTACTGTACTGCTAATTTTATGCCAACTTGACACTAACTATAGCCATCCATTTAAGAGGAGGGAGCATCTATTGAGAAAATTCCTCCAAAGTATCCAATTATAGACAAACCTGCAGGGCATTTTTGTTTTTTTGAGACAGAGTTTCTCTGTAGCTTACAATGCTGTCCTGGAACTAGCTCTTGTAGACCAGGCTGGCCTCAAACTCACAGAGATCCTCCTGCCTCTGTCTTCTGAGTGCTGGGATTAAAGATGTGCGCCACCACCACCCGGCTAAGGGCATATTTTTTAATTTACTGATTGATATGATCCCAACCCATTATGGGTGGTACCACCCTGGAATGGGCTCTCCCTGACAAGAGCAAGCAATCAAAGCTGAGAGCTCCTCTCAAACACACCAAGCAGCAAAGCAAGCTTTCAACTGAAGCACCTGAAAAGGCACTCTCCATCATGCTGTGCTCCCTGCAGGCTGAGATGTGTGCTCCAGGTTCCCAGATTCCTGCGCTGTCACCCATGTTGGAGTAGGCTTTGGTGATATATCTGTGTCTGATGTTCCTATCAATAACTCGTCATCCATACTCCTGTGAGTAACTGCATTAAAACTCCTGGTTCACCAAGTTGGACTTAGGTGATATTCATGTTTTGGTCTTTGCAGTAAAGAGATGTGCATGTTGCATCTCCCCAGGAAAAGGTTTGTCACACAACACATGCATGCTTCATATACTATAAGTTCTCAGAATGATAAGTGTATCTTCGTTGCTTTATTTCTTTCTTCCCTAGAGCACTGAGTCTTTGGTGCATGGTAAATACCAAATCTTCAGCTGATAGTTGTGATGTTAACATTACATGTAATGTTTAAAATTACTATGCTTGACAAACCAAGAAGCAAGAAAAAAATGTCTCTAATATGTAAGACCCTAGCTTTTACAGGCGGTACCCAAGCAGCCCACTTCCTTTTATTCCCCAGACATTGCAAACTATTCTTCAACTGACTGATCTTGGAAAATTTGCTGTTCTTTCAAGATAGTAGATCACAAGACCAACTGCTCATTCTGCTTTGGAATTCAAACTTGCTTACTCTGTTCAAAAAGGCAACTACAAGACCCAAAATTGTAACTTTATGGGGTTTGCCTTTATAAGCCCTGGGCTGATATGGCAAGGTGCTACATCTTTGTGGCACTCTTAGGTACAGACCTGGCACCAGTATTTAAATAAAAAGCTTCTTCTTTTTGAAACATATTCATTGTCACAGTGAATCTCTGACCCCAGACTTTTAACCAGAGTGACTATCATGAAAAGTACCTTGCCCCTTCTGTTTTTGTCCTCATGGAGACTGTTTTTTCTTACATCGTATAAAGCATATTTAGTTTCTAGATTATAATTGTTAAAGCTACGGCAGACACCCTATTCCCCCTGTAGTGGTCCCTCTCTACGTTATGAAATTCAAATGCTCAAATGCACAGATCCAAACAGCAGAAGGTAATTCCCACTGCTCGTCTCCTTCCATCCTGTCTCCAATTTCCTGCACATCCCCTGGCTTTCCCTGCTCCACCACTGTGCCAAGCTGAATCTCCATTCATTTCATGTCCAGCAGCACAAATCAACTTCATTTGGTCAAGAAGCATTCCTCAAAACCTGACTCTCAATTGTCTTTGTCTTTTACACCTTTGCTCGCACTGACTAGCTATCTCCTTTCTATAGAAAATTTGATGGAATGTGTCCAATAATTTGGCGCTGCATCTCAACAAAAGTTAGACATGTTTTTCTGCCCCTACTCGTCATCATTCCCATTGCATAAAAGCATCGTGGTGGTAAGAGTTAATGTGTTACTGTTCTCAATAAACAGCTGTCAAAAAAAAATACTTCTTACCAATAAATGGTGCTTTTTAAATGGTATAGAAACCTTTGGTGTGTGTAATAGTCACTGATCTTTTAGAGTTGTTTAAATAAAGAAATGTATTAGCTTTACAAATGTAAGAAAAGCTACAGTCTGCAATCAAAATTCATGATCATAATTGATTATTTTTTCATTCTAAGCTAGGTTTTGTTAGAAAAATTACTTGAATAGCAAAACAGAAATAACTGGAAAATTTTCAGAACTAATCAAAACTTTATCTCATTAACCATCATCTGCAGATAAATTTAAGAATAAGAATTAAAAAGATGTTAAAACATCATTATCATAACAGCGATAGAATTTTAGTGATATGTAGATCGATCTATTTACAAAGATAAATATGTACATAAAAGAACTGTTTTCATAAAGCAATAAAAAACAAGAAGTATACAGAGATGTTCGTTCTCCCCTCTTTTATTCTATATAGTATTAGAAATGTTAGCTGTAGCAATTAGACAGGAGAAGACATAAAAGGGATAACAATAGGAATAAGTAAGTCATCCAATTTGCAGCTAACATGATTCTTTACTTAAAGTGACATGAGTCCACTAGAGTGTAGCAATAAGTCTACTACTACAAAACTCTTAGACATAATAAACCTAATATTGAAGTATAAAAATCAAAAATAGCTTTCATTTATACTAACAGTCTACAAGAAAGAGATTAGGAAAAATATCCCATTCAAAACTACTTCCCCCAGGTCTTTCTTTTCAACACAGCACTGAGAGGGTTGCAGACGCCAACATGCAGATCTTTGTGAAGACCCTGACAGGCAAGACCATCACTCTTGAGGTCGAGCCCAGTGACACCATCGAGAATGTCAAGGCCAAGATCCAAGACAAGGAAGGCATCCCACCTGACCATCAGAGGCTGATATTTGCCGGCGAGTAGCTGGAGGATGGCGGAACCCCGTCCGACTACAACATCCAGAAAGAGTCCACTTTGCACCTGATGCTTTTTCTGCGTGGTGGCATCATCGAGCCGGCCCTTTGTCAGCATGCCCAGAAGTACAATTATGACAAGATGATCTGCCGCAAGTGCTACGCACACTTGCAACTGACGTAAGAAGAAGTGCAGTAAACCTGCGCCCCAAGAAGAAGGTCAAATAAAGCTGAGGCCATAACTGGCCCATGACCCTGGGACCAAATAAAGTCCCCTTTCATCGACTGGAGCAGAAAAAAAAAAAAACACTACTCCCCCAATATTAAGTATTTAGGAAAATAATCAACCAAAGGAGTTTTAAAAAGCCTCTACAATGAATATTATAGATGTTGAAAAAGGACATTGCAGAAGATAATAACCAATGGAAAAATATTCCATGTTTCTATACAGGCAGAAATAATATTATGAAAATGGCTATCCCACCAAAATTAAAGTACAGAGTCAATGCATTGTCTTTCAAATTTTTCATGGCATATTTCACATGTTTAGATAAAAAAATAGAAGAATTCATATGGAATGGCGAAAGATCATGAACAGCTAAAGCAATCCTAAGGAGAAAGAACAATACTGGAAGCATTCTGGTACCTGCTCTCAAATTACACTGCAGTGATAGAGACAACCTGGTATCATCACCAGGATAAACAGGTACATTGATTGACTAGAATAGAGGTCCTGGAAATAGAACAGCAAAGCTAAGACCACTGCATTTCAACAAAGGAGGCAAAAACATCATTCGGAAAGAAAGAACCTATTCAGCAAATGATACTGGCAATACTAGATCTCTGCTTGCAAAGGATGAAAGTATACTTATATGTTTACCTTGTACAAAAATCAGTTCAAAATGAAATAAAGGGCCTTAATTTAAAATCTGCAACATTGCAAATATAAAGAAAACATGTGGGATACCATACAAGACACTGGGATATGGCTAAGGACTTTCAAATGGAACACAATAGGACATGGCCGAAAACCAGATGGGACCACATGAAAGTAAGTTTCAGGGCAGTAAAGGACACAGTCAGCAGAGCCCACAGACAGCAAAATGCACAGTCAGCAAAGGACACAGTCAGCGGAGCCCACAGACAGCCCATACTGTGGGGGAAAACCTTACCAGCTACACTTCAGACAGCAGGCTTATTTCCAGAACCTGCAGCTTAAAGATTTGCTTCAGTTAAGTAGCAAGGAAATAAAACTTCCAATCAACAATGGGCAAATTATCGAAATAGATAGTTCTAAAAGAAAAAAAAAGGAAGAGAGAGAGAAGAAGAAGAGGAGGAGGAGGAGGAGGAGGGGAGGGGAGGGGAGGGGAGGGGAGGGGAGGGAAGGGAAGGGAAGGGAAGGGAAGGGAAGGGAAGGGAAGGGGAAAGAAAAAACTAAAGTCAATAGGTGACCTGTGTTTTAAAAGGTATTCATTATCTAGCCCGGTGTAGCAACAAACACCTTTAATCCCAAAAGTGGGGAGATAGAGACAAGCAGATATCAGTGAGTTCGAAGCCAGCCTGGTCTACATAGTGAGTGCCAGGACAAAAAGGACTATATAGTGAGATTCAGTCTCTAATAAATAAATAAATATAAAATAAGAGTGATTAATATCTCCGGCCATCCAAGAAATAGAAATTAAAACTACCTTCAGGTATCACCTCATTCTAATCAGAATGCTCTCATCACCATATTTGACGGCAAGTGTTGGAAAGGACGTGAAGAAAAAGGAACCGTTCGTCACTAATGGAAGTTTAAATTAATACATCCATTGTGGAAATCAGTTTGAAGATTTAACAACAACAAGAAGATAATAAAAATAGATCTACTGTATAACCCAGCTACTTCACTCTTGACAATATATGCAGAGAATTCCTTATACTATCACAGAGATGTTTGAACTCTATCTTTATTACTACCTTTATTAACTATAAAAAAGAATGGAAAGAATCTTATTGTCTATGAGCAAATGAATGGATAATATAAGTGTAGATCTGATACGTGTGTGTGTGTGTGTGTGTGTGTGTGTGTGTGTGTATTACGATACTATTCAGCTTTAAAGAAAAATGAGGTTAAGTAATTTTCAGGGAAAGGAATGTGATTAGAATCAATATTATCAAGCAAGGACACACAATCTCAGAAAGAAAGAAAAAACCTGCATGTTTTCTTTTATATTCAGAATTTAGGTTAAATGTGCATGCAGGTACAGTTTGTCATGCAGAAAAGAACAAAAAAGGCCAAAACATTAGGGCATAAAGAATGGCTAAATTTTGGGGGAGACAGAGTCTGATAAAGGCCCAGGACTCACCGCGAAGGCAGACTGGCTGGCCAGAAAACCCAGGGATCCATCTCTATCCCACCCTCCAATTTTCAGCACTAAAACTCTAAGCACCATCACCCCTCAATATGCTTTTTAACATGGGTTTTGGTGTTTAAAACTCAGATCCTTGATAGAACTATCCGTTAGTCCCTAATTTCAAATCTTTTATCAAATAAGGCCATTTTTTAGTTTTTGTTTGGAAGTGAAGGACTGTACATAATCAAACACTTTAACCTTACCTAGGCATGCCCAAATATAGGTGAAAGTGTGTACAGACCCTGGACTTTCTACACATTCCACAACATGGCTGTCTCAGAATTTTCCTTTGATCATTTTCTCTTCTATCAGGCAGAGTCACGCATAAAGAATTAAATTGCCTGGAATTCTACCAGAACTTCCAAGAAGACCTAATACCTATACTCCTTAATATATTTCACAATATAGAAACAGAAGAGGCATTGCCAAATTTCTTTTATGAAGCTACAGTTACTCTGATACCAAAACCGCACAAAGACTCAACCAAGAAAGAGAATTATAGGCCAATCTCACTCATGAACATCGACGCAAAAATCCTCAACAAAATACTGGCAAACCGAATCCAGGAACACATTAGAAAAATTATCCATTATGATCAAGTAGGCTTCATCCCAGAGATGCAGGGCTGGTTCAACATACGAAAATCTATCAATGTAATCCATCATATAAATAAACTGAAAGAAAAAAAACATATGATCACTTCATTAGATGCTGAAAAAGCATTTGACAAAATTCAACATCCCTTTATGATAAAAGTATTGGAGAGATTAGGGATACAAGGGTCATACCTAAATATAATAAAAGAATTAAATTGCCATGAGTGTTAGTAGAAGTAACCAATAGTTGTGTTTATGTGTATTTCACTGTAGAGGGTGCAATCTCTCTCCAAGACTTTTACTTCTGTTTCTTCTGGTTGTCTAGAAAGTTCATAAATAGTAGGGAAGCAATAATAAAACGTAATAAGTAATAAAACGCCTTGCTAGATAGTGGTAAGTAGCAAAGTTGCTAGAGGACAGTCGGCATCTTAACATATATAACATGTGTTACCATCCCATCACAGAACCAGCTGACAACATGTGCTATTCTTCCTTCAGCCTAATAGGGGCTCAGCTCCCTCACACCTTAGCGAATTAGATGCACCAAGCCCATACAGGATTCACCATGATTTGCTTTCCTGTTTATCCCACTCCCGTCACTGTAGAAGGGTATTTAATTCTTTATTTATCCATAATTTATTGCTGCACTACAGTTAACAACAAGAGCCATCAACGGTTAAACTTAAGGTTTTTCCCATGAGACCAAATAAAATAGTTTCCACAGGAACTCATAAAACTGCAAATTATTTTCCATTACTTAATTCAATCGTCTCAAATACATGCCTGACAAAAATTCAGATAGTAGCAGAACACTGCATAGGATAGTTTCTTCTTACTGAAACATAGAATCATTTTTCCAAAATGAGGAAACTCCTCTTTCTAACTCTCTGTCCCTGCCTTTAAAGAAAACACCTTGGCACGCATGTTAGCCACCAATGATAGACAATAGCAAATATTTCATTCCTATTCATATCTACGCTATCTAAATATTTTAAAAGTTTCTCCATGTTACACATAGTCTTCTTTAGAAATCTTATTTATTCACCATTTTAAGAAACTTCTAATATGAAGTTAGGAAGAAAGAAAGCAAAGTATTAGCTTCGCTTACATCAGCAAACCCCATGCTACAACTCACTCTTGGGTGTACTAGGGAAATGATCTCAGGAAACAACAGGTGAGAGAAAAGAGAGACAACGATGACAGTTCTATTATCAGCCGGGACACCACCAGTGACCACACTGCCGTTTTAGGGGGGACATCTGACACACAATGTAGAACACGCCTCCATGTCATCACACCTCAAAATGGCAGTGCTGGGAGGTCTCATACCAACTGTCTTTAGTCACATGCTAAGTACAGGTTCCAGGATCACCAAATCCTTCACATCTCTGCCCAAATCCCTTGGCCCTGTTGCTTCCATGGTCAAACAATGTCCTGGGCAAAGAAAGACAAGAACTGCCTTGAAGAATCTTCAGCTATAAGGTAGGCAGTGAGGCCAGACACCAGACAATGTCTTCTACCAAAGAAGGCAGCCATTTGGAAACATACACCCTGTATTTTCAGCCCACATCTAAGACTTTGAGTAACAAAGAATGTTTGCCTACCCAGTGATGCTGTCCCTAATGACGACCTTGTACCAACTCCTTGTCCACACAAAAGTAAAGGTCACACTACCATATACTTTATTTCCTGTCCTAAATGAAAGTTTGCCGGACACGAAACTGTCAAACACAATATGCAACAACAACAAAAAAAAAAGATAACTAAAAAGCCAGACCACAATTTTCAGAATCACTTACCAGATCCTATTTTATTCTCATATTTGTTTTAGGAAAGAAAATAATGGGATATTTTTAAGGCCAAAGAAATGATTTTTCGAGGTATGTTGTAGAAAAATGCAGATCCAAGAAGGAAAAAAAAAGAGAATTAACCAAAATAATATTATTAACAGGTGTTAAGAAAAACTTCTAGTAAATCTCTATCCAAAAGATAATAACAGTGTCTTTTCTCAAAAGGGTCACTTTGGCTTAACCTTCCCTGAATTTTATTTCCAAGAGCAGCTGACTAAATAAAGCCCAATCTTGTTGCAGAATGTTTTCAAAGCAGAATATTTTATGGAATGTGGCAGAATAAAGAAGAGAATAAAAATACTTGCACCAAAAACAAGAATGAACTTGTGCCTAGTGTTGACATTCACGCAGTGAATTAATATATACTCTGCTTCCATGTCCGATGTGATTAAATTTGTTCATAGAGACAGCATTTTGGATAATCTTGCAAAAAAAAAAATGAGACTAGCTTATATGCTGTTCCTTTGAACATATTTTTATCCTAGAATTTTAAAAATCCTGATTTCCAATTCAAATCGTTCTTACATTTCTAGTTTGAACATAATATATTCAATTTAAGGCTGTCTGCCACCATTTATCACTCATTCTCGAGTACTCTGAAGACAGATAGGAAATTAAGTGAAGGCAATCACTCTTTACACAAACTTTCATACTTTTTAACAGCACTAACTTGAGAAAAACATCATCATACATGGACAGGTTTTCAACTTTTCAACTTAGAGCATGGCTATAGATGTTCTCCGAGCTATAAAACCAAGGTCAAACCCCAAGTAGAGGCAAACAGCATTGCTACTTATCATGACATACAAATCATGTATATGATGTTCATAAAAGGTATTCAACCGCTAAAGAAAGAGAGGCCAAGAAATAGAAAGGGGATGGGACATGAGATGGTTTGAAACAGTAGCTCTTAATCTTCAGAGTGCTGAGACCCTTTAGTGTCTTTATGCTGTGGTGATCCCCCAAAATAAATTTATATTTGTTGCTACTTCATAACTGTAATTTCACTAATGTTGTGAGTAATTACATAAATATCTGATATTTATGATGGTCTTGGGTGGCCCCTGTGAAAGGAGTTGAGAAGAAAGGGAAGGGGGAAATGATGTAAGTATTTATAATCACAAAACTGTAAAACAGTTTTAAAGGTATTCAAATCATTTCATTTGGGCTCAATAATATTTGTATATGAGACACGGTCTTCCTGTGTAATTCAGGATGATAGGAGACTCACAACCTGCTTCGCAAGTACTGGGATTTAGGCATGAAACACTATGACTTTGATTCATCAGTTTAATTTGCAAAATGATTCCTAAACAATCTTAAAACTCAAAGTGTAGAAAAATCTCTAATTTCCTTTTATCATTTCCGTTTTCTCTCTATTTTCTTTTCTGATCTCTTTTCGTTTTCCTGTAACTTAAATACTAGTAAAATCCTCACTGTGGTTGCTGATTAATGCCAGAAACCAAGCACTGTTCATCTGCTTACATTCTCTTTCTACCTGCATCATTTTAACAGGTTCATTTCAAGTTTACTTAATACAACAGATGCTTATGTTTTTTTCCCTTTCCCAGTTTGCATCCTGACTTGCACATCTAATATCCTGACTTCCCTAGTAAGTAATGCAGTGAGTCATCTGCACATGCAGTTTGGACATCAAGGTATCCTTTAAAGGCTTTATCAAATGTTCTCCCCCACAGTCCTCTGGGTACAGACATCATGACTTGGGAAGACTGTTCTATGTGCTTTGGAACATTCTAGTCTTCTCATTTGGGCAGAGATATTGTTTGACACAGTCATAACTGCTAGTGTATTTAGCCAATATTCACTGCATAGCTCCTGATTACCCAATGATTGAGGTAGACAATAAGAGAATGAGCCTACACTCTCTTTTATGAATATAAATCTGTTGCCAGTGTAGCAGGACTGTTAACCAAGGACTGGAGCTACAGAAACAAGCATAGAGAAGATTCAGGAAAACCTTCTAAGAGACGGAACCTATTCACCTTTGGGTAAAAATTCATTGGTGAGAAAGTTCCAAAAGATGGTGTTTAGAAGGTGGTTCCCTAGCAAGGACCTGGGGACACAAAACAACACATCAACCTCAAAACAGACAAATCATGGAGATTTGAAAACAAAATAATTATAAGAGATGACTTTGTATAAAACTTCAGTGATGAGTGAGCCTACATCAAGATGGTTTGTCAAAACCTTGCCATGATTTTTTTTAACAAAACAGGTGACAGCAATAAAATAAAACAGTGTAATTTTACAGTCTGATGTTTGCTTTACGAAAAACATGGAGTCAGTGTTGTTCTGAAGACACATGAAAAAGAGTGAAACAAATTGAAGGTTTCTTGGAAACCTGCATGGATCTGCCAGATGGGAATTTAAAGTGAAATAAACTCAGGACATTTGTAATATACAAAATAGAGAAGATACTTGATATTTACGTCGGAGTAGACGAGATGAAACCAACTCATCCTAGAACTTTCTATTCTGAGAGATAGCAGACAGGACCAAGAGTTTAAATTTCTGTTATCTTTCCATGTAGAGTCTGCCAGAAGTGTCCTTAGCTCTCGGTGTGCTAACAAAAAGGCAATAGAAAACAGTGATAACAAACTTCCCAAATACATAAAAATGTAAATTTGCTGGTTAAAATCAAAATTAATTTACAGTGGACAGTGACCTTTACATGGTCCTCCGGAACTGCCACTGACAGGAATTTTGCCTAATCAAAAGAGAGATGCCTATTGTCGAGGCACCCGATCCTTCCACTGACACCAGTAGGGATCTTGTTCTATGAGTTTCGGCTTTATCTTTTTGAAGACTAAATCATTTATTTTAAAGTCTTTGCTCTTTTCAAGCATTAAACTCTTTCAAATCTCTGACCTCTCAGTTATTAAAAGACTTTACAGCAAATACAGTCTAGATTAAAACTGTGACAATGGGTTTGGGTTAGCTAAAACCCTACATTTTGAGTTAATAAATGACACGTGGTAAAACATATTCATACAAAGTAAAGGAACATATTAATACAACAGGAACTCAAAGACAGAACAAAGTAAAACAGAAAATAATTTAGTACCACCAATATTAGTTGTATGTGTATTACAGTATAAACATTTATATATAGTAGAAAACTTGAAGTTGTAGAAAGTTATTAATAGAAAATAGTTAATATTAAGGTAAACTAAAGCTTGTGATTGCTTTATAAGCCTGAGCAGCTGAGTTCAAATACAGTAGCCTATTAAAAAATATACTTGCTGCTGTGGTACCACCGGTAATCTTAGCTCTTGAAAGAAAGAGATAGTTGGTTCATTTGGGGTGTAGTAACCAGATGATACATCTTAACTCATGCTCCAAGTAAAAGAGAAGACCTGATTTCAAAGGAAGTGAAAGTGTTCCTGAGATGTTACCTCAGGCTATGTTACTGTCTATAGGAGTTCACATGCCTACAGGAGTTTATAGCCCATCCACTGTCTATAGGAGTTTATAGCCCATTACCACACACAGTCACAACATACACAAACACGCACATACACACCAACATAAACAATACTCACACATTCATATACACACACGCATACACATTTAGAAAAGATAAACTAAAAGATTTTCATCTAGACATTATTCAACTGTCTAGGTTTTCTTTTAACACGGGATCTCATACATCCCACACTGCTCTAAAATCGTATAACTGAGCTTCTGATCCTCCTGCATCTGTTTCCTGAGTGCTAGAATTAGTCAAGCACTGCCATGCCTGGTTTAGGCTGTGCTGAAGACGTAGCTCGGGCCTTCCTAACTGTACTCCAAGTGTACACCAGAGGTGTATGCTGGGATGACTGTGATATCATGACTAGGTGGCTTCGCAGATATTTGACACTTCATTTCAAAATTTTCCCCTTGGGCAAGTCATGGCACAGACTCTTCACCCAGAGGATTCTGAGACACAGATATGGCCTAGAGCTTGTGAAGTGTCCTACAACTCTCCAGTCTTCCACATTGCAAGCACAGGGTTACAGTGATGAACAGGTAATCTTCTTATATAAAACAGGATGAGAATTACAGGGTCCAACTTAGAATATCATCAGTATTTCAGAAACATTGGGTGAATGATACCACCAAAGATAATCCCCCTCCAATAATATGACATGATTCTAGATTTATTTATGTATTTTTCATTACATAAGAAAATTGGCTTATAATAAAAATTAACAAATAATACTGCTTGTATTTGTGGGTTTTATTCATGTAATATAATCTTTTAAACATTTTTTTCAACCATCCAAGAGTTTGGTTTTTTTTTTCTCAGATTTTTTTGCTGTAGCCTTAAAACAATGAAGTACATCAGGTGAGCAGTTAGAATTTTGTTTTTGTTTACATTTTATTTAGGTCCTGTTTTCTTCTCTAACAGTAAAACAACTTTTCTTCAAATAAGTATTATATATATATAATATATATAAAGTTATAATCTTTTAGTTATTTTTCAAACAATAAATTTATATTTATTTTAAAATATTAAAAACTGCATATATAAAGGGGAAAAGTAACAAGCAATGAAGCTTAAAAAGGCAGTCCTCCATAGCATCTTCTGAAGTACACAAACATTTATACATACTTATAAACTAAAATTTTAAGCATAAGAAATTAGAATGACTCATTGGCTCTAATTTGTTTCTGCTGAGATCATATTGTTAATTTTACCCAGATGAGCTTTGCCTTTAAAGCATGACTCTGGGAACCATGACGTGCCTTATGGGGTATTCCTATGGGATTGGAGAGACTGATGGAGCCCGGTATTCACATCACACTTCCAATCCCATCCCTCAGATTCCGGGCCTAACTCCACTGCTGTCTGTGCTGAGCAAGTTCCTTACGTTAACACAGGGGTTACAGACCTTTATTTAATAGTGCCTAAAGTGTGTCTGTCTGTTTACAGATTGAACTTTTACGACTTGTTTTTTCTTCTAGTGAGCCCTCCTACAACTCTAGGGCTATCTGTAAAATGCCAAGGTTATACATTTTAGCACCAAGATGTTTAGAAATAGAATCTGATTTTCCCAAAATCATTTCTTGCAGTTTGGTTCCTGTCTTCATTAACTTTTCCCACCTTTCTTCATCTCACATTCCTTCCTTCATCTTATACAATAAAAAGGGGAAAGCTGTAGTATTTTGATACTAAAATACTTCAGTGTGTGATGAAACAAAGTATTTTTTATCACATGCATTCTTCAAATTTAATAACTTTATACAATTACCAAAAGCCACAGAACTGTTTTAATATACTCTAGGATTTACTGAATCAGACCTTCAATCACACAAAAGACAGATGGGATTCAAAGGAAGGAAAACAAGAAATAGCACTTGGAATCTTTTTTTTTTCTTTTCTTTTCTTTGTTTTTTTCGAGGCAGGGTTTCTCTGTGTAACAGTCATAGCTGTTCTAGAACTAGTTCTTGAAGACCAAACTGGCCTCAAACTCACAAAGATCAGCTTACCTCTGCTTCTGCTTCCCAAGTGCTGGGACTAAAGGCATGCACCACCACTGCCCAGCATGCAATTGGATTCTTAATAAAAAGTTAAGCACAATAGCATCAATAACATGGACTACACATTTTTTAATACTTATGTTTTGTTCCTAGACCTATGTAATTAATTTAATCATGGTAACATCCATAAGTATACACATAATTGCTTAATATTATCACAATGATATTCATAAATACATAATTGTTTTAATATTATCATGTTGATATTCATAGGTACATAACTGCTTAAAGTTATCATGAAAATATCCAAAAATACAAAAATTTTTAAAAGGAAATTTCCATCAGCCATAATTCAGTCTTCTAATTTCCCAGAGTGAAAAGGGGAAAAACAGCTAGAGTTTCACTTACCCTTCTTATCAAATTATTTATCTTATCACCATTTTTTTGGATAGCAACTGGTTTATATTCTACAGACATCAATAAAATATGAATACCTTCCATACAACCTATTTAGTAGAAAAGTAAATAAATATACGTCTGTTACCCACATAATTATTATTTTAAAGATGGGGGAACTATTTTATGCATGCATGTGTCCCCAGTATTTACTGCCCCTTTAGCCACACAGCATTTCCATGTGATCATTTTATAATCATGCTTTCAGATCATGTAGCAATTTTACCCTGACAATTTTTGGCTCGGTGCTTCTACAAAATAGTATGCATTTCACTTTTCATTTAATTCTGCATGTGCATTCATTGCACTTTCTTGCTGCCACCACTCCTCTCTGAACAAAGAAAAATTCTGGACATGGCCTCCTGGGTGGCCTCTGCATACCTGCCCTCTTCTTCCTCCCTGGCAACTGCAACTGGACAGTGCCAGAACAATGATCTATTCGTGGCGACTCATTCCTGAATGGAAATGTGTACTAAATTAAAGATAATAAAATGATTACACTTCCCTACAGCTAGAAAGAGACAATCTCTGTCCACTTGAGTTGATTAACTGGAAGGCTAACACCCCAGAGGCTATTTTGACTTCCAGTTACTTGTCTTGAAATGTATTTGTCTTAGTCACCAGTCTCTTATAAAAGAAAACATCTAATTGGAGACTTGCTGACAGTTTCAGAGGTTCAGTACATCATCATATGGCAGAGAGAATGGCAGTGTGCAGCCATGTGGTGAAGGAGAGAGAGAGAGAGAGAGAGAGAGAGAGAGATATGCTGGACTTGGCATGGGCTTTTGAAACCTCAAAACCCACCCACAATGCCATGCTTTCTCCAACAAGGACACACCTTCTAATCCCTTCAAATAGTTCCAATCCCCCAGGGGGTTTAATCATTCAAATATACGAGCCTATAGGGGGCCGTTCTCATTCAAACCACAACACCATCCAACTTGGCAGAAAATTAGAGCTGTGGGAGGAAGTGAGTAGTGCGCTGGAGTGACTAGAATCAGCCATTTGGGAAGCTCTGCTCTAGAACCCGTGGCTATGGTAACCAAAGCCTAATTGGTTTTGTCTAAATCCAATTTTAGTTGTTTTTCTCTTAAGTACAATCACATCATTATGCTGAAATGTGTGTTGCTGAGTGATGTATATGTGTCACTGAAGGTTGCATGAGGTATTGTTTATTTTCTTGTTGCTAGGATAAAATACCATAACCAAAAGTAATGAAAGGGAAAAGGAACTTATTTTGGCTTCTGATGCCAGGAGTTTTGATAGCCATAATGTAGGAGAAAGCATGGTTTTCAGCTGGAGGTAGAAAGCTGACCAATTTCATCCTGATACCCTCACAGAAAGCAGAAGCGAAATAGGATGTGGGGTGATATAATAAACCTTCAAAGTCCATCCTTGGTGATCTAGTTTCTCCAGCAAGGCCTCATCTTCCAAAGCTTCCATAACCTCTCCAAACAGCACCAATTGCGAACAAAAGAGTTTAAACAAATGAGCCTATGGTAGGAATTTCCCATTTAAGCCAACATGTGTAGATTGCCTTTAATTAATTAACCGTTATGAATATATTGGGCCAAAATGATTTATTGGTATGTTGAGGGGAATAAAAGATTTCTAGAAAACCGTTATTCACCTACTCTTGGTTTTCTGAAGATATTTGTTGCTGTTGGAGGATTGATTTACAAACACCGTATTTTTTGTCACATTGAGAGAATTTGCCAACACTAAACATTTTGTTTTTTTAAGATGTAATAGTCTTTCACCAAACTTAGGTTGGGAATATACACTATTAATTAATTCTTCGTTTCTGTTTAAGAGAGCAGGGAGATTAATTTTATAACAGGTAAATTAACATCTTTAGGAGACATTTGAGCAACTACATAAACTGAATATACAATATATAGTATTTTGTATTTTAAAATTCATCCAGAAAATTGGGACTCGAGAGATGGTTCAGCAGTCAAGAGCACTGGCTGTTCTTCCAGAGAACATGAGTTCTATTCTTGGCACCCAAGTCTAGCAGCTCATAACCTTCTGTAACTTCAATTGCAAGGGATCTGATGTCTTTTTCTGACTTCTATAGGCACCAGAATACAAAAACAGAAACAAACATACATATATCAACATAAATAAAAATAAGCCTTAATGTTTTTATATCCAATAAGTAGTATCTGTGTTTTTGTTTTTATTACAATGGCAACCACAGGTTTACAGGTAGTGGCACTATTAGGAGGTGTGGCCTTGTTGGAGGAAGTGTGTCATTAGGGGTGGGTTTTAAGGTTTTAGAATCTCAAGTCAGGTCCAGAGGCTGACTCTCTTCTTGCTTCCTGCTGATGTAGATACAGAATCTCAGCTCCTTCTCCAGCACAAAGTCTGCCTGTGAACTACCATGCCCCCAACCATGACAATAATAAACTAAACCTCTGAAACTGTATACCAGCCCCAGTTAAATATTTTCCTTAATAAGAGTTACCATGATAATGGAGTCTCTTCACAGCAATAGAAACCCTAAGACAGTGTCTTTCTGTTACTGACAAATTTATGGTATTTTACAATGAAAATATCATATTGTAAGCTAGATAGAAATGTTCTGATCTTTTTGACTCTGAAATATACTTTCTTATATCTTTGAGGCATTGTAAAAAAGACCATGGTTAAAAGAAAACCTTTTTGTTCTACTAATGGATCATGGAATTATGTAGAGCAGCAAGCACATGCTTTGACCTGACCTCTACTACAGATTTGATTCTACCTAAATAATAGCTGAGTGACCTACTAAAAATAAAAACCTTAATTATCAGAACTAAAAGCAAAAACCCAACTTTGTTTCATATGAAACTTATGGCTATCAGAAATACCTGGGTATATAATTTTCAAAGCTGGATCCCTGATATATGCTGTAACAATGTAAAATCTCATAAAGAAAATGTCCTTCCTAAATATCAACCATCAAACCAATAACATGTTAATTAAGCTCATCCCTTTAAAAAAATGTGACTATCTTTTCCCTTATATTAGTACAAAAATAGTATACTCTCTCAATATGTATTGCTCCCCAAAGTTCTTGATTCTCTAGAATTTCCTGCTTCATTTTTGTCCTCTTTCAATCTCAGTTCAACCCAAATGCAATAAGCTGCAACAACTAAAGAGGTTGTTTATGAATTATGAATTATGAATGCATATTTCACTCATCCCTTTCCCAGCTCTATAATGCAGAGCCCGGGCTATGAAATTGATATATAAAATACTTACAAAGTACTAGCCTTGTTTTTACCGAACTTTGAACACCTCTCTTTTCTGCTTTTCTCATACATTTTCCTCCCCGTTTCTATCTTGAAAAAAAAAAGCCTTTAAAATATCACTAACTGATGGGAAACCTCCTCCAGCCAATGGCCCTTTGAGAGGCTGGACCAGGTTGAGGTGTTGACTTTGAATGCCAAAAAGCCACCATCCCGCTCTGCTCGGCCTCTTCTTCCACAGAGCCACACCTGGATGTTGAACCCCCTTTCTATTTTCTCGCTGTGATCTGTGAGTTTCCTGTTAATAAAGAAAAACCTTAGACTACTCTATTCAGGGTTAGTTAGGCATTACTTAACTCGCATTCCCCCATTTGACGTGTTTTGAATCAACTAACTTTTCAGTTATTCTGTGATTAATGAAGATAATATACCTGTGACCAAAGAAACTGCATTTATTTATTTATATTTGTTCCCCTAGTACCCAAAGATATAGTTTAGAGAGAGAGAGAGAAAGGGCAGACCTTTTCAGTGTTCACAAACACAACAGAAGAAAACAAGATATAGAAATGCCAACACAAGAACACACTTAATTTCTTTTGGCAGTCAAATACAGTACACAGAAAGTTAATCAAAACAACCTAGAAAGCACTTGCAACACAAATCTAGCAATACCCAGCCTGCCTCCTTCTCTCCCCTGGAGGCATTTTTCAAAGAAGTTCATGTATGACAGTACTGTCAAGCAGCTGAATACAAAACAAACGTAATAGCATGTAATCAGGCACGAAAGACGCATTGCAGGAAACGCTATCATGTGTGTTGAAAACGTAAATTGCAGAATAAAATTTCCCCTTTTTAACAATCAGTAGGAGCAGCTGCCCTTGTGTGTAGTAAGCCTTACAAAAACAAGAGGAGATCACACATTAGTCAGTTTGTCTAATTTCCATGCTGCAAGTAGTGAAAATGAATGCTCAGAGCAGTCTTCCCAATTCTCTGCATCTATTAAAGTAGGGGCAAGAACCAGCATTTCCCTGTCGAAGCAACACCAGAGGAAACCCCTACTGGCCAGTCTTCACACTGTGCTAGGCATGAAATCACTTAAATTTGAAGTCAGCGTAATATTTAGTTCCAGACAAGGAAGACCTCACTTAATACAACTAATGAGGACATTATGTCTAAGAGCACATTTTTCCTTTATATTTTACTGTAGCTAGTTACAGGGGGGGGGGGGGGAAGGTAAAATGAAAGGAAAGACAGCCCATCAGTACCATAGCTTGAAGCAGAAAAAGTTCATATCTGATCAGTATCAAAAAGAACCATATTCTCACAGTTGGGGTCACAAACATGAGGGTAAGCCACCAACCAAAGAAAGTCAGTTTTTTTTGTGATAAAGGGAAAAAAGTTTTACCCACATACTCAAAACAGCTCAGTGGTCAGATTTGTTTGAAAAATACTTAAGCTACTCATATCACAACTTTTACTACAGTACTTCATATACTCTTACCATATATTTTTCCAAGATTTATTTGTTAATTATGTATACAGCATTCTGCTTGCATGTGTCCCTGCGGGCCAGAAGAGGGCACCAGATCTCATTACAGATGGCTGTGAGCCATCATGTGGTTGCTGGGAATTGAACTCAGAACCTCTGGAAGAAGAGTCAGTGCTCTTAACCTCTGAGCCATCTCTCCAGCCCTCTTACCATATATTTTAAAACATGTTTTAAAGTGACCCCCGCCCAAACATAGCAATAGCATGATTCTTTAATAAAAAAAAAGTGCTTTTTCATGAAGTATATCCAGAGTTTGATCAAAATGCCCTGAAAACAAAGGAACAAACCAACAAACAGGGCCAGTGAGATGGCTCTGTGGGTAAAGTGACAGAGCCCATTGGTGTGGGTCCATTCTACCTGGACTAAAGGTCGGAGGGTTGGAATTTACTTCTGTTTCTTCAAGATGATTATCAACAGTTCAGACAACAGGTGTGGCTAATATCAAGACCTGGTATTTCAGGTATGAAGGCGTAGACCTGTTTCTACCTCAAACAATAATCTAAGGATCCAACTAGGTTCCTGCTCCCTTAGGGAGATAACAATGGGTTCCACGCAGGGAGTGGTTTGCCTACAGATTGTTTTGGTCTAGGGTGTGAACGCTACTTGTCTTGTTTTGGCAACAGAATGTTTAACTAAGAATGTAGCCCATAATCCTTCAACTGGTCTGTTCATTCCTGGTATCATATCAAGGCAGTTTTTTACCTTACTCCTCCATTTTGGAGTCGGGGTATTTAAGCAAATGGAAATTAGACATGGATGATTTTCAGTATTCACTAAAACTCCCTCCCAGTACTAGTCTATGTTTCTGTTTATTATTTTCACTTGCATCTTCATTCTCTTTACTTATTTTTCTAATCCCCATGCCCCTAGCCTGGCAAGTGGTCTACTTATCGAAGCTGGTCTCCGACAGTAGGGGTATTTGCCACAAATCCCAATGCCTGAGTGCAGTCCCTCAGTGGAAGGAGAGAAGAGATCCCCACAGTCCCTCCACACATACAACATAATCCATGTTTATAAATCCATAATGCCATAAACATAAAAACAGATACACAGACACATACACACTAACAGGTATATGATACCACCATCACAACACACACTAAGTAAATAGTACAAGTTTTTAAGAAAGGAAACAAGTGCTAAAAGAGGTAATTTCACCATTAACAATTATTTCTAGGAAATCACCTAATTACCACAACTAAACTCTTGACGAAAAGGCAGAAGACAATATACTACTCATGTGAGTATTGCATCAGATTCATGAAATACTTTTAACTTTAAAAAACTGAATGAACAGTATAGCCCAGCATCTACAAAGCATCCTTGTCATCAAGAAGGAAATAATATTAAATTTTGAAAAGTTGTGATTTTCAAAATACAGATTTGCACAAAGCTCAGCTGTATTTTTAAAATAAAATGCCTTACTGCTTATAAATGGCATTTATAAAAATAAAATATAAATTTACTTATAAATAAATGTACTTATAAAATAAAATGTCTTACTGCACATAAATGCACATAAATGACATATGAATTTCGCTAAATGAAATGCATCCATCTCTGTATAATACAGTGATATCAACAGCCATATCAAAGGCGGGAGAGTATAAAATGCTTTATACACCAGCCTTTAAAAGCCATGTAAATAGGAGTCCATTTTCACAAATACAGTTTTCTTCTTCTCATACAGCTAATCCATAAAACCGAACCCGAATTACCCAGGGTTATTGAGTTGTGAACATATGGAAAGCTAAAACAGACATCAAACGTGTGACATTTAAGGTCGTCCTCCATATTCCTTTGGCACTGAATGCAATGTCATAAAGATCTGTTATTGCCGCAGACAGTTAAAGCACCTACAGTGCCTTTCCAGGTAGACCTATGTGCCTAATCATTTCACCTCCTTCCCACGCCATCTGCATCAATCTCCCAGCTGCACCACAAACCAGAGCCATGCCTGTTCTAGAGAGGGTGGATAAGTCCCTCGTCTGTACGTTAGCCTAGCTCAGGCACTCTTAGTGACCAGAGACTCTGGTTTAAATAACCTGACGTCACAGTAGGCACAACTGTACCTTGAAGACCACAAGATGCAAAGATGCTTAGTGCAGAGCAGGTGAATAAACCACAACACAAATGAAGATGCTTATTACCTAGACAAGAAATTTACACGGGAAAATACCTTAAATGTTGATTGCAGCCCTAAGCATTTCATTGCCCATGGTCAAGACAACTGCAGTTGTCATCTCTTCGATATTATATAGTTCGGTGACATTTGGAAAAGGCAAAGAACTTTGCGCTGATCATTTACTGAGAGAAATAATTAAACTTTATCGTTTATGTCACTATAAGACAGGTGACCACGATAGTCATAAATGTTAACTGGTAATTAAACCATTTATCTTATATGAAAACCATGACTGTAATTTGGGCTATGTTTTTTTAATTTTTTAAAAGTATGATAATAAAGGGCTGGAGAGATGGCTCAGTGGTTAAGAGCATTGCCTGCTCTTCCAAAGGTCCTGAGTTCAATTCCCAGCAACCACATGGTGGCTCACAACCATCTGTAATGAGGTCTGGTGCCCTCTTCTGGCCTGCAGGCATATACACAGACAGAGTAGTGTACACATAATAAATATTTTTTTTTAAAAAAAAGTATGATAATAAAATAAAATATAAGCTTGCACAGTGAAATTTCTAGAAAGCAGTATTTTGTTAATTGTCCTGCATCCAAATGAGCATTTTTCAGGCTTTGCTGTCTTTCCAAAACCGTCAGCCAAATAGTTTCTCCTTAATCCCTCCTCCGGCACCTCAACAGACAAGAAATGCCATAAAAGAAACAGGAGTCAAAGACTGTGTGCTCATGGAACCTATCCAAGAAGCAAACCTGCGACCAACCACACCAACAATAATAATTACATCCATCTTTCTCTTAGGAAGTCAGAATAAAGGCTTCAAAGGTAGCAGAAGTGCTTACTGCCAAAGGCCTTTCTTGTCCTTGATGCATCCAGGAATTGAGGCTAAAATAAGTTATTAAAAAATCTTTGAATGTTTCTTACAGCTTTCAGCTAATAGAGAATAATATATCTGCTTGAAACGCTGCATCAGAAGAAAGGATGAAATTGCCTACAGTGCTTAACTGGTAGGCTTAAAAAGCCGTAGTATATAAATACAGATTTCAGGCTTCTGACGGTAGGAATGCCTGCCTGAAAAATTCTTAGTAGTTCAGAGTAATAGAGATCCTTTGACCAGGACTGCATTCTTTTCGCCATAAGTGACACTATTTATGGGAATAGAACCAGAGGGTCCACGAGGGAACTAGGTAGACCCATCAAAGCAAACCCGAGGCCTAACTTCAGGATGTCAAAGGGCATTAGAGACGAGAGACAGCTGAGTGGATTGCCAATGGCGAAACAGAATCCCCTAACATCAAGGGGTTCACGTCACATTACAAAGTGTAAATAAGTCTCAATAATCAAAATATTTCCAAAGCAGCTGCAGTTATAAAATACCGAAAAAAATCACAAAATAACAACAGGAAGCATTGACATTTTGGTGGTCCCAAGGCTATTTCCTACTCTTTTTGCATACTGACTCTGCTGGAATCTCTGCTAGAATAATTTTCATATTTTCTCTTATTTCCTAAAGTTTAACTAGCACGTGAGCAACAGCCCTCGCTGAGCTCAGTTTCTGAGTCCTGTGTGCTGCATGGGTAAGGGAAGCCTTCTAAAACCATGAAGAAAAACAACAGTTCATTCTTTAGGTCTGTCACGCCCCAAGTCTACAAGATATAAAGTTAACGTTGAATTCACAAAAACGTTAGTGCAATGCATTCTCTCTTCGATCTATGACTAGTTAGCCATCACTGTACTCTACAGAATGAAGTATGTACATTGTCTATGAGAAGCCCTTGATCACAGTTCAGTTTCAGTCTCTCATCTTCTGTGACGTACAGACATGTCACAAAATGGCCGGTCGCTTCAGCTGGTATGTGCCCCTCTTTATCCTGTAGCTTTAGCATGTGTCTGGAGAATAAACCACAATGTAAAAGTAAAACCTTAAAACATAATTAAGGCCGTCCAGCTTAATGTTAGTTTGAAAAACAGATCCATACATGTTAGACATTTCTTTCATATATATATCCAACTTAAGTGGCATTTATCCATAAGAAAATTGTTATTAACCAAGTTCCAAGTATTTGGCCACAACTGTTGCCACAAGCATGTTAGCATTAAATAATATTTGGCCTTAAAATACATATTTAAACTGTTACAGAATGATATAATTAAGTCTAATCCATAAATATTAATATGCATTTTAAAACAAATCTGTTTACAAATTCATTCCTACCAGCAACTCTTCACTTAGCTGGCCTAGAAAATCATCCTGTGAGCCTCTCCCAGGGTCTCCACTCTATTTTCATTTCTAATATTATGGGAGATTATTTTTAATATTCAAGTGGTTCATGGATGATGGGATACATTCAGTAAGTCCTTAAACCATGTACAAAAGTATATAGGCACATGAATCTTGTTTCTATTTCCAAAAGGACCTAAAGCCATCAGACGTTTAGATCTGCTCTTCAGAATCTATTGCCACTTTAGTATACAAGCTGCATGCATGGATGGATGACCTAAATACACATCTACTGCTCCGCTTTCTAGTCACTACGAACTTACTGCTTAAGTGAACTAATTTGTGTCCAGAAAAACTTCTCATCCATTTACTTCATTCAGTGTTTACAGGATGTGTCTGTTTAGATATCCTCGAATCAGTAGACTTTAAGCATCAGTGACTAAAGAAATCGTGAATGAAAAAAAAAAAATCCTAAAAAGAAGCTGTCTGGCTGTAAACATAAAATCCTGGAAGGAATCTGTATCCACGGAGACTGATGGACCAATTGGAATTTCAGAACTGGGGAGAAACTGGAACATTGTAGACTCACAGGCTAATTGCTTCATCTTTGGCTAGTGTTAGCCTTCTGGAACAACCATTCCTTGCCCCACTCCATCTCAGCTAACACTTCACGATAACAATAAAACCCTCTTAGAAGCTATTTGCCTAACATACACTAGCTTCCAACAAGCTAAGAGCTAAGAAAGTCACTCGATAGCATCTTGGACATATAAAATAGTTTCCTCAATTCAATTTATCTGTCTCTCTCGTGTACCCACCAAAGTATCTTAAAATTGCCTTGATTTATGACTTTCTCTTTTCTATAAAACTAAATACGCCCTGTGAAACTGTTTCCACATTGGAACGCGGAATTTGGGGAAAACTAAGTCTATGTTCCTGGACCACGATCAGTCAGATGAAAGACGTGGTCTTTATGTATGTCTTTCTGTAGGCAAAATCATCTGTGAAATACACTCCCAATAATTAACTCCTGGTGGCATTAGAATTTTAAAAGAAAATGTACACCTATACACACGCATGCCTTAGTAAACATTCTGAAACAGTTTTGCTCACTTGGAGGAAGAGGTTTATTTGGTTTGCAGGATAAAAGCCCCCACTGAGGGAATCTGGGAAGGAACTGGAGGCAGGAAGCTGGAGACAGGAGCTAATTAAGACAGAGACCATAGGGGCTTGCAGCCTTACACTGCCTAAGAACACATACTCGGTCAGGGGTGTTTGGTTCAACATACTGTTGCCCAGTGGACTGGATTTTCCCACATTAATTATTAATCAAGAAAATGCTTCCACAGGCATACCCATGGGCAAATCTAATGGAAGAAGTTCCTCAACTGAGGATCCCTTTCCCCTCTGTGTCAAGCTGGCAAGAACCAACCAGCATACAGGATAACATTGATGTGTGGAGAGGTAAGCGGAAATTCAAACTGCCGGTCAAACATCAATGGATCCTTACTTACTGATTTTTTGCTCAGTCTGCTTCTTCTTCTTTTACATTATACAAGATCCCAAATCAGGAAGGGCTTCTCCCACAATGGGTCTTTCTGTGTCAGGTAACATTAAAATAATCCGGCACAAATGGGCCCAGGGGTCAACCATTCTAGACGGCACCTTAATTGAGGCTTTCTTCCCAGGTGATGCTAAAATGAGCAAATAGAAATTTAAAGCTAGCCAGTGCCTTCTGTTAAAGTAAAAGGACCCGAGAAAAACATTGTCAGGGAACACACAGTCGCCTTAAGTGAACCTGCTCCGTGGACTGACCCTGCTAACTGCTTTACACATTGTGCAGAAGTACAGAACACTCGTCCTACCTTCTGAGTCAAAAAGCAACAACCAGAAAAGGAAAGAAAGAAAGCCAACTGGCAGGAGGATTAAGTAGGAGGGAAGAGCCTAATAGTGAACGGAGCATAAATTCTCCTTTGCAAAATTCAGTGTAGCGACTTTTTATTTGTATAACAAAGAAAGCTTGCCTGAAGATCAGTGTGAAAAGCTAGCCACACTAGTCAGCCATCTAGGCCAGGAAGTGGTGCACACACGTTTAATCCCAGCAGCCATACTACTTAGGCATAGAGGCAGGGCAGCAGTGGTGCACGCCTTTAATCCCAGCACTAGGGAGGAATATGAAGCGGATGAGACAGGAACTTGCTCTTTTTCAGTCTGAAGATGTCAGAGAGCTGTGGGCTCTCTAGTGACTGGTTGCTTTGCTGCTCTGATAGTTCAGCTTGAATCCCAACATCTGTCTCTCGGTTCTTATTATCCGTGCTCCACCTCAGTTTGACTATTTTTAATAAGGAAGGAAAGGAAGAGATGACAGAAAGAAAAAGAAACGAAGTGACTCTTCTATCTACATAAACACACACACGCACACACACAGAGGCCACATTTTAAATATTATTTTGGCCTGTCCCTCAGATTACCTGCTTAAATGTATCTTTCACCATTGGATTTTGCAGTGATATGTACTGGTTATATTCTTCCTAAAACCCAGCTACTTTCCTGTCTTGTTTGATTCATCAACCTTCACATCAGCTTCCCAGTCTGTCTTTTAAGGTGGAAAGTTGGAATATAAAGTTGGACGAAAGGACTGCCTGTCAGATTCCCTCTTCTCAGCCAGCTTGTGTGATTGATGTAATGTTGAGTCTTGTGTCTTACACTTGAACGCATTATGAGAGTTCGCTTTCTTAAGCCTAATATAGTATGTTCTTCCCTCGCTTTAGTTTTTGTTGCGCTGAAATCCACATAACACTGTTACCATTTTGCTAATCTTAGGTCCAGTGATGTTAAGGCCATGCATGCTGCTGTTCATACACCCTCCAGCAGTCTTTTGATCATGAGAACTGAAGCTCTGTGTTCATTCAGCTGCAAGCTCTCACTAACTCTTACTTTTTTGTCTTGGCAAATGAAACACATTTTCTATTAGATATGAAAATATATACTCTCTGTGCAAATAATCTTCTAAATACTGGATTTAGAAGTCTCTGAAGTATTTAATGCATGGTAGCCTTGACTCAAATATGTGGCCTCCACTTATGGTACCTCTTCTACAATATAAAAATGAAAATGTTACTTTCTAGATATCAATGGAAGCTGTGGGCCAGAAGTTGATTTGGCAGGAAGCCACCTACATTTAAAGTTCAGTCCTTGTTAATAATGTTAGAAAACAATAGAGAGCAGACACTCTTTTATGTGCTTTATAAGTGTGTTTGTTATTCTGCTTTTAGCAAAAAAAAAATATATGAAATATTCACATTGTTTTACAGATAGGAACTTGAGGCATATTATTCCATTCTGAATACTAGGTGTATCATCAATGCAGTTTAAATAGTCACCTTTAATGTGAGGAAATGTCCAAAGGTAAAAGTCAGTGAGCATCTGGGTTTTCGTTCCGATACTGCCAAAAATGCTTCCTAAGCCTCCAAGTGATGGTACTGTCAGCCTGCACAGTTCTGGTTCCTACACCATGGGATGAGGTACTCAGATGCTACGAGGTCTGAGGCAACCTCTGTCCCACTAATTGTACAATTTTGGACAAGCCATAAAAACTCACTGCATCGAGATACACAGTTAAGCCCCGAGCCAAACTTCCAGAGACCAGTCCAAGAGAAGGAAGAGTGATAATATGAGCAAAGGGATCAAGACCATGATGGGGATACCCATAAAAGCAACTAATCTGAGCTAGTGGGAGTTCGCTGACTTCAGAATGATAACAGGGGAACCTACTTAGGACCAAACTAGGCCCTCTGAATAAGGGAGACAGAGGTGTGGTTGGAGCAATAGGACCAGGATTTATCCCTAGTTTGAACTGACGCCTTGGAGCCCATTCTCTTTGGAGGGATACCTTGCTCAGCCTGGATATAGTGGGGAGATCCTCCATCCTGCCTCAAAATGATATGTCAGACATTACTGACTCCCCATGGGAAACTTTAACCTCTCTGAGGAGTGGATGGGATCTGGGGTAGGTGAAGGCGTGGGGAGTAGGAGGAGGGGAGGGAGTGGGACTGGGATAGTTATGCAAAATGAGAAAAGATCATTTTAAAAAATAAATAAAATACTTTTAAAAAACCCACACTGCATCATTTAATTGGTGACATCCACACATTGCTGCTTCAGAGGGCATAAATATGAACAGATTAAAAAAATAAAAAACCTGTAGCCGGGCAGTGGTGGTGCACGCCTTTAATCCCAGCACTTGGGAGGCAGAGGCAGGCAGATCTCTGTGAGTTTGAGGCCAGCCTGGTCTACAAGAGCTAGTTCCAGGACAGGCTCCAAAACCACAGAGAAACCCTGTCTCGAAAAACAAAAAAAAAAAAAGAAAAGAAAAGAAAAGAAAAGAAAAGAAAAAAAAAAACACTGTATTGGTCCGAAAAAAATGGCCCCCAAAGGGAGAGGCACTACTATGAGGTGTGGCCTTGTTGCAGTAGGTATGGTCTAGTTGAAGGAAGTGTGTCACTATGGATGTTGGCTTTGAGGTCTCAGATATGCCCATATCATACCCAGTGTGACAGACCATTTCCTGTTGCCTGCAAGCCAAGATGTAGGACACTTGGCTACTTCTTTGGCACTATATCTACCTGTATACCACCATGATAATAATGGACTAAGCCTCTGAAAATGTAAGCCACCCCAATTAAATGTATTTCTTTATAAGAGTTGCTGTGGTATGCATAAAAACTGAGGAAATAAGTCTGGCTTCTGACATTCCAAAGAGACACTATCTCACAGCAAGATCTACATTGCTCTGGCCCTCAGAATCTTTCCAATCCCTCTTCCATAGATGCATCAGTTTGGCCTAGGTTCTACAAGTTTGCATTTTGATTCCTTATGATTTTGTATGATACTTCCTGTTTGTTTCAAAAAGACGTTTCCTTTTTTTTTTTTTTTTTTTTTTTGGTTTTTCGAGACAGGGTTTCTCTGTGGTTTTGGAGCCTGTCCTGGAACTAGCTCTTGTAGACCAGGCTGGTCTCGAACTCACAGAGATCCGCCTGCCTCTGCCTCCCGAGTGCTGGGATTAAAGGCGTGCGCCACCACCGCCCGGCAAAGATGTTTCCTTTATGAGGCATGAGGACTACACTGATCTCTGAGTATAAGGACAAATATTTAGAATGCAGTTGGGACTTACACTGTTTGGTAAAGCGGTGAAATAGTCATTCCCACAGAATACACCCAGTATCAAATGGTGAGCCCTGAGAACATATGCATAAGTAACATTATGTAGACTGAGTGGTCAGTATGTGTACATTGAGAAATAAGTGTGTGTATATATATATATATATATATATATATATATATATATATATATATATATATTTGATGTTATATATGTCATATAGGAACAAGCAATTTAAAAAGAGGCAATGAATTTAAAAGAGAGCAAAATGGGCATATGGGTGGTTTGGGAGAAAGAAAGAGAAGAGGGAAATGATCTAACTATATTATAATTTCAAAAACTAATAGGAAATAATTTCTAAAAATAAAAGTGAGAAATGGGCAAGGGTAAATGAAGAGCCATTAGAGACAGACTATCAACTGTAAAGAGCCACTGAGTGGTCATACAAGCCACGTAGTTTCTTTGTGCTTCATTTCCTTATTTGCAGAATTAAAATAATATCATCATGGCTTAAAAGGACAGAGTTAGTCCATGGACAGACTTAGAATACTATTCCATATGTAATGAGTGTGTAGTAAACTTTGGAGTTTTATTTATTTATTATGTATACAATATTCTGTCTGTGTGTATGCCTGCAGGCCAGAAGAGGGCACCAGACCCCATCACAGATGGTTGTGAGCCACCATGTGGTTGCTGGGAATTGAACTCAGGACCTTTGGAAGAGTAGGCAATGCTCTTAACCTCTGAGCCATCTCTCCAGCCCCGAGTTCATTTTTTATTTAGCATTTCCCTATTACATACTACAAATCTTTTTGGCTCATCCCATTCCTTTTTCTAATTAAAATATCTGTGAAAGCCTCATAAAGCATGTACCACACCGTAAACAGTCAAGGAAGGTGTCTTGGGGCTTGTACTCCCACGCATTATCATCCTATGAATTCCTCTAGTTAATATTTTGTCTGTTTTGCACAAAACAGCAGATATCTTGTGTTTCCAACAAAATCTTACAAATTTATTGCTAAAGGGGAAATAGTTTTCTTCAACTGTTTTAATTTAAAGTATGAATGCTCAATGTATATCAGCAAATCAGTATTACCATATGTAAATTATCAATTTATTTAACCCTAATTTGTGTGATGTTCTTGGAAATGCTGTAATATAGAGTATTCTGAAATTCTGACATTCATGTATTTACTATGTTCCTATTTCAGGTGCTCAGCAGTGATACTGAATATTGCAAATATGTTGGCATTTTTGATTGGAATTTTACTGAGGCATGAGTTTGAATGTATTTTCAATGGTAGACACTATTATTTACTGTCCTTCCGAAAAAAATGAACTCAACAAAATGTGCGAATCTACATTGGGAAAGGGTACATGAGTAAAAATAGACTCACACAATTTTGAAATCTAATGGTTCCCAAAAATAACACGCAAGAAACAGGGAACACAGGAAACATGATAATCTAACTTCAAAATCATGACAAGCAAGAGTGCTATGGAAGATGTTGTCATCCAAACGCAGGAAACTAGAGGGTACATCCAGGTCTGAAGTGCGCAGAGATCAATATTTCAGTCCAAGCAGCCAGACAAATTCCCTCTTCCTCAGTCTTTTCGTTGTGTCTAAGTTTCTGATTGACGGCATGAAGACCTCCCACAAGGGAGAGCAAAATATGCTCTACTCTGCCCACCAAGTTTAATCTCATCCAGAAAATCCTCAGAGCTACACCCAGAACATTCCATAATCTAATGTATGGACATGTAGGGGCCAGATGAATTGACACACAAAATTAACAATAAGTGCCATACCTTTGTCGTCAAAACTGAAACATAAAGAAGAGAAAAGTATGTGTAAGAAAAAGCTGGGCTACTAAGAAAAACTCAAACTGTCCATAGCAGGCAACTCGGAGAATAGTAAAAAAGCTAACATGAGAAGGAACTTGTTCTTCTGATGGAGGAAGGTCATTGGCTAATAAAGGAACTGCCTTGGCCCATTTTATTGGTTAGAAGATAGGTGGGAGGAGTAAACAGAACAGAAAGCTGGGAGGAAGAGGAAGTGAGATCAGACTCCACAGCTCTCCTCTCGGGAGCAGACGCCTCAGAGAGACGCCATGCTCCCAACTCCCAGGCAGACGCATGAAGCTCCGACCCAGGATGGACATAGGCTAGAATCTTCCCAGTAAGCACACCTAGGGGCGCTACACAGATGATTAGAAATGGGCTAAATTAATATGTGAGAATTAGCCTAGAAGAGGCTAGATAGAAATGGGCCAAGCAGTGTTTAAATGAATACAGTTTGTGTGTTGTTATTTCGGGCATAAGCTAGCCGGGCAGGCGGCCGGGGTGCTGGGAACGCAGCCCCCCGCCACTCTTATTACTACATTCTTCTTTATTTATTACATGTATTTATTATTACTTTTTATTTATTTGTTTCTTGTGCATATGTTTCTGTGTACCCATGTACAGGCACCAATAGCACATATAGTGGGGAGAGGACAGTTAGTGGGAATCAGTTCTTTTCTTCTACCTTGTGAGACCAGGAAATTTAACTTAGGTCCTCATGTTCAGCAGCAGGTGCCTTTACCCACTGGGATATCCTGGAGGCCAGCAAGCTGCTTTTCATTCAGAATTCCAAAATTGTTTTTTCACCTAAAATAGCAATCAGTCAGGGACAGTGAAATGTGCCTTTTATGCCAGCACACAGGAGGCAGAGGCAGGTGGATTTCTGTGATTGCAAAGCAAATTCCAGGCCAGCCAGGGATACACTGTGACGTCTTGCTTCAAAACAAACAAACAACAACAAAGACTGAAATCAATATACAATTACGTGAAGAAATTATCACATTAAGAAACTTAATATGGAGAACAGCAAAATGGGTTGGGTAATAAATCATTTGTATGCTGCGCAAATGAGGCAGAGTTTGGGTTCCCAAAACCCACTAAACGCTGGATGGACACGGCTGGCCTTCCGTCATCCCAGCCCTCAGGTGATGGAGCAAGTTAGTTAAACAGACTACCTGGAACTCTGAGAACTGAGTTCAGTGAGATCCTGCATTGGAAAATAAATCTGAGAGCGACCCAGAAGGTCCCTTTATATCACTTCTGAACCTGCACATGTTTGTGGTTAGACACACACATGCACACACACACACAAAACAAGCATGCCCACACATGCCTGATACACAGAGACATGAAGGAAGATGGCAGAGGCGATGGCACAGCCATACGGTGACACTTTGCTCTTGGGAACCCGCATTCATATAAACAGGATCTTAGGACCCAGGACAAACACCGTCATCTCTCATCTTGCCGATTAGAACACATTCGTTTAAATCCTTCTATTTGATCTCTCCTTTTCCTCAGTTATCACGAGCACCCTTGACTGCAAGCTACGTTTACGAGTGTAGGGTGTAGGGACTCGCAGGGTGCACGCGGAAGGAAACTGAAACTATTCTATTCAGAACCATGGTCTGTCCATTGCATTAGGCTGAAGATGTGGGGTGTGTCTGGTAGAGCTTCCCGTGCAGTGACTTCTGAAGTGAGGAGGACACTTAGCACGGGGCGTGGAATCAAAGGGTGAGGCTTTCAGTCTTGGCTCGTCTACGGCGTTGGAACTGGAACAACTTCCAGGCAGCCTTCTCATAATGGTACCCGGTGGCATTGGCTATTTTTACTCTCCCTTCCTTCATTCTGCCGCCGTCAGTCTTTCGCCCTGTTCTGTGGTTTTGTGCCCTAAAAGTCTCTCCATTCCACCTTGCCATTCTGTTATAATTAGATTTAACCTTTCCCCTGCTCAGCTGCCTCACGAGGAAATACTTCTAATTAGTCACTTGCCCCTTTTCTTTCTCCAGGTATAGCCAGCCCATCCTCGGCATTATTCTAAAAGCTGATTGCCAAATCCATGCACTATGTAAAAGAGCAAGGCAATATTAAGCATGTTTCATAGCATTATTGTATGCTTCAGTCTGACACTATCAGTTCAGTTTTCCCAACAGTCACTGAATTTGTATGTCGTACATTTTTTCACAGAGCTACTTGAAGCATGTTAAGACTTGGAGTCACTATGAAATTAATTGTAGACAGACCTCAGGCTCTTTTCTGATTTTTACAAAGCCTAGTGCATTTATTGAAGCGATGTTGCATTTAATAAGTGTATACTGACAACTGTATTGCAAAATGAGGACGATGTGTTTTGTAGGCTCAGTCACTGGTAACTGACAATATGAACCAAAACAAATGCACAAAGTAAAGAAAGAATTATTTAAAAAGAAAAAACTTGTTATCATTAAGCATGATTAAACTTGAACTACAAATTAAAAACGATTGTAACATTCAAGATTAGTTAAAATAAATAAAAAGCATAATATTCTGGAAAATAATAGCTACTCATAGCTTTACGCATAGATGACAACATCTTATATAAAGACATTTCAAGTTTGGGAAGATAGAATTGTCAGTAAAGTGCTTGCTTAGAGTTTGACCATGAAAAATTCACATGAAAATAACAGGATTGGTGGGAAAGCCTTGTAATTGCCACGCTGGGAGGCAGAGACAGGTAGATCCCCAAAGACTAACCTACTGGGTGAACCACAGACCAGGGCGAGATCCGAGCTCACAAAAATAAGGTAGACAGGTTAAAAGCAACCACCAACATTGTTCTATGGCATCCATGCATGTGCACACAAAAGTCTGTGTTTGTACACTTGCACACACACACATGCATCTATTTTATAGACATGCATACATGCAATTTTTAAAAATACAGTGGAAGCAAAGGAAAAAAAAGTGTGAGAATGACTAACCACGTTGACTAACACAAACATAAAAATTAGTTGTATTTCTACAAAATAGCAGGAAAATTCAAAAAATGAAAGGGGATAATTCTTTTTATAATAGCATCAAGCAGAGTAAAACACAGGTTCACTGAAAACAAAATATGTATATAAAGAGAGAGTTGAAAGAAATTAAGGATCTGACAAAAAATAGCCTATGCTTTAAAGATTTGATACATTAAAATGTTAATATTTTATTTAGCTTAAATAAATTACTTATTACTTTATAATTATATTGTGTGCGATATATTTATGTAAATATAATATCTATTTATATAATGTATTATATGTAATATATAAAATTTTAGTTTAAAATTAGTATTTTAAAATGCTAATATCCTTCAATTGGCCTTCATGCCCAATATTATCTCTATCATTTATGTTGCTTTTAAGACCAATGAGCTGATTCCAAAATACACGTACAAATAAGAATACAAATGATCAAAAATATTTAATAATGAAAAGCCAGAAGACACACTTCTATAGCTTTTTTTTTCTGCAAACAGTACTTAAGATATTGCTGCTGTGCTGTCCTGAAGCTGAACACATATATCTATCCTCAATGGAAGAGAGGTGGGAGTCCAGAAATAGACCCCTTTTACCATAGAGCCAATCGATTTTTCACAGTGGTGCCAGATCAGGAAGGAGGGTCAAGTCCTGTCACATTGGCACATAGAATGGGAAGGTCATCTGTATACAAGAATGAAGGTGAACCCCTACCTCAGATTACATTCACACACAAATTTTTATTTTCAATACTTTATGCAAACCTCTTCAAAAAAAAACCCGAGTAACTTTCATGTCATGGGCAATAGTTTCTAACATATTTCACAAAAAGGACAGCAACAATAATTTTAAATTATATCAAGTATTGTCATGAAAATTAAATGTTTTCATGCTTCATAGAAATGTAATCCCCTTCTATATACTTCATAAAATGAAGACAAGCAAATAATGCTATAAGATGCATAATTATTGTGTACATGAGAGTAACTCAGTAAAAAATGATAACCTAAGATTTAAAAATTGGAGAGTTCGGTAGACACAATTCTCCAAAGAAGATACACTAGTGACCAATAGCTAGGGGAAGAGATGTTCAGTATGAAGAACGGTCAGGGGAAGAAATCAAAGCTGGACAGAAATTCCACTGAATGTCCACCAGAGGGGCTAAAATAAGCCAAGAAAATATTAATAAGTGTTGGCAAGCATGAGCATGAGAATATATTGGAAGAAATAGACACTTTTGAGATTGTAAAATAGACCATGTATTTTGAGAAACAGTTTGAAAATATCTCAGAATATGGAACAGTTACCAGTGACTATAAACCCCTCTTCAATATATGTACCTGAGAGGAATTATGTTTAAAAAAGAACTGTACATAAATGAACAGAATGATATATTTTAAATAGATTTTTTTAAAAAAAAAAAAAAGAAGACCAAATAAATCAAATAGAGACTATATAAGCAGAGACCTAAAACGACCTATGGGTGAAGTCCTTATTTGAAATATCTAAATAATATTTCAGAAAAAATAAAACAGAATGTTCAATAATGTATATTTATTTTTAAATGTTTATTTATTTAAAGCAAGGCAAGAATTTTCCTTTCTTTTTTTTTTTTTTTTTTTTTTTAGTTTCTTGAGACAGGGTTTCTCTGTAGCTTTGGAGCCTGTCCTGGAACTAGCTCTTGTAGTCCAGGCTAGCCTCGAACTCACAGGGATCTGCCTACCTCTGCCTTCCGAGTGTTGGGATTGAAGGCATGCGCCACCACCGCCTGACCCCAATTTTCAATCTTTAGTAAAGGTGTCTATATTTGGACAGCTACTATTTTATAACAGTTGGCAATCTGAGAACCACTGTTGTTTTCTGTTACACTGCTAAGCTGCATGGCTGGTACCCAACAGGTCTGAAGCTTTGAGTTTTGTACTTTTGTTCATGTCTGTTCATGACATCACTATGTAGTCAATGTATGAAATGAATTTCCTTACAAACGCTTCATGATTGTGTATCATATGCTTTGGCGCCCATGTGATGCGGGGATCATTTCAACACCAACAGTTATTCCACTTTATTTCCGTTCTGTATTCCGATGTTCTGTTCTTTTGGTGTAGCAACTAAATCAGCTCAAGACGGTGCACTTAGCTAGGACTTTTTCCTTTTATTTCTGTGTCATAACAACCGGTAATCAATATTTGCATAAATAGATGTTTAAGCCACATGGGTATTGACCAACACCCTCAACATACTACATTCAAAACAGAAGCAACAAGCATAGTGTGGTGTAGCGACCATTAAATGCTGCTAGTTAGGAAAGTTCTAGCTATCTGTAGTTAGTTAATAGCTATGAGCTAGGCCAGATAACTTCAGGATATTATGATTTTAAATTCTCTGAGGGTAAGTTGGTCAAACAGCTAATACAGTTTATCATGTGTCCCAAATGTTCATGAGAAATCCTTTTTATATTAATTTTTATATCTTTGCCCTCGTAAAATATTTCTAAAGAAAGAATATGCAACTCACTTTAGTTAATAACAAGATCCAACATTCTCTTCAGTAGACAGTACGTCTTAATCCTTTAATTAAAACAAATAAAACATCTGCCTGTATTCTCATTGAAGCTACAGATGTATGAATTCCACCCATTGTCTTTTGAACATCTCTGACAGTATTTATATGGTTATATTGCATATGGTTATATTGCATAACAGTTCCTAGTAGTTTATTAGCTATGTGAAGTACCTATAGTGCCCACAGAAGTTGCTCGGAGTCTCTTTGAGTGCCTTAGTTTTCAATCATTCTATTACTAACCTATCATAAGTATTTGAACACAGAGCTTAACTTTTCAAGCGTCTTAACCATAAACTCAAAGTGGCAATAACCTATACAGCAGAGGGTAGCTTCTTCTATGTGTGTCTCAATGTCATGCCCAGGACAACATATCAATTATTATTATCGAACCCCAACAAACCCCCCTTAGTCTATGGAGCAGTGATGCTAGGAATAAAAAAAAAAATGCCTAGGACAGTGTGTTATCAGCTGTAAAAAATAACGCATTCCCTGGCCACAAAACATCTTAAAAACTGTGGCTGATCCCATACTCAGTATCGATTGTTAAGGCTATTGTTACCAAAAGAAATTCTAAAAACTTAACCTCATTTGATTTGGACTGCTCTTACTCTTCATCAGATACTTATACATCTGTGAGTGAATCAGACAGAAAATAATTAATCTGATAAGTATTTGGAGGCATTAATTGATTCTTCCTGTGGTCATAGCAACCTGGAGATCCTGCAATTGGGTCTAAGGCAACCTTCACATTATAACACTAAGATTTAACTCTACAGTGTCAAGGAGAGCTTAAACAGTAAATGGCTGATTAAACGACACTGGAACTAAATATAAAATGATAGGCCTTATTTCTGCTTTCAGTGCCAAGGTTAAAGGGAATTTCTAATTCACGTGATCCAACAGACAGGCACATTAAATCACTGCTCTCCATAAAAATAAGGCCACAATAAATCTGCTAGAGAACATGCATAAGGCAGAAATGACCCCATTCACATTTTCTGTGATGACTTTAGACTGTAAATTCTAAAGATCTGGAATAAGATCTCATAGATTTTTTTTTCTATAACATCAAGCAGAGCAGCACATTCAATATATTCAAGTAATATCGTGGGTTACTGCTATTAGCAAGAGATTGAAAGAATTAGTGGACGAACAGTTTCTAGAAAGAACGGGGTAAAAATACGTCACTTTTCTCCTCTCGTCGAGTCTTCATTGTTGACTTCTTTCTACACACTTTTCTATGCCCTTACATCTCTATCATGTCTCTCCTTCATTAGCAGACAGCCTTTCATTTCAATGCCTCCCACACATGGTTGAAACCACAGCTTACATCCACCACTCAACTGTGTCCAAATCTAAAGTGCATGCTTGCATTTAGTCTCTACTAAGCCTCTTTCAGCGCATGCCCATAGCCATTATTTTCCCCCTTTTATACTGTTTCTTGACTTCCTGGGTGCCATGACATCTCCCTTCTGAAATAGCTCCCTCTCAGTCCCTTGTGCAACTCCATAAGTTAGCTGAGCTCAGTGACAATCCTTGGAGGTGCTGGAGAAAATCATCTTGGAAGCCATTTTCAAGTGTTCTGTAGAGCCAGCGGGAGCAACCGACACAGTGCAAAACGCTGCAGAGAGGGGTGTGATGCTAATGATTTAAGAAAGTGGGGTTGTGTAACTGCACGGAGAAGAGGGGTCCATCTGCTTCACAGCAAGCTCTACTGTACAGACAATAATGAAGACAGTTTCTCAGAGCCATACGTAGTAAGCAAAAAGTGAATTCCTTTCAGAATCTAAAATATACAGTAAGGATTTAAAAGACAGGCATTCATAAGCATTTACTGCTGAGCTTCGGCAATTATTAATGAAAATAAGATTCTCGGTGTATTATAGTAGTATTCAATATATTTGTGTATATTTAGTCTGTGCGTATGTGTGTCCGATGTGTCTGTAAGGACACAAGTATAACCACAGCATGTGTGCGGTAGTCATAGACTTTCGTTGAGTCAGTTCTTTCCTCCCACCGTCATGAGGATTCCAGAGACTGACTCAAGTCCCCAGGCTTGCACGCCAAGTGCTTAGGTTATTTTGTATATTGATACAAATTAAGGATATTTGTGTTATATTGCTCTATATATCTCCTCCTCTAACTAAGATATTTTTATATAGCATTAAAATTTTGAGATCATTGTCCTTATGCTGTACAGATGTTTGAAGATTGTTTATTTTTATTTTGTAGTATAAAGCTTTAGTCTTTAAGTTATATAGGCTATCAAGAATTACAGGTTAATAACCACCCATGTTTGTCATACTTATAGTTATGTTAATTAGGTTCTTTAGATGTACAGAGATGGACTCCACATAGATGGGCAATCTCCAAACACTTCAAAGACCTATAAAATATGGCATTTAAATGTTTTAATAATTTAGAATTCTGTTGATGTGAGACATGACTGCTCCTGGCAGCACTGATCTCCTCCTGGGAGAATAATGAGAACTGAGGACACTCCATATTTGAGTTTCTTTTCTTCTTGGCAAAACTGGCCTATTGGGCAAAGAACTGCCCTTGCTTCTACTGCTGAAAACAACCACATTGTCCAATTTGGACAAGCAGAATACAAGGATAGGAACTGCTGAACTTTGTCAAGACAGGGTAGGAGTTTTTTGGATATTCCTGCTTTTGAAAGTGGTCTATCAGGTATTCTAGGCCTATAGCCAAAGTTGGTTGCCCTGACATTATAGACAGACTTCAGGTGACTGTCCAGTTAGTCAGTTGTTTCTGTTATTTCTTTTATCTTTTGGAAGCCACTTGCTTGTACTTCCTGTTTGATGAGGTAATATTATTTTCATAATCAGGTCTTTGATGGGGTTGAAGACTAGATATCACAGCTACTTTCTTCTCATATCTTAATTAAGATAAATCAGATACAAGACTTAGATGCTTCAGGATAGGACAGATATCAGAATAATCTCTGTTATTTGCAAATTACCTATATCCTAGACATTTAATATGTGTTTCTTGCTTGATGTTCTTATTGGTTGTAGCTCCATTTTGTTTATTTTATTATCCTGTCTTTCACTTGAACAATACATTTCCTGGAAAATGAAAATTGTTCTTATTGTAAACAGTTTTATGTTAGGATTAGAACTTTCGTATTTAGACAAAAAAGGGAAGTGTTGTGGAAACTATTCTGCCCATAGCTCTGGGCTCCCAGTCTTAATGAGTGGCTTCTTGTTTGCAGACATGATGTCTTAAAAGGAAAGACGTTGCAGGCACTGTCTTGGGTTGTGAAGACTGAGTAAGGTGGAATGAAGTTCCGTGTAGCCAGTTCCTAGTTCCCTCAATCCCCAACTCCATGAGTCTGTTTTCCCCATTTTCCCCACAGCCACTAATAAATTGATACATATAAAAATATACATATGTTTGTAGTGCTTGCTACAACTACTAAGAAAATCTCTGATTAGGCCATGATTAGCATTTATATTCAATTAAAGTCACAATTCACTTCATTAGTGCAGAAAATAAAAGGATTCTTGTTCCAAGCTGTGATTATTTGTGATCCAATCTAACCAAAACCAACCTTCCAAAAGCATTTCCCTGGTTCTCTTGGTCTCCAAGACGCTACATAAGTGCAAATAACATGTACTGCTTTTGCTAACCAACAGTGAGTGACATTTGAAGCAAATCCTTTTTCATTTATGCTCAACATATAAGCAGTATTTTACAGTGCACACTGGAACATCGGGATGTTCATTCCCTAGTAACAATTCTAATTCTATGAACAAGGCATTCACTGCAACTTTACCAATAACGACATGGAAGTTCAGGGAAGAGTTGTATCTGTATACCATGTAATATATTCCTTTTATGTTCTATTATACAAAAACTACATATAGATTAACAGAATAATCAACAAGTACTCATTACATAACCACAATAACTATTTGAAATGAATTACTTTTTTAAATGTTCCTAACGAGTCCAGAAATAGACATTCCTAACCTCAAATTTTGAGTAACACATCATTTAAAATGTTTACCATGTCATTAGACAAAAGAGAGAAAAATACAACCAACAAAGATACTTCAGGGTGAGAATTGCTGCTCAAAGCACTGTCTCTAGCCCGTGGGATGCACTCATAAGTGGAAACACACAAATGCTCACAAACTTCTTGTGCACAGGTAACACAGCAGGCCTCTAAAACACCAACAGCAGCCCAAGGTTATGCAGCAGCCTAGTGCTTATGCCTCAGATAGACGCTTGAAGTCTAGAATCTGTTATAAAAGTCAATTTTATGCATCCTGACATCATAGGGCACAAGGCCCTTCAATAAGGAAAACGGTGCTCCATTGCTCTCCCATTTGTCACAATGGGTAATGCCTATGAAGTTAGGCAAACTGAGTATCCCCAGGGGTCATTTTCACTTTCTTAAGCATTAGAGGATGGATTCTCTTCTCCAGGAGTCATAGTGGAAACACTACACCCAACTGACAGGTCAGTGAAGAAAGAAAACATGTTCAGCTTTAACTCTAAGAATAGCTTTTGGGAAATAAAACTGGCAGACGTTAACAAAAGGCTCGGAACTTCAACATAGAGTATACAGTCAGGCAGAGACATGGAAAATAAGAAAGCATTCCAGAGAAGCATCTACATTTTTAACAAGAGCAGCCTGTCATAAGGACTGGGCAGATAGGAGCAGGGAAAATTACAAGCATATTTTCACCTTTTTTTGTATAACTATTAAAAAGTACTTACATTTTATGAGCTTTTTTTTCCCCATAGATACAAAATGGTAGCTTTTGTGAAAGACTGGTTATATGCACTACCAAAAGAATGACTACCAAACAGACACCAAAGTATTCTCTGGAAAATGAAAATGCATTTAAAGTAGTGATTAATAATGGCACGTGTCCCTGTTACCAATAAGGGATCACATTGTAAGCAGGAGACTGTCTGGGATAGCGCATGCCTTCAGTGATGTATGTGGGAAGTGACATCATTGGACAAGATCATGGTTTTTAAGCTAAACAAGTCAGAAAGAGGCATCTAGTGTATAATTGAGCAGTTAGGGTGTCTCCTGTGCACGCTGAGAAGAAAGAAAGCATAGAGAAAGAAGCAAGTGTATCAATATTAGTTTTGAAAAAAAATACAAAAAACATGAAGTATTGAACTACACAACATTTACTTCTTGGGCCAATAAATAATGCAAGACTTTGGAATTGGAATGACTCCATTAGAGTCTGTGCTTCTCATTTATAAGCAGTAAATTTGCTTTCAAGTTCAGGTCCTTGACACAGAGTTCTCAATTACAAACAGCACAAATGCATCCTAGTTAATGTAAGTCAAAAGATACTTACAGTGGGCAATTACAGTCATGGAAATCTCAAGGCAGACAATGTACCAGGCTTTTGCTGTGACAGGAAGTACAGAAAGAACAACTCTGGTCCCATGACCTCCACACTACTGCCTTCATCAAGCAGCAAAAAACCACTTTGCAAAGCAGTCTCTGGCATTAGCTACTATATCAGATGATGTGCGAGTCCCTTCTGTGTGCTGTGATTACCATTAATGAATAAAGGAACTGCCTTCGCCTGTTGATAGGGCAGAACTTAGGTAGGTGGGGAAGATGGAACTGAATGCTGGGAGAAAGAAGGGCAGAGTCAGGGACACTATGGAGCTACCACAGGAGATAGACATGCTGAAACTTTGCTGGTAGGCCACAACCTCGTGGTGATGTACATATTATGGAGATGGGTTAAACTAAGATGTAAGAGTTATCCAATAAGAAACTAGATCTAATGGGCCAAGCAATGATTTAATGAATACAGTTTCTGTGTGGTTATTTCTGGTCTAACCTAACCGGGCTATCAGGAACAAACAAGCGGCCTTCTCCAACAATCAGGGATTCTGCAACTGTTGCCCCCATTAAGCAAAATGGAGTTCATGGTACCTCTTTCTTGTTGCTAATTTCCAAATTAAAGTCTTAACTGTGTGTATCTGGTTGATGGACATGGTCATACAACTGCATCATCAATGCATAAGAAACAGGGGAAGGGGACTGTTATCCTAGAGAAGCATTGACAAAGAAAAGTTTCTATAAAACATAGAGCTTGACAAAGATGTCTAAAGGAGACTCAAAAAATGACAAAGATGGCTGCAATATGAGAGTGGTAAGAATGGTACCAGGAGCTCATGGGAGTCTACATACTGAGGCAGAGAAACAATCTATCTCTGCCATAGATGCTGAGACTGAGATTTGTAGCTGCCAGCCTCTCACCTACCTGTGACTACTCTCTCTCCCCGCACGCTGCTCACCAGTGGCTTCCCAGTGTTCAAAGCCTCTACAACCTTAGGGTTCATGCCTCTGAGAACCCTTAAACTGTGCACTCTAAACTTAATCCACAGCCGCTTGCAGCTTTACCCCCGGGTTCCAAATATTACTTCACAGACCACAATATCCTTGACTGTCCATCAACACACACCAACCACATCAGCAACCTGTTCTATTTGCTTCATGGTGTGATCACTTGCTTGTCTCAAAACACGCGCTCTGTGGGAAATGAGAATCTTTCAGTCCAACACATTGCTGTGCTATTGACACCTAGAACAGTGTGCGATACAGTCACTGTTAAAATACATGTTGTTTAGTGAATGAGTCCCTGACGTAGCTAAATAGGCCTGCTGGGGAACACAGAAACAGGAAGAGCGCTACCGTGATATGTTTGTGACCACAGAAAAGGAAGGCTGACTACTCCTTGATTTCTAACCAAGAAATCTGCAGAAAGAACGAGTCAAGGTATTTCAGCTAGCGTCTTCCCCTTACCTAAGAATAATTTTATTTGATGATTGATACATAAAATCATAAAATTACAGATATAGTGGGTACTGTGTGACATTCTGGTGCAAAGTTATACTGTGTAATACTGCAATCAGGTTAAATATATATCTCTTCAAATACTTATCATTTTTTTGACAGAAACCTATGATTATTTTATTATTGCCGAAAAAAGCAAATGACAAATCTAATATCCCTTCATGATGAAAGTCTTAGATAATGTAGGGATACAGGGACATATTTCCACAGACTGAAGGCAAAATACAATAAAGCAAAAACCAAGATCACTCCACATAGAGAAGAACTAAAGCATTTCCACTAAAATTATGAGCAAGGCAAGGATGTCCACTCTCTCCTATGCCTATTCAACATAGCACTTGAAGTCTTGGTTAGAAAAGTGAAACCAGTGGGGAAGATGAAGGAGATTCAAACAGAAATGATGAAGTCAAAGCATCCTCAATTCATATATTTGTAAATGGATTTCCTAAAGATTCCATCAGAAACAACTATAGCTGACTTATCAGTTCTTTATGATTAAGATTTTACAAAAAAAAAAAACAGAAAAAAATCCATTCCTCATAGTTTGTTGTTAAGCACATGACTTCACTCCATTACTTAAAGTCAATATCCTGATGAGAACAAATCCCAGTGGCTGCCTGTTGTCAAGCGGTAACAGAATACACACGGAACAATTTTTCCAACCTTCCCCTCCCTTGTTACTTCTTCCAGCCTCTCTTAAACCCCACAACACTTTCAACTTTTTTGAAATTGACTGTATAGAGCGAGATGATGTGACACTCGTCATTGCTTGTGTGCTTGAGTTATTTCACTTAACACAATGAGCTCTACTTCCATCTTCTTTCCACAATTGACTGAAATTTTTGACCCAACAGTGGTCCATGGTACATGTACATTTAGAATGTTTTCATTTCATGGCCACTGAAAGTAGTGTTGAAATAAATATGGGAGTCTGCATATTTCTTCAACATACTGATCTCATTCCCTTTGGATACAGCTGGATCATGTAAAAATTTTGGGTTTAATTTTAACACCGCGTTCTATAGCAGCTTCACTGAGAACCAGGGTGTTATGCAGGGGTTCCTTTTTTCTGCATCCTCATCAGCACGTGGTATATTTTTTTTGTCTGTTTTGAAATATCCATTCTCACCGTTGTGAAGTAATAAAGCCACTGTGATTTTGTTTGCATTTCCATGATGATCAGTAATACTGGCATTCCTTATTCAACTGTAGGCCATCTGTATATCGTCCTCTGAGAACTGTCTTCTAATAAAGAAGTATTTTATTTTTATCTAATCAAATGTGTTTGCTTTTACTTTTGTGACCTGCCCCATTCTTCTTAAAGTTAAGAACACAAAAGGACATAGCAGAAAGAAAGAAAGAAAGAAAGGAAGGAAGGAAGAAAGAAAGAAAATACTGATTAGAAAAGAACAATGAGCCTACAATTACCCATTGCAGAATACAAATCCCTGCCCCCCCCCCAATTTTTTTTATTTTATTTATTTTTATTTATTTATTTTTTTTTTTTTTTTTGGTTTTTCGAGACAGGGTTTCTCTGTGGCTTTGGAGCCTGTCCTGGAACTAGCTCTGTAGACCAGGCTGGTCTCGAACTCACAGAGATCCACCTGCCTCTGCCTCCCGAGTGCTGGGATTAAAGGCGTGCACCACCATCGCCCGGCCCCAAAATTTCTATAACCATCATAAGACTCTTAGAGGATAAAGTATGACCCACATTCCTAAAGAGCTTGTTAGAACATGATATATACGGATGCTTTATAATTGGAAGCTAATTAAATTAGTAATGTATGAACAAAGACAGCCACATCTGAGTTCATATGCTCTTGACACACTAGAGACATCTGTAAACTAATACAACCATAGTTCTACTGAGGGAGATGATCATGGCTTTTAACTCCATACAACTAAAACTGACCGGAAATCTGCTCTGTAGCAGGTATGTACAGTGCACAATAGACACCTCTAAATTTCTTCCTCGGTATTAATCTTAAATACATTTCAGCCAAAGATCAAGGCCCAAAATAGACTTGTAGTTTCACTTCTTTTATTTTGAAAGCACTTATTGACTGAAACAGAAGGCATCATACTACAGCCACTAAGCCACTGAAAACACCTTAATCTACCATTTCATATGATAAATACACTAAAGGCAAAACCAGCCAAACGTGACATACACAAGATGTCACAGGATCTTAAATGAATGGTACTCCATCAAAACGATACCTAATTTGAAAAAGACTTTTTATGAAAATTTTTCTGAGCATTCTACATGAAGGACGAAGGAACAGGGGACTAAATAGGGGCAAGAAGGGTCAAACATGACCAAGGTATTGACAAATACGAATAACACAAAATCTGCAAAGATCTAGTGCCGAATTCAAACACTACCGCCTTAGAAATTGGTAGTTTAGGAAACAGGGTCACAGCTGCCCCAAGAAGAATCTGGAGCAAATAGATGTGTGTAAACCACTTTACAGTTAGTGCTACAGCAAAGATTGACTTTCTCAGCTCTATAATTTCTTCCAGAAAAGAAAAACTCATTGGCTGTTACGTCACCTTCTAGCCTGACACGATTCTTGAAACTGAATTCTGAAGCTATGCTTTAAATATGTACACAGGTGCATTAAATACAGCTTCATTGAAGTCAGTTCCCACTTCCCTCCTCTCTTTGAAATTCTTTTCCTATTAACAGCTTCCCTAAGAGGGATTACCCCTGCTCTTTCTCAGTGCCCAGAACACTTTGGCGTCATCCGGCTTGGTGGATCTCAAATTCCACCACATAGCCTTCTGATTCCTTCTGTACTCCAGGAACACTTTCTAATGTGCTTTTGGTTCACTCAGCAACTTGCCTTTTCAAAGTTTCTTGCTAAGTTTCTAGAGCGAAGGTTTTGGTCTTCATGTTCTAAGCATGATCTTCATTCTCCCTTGTGAACATTTTTCAAATCTTGGGGTAACTTTAAAATTACAGAAAGTTGAAAAGCTAGTGCAAATCATTCCTTGTGGAATCTTTGGCAAATTCAGGTTTGAATGCAGCAGTCAGGGTTCGAGATCCCTACCAACTTATGTCAGTTAACATGAGATATGAATGTCAGACACACAGAAAAAAGACTCTCTGTCTTACCTACAAATTAGAATTACCCAGGAAGCTCCCCTGTGTTTTTTAAATTCCAGTGATTAGGCACTTCTTCTCTCACCCCATACTCCAAATTCTTACCTAATTTATTTGACATAGATCCAGGCATTAATAATTCATAAAAGCTTTCCACATAACTTCACTGTATCGCCTCAGCTGAAGCCACTTTTCCAATGTGACTTCTACTTAAGGGGCTCTTTAGTTCCTGCAAACAAAACGAGTCAGGGTATCTGGTGCGCCAGAGACAATGAAATAGTTGAAGCAAAACACCGCCTTCTGTGCCTGCTGAGCTCTAGAGTGCGGAAAATGTTGATTGTGAATGAACTACTGAAGTCGTCTTGACAGGCAAGAGGACAAGTCCATTTCTCCTCAGCAGCCTTTTAAGAGCATCCTTCCTAAGCTGTCCTCCTGGGGCGACACTGCTTTCCAACCCTAGCCATCAAGGAGTCATTTAAAGGGAGCGGAGAGTTCAGCATTTGGGTGATGTGACTCTAGAAACTGCCAAGTCCTCAGGGAGTGTGACCTAAGCATCCTGTGATTAATCCAGCAGACCCTGCAGCTGAGCCTGGTGCACAGGGAGTCCCCAGTCTATGTGGGACAGAGAGGGCTTTGTAAGGGGATGGTCCAGCATGAGGCTAGTTGAGCCCAAGCTGCTTATTTTAGAACAATGAGCAGTCACATCTGAGCAGCAGCTGGACTCTTCAGGATGGATCTGAGAATCATCTGGTTTCAGACTGATGCTCGTGGGATGGAGGGCAAAGCCACCAACAAAACAAAGACAGTGGCTGTACTGTCATTAAAATTAAAGCAAGAGGAAAGCAGACATTATAGAACAATATAACTCAGAAATCGGCTTCCAACACACAAACCTTTTGCCAACCCCAAGGAGTTAAGTCTGCTTTTAACAGACTAGAGGCTAAAAGCGTCATCTTGGGGGTTTCTCAAATTAAGGTAAGTTCTCTGAGTGACTCGAAAAGGTAATTTTCATTTAAAAGTTGTCAAACTCAATTACTGTTTCTTTTGAATTGGAAAGGAATACAAAGAAAACTAATCCTGTCTCCTAAACCAATTAGCCTCTTGGCATCTTTGCCCCAAATCCTGTCACTTAAGCAGGTAGACTTCTGACCCTTTTACATTTTTGCCTCTAACACTCTCTGCACTTCACCATAACCAATGTTCTCCTGGTCTTCTGGTCTCTCCACTCTCTCCTCCCATCTCTGTGCTATGATGTTCCCCCAAGGCAGAACTGAAGGATTGCTTACCTCATTTCCCAAGTTCATTAAAATAGTGCATAAACTGCTCCAAGGTTGGCTCATTCCAAATGTAGAATTGTATCATATAAGTGTTTCTTTGTTGCTGTTGTTGTTAAGTTTTTGGTCTTTGTAAAGTGATCTCAAGGTATAGCCCTGCCTGGCCTGGAGCTCCCTGTGTAAATAGACTGCTCTTGAACTCATAGAAATCTGCCTACCTCTGCATCCTGGGTGCTAAAATTAAAGGCACCGCCACCTCACCCCGCTATACAAACAGCGTTAGAACTGAGTTTTTCATGCCACACATTCGTGGTGAATTATAGTAAAATCTTTATTCGTTAATGATGTGACAGGTTTGTTAAAATGCACACTGCAGGCTGCTCAGTGCAAACCATGAGGACCTGAGTATAATCCCCAAAGAGAACATGGTGGTATATCATTGTAATCCCAACGCTGGGCAAGCCAACACAGAGATCTCTGGAGTTCACTGACCCCCCCCCCCACCTAGATTAATTGGCAAGCCCTGGCACTATAGGGTCTATGAGAGACACTATCTCAAGAAATAAAGATGAGGACTTCTGAGAGAAAGCAATGGAAGCTGACCTCTGGCGTCCACACATGTGCAAATGCATACACATGCTTACACACTCATGTGCCGCACACTCAGAAAGACGTGTCTGTGGTTGGAGCCTATCTGTGATGGAATAAAATCACCCCAGGATAGGGAGTTCCAGTGTTCCTCATAGAACCCTCTGAGTGACCCTTACATACTGTAAACTTTGAGAGCCACGAAACCGCAAGGAGTGTTTACAAATCCGTAGGGTAAAATGACCCAAAAGTAGAGGTTTTAGATTTATATTTGCTTTGGCTGGAAAAAAGAAAGTATGGCGGCTGTTACCAAAGCTACCATCCCAGCTAACGAGGTGCTGGCACTCTGCAAATAGATTTTGAATAACTGTTCTCAGGGATGTGGTGTGTGTTCTGTAGCAGGCTAGAGGTTGGAAGGGCTCATTTCCACAGGCCGTCTGAACTAGGAGATCCCGAGACCATATAATTATGGGAACTTCTGACTAAAGTATGCCGCAGAGACCAGAAGGGAGAGCTCCCTGGGAAGATAGCTATGGGGCTAGAACAGGGAGCAGGACCCAGCCCCTCTCAGGCACTGCTGATCTTCCTGGCCCATTGTGACCATTGAGCCTAGGAGACTGACTAGGTATCAGAAGTCTTGATTTAAATAAAGAATCACTTTATTTAAAGTGATTAAACCCAGTGAAGTTCTGCTTCGAATTTCCGTGGCTGGTTAGTGACAAAATAATTCTCCTGAACTTCCGCAGCTGACACTAGTTCTAGCAGTATGAATGATGATTTCATGGCTGCAAATTATCTTTTATCCAAAATCCTAGAAAGTTAACATAAGCCACAGAAAGAACAAGTATTTGAAATTTTATACTGATAAATATGCCACTTTATAAACAGATGGCTTAAAATAACTGTATTTTAACAGAAAATTGTCGTCTGAAAGACAGCTACAGTAAAGTCCTTTATGGTCTCTCCTCAGAGTTAAAATTCAATTCTACTTCACAGAAAAACAGTGATTACACTCACTTTCCAGCATTTACATAAAATGCCCTCTTAATAAGAGTATTTTCAAACAGATTACTTGTTTTACTCACACTTGGTATGCCTATCAATGAATTTACAAAGACCTCAGTATTTTAACAAATAAGCACATTGCCAGGTGCCAGGGGTGTGTGTGTGTGTGTGTGTGTGTGTGTTTTAAAGTTCACTAAATTGACCCAAACATCATATATTTGCAGTAAAAATTATAAATATAATATCAGAGTCAAGTGTATGAGAATCAACAACATAAATAATTTCAAGAAGTCTCTTAATTTTAAATATTATCTATTTATTGAGGATGAGGACTCCTAATTTATGTCTCCAGCTTGCTTCTCATGAACTGCCAACTCAGAAGACTGGCTGTGAGACATGTTAAGCGGATCAATACCACATCACTAATCTTCTCTAAACTCCTCTTCCGAAGCTGGTCCTCAGAACACAAAAGATAAGCCGACCCAATGAGGTTGCTAAACTTGGCATCATTCCAGAGTCTTCTCTTAGCATGATTCATCCATCAGAAAACTCTCTAAATGTGTCATTACTCCTTACTCCCTCAGTCATCACTACCATCTTCTTCAGCAGCCTCCTAAAAGTCTTCCTGTTCCACTTCTGCTACCATCTGGAAAGTTTCCAAGCAGTATAGAGAGCAATGTACTAGAAGCTTCCTCAGAGTCTGACACTAGCTATAAACCCTAGGAAAACGCTCCATGATCTTATTCTTCCTCTATATCTATCTAAAATTCCAACTTCTCCCCCATTTGCTTGTTCCAATCCATCTCTGACCCAGCCCATCCTGCTATTAATCCAACATTCTGAGAAAAGTGCTCCTTCTTGAAGAAAGATTCCTCTCCATACCCCCGCATTATTTTCCCTTTGCCTTATTTGTATCCCTAACCATGGCAAGCCATCGTTTTGGTAACCAAGACTAATATCTGTATTGGTCAGTGTCTTGGCAAGTAGGTGCCTCACTGAAACCGTGAAGAGAGTGAAAGATTATTGCTGAGGAAGTGAGTTATTACCAGCATCAGTCCTGAAGGGACACGATGAAACGAAGACAGCTGAAACTAGAAAAAAAAAATACAGTAAAGAAGGGTGCTTTGAGAAAAGTGCTAGAAACTGAAAAGAGCAGTCATAAGCACAAGGTACCTGCTAAAGAACGGAGCTGAAACTCAGATTTCTCCCTGCCTCTGATCTCTTCCCAAGAGACCCATTAAGACAAAGCAGACTGGATTGCAGGCCAGGGGAGAAAACAAAATGCTCCAGACTGGTGGATGGATCTGTAGGAGACGTTCTAAGTGTCCAGCACTGGTTCTCTGAGCTAATGTATCTCTTCCCATCACAAGCACCACTGTCTGACCTCTTTTACTCAGTTTGCTTTTCTTTTTCCTTTCTTCCACACGAAAATGTTAGCACTCAGAGAGCAGGGACTTTTGTCTGCTGGTGTTTTATGGTTTCCCTAACATCTAACAAGACCTGGCAAATATCTGGCTTGCAAGTATCATGTACTGAATGAGTCAACGTAGCTGGAATGACAAAAACCTTTGGAATATGGTTTTAAACATGATATATAAACAATAGTTCCTTAAGAACAACTCCTCTGGCTTTTGTAAGACAGAAGGTGATTATGAGCAGATTCATGATCTTTAATGTACAGCACAGATGTCTCTGATTCTGTTTTAAAAAAAACTGAAAAAAGACAGTAATATGTATGCCAAAAGGAAAGAGAGTATTAAATATTTTAATATCCACCCTATCTATCTGCTTTCACCATGAATAAATCAACCAACCTTCAATCATAGGACACTTCATGCCCAGAGCAAGGAGTTTACTAAAGAGAAGCTCAGGGAGGGAGAGATGTTAGGAGAACCGCTGATTATTGATTTTCTAAACTATACGTCTCATTCGCTTGCTTGATGTGCACGGCAATCAGAAAAGCATTGCTTCTTCTCTTCCAGCTTCTCAGACTCCCTGAAGAGGATGCGATTAAAGGAAAAGATAAAAAAAAAAACAGTGGGGGAAAGGGCAAATTTCTGTTTTACTTGTGCAAACTAAAAAAAGTAACAGTGGCGGAGATGCTATTATCAAGCAATAGATTTGCTGATTGTAATAGCAACCAGGTAACATAAGAGAAACAAAGAAAACTCGGGAACCATATTAGAGAACAGGGTCTTTCGCGCCCATCCCTAGTTCCATATGACACAGATCTCCGTCACTAGGTAGTGGAGGTCTTTCTTTCCTCCCAAACAGATGATCTGAGATTCAAGCAGAAAGGAAGGCAGAGGCAAAGGCAGAAGGTAGGCATCAACTGTAAAACACTACAAATTTAAATAATGTATCACAAAGGCAATAATATCAAGGAGAATCATTTATATTTTCAGACAATTACTAAGCTGGGGTATTCCTTTCTTAATTCTTTGATTCTGGTCTCCCTCTATTAGCAGGAGTAATCACTCCTCATTTTTCATCCTGCCCACGTGAGGCTGGCACCAGGTGACTCGCACTACAATTGCGAACTAAGTCCATAATAAATGTACCCGCGACTGGACATCCCATTAGCCAGATCCCAAGGGTAGCCACAGCAAGGGTGGCACCACATTGTAAGTAACCCAGGAAGTATGACAGGCAGGATAGTCACACCATCCTAAGTGTAAATGTACACATAACTATGTGAAGAAGGCCCAAGATTCTGGACAGAACCTGAGAGCCCATCGTGAGTCACTCTGCTGCTCAGTCCTGTCACCAAAATTTCAACATTTGTAACTAGTTTCAAGGACACTTGTTAAATAAATCAGAAAAACAAATAGACCCCTCTTTTCCCTACAAGAAAGAGTTATCACATAAGTAGTAGTTCCCAGTCTGAGGCACCAGAAGAGCAGGGCCTGTTCCATCTGTTTTTTGGATTCAAACAATCCTGTCCAAAGTGAGGGAGAAGTCTGGGAAACAAAGAGTGTTTTATTGACACAGGAATGACATCTCTCTGTGGGTCGCTGGGGAATTCATCCGCTGCATTGTGTACACTAGGCATCTTGTTCTCTTGTGAGTACTTGCAAAACACAGCACCCTCTGATAAAAAGCGGTCTCAGCACAAAATGCAAACTTGTGTTTGATCTGGAACCTGACGCCATCCTATTTGCTAAATAGCCCTACAAGACAATAGCTTCCTGGCCATGTGGTTCTTAAACCCGATACCAGACACCACCCAGAAGTTAGAGCCCGCAACCCACTTCCACTGGCATCCTGTTTGTTTTTTCTCAGGTTTTCCAGATAAGCCTCTGCACCCCAGACCAAAGCCCCACACAGGCAGGACTTGCTGATCTGCTGAGTCCACAGCCAGGGCAGGACAGAGCCTTGCTGAGTCCCAACAATGCCCACAGGCTGCTCAGTCGTCAGCATGAAGCACAGCACCGGGCCCCATAGCTGGAGGTTGGCTTTGTGAGTGGAAGCCAGCAATAGGAAGGGACTAGATTCCAGAGGGCCACCAACATCTGACTTCGTGATAATAATCAAGGACTCTGCTACAGAAAGAAAAGAAGTAAAACTACATTTACTCTTCACCCCGTTTGTACCCCTAAAGGTATCTAAAAATCATAAAAGACTTCGGACTCGGATGAACAGCGCTTCAGCTATACTGAGGCATTTATTATCAGTACAAATAATAAACAACAATTATAAAACTGACATTTATTGAAGGCTATTCAACACCAGGTCGATGAAGTTTGTTGACCAGATGTCTTCATTGTCTCACTAACCCCAAAGTCAAACTATTTTAATTGTTTAAATGTCATGTTTTTCCTCTGTAAAGAAAAGATAATTTGACTTACCTTTTCAGGGTTTTGGTGAAAATTAAAAATTAGCCTTTAGTAGTGGATATATAAAATCATAAAGTCAATGAAAATGAAATGAAATTTATGCCCAGGGGCTGGATAGATGGCTCAGCGGTTAAGAGCATCGCCTGCTCTTCCAAAGGTCCTGAGTTCAATTCCCAGCAACCACATGGTGGCTCACAACCATCTGTAAAGAGGTCTGGCGCCCTCTTCTGGCCTTCAGGCATACAGACAGAATATCGTATACATAATAAATAAATAAATAAATAAATAAATAAATAAATGAATAAGAAATTTATGCCCTGGCAATGCTGAAGCATTCGTGGGCAGCCCATATACGGCAGTTCTGTTGAACTTGTTTTATGAGGACAATATTGGGTTTCATGAGGACAACAGACCAGGCCTCTTCCTCAAGAGGGCACCAGATCTCATTACAGATGGTTGTGAGCCACCATGTGGTTGCTGGGAATTGAACTCAGGACCTCTGGAAGAGCTGGTAGTGCTCTTAACCGCTGAGCCATCTTTCAAGTCATAAACACATGACTAGTTTTTTACAGTTCGTTCAGATTTTACAAATGCTGAAATATTAGCAGTGCACTCCACACATGCAGCAAAGGTACAGAGAGCAATCAACAGGTCTTGAGCTCAGCTAGAACACAGCCTTGTGGATTCCACAAACTTAAGTAATGAGCTAAGAAAAACTCAGCAAAGATACTGAGCAAAATAGTTCATCATTGAACTCAGTGTGTACCAAAAACCCACTCCAATACACTAGTAAACAACTAAGAAAGTAACAAACAGTCCTGGAACTATACCGAGGACATGGATCTCATGGGTGTAGCCTTGTCTGTCATTTGGAACACCACACACTAGAGCCACAATGAAAGCATTGGAAAACAAAAGATTAGTCTAGATAGGCAAGAAACCAAGGACCCATGGCAAATAGAACCTGGAACACATGTCCTTCACTGAATAAGCTCAGAGCACAAATTTCACACTTAAAACCCATCTTCTCCATAAAGTGGATGTTCATTTGGAAAGTGTGAGGTTCCCTAGTGGTTCTAAGACAGTAGACGCTTCTCTATGGAGGGTTATCTGTGGCTACCTATAGTCCCGCTGAAGCTGTTGGCCATCACAGCAAAAAATGTCACAGTGATGAGCGAAGAGTCAATGTTTGGCTCTTTACTCTGCTTCTTTTTGAGATATTTTTGCTATACTTACATGTCTGTGCATGTGTGTATGTAAATAAATATATATGTGTGTATGTACATATATATGCATGTATGTATGTTATACAGGAATGTATGCATGTAACATACAAGTTAAAAAACAATTTTATACGTAAATAATCACTAGTAACAGAAAAAGAAATTTGCCAAAATGATCTATTAGTATTGCTAAAACAACAAAAGAACAAAATGGCTTGGTTACATTATTAACACAAATCTCTAGAAACAGAAGCAATGAGAAAGTCTATTAGGAAATTCAAAAAAAAAAAATCCTAACAGAAAATATCCAGAAAACCTGGGACACCGTAAAAAGACCAAACTTAAAAATAATAGGAATAGAAGAACGAGAAGAATCTCAGCTCAAAAACCTAGAAAATATGTTTAACAAAATCATAGAAAAAAAATTCCCTAACCTAAAGAAGAATGTGCACATAAAGGCTTATAGAACACCAAATAGATTGGTTCAAAATTTTAATTATAGTGAATGAGAAATATTGATTCACTAGACAACTATGAGATTTATCTTATACATCTCTAATGAATAATATGAATTTGTGAAAAGATGCCCCAAAAAATCAAGCTAATACAATTTCAGTTGACTAGATCAAACATGAGGTTAACTATTATTCCAGTAGCAATACAAAATAATGTCTATTCTCCTTTTAATATACCAGTTATAGTCACAGGTATCAGTCTGCAATATAAACAGGAATTATATAGCATTTCTGAGAAATCAACTGCCATGGCCAAAAATAGTTCTGGCAAGTTTGGAGGCCCCATGTTCTCCCTGGTTAGGCAATACTATTTGGCATTCTCTGCCTTCTACCTGCTACACAGGAAAAGGCAAGAGGCTAATCCTCGCATACTCTTCTGAATCAATTTCACGATCATTGCCACCTTAAATCCCACCATCAGTGATCATCTGCAAAGACCCTTTATAGATCAAGCCAAATGCATTTCCTTATATAAAGATGGGGTGAGTGCTGGGGTACCAAAGACCTCAAGATCTCCAGGGTTCGTGAATTTCAGGCATCTTTATGAGACCCCCACTATGCACCTCTTTTCCCTGAATTTATAGAAGAGGTAAACAAATAAAAATTAAAACTGAGGAGGGACCTATGGATAGTTTAGCGGTCCATTGGTTTGCCAGGGTCTTTTCAGTAAAGCAAGTCCCGGGGATTCATGCAGGGACTCCAAATGTACAGCTTTCCATGTGTCGTTCATACTACAAGGGGGCTCACCTGGAAGATAGCTGTGTACTAGTTGCCTGAGGGACTTCTTGGTTCTATAGTTGTCATTGAGTCACACAGTTGTTGTGGCCTCCAGTTTAAAAAAGATAAAAATAAAGGAAGGAAGGAAGGAAGGAAGGAATAGAATGAAGGAAGAGGAAGAAAAGGAGGCAGGAGCAAGGAAGTAGTGGCTTCCTGCCAGCATGGTGACACACCCTCTTTGTATTATGAATTACTTCTTTGTGATCTTCAGTGATAGATTTTTTCAGAAAAAACAGCAACCAACCCCCAGGAATGGCTTTTATGTTCCCACATCTCTGAGCTCATCAGTTGAACATCTCAACTGCATCCTTTCAGGAGGACCCAAGGTAGAAGACTCCTAGTGAAAGGAAGAATGACCCTCAGCAAACAAAGTATCGTTTTCCTTCATAGTCACATCCATTGACATCATAAACATCCATACGGGGAGTATATTTTCCCATGTGGTTTTCACACGGAGCATGGTTTCTGGGGTTCCCAATTATAGTTTGTTCCCTGACTCCTATCTACTATGAAACAGATGCTGAACAGGTGCACGGGGTCTCACAGCTTTGTACTCAGCCTGAGTCACTTAGCAGTGTTCACCAACAGAACAGCAGATTGTTCCATTGTTGGTGACTGTTTTAAAATGGCAGACAGTGTTCACTAAGTGTATTTTCTCACTATTATATCTGGGTTCACTAAGGGTATTTTCTTATTATTATATCAGGGTCACTAAGTGTATTTTCTCATTATTATATCTGGGTCCACTAAATATATTTTCTCATTATTATATCAGGGTCACTAAGTGTATTTTCTCATTATTATATCAAGGTCACTAAGTTTATTTTCTCATTATTATATCTGGGTTCACTGAGTGTATATTCACAATATTATATCTGGGTTTACTAAATGTATTTTCTCGTTATTATATCTGGGTTCACTAAGTGTCTTTTCTCGTTATTATATCTGGTATGCTTCCTGGCTGTCCTCTGTTCACTAAACCCTTTCTTGATCTACATAAAATCATTAGAAATCCCACGGATAACCAAGGAAAACTTACTAATACATTATTAAGTCAAGATCCCAAGGTCGTCAGAGCAAATGACAAGGAAATAACAAGCCCTGGTGATCAGTTAGACTTATTACCAGTAATTGCTTATCCAGATTGGTCAGATGAAGGAAAGCAGTACTGACCACGTCATCCTGCGACAGCTGGCTCAGAATGCCCCACATTCTAATACAGTTCAGTAGAGAGGCAGACACAGGTCACGTATTCTACTCATCAAGATTGTCCAACATGAGACAGCAGACAATGTAATCCGGCCGCAAGTTTGATCTTACACTAGATCGTCAAGGGGGTTTTATTGACTCTAAAATACATCACGTTTTGAATCAGGAATGGAGACAGGAATGGGAACAGATGGGTGGGCCATGGAACTCTGTCCTCTTGGCTCAGATATTTTAAAGCATCAGCCAACTTTCTCTACCCAGAAGTCATTGGTTTCATTAACTGAAAAAGATGGAAGGAAGCTAATAATGCATTGGGCCACAATATGAACTATGAGTCTCAGACATTCAGGGATCTCTGTCCCCAGAGAGGCAATTACTTGACTGTCCCATTTCTGTTATTTGTCAGTGTTGTGGCTGTGGCATGTCACTTATGCTCCCTAAATGTCCATCTTCTCAGCTGCAAAATATGTCAAGAGTCTTGACTTCAGCCCACCCACAGAGTTGACTTGGAGGCCATAAGGCATAAGGCTAAATATTCTTCATGAGCTGTGTATCATTAGTCAACTTCTTCCGCTCAGGATGGTAGCCCACCATCAGTCCAGGAAGATGAGCAAAACACCTCTGCCTTATTGACTCCTGTATCTATACAGTCAAATCCCTTATGTATAAGCAATGAGCTTCCTACCAACGAGCTGGCAGGTACTTTGGTTCTCCTAGTCTCCTGGAAGGGATATTGGAAATAAAAGCCCCTCTAATGCCAAGGTGTCTTCTCTGCAATTGCTATTGAGGCCCTGTGACTTCAATTTCCTTCTGTTTTTACAATACAAATGAAGGGACCAACGCCTTTGCCCAATAATCCACAGCATCGCCTGAGGCTGTGTTCACTCCACTTGCCTTCAATCTTCAAATTAACTCAAACTAAACTCCCAGGTTGGCCGTGTTGCTGCGGAGAGTTCTAATGATCCTGTGGATATATAGAAGCAGCAGGTGGAAGGGGTGACCTCGTTTTATTTGGGGGTTTGCAAATTTGGCCGTCGGCCCCTGATTCCACGCAGCTCCGGACTGCACGTGACAGCAGCAAGTAACAATGGAGGAATTACAGGCAGGTTCCAACAGTGGAGGCGCGACTGAATGGAAGGCCGCTTCCAAAATTCATCCTCTCTGCCTGCTCTCTTGGAGACTGAGGAATGGGCACATGAGACCGGATAGCAAAAAGGAGAGGATACATTATTATAATACATTAGCAGTATAATTAAAATGCTTTAGGGCAATGAAAAAGAGGTTTAACTATACTGAGACTTTGCAAAATACATACTAATGAAAGTATCAGTTTTTATTAGCTCTGTGTTTACTTGTGTGCTTGCCATTGAGTTCAGCAGAAGAAAAATGAATCCACACCTTAAATGAAATCATGTTTTACATGTCTGAAGAAATCAATCCAAGGCTCCGTACTCATGCTATTCAGTGTCTTAGAGGCCTCCAGTGGGGGACAGACATATTTTGTGGTCATTTTAAGTGACCTTGAAATACTATTTCTCTTGAAAAGAGGGTGCTGAAATATTTGCTGTCACTGTATTCATCCTCCAAGCAATTATTTTTACAGGGCTAAGTTATAGAACATCCCCAGGAAAACGATTGAGAGGTACGAGAAGCTCTTCTACAAGTTTAACGAATAGCATTGAAATCCAGCCTTTTACTCATTCAGCCCTGAATAAATGCGAGACAGTGTGGAGAGTCATCCCAGACACCTGCCAGAGTAATCCCAGATACCTGCATGCAAACAGCAAGAAGGCCCAGACCGACGGAGGCATCCTTCTGACGTTAAGATTTTTGTTAGTGTTCTTTCCACCCAAACACAAGCCACTAGCCCTTCAGGCTGAGTTTAAGATAAATGCAGCTAGCACTAAAACTTTTCTATGCTATGCATACTGCATCTTCCATCACAGAAACAGGAACAGTATGAAAGCAAGCTATTCTTTTCAGGAGCCTAATTATATAGCTACATTTTCAAGTTAGTAAACCATTGTGCATATCCTGTTTGCAAACACACTAGGGTTTTCTTCTGTCCAGTAATGTTATGAATAGAAAAGATTTCATAAAATAAATAAATAAAACCGAGAGACTGAGATGTCCTGCAATTGATTACTATGCCATATCCATTTCCCCATTCAAAAGCAGAAATTGGCATTAGGAGTCAGAATTGACTCCAGCTGGCTCTAAATAACTACTATAAGTGAGCTCATATTGAACTTAGAAAAAAAGAAAAAGAAAAGCAAACAGAGTCTTTTCCAAATGTGTAAATACACAAATACACATGACAAAGACACCTTCAGCTACTCCTTGAATGGGGCATTTCACATACCATTCCCATACACAAACTCCTTCGCTGTGTTTATAGCATGACTTTTATTTTGATAAGGAAGCTATTTCTCTGTGGGTGGCAAAAACACTGAGATTCTTTAGAATATCGTTTAACTAAATATTAAAATAGCATTGCTCCATAAATAAGCCTTCTTTATCCTTCAAACTCTTAGTTATTGCCAACAAACAACTTTACATACAAGGATTATAGAAGAATTCTTTCTAGAGGCAGGTGGATCCCTGTGAGTTTGAGGCCAGCCTGGGCTACCAGAGCTAGTTCCAGGACAGGCTCCAAAGCTGCAGAGAAACCCTGTCTTGTCTCAAAAAACCAAAAGAAAAAAAAAATCAGAAGAATTTTTACTACCTAAGGCAGAATATAAATAAAAAATGGATCGGAAACCAGATATGCCTGACTCTGTAACCTGAATCTTTCCTATACCCTGAGATTGCAATCTAGCCATAAAAAGTAAAACGAAATAAAACCACAAGAATTAAAATGGCATTTCCAGAAGGAAAATATGTACCCATTTGCAAATAATTCAGAGAGAACATGAGATATTTAAGAGGAGAGACAAAATGCCTGCTGAACCTTGAAGGGGGTGTAGGAATTCACACACAAATAAATTTATAATTTTTTTTGGAAAACTTAATAAAAGAGGAGTGAGAACTACAAAGCAAAATTAAAATTCCCTAATCTCACATGATGGTAAATTTGTGTGGTGCACAGGAGTAATAAATACAAGGACAGGGCAGAAGGTTGAGGGAATAGAGAAAAAGATGTCTTGACTTGATGCAGGGTTCTGGAGGCTTTTGTCTAAGATGAAACACAACCAGAGTGGCATTGAATGGGAGGGAGAGAACAGCAAAATCTAAGAGGAAAGTTAAAGGGTTTCAAAGTTACCAGGCAAGAGGTACGGAAGGCCAAAGCTGGGGTCATAAAGGAATGGGAATGGTTAGCTCTTACGCTCCTCTTAACCACAAAGTCTACAATTTTAAATAATGTAACCTTTACTACAGAAATGAAGTAAAAGGGACAAGTGAAACTTGAGTTTCGAACAGAAACCTTCATGGAACAACTGAAACAACACAGCACTTCAGCTTTGAAAAAAAAAAAAAAAAAAACAAGACACCGCTTAGAAATGCCTATAAAAGATTAGCTATAAAAGTGGATTATCAAAAGCCACCGAGAACAGTGCACCCAGCCACATGTTTGAACCGTCTTTTAATAGCATCCCTGAGGAGGTCTAGAATTAAGAAGGCTAGAATCGCCTTCTCTTCTCTCCTTCAACTGAACCAGCAACTAAAGTTTATGAGCTAAGAACAACAACATTAAATAAATAATAATTAAAAAGAAGGTTGAATTGTCATTCCCTTTACAACCCTGAAGAACTAACAGCATTCTCCTCTCCGGAACCAAGAAAGAGTTCTAAGGCGTAAAGGCCATATATGAGTGGTGTTCCATGATAGTTAATATTCAGTGGAGATCACTGTGAATAATATATAAAAATAATGGCACCGCTAATTTTATCATGTTCCAGAAAATCCCTGTTTAAAACCAAAACCTTTCTGAATCAAGGGGAGAAGCTTCACTGGACATAAATGTGTTCCTTCATTCAGCGGTCAGTGATACTTTCCAAGATGGTGACCCCCCTCACTCTCACTTAACCTCTCTACCTTTCTTACAGAATTATGTATTTGTAAGGATGTAACAGGCGAAAGAGATAATGATGCACTTCCCACTGAAGCACATGAAAGTTTTAAAATGGTTTATTTAAATAAGAATGTTAAGCCGGGCGGTGGTGGTGCACGCCTTTAATCCCAGCACTTGGGAGCCAGAGGCAGGAGGATCTCTGTGAGTTCGAGGCCAGCCTGGTCTACAAAGGGAGTTCCAGGACAGGCTCCAAAGCTACAGAGAAACCCTGTCTCGAAAAACCAAAAAAAAAAAAAAAAAAAAGAATGTTAAAATTTTTAGAAACAATACTCAAATATTATTGGCGGTACTGCAAATCCATACAAAAGGATCATTTTTATCATTACAGAGCACACGCTTAACTTTCTATCTCCATCAGCACTAGTGGCATAGATGTCACTGTTAGAATATTAATTTTTACTAATTGTACTTGCTCTCCAGTTTATGGGAAAAATAACTTCTTACTCTATGTAGAATCCGTGTAAGCATTAAATATATTACTGGTTTATAGAACATGGCTCGGATTCCTTTGAAAACACTTCAGTTTTCTATTCTGAAAAGATTTGCTATTTTTGAATATTTTAAAACTGACTTCCAGTCATTTTTTAAAAAGGGAAATTAAAGAAGAAGATTTGGATATTTCCAATTTATAAAATATTGTATTGAAAATAAAAAGAAAAATATGGTGCATTTAAATGAGTAAAATGCCCAAATTTCACGGTCAGATTTTCCAGTTCAAAGTCAGGCATTGTTCCTGGAAGGGAAGTGATTTAACTCTGTGCTGTGGGCAGCTTAAAAATAGACAATTCTTTTAAAATAGTCCATAATAGAAATTTATTTTAAAATCAACAGGAAATTCATTAAGCGTGAATATATACTAAGGGCGGATACAAGAATATTAAGTGTAAAATACAGGAAACATTTTGTGAAGCAGGCTGAGATTTCTGGTCAGGAAAGCCGTTATTCTAGTCCTTTTCTTCAGAATAGCGGCCAGCTGTGACATCGCAAAGATGACCGCCATCTATCTGAAGACGTCCCCTCGCACAGAATTGTCGCTGAGATTCCCAAATCTTAGGTGACACATTACAGCTCCTCTTTGCTATTCCATCTTAATTGTTTTTATATGTGCATCTTAAAGAACCAATGCTAAGAAAAATCAATTTTGATTTTGCAACGCATCATCTACCCCTGAATTCCTTTTGTAAAGAAATGAAAACGACATACACATTAGCCTTTACCTCCACATGCTTTTTTACAAAGGACAAAGAAATACCATTCTGCATGAGCTGCGGTGACAACATAAAGATCTTAGTTTGATGTCTTCAGTTCCTCATAATTTTATATGGAAATGAGGACGTTTTTAAGAGTTAGATAGTACTTTTTATGTAAAAGCATTTTGTTTCCCAAGTCTGTATCAACTGTGTATAAATGGAGCTCAGACTTGGTACTGTTGTACTGAAGACAATTTTAATCATACTTTAGAGTAAACTGTGACCTGGACCAGGGAAAATATATGTAAGGAAGTGATTGTGGGTTCAGAAATGCTACTTATTCCCAACTCTCTGTTTGAGTAACTGTCCCTTGTTACCTTCCTAGTCAAACACTGGCATTAACTAGAGATGTTGATCTGAAATATTTGAAAATTTCAAGAGTTATCCTTCATTGCGTCAACTGGGCACATTCTCTTGGCACCTGGAATGTGGAGCCCAGGGATATTATTAAATGTCCAACCATGCACAGAATGGTTTTCTAGACAAAAAAGTGATACAGCTGCTGTGTCTCAGGCACCCTCGGCTACACTCATCACCCTCAACACTGATGCAAAAAGTTGGGTGCTAAAGAGAGAAGACGGGAAGGGCACAAAAGGTCGAGAGGAAAAAGAAAAATCAACATCAGTAAAAGAACTGGAAGCACCTAATATTTACTCCATGGTTGATATGAAGTGAATGTGGCGTATCTCTGTAGTCATTATCATAGGCACAGAAAAGGATATAGGCAATGTCCATAAACACCTATCACAGATAAAAAAAAAAAAAAAAAAAAAAAAAAGAATCTGTCCTGGAACTAGCTCTTTTAGACCAGGCTGGCCTCGAACTCACAGAGATCTGCCTGTCTCTACCTCCTGAGCGCTGGGATTAAAGGCGTGCACCACCCCTGCCCAGCTAAGGTTCTTGTTTTTTAAAAGCAGTGTTTCTTGCTTAAAACACAACCTGACTTTACAGAAGAAGTTGATGCTCTTGTGGGCAAGGTTCCTGTTTCTCACGTGGACTGTGAGGAAAGATAAGAGTCACTTAGTGAGACCACACAAGGCAGTGATGATTGAGAAAATAATAAAGGGTGACCTTTGGCCATATAAGCCAATCTCTTTCATTACAAAGAATGTTTATCTCCTCCAGCCCAGCGAAAGGAATGTGCATTGTGATCCCAATTACAAAAAAATATTTTAACAAAGTGCACATTTGGAAATGGCTAGAATTTTTCACTGAAATGAAACACACTGAACCAATAGGAGTTTTTACTTCCAAAAGGCATGAGCGTGGGAAGGGCAAGAGGAAACACTCATATTTTGGTCTTTTGTCTTCTGACTTAGGCGTTTATATGATGGAGATGCATTTTTATGTATAGCTTAGGTGGTTTTGTTTTCTCGCAAAGAACGAGTTTTTATGACATGCAAAAGGTCTGCTTTAACCTCTTAACATATGATAGAAATACCTTGTCCTATGTACGATATAAATGTGAGACCATCACAGTAAGATCTTCAGTCATTCTCCAACCCCACCTTGAACCCCAGCCAAACCTCGCAAAAAACAATTTTGCTAGTTAAAGACATTTTGAAATTTGTACCACAGCTTGGGTTTTTTTTTCTTTTTGATTACATGAGTTGGGGTGAGGGTGGTGTGTGTGCATGTGCCATGGAGCTTGTAAGGAGACAGGGTGATGGGGGAGAGTCTTCTGTTTTGTGTTAATTTCATTGGTTAAATAAAGAGACTGCCTTGGCCCTGATAGGACAGAAAATTAGGTAGGTGGAGTAGACAGACAGAATGCTGGGAGAAAGAAGCTGAGTCAGGCAGTGGCCATGATTCTCCCACTCCAGACAGACACAGGTTAAGATCTTTCCTGGTAAGCCACCTTGTGGTGTTATACAGATTATTAGAAATGGGTTAGATCAATATGTAAGAGCTAGCCAATAAGAGGCTGGAACTAATGGGCCAGGCAGTGTTTAAAATAATACAGTTTTTGTGTAATTATTTCGGGGCATAAGCTAGCCATGCGGGCGGCCAGGTGCCAGGGACTCAGCCCCGCCACTCTTATTACAACAACAGGGGACAACTTTGTGGAGTCTGGTTTTTTTTCATCTTTATATGGGTTCCAATGACCAAAATGAAGTCACCAGGCTAATGCAGCAAATGGTTTTCCCACCAATCTTTTCTCCTGCCCACTTATTGTTAATATATATATAGTGTACACATTATGTGTGTATATATAATGTATATATGTATGTTTATATTATATATCACCCATGCATTTACATACACTTCTAGACACAGAATTAACAAATAAATAAAATAAGAGCAAATGAATACTTTCTGTACATTATTGCAAATGTTTGGAATTTTACGCACACTATTTTTTTTATCTGAATATGTGTGGGTGCATGCAAGCGAGTGTTCCAGACTACTAATCCATAAGCGTGCATGAGAAGATGGGGAGAGGATATCACGCATTTGTTTCCTTAATACCTCGAGACTAGGGTCTTTGACTGACCTGGAAGCTCTCCATTGCACATAAGCTGGCTAGCCAGTCAGGCCCAGGAATCTCCCTGTCTCCACCTCCAGGGCTTGGGGTACAGGCTCATCCACTGAGCTTGGCTTTTACGTGAGTGCTGTGGGTTTGAAGTAATTTAATTTCTTCACGTTTGCAGAGCAAGGGTTCTTACCCACTGAGCTATCTCCTCAGGAAAAAAAAAAAAATTGGCACTTTGCTTCCAATATGTTTCTGAAAACTTAGCTGATACTTTCAGAGAATGTAGAGCATTTCTAGAAATTTAGAAAATTTCCTGATATTTATTTTTTTTAAAAAAAATCCACAACATTTGAAACCATTTCTTTGAAACAGTTCGTTTTTACAACTCCAGGGAGTGACTGACACATAATACATAGCAATAATCAGTAAACAGTTAAGGTCTTTGAATTTTCTCAATTGTGCCCTTTGTTAACTCTGAGCCGGAATAATTGCACTTTGATGGATTTTGTTTGATTTTCCTTATGTATTAACATATAATTCTCTGGGACAAACGCAAATTAGAAGAAAATCAGTTATTCCATATAACTAAAACTGAAGTGGTTTCATGAAGTTCCCACTCATCCACTAAGGCAATGTACAATAAATAGTCAAGAAAATTGTTGGCAGATTGTAAGAATTATTTTGCCAACATGGAAAAATGAACAGTGTAAATCTGGAAATGAAAAAGACAGTGATCATAAAATCAATTCCCTTGCAAATTAGTCGTGCTAATCCTGAAACAGAATTTCTTGCTTCGACTACCATCATCCATGCTTTATATGTATGCCATAAGACAAAAAATAAAATAAACATGCTCGCTAATATATTACATATGTAAAATAAACCTCTAAGCATTAGATAGTAAACAGTATAATAATCAGCACAAGTATGTACTATTTATATTTCAATTAATTCATTTTAAAATAGTATAAATATCCACATCTTTAAAAATCATATTGTGCATTTAAATCATAGGACTATACGATCATTTATATCATATTATTAGATAGAACAAATAAAATCAGTGTCTTCCGAACCCTTCCAAGGATAGTCGTACAATAAAATGACTAAATAAATAAATAACTCCTCATTTTTTATACTTCATTAACAAGAGGTATTTTTCAGCACATAAATATTTGGCACGTGGAACCTTAATGAGAAAATAAACTTTAAATAATTAAAAATATACAAAAGTAAGTGTGTGTCATCAATTGTTCTAACAAAGACAAGCAAATGAAGTCATAGTAAGTTATGCTTTTAAAAGGCCATCAGAGCAGGCAATGTCGCAGGTTATAAGCATCTCACTTCCTGTATTACTTTTGAAAGATCATTGTCTCTCCAGTCCTCCCTGAGGATTAATAGGCAGTTAGTGGTTGTTGGATCATTTTCTAAGAATCTATAGGCAGCAAAAGGTCAAAGACTGAAGGCAGTCAATAGCTAATTTCTTTCTTTCTTTCTTTCTTTCTTTCTTTATTTATTTATTTATTATGTATACAATGTTCTGTCTGTATGCCTGCAGGCCAGAAGAGGGCACCAGACCTCATTACAGATGGTCGTGAGCCACCATGTGGTTGCTGGGAATTGAACTCAGGACCTTTGGAAGAGCAGGCAATGCTCTTAACCACTGAACCATCTCTCCAGCCCAATAGCTAATTTCTTTATTCATGACCAGTGTGTCATGTTGTGGGTTGGCTTATTTTCCATTAACTAGCCTGAAATAAAAACTGATTCGAATGGACTCTGGACTGACACCTGGTGAGCCAGCATGGGACTGAACAAGGGCCTCTGAATATGGGTGACAGTTGTGTGCCTTGGTCTGTTTGTGGGGTCCCTGGCAGTGAAACCAGGATTTATCCCTAGTGCATCAATTGGCTTTCTGGAGCCCATTCCCTATGGTGGGATGCCTTGCTCAGCCTTGATGCACGGGGGAGGGACTTGGTCCTGCCTCAACTTGGTATGTCAACCTTTATTGACTCCCCATGGAAGGCCTTACCCTCTCTGAGGAATGGATGCGAGGGCGGAGAGAGAACAGGAGGAGTGGAGGGAGAAGGGACTGTGGTTGGTATGCAAAATGAACAACAAAATAAAAATAAACTTATTTGGCCAAATACTGATACTAAATAACAAATTGTTTAAGCAAGTATGAATGAGTGGGTTACCCCCTGCCCAAGTCCTTGTCTAGTATCTGTCTTCCTAGGAGCACCTCCCAAGATGCTACTTGAGCAAAATTATTTAGAAAAAGCATGCTTTAAAGGAAAATAGATCTTTAATTCCTAGGTTCTTCATTCACTCATCAATTTTTTTCATGTCTACTATGCCACACATTTGTTTTGAGTCCTTAGAAATAAACAATCGCACATAAAATATCTGTGCTTCTTGCATTCCCGTATACAAAGACATGCAAGCATTACAAAATTAAATGCTGTGATAAGATGATCAAGGAAATATAGGCTAAGACGACTGAGGAGAATAAGGCAAGCAGGGGTGGTAGAGCAAGCCATCCTGAAGGCAATTTCCAAGGGAAGACGAGAGAGAGGAAAGCAACTTGGTGAGAATCCGGAGAAATGGGTAAACAGTGCAAGCAGAAAGGTACCAGAAAGTCTAGGTAATTACTTCTTCTCTATGTCAAGTGGAGCCACAGGAAAGTTTTCTGTAGAGAAATAACATGGAACAGAATAGGAGACACACACACACACACTTACAAACATATATACACACATGCCCATGCATTCATTCACACACACAAGCATACAATCACATATACACATGCACATACATATACAGACACAGAGACACACACAAACACATACAAAGAGAAAGATATCTCAGCAGTGAGTGAGGCCATTCTAATATCAAATCTAGCAATAAGCAAACAGAAAGGCAGTAGGCCAAATGTCCAAGAAGTAGAGAGTCCATCTTGACTCTACTTCCATTATGTTAAGGGCTCTCTTCACTACGTAAACATGTCAGGGTTTTCTGCAGTTAGGAAAGCGGAAATGAGTTGTAAAAAAGACAGCTTCCCACAGCCGCACATGGCCCACTCCCACAAAGGAGCAGACTGGACTTCTATCAGTAGGCTGTGCGCCATGCACTCGGTGGAAATCACCACAGCACAGCTGTTTCTCAGCGTCCTCCACTGCTGCAGTTAAATCGCATCATGCTTTTCATGGTTAGTACTTCTTACATTCATTGGTTTATCTCTGCATCAACTAAAGAAACCTTTCACACATTAGCGCCAGGTGATGCCGAGTCCTGAAAAGACAGTGGTTAAATCCATTTAATAATATATGAAACAGCGGTATTGAGAAAGAACCTCTGGTAACCACTATGAGGAGGGAAAGCAATCTCTGCCACAATAATACCTCTGAGGTACTCAGGGTGGCTGCATCAGAGAAGAGGAAGAACTAGTTGACCTCTGAAGTTAAAGGAACCTTCACAAAGTCAGTTTCTTCTCATAGTATTGAGCAGAACACATGCCGTGGCTGCAGGACCTAAGGCAGTTTATCCAAATTTCTGTCCTTCAAATTCCCTTAGTGAAGAAGGAAGACAATGTAGCCTATGGCATAGGTTTGCCGCGGGAGTTCATAATTTCTTTACTATGAGGAAGAAACCCCCTGGGAAGATGCAGGGCTAAACACGCAGAAAAAAAATTATTATTTGAAGTTGAGATAAAATATAATTAATGGTTACAATTACTTTTCATTAAATTAAACAGGGCCTCTTCATACAGAAAATGATGGCACCAGAGGTGGTAAGTTCTGCGAAATAAGTTTCACTGGACCATATAATCTCACGGATTTTGAAAGTCAGACAGATGGTCGGCAGAGGTCATCAAGCAAGCACAAACAGGAAGCGGAGAGAAAATAACACAGCACAGGTAGTTTCTTTCAATTTAATGAAGGAAAAAAGTACACAAGACAAAATTTAAATGCTCAAATTTAAAAAGCAATGCTTCTCAAGAACACAGCAATCCTTCTACTGTTCTACTTATTTCTTATGGATCATTTTTAAAGTATTTTTTGAGATTATAATATATTCACATCATTTCCCCTTCCTTTTCCTCCATTCAAACCTTTCCGTTTAGCCCACAGTCACCATTTTTTTCTTTTTCCTTAATTGGTGTTAAATATATGTGTGTGTGAATGTGTGTGCTATTAGAAATATATCTATCACTATGAACAAGACTCAAGTCTAAATGGAACAAAGACCTCAACATCATAAAGCCAGGCACACTGAACCTCATAGAAGAGAAAATGGGAAGTACATTGAACGCATTGGCAGAGGAGAACACTTCCTAATATAACCCCAGTAGCACAGACACTGAGAGAAACAATTAATAAGTAAGACCTTCTGAGACCGAAAAGCTTCTGTAAAGCAAAGGACATAGTCAACAAGACAAAATGGCAGCTTACAAAATGGAAAAAGATCTTCACCAATCCCACATCAGACAGAGGTCTGATCTCCAAAATATACAAAGAACTCAGGAAATTGGACATCAAAAGAACAAATAATCCAATAATAAATGGAGTACAGACCTAAACAGAGAACTCTCAACAGAGGAATCTAAAATGGCTGAAAGACACTTAAGGAAATGTTCAACATCCTTAGTCATCAGAGAAATGCAAATCAAAACAACTCTGAGATTCCATCTTACACCTGTAAGAATGGCCAAGATGAAAAACACTGATGACAACTTATGCTGGAGTGATTGTAGGTTAAAGGGAACACTTCTGCATTGCTGGTGGGAGTGCAAGCTGGTACAGCCCCTTTGGATATCAGTATGGTGATTTTTCAGAAAATTAGGAAACAACCTTCCTAAAGACTCAGCAATACCACTTTTGGGTATATACCCAAAGGATGTTCAATCGTACCACAAGGGCATGTGCTCAACTATGTTCATAGCTGCTTTGTTTGTTATAACCAGAACCTGGAAACAACTTAAATGCCCCTCAACTGAAGATAAGGAAAATGTGGTACATTTACACAGCAGAACAAAACAATGACATCTTGAAATTTGAAGACAAACAGATGGAACTAGAAAACATCATATTGAGTGAGGTAACCCAGACCCAGAAAGACAATTATCATATGTACACACTCATAAGTGGTTTTTATACATAAGGCAAAGAAAAGGAGCCTACAAAGCACAATCCCAGAGAACCTAGACAACTATGAGGACCCTAAGAGAGACATATATGCATCTCATCTGCATGGGAAATAGAAAAAGACAAGATCTCCTGAGGAAATTGGGACATGGGGACCATGGGAGAGGGTTGAAGGGGGAGGTAGAGGAAAGGAAGGGAGCAGAGAAAAATGTAGAGCTCAATAAATCAATCAATAAAAAAGAATATATATATATATATATATATATATATATATATATATATATATATTCCAAAATACACAACCTGCTTAGTTTAAATATTATTATTTAAATGCATGTTTTAATGGCTGGTCATTTGTATTGGACAACCAATTGGTGTGCTCTTCCCTACGGAAGACTGTTTCACCAGCTCTCGGCATCCCTTAGTTGTCTATGGTTTTTGGTTTAGGTCGAGCACTATTGACCATTCCCTCACTCACATTAGCATAGCTATTGGTGGCACCCTTGTTCAATTTATGTTTATAGAGTCATGCTAGTGAGGATTTAAGGCTGCAGAGTCTGACAGTTCTAGGAGACAAAAATCTCACCGCCAGTGTCCCTGTCTTTTTCTTTCTGGCTCTCCCATTTTTCCATTCTCTCCTTTGAAGTGATTCCTGAGTCGGAAGTGCAGCAGAGCTACAGATATATCAGTTAGGACTGGGCTCCACAACTCTGCATTTAAATTGATGTGGAGAGTTTCTCGCCTCAATACAATTGTTTAAAGATAGATTAGGTAATTTGATGAATGGCATCTAGTTGGATCAAAGAACCAGATAGAAAATTCAAGAACGTCCACAAGTAAAAATTCCCTGAAACAACAGCAGTACAGGGTGGAGTGGGAAACACCAGGGCAAGGGTCGGATTTTAAAACCGGCTCCACTGAGGACCCTGTCTCAAAAACAGACAACAGAAAATGTTTAGGGTTCATGCCACTACATCCAAAATGCTGTTTTATTGTGTTAATTCATATAATTCATATCACTTTCATATGCTTGATTTAAATTTTTCTTTTCACTGAAGTTTAGAGGAAAAGTTTTCTTTTTTGTTGTTTTGTTTTGTAAGAAATACTATCTACAATGTTCTTGTTTCTTAAAAGAAAGTGGGGGAGGAACAAGACAGGACAGACAAGAACAGCACAAGACAGGAACAAACCAGTAACAGGCTTGCTGTTTCTCAGTCATGCTGAAGGAGCTGTGCAGGAAGGCCCTGTTAGAAGAACCAGACGCCCACATCTCTGCTCTGTCCCTCATGCTTCCCTTTGCTATCAGGTTTAGTAAGGCAAAGCAAAGTTTAGAACTGGGGGTGTGGCTCAGAAAGCAGGTGTCCATTTAGCAAAGACAAGTCCTTTGCTTGTAACCCGGCACCACCACAAAATGAAATTTTAACAAAGTAAGTATTTTGTAATATCAACCATAGTCAAAATGTAAAAAGACAACATTTTCATAAATGTAAAATGTATAGTTGTTCATAACAATGGTTATATAAGAACATCCTATATATAATTTCTCATAAAACTAGTAAACTATTGTTCAAGGATGTTATTCTATGTTTATTTAACAGCAAACGATTTTCAATAATCTGAGAAAAATCTATTTTGTCAAAACTGGTTACCCTGTCCGATTTTGCGCCAAGTATCTCTATCCCTTTATAGTAAATGGTCAGATTTTAAACAATGTCTGAATCAGAAGGCACAGCACTGAGGACAAACAGGAATTGTTCACTCCACGACACAAAGTGAGTGACTTTGAGAAATGGTTTGTGGAAGGAGACTGTGGGGATCCTGACTGAGAATACAGTCACCACCCAAGGAAGCCCCTACTTCCCTGTCCTCTCTCCAAGGACTGCAGCTCCTTTTGCTAATCATGTGAGACCTGTATTCAGTCAGTATCTAGAACAGTGACATTGAGGACCTGGAATTGAAACAAAAAAAAAAAAAATTTAAAGTCCTGGCCATATAAGCTGATCCAACCTAGAAGTATTTAGTAAATACTGGGTGCAGTTTTCTCTGAAACAACTACACAATAGCTCGTTAAATTAATTTTCGAGTTAGTCTTTTCTGGACCCATCTTAAAGGGCACTCCAGCTCAGTCTATAAAAAGCTAGGTTTTCTTTGGGTGCAGATTTTCTTCTCTCTGTCTTTTGCTGGTTCCTTAGTTTCAATTCCTCCTAAACAGCAGTACTGTAACCCCAGGACACTAACAATTGTCTCAGTGCTGGTGACTCCTGGGCTGGCTGGCTATTCTTGGTTGTCAACATCACTACATCTGGAATGAACTACCATCATTCCAATAGAATAGAGGGCACACCTGTGAGAGATTAATTGTGCTTGGCTAGAAGTGGGTGAATCCACTTTTAGTCTGGACCTTTAAGGTAGGAAGATAAATACCTTTGATCGGATCTTGAGGCAGGATGACACACCTTTAATCTAGGTCACACCTTCTGCTAGATGTCTGTCTGTACAGAGGCAAAGAAGGAGGAAGATTTTGCTCTTTGACTGTTTGCTCTCTCCTTACTAGCATACCCCGCCCCCACTGGCATTCCTACTTCAGAATTCCAGCATCTCCTGTAGACCAACTGAGACATTTAGCTTTGTGGACTGAGCATCTTCTGGATTCTTGTATTTTCTGTTCATAGCCTGCCATTGTTGGGTTAGTTGGACCATAGCCTGTAAGTGATTCCATAAATCCCCTTTCCGTATACATAAAGATTCATTCTATAAGTTCTGCTACTCTAGAGAACCCTGGTTAGTTCTAGAGAAATAATACAACTCCCAAATTGACACCCTCATCCTATGAGTCTCCCCGTTTCTCAAAGGTCATAAGACTGATTCCTGTGAATACATCCAAACACCTCAGACTCCCAAATGCAAACCAGGATTCCAACTTTATTCCTCCAGTCATATTCTCCACCCTACATGGGGCCTTGGTTTTGTAAATATTACTACAGTCTCATCCATCATTCCAGTCTGAATTCTTTACTGGACCATCTCTCTGACAACCCTCTGAAATGCTTACAATTTAACCTGCCCAAAATACTATGAATTAAGTCCAGTTTATTCTTCTTCAATCTTGTTTACACCTCTTCAGTTCAAGCTATACAGTTTGAACAGTCCCTAATCTACTTTCTCATCCTTCCTTGCTTTCCCCCAAATTTGGCATCCCATTAGTACCATGTTGCTGGTGTTTCCATCTCTCTGTGCCTTTGATCTTATGGGACTTAAAAGTTCCAGGATGTTCCCCACAGGTTCTGTCACAAAATTGTAACAAGAATTTAAGTACACTTAGGGAAACACACCAATCTGAGGGTTACATGAAGTCTTCAAGTTAGTATCTCATATGTCTAGATAGCTAACATTGCTTCGTTGTCATCAAAACATAGTATTCCTACTGTAAGCAAACTCTGTGACATAAAGGGCAAGATTTAGATGAACTTTTTGGTAAAAAAAAAAAAAGTTTGTGGCGCCTTTATTTCCAGCACTTGGGAAGCAGAAGCAGGCAGATCTCTTGAGTTCAAGGCAAGCATTGTCTACAAGAGCTAGTTCCAGGACAGCCTTGACTGTTACACAGAGAAACCCTGCATGTAAAAATAAATAAATAAATAAAAACTTAAAGAATTACACTCCCAACAGCCAGATTAAGCATATACCCATGACTCCTACCATAAGAACTCTTTGAAGGAGTGTACTAAAATAGTTGACACAGAGAATAAAGTTTTAAGAGTATGTGGAATAAAAACAACCCCCCAGAAATATATTTAGCCTGCAATTATTGGTTCTCAGTCCACAAGTATTATCACAGTTGATTGATCACCTTTTCTGAATCTCAGGGTTCACAGTTAGACATTCATCTATGCAATGAGCCAACTTGTGGAGGAATTACCACAAGACCCATCATTGCTGAGCTTTTCTCTTAACAACATCACCATTGACTCAGCATCCTGACCAGATCACGATCCACCATCAGAGTTCCATTACGACACTAATATGGAATCTCAAGATAACATGTTCCCCTTTATGTAGAGACCCGTGGGGAGGCTGCATCTCCTTTAACAGTACTTCTTCACCTTCCAAATACTGGAACTCTTCATGTTGTGGTGACCCCTGACCATAAAGTTATTTTCCTTGCTATTTCATAACTATAATGTGCCACTGTTATGAAAAGTGATGTAAATATTTGATGTGCAGGATATCGGATATGAAGGCCCTGTGAAATGGTCACTCAACCCCCAATGGAGCTGTGACCCACATACACTCATTGAAGTCAAGCTAGGAAAACAACAAATTCAAAGCAACAGTGGAACCTTAGAAGAGAAAGACTTAATTTTCAGAAGCTTCTGGATGACCTGAAAGAGCAGAAACAGGAAAGTATGATGTCGCCTCCTCTACAACACACAGTGTGCAACCCAATAATCTCGAATCCAGAGGAAGGACACACTAGAGGCAACTAAGTAATAATTTATAGATTCCTGCCTAGATTTTTGTTTTTACACCTGCCCGAGAGATACAGAACATTCATATCAAATCATTGTCTTCAGTTTACACTCGAGGAAAAATGTCCAGAAGACATGTCTGATTTGGCAAAATAAGTACCCCCTTTAAGCAGTAAGTAATGAAGTCAAGGACACACAATGGGAATACCTGACCCAGGGCCTGGTTATCTATATATAGCTCAGTAAGTTTTAATAAACCACACAGACTACACACTTCCTTTCTTATTTTCTTGCAGTCTGTAAGATGCAAAGGAGACAGGAAAATGTAACAAGCCCAGTGCATTTCTGCTTCTGAGTCTTTGCTTTGTTCATGCACATGATCCTCTTCATATTTTAATCAGGGAACATTGCTTTGAAAAATGTTACAGGGGCAGGGGTGGGGAGCTGCGAGGAATGCTGATACAGACTTGCAATCCCAGTATTCAGGACCAGTGCCATGAATTCAAGTACAGCTCATACCATGAACTGAAACCCAAGGTAACCTGAGCAACAAACTGAAGCCTTGCCTCAAATAATTATTTAGTTAATTAATTACAAAATAAACATGTTATAAATTTGATACAAGTAAATATCGGATTTTTAAGATTTTCATTTTAATACAAAAAAAAGAAGTACTTCCTTAAGATTTTCTGTGTTAATGGTTTTCCTCTAGAGATTTACAAAGCTAAATGAGGATTTTCTTTAGTCTTTGATGGGAATAACATGCTTTAAATACCAAACCTGAGAAACAGATTTCATCAACAAGGCCTAATTTCCTTTAATGCCTGTGTAGATGTCAGGAATAGAAAGACACAGCCTGTTCCCATAACTCCAGTCCAGCACACATGGATACTAATGCAGGCAATGAGAAGATGATGTCCTAATGGCTCAGGGTTTCAGCTTCTAATAACCATAAACAAAATTATTAGATTAGAAGCTGAGCCACTGCTTGAAAGAGCTGAGTTCGGTACTAATCAGTGGGCCATGGTTGGCGCAAGGGACATCAGTTTACAATGCTCTCACCCTTCCTCAAGGCTCACTCGGTTGCCTATTGATTAAAAAAAAAAAAATCACTTTGGTTTTGACAGAGTCAGATAATGCATGCTTCTCTGAATACTCACTTTCTGTTTAGACAGTATAAATACACAGAACCCCAAGTTGTTGTTTTCTGTCTGTCTGTCTGATTGTTAGGGCAGACTCTTACTCTGCTCCCTGGCTGACTTGGAGCTTGGACCCTGAACTCATAGAGACTTATCTGTGAGCACCTTCCATAGCTGGGATTACAGATGTACACCACCATTGCTGAATTCAAGGCATCTGATGCATTTTTACCAGTGCTATGAATTTGAAATCAAGTTATATACATGTGCCAGAGTCTCCTCATATTCATTCTGTATTTGTCCCAGCCCACATACCTCATGCTAGACATTAGAGTATATAAGTGAATAACCACAATAGGTAAGTCATGGAGTAGTAATAATCTCAGCTCGAAAGCCTGAGCTCTCCCATGTCAAAGTAGTCTTTGACAAAGCTCCTTTTTCATAACTTATAGCAAGCCAAGTTCTTCTTTTAATATTTATTTTATCTTTTATGTGTATAGATATTTTGACTATATGCATGTCTATGCCCACAGAGGTCAGAATAGGACATTGGGTCCTGTGAATGAGAATGGCCCTAAACATTCATATGTTTGGATGCTTGGTCCTCAGCGTAAGTGTTTGGACAGTATTAGTAGGTATGGTCTTGTTGGAGGAGGTATGTCATTGGGAGTTGGTTTTGCGGTTGCAAAAGCCTATGTCAGGCTCAGTCTCTCTCTCTCTCTCTCTCTCTCTCTCTCTCTCTCTCTCTCTCTCTCTCTCTGCCTGTTGCCTGCAGATCAGGATGCAAATCTCAGCTTCTGTTCCAATGCCTTGTTTATCTGCTGTGGGACAATGGTTTTAACCTTTAAACATGTGTTTCTTGTTTAATAAAATGCTGATTGGCGAATAGCCAGGCAGGAAGTATAGGCTCAATCAGGCAGGAAGTAGAGATGAAGCGATGAGAACAGGAGAATTCTGAGAAGAGGAAAGTTCATTCTGTAGTTGTGACCCAGCCTCAGAGGAAGCCTAGCCAAAAAAGGTACCAAGCCACGAGGCTAACTCAGACAAGAATTATGGGCTAATGCAAGTTATAAGAGTTAGTTAATAAGAAGCCTGAGCTAATGGGCCAGTTTATAACTAATGTAGATCTCTGTGTGATTTCTTTGGGGCTTAATAACTGTGGGAACTGGACAGGACAGAAAACCTCAGTCAATATCTACCTGCGCCCCAGCTACTGTTTCAATGCCAGGCCTATCTGATAAGCATGAACTATCCCTCTAAAATTGTTGGCTAGTCCCTAGTTAAACGCTCAGGCTTTCCAATGTAACCTTGAGTACTGATCTATAGAAATGCAGTGAGGTGTTTTGTTTTGTTTTTTCGTGTGTGTGTGTGTGTGTGTGTGTGTGTGTATGTAACAAACAAAGTCCTTATTGCCCTCACAGTGTGAAGCCAATGTATCTCCGGGTGCTATAGACTCCACAAATCCCTAGTTTGGAACCCTGATTCTTGATGTATTTGTTTTTTAATTAAACTTAGAGAAAATCATAAGGATAGGACCCTAATGAATGAGATGCATACACTAATCAGAGAAAATACCACAGACCTTGTTTTCTCTCCCTCCCTCTCTCTCTCTCTTTCTCTCTCTCTCTCTCTCTCTCTCTCTCTTTCTCTCTCTCTCTTCATCTTTCCCACGTTTGCTGTCATGAGAAGACACAAAGCAGGCAGAAATCTAGGAAGACAGGTCTTACTCAAACCCACTGATGTTTAAGTCATCTACCCTTTGGCATTTTGTTGGCATCTTGCATCATGACTTCTTTTTTTAATTAAGTAATTAATTATGTATACAATCAAATCTCATTACTAATGGTTGTGAGCTACCATATGGTTGCTGGGAATTGAACTAAGGATCTTTGGAAGACCAGGCAAAGCTCTTGACCACTGAGCCGTCTCTCCAGCCCCCCTTTGGTATTTTGTTACGACAGCCTGAGCATACTACACTCCATGGGGCACTAGAAACCATTCATTAGGTGACCACCATCTATGGGTCAACTATAATCATGATGTTCAAATCTTCAGACTTTTCCTGTTCTCCCTCCCCCTCCTATAGGGCCATGTTCACAACTCGGGACACTAGAGAATTCAAGAAAATTCCAAGATGCATTCCAAGATCCAACCCTCCCTGCTTCCACCTTTAGAGAATGTATCCCCATTATTATTGTTGTTAGCATTCATATCTGTATATAAATTGAAATATCTCTCTTGGGATAAATTTTCAAAATCTATAGGAATACTCATCCAGTATTTCCATACTCAAAACATTTTCTCCTATCATTTTCAGACAATTGGTCCTCTGTCCTCATTACTTCAAACAATTACATTTCAAGAATCAAACGTGCTGAAGACACCTTCTGATATCCTTAATATGCCTATTACAGATTGAATCTTGAAATAAATCTTGAGCACTTGCTCTACAACTTATTTGGAAGGCTATGAAACCTTGCGGAAGTGGGGTTCTGGCTTGCAGAAGAAGGTAAGTAGGTCAGACCTTTGACAATTACAGGTTCCTCTGGTTCCTGCCTAATTTTTCTGCTTCCTGGTCCAAATCACATGAATAAGCCTCAGCATGTCTGAGCTCTTCTCTTATACCATCTCCGCAATGATGGATTGAATTGCTTGAAACTAGGAGCCAATAATCAGCCTTTCTTCCCTGTTGTTGCTCCTTCCGTTCACCGAAGGACAAAAGTAGCTGATACAAGTCTATGCTGCTGACTCTCTCTCCATTCCTTAGCCTATTTTGGTGTGGAAATGCCTCTCACACATGTTAAAGGCTCGGCTGGAGTGAATGGGCTATTGAAAAGACACTTGGCTATCATGGACCTAGTTCATTCACAGCTAAAAGGGTTATTAGTAAATGGGCCAAACTGGAGGAAGTAGGTCATGTTCTTATAGGCTTTATCTGGTCCCCAGTCTCTCTCTCCCTCTGCTTCCTGGTTGCTCTGCCATCAGACGCTTTCTTATGCCACCACCCACCTGCCATAATGTACTGGCCTTATCACAGGCCTTAAATTAATGTAGCTACTAAAACACAGACTAAAACCACTGAATTAAAAGCCAAAATAAATCTTTCTTTGTAAGTTTCTTTTTTCCTTTTTAGGTATTTTATCACAACAATGGAAAAGTGACTAGCAATGGCCTCTTTCCTTCCCCCTGTCAATCTTTTCCTACCAACTTTCATGTCCTTAGTATCTTTATTTGGTTTCTGTTGCTCATGATACCCAAAACTTTTTTAATCTTCCACTATAGTCACTTGAAACTAGCTCCTCAATATCATTTAGAATTATAATATACACTGGATATAATGTAAGCCTGGAGCTCATAAGTTTGACCTAACACAATCCATATTTGGGTATGACTGTAGTTGTTGAGTATGTAAAAGTCTTTACATTGTAGTTTATATCTACAGAGTTTTGGTTTAGACAAAGGAAAATACGTAATATTACAGGCAGAAAAAATGAAAGCCAAATCAAGCAGTTTCCAAAGCAGAAATAATTCTTTTTTTTCCCCAATAATTATACATATGTTATATTCACTCTGTCAATGAGTAGTACAAATACCCAGTTGTCAACCACTCTCACAACCATTAAGGACTGACTGCCCAATAGAAGGGAAACTGTGTCTGGTACTGAAAACCTTGCCAACTCCCCATAACTGGAGAGGTCATGGACCCCAAAGGAAACCTATTATTGATTTAAATCAATATAATTCATAGCTCCATTCTAAAAACTTATGCTTTGTGTTGGCTACTTTTATGTCAATCTGGCACAAGCTATAGTCATCTGCGAAGAGGGAACCTCAATTGAGGAAATGCCCCCAGAGTAGTAGGCTGCAAACAGACATGTTTGTAGAGCATTTTCTTAATTAGTGATCAATGTGGGAAGCCCAGCTCATTGTGGGTGGCGCCGCCTCTAGACTGGTGGTCCTGGTTCTATAAGGAAGCAGGCTGGGCAAACTGTGAGAAACAAGCCAGTAGGCAACACTCCTCCAAGGCCTCTGCATCATTTCCTGCCCTGCTTGAGTTCCTGTATTGACTTCCTTCAACGATGAACGGCAATATGGAAGTATGAGCCAAATAAACCCTTTCCTCCTCAAGTTGCTTGGGTCACGGTGTTTCATGACAGCAGTAAAACCCTTACTAGAATATGCTTACACCCACAGAGAAGTGCAGCCTTCAGCCCTCATCAAAGAAACTTCTTTCTTTAGCAGACGGTGACTGTCACAGAGACACCACCGTAAGAGGCAGAGAAAGACAGATCATAGTTACAATGTTGACTGGAAGCAGCTACAACAAATCTCCTACACTGAAGGCTCAAGAACATCACAGAGGACAGGGCAGAGAGATAAGAAAAGAGAGAGTACCAGCATGTATGCTTTGAGGCAGTGTCCTCCAGTTCAAGCTACCTGCATGAAATTTCAGTAATATGGCTACCTAATCAAGCCCTGAATAATGATATTAGTTGACAGTTAGCATGAACAGGATAAATCTCACAAGGACCCTGTAGGACTTTAAGTGTAATTGGCCCCCATAATCTCATAGGAAGTGGCAATATTAGGGGCTGTGGCCTCATAGAATTAGGTATGACCATGTTGGAGGAAGTGTGCCACTTTGTGGGCAGGCTTTGAGGTTTCCTGTACTCAAGATACAGCTCGATGTGGCAGTCTACTTACTGCTACCTGCATACCAACATGCAACATCTCCTCCTCCAACACTGTGTCTGCATGCACACTACCATGTTCCACCATGATAAGAGATGGAACCACTAAACTATAAGGAGGTTACCACAATTAATTTTTTTTTCCTTTATAAGGGTGCCTGATTGTTCCTAGAGAAGTGAGTGTCTGTGTTTCCAGCTGAAGGGCCCTGCTCTCTAGGCTCTAATCCCCAGGGGCACATCCCATGCACCAGCCCCACCCACCAAATCCCCTCAGATCCCAGAGTAGCCTCCCTACATCCACAGCCATCCTCCAGTACATCTGTAACAACCATAACCTTGACTCTGACAGTAACTGGAGAGGAGCCCCCAGAGCGACATCAGAGACCACCAGAGGCACACAACCTCCCCTGCAACAGGAGGAGGAGGGACCATCTAAGACAAAGACCCCAACTGTACCAATTAGAAGAAGAGATGGGTAGACAGCAGTGTAAGAAAATATTCAACAATATAAAGAGCAATATGGCACCACCAGAAACTAGTGGTTCTATATCACCAGGACCTGAACATACCAGTACAGATGAAACAGAAGAAAACAACTTTAAAAATAACTTTATGAAGATAGTAGAGGTCTTTATGAAAAATTCACTGAAAAACTTGGAGGAAAAGACAAACAAAAAATTAGAAGAAATCAACAAATTCTTTTAAAGAAAGCAAAGAAAATTCATTCCACTAAGTGCCTACATAAAGAACCAGAAGAAATCACAGACATAGTGACTTAACAGTACACCTGAAAACTCTAGAACAAAAAGAAGCAAACCCACCCAGGTGAAGTAGATGGCAGGAAATAATCAAATTGAGGGTTGAAATCAATAAAATAGAAACAAAGAAAACAATACAAGAATCAGTGAGACACAGAGTTGGTTCTTTGAGAAAAATCAACAAGAGAGACAAACCTTTATTCAAACTAACAAAAAAGCAGAGGGAGAATATCCAAATTAACAAAATCAGAAATAAAAATGGGGACGTAACAATAAATACTGAGGATCCAGAGAACCATCAGGTCATATTTCAAAAGCCTGTACTGCACAAAATTGGAAAATTTAAAGAAATGGGCAATTTTCAGGATATGTATCACATGCCAAAATTAAATCAAGACCAGATAAACAATTTAAATAGACCTATAACCCATAAGGAAATAGAATCACTCATCAGAAGTCTCCCAACCAATAAAAGCGTAGGGTCAGATGGTTTCAGGACAGAATTATAACAAAATTTCAAAGAAGAGCTAATATCAATACTCCTCAAATTGTTCCACACAATAGAAACAGAATGAACATTCCCTAATTCCTTTTACAAGGGCTACAGTTACCCTGATACTCAAGTCACACAAAGAAAGAGAATTTCAGACCAATCTACCCCATAAACATTGATAGAAAAATACCCAAAATACTGGCAACCTGAATCCAAGAACACATCAGAAAAAAATCATCCACAATGATCATGTAGGTTTCATCCCAGAGATGGGTCAAAATATAAAAGTCTGTCAATGTAATTCACCACATAAACAAACTGAAAGAAAAAAAAACCCACAAGATCATCTCATTAGATGCTGAAAAAGCCTTCAATAAAATCCAACACCCCTTCATGACACAGGTCTTGGAAAGATCAGGGATATAAGGAGTATACCTAAACATAATAAAGGTAATATACAGCAAGTCAACAGCCAATATCAAACTAAATGGAGAGAAAATCAAATCAGTCCCACTGAAATCAGGAACAAGAAAAGTCTGCCCACTATCTTTATATCTATTCAATATAGTACTCAACGTTCTAGCTAGAGCAAAATGACAACAAAAGGGGATGAAAGGGATAAAAATTGGAAAGGAATAAATCAAACTTTCACATTTGCAGACGATATGATAGTATACATAACTGCCTCAAAAAATTTGATGAGGAAACTCCTACAGCTGATAAACACCTTCAGTAATGTGGCAGAATATAATATTAACTCAAAAAATTAGTAACCCTCCTATATGCAGATGATAAACTGGATGAAAGAAATCAGAGAAACATGACCCTGCATAATATGCATGAACAATATAAAATATCTTGGGCTACCCCTGACCAAACAAGTGAAAAACCTGTATGACAAGAACTTTAAGTATCTGAAGAATGAAATTGAAGAAAATATCAGAGAATGGTGATGGAGGAAGGTCATTGGCTAATAAAGGAACTGCCCTGGCCCATTTTATTGGTTAGAGGATAGGTGGGAGGAGTAGGCAGAACAGGACGCTGGGAGGAAGAGGAAGTGAGCTCAGACTTGACAGCTTTCCTCTCAGGAGCAGACGCCTGAGAGAGACGCCATGCCCCGCTCCCGGGATGAGCCATGCCCCGCTCCCGGGCAGACACACGGCATGAAGCTCCAACCCAGGATGGACTAGGCTAGAATCTTCCCGGTAAGACCGGTTCTCACAGATTATTAGAGATGGGTTGATCGGGATGTGAGAATTAGCCTGTAAGTGCTAGAGCTAAAGGGCCAAGCAGTGCTTAAAAGAATACAGTGTCTGTGTAATTATTTTGGGGCATAAGCTAGCCGAGCAGGTGGCCGGGGTGCTGGGAATGCAGCCCCGCCACTCTTATTACTTCATATGGCGCCCACGTGGACAACTGCTTCCACATAAAGCCTGAGACAGCTTGGGAAGTAATTCTAGAACAAAATGAAAGCATTGTGCCTGGTTTCTTGGTAGCAGCAATTTCTCGGTTCTACTCTGCTTGCTAGAGGCAAGCAAGGGCCTCATCTAAGAGAGGCTTCCTGACTCAGCTTTAGCTGCAAAGCCTGCAGCTCATTAAGAGGTCCTGCCAAGAAACACTTAAACGGTGTTGAGGAAAAGCTGAACACATGCTTTTCGGTTTTCAGCCATAGCAGGAAAAAGCTGCGCCGTTTAAAAATGCCGGCTTTCTGGGCTGTCCTGCCAGGGCAAACTCTGACTGTTTGAGGCAGGAGGGCCGGCTACTGAGAGAGGACTTGAGTATTGTCTGTTGTAGCTCACTTGCTGGCAGGGACCTTGAAATGCCATACAGTTGTTGCAGTAAACATGGCTACAGCCTGTATATCGGCCATGAGGCTGGAAAGCTAAGGAATGGACTGGATCTAGCTGGCAAAGCCATGCCTTTAGTCCTACTGAGATTGCTTGGTAAATTAAAGATTCATGTGGTCAGAAAAAGAGAGATATACAGTAAAGAGAGATTCAAAGACAGAGAAAATTTCTAAATGGTTTAAACTGTGTTAAAAATATATGCAGACTAAAAGTTAAAGTTCTTAAAGTAAAAAAACAAAAAAAGGAAGAGAGTTGCTGTGTGTGGTAGCACACGCCTTTAATCCCAGTGCCTAGAAGGCAGAGGCAAACAGATCTCTGTGACTTCAAGGTGTAGTAGTTTACGCCTTTAATCCCAATGCCTGGGAGGCAGAGACAGGCGGATCTCTGAGAGTTCAAAGACAGCCTGGTCTACAGAGTTACTTCAGGTCAAAGATACAGAGAACCTATCTCAAAAAGCAAAAAGTTAAAAGTAAAAATAAACAAAATAGAGGTTAAAATAAAACGAACAAAGATGGAAAATACACAGAGAATCTTGATACTGTATGCTATTATGCTCTCTTTGAATTGTTTGAATGCTGAGGAAGGAGCAACAGATGCTAAAAGATATTTATTTATAAATGCTGCTGAACTAATCCAACATAGGTATTATGATGCCTTGACTTTGAAATTGGAATCTAAGGACATGATGCTTTGGAAAGGAGTTTCTTATTTTGTTTTCACAGAGGATGAAACGCTGTTCACTTCTTCTATTCCAATTTGGTATGATGGACCACGCCCTCCTGAAGGGTTGGTGTGAACACCTTCAAAAAATTGCTTCGCTCAACTGTCAACTGAGATGAAACTAGCACACCTATGAAAGACCTAATTAACGACGCCCCCATTCAGCAGGAAGCAGTTTGGAGAGAAATAACTGCGCCCTTATTCCCAAAAAATGTTTATAAATGTTCTTTTACATTTAAAGGGGGATATGATATAGGTATGAATAATGTGCATTAGTATAGATTTTGCTAGAGATTTACGGTCAATTCTGTTATATGTATATGTATTTCTGATATTGATTAAGGTGTTGTGATTGCGTAGTTCATTATTAAAATGTAATGTATAATTAGGAAATACAGGTTGTTGATGGATAATCATAAATAATAGTCAAGTTTGTAGTCATGTTAGTTAAGATTTTCTAGATGTGCGTAGATATATTTTAGATAGACATTCTTCATGTCTTTCAAAGATTACAGAATATGGCATTTTAAATGTTTTAATAACTTAGGACTTTTCATAACAATGAGACACTCTGCTCCTGGCAGCACCAATCTACTTCAAGAGGAAGATGGGCATCGAAGAGGCACCTTATGGAGTTTGATAGCCATTTGGGCAAGAAACTGCTCTTGTCTGGACTATTGCATAAACTGGACACAGAGAACCCGCAGAGAGAGGACTACTGAACTTGCCTAAGGTGAGATGATCTTTCGGGGTTCCTGATTCATGAAAGAGTCTGCGAGACATTCTGCAGGACACAACAGATAGTGACTGAACTGACTTTGAATTTTCCTGCTTTATGGAAATGTCTGCTGGATACCATGGGCCTGAAGGCTGAAGATGGATGCCCCAATGGTACAAAAGAACTTTGGGTGACTGTCCAGGCAGCGAGATGTCTTTGTCATTTCTAGAGTTTGAAGTTTCTTAGTTCTTGTTTACTTAGGTAATATTATATCTTTCTAGAGTCTTTGATGGAGTTAAGAATAGTTAGTTATAGTTATAGTTTTCCTTAGTTATGATAAAGATTATTGTAACTTTTACTTGATAACTGTTTTGTTATATGTAATTTTGCTATGTTAAAGCCTTTTTTTTTTTTGTTTAAACCGAAAAAGGGGAAATGATGGAGGAAGGTCATTGGCTAATAAAGGAACTGCCCTGGCCCATTTTATTGGTTAGAGGATAGGTGGGAGGAGTAGGCAGAACAGGACGCTGGGAGGAAGAGGAAGTGAGCTCAGACTTGACAGCTTTCCTCTCAGGAGCAGACGCCTGAGAGAGACGCCATGCCCCACTCCCGGGCAGACACACGGCATGAAGCTCCAACCCAGGATGGACTAGGCTAGAATCTTCCCGGTAAGACCGGTTCTCACAGATTATTAGAGATGGGTTGATCGGGATGTGAGAATTAGCCTGTAAGTGCTAGAGCTAAAGGGCCAAGCAGTGCTTAAAAGAATACAGTGTCTGTGTAATTATTTTGGGGCATAAGCTAGCCGAGCAGGTGGCCGGGGTGCTGGGAATGCAGCCCTGCCACTCTTATTACTTCAGAATGGGAAGATCTCCCATGCTCTTGGATAGGAAGGATCAACATAGTAAAAGTGGTAATCATAGCAAAAGCAATCTACAGATCCAATGAATCCCCATCAAAATCCGAGCACAATTCTTCACAGATATTGAAAGAAAAATACTCAAATTCATATGGAAAACAAAAAAATCAGAATAGCAAAAACAATACTTTACAATAAAGGAACTTAAGGAGGTATCACCATTCCTAGTTTTGAGCTTTACTGTACATAGTAATGAAAACAGCTTGGTTTTGGCACAAAAACAGACAGGTGGACTAATGGAATGGAATCGAAGACCTTAAATATTAATCTACACACCTATGAACACCTAACTTTTGGCAAAGAAGCTAAAATTATACAATGGAAGAAAGAAAGCATCTTCAATAAACGGTGCTGGCATAACTGGATATTGACATGTAGAAGAATGCAAATAGATCCATTTGAACTATGGAGCAACATCAGGGAAGAAAGGCTGATTATTGGCTCATGGTTTCAAGCAATTAAATCCATCATTGCAGAGATGGTATAAGAGAAGAGCTCGGACATGGCAGAAAAGCTGAGGCTTATTCACTTTTATCAGCTGTAGGAGTTCCCTCATCAAATTTTTTGAGGCAATTATGTATACTATCATATTGTCTGCAAATGTGAAAGTTTGATTTATTCCTTTCCAGTTTTTATCCCTCTAATCCCTTTTTGTTGTCATTTTGCTCTAGCTAGAACTTTAAGTACTATATTGAAAAGATATGAAGATAGATCTATCCCCATGCACAAAACTCAAGTCCAAATGCATCCAAGACCTCAACATAAATCCAGTCACACTGAACTTCATAGAAGAGAAAGTGGGAAGTAGCTTTGAACACGCTGGATCAGCAGACCACTTCCTGAATATAAACCCAGTAGCACAGACACTGAAATTGACAATTAATAAATGGGACTTCCTGACACTGAGAAGCTTCTATCAGGCAAAGGACAAAATGGCAGACTATAGAATGGGAGAAGATCTTTACCAACACCACATCTGACAGAGGGCTGATTCCCAAAATAAGTAAAGAGCTCACCGAACTAAATGTCCAAATACCAAATAATCCATTAAAAAATGGGGCACAGATCTGAAAAGAGTATCCTCAACAGAGGAATCTCAAATTGCTGAAAGGCACTTAAGGAATTGCTCAAGATCCTTAGGCATCAGGGGGATGCAAATCAAAACAACTCTTACACCTGTCAGAATGGCTAAAATCAAAAACACCAATGGCAGCTTATGCTGGAGAAGATGTGGATTAAGAGGTACACTACTCCATTGTAGGTAGGAGGGCAAACTTGTACAGTCACTTTCAAAATCAGTATGGCGGTTTCTCAGAAAACTGGAATCAACCTACCTCAAGACCCACCAATATCACTCTTGAGAATATATCCAAAGGACGTATACTCATACCACAAAGATATTTGCTCAACTATGTTCATAGCTGCATTATTCCTAATAGCCAGAACCTGGAAACAACTTAGATGCCCCTCAACTGCAGAATGAAAAAAAAAAAAAAAAAAAAGTGGTACATTTTCACAATGGCGTACTATTCAGTGAAAAAAAAAAAAAAAAACAATGGCATCTTGAAATTTGCAGGCAAATGGATTGCACTAGGGAAAAAAAAACTATCCTAAGTAAGGTAACCCAGACCCAGAAAGACAAACATGGATAGTACTCACTCATAAGTGGATATTAGACATAAAGCAAAGGATAACCAGCCTATACTCCATGACCCCAGAGAATGAACAAGGAGAACCCTAAGAGAGACATACATGGATTACCCTGGGAAAAGGAAATAGACAATATATCCCGAGTAAACTGGGAGTTTGTGTAGTCCGCCTCGGCGGGTTACTCAGTCTAGGGGTTGCAACCCGCCTGGCAGTTCAGTAATTCCAGGGTCCTGGAGAGGCGCTATCTGTAAGATATGGGGGGAGAGAGGAAGAAGGCCAGGCAGATTTGTCGAAGCCTCCGTTTATTAGAGACAGGGTTACAGCTTATATAGGATAAGGAATTGGGGAGGGGGGCACAAGGGCCTGGACTCTTGCTGCGTGGTTCACGTTGGTCCTGTAGGCCAGGAAGTCACGAGTTGACACACCTAGTTCTCTAGATAGTTTGGAATGTGGGGCGGGTTCCGCTAACAGATAGCTCTCTATTAACAGATAATTGGGTGTGGGGTAGGCTCTGCCAGTAAAACAATTCTCAATACAATTGGGAAGTGGGGTTCTCTGCAGACTCCCCAGGGCGATGGTTCCTGTAATAATTTTGAGGGGAAAACGGCTCCTGACAAGTTTGGGCTGGGGAGGGTGGAAGAGAAATTGGGTAGGGAAAACGGTAGGGGAGAGTAGAACATGAAGGATAGGGAAGGTTGAATTGGAAAAAGTACAAAGAGGAAGAGCAAGAAAAGAGATTGATTGAGGGAACCATTATGGGATTATCAAATACTTGACACTAGGGAGATTTCCAGGAATTCTCAAGGATGACCCCAGCTTAAAATCTAAGGAATAGTGGAGAGGCAATTAGAGGATGCTGAGAGAGGATGAATTAGTCTTCTTCAGAGATAAGATCCATCCTTAAGTGGTCAGCCTTAAGCAGATGTATGTATATGAGCAACATTAAATGAATTCAGCAGAATGTTTTTATGTATGTATATATGCAAAAAAAATAATTTAAAAAATGACCATAAGTTTGAAGGCAACTGAGAAAGAAGACACAGGATGATTGGTGTGGTGGAGATATGGAGAGCTGGAAATGATGTAACCACATTATTCATACTGTATATTAACCAAAAATTTAATTAAAATTTGAAAAACAAAGTGAACAGAATAATTTTCTTCAAAGTACATCTAGAATAATTCCTAATTCCCATTCTTCTGTTTCAGCCTTCTCTTGCCTGTATACAATGGTTGAAGAAAAGCTCAATTCTTCCTAACTACAGATGGTATATCAACAAACCCGTTATTATGACTCCCTGTCATTATCCCTTGAAATTTCTGTTCCTTTTTCTCTATTCACTTTTTGGCTCTGCTCTAATCATCTGCTTTTGTGGCCTAACCTTATATTCCCCTCTTACTACATGGCTTCCTACAAGTGTCTGTCTCTCTCTCTCTCTCTCTCTCTCTCTCTTTCTCTCTCTCTCTCTCTCTCTCTCTCACACACACACACACACACATACACACACACTTTCCATAAGAAATTTTACTTAGCAGCCATACTCTCAAGTCAAAAGAACCCTCTCAAAACATTCAATTTCCAAATAACACAAGAGATCAACTGTCTAACTGCCTAACTTATTATAAAAAAAGAAAACTTTGTAAAATAAATTTGCCAAATTTAGGGCAAGTTTTAAATTACATATGTATGAAGAAGATAAACATATTCTAAAATAAGGTATTCAAAACAAAAATAAAGAATATCATAAGGAATAGAAAGTTCTTTAAGATTATCCCGTCTATCATCTCAGTGAAGAAAAAGTGTGCGGAATACATAAGTGAAAAGGACATGACAGATCATTCAAAATTATTGGTATGATTAAATCAGTGTCTTGTTTTTACCTTGAATTACCTTACCATCATGTAATGGTTAACTTTGTTTCCTAAATACAACTATAATCATCTACAAGAAAGTCTTGTTGAGACATCATGTACATTAATTTGGGAGTATCTTAACTAAGTTAATTGAGGTGAGAAGACTGAGCCCACTATGGGCAGCATCATTCCCTAGGCAACAACTCTTGAACTGTAATAAAGCACAGAAAGCGAGCTAAGTACAAGCAAGCAAGTACCTGAGTACGTGTGACCTACTGTTTTAAATTTCCATTGCCTTAACTTCCCAGCTCTCCTAGATTTGTGAGTCAAAATGTTTCCCTACTATGTTGCTTCTTGTCAGGGTATTTTATCAAAGCAACAGAAATGAAACTCAGATATATCATATAAGTCACTAAAATAATATGAATAAAATAATCAACTTATAAATAGAAAAGATTTGTTTTGGTGTAGAGTTTGGGGAGTATTCATACATGATAACAGTGGCATGATTACCTTTGGGTCTACGTGGAGTCAGAAAATTAGTTAGGCGCAAGTAGCAACTAATAGATACTGAATGGGAGAGCGAGACAGATAGAAAGGAAAGATAGAAACAGGGAAGGACAGAGGAGGGGCAGGAGGGAGCAGTGTCCCACAATCTCATCCAAATACAAGCCTCTAAAAACCTAAAAGACTTCTCACTATGCCCCAACTTTAAAATTTCCAGTCTCACCCACAACAGCATAATCAATTGCTGGGCCTAGGCTTCCAACACAGGTTTTTTGAGGGACATTTAACATCCAAATGTAAGACTCCTACAATCAAAACTATTAATCTTCTGACAAAACAAATCAAGTAAAAGTCAAGGTTATATGCACACAACTAGACCAGTGAGTTAATTTTTATGTTTTCTCTTACTAGGTGGGCTATAGACAAATGTCCTGATACACGGGTTTTCCAATTTGCTATGTCTGAGACAAAGAAACGATTGGCTGTTTTGCCATCAGGAGGACAAATGAGAAGGAATCAGATCTCGACATTCAGGTAATTCAAAGTGATGCAGAGCTCCAGGGGCTGCCAACATTATTCACAGTCTACTGGCTACTCTGCCTCCATTGCTGGCTACCTGTGGACACTTAGAACAAGTTTATAATTACAAATAACTGAAAACAAGAACAATAATGCTGAAGATAGAGGAAGGACTCTGTAAGTTCTTTTCTTACTGTTACTCTCTTGTTCAAAAATGTCCTTTGGTCCTGATTCTTAAGTATACAAAGAGGACAGGTGCCAGGAAAATCCTAAAAGAAGGACAAATTAATAAGGGGGGATAGATTATATTTTGTTTGATTATTTAAAGAGAAAAAGACCCTAGAAATTCAATTTACAATACTTAATCTCTTCCTCACTTTACATCTACTGTAAGGTGATACAGAGAAAGAAAGACAGAGAGAGGAAGAGAGGGAAGAGAGAAAGAGAGAGAGAGAGAGAGAGAGAGAGAGAGAGAGTGTGTGTGTGTGTGTGTGTGTGTGTGTGTGTGTGTGTGTTTTAAAAACAAGACAGAAGACCAAGTGGCCTGGAAGTCTTTTTCCTCCCAGGGTAGCCCAGCCTGGCCTCAGATTTGGGGCAACCCTCCTATCAAAACTTCCTGCATGCAGGAATTGCAGATGTGAGCTGTCATGCCCACCCCATATTGTATTTACTACTAAATTTTCCAAAATAAGTCATGAGATTCACTTTAAAGCCTTCATTCCAATGGGCAGTTAATTGTTTCAAAAACCATAAGAATGTAGCCCGCTTTTAAACCAGAAAACATGCTCACCAGAGAGCACATCTGTTCTGCAATCATAAATGGAGGCCCCAAAACATTCATAGGACAATAGCTTCTAACAGAACAATAATCCTGAGGATGGTAGCATGTTTTATTCTAGGCTCCCTACAGCAAGCTTCCTAGTGTGTGGCTTCCTTAGTTGCTTGGAGTGAAGGTCATGATCTCATGGGTGAAGCATCTTAAGCATGTTTATTGCATTCTTATGCAAAACACTGAGATGAATGTCTCAATGCCAGCATGGCAGGAGGTCCCAGACTTTGAATGTTGGCATCAGTAACTGCCCCTCTGATGTCTCTCTCCTTTTCCTTGAGTATTCAGGTTATTAGCTACGTTTCTCTGGGACCTACATGTTTCTAGTATCCATGCTGGTACCGGCCCTAATATAGTAATAGCCTTGCCATTGTTTCAGTTACTGCCTATTTACAGCAGCTTCTCAGCATCTGTATGACTGCTAGCCACAGTCTCACCCACTGATTTCCCTGCTCTGCGCCACCTACACAACCTTTTCTACTTTCTTTTTCTCACATACCCTTATTCACAACAAGCCTGACCATTTGTGACTCTTGCCTTTTATTTGAGCCTCTTAGGTTTTTTATAGTTTTGCTTGCCTTCATTCTCTGCTTAAACTATTTGGGTAAATACTTCAGCTTGGAAGGACATTGACAAAGTAGTATGTATTTTATTCTTGTGCTTGCCACTTCTCAGCTTGGGGTGAATCCTATCACTTTTATACAGCCAAAGGTTGTTTTCGTACTCTGAGACAGCATGCTACAAGAAAATGGTATAAATATTTCTAAGTTAAGTCATCAAAAACCTAAGTAAAAAACTGGAGAGATAAGCCAGCATCTACAAGAACATATTGCATCTCCAAAGGGCCTGAAATCTGTTCTCAGAAACTGCAACATCAGCTGGCTCACAACTGCCTGTACCTCCAGCTGCACATGATTGCACATGATCTGATGGAATCCTCTGACCTTTGCAGGCCCTGGAACACAAGGGGCAAACATTCACACAGATACATCCAAGCACCAGAACCAAATTCCTACGTCAAGAAAATAATTCAGTTACTAATGACTGTAGTGAGTTAGGGGGTTGGAAAACTCGCGTTAAAGAAAAAGATTATTCGTAATATGAAAAATGGGCCAGAGAGATGACTCAGCGAGTAAACTTCTTGTTCTTCTAGCCTGAAGAAGTGAGCTCCATACCTAGAGCTCACAAAAAGGTGAAAGGTGAGAACTAACATCACACAGTTGTAGTCTGATCTATACGAGTGATCTTGTTTGTACACCCACAATCATACACACGTACTGTGAGGGACCCGGGTGGGTGGAGGAAGAGGGGATAATAGAAACATGATGCACATGTAAGGAGGAAAGCAAGGCCAACTACATTCAGGATCACAGTAGGTACTAGCCACTCTTTTGCGGTACGGAAGAAACACTGGGCTCAAGCCCAAAGGCAACAGAAAACTGGGAAATAGCGGGAAGGGGAAGAATAGAAGACAAATAACAAAGCAGCATCCCAGCCACCAGTTATAGAGACCGTGGGTAAGCGGATCTCACAGGGCTCCTGTTAGATGCAGCCAGAGCCACCAGACATCATCTTGCAGATGTGCAGTAAGAAACCCAGCTGTCTACTCGGATGTGACCGCTGTAGCTGCTCAGCTGAGCTAGCAAGATTCTTGCTAAGTCTAGACAGTGCAGCAGAGAATCCCAGAGGCCAAAGCTCACAAGTGCCTGACTGCTGTCTGGTAAACGAATTCTGTGTTATCTCCTTTAACATAAAACCTCAGTATAGATCTATACTCTAAAGCCTCTGTGGATGGGTCTCCAGTTCACAGTTTTAATTTCATTCCTGTAAGATGTATGTGTTACATAAATACTTATAAGTCAGCTTTAAGATGAGATGATTTTAAATTACTCAAACCAGGAGCTGGGATTGGTTTAATCTTTTATGTGTAATAAATATTATCAGTATACTAAAGATACTCCACAACCAATGAATAGTGGTATAATTTTGCAAACTGATTATAGATTATGAATTTATATTTTAAATTAATTTATTCTTTACTGATTAACTCTGAGCCTACTAGATTATTCCTCATTTTGCTTACCCCCTAATTTTTTAGTTCAAATTAAATATTATTAATAAAATGATGCATGTATTTGCTACATTGAGGTTATTGTAATATTTAATAACTGAAAACATTTTTATAGATGAATGGCACTATTATGCAAAATGTTTACAGAACACGTGTATAATAATCATTTAGAAACTGTTTGCACGAAAAACTACCAACTCCTTGTTTGGGCCCTAGAAAAAGTAACTAGAAAGGATGAAAGCCTAGCGTCTGAGTTACCTACTTACGACTGCAGCAGACACATTAAGAATTCAAGGAGCATGGAGATAGACAATGTGTTAAACGTGCAATCACAATGGATTCCAGGAACAGCAAACTCACCCAAGGCAGACCACCACCCAGCTGAGGCTGCACCCTAAAGCAGAAGAAACGACCCAAACCAACCAGACTGATCCTGTTCCTAGATGATAGCCATAGGGACCTGTTTGGACTACCTTGCAGAACCACCTTGTAGAATTTAACAGCAATTAAGACTGCACCTTGACCAGGATGCTTAATTATGCATAATTAAGTATCCCTAAGAAGGATTTAGGGGTTCCTGGACCTCGGTTATGGCTATTCTCAGTTGTCAACTTGTCTATATCTGGAATGAACTATAATCCAGAAATGTAGGGCACAGCTTTAATCCAGATTTTAAGGCAGAAAGACGCCCCTTTAGTCTGGGCCACACCTCCTGCTGGAAGCCTCTCTATGGACAGTAGAAGCAGGAAGCTTCCTTCTTCTTTGCCCTCTTGTCCCCTCCTTGTCAGCACATCCATCCCTTCACTGGCACTGGAGCCTAGTGCTTGGGGATTCCAGCATCTACAGAAGACCGGCTGAGACACACTGCCCCATGGGACGGAGCAACTGTAGCTTCTTAGACTTTCCATTCACAGCTATCCATTGGGGGATTAGTCGGCAACAGGCTGCAAGTCATTCCAGTAAATTCCATAGATAGATAGAAAGATAGATAGATAGATAGATAGATAGATAGATAGATAGATAGATAGACATTGACTAACACATCCTCTTTATTTGTTTCTGTCAGTGTGGCCATATTGATTAGGTCTCTCTCCACTCTGCCTTTCCTCAATCTTCGTCTCTCTAGTTGCCATATTGGAGCAGGTGCCTGTTGAGACAGCTGCAGCTTCTGCCTAAAATTCTGATGAGACAGGTATCTAACTTAACAACTGAGTCATTGTTTCTAGCATGATTGCTTATACAATTACGATTCCACTTACTCAAATTTTGGTTTTAAGTAATTGGAAATTATACCAACGTTAAAAATGAACTGACAATTCACATATTTAATAGGAAAGAAAGGCACACACATTTGTGGATGTATGTGTGTTCTGGGGAGAGGCAAACTATAAGACACGTGATTAAAATAGCAGTATCCAAAATTGAATAACTGAAGGTTAAATAACGTTGGTTATTAAAGTTCTTTGAAGTTATATGAATAAGCCCAGGTTTAAACAGGGTGGGAGGCCAGTGCTAAGTCCTGGGAGGATGGAAGAAGGAACACACAGAAGCAAAAGTGGTAACATGAGGTCGGTAAAGAACGTTAATAAAGTTTCAGTACTGCCCTCAGATTAGATGATGACTGGACAAGAACAGAGTCCTACATGCAGTCTCTTTTCCCCCAATAGTATTTCCAAGTTAAAGAGATTCTATAATTGCCTTTCCTCTTGGAAGACAGCTCCAGAAGAAGCCACTCCATGAAAAGGATGGACACAGGAGAGGCTGGAGAAGTCAGCTTCCCGATTCTGTCATGTTGTTCTTTGAGTCCAAGGTTGTCAGACTTTAGAGGCTGGGATATTATTTTCTGAGCCCCAACACCCCGTCCTTTGGATTTGAAGGTAGTATAGATCTATTGAGGAGTACATGAAGTTGTATTTATCGATCACCTCAAATGAATATGTTTAAATACCTTCTTATTTACACACTTTAAAAGTAAAATAACCCCTTCAATTTCAAGAAATCAAACATCGATAAATTTTGAAATAATAAAACAGATGGATCCCTCAAAATTACTAAGCCAGGCAAAAAGAAGAAAAAGACTACAGATAGGGCACTATATTATAGCATATGTACTTTAAACAGAAGTGAAAGGTCCCCATTAAAAAGAAAAATATTGCTAGTCAGACAATTGTCTTTCCCAATGCAATTAATGCTCTGACAAAGATAAATACTTTTAATTTGCATATACCCAGATTAAACATAAATGTTTAATAAAAAGAACAACCTCCTCCTCATGACTCCAATTATATGTTGCTTGGATCTAGAGAAATAGAAAGATGATAGCTATGACAGATGATCACTTTTTAAAAAATGATTCAGTTAAAATTCCTTAAATCTTACATGTAATTAAAGATTGCCATCATAAACATAAAGGCTAAGAGAAACATCTCTAAGGGCTGCTAAATCATTCTCATGGCTTCATGCTGCCAAGCCTTCTCTAGTGTTCATTTGAAATAGGGAGACTTTGTCTAAAAAACATACTGCTTCCCCTTGCTTCTACCCCCTCAACATCCTCTTCATTATCCCTCAGAAAAGTGCCAAGTCCTACAGCAAGATCTGCCTCTTACCGATATGCTCAGAACTACAAAAGAATGCGTGGTATTCAATAAATATTCCCCCGCTTCAACCACAGCAGAGTCCACTTCTCTGTCGATTCATACTTTAAACACGTATTTTTCAAAAGGAGAAAAGGTGAAGATTGCAAAGTTACAACGATGTAGCTGAAAGTCATTGTGGCAAACAAAAGCACCCACTAGATCAATAATATCCCATCTAAAACAGTTTTTTAAAACTTTTTCCACTATTCTGGGGATTTTTTTTCCAAACTGATCATAAATTTCTTAAGAATGCTTACTTAAGCAACCAAGCCTATGAAAAACCCTTATTATAAATGGAAGATCAGTTCTTCCTTTAAAATGATTGAAGATGATACTGGTCACATGACATTCCTTACTCAGCTATTAAAATTTTTCAGCTAATATTTAGAGTTCATTAGAAGAAAAACTTGTAACTCCTACAAATGCAAAATAATAGTTCTTCTTGCGATAAAGCAATTCTACTTAATAAATCCGAAGTACCCATTGACTTCTATCAGAGGTAGCAACTGAATCATTCCAAAAACGTTTACTTACTCAAATTTTGACATTTTTAATATTTTATTAAATTGTACTTCAAGAGAATGTTCTGGGTAAAGCAGTTTCTTACTAATTACACTAAGGAACTGCATATAGCACAGGAATAAATAACTTTGAAAGTAATTTTGTTATACAGTTTGTTCTTCATAATAAGTCAGACTTTCTCGGTAACTATGTGTATTGCCAGTGATGATCGGTATTTATACCAGAAGACAAAGTTACAATTACGAGAGTGCACCAGTACGTTTTTATCCATGTGTTTAATATTAAATATAAGTTCTGAAGCTTTATTTATCTTTGCAATACAGTACAGAATACTGGAAGTGGCCACAAGAGTTCAAGAGTTAGTAATCCTCTGTGAAGGGAAGCCATCTTTGTAAATTATTCTAAGCATGGAATGTTGGAGCATAAAACCAATTTCAAGATACAGGTACACCACTTCAGTGAAAACAGAAACATGGCATTTATCCTCCTACACAATATGTGAGCCAATATACTATGTTCTTATTCAAAAACTAAAAACCACGCATGGTTAGTATCACTAGAGTGGCTGAGAACATTTCCTAAGGTATAAAACAGACAGAAGCCAATAACAAATAGCAAATAACAATCTGAAAGCAGCGAGACTTCCTCTGGAAGAGAAATGTTCAGTTATTCTCTTTGAAAGTAAAGGTCTGACTCAATTTAGTATCTCTGCTGCTTGAAAGCAGAGCAATTTCTATGTTCAAAGTTTATGCCATTTTTCTTCCTCCAATTTGAATACATTTAGGCTCCCATAGGAACAAATGTAACCTTCCTGATCTATAAATGCATAAACCAGACACAGTTAAATCCACCAACACCGAGTACATTAGAGACCAGGGCTAACAGCAGCCATGTCGCTGGCTTCTGTAACTGTCTTGAACTCATTATTATGTTCAAACAAATAACTTTTTTTATCCTTTAGAGATTTTGGAAGATAGAGCGCAATATTGCAGCTCAAATGAAAAACTAATCAGTCTAAGTAAAATTTACATTAAAAAGTCATCATTTCCATTCTACCGTGGGGGGGAAAGACTCTGAAAGACAAGATTGTAACGCGAATTCTAATCGGTCTTAATAATAAAAACCCAGGTCAGATATTAGGGGGCAAAAGCTGAAAGATCAGAGGAGCAGGGAAGCCAGCCACTAGTTCTTCTGTCTATGAAAGCCTCAGAGCGAATGGGTTATCTTGTCTCTACAAGTCCTCAGACTTGAGCTCCTGTCTCCACTTTCCTGATAATCCTCTCTCTACCCAGCCTTATCCCCTTCTGTCTCCACCTCCCTAGTGCTGGTATTAAAGGCCTGTGACTCCCAAAAACTCAGATTAAAGGTGTGAGCTATCACCACCTGGCTCTGATTCTCTCTTAGCTGGCCTTGAACTCTAGAGATCCACCCGCCTCTGCTTCCTCAGTGCTTCGATTAAAGGTGTGCGCCACCACTGCCTGGTCTGTGTGGCTAACTGGTGGTTAGCTCCTCACTCTGATCTTCAGGCAAGGTTTATTTGCTAAAGAACAAGCAAAATATCACCATAGAAGACACAGACATTTTTTTATTAAAATTACCATAATCTATCCTAAGAAACTCCTTTGTTCAGCAAAAGTTTCTCTAGTGTTCTTCTGACGACTACACCAATATTACTTCATTCCATATATACTTGCTTTTGCTACATCCATTATTCGTGATAATGTGAAATCCAATAGGAAAGACTACGGATTTTACAGAGATGAGCTGTCTTTCTTTAAGTCATTTATCATTCTTATTCCGTTTGCTCTGTTCCATTGACCTATTCACCTTAAAGATTTGAGCTAAACATTCATGAATACTACATACTACAATGAAATACACTACATACTACTCAAAACAGGTATATGCTTCGCTGTCAATGTGCATCCTACCAGCTGAAAGTAAAATTAACCATTTCACAAAGTTTCATGCATCACTAACTAACAAGTGCGTGAATGATAAATATTCAAACAGACAATAAACTAACACATAAGAACCAATGAAGCCGAGCTTGGTGCTGAAATCTTAACACAGAACTAATTATGTTCATATTCAACACATAACAAATACTAGAATGAGTCAATCCCTCATTGGCTCCAAATCTCTCATAGAAAGAACCCTTACAGAAATTGTCGTGACTCTCAATCATCAGTCCCTCAAATGCTGCATCCAAGAAAAGAGAACTGGCGTGTTGGCTCACATCTGGAATTCCAAAACTCAAGAGACCGAGTGAAGTGGTAGATAGCCAACCTTAACTCCATAAATCGTGACTTAGAAGCCACTACGGGCTACAGGGTTACATACTTGCTCCGAATCGGCAAATATTATAATATGCAAATTATTGAACAGTTGAGCAAGCACAACTTTGCAAATATCTTTGTGAACATTTCCCGAAGGAAAAACATCACCTAGGCTTAAAGACAAAAACGTGTTTTTAATATAAAGAATAAAGCAAAAACAGTGAGTTTACTGGTTATTCTGTACCGTTTAACAAAATAACCCAGACTTTAACGTAACAAAATTTCACTCAGCGTCTTCAAAAGATGAAAATCAGAGAATGAAGGGGCCTGGGACATCCTATACTTCTAGGCCTGACGGACATGCAGCTCTCATATCAGTCTGCCTGATAAGTGTAGCTCGCATGCCTCATCCAAGAAGCCTCTTTTTTCAGATTATTTATTACAGGGATCCACAGTGGGTCAAAATGCTGAGAATTAATGACATGAGACATCCAATCCCAAATGAAACACATTTCCAGCATAACTCACACAGCTAAGGCTCAGGGAGAACTGTGTTAGAAAAGACAGAAAGACCGTAAGAACCAGAGAACCAGGACATCAACTCTAGATGGGGAACTGTAGACATGACAGAAAAGCTGTACCCAGGAAATCTCAGCAATGTAGTCACCTAACAAGATCGGCACAGTGACAATACCAGCTCATGTGTCAACATGGATTTGTACATTTCACAAGGTTCCAACCTTTAGATGGAAAGCTACAGTCCACCTGTGGCTGCTCAGGGCTGAAAGACAGGATCCCTGATAGGTTACTCTATCCCAAGTGGTCATCCTAAACACATCTGCATAGCAGTAACACTGAAGGGAACCAGTAGGGTGTTTTTGTGGAGTGTGTGTGTAATATATGTATATACATATACATGCAACAGTAATAATTTAAAGAGATGAATTTGAGACGATGTAAACAGAGGTACAGAAGATGTTAATGAAGCGAGGGGGTTAAAAATGATGTAAAAAAATCTCAAAAACATTAAAAATGAAAAATTTGTGATTAAACTATAGCTATGAATAAATGCAAAAAAATAATTTTAAAATGTACCAACATATTATGCGTGTACAAAAGATCTAAATGTCTCATAAACTCGGTTGACTTGAGTGAGAAAGCTCATGACCTTTAGGACTGAAAGCTCTTAACATCATTTCATTTCTTTAATGAGCTTGGAACTGTGTAAAGGAAAGTTTCTTTACTTTGCAAGTGGAAAAACTGAAGTCACAGTCAGGAAAGATACTTTACCCAGGATGATTCATAAAGTCAATCTCAGAGAGAAGGGTGATATTTACAACCTCAAACTCCCACTGCCAGAAGAAATAGCAACCACAGTTCATCTCCCAGGCTCACAATAGTAGGCCCACCTCACTGGGTAACAAAAATGAGAGACAGACGACCAAACAGAAGCGATGTCAACACAGAAAGCGTCAGAACTGCAAATAAGACACCTAGTGCCTGGCTAGCCTGCAATCAGAAAGCGGTGTGTGCGTGTGTGAAACACTGAGATGCCCCGATTTGTACTTCTTCAGGTAAGAGAAGGAGATCTGTTTATTCTGGTCACTTCTGAAACACAAGAAAGAAATACTAGATGAACTTTCCACTTTAATTCCATGACCCCACATTCCAGGCGAGTTGGAAATAATTGAATTATTTAATTTAGGTGGAAAACCAGCTGCTCGGAACCGGTCTTGAGTTCTCACTGGCCAGGAGAACAAAGACAAAAGGTCAAGGTCAAAGGACTGAACTTGTTGCTAACAACGGGCTTCTGGAGGAGACTTGGTAATAGTGCAAGCACAAGCAAAGCATCATCAGCGAGGGCACCATAGCTAGTAGAGAGAAAGAATGAAGTGTCCCACGTCCCGCCTCCACGCCTGCTTGTGATACTCAACTGCATTCTAGGCTTAGCTATTTTTTTTCCAAGAAGACTCCCAATCATCTAAATTTTTCCTTTCAAAAGAAACCCCTTATTTCAGAAGCAGTACCGCCACCAACCCATTCCAAGTATTCCCTGCAACTTTCCCAGTCTCTTTCAGGCCTGGCTACCGAGCTTAGTATAGCTTGGCTGCCCGCCAGATTCCTCTCTTCTTTCCTTGTCGGTCGTAAAAACTTGGAACACGCTCCTGGACAGCTCAAGGAGAGCATTTAATAATGCAGAGGAGCAATACCTTAGCAAGACCGTTGTTTCCAGAAAAGCTTGCAGTCAGTCACCAGCGTCTGAACTCTCCCAATAGGCGGGTTTTCTAGCAAGGCTATTTGTTTACAAGGGGGAAGGAGGGAAAGGCTGGCAGAGCAAGCAGGCCATTTGCAAATCTGAAAATTTTCCAATTCTTTTCAGGGTTTTCCCACTTCTCGCCATTCACTCTGTCTTCCAATCTGCTCTTTTACGACCTGATCGCCCATATGGACGACATAAAACCATCGGTATCCTGGCCTCTGCAAAACCTAGAATGAATAGGGGAGCTAGAACTGGCACCGTCTGGAAAGTTTTCGTTCTTAAACATTGGTGCAACATCTTTAAAAGAAGGCACAGAATAAATGTATTACACCTTCCTCACCGACATTATGTTGTCAAACTTACAGACTGATACAATAGAGGTAAATTTCTAAGTACAAACGAAGAATAGCTCCGTCTAGAAACATTAAGGCGGGAGGGGGGTATCTTGTCAGCCCACACTTGGGAGTTTCCCCAACACCAGCTATGTCTTCCTTGCTCTACCTTGGCACGCTATTTCTAGCTGCAGCGTCCAGCTTCCTGTTCAAGTCCCATTCAACATTGTAAACACATTCCAAGAAAACTAGACTGCCCAGAGCTCCCTCCTCACACAGGGAAGTCAGGCCAGCAACTCGAGGAGAGAGAGAACCAGCTGGACTGTCTTCTGAGCGAGGTCGTGAGCAAGGCCACTACCGGGAGTTGAACCCGAGCAAGCAAGCTTGCCAAGCCAGGTCCGACTAACGCAACGCCCGCAGAAGCGGGGATCTGAAACGCCCAGCCAAAGGGCAGTTGCGTGGACACCGCCCCAGACTGGGGGCCCTGACCGCGTGGGGCTTTAAAGTATCTACGGCCCGGTCACGAGCTTTTTGCCTCCCCGCCCCCGGCCCACATTTTCCCAGCGACCCAACAAAAGCGAGACCAGGCTGGACGAAGTTGGCTCTCTCGGGTCTCCTCGCTGACCCAGCGATGCCTCCGCTCGCTGGGCAGCGCCTGCTCAACGCACCCGCAGCGGGATGGTCCAGCGCCCCACCGCTCGCTCCCGGCCCCGCGCGGCATCCAGGCGAAGTTTCCCCCCCGAGGGGCCAGCGGGGGGCTGCGGCGGGAAGGCGCAGCGCGGGGGACCCAGGGCTCCCCGACCTCCCTCCAGCACTGCCCCCGCCTGCAGCAACAGGTCCCAGCCTCCTCCCCCGCCCGCCCGCCGACTCCCCGTGCCTTTGGGGTCCGGATCTGTGCAACCTGCGGGCAGCCGCAGCCCCGCGCCCTCCCCACCCTCCCCGCTGACCGCGCCCGTTTCCCGGGCTCTGTTCCCGGTCCCGCGCCACCTGGCCGGAGCTGCCCGGACCCAGACGGACGGACGGACGGACGCGTAGGCTTCCTACCCTGGCTCCGCAGAGGGATGCGGCCGCTCGGCTGGGGGCAGGCACGGGAACTCCGGGGACCTTGGCCCGCGGTCCCGCGTCCGTGGAGGACGAGGAAACTTTGTGGACGTCTACACGGCGCTGGTCCCGGGACTCACGGGCTCCGGTCCCCTCCCTCCGTCTCCTAATCTGCCGAAGCCTGAACTGGCGCTGGCGGCGGCCCGGGCTGGGTCAGGACTTCCAGTCGCTGGGGCTGGGATCGCGGGGCTCCCCCTCTCGGCCAGAAGAAAACTCCTATTGCGCACTTGGTCCGCTCTCCTAGGGACCTTGATGGGATTTTCTGCAGCACCGGGAAACTGTCTTGACTTTTAAAGGCAGACCTGGAGGGTAATAGGTGTAGAAAGAAAAAAAAACCGGTCCCCAGGAGGGATGGCCTTACCGGGTTCTTAATCCAAACGGAGCGAACACGCGGCCCCGCCCCACTCCCACAGCGCCGTTTCCTTTTGAACCTCCTTCCAAAGATGCCGTTTCTTAAGAATTTAAAACACCTCCCTGGTCTAACAAGGAGGTAAGTGCCACAGGAAGGGTATAAATATGAGTGAGGTATGCCCTATCTGAGCCTCAGTCAGGAAATACTGTCGCTGCTGAGCTGACTACACTTTTTCTTTTATAAATATTCTTTTCTCGTTTAAATTCAGCCAGGATCTTTGCTTGTTATCCCTTCCATCCCACCCCCCAGAAAGAAGCAACAGGAAAATTGCCTCAAAAACCACGTTGTGTTTATTTGCGGCCTTCCTATGCTTACTTCAGAATTCAGAACTTCTCTGTGGGGTTGGAGGGATAACACAGCAAACCATTCTTAATGAGGCCGGTACTCTGAATGGGAAAATAATAAAAACGTGTTGTCAGAGGAAAGACCCTGGCTACAGAGATAAACCCCTTTCTATGAACACGTGGAAAGTGTCAGAACATGTCCTTAACCTCTTCGTTTTCCTCTGCTCGCTTTCAAGAGGATTTTTAATCCCTCCCTTCCTCTACTCCAAACTGCGATTTTCCTGCCTTCACAGATCCAACTCCTCTGGAGCTCCTGAAGCTACAACCCATATTCTCCCTCTCAGTAAGAGGCCTCTTTCTAGCCTCCTCCTTAGTCCCTGGCTGAAACGATTTCCCGGAGATCTGAGATAGTCCTGCCTCTAAATCTGTGTTCCCTGTCTATGAGGAAACAAATTGTGACTGAAACGATATACACCATTGGACGGATGGATGGAAACGCTTGAATCGCCACAATTGTCCCTATCCAACCGCTGCACACAGTGCTCAAAATTGTTTGCTTCTGCATTTTCTCATAATAAATCTCGACGTTAGTTATTTCTTAGTTATTTTTATAGTCTAACTTACAGTATGAACTTCTTTATGAAATGGCTTGAAGACAAAAAAAAAGATTTCAAGGATGTCAGAACCTTTATTATTTATTTATTTATTTATTTTTGACTTTTCAAGACAGGGTTTCTCTGTGTAGCTTTAGAGCCTGTCCTGGAACTCACTCTGTAGACCAAGCTGGCCTGGAACTCACAGAGATCTACCTGCCTCTGCTTTCTGAGGGCTGGGATTAAAGGCGTGCGCCACCACGGCCCGGCTAAAAGTAAGTCTTTAACAGCACTAAAACAAAGAAGAACAAAACTTTAAATCAGATTTACCAGAAGGAAGACAAGGGAAAAGGTTGTGGATGCCTGGCAGGTGACAACCACTAAATAGTACCTAATTCTACCCATCAAATTACCTCAGAGTTCCAGCTGAATATCTTTCTGTTCGTCATGTTGCCTGCAGTCACTCATAAAAAAACTGAGCAGCCTTTAGATGCAGCCATTCATAGAAAACTGAGCAGCTTTCTATTAATTTTAAATTTAATGCTCCTGCTCAGGCCAGGTTTCGTGGTTTTTTTTTTTTTTTCTTTCTTTCTTTTTTTTCAGCGAATAAAAAGAGAGTTGACCAATTCCTACTGACTGGTGCTGGAGGCCATGTCACACCCCTGTAGTTTCAACACTCTGGGGCTGAAGCTAGAGGCCAATTTCTGATAATCACACTCTGACAGGATTTACCACCACCTAGACAACAAGCTTCTGGGTGTGTCTGTAAGGGCCTTTCTAGAGAAGACTACCTGAGGAGTGAGGGCCCATGCTGATTCCTCGAGCTGGGGCCCCTGTTCGGGACAAAGAGAAAGTTGAGAAAACGAGCTGAGCACCTGCTAGCTAGTCCCTTGCTTCCTGGTTAAGGACACCAGACCAGCCTACTTGCAGCGCTGCTGAGGTATGGTAGAGACGGTAGGAAGGCTGTACCAGCTGCTACCGTGATGGACTGTAGCTTCAAACTGGGAGAAAAGAAACTCTTTCTTCCTTAAGTTCCCTTTGTTAGGGTATTTGTAGCAGCAGAACATAACTAATACAATCAAGTTTGCCGCCATTAAATTGAAAATTACCTCTTATTTTTGATTAACAAGTACCATTTCACCAAAAAAAAAAACACAAAAATAGGCTGATTATTTAGCTCTATGTTCCTGCAAATGTGTTTTTTAAAAGTCGCTGATCGCTCTTTCGGAAAGGAAATAAACACCAAGATGGCATGAAAATCGCATGGTGGTTTGAAAGAAAATGGCCCCCAAAAGAAATGGCTCTCCTAGGAACTGTGACTTTGCTGGAGTAGATGTGGCCTTGGTTGGAGGAAGTGTGTCACTGTGGGTGAAGGCTGTGAGGTCTCCTTAGCTCAGTCTTTGCTCAGTGAGACACTCCGTCTACTTCCTGTGGCCTGCACATCAACAGGCAGCAATTCATTCTCTCCCTTTCTGCTTGCATGCCGCCATGCTCCCCACTATAACGGCAATGGACTAAACCTCGGAAAATGTAAGCCACCATCTCAATCAAACGTTTCTCTTTGTAGGAGTTGCCATAGTCATGTTGTCTCTGCACAGCAATAGAGACCTGAACTAAGACAAAAATCTTAGACTGGGCCTCATTTGGAAGAGGGAACAATGCGCCAAGTGCAGCAAAGGCCAAATACCCTTGTGATTCCTAGGGCATTCAAGAATGGCCATTGTTAACAGTTGCTCCACACTCCATGGCTTTCCTGAGGTCACTGAGATACTCCAGGAAATATCAACCCTGAAATGGAGTGTCCTATAATTTCTCCTCTGTCTTTTTTCTGCTTGTCAAGCATGTCACCAAAGTTATCACACACACACACACACACACACACACACACACACATCCTTTTCACTTTCTTTTATTGTATAAGGTTTTTTCCATCCATCCCCACAAAATAATAACTAGGTGTCCAATGCCACATACCACATACATGATTCACTCATAACCCAGTCATTTTAGAATCCAGCCCAATACAGATCAAATCATATGGAAGATGGAACTTGAAAAATGCTCCCTTCCCAGGTGGAAAACAGCCAGTTTCTCGCTCTGGTCAAGCCAGGAAAACCTGTGATGTTTTCTAGCTACGAATTCACCCTCAGTTCCCAGCATTTACAGGGCTTGCTTAGGAAGAGCCATTTTGCCTGAAAGTGTGATATAAGATACCATCGAGCTTCTTCATTTATCTATTACAGTATTCAGTCAGTTGAACGTTATTAATCACCTCAGGCTTTAATCATTGAAAATATCTATTTTGCCTATAATTCTCTTCCGTTGTCTCTTCTTCCATCCAAAGTTCATGTTCTTTCCAGTTTATATTTTCATCAGTTGATCTTTGGAATCAATCTCTTTTCTTATCACATTGTTCTCCTCCTACCTTTGACCCTGCCCCTACCTCTTCTTACATATTAATCTTACATATCACGTTAACACATTTCATTATCCATTTTCTTCCTTCGATCCAGGAAAAGGTTGCTTTTCCATCCTGAAAGCACCTGACTTCTGCACCCATTCTCACACCTCTGTCTCCCACCTGTGAAATCACTACTTGATAGTGTCCCAGTTTTTGTGTGGAACTACAGAGCATATAGCACTTGCAACACGGGAGGAGGAAGAAGGAGAGAGCACAGGTCTGGATGCACAGTCACCATTCTGGTCAGTTCAGGAGGATTCTAGACCGAAATAAGAGAGTATCATTTGTGAAATGCCACCACCCAGACCTCTCGCCAGGGAAGGCGTGGCTTTATGGCTAGGATTGGTGTCCTCAGACTGCATTCCTGCCACAGTGTTCGCGGGGTTAGGAAATTTGCTCTAAGCAGCGGTACGTTAGTGAGAAACTTCTGGTTTTAGAAAACATTTTGCTACCATACTTCAAATGCCAAAATACACCCACACGGAAATCGATTTGTATGTAGAATTGGTTAAACTTTCATCAATGGAGTAGAACATAAATAACAAAGTGATTTTTTGATAAATAAAAGTTTATTTGAAAATGAGAGTTTTCAGTCTCTCATTTGAATAATTAGTCCATCACTTTCGTCAGAACTCTATCTCCCAATTTATCTCCACCTGGTGAAAGGAGCTGAGAGGAAAGCAGAGCAAAGCAAGGCACCTACATGCCTCAGATTGACATCGTGCGATCTAGGAAAATTTCATCATGCTTTAAAATGCGAAGGTGACATTGGCTCCGATCACAACTAAAAAAAAACCCCGTTCTCTAGGTATCTTTTCATTTCTGTTTTAAAATAATTCTTGGGCGTCTCTGTAAGAGGCAATCTGTGTAAGGATTTTGAGAACAGAGAAGTCTTGTTGGTTCTGAATCAACAGTCTCTCTCTGGTCAACAATTTGAGAATGCAGAGATACGTGCTATCAGCCCGATGGAAACTGGCTGCCTTACAAAGGGTGTGACTGCAAACACCATTGTTCAGTTAAAAATGAAAGTTGCCTGGAGCAATTCACAACCACACAAATCCTTTACATCAACTGACTGTAAGGATGATCTCTTTGCCACGTAATAGAGAATTGCTAAAGGTCTTTATGTGAACTCTGAAGTCTGCAAACACAAGATATTTGAATATCCGCACATTACAAAGTGAAGAATAGAATATATTTTCTTACCAATTAATTAAATGTAATTATTTTTACTAGATTTTTTATTTAGTTCTATGAGTTTGGGTAAGAATTAATAAAATGTAAATAAACATGGGTTCGTAATTAAAGTCTCAAATCTCTTACAGTTTAAATTTCGTTTATTGAATTAAGTTTCAATTATTGTAAAGGTGAAATTTAGGCTAGTATTTTTTTTAAAGAAAAAAGTAAAATGAAGTTTTGAGACGGGCTCTATAATGAAGCATCTTGACCTATATTTGTGCATTTTTCAGGGGGAAAGGGAGCATGGGGGAACTTGGGATCTCCTACTATCAATTTCTCCTTTTTTATCTGTAATTGTTTTCTCATTTATAAAACAGAGTTGTCAAAGTTGAATTAATACACGTAAAAGGCCTAATCGAGTCTAGCAAATAAGTATAAAATAATTGTAAAGCAAAACAGAAAAGCAAAACAAAACAAACACCTCTTTGGGTGCAATAATGCAATTTGTCTGGAATCTAGATCATTGTGAAGAAAAGTAAAAGGAAACAGAATCTGCAGTTAAAATGAATACAACCACCGAGGGCCCAGAAAGACCCAAGTGGCTGCTCTTCCAAAGGACCTGCATTTGGTTTGCAGCAACTAAATATAGAAGTTTATAGGCATTTGAAACTCCAGCTCCAGGGGATCCAACACCTTCTTCTGGCCTCCTTAGGCACCTGCACACTTGTGGTTTACAGAGCACCAGCATATACATCTAAAATTAAATTTAAAATAAAAAAATAGTTTTTTTCTTTAAAAAAAACTAATGGATATTTTTATCAAGAGTGAAAATGTTTGCCTGAATATTCATTTTTATTCTAACCAGTCTCCAACATTTATTCAGAAATTTTACCGATTTCCTACCAATGTCCTTTTTTGATTTCAAACTGTCTCAGTTTGTCTTAATCTCTTCTAATCTGTGACAGTTCCTGGTCTTCCTTTGCCATTCATAGCATTGACGCCTTTGAAGGACAATGGTTGAATATTTTAATATTGAGTATGTTTATAGTCAAGTTCAATTTGTCTTCAGTTTTCTCATGGTCACACAGGTCTATGTGTTATGGAAGGAAATTCCATAGAACTGGAGTGTCCTTGTGGCATAAATTGTAAGGATGCATGGTAAGCTTTACTGGTGATGCTAAGATTAAAAGTAATGACAAACAGTTTTCTCCACTGTGAGGTTAATATTTTCTCTTTGGAATTAATAATTGGGAGACGTACTTTGGAAATATGTAAGTATCCTGTTACCCTTTCAACTTTCCCTCGGTGATTTTAGCATAATTGATAAATCTCTCCTCCAGGAATTATTACTCTAGCATTTAATTACTCTAGAATCTTTTTTATTTTCTTTCACAGATTTTACATTTTTTTTAATGAAATTCTTTGTAAGGAAGAAATGTTCCTTCCTTAAAATCTATACAGTTACCTCTGAAGGTGAGTTTAGCTCAGACATAGAAACACTCTATTTTAAGGAATCAGGCTTGCTTCCTGATAAGAAAAAAGGTGGAGATCAGATTTTCTGGGAAGTTCCATCATCAATCCATTTACAGTCAGGAAAATGAGAGCTTCAAATGCCAGCACTGAGCTGGGCTGAGAGACATGTTGATAAGTAAGCCTGGTCACTAGCCTTAAGGAGCTCATAGTCCCATAGAGGGACACTCACATAGTAAATAAAGTAATAAACATCACAGGTTAGACACAGGTTAGAGCCCAATCCCAGTGGCATATCTACAAACAACTGCTAGCTTGCTTGTATTTTTAAAAGATTTATTAATTTTTTATTTTATGCGTATTTTTACCCCGCATTTGTCTGAGCACCACATTCCCGAAAAGGCCAGAAGAGGGCCTCAGATCCCCTAAAACTGGAGTTACAGATGGTTGCCAACTACCATGTGGGTTTTGGGAATCCAATCCACGTCTTCCGGAAGAGCAGTCTGTGTTCTTTACTTCCTAGCCATCTCCCCAGACCCTCTTCTAGAATTCCTGAAGTTATGTTTTGCATGTTAAAGGTCAAAGTTGGAAAAACTAAGGAACTGGAGGAGAGAAGAGTGATAATCTAGCATCATTTCCCCTTGCCCTGAACATCGAAAGGCCTCAGTGTAAGATTCCAACTTCCAGAAGAGCTCAGGATCATTGGGGCTGGCGAGAGCACCTACCCAAAGCAGAAGACATGCGTAGTTCTCTCTTTGCAGCAGAAACCGACTCTCCATGAGCCTCGCCCTCCCGAGGAGCTGGATTCCCAGAGAGACTTTCTTTTAGGAGCGCATTCTAGTCGGCCTTGAGAGTACACCAGTACCACGCCCTCGCTTTCGGTTTCCCTCTAGCTTTAGGTTTCTACCACAACAGGGCAGCAGAAAGGATCTCGCTCATAATTCCATTAAGGAAATGTCAAAGAGAATTAAGCTCACAGGTTATTCAATAATAATGGTCATTACCTTTCAAAAAATTCAGTGATGGATGAAATTAAAATCATCATAATGCTGCTTATTGATATTTTATCAAAGATAAAAGGATTTTTCAATTCTGAAAAATGACACCCTGTTACACACGAGTCTTTGAGTAAAACAGCATTCGATCTTGCTGGTTTTGTGACTGCTTTACTCCAAAGAATGAGTCCAGGTTCAGAAGAATGAGTTTCCTTCTTCTAGGAATTCACACTTGTGCTACAGGAAGTCTGAACCATGCTCACATAGTGACCCTGGGCAGAGAAGTGAAGCAGAGACTCACCAAGTCACTGTGGTCCAGACTGTGACTTACCTGTAGCATGCTAAATAGTGACATGTGGGTTTCAGAGTGTTTGTTCCCAGACAACAGTCAACAGAGATAGCATCTGAAAACAGCCAAGAAGTTCACAAGACAAAACAAAACTTTGGTGACATCCATTATCAGAATAAGGGGTGAGTGTTTTATATGGAGTTGTAAGGATATGTATAAGAAAAAAATTATTGCTTTAGAGGGATAGAATATGCACCATATAGAGGAATTTTTGAAATGATAACATATCATAAGATTAATAAAATGTAAGGATTTTATAACTCTAATTGACGCAACTATCCTAATCTTTTTCACTTTCTTTGGTCTGTTGTGTTGTTTGAGACAAGTTCTCAATAGGTAGCCCAGGGTGACCTCAAATTCCTGTATAAGTACCTGGAGTGCACAGATTGTATACTAAAGAAACCATTACTGGCTTTTTATATCTTAAATATTGAATATTGCAAAGAATATTACTGAATATTCAATTCAAAATCAGACAACATAAAAAGTATATTTCTAATAAAGAATTAGCAGACAATAAAAGATATAAGAAAAGCAAACAATTACAGAACCCAAAACTAGTCAACATGCAAAGACTAACTGACCTGGGTCCAATTGGGGCATCTATAACACAGCCTCCTTGCCTAAGGCTCAAGGAATACAGACACATAAGGGGACAGGGAGACTGTACGAACCTGAAGACTGGGATTATTGCTGCATGGACAGCAGATTGCCTTCTGGAAAGGACAGGGAGATTGCTCCATGATCTCTCAACAGTGTGGTTGTGTGCTCAAAATCTGCAAAGATCACACCAGTTGATAACTCAACATGGACGACGGGAAAATTTCACAAGCCCTACCTCTGGATGAAGAGCTATATAGGTAGCTGTCGGCTGCTGGGGGAGGAAAATCAGTTCTGATTTTTCAATAAGAAGACTCAAACCCTAAGTGCTTAGCCCTAAACATATGTAAACTAGGCAAAATTAATTGGATTCAAAAGGTTGTATTGCACTCTCTGTCTGTCTCTGTCTCTCTCTCTGTATCTCTCTCTCTTATACACCTCTCTCTCTCTCTCTCTCTCACACACACACACACACACATACACCTCTCTCTCTCTCTCACACACACACACATACACCTCTCTCTCACACACACACACACACACACATACACCTCTCTCACACACACACACCTCTCTCTCTCTCTCTCTCTCTCTCTCTCTCTCTCACACACACACACACACACACACACACACACACACACACTACATACACTCCAAACTGTCTAAATTCATTTAGATTCTGTCTTAGTTAAGGTTTCCATGCTGTGAAGAGACCCCCATCTCCACAAGAAACTCTTATAAAGGATCGCGTTTAACTATGGCTGGTTAAGAGTTTCAGAGGTTTAGTCCATTATCATCACGGTAGGAAACAGCAGCGTGCATGCAGACATGGTTGTGGAGTGCTAGTTGAGAGTTCTACATCTGGATCTGCAGGCGGCAGGAAGAGAACGAGACACACTAGTCTTAGATTTGACCTCAGAGCCCACGACCAAAGACACAGTTCTTCCAACACGGCTGGACTTCCCTTTGAGCATATGGGCAATTTTCATTCAAACTACCACAGGTGCCCTTATATTTTTTGCATCTTCTATCTTTTAATGAATTTTCTTTAATTTGCTATTGAGCCATCATATGTATGACATTAAGTTGTAGTATGTGTATTTTTACTTTCAGTTCTATTTTGATTTTCAAATCTATTATTTATAATTCATGGCTCTAGTTAATTATTGTTAGTTTTTCTTTCTTTCTTCTTTGGTGTCATTCTTTTTCCACTTAATAAAATTAAACATCTGTTTCATAGAGATTCCAGTTTTTCAAAACAAGATACTTTCCCCCCTTAAAGCTAACACAACAGAATACCTCAGCAATGGAATCTCACTACCTCACCAAGATTGAGGCAGGCTTGCATTCATGAGCAATATTTCTGTAGTTTTTCTCACAGTTTGGAATTTTCATAATATACATGTCTTCTATGTTGCCAGAACATGCAAATTATTTAAAATACATGCAAACAGGCAACTCATGCAATAACAACCACGTGCATATGATTGTACAGATGAATACACACATACACAAACTCCTCTGTATATTTACAAACAAACACACGGACACATAAAGACTCACATGTAGGCACTCACAGTCCTTTGTACATGTGTGACCATGTATGTATATATACATGAATACAAGCATAGGTATGCATGGTTAAAGCATTTCTAAGTTAATTAAGATGGCAGGGATTTAAAAATCATATTGTTTGATAATTTTTTAGACTTTAAATATTAGTGATAAATTATGTAAAACAAGCAAGTCCTTTGAAATATATTTTAAAAACAGTGTGAGAAAGAAGCAAATTGGATGGCTGTAAGAAAAATCATCTTAATTTTATATATTTTTATTCATATTTCTTTTAAGTAATAAAGAAGCAATAACATCTAAAACCTTATAAAACAAATAAATCTAATTGAGTACTAGCTATGAGAAAGAATAGTTTCCAATGAATGGTTCATAATCTTCTGGAAGTTTAGATCTACATCTGTTGGGAGCAGTGAGCCCCGGATCCTGAATTTCTTGTAAACTTGTTTTCCCCTGATCTGAGAGCCTACAGCTGCTCTGAGCACGAGATCCTCAGGAATTTCTGATGGCAGGAGAGTGGTTTCTGGTGCGTTTGGCTGGGGCGTGGCTATCTCTATATAATCTGCCCCTAAACACAATAAAGAGGGCATTTTGTGGGCATTCTTGTTTCAAGGATGACCCATGTCTCTATGTGTGTTTGTGTGTTTCAATATTCAGCCCCTTGCCCAAGGTTCATGAGTACAGACGCTAAATGTATCTGAAATGTCAAACCTCATGAAGTCAAAAGAGGAAAGTAGGGGACACGAGGCCAGTAGTTCTTCATTAAAATGTCACCGGTACTCCAGTGACCACTCTTACTGGTACATAACAGGCATCATTGTCTCTCAATCCAACAAAGTTTTGAAACATTAAGTTCCTTGACTCATGACCAAAATCTCCACAAATTTTATGTGCAAAGACATTACATTTGTGCATTTGATAAATACCACCACCTGGCCATCTGGAAATAGTGTCTAGATCCAGTTACATGACAAATTGGTTTTTTTTATATGGTGTTTATGTGTTCAGAGTTTTTATATATTTAAAATAATCTTAATCCCAACAGGAGAGTAATGATGCTATATGGATTAAAGAACCCTTTCCCTCCTTCATCAACCTTCCTTCTATATGACTTGCAAGTTTTAGATGCGCCATATGGTTAGGGTGTTTTACATATTGGTAAAATTGCATGAAAAGATCCAACACAAAGGGCAATGTTATATTTATGAAAGTTATAATGATCTAGATTTCCATCTCCTCACTTTCCTGATGCAAACTCATTCATCCCCTTATCTAAGACTACATGCCATATATACACATGTTATACTTCATGCTGATGGTTAATTTGTAATAGCATGACTACTGAAAGTAGAAATTTTATTTATTTCACTTTTATATACAATACCACCTAGCACAATAAGCCTAAAACTGAAAGTAAAATAGATTCTGAATGCATAATAGTATCATAAATAAGAAATGTTAACTTAATACAGGAAGGTATTATACCTAATTATTTCAAAAGTATTCTCTCTTATAGATATAAAAATCCCAAGGAACTCTATATCTCTTTATTGTTTGAGGGGTTTCCTTCATCAGATTGTGCATAATGAAATCTGAAAGTTAGAAGCACTGTAAACTATCCCTCCAATTTTCTTTGTACACTAGACTATTAAAACAGAATGCATGTTTTCATAAATATTTCATTGCTTATGATCTTTCCCAGTTTCTCTTGGAATTTACACACAGGACTAAAAACACAGGGGAAATGTGCAGTAGGGAAAATAAACAGTACCAATGTCGTAAGTAAGCAGCCAAGTAGACCATATTCAAAGCTAAAAACTGTTCCACTGTTTAAAATCCAAATGAGAACTGTTTACAATCCACGGGAGAGGAACAGCTTGCTTGATTAATGATAGTAGTGGATAAGCCACATTATAGAACTACAAAGAAGCATAAAAATGAGATTAATAAATAAATAACAACCTTTTTTTTTTTTTAAAGCAGGGTCTGCCTATGTAGCTCTGGCTGTCCTGGAACTCACTATGTATTCCAGGATGTCCTGGAACTCATAGAGATCTGCCTTTTCTCGCCCTCCCAAGTGTTGGGATTAATAGCTTGCATCACTACCCACAGCTAAAAGTCATTCTCATTGATACACACACACACACACACACACACACACACACACACACATATATATATATATATGTTATCTGGAAACTATTTTATTAATGAAACAGGCATGATGGCTTGCCATAGAAAACTGAAAATCTCTTTTGTGGCAACCAGCATAGGCATTTAACTGCACAAAATGTAAGTTTGAGTGAAACAGCTGTTTGCTCAGTGTCTTAGTCTCTTTTCCTGATGATGTGATAAATTACCATGACAAAACAACGTAAGGGAGAAAGGGTTTCTTTAGCTCACAATTCAAAATCAGTTCATTTCTTTGGGGCAGTTAGTCAGCTTGAAGCTGTTGGGCTTAAGAGTGTTGAATGGGTCAGTTTCCTTACTCCATTTTACATAGTTGAGCATCCCATTCCCAGGGAATAGTCTCACTCACAAATTAAGATAAGTGGTTCTTATTTAATTAATGTCATCAACATAACCACCTTACGTATGTCCAGGGGCTTTTCTTCAAGACTCTCTATATTCTATCAAGTTAACAATTAGCACTAGCCTTCACAGACATGTAATAAAATATACTCTTTTAAAAGAGTTGCAGTGGTCTCTTTCTTTCATTATAACAAATATTTTAGATAATACACCAACGTAAAGTCAGAGAACATGAAACACTCAGCCCTAAATTGGATGTCTCCATTAAATCCCTCACCTTAGGGTTCATGGAAACCCCTGGAATAGGAGGTTAAAAAAATATAAGAGCCAGAGGGAATAGAGGATAATAAAAAAAAAAAAATAAGGCCCTCTGAAATAACTGAGCAAAGCTCACATGACCTCACAGATACTGAAGCAGGAAGCACAGGGCTTACATGGGTCTGCAGCATATCCTCTGCCAGTGACCCCATAAACTGCCCAAGTCACAGAACTGTCAACCACTTTCAGAGGGCCTAGTATGGCCCTAAGCTGCTTCCCCAGAAGTCAGTCCAGAGTCAATGAGGCCCCACAAGCTCAGGTCAGCTTTCTCTGTGGGTTTCCCCATCATGAGGTTAACACCTTTGTTCATATAATCCCTCCTTCTTTTCTCCCACTGGACTTCAAGAGCTTGCCACAATACTTAGCTGTGGATCTCTTCATCTGCTTTCTTCAGCTACTGGATGAAGGTTCTGTGATGACAATTAGGATGGTCACCAATCTGACTACAGGGAAGGCCAGTTCAGGTACCGTTTCCACTGTTGCTTGGAGTCTTAGTTGGTGTCATTCTTTTGGATTCCTGGGTATTTCCCTAGCACCAGGTTTCTCCCTAACCCCATAAAGGCTCTCTCTCTCAAGACAACTCTTTGTTTGTTCTTCCTCTCTGTCCCACCTGCAGCTCAATTATCCAGTGTTTTCATGTCCTCCTCCATCTCCCCTTCACCCCTCCATCCTTTCTCTACCCCATTTCTGTTCTGTGCTCCCAACTTACCCAGGAGATCTTATCTGTTTTCCTTTCCCAGGGGCATGCATACATGTCTGTCTCAGGGTCCTCTTTGTTACCTAACTTCTCAGGGGTTATGGAGTGTAGCCTGGTTATCCTTTTCTTTACATCTAAATATTCACTTACGAGAGAGTATGTACCATGTTTGCCTTCCTGCATCTGGATTGCCTCACTCATGAAGGTTTTTTCTAGTTTCATCCATTTGCCTGCAAATTTCAAGACGTTATTGTTTTTAACTGCTGAGTTATAATCCGTTGTGTAAATGTGCCACATTTCCTTTATCCATTCTTTGTTTGAGGGACATCTAGGTTGTTTCCAGGTTCTGGCTATTACAAATGATGCTGCTATGGACATGTGGTGTGAGTGTACATACTTTGGGTATATGCCCAAAAGTGGTATTGCTGGATCATGAGGCAGATTGCACCCCAATTTTCTGAGAAACTGCCATACTGATTCTGAAAGTGACTGTACAAGTTTGCACTTCTTCCGCAATAGAGGAATATTCTCATTACTTTGCATCCTCTGCAGCACAAGCTATTAATGGTGGTTTTGATCTTAACCATTCTGACAGGTGTAAAATAATATCTCGTAGTCGTTTTGACTCACATTTCTGATGCCTGAGGATGTTGAGCAGTTCCTCAAATGTCTTTGACCACTTGAGATTCTTCTGTTGAGAATTCTCATTTTAGATCTGCACCTCATTTTTTAATTGGATTATTTGGTATTTTGATATTTACTTTCTTGCATTCTTTATATATTTTGGAGATCAGCCCTCTGTCATATGTGAGGTTGGTGAGATCTCTTCCCATTCTGTAGGCTGACTTTTTGTCTTATCTACCTTGTCCGTGGCCTAACAGAAACTTCAATTTCAGGGGGTCTCATTTATTCATTGTTGTTTTCATTGTCTGTGTTATTGGTGCTAAATTTAGGAAGTAATATTTTGTGTCAATGTGTTCAAGGCTATTTTCTACTTTCTCTTCTATCAACTTTAATGTAACTGGATTTATATTAAGGTCTTTGAACCATTTGGACTTGTGTTTTGTGCATAGCAATATATGGATCTATTAGCGTTCTTTTAAATGTCGACATCCAGTTATGCTAGCATCATTTGTTGATTGGAAAATCTTTTTTCCAACTCATTACACTGAGGTAATGTCTATCTTTGACATTGCAGTATATTTCTTGTATGCAGCCAAAGAATGAGTAATGTTTTCAGATCCATTCTGATAGCCTGTGTCTTTTTAAAGGCAAATTGAGTTCATTGATATTAAGTGATAGTAATGACCAGTGATTGTTACTTCCTGTTATTTTTTGGTTTTGGTTTTGTTGGTGGTAGTGTGTTTGTGTTTCCCTTCTTTGGTATTTTCTGGTTTGAGGTTATCTATTGCCTGCGATTTTGTGAGTGTAGCTAACTTCTTTTGGTTGGAGTTTTCTTTCTAGAATCTTCTTTAGGGCTGGATGTGTGGTTTTGTGTTATTTAAATCTGGTTTCATCATGGAATATTTTGTTTTCTCTATCTATATTGATTGAAAGCTTCTCTAGGTATAGGAGTCTGGGATGGCATCATGGTTTGTTGGTGTTTGCAAAATATCTGTCCAGGACTTTCTGGCCTTCAGAGTCCACATTGAGAAGTTGAGCAAAATTCTGCTGGGTCCACTTTTATATATGACCTGGCATTTTTCTTTTGCAGTTCTTAAAATTTCTTCTTTATTCTGTATGTTTAATGTTTTGATTATTATGTGGCAAGGGGGCTTATTATTATTAGATTTTTTTTTTTTGGTTCAGTCTATTTTGTGTTCTGTAAGCTTCTTGCCCTTCATAGGTATGTTCTTCATTATGTTGGGCCAGTTTTCCTTTATGAAGTTTTTAAAATATAATTTCTGTGCCTCTGCACAGGACTTTTTCTGCTTTGTCTATTTCTATTATTCTTAGTTTTGGTCTTTTGATAGTGTCCCAGATATACCCAGATTTTCTGGGCATTTTGTGCTAAGGATTTGTTGGATTTGACATTTTATTTAACTGATGGCTGATGAATTTACCTCTCTCATACCTTCAATGCCTGAAATTCTCTCTTCCATTCTTTGCATTCTGTTGGCTATGCCTACATCTGTGGTTCCTATTCGTTTACTCAGATTTTCCATTTCCAGAATGTCCTCTGTATGTGTTTTCTTTATTGCCTCTATTTCAATCTTCAAGGCTTTAACTCTTCCCTCATCTGTTTAATTTTTTTCTTGATTTTCTTGTCTTCTTTAAGGGATCAATTGATTTCTTCTAATTTTTTGCTTGTCTTTTCATCCATTTCTTTAAGGGAATTTTTCATTTCCTCTCTAAGGGCCTATATCATCTTCATGAAGTTATGTTTAAGGTAATTTTCTTCTATGTCATCTGTGTTGGGATGTTCAGGTATTGTTGTTGTAGAACCACTGGTTTCTAGTGGTGCCATATTCCTCTTTATGTTGTTGAAAGTATTCTTACACTGCCTTCTACCCATCTGGGTTTTAGGTAATTATAGGTAGAGTGATTTCTTCCTCCAATTGGTCCAGGGAGTATTGGTGCCTTGGGGAGCCACTTTTCCTCCAATTAGTGCAGGTGGGGACTGTGACTCCAGGGCCCCTTGATATAGTTGGAGATGGTGGTAGAATGGTCTGACTAGAGGAGACAGGCTGTTGGGGCTGGAATGGGTGGGGGAGGGGTGGGGGAAGGGTCCCCATACCTAGAACCTAGAGAGCAGGGCTTCAGCCTAGAGAGAAGCCAATCAGCTCTTTCTCTATTCTGTGGATCAGACACTGTGCCTCTGGAGCCCTCTGATGCACTTATGGATGCTGGTAAAAGGGTCTTGCCTTCTCTTGGAGTTCATTTCCTTCTCTTGATTGGCAATGTCCAACTGTGATGTGATAGTTTGCTTTATATTATTTTTTCATGTTTGTTTGCTATCTCCTAGAAGCTTGTTCATTTCTAATGAAATACAGAAAGGGAATGGATCCAGAAAGAAGAGAAGGTGGGGAGTAAGCAGGAGAAGCAGAGGGAGGAAAATTGTAATCAGCATATATTATATGAGGAAAAAAATCTGTTTTTAATAAAAGATGATATGACATTAGCTATGATATCTTTAAAAAAGTAACAATAATCTATTCTTGCCTAATGCTTAGAATAATTCAAAATAAAATCAACAGTAATTTATGGCACCAAGTTAAAATACATATGGTTTATATTTAATCATTGTGAAAATAGCTTAACTAACCCAAATCACCTATTGTCTTAGTAGTTAGGGTGTCTATTGCTATGACGAGTCGCTACAACCATGGCAACTTCTAAAGAAGAAAGCATTTAATTGGGGGTGGTTTACTTATTGTTCAGAGGTTCAGTCCTTATCATGGTGGGACATGGCAGTGTGCAGAATGACATAGTACAGGAGAAGTGGCTGAGACCCCTACATCCTTCAGGCAACAGGAAGTGGTCCAAGTACCACACTGAGTGAATATTGAGCAAAAGAGATCTCAAAGCCTGCTCCCACAATGACACTTTCTCCAACAAGGCCACACTTCCTAATAGTGCCACTCTTTATAGGTTTGTGGGGGGCAACTACATTCAAGTGACACATTCTACTCTTTGACCCTTATAAGATTGTAAGGCTGTCATAGTGCAAAATGAATTTTGCCTAATTTCAAAAGTGAACACTGTCTATCACAGTCTCAACAATGTTTAAAATTCCAAAGATCAAAGTCTCTTCTGAGATTCATGCGATCTCAAAACTGTAATCCTCTGTAAAAATCAAAATCAAAAAAACAGATGACATATTTCTGCCATAAAATGGCCAGGACATACATTGCCATTCTGAAACATAGGGAAGGGAGCACATGTGAGAAAATACTGGACCAAAGCAATACTAAAACCCAGCTGGGCTAACTCTGCATTTCCATGTCTGATGTCAAAATACTCTTCAGATTTCTGACTCTTATCAGCTTTATTGACTGCAACACACTTTTCATATATGGGTGGGAGCTGCTGGTTTCACTCCCTGCTAGCAGCTCTCCTCAGAAGGTATCCCATGGCTCTGGCATCTCCAATATCTGGGCCTCCATTCAGGGACACCCCCGACTTATGTCTGATTTCAGCAGCTTTCCATAGGCACAGAGACAAATTCCATAACCCATTTCTTATATACTTGACTATAAAGTCAGAACCAAATCTACCAAGTTCTGATGCTTGTATGGGCTAGAACATGACCTGCTTGTTCAATTACATCTTTCCTAGTTTTCTATTTTGTATTATTACCTTGAACTTGTTTGGTAGACCATGTTGGCCTTAAACTTAGGCATGTTTCAACCTCTCCCTTCAGAGTGCTGGGATTAAAAGCATGCACCATCACACCCAACTCTAAGCTTTTCTTTAATTCCTTTTTACAAGTTGGAAACTTAACTGGGTGTGATCTTGTCCTGAGATCTCCATCCCCTTTATTACATTTCTTCATACATTTATCTTATTGAACACTGAATTTAACTCTATTATGCTTCCTGGTGCCCCTTTTTTCAATCTATACATTTTCTATTTTCCTTTGTTCAGCTTGCTCCTTTTCATTATAATCTTCATTAGGGTCACCACAAATAACTGCACCACAGAGTCTATACTAGGCTATTTTGAGATTTCCCCTGACAACACAATTAATCTAAAACCTTTCACTTTAGCCTCAGGCAGACTATTTAGACGAGGGCAAAGGCAGCCAGCCACATTCTTCACCAAAATATCACGAGAACACTCTCTAGGCCACATGTTAATATTCTTATTTGAAATCTCTTGAGTCAAGCACCCACAGTTAATCAAATCACATGCAGCACCATTATCATCCATGCTCCTACTAGTATGGCCTATTTAAGCAGCACTTAAAGTGTTCAATTGCTTTTCTAACCCATAGGCCCTTATTTCTCCGAACAAACATGGTCAAGCCTATCAAAGGAATACATTAGTACTTGGTACCAATGTCTGTCTTAGGGTTTCTTTGCTGTGAAGAGACACTGTGACAATGGCAACTCCTGTAAAGAAAAACATTTGACTGGGTTGTCTCACTCACAGTTTAGAGGTTCAGTCCACTATCATCATGGTGGAACATAGTAATCTGAAGGCAGACATGGTGCTGGAGAAGCAGCTGAGATTCTTATGTCTTGAAGTCAACAGGATGTGGTCTGAGTGTCACACTGAGTGAAGCTTGAGCAAAGAAAATCTAACACACATCCTCCAATAAGGACACACCTATTATCACAAAGCCATACCTCCTAAGAGTGTCACTCTCTATAGACTTATATGGACCATTTTTATTCAAATTATCATACATATCTACTATATTTTAAAGATTCACACATGTTGTCACATTTGCTTTATGTCTTCTTGTCATTGAATTATAATAGATACAATTAGTTCTTGGTTTTTCAAACATTTCCTGTCTTTTTTAGAACCATATATTCTACTATATATTGATGTGGGAAGTCCTTCTGTATATGTGTTGCTTTTATTGGTTAATAAAGAAGCTGCTTTCAGCCAATGGCTTAACAGAATATAGTCAGGCTGTATGTATGTGTGTGTGTGTGTGTGTGTGTGTGTGTGTGTGTGTATATATATATATATATATATATATATATATATATATATATATATGGAGAGAGAGAGATGGAGAGAGAGAGACTAGGCAGAGTAAGGAAGAAGCCAAGGAGCTTCCAGAGGAGAAAGACTAGAACCACCAGGTAGAACCTTTCTGGCAAGCCATGAGCCTTGTGGTAAAATATAAAATAATAGAAATAAGTTAATTTAAGATATAAGAGCTAGCTAGCAATATGCTTAAGTGATAGGGCAAGCAGTGATTTAAATAATGTAGTTTCTGTGTGATTATTTCTGGAGTCTGAATGGATGGGAACAAATGAGTGGCCTCTCTCAACAACAATATATATATATATATATATTTAGAACTTTCCCCTATTTATAATTTGCAATTAAAATAGCAATTGTGAATATCCCTTCAGAATTCTCAAATTGTTCAGATTGCTATGCCTAAGATGTGTTTATTTAATAACTCTGTGCAGCATAGAATTGTATGTCACACTATTTGTAATCATTCATATTGCACAATTTAAAAGCTATATATAAATCATTTATAATCACATTGAAATTATTTTCTTCTATTGTCTTATATGTAGTTTCGCTCAAAAATTCAATAGAAAAATCATATTCTTTTTACATACCATTTTATCTCTTATTAGGAAAGGAAAAAAACGAAAGCAACAGTAGAACCTACTTAAATATTTTTTGTGTTAAATTGGAGATTTTGGAAAAAAAATATATATTTCCCACTTATAGACAAAGCACTATGAAAGAAGCCGTTGGGTAAAAATAATTTGCATGTATTTTACGTTTCTGTTTTTAACTGAGCAATTAAAGAATGATTGCAAGAAATTTGAACTCATTTTATATGGAAAACATTGGTAAATGGAAATGCAGAAGACATCCTGAAAAGAAACTCACCTAAAATAGAGATTCTAAGAGCAAATGGATGCTCTTATCAAAAGCTGTCCTTTCTCTTCTTTCCTGAGTATAGAAGAAAGTCAAGCACATGAATACTATTCACCCACTTGTTTCTATTTAGTCTCCTCTCTTAATTATTAGTAAAAGCCATGAATGAGAATTGAGAGTCAAGGTGAAGTGCTACTTTGCCACAAAGCTCCTTAGCATTAGCCAGACCTGGTTGCTGGTGTCTATATGCCGGATATTTTAGGAAGATCACAGGCTCTAGGCCTGTCTAGGTCATCAAGTGCGATTCAGTATAACAGTAAAGTCAAACGTCATCTGAGTCTGTAGCACAGTAGACAAGTAATCATCTAGTAGGCTTAAGGCCCAAAGGTTGGTTCAACACAGCAATGAAAATTAGTGACTATGTCAAGAAAGGTATTATAGCATAAAAAGGAATAATTTGGAAATGTTTTGTTGAGTCAACTTCGCTCTCCATTTCTTTTGTTTATTTCCTTAAAAAAGAAAACAAACTATCTTTTTTTTTTCATTTTACATACCAATCTCAGTTCCCATTCCCTCCCCTGCTCTCATTCCCTTCACCTACCCTCATTCCACTCCTCAGAAAAGGGTAAAGCACATTCATTTGGGGAAGGTCCAAAGTCCTCCTTATTATATCTCGACTGAGCAAGGTATCCATCTGAAGAGAATAGGTTCCCAAAAAGCCAGTACAAGTAGTAGGGATAAATCCTGCTGCCACTGTCAATGGCCCTTCAGTCTGCCCCAGTCATGCAACTATCACCCACATTCAGAGGGATTAGTTTCAACCTATGAATGCTTCTTCCCTGTCTGGCTAGAGTTGGTGAGCTCCAATCAGCTCAGGTAGACTGTTTCAGTGGTCGTACCCTTCATGGTCTTGAACTCTTTGCTCATATTCTCACTAACTGGACTTTGGGAGCTCAGTCCAGTGCTCTGATATGGGTCTCTGTCTCTGTTTCCATCAGTTGCTGGGTGAAGGTTCTATGGTGATACTTAAAATATTCATCAGTTTGACTATAGGGCAAGGGCAGTTTGAGCACACTCTCCTCTATTGCTTGGATCTCAGCTGGGGTCATCCTTGTGGATTCTTGGGAATTTCTTTATTGTCAGATTTGTTGATAGCCCCATAATAGCTCCCTCAATCAAAATATCTCTTTCCCTGCTCCCATCTCTGTCCTTCCTCCATCTCAACTATCACATTCCCTCAAGTTCTCCTTCAACTCCACTTCTCCCCTACTCCTCCCTTTCTGTACTCCTTTCTCCTCACCACAATGCTCCCAATTTTGCTAAGAGATCTTCTCTATTTCCCTTTTCCAGTTTAGGGTTCACTTTGTTGCTTAGCTTCTCTAAGGTCAAGGACTATAGGCTTCTTATCCTATGCTTTATAGCTAGTATCCACTTATGAGTGAGTATATACCATGTTCATCCCTCACTCAGAATGGTTTTTTCTTTCCTTCAATTTGTATGTAAATTTCAAGATGTCATTTTTTTTTGGTTGGTTGGTTTTTTTCTTTCCACGGAGTAGTACTCCACTGTGTAAATGTACTACATTTTCTTTATTCATGCTTCAGTTGAGGGACATATAGGGGTTTTTTTTTATAGGTTCTGCATATGACAAATAGTGTTGCTATAAACAAAGTTGAACAAATTCCTTGTAGCATGATTGAACATCCTTTGGGTATATGTCCAAGACTGGTAAATTTTCAGCCTGTGTTTCAGAGTTTCACTGAGGTTGTGGAGGTTATAGGAGGGTTTGGGGACAGAGTGGGACTAGCTTGCAGGGTCTGGTGGATGGGGTGGGGTTCTTGGAGCAGCCTGCATTGCTCTCTCTTTTTTTTTTAATGAAAAACAAAAAAACAAAACAGCAACAAAAATCCCATCAGACTGGGCACTGTTTTGTTAAATGCTGGCCAATATATCATTTGCAGTCATTTATACATTGGCAAATGATATATATTTATATCCTGTGACATTAATCATGCTAATTGTATGTGTTGTTCACTTTGTTTTGTTCTATAAAAGATCTCTCAATGTCGCTAGATTGGCTTTGAACTCCTTAGCTAGTAAGGGTTGGCTTGAACTTCTGATCTTTCTGCTTTACCTTTCAGTGTTCTAGGATTATTGGTATACACCATTATCTTCTGTTAACCACACTTTTTAAATCAAGAAAGTATTTCAAGACATCACCTAGACAAGTCTCTTTAGTACTCGAATTATTTTTGTGTTCACACAACTTTCAAGTACAAAGGTATATGTTAACTTTTAGTATAACACTCAGGGATATTTATTTATTCCCCAATTCATTAATTAATATATAATTGCTTCTTTGGTGATTTTTCTCCTCAGTGTGTAAGGATAGAAGTGTGTTTTGTTCAAAAATTGCTCTCTTTATGGATTAGTGTATTCCACGTAAATGATAAGCATGTATTTGTTGAATGAATATTTGTTCAATGAACAGTAAAATTTGTGAATCATTTGTAGACATTTTTCCCTACACTGCTGATGAAATGTATGATATAAACACTCTGGTAGTTTGAATGAGAAACTCTTCCCCTGATTCTGCAGAGACACGAATGTTTAAACCCTTGATCCTCAGTTGGCATTGTTTAAGAAGGTCTAAGAAGTATCATCTTGCTGGAGGACCATTGGAGGAAGGCTTTGAGTATTAAAAACCTCACCTCACCTTCTGTTCACTCTCTGCTTTGAGTTTATGGTTGAGGATGTGAGTACTCACCTTTCTGTATTGGTTACCATGCCTGCTACTTGATGTCATTTTTTCCCCATCATGATGGACTCTCATTCACTTAGAACTGTGAGCCCAAATAAGCTCTTTTTTTTTTCCTGTGAGTGTATAGCATTTTAACATGGCAACAGACAAGTCACTAACATAGGTATCTTTAAAAGGAAGAAGGAAGTGTTTTGGTTCATTGTTTCACAGATCTCGTCCATGGTGGTCTTGGTTGCATTATTTCTGAACATGTACACGGTAAATTGGGACACAAATAAGTGTTACTGGATAAAGTTTGGCAAACAGGAGCTGTGGACTCCCTCTTGGTTTGCTAACAAACTTCTTTATCACTGGGACATTCATTCTTTGCTTGGTCCTTTTTAGCTTCTAATTGTACTCTTTGATTTTACTAGGAAGCTTACCTGTTTAATTCTTCATAATTCTTCACAAGCACGATTTTCCAAGTAGCATATCCACTTGCTATCAGGTTTCGTTTTTATGAAGACCTTACAAATATTCCCTATTTCTTGGGAGTCTATTGTGACCCTTTTAGATTTAGCTCTGTTCCGGTTATTGTTAATCTTTGTTTCCTTTTTCTTTTCCTTATCTTGAATTAGCAGCTCTAGTAATCCTATGCCTTAATTATAGCATTTTTCTTCACTCTTTCTCCCAAATGACAAACAGGAATGATAAAACCCTCTGAATTCATGACTATCAGCAAGTATCGTCCTCTTTGCCAGAAGACTGATGTCTGTTCTGATGGAATAATCCTTGGATTGCTATCTTTTTTTTCTTAGTGGTCTGAGAACTAACCTATTTTTTTTTCCTATCAGATAAGGTGTCAGATGCAGTGAGTCTTTTTCTCCATAAGCAACTCTCTTTTTCTTTCAGAAAGCTTATGTGACTTTTGGATGATTTTAGCCTAAAAGTTTTCACCAGATAAGGTTTAACATGAATCTTCTGTCATCTTCATGACTGACAGTCGGATGAGGCATTTGAGTTTAGAAGCATTAATATTCATTTAGCCCAACTTGATGGCTCACATCTGTAACTTCAACACTAAGAAGCCTAAGACAGGAGGGGTACCATATAGAAAGATCCCGAGATCCTGCCTCACTGCCTGTGCCTTCTCCACCTCTGAAAAAAAAAAAAAAGAAGTTTAAAGATTTTTATTCTTGTTTTCTTCTGAAACAACTTTGTTTTATAAATTGCATTTATTGTACTATCTTTCAGTCTCCTTTTCGTTCACATTTTACTGATGCTAATGCTTTCTGGTGTTGTTTTGCGCTGCCTCCCCCTTCAACCCTGTTTAAGATTTCAACAGCATTTCTCCTCTCATTTACATGCAGAGTACTTTAGAGCAAAGGGATATATTATTTCCAGGGAAGTTACTCCTTAGCCATGCCCCAGAAAGTTCTTCCTCAGAGGTTCTGTTTTAGTAAAGAACTCAACCAAGTGTTCCATCATCCTACTGTGTAGAGTACAGACTGTTCTTCAGAGGACTGATTGCAGCTTTCTCCCCACGGAACGTCACAAATTGGACTCCTTAGAAAACAAACTGAAACTTTTATAGAGTTTATGGAGACTTACAGTTAGAACATTCCCAGAGAGAATAAATTATGGATGCACACCTAGGGAAGGAAAGAACATAATGTATTCTTGGACAGGGGAAAAAAAATGAAGATACAATTATCATCCTACCAAAAACTCCTGGCCGGTAAGCTGCAGGGTGAGCCCTTGATTGGGGATCGCTCATTTGGAATGGAATTGAGGGATGTGAAATGTGTGTACTCATCTTGTATTGATCAGTAATTGGATAAAAGCAAACCAAAGGGTTACCATGAGCTTGGCACATTCTCTCGGTAGAGGGAATCCTCAGAGAGAATTTACAGCTGGGAGCCTGGTTTTGTCCCTACTTTCAGAAGCAGTTTTTCTTGAATGGAATTTATGGGTACTTTGAACACCATGGCTTCCCACCCATCCACTCTAGAATTCTTAAGACTGAACAGAATAAGGAGTGTCTCTGTTTTTGTAATTCTTTTCTTGCTACCTGCCAGCCCTCTGTTACTTAGACATTGTCTTGTATGAATTCTTTTAGGGGCTCATCATCTTCTTTGTGGGCAGAACTTCCGCTTCATTAGGGGCATTCCCAACAATTAGTGCAAGCGCCAGGAGAGCTACCATTGAACTTCTCAGTGGTGGCTGTATTTGTGTTCTTGGTACAATTTCTCTTGCTTTCATAACGGCATGTCTTCAAGGATTTCCTGTAGATTATCGTCATGTGCTAGAATTTCCGGTCATAGACTGTATCACCACACTAAAATGTCCTCTTCTGCCGTCTATGTCCCACATGCAGACTGCTGATTCTTATGATCTATGAATTATTTTTTAAATTAACCCCGCCTTGTGAATGTCTTTTAAGAATAAGTCATAGTTCCTGAAGAATCTTCCAATATTTATAAACTGTATCATTATTCCCAAATTTATATTCAAAAACTACTATTGGTTCTTCAGTCTATTCAAAATCGAATCCCAAACATCATGTTGTGGTTCTTTTATGGCATTATGGTTAGTTCTCTAACTGTTTTAGGGAACAACCAACCTCTTTCCTCTCTTAGCAGGCCCAGCATATCTCTAATAGAGTGATTTTAACCCTGCTTCATGGTCTAGGATTAGAAATAGGCATGGAGAGGATCCTGTAGGAGGTGTGTCATAATGTTCAGTGTATGTGGCAATGCATGCTTGTGATATGCGAAATAAGGGTACCCTCAGCCTTACTAGTAAGGCATGAACCATTATCGAACACTTAGGGCATTGTAAGACAAATATAAGAAATCAAAATTGTTAGCCTTTGGTGGAAGAGTAAGGTTCTTGTGTTCTCCCTGTGTTCTCCCTCCTTTTTGATTTCTGATGTTCTGTTGGATTGCCTTACTGTTGTCTTTATAAGTTTTAATTACTACTTGCTTGGCTGTTGCTTCTTTGTTTACAATTGGAACATGTAACACAGTCCAGCCTACCTTCAAATGTACTGTGTATTGTGTGATATAATTTTTAAAAAAGAACATTTTACTCTTTTTATTGTATTGCTTTATATGTTATAAGTCTCATTAGCCATTGTTATCATTTTATTTCATTACCTATTGTTATAATTTTGGCTTTGAACAACCAAATACACTTTGAAAATTTTAAATAGAAATAATAAGTCTTTATGTTTGTCCACAGTTATGCTTCCAGGGCTCTTCATTCAGCCACACAGTACCAGGTTTCCATATGATTTTATATTCTCTGTCTCAAGGACCTCAGTATATTGTTTTATTGCTGACAGTGAATCTTCCTGTCATTTATGTGTCTGAAAGTGTTTTCACCTTCACTTTTGAAGAATAGGTTCTCCAGATAGAGTTCTAAATTGACAGTATTTTTTATTTTTTGTATCTTTTTAGAAGTCATTCTAATTTCTCCAGCTTGCAGGGCATTGGAAGAGATTCTGCTGTCACCTTGATATTTGTTCCTCTTTATATAACAGTTCTTAATCTGATTCTTTCTGTTGTCACTGCTGTTCAGAAATTTGATTAATGTGGCTTAATGTAGTTTGCTTCATTTCTCTTGCACTTAAGAGTTATTGAATATTGCAGAGCTATGTTAGGAAGTCTTTTATTAAAGTTCAAATATTCTTTCATTGTTCTTATATTTTTTGAGACAGTCCAAAATACGTCACAGAATGACCTTAAGCTAATGATTCCCCTAACTTGAGCTCCCATGTGACTTGGGAAACACGTAGCATATTGCCAGACTTCAAATAGATTTTCTTCTCTCTCCCTGATTTCCTTTAAGGACTACAATTACTTGTACATTAAGCCTGTTGAAATATTCCTCAGGTCAATGAAGCAAGCATATTCACTTTTTAATTTTTTTCCTTTATATGTTTGATTTTGAATAGTTTTTATGTGTATTTAAGCACAAAAGCATGTCACTTTCTAATTTGTCATTAATTCCATGTGGTTTAATTTAAATCTCAGGCCCTGGAGTTCTCAGCACTGACATATGTTTTTCTAATATTATTTACCTACTTATATTATCTAATATAATTATCTACTTAAATTATCTAATATAATTTAATCTACTTAGCATGCTCAACCTTTATCTGTTTTCTTGAACACATGCAATACATTTATCATATATGTTTTCTAGATCTCATCTGCTGCCTCCTTCATCTGAAGGATGGCTGGGTAGGTCTCTAAGAACTGTATGCCTTCTATAGTATGGGCTGTCTTTGTCTGTCTCTTTGCATGCAGTGTGGAGCAGAAGACATTTGTGTTGTCATCTACTATGAGAAGTGTCTGTACTTGAAGTTTTCACTGGGAAGCAGTCATACTTGGAAACCATTTGCTTTGAGTTTTACTATTAAGCTTTGTCATTAATAAAGAAACATCTAGTCTAGGGTTAGTTTTTTTTTCTATCTGCAAGCTTAAAATTCCTTCTGGGTACATCAACTAGGTCTAAACCATACCACCCTGAAAATGACCACTCTCTTCTGTGTTTACCAGTCAATTCACCATTAATTAATTTTCTGCCAACTTTTGGGAGAAGTAACTAGTCTTATGTGGGCTCTTCAGGAAGTGTTCCTTCGATTCTTTTGAGCAACTCTACTCTCAAATACCTGAAGACTACAAATGTTCTCCTGTTGAGCCCCTTCCCACTCTATAGCTAGCTATGAGAATCTTCCTCCTTGCTGGGCTCCCCTTTTGCTTAAATCAGAGAATCATTATGTGTGTATAGATTTTATTGTTTTATTGACTGTTGTTTCAAATATATACATACATATACACATGCATGTGTGTGTGTGTGTGTGTGTGTGTGTGTGTGTGAGAGAGAGAGAGAGAGAGAGAGAGAGAGAGAGAGAGAGAGAGCTTGAATAGGAATACCAGGCATAAAGGAACAATACTGCTCACAGAAGACTTGGGCTATTGGATGAAAATCTCAATGTCAGAAACAAGATAGCTTCCTAAAAATTATTTGTTAGAGTGTTCCCAAAGAGCACCGAAAGCAATAGAGGCTATTTTCTTTTCTTTTCTTTTCTTTTTTTTTCTTTTCTTTTTTTTTTTTGGTTTCCCACCAACTAGATGTGAAGACCCTATTGCTAAAAATACCATATATTTTTATTGTAGGACATAGAGAACAAACCTCAAGCTGAGCCAGAAACTCTTTACAACAAGCTCACATAGTAACACAAAGTGTTATGCAGGCATTTGAGGGAGAAAACAATGGTCTTTTACAGAGATGGACCCTATATGCCATAATACAGACCTGCTACTAAGATGTGCTAGTTGGTGTCATAGTGACATAACGGTCCTGGGGGTCTCCAGCTATTTTATGATTGGATGTGAAGTCTGATACAACATAGAGATTGCATTCCTTGTATTATAAACCAGCCAGATTATAGGGCCAGTGGAGAACCTACTTTTTTTTTCTAATTGGTTACATCAATCTGTTTTCTAAATATATATTTATGTTTCTATCCACAGATTTGTTGTTCTTAACTTTGGTCAGAGAAGCTGCTTCCCATCCCAAGTGGGATTAACAACTGGATAATTTTAAATAACAGCAAATGATAGGCTGTGAGTGGTTTATCTATTTTACCGTCTGAGGACCAAAGAACTCATGAGAAAAGGTTCCGGAAGAATTTAAGAGCCAGTGGATGGAGATAACCGTGAAATGCAGACATCTAGACACGACATGGCTGTTACACACATCAATTCATAGCAGCTGGAGTTACCCACGAAAGATCAAGCCAGTTAAAATTCCAGCATGGATGGCCGGGATGCCCATGAGTGCTATCCTTTTGCAGGAGCATTCGGCAATTGATAGCTGCTTCAGGAGGGAGAGACAGTCTCCTTTGGAAATATGGCCATGGGAAGGTTGCTCATGTTCCTGTGGATGCCCTTATACCCAAGTGCATAAGGGCAGCACTAATTAGACCCAGGGACTTATCAATAACCAGGAAAAAAACCCATAAAGTTAGGAGAAACACTGGAAGATGGGAACTAGAATAAGCTGAAAGAAGGTAGGGGCGTACGAAATTTGAATAAACATTTTTATTAAGAGATGCCAAACTTCTATATTCTTCTCTTATCTATTATTTAGGATTTGAAGCGAAATGTTTATAATAACCATTGAGCAATATTTATTTTATGTTAATGATAAATAAGAGCTTAATATAGTTATATGACTTAGAATTCCAATCCAATAAAACGAACTTAATTCTATGTAATCATTTTTATAGATAAAATGATTTGTTCTATTGCTTCAAGCCAACTAGCAAAACAGGGAAAAAACATTGTTATTTCACAACTTATTATAGATATTTTATGTGAAATAACATGATCTAACAAAGAGCGAGCTTTCTTTTGGCAAAGCAATAGTCCTTATTTTCTCTCTGCATGCTAAGTTTTTCTGAAATGACGATTTAAGAAAACAGCTTTTGGTCACTTAAGTTTTTGTATTCTCATTAAGCTTACCTGGGTAGTAGATTTGGTATCATTGACAAAATAGATGTGTATTTGCCTTTTTTTCCTCAACAGCATTGAAACTATTTTGCTAATATAAGAAAAATACAATAAACTGAGGCAAAAAGTCACAACTAAAACATTTAAAAATACGAGAGCGCTTCAGCGCCCCTCCAGCTACTCAAAGCTGAGTCAGAGGCCAGCCACATTCTGAGTCAGAGGTCTCCTTAAATTCAGGTCTGCTGACTTACAGTTCATAGTCTAACGCAGTCCCCGGTGATTTGTGGGTACAGTAGTTTGGGAAGCCCTACCTGCTCACCCCAGACACAGCTGTCCTCCTTCTCTCATTGCCTCAGTAAAGAGCTATCATCTGGCTAATTATCCTTGATTACCAGCTGTTATAGGAGATGAGAAAGACATTGAAGATGAAACTCCAAATTACTGATTCCAAACCCAGAGCTGTCACCTGCTCGATACTCCAATAGCCTCCCACTCTCCAGCCAGCACTTTTAGAATTTCTGGCACAAGGGGATCTAATAACCAAGATGAACACTAACATCTTTGTTTTTTTATTTTTGATCCTCCTCCTCTGGTTCCTGTATTTTTTTTCGCTTTAATATCTTTCAATAAAAACTCCAGACAATTTAGGGACTGGGAGACAGCTCACTTGGTAGATTATTTACTGTGCTAGCATAATGAACTTAGTTTAGAAGCTCAGCACCCACATAAAAGATGGGCATGGTGGAGCTTGTCTTTAATCCCAGTGTTGGGAAGACAGGAACAAGTGGATCCCTGGAACTTACTAGTTAAATAGTCTAGGTGAACCAGTGAGCTCTAGATCCAGAGAAAGAACCTGTCTCAAAAAGTAGGGGAAGGCCAACACTTGATGTTTTCCTTTAGCCTTCATATTCATGTGCGTACATGTATAGGTGCATATACCCACAAGAACATGTATATGTATGTATATATGTGTAGTGTATATATATGTATGTATGTATGTATGTATATTACAATACACTTACCCACAAAATTCTGTAGACTATCATGTAACTAAATAATCAAATTCCTGACTCTTACATATAATCTAGTTCTCAAAGATTATTAAATGATGTAGTTTGAGTTGCTGCCATGACTTCCTTCTGTTATGAACAGTAAAGTGCAATTGTAAGCAAAAAAAAAAAATCCCTTTTCTCCCCAGTGTGAATCTGATTACGGTGCTTCATTACAAGAGTAACTCTCACTGAGATAAATAGGTATTGCATAAGGCTGCCCAAAGAAATAATCTCTCAAGATTCAGGGATATACCAATAAAAGTGCATTTCTCCCTCACATTGCATGCTAGTTCTAGATAGGTTATGACGCTTAAGTTAATTTTTACATCAGGTTCAGAGAAATATGCTGATCTAGCAGAAACATTAACAGCAACCATGGAAGAAGGAACGATGATATGACGAATTATATATTATCATTTCAATTTTCAGCTCTTATGTGGCAGGCATCGTATACCCTGACCTTTCATTAGCTAGTCAATTCATACACGAGCAAATTCATCTTTAGTCAGGGCAGTTGCGATTCCTTTTTCCTAGAGATGAAGAACAATGCGTATGCATATGGACACATGTACCCACAAATGCAAAAGCCACACATATACACACACATACACACATGCACACACACCACTCTACGATAAAAATATTTTAAGTAAAATCCAATCTAAGACGCCTCTGTGGTTTAGAGCGGTGGTTCTTGTAGAAGACGCAGTTCAATTTCCAGCACCCACATGGTGGCTCACGGTCATCACGAACTCCAGTTTCAGTGTGTTTGACACCCTCTTCTGAATTCTATAGGGAGTAGGAATGACAATCATACACAAACATACATTCAGGCAAAAAAAATTTATAGGCACAAAATAAAGTAAATAAAACTAAATAATTCAATCTATTTCACCAAACTATTGTATATAATATCATATTTTTATAATAGTTTGTAGTTGTGCCTTCATGAAACAGATTCCTTCAATAAAGAAACATGTTTTATTAACTTTTATTTTCTTAGAAAGTAGCTGGGGCCTGACACACAGCTGACAATTGACAAATATTTCCTTTATGAATTAAAGACAAACATTATCTAGTCATAGTTGTATCTAGAAATATCTGAAACTCAATGGTTTCTAAATGAAGCCACACAGTTCTTAAGTATCAGTACTCCTAACCTGCATGTGACATGCTCAGACTCCGTGCTGAGATTATCTGCCAGACACATCTTACTGTGTCAGGCAAGAGGCCGAGCTTGAAGCCAATCTTTGAAGAAGCTCTCTAGGAGTTTGTCTGAAGAGCAATAAAATGTTAGCTTCTGCCAAAAAAAAAAAAAAAAATTCTCGACATAATTGTTGAGTTCTAAACTGAAAAAGAATAATGACTTTGCCCTCTTTCTTTTTTCCTTTTCTTTTCTTTTGGGTCAGTAAGATGGGATGCCACTGCAGTTGTATCTGAAGCATTTGCAGGAAGACTCTAAAATATATAGAATGCATTGCCTGCACTATTGCCTGACTCTCTGTGCTTTGTCAAAAGTAAATGTATATTCTTTGTTTTCTATCAGTATTAGTTAGTGTATGCTCAATCATATAAATCAAGTTCCATCATTTGAGTTTATTTATATAGCTGAGGTGATAAATGTCTTCTAAAATGCTATGCTAAATTCAATTTTATGGTATTTTTCTCAGAGAGTCAAATTACTATTTTACATGTTGGCATCCCATGGCAATAGAGCCAAAGGCAGGAGGCAAGACAGGGGCCCTATCCTAGGAAATAGTACAGGCACATGTTAAACAATGCATTTTAATTTCTTTTATTGTGAAACATTTTAAATTTAGTTTTAAGTGATACATAAAAATCCTAAAATTGTACATATTAATGGGGTACCAAGGAATGCTTTTATAAAAATGCACACACAAACATGTTTTCTTTTCTTTCTGGTGAAACTTTAAATTCTTTTCTTTTGGCTTCGTGAAGCACGCAGCATGGTGTGGCTGTTTATAGTTCGCTCCCTCTGCAATTGTCTACCAGAACTTCATGTCCCTATAAAACCATACCTCAGTAGCAAGTGACTAATATTTCCCCATTGTCTCCTCACCCAAACCTTTATTGTTCTGTATTTTAGATAATATTAAATAAAAAGATTAGACTTTTAAAAAGGACTACCTCATAATATGGGGAATCCTTTTATTTCCTACAAGAAAACAATAACCGATTCAGCAGAAATGATGCGTGTATAACAAAATCAAAGAGCCCAAATTAATTATGTGAAATGAGAAAAAAGCTTTCTTTAGATTTGAATACAGGTAAAGGCCAAGCTTCGAAGACAGAGTAAGGGATGGATCGGCCAACCAACTGCTCACCGATGCGTGAAATTGGGCTGTGGAAGCAAAATTCATTCCACTTACAGTCTTAAATTCCTATAAAATGCCTCTTTTGCAACAATAAAAAGCATCTATTTTAAATTGCAGATGACTCAAAAGGCAGAAGCAGACCTATCCAACCGGGCTTTCTTAGAGAGAGAGAGAGAGAGAGCATTTCATTATGACTGAATCTTGATGGGAACATCTTAGTCAGAAAATTAGCACCATTGAAGGTTGTGTTCTCTTTGGGCACCATGCTGGGGAAGATTAGATCTGTTTGTAGAACCATCTCAATGACCTAGTTATTGCTAGAAATTTAGGCGATACAAAGAGTTTAGTATTGCTACTGCTTCCTAATAAGCCTACTCACTTAGTATTTATTTATTTTTATTGTTTACTAAGGCGGAGTCTGTCTATAGTCTCTTGTTTGGGCTAGTACACATTATATAGCCCAGGATGACTTTGTGCACCTGACAATCCTTCTGTCTCAGCCTCATCGGTGCTGAAGTTACATTGGGGTTTCACCATTTCTTCCACCTTCGTTTCCTTACATTTTTTCTTTGTATTTCTTTGTTTTATTTTATGTGAGTGTTTTGCCTGCTTGCGTGCAAGCATGTGCACCATGCGCATCCCTGTTACCCACAGAGGTGGGAAGAGGAAGTCAGTCTTTTTAGGAGTGGAGTTACAGGTGGTTGTGAGCAACAATGTGAGTACTGGGAACAGAACAGAGGAGGGCATTGTTCTTACTTTCATTCTTTGAAAGGAAAGGTAAGTCTGGCATGGTAGTGCTTGCCTGCAATGAGGGAACAGCAAAGTGGAGGCAGGAGGATTTTGTAGTTTATAACATCAGCCAAGAAATGAGGGTGGTCTCTAGCTGGAAAACACAGAGAAACAGTGTCTTGTAGGAACATCCAAAAGCAATGCAGCGCCGTTGGCTTCTTGCTAATCCACTGAGATTTACTGGCATCCTGACCTCCAAAGCCGTAAGATAATAAACTTCTGTCATTTCAAACTGCTAAATTTATGGTAATTTTTGCAACAACATGGATAACTATGTAGATGAAATTTCAGAGAACCAAATCTGACTATAGCTATGCTTTCATTAAATAAGATCATTCTGTGTCATTTCCTGTTATTAAGGATCCTTTCATTATACTTAAATTAATAAAAGAGAATTCTCCTATATATTATGCACTCTATTTCAACCACCAACTTTCATGCCAAACTTGTTTATTATCATTGTTATTATTAACATTTACTGATTGACAGCCCTTTCTTATCCACTCCCTCCTCACTCATCTTTATAAATTTTATTGGATACAGCTTCACTCTCTCTTGTTATTGTCTCTTGGAAATGAAAGGGTCTAGATAAATTATGTCGAACCAGACAGCCTGGAGCTCAGCATCTAATCCCCAGCTTCCTGTAGGGATGATTTTAGCTTTGTGTTCATGTTTCTCGTTTGCTAGAGAGAACTATTCTTCCACTGTGCCTGGTTCTGAGCATAAAATTATACAAGATAAAGGAAAAAGATATTTCCTGCCTTCAAGAAACATATGGTCTGGATAGCAAACTCAAATGTAGATTCCAATACAGATGAAACAAGTGGTGAATTGAATAAGCATTGTGAAGTTTAAAAGAGAGAGAGATAGAGATCAGATTACACACAGTACATTTTAAATTAACGAATCTGGTGAAGAGGAAACTTCATGACATGAGTCAAAGGCAAAGACAGAACTGTGAGCAGATTTCTTATGGACGCAGGAGACAGAATTACAAAAGTTAGTCATTTTGTGTTGTCCTATTGTATCTTCAGAGGATTCAAACTAATTTCTAATTTTCTAATTTCTAATTACAAATTTCTAAAAGTTAGTAAAATCTGGGCTGGCCAAATGACTCACCAGCTAAAGGTGACCGCCACCAAATCTGACGACTTGAGTTCAGTTGCTGAGCTACACATAGTGAAGGAGAGACTTGACCCTCACAAGTTCTTCTCTGGCCTCCACACAATGAATAAACATATAGAAGTCTTAAAATTGTGATTGAGTGGTTGAGGGGTTGACCCAGTAGTTTAGAGCACGTATTGAAGTGGACCCCAGTTCAGTTCCCAGCACTTACATCATGTGGCTCACAACTACCTGTAACTCCAGTTTGAGCAGCTGGAAGACCGTGGTATTAGCAGGCACCAGCACTCACTTACATATATCCACAAATAAATACACACATGGACATAATTGGAAATAAAATAAATATTCATAAAAAGCAGGATTGGTTGCTAATTGCTGTAAAATGTCCTCAATAATTTATAGTAATTTTTGGCCCTAATGAATATGATTGATTGGGGAGCATGATGAAGAAATTTTCTTTGGCTTAGTTCTCTTCACTTATTCTCTCCTCCCCATTACATTTGATTTCTTTTTTTCAAGGGTTTATTTCCCTTTTAGACTTTAGTTACAAAATAGTTAACCTAATTGTTCGGTTACTTATTTAATAAATAAAATTTTAGTGGAGTGTTGTTAGTGATATCAGTTCTTATCTCCAACACTGTTGCAAGTGATTAGACACGTGACTGACACAAGCTCAGGGTAGTTAGAGAGGGCACTTTGCTAAAAAGTGAAATCAATTCTACTTCAGAGAGATTAGAAGAGTTTCCTAGAGGAGACAAACTATAAAATGTAAGTATGTTAGGATCTGTAGGAGATCATTATTTTAGAGGTGAAGCAATATTAGAAAATTGGGGAGCATTCATTCTAAAAATTCTAGTTCCATTTCATTGTCCCTGGACCACTGTATAAGATGGTGGGTGGATGGGGGGATGGCCTGAGAAGAAAGGCAAAAGTGAAGAATAGAAGACATTGCAACAGGAGACATTTCGGTTTACTCTAGATGGCAAAAGAGACCATGGAAGACTCAGTTCAAATATGATCATGATTATATGAGCAGTTTAGAAGGAAGACTTTTACATGGAGTTAGAGCAACAGTGGTCTGGAGAAAAGGAATCTGTTGGAACCACCACACCATAAGAAACTGACAGACATCTGATCTGTTCTTATGCCCCTCGCCATCTTGTTCTCTTGCCTTACCCTGCAAGTATCTAGGGTGGTGGCTCTCAACCTTCCAAATGCTGTGACTCTTTAATGTAGTTCCTCATGTTGTGGCGATCCCTCAGCCATGAATTTATTTTGTTCATACTTCATAACTATAATTTTGCCAGTTACGTGAGTTATGATGTAAATATCTGATATGCAGGATATCTGATATATGATCTCTGTGAAAGGGTCGTTCAAATCCCCAGAGAGGCCACAACCCACAAGCTGAGGCCCCTAAACAATAGGGACACATATATTTAGTGTTTATTGATATATAGAGGCAAACTAATATAAGAATTGTCAATATTTATGGAGTGCAAATTATTTTAAGAATCAATTATTTCATCTATTTCTTCCTATGAAGTACACAGATCTAAATAAGAGCAGAATCAGGCAGGTGGCTATCTGAAGGACCAGTCAGGAGAAGGGTACTCATCATTGTTAGATAAAGTGGGATATGGTTCTAGTTAGGTCAAATGTCCATACAATCCCTGCATACAATCTTATGTAGCAAGTGAACTACAAAGTTGAACTGTGAATAGTTTCCTTATTGGAGATAAAAATAACAAAAAGTATACCCTACATTGGACTTAAATTAAATTAAAAATTAAATATTTAATTGATATGAAAATTTTATGTCACTGTTTACTGCTCTAGTTGGTGGCATGAGCCTGGGAGAGTGGGACCTAAATGAGGCGGACTAAAGTCTCATGCAATCGCCAACTTTATTCGGTGCATCGGGCAATTTAAACTCTGAGAGTGAATCGCAAGGTAAGGTGTTTCAACACAAGGACAAGCCACAAGTAGTGTAACATGGTTTTCCATAATAACTGCCAAAGTTAACTCATTCCTATCTGCTATAACTAAGAGGGGCACAAGAACACATTCCAAGAACAGTTCTGTGTTTTTGAAGAAACTGAGGTTACAAGACTCTCTTCGGAGTTTTATCACAAGCACTTAGAGTTCCTTTGCATGACTCTATTCCTAGACTACATTCAACATGTCATGATTTCAGCCTTTGTCTCCATCCTGAAGTCAGTCAGCTGACATAATAAAGAAGTAATTGGTATGGAAAAATAAAAATGTACTTTGTCAGACTAAAGAAGTGCTCAGTGCTTAAGAGCAGGGACTCTGAGAGGACACGGATTGGATTCCCAGCACCCAGATGGAGGCTCACAGATATCTGTAACTAGTTCCAGAAGACCCAATACCCATTCCTGGCCTCCAGAGAGACTGCACATGCATGGTGCACTAGGCCCATACACATAAAATGTCTTTAAAATATATAGATATAAAAATAATTAAGCTGTATATTAGTCTCTACAGGCAAATAAATTGGTTGAAATTTCCAATAGTTTTGTGATGTTTTATTTAGCGCATGTAATAAGATCAAATTTTTAAAATGAAAACTTAAAGGGTTATAAAATACTTCTGCTTTATCCCCGTTAAATAAAGGCTTAATTCATACTTTAAAATTATCTCTTTAGATATGTCTTAAAGCCTGTCTTGGTATGAGTACCCTTGTGTTTCACCCTAGCTCTGCAGATTTTTACTAATAGATTTTATTCACCAATTCATTTAGTTTCCATATCTCAGGTTTTCTGTATGTTCTAGGGATGATGTACCTAATGGTTGCCTAAACAATGCCCGAGAAAACGATGACAAAACCAAATGTCATGTTACAAAGACAAGGTAAGATTCATAGGATTCCACCCTTAGATGAAGAACTACAAACAATTAATGCTTGCCAAGAGATGAAGAATTAGGTTAATCCAGGGATGAGCCTCCTGATACATGAGTCATTCCTAAACAGCCCTAAACACATATAAATATGATCAGTTATAAATGAACTTAGCATATTGTATGTATATAAGTATGTGTGTACATATAAACAATAATTGAATAAAGAATAAGAGGCCATGAATTTGAGGAATGTGGGGAGCAGAGGAGGAGTTGAAGGAAACCAAGGAAGGAGAAACTGATGTAAATACAGTACCTTATATAAAAGTTTAAAAAAATTAAAATATTTTTAAAAATAAAGAAATGAATACTTAGAGAGACCAAGCACTCTGATAAACTCACAAAGGAGGTGTCCACCACACCTTTATGAAAAGTACCTTTGTCCCTTGACTTAATGTCTCTGTTCTTACCTAGTCTCTTTCATCACTAGCCTAAGGTGTTATGCCCCACTGTACAGAAGATTGGCTTTCTTATGGTACTTTCTACCCCAGTGGGAAGATGGAGGGTTGCTTTCTTTGGTGATATCTCGGTAAACCACAGACACTGTTTGCCAGGAATACCTATGGGTGATTTATAAATCACACATGAGCCAAAATGAAACCCAGAGGTTTGCTCTAAAGAGATCTTGAGACAAGAGATAGAGTTTTGACATTGTTTCAGGCATAAAATCTACTTGCCCTTGAGGTTCTTTTTTGTTGTTGTTGTTGTCATTGATTTAAATTGAACGAAAAACTTCCTTTTCACTCATTTTTATAATTTTCTATTGTTGTTGTTGCTTTTATTTTTTTGTTTTTCAAAACAGGGTTTCTCTGTGTAACCCTGGATCTCCTGAAACTTGCTTTATATACCAGGCTTAACTCAAACTCATAGAGATCCACCCACCTCTGCCTCCAGAATGCTAGAATTACAGGCATGTGCCTCCACCACCTGGTGTTTTTTAGAAGTTTTTGAGATGTGACTTCACTTTCTCTTATTACTGTCACTTGGAAATGAAAGACTCTAGACAAATCCTACAGAATGTTGCACAACCTCAAGTATGTATCTGCCGCCAGACAGACATGAGCTCAGAATCTAAATCCCCAGTTTCTATCTGAATGATTTTAGCTTCGTGTTCATATTTTCTCGCTTATGATGGAGAACTTTTCTTGGATTACTGTGAGGATAAATAAAAAGTTTCACACAAAACTTTTGGCATTTTGTTGGCTTTTACTAAATTTAAGTACTAATAAATTATGAAATGTAAATTCATGTTAAACCACAGGTGGCAACTAATCTGAGATGCATCCACTGGAGGTCCTGCCAGACTTCACCTTACACAGGGGAACCAGCTTCTGTGTTCTTATACAGGTGGGAGCCTACTACAACTTGCCTGCATGTTTCTCTCTTTTTGTCTTTTAAGCATAGTGACAAGTCTTAGTTTAGAAGAGTTGAAAACTCGATTTCTAGGGTAGAAAATAAATGATTTGTATTCATGGCTCATTAGGAAAAAGATTGCTGAGCTTGCATAATCTTATTGTAAATGCTTACCTAAATGTTAAAGGGATGGTATTATATTATTTTAAGGGAACTGTTCTTAGACTCAAATACCCCAAAAGGCAAAACTGCATGATACATATCTTATTTGGGAGGTTGTCATGATTTTTAAACAGAATGCTATGATTTTATTTCTTCAAATTGTAGCTACAAAGACCAAGTTGTATTGTCAGAAAGATAGTTTATTTTTGAGTTTTGTTCCATTCCGTGGGGGCAGCCATTCTCCATATTTGGGGCTAGAGTTTTAAAGTCTTCCTTAGTCAACAAAAATTTAGACTTGGAAACTTCAGAGTGTTTTGAATAAGTATCTTCAAGACATAAATGTTTGGAGTTTCCTACGTGCATGTGTTCTAGACTTTTTTTTTAAAAACCTCTACAGAATAAAACAAAGACAAATGGAATGCAGATATATCAATATTTTATGTCTTGTTGATAATGGCAAATTATCGTCTATTTGCTATTTTTTCTAACATGAAACATCATTTTAGAAGCTCCTCATATTTCAGCTTGGACGAGATGTCAGCTCCATCATTTGCCTCGATTTTAGGCTGAAATGCATTTTGGTTTTTGATTTCCTTCCCTAAACATTCTGTGGTTTCCTAATATTATCTTAAGAAATGGCAAGGTCTGCCTCCTTATGCAAGCAATTGGTTTTGACTCGGTAAAAAATTAATCATACACTAGCTGAGTCCTTCCTTCTCTTGGTTTCCTCCTATTTGCTTTGAGCTCTGAAGCAGCTAGCACTTCTCACTTCTCAAAGATCCCAGAAGAGCATAATCAAATGCCAAGGCCCGCTTTACTGCAGACTGTATAAACCCACTGTCGCTAAACTGCTGTGTATTCTACATTGCTCTACTGTTGTGTAACTTTTTTCTCATTTTCCAAGCCATAGTAGTTTTATTTTGATACTGCTTTAAAAGATTAAGGCACAGCCTATAATAAAATAGTTATCTCTAGTGGTAAATGCAAGTTGCTAAAAGTTGGTATTTTTAAAAGTTGCTTGCAATTGGAGATTACAAGCTTACCCTCTCTTTCCACAGAGAAGGCTTCCTATAATTTCTGAAGCACCATCAGTTGAAGATAAACGGGGCACTGGAAAGTGGATGGGCATATTTACTTTTTAGTGTTCAATAGTTATACTTCTCTCACTTCCTAAAATTTAGCTGCCAAGTGCTCAGCTGTTATTGCTTCATAAAAATGTAAATCAGTTTCACTGATAGTGTGTACAATTCATCTGGGTGGAAAGCTAATTTTAAATAACAAAGGAAGTGATTTCATTTTTACATTTGGGTAAGTGGGCAAGAGATATATTTTGATGGCATAACTTAAACTATTTCCTGATGACCAACCACCATATTAACCTGAGAAGAAAAGGACTAAAACATCTCATCATATTAATAATCACTAAAGTTTGCTGACTTTCCACTGTTTCACAATACTCTATATAATTTTGCTTCCAACATTTCATTTAAGATTTAATGTGTGCATCATAAAGACGTAAAAAAGTAGCTCTGTGTGGTGTGTATTATACCTGTTTCAGCACTTGGGAAACTAAAGCATGAGAATTATTAAGAGTTCTAGGACAGCCTGTGTTATAGTATGAGATCCTGTCTGAAATAACAGAGGCAAATACCCATGTGCACGCGTGTGCGCGCGCACACAGACACACACACACAGACACACACACACTGGGGGCAGGGAGAGGAGGGAGAAGAACAATGATGACGTAGAGGAGGAGGAAGAGGAGAGGGAGAGTAATGACACAAAAATACTTAAAGTGGGATAAATTTTCAATGATTTATATATGAATTAGGGAAAAAACAACGTTTTTCTGAAAGTTTGGGGATTCGTGTATAATTCTAAGAGGTGAGAATAGGAAGGCAAGTCGGAGGGAGCTTGGGTGGTGGTGAATGGAAGGAACAAGGAAGAGGCCAACCCAAATAGGCAGGCTACAGCAGATAGCAAGGAGACCTTATACTCTAGTCTGTGACGAGGGCTCCATGGCTCACTGTGGACCAGTGCAGCTTTCTTCCCCCATTCAAAGTGACATGAGAACGGAAGTTGTCATCTAGTAATTCTTGCTGGCAAACTTTATGGCACTGTACGGATCACGACTCCACAGCTCCTTTGACTTGGGGTTCTCGATGTAGTTAAACATTTGTTTATTTATTTATTTGTTTGTTTGTTATTTGCTGTTTTGTTTGATTTTTTTTAAAAGCAGGATCTCCTTATATAGCACCGGCTGTCCTGGAACTCCCCATGCAGACCAAGTTGTCCACACAGGCATATGATACATCTACAGTTTATCTTTTTATTTATCTTCCTTTTGCTTATCTTTGTAAATGATTATTGGTAAGTTTACATATTGCATGCTTTATTAATAAACGATTGGATTGTAATATTTTTGTCGCTTATATTTCCGAGCCAACCTTTAATAACTATTTGATGTTGAAATAGAGAAAAATTTAGCATTGAAAGTAAATATGGAAAATATAAAAAAATTGTTTCTTCATTCTTTGTTAAGTTTTTATGACTTTTCATATTTATTTTTATATGTGTGTGTGTGTGTGTGTGTGTGTGTGTGTGTGTGTGTGTGATTTCATACACATCACTGCAAAAATGTGATCAGAGGACACCTTGTGAGAATTGGCTCTTTTTTTACCATGTGGGTCCTGTAGTCTGACTCAGCGCATCAGACTTGGCTACTGCTTTATCTGGTGAGCTATCTCTGTGTTTTTATAGCATTTATGCCTGCACATTGATATCTACCCACTCCCCTCCCCAGCAAAACTCCACAAGCTCCTATCTATTTTCTGATTTTTAAAAATTACTTCCTATTATTGTCGTGTGTGTGCACGCCACAGTGCACCTTTGGAGATCAGAAGAACTCTGTGCACTTGGTTCTCCTTATCTACCTTTTATAAGTTCAGTGGATAAAATTCCAGTTGCCAGGCTTATGTGACAAGAGTCTTGTTACCAGCACAATCCTGTTTCTTAATACACAAGCTTCCCACTGGGAGAGAGGAAGAGGATTATCAGAAGAGGACTGAGATCTTTCCTGCATGCTGTTAAATGTTTTTAAACTTCTCTTTTGAGATGCAGTCTTATTGTCTAACCCAGGGTGGCCTGGGACGTGTGATCTACCTGCCTCAATTTCTAGGATTACAGGGAAACATCACTGTTCCTGTCTCTTATAATTGTTTTTAATATGGATTTTTGTTCTTTTCTATATCATACTAACTAAAAATATCTTCCAAGGAAATTTATAAAGTCTTGGTACTGAATGAAGTAACAAATTACAAAATCTTCCATGTACCTTTATATACAATATATACATTCGTAGTGTTCTCTCTTTCTATAGTATTGGTGAGACAATGTATCATTAAGAAGGAATTTCCCAGTGTTGACACACATAATAAAAAATTTCACTATACACAGAAATCAAATCTGTACCTTGACTGATTGGGCGATACTGACACATCATCTAACTTAATTGGCACAGGGCTTACTCTGGAAAGTAGGAAATCAAGAGAACCAGGCACAGCTGTAGGCATTCTCAAGTTTCTCTCTGCCTGTACTGGTCTTTGTTCTCTTCTTTGTGTCATCCTCCTTTCCTGCTGGGCTTCTCCTCATTTCCTCTTGATTCAGTCACATTGTTGAGCTCTTCCACAATCACTTCACTTGGCCTTAATTAAATCTTTGAAAACCCAGTATCCAAACATAATCAGACTCCGAGGTTTAGCAGGGTGGTTGAAGGGATTGGTAAACCACCTCCATCTTCTGTAGTGAGAAGCTGCGGGCAGGCCTGCTTTTCATCCCACCCGGCTCCTGCATGGCTAGCTTTATACCAGAAATAACAACACACAACTTGTATTTATTTAAACACTGCTTGGCCCATTAGCTCTAACCTCTTACTGACTCTCACATCTTGATTAACCCATTTTTAATAATCTGTGTAGCACCACAAGGTGGTAGCTTACCAGGAAAGATTCAGCAAGTCTGACCTGGTGGCTGGCTCCATCGCATCTGCCTTGGAGAGGAGAGGCATGGCATCTGCATCACTTCCCTTATTGCCAGCATTCTGTTCTGTCTACCCCACCCACCTATGTTCTGACCTATCAGGCCAAGCAGTTTCTTTATTAATTAACCAATGAAATCAACACCTACATCAATCTTCCAATAGATGATTTCAACTACTATGAAGCTTCATAAGTTGTCTGTTTTTTTTTTTTGAGTTCTTGAGTAGACACTCTGCCTTGTTACATCACCAACAGTTATATTTACATTTAAAAAAAATAAGAGAGTCACCAAGTATTAATGATTATTAGTTATATGTAATGAAAATAAAGGAAATGGTTTTAAAGGATGAATCTTGTTATGTAAATCAACAGAACTAGGAATGGTGATACACTGAGCAAGCTGAGGAAGGAGTTTTGGCTGAAAATTATGATAAATGCATTACAAAGCAGTTTTTCTACAAATGAACAACATAGAAATGGTCATTCTTTGAAAATAAATGTATTAAAAATAAATATGACATTTTAATGTGTTTGATGTTATAAAAGGATGAGAATTGAGTTGGTAAGGCCTTTCTTAGATTAAACAATGTTCTGCCATAACGTCTTAGGAAGATTAATCGTATCAGCGTCTGAGTAGATGTTTCTTGAAGTTATTTGAAAGGGAAGAATTTGTTGTGACTGTAAACTGGAAAGTGGACTTTGTACTCACCAGAAAAGGTGTCACTAGACAGCAGTGCAGGAAAGAAAATAGGAGTTTCTTAATAGTTGGTGGTAATTTAATGGCGTATTTTCTATCTTCATTTCATAAGTGTAAACATGAAAGAGAATTCGAAAAGAAGGAAGGAAGGAAAAGAAGGAAGAGAGATGGATTTAGACTGGAAATCTAGATTCCGAAGTGAAGAAGATCCGTGAGATTCCTGCATGTGTGATTTTCTGAGCAGGTTGTTCAGGTCTCAGAGAGGCTTCTTTGGGATCCATGTACCATCCACACATTCACCGCCTCCTGTGCAATGCGCTCTAATGCTACCGTTTGTTTCTATTCTATTTCAGTCCATCTCATGATGGTGCAGCTTCTGACACTGCAGGCATCAGCCAGACCGAGTCACTGATGAAAAACCTGCAAGGTACTTTAGCACTCAGCATGTCCTGTGATCTGTCTGCCTCCACAGAGATGTTCACTGGATAGAAGTGGAAGATGAGAATCTAATTCCAGGGGAAGAATCGTGGTAGACATATTTATAGGGCATGAGAAGAAGAGGAAACCGCACCTGGATCAGAGGAATATATAACAGGAATATTAATCCACACGAAATACATGTGTAAAATGGCAGCAACTGGAAAATAAACAGATATAAGAAGTGACACTGTCTTTCATGGCATTCTGGAGTGGATTCTGCATTCACATGCGTAGTGTCCAAATCCAAGACTTGCTTCTCAAAGGTTTTGACTTTGTCTAGAGCAAAGTCTACCCTTCATCTTGCTGTCTGTAAAGTAGTGTCTATAACATCAATCACGTGACAAACATTAAGGCCCATTAAGTCCACGGAAAGTGTCTTTCAAATACTAATTCACTTACTGTTTTCTCTACCTCAACAAGATAGGTAGAGTCTTTACTCTTTTACTACATGTATTTTAATAGTTAATTTGGGTATGATAAAAATCACACGGTGACACAGCTTTCTTAAGTCAAAGGCAGTAAGACTGCAGTGTATTTGGAACCAGGCTGGGCTACAGTGTGAGACTCTATCCACTAACAAATATTTTTTGTTGAAGCCTTTAGTGTACATATGCATATATGTTCTGTATGTAATTTTGGTTTGTATAACATATATGTGTATCCATTATCCACACACATACATATACACACTCACTCATAAAGAGGAAACCCATCCAATCACCAGGGATTCTACAACAATGTACTATGCTGGGTGGGGGTGGTAATTGCTTTACTTTGTAACCTATAATAGAAGATAAAGTAAGATTGAAGTAAAGACAGAGTTAATGAAAAGTAAGTCGTAAGTTGTCTGCATGCCTTACATTTTCTTTTGGTCTGGCCCAATCTTCTCAAGGATATTCCTTCAGGGTACAACCTTCTGAGAAGAGAGAGATAATGTTCTCATCAGAAGCTTATCTCATTAGATTGCAGGAACAACCCTCTCAAAATAAGGGCTAGGCTAATTTTCTAGCAGTTCCTTTAAACAAGATTGGGATTCCTAAACTGCTTGGTCGTGATTCAAATTTTAATGTGCGAGCAACCCTAGCAACTCTGTGAGTCCACCCCTACCTCACTTCTACAGATCCTGGAAAGAAAGGACAGATGTAGACGGGAGGCTAAGCATGCTCACTGTGGAGGGCTGTTACCCAACCGTGAAGCAAATACGAGAGTCACACAAATGCACATCAAGGAATAGCAGCTACTTAGGCAAACAAACAATGAGAGATCTGGCCCTGATGAGACCTTGGATTTGGAAGTTTCAGCTTTCAGAACTGGGAGAAAATAGCATTTCTTCTGCTTTAAATCAAGTAGTCTGTGATACTTTCTGAGGAAACAACACGCTGTTTTTATCAGTACAGTCTTCAAAGTTGTTATCTTTAGAGAAAAAATGAGGCATAATGCTATAGTCATAAAAGAGAATAATAAGCTCTTGGACCCAACGTCCAAGTATTAGAACTTGTCAGAACTATGCTGCAATCCCAAAACCTCTATACACTAGGCAGGTGTGCAACCCTGGGAGGTTTACCATCCTCTGCAAACCCCGTTCTCACTATGAGGAGGTTACCATAACTGCTGCTACCTAGAAAGGCAATTTAGGGAGTTGGGGGAAAGTCTATATCAGGTGCTTGAGATGTGAGCATTAGCAATGTTCTGTCTTTTCTGGAGACAGATACGGTGATGGTGGAGAAGGATTACATGGATTCTGTGGGCAGAGCAAGGGATCCATGAGGCAGCTAATATACCAGTTCAGTTAAGAGATATAAGAGGCATGAACTATATAGTACTGGCAAAGAGATAATAAGAATGGATAAAGAGTATGGTCACCTGCTAACATTAATTGGCTATTGCTGGATATGCCTCTGGTAGCCTACAAACAAATCCATTTCCATTAATTTCCCCTGGCCTATAAGAAGAATATACCTATCACAGTGCTCTGTTTAGTTTAAATCTTCCAGATGAGGCTTGTTGTATTATCCAGATCACTGGTAATACTTTACTTGAGGGCATACCAGAAAGTATTGTCTGCAGAAACTGATCATAATGTCAGGACAACAGAAGGTCTTTTGTCAGAGTGAAAATAGATTTTCACATCACCAATATACTGTTAATTTAATTCAGTATAAGGGTAAAATAACTTCATGAATTTTTATTGCCCAAATATATTAATGTTGAAGTTTGACTACATAAAAAATTTATGCTGGGATTGCCTTCAAAATCTAGTTAAGTGTTTAGAATTCTTAATTCCAGCTTAACAAAAATGGCTTAAATATGTCACTACCTTCTGCTCTTATATACAATTTGTACAATACATACAATTCAAGGAACCCCACCCAAGCCTGAAACCTAAACAATAAAACACAGGAAAACTGGGCTTGCCACGTTAATGACCAGGAAATGGAGCTTTTTGTGCAAGAAGTATTTTAAAGATCTGAAAGCATTTTTCCAGATGTATACATGCATACTAATAAAAATTGAGTACTAATAAATTTTAAACTAAAAAGCATTTTTTCTTTAGATGCTTATATTTGTCATTAAATTACCTTTATATACCTGTATATACAATTACCCCCTTAAGTGAATGCAAACACATTTATATTTTAAATATAGAAAAGAACCACTTGAGATTTAGAATAGGTTTAGTTATGTGTTGATCTCATGAAAGTGTTCACTACTAGATACCTGAAATGAATGTTTAAATAAAACTGAAGGGGCAAACAAGAAAATTAATTTGTAACAAATAAAGAAAAGACATGAGGTTTAGCAGTAGAAATGGCAGGCTTCTGAGAACAGAGAACAAACTCTTTTCTTAGCTCCTCTGAGGCTTATTTGAAAACTTCACAGATGAGGTGAGTGTATCACCACTGGTCTGCCAAGAGTCGGGAATATTAGTAACCATTCTCTCTCTTTTCAACTTCATGTTACATTACTTCTGAATGGCAGTTTTAGACTCGTGTTCTCAGATCCAAACATTTCAGTTAGGAAACTTTACAAAAAGCCAATCAATATCATGTATATCCACAAATAAATTTGAAATTAAAATTAAATACTACTATGTTAGTATGCTCTCTCATAACAAAGGAGTGCGCTCAAAATTTAAGAAAATAAGATAAAGCTGGGGAGTGGTAGTGTATGCCTTTAGTTCCAGAACTTGGGAAGCAGAAGTAGGTGGATCCTGGTGAGTTCAAAACTAGTCTAGTCTACAGCTCAAGTTTCAGGGCAGCCAAGGCTACACAGAGAAACCCTGTCTCAAAAAAGTCCAAAAATAGTTAAAATAAAATAAAGTAAGATAAAATGTATGAAAATACTATAAAATTTTGATGAAAGACATAAAAAGAATTGAATAAATGTGGTGCGTATCCTTATATGGCCTAGAAGAGTTAATATTATTAATACTAGTAGAACTTTTTAAAAATTTGATTCGTAGGCTTAATGCAATCTCAAACAAAATCCCATCAGCTTAGTTTGTAGATTCATCCCACAATGCTAATGATTGTTTGGAGTATTAAAAAAAAAACAACCCTGTAATCGTTAAGAAAATAGGTAAGGAAACCAAACAAAGTCAAAGAGTGATACTATAATGATGGGGGAGTGTCATATATCAATCTGTTGATTTCATTGGTTAAGTAATAAACAAACTGCTTGGGCTCATAGCTTAGAACATAGGTGGGTGGAGTAAACAGAACAGAATGCTGGGAGGAAGAGGAAGTGAGCTCAGACTGACAGCTCTGCTCTCTGGAGCAGAGATCCCATGCCCCGCTCCGGGGCAGATGCACGCAATGAAGCTCCGACCCAGGATGGACGTAGGCTAGAATCTTCCCGGTAAGACCAGTGCCCACAGATTATTAGAGATGGGTTGATCGGGATATCAGAATTAGCCAGTAAGGGCTAGAGCTAAAGGGCTAAGCAGTGTTTAAAAGAATACAGTTTCCGTGTAATTATTTCGGGGCATAAGCTAGCCAGGCGGCCGGGGTGCTGGGAAAGCAGCCCCGCCGCTCCTATTACTACACTATAAACTTCAATACATAAGTGGACAACCACTGCATCACGACAGAAAAGCAATGGTTAAATAGCAGACAAATACCCTGACAGAGCAGTGAATCCAGAAAATAGACGTAAACACGATCACCCATTCTGTGACAGAGGAGCAAAGGCAATAGAATAAGGAAAGAAAAATCTATATGTCTTCATTAGCATTTCAAACATGCCATTGTCAGAAAAGGGAAACCGCAAACTGAAAGAAATAAATACAGGAATAAGTACAGGAGAGGGAGAAAGGAGGGTAAAATAGTAAGAATGTCTGATAAAGTCATAAGATATCAGACTGTTAACTACTCGCCTAAATACCCATAAGACATCTAAGTCCATATAGTGCATATATAAATCTATGTATACGGTTAAAGTGAACTTTTCTCATCTGGACCAACAATGCTTTCTCTAAGAGCCAAAGACTACCTAATAAAAATCCTAACACCAGGCATTGAATGTTCTCTTTCAAGTCCTTGATCAGCATTTTCCTAGAGACTCCCCAAAACATAGTTTATTGTTATTACCCTTGATTGCCTCCCAAAGGTAGAAGGTAAGTCCACATTGCTAAAAACACCATGTACTTCAAAAACAGGGCTTAGAGGCCCCTATGCTGGAACTGACCTGAGTATTTCCTCCCTGAGAACTAGCTTTCATGGTAACAGAAGGTGCCGTGCAAGCTTCAAAGAGGAGAAGCAATCAACCGTGCTACTCAGCTATAATACCTATGAAACCATCAACTATCTACGAGGCACAATAATCCTAAGGATGTCATAGTGGTAAGTATATTTTGACAGTAATGGCTCTCTAAATAAACTGATTATCTACTCGAAAAGAAGGAAATCATTCTTAATACTTGAAATCTTGCCAACTACCCAGGGCTAGTGAAGTCACGGATCTTGTAAGAGAACTTGCAGCCATGATGTTACTAAACCAAAATAACCCATAGCAACAATTTAATATTCATCCTTGTACCCACAGATAAGTGTAGTCCTCACCCATTATCAAGAAAACTTGTCTTTGCCACAGAGGAGACCATTACGAAAAAACTACAAACAATAAACATGGAGAGGAACCCCATCCCAATGAACATATCTATAAAACTATTCCTTCATGTAGGGCTCAGACATCATTACAGAAGAGGGAGCAGAAAGAGTCTGAAAAGCCAAGTGATCAGGGATGTTGCTGTTAGACTGTGTTTCCTAGTGTGGTTGTTTGAATGATGCCCCCCACCAAGGAATGGCACTATTAGCAGGTGTGGCCTTATTGGAGTAGATGCGGTCTTGTTAGAGGAAGTGTATCACTGTGGAGGGGGGCTTTGATGTCCCATAGATGCCTAAGCCATGTCAAGTGAGATTGATCACTTCCTGTTGCCTGTGAGTCAGAACTCTCAGCTCCTTCTCTAGCACCATGTCTATCTGCATGCTGTTTTGCTTCCCATCATGACAATAATGAACTAAACATCTGAACCGTAAGAGAGTCACACCAGTTAAATGTTTTCCTTTTTAAGAACTTGCTGTGGTCATGGTGTCTCTTCACAGCAACAGAAACCCTAACTAAGTCACCTAGTAATGTCAGACACTACACCGTGCATAAAGTCTCACCAATATGATTGCCTAAACATGATCTGGCCAAGAAGAACAACAGACTTGACGACATGTATAGGTATGGGGGAAACCCAGAAGATCTCCACCATACATAAAGAACTATAGGCAATACAAAAGGAGTGCTGGAGTAGGAGAAATAGTCTTCCTTGGGGAAGAGCACAGCAACTGGCTACTCAATACCAAATGCTAAGCCCAGAAAACATACATACAAATAGCATTATACAGACTGGCCAGGTTTTAGTCAGGAATATATACATCTATGTATATAACAAAACTTAATGAAAAAAAGAGGCCATGAATTTGAAAGAGAGCCAAGAATTGTATTTGAAGGGTTTGGAATGAGGAAAGGGAAAGAGAAATGAGATAATTAAACATGGTTTTCAAAAGAGAAAAAGGAAAAAAGACAAACAAACAAAAGAAAAATATGTGTCAGAATCCATTTAGATACATCACATAAAGATATCTGGATAGATATGCGTATTCAAGGATTCTCCGTGCCCCACACAGCATAAAAATGTACATCCAGATAACGTTCAGATACCAATGCATGCCTGTTAAAACATCCAAAGCCCAGAGGATGGTACTATCAAATGCTGAAAAGAATGAAAATTTTTCTGCTACTTAAAAGATAGTCAGGCAGTTCTTACAAATATAAGCATAGCCTATGAAATAATTTAGTAATGAATCCATTTATCCAAAGAAGCTTGCAACTTTTCTCTATTCCATACAAATACAAAAGTTGCTTTTCAAATGCACTTGTGGAAAACTAACAAAGATGTCATCCTCTAGAAACTGAGTGATTAATTACCTGTACTACATTCAGGCAATTCAGGATAGTCACTGATATAAAACATGAACTACCAAACTGTGAAAAGAAGTAGATGAAACTTTGTTACATTACTTAAGGGAAGAAAGTCAGCTTGAAATGCTGGATGGTGCCACCAACACTTTTCTAGAAAAGTCACCCACGGAGAATGAAAGGATCTGTAGTTGCCAGGTACTATGAGGGCTGATGGGAACGGAATGTGCAGACTAGTTTAGAACAACAAAACTATTCTTTATGACCATAAATAAGTTCAAGTCTATAAAATGTACAAAAAGAATACTTTTTTCTTTTTTCTCACTTCTTTGGCAGTGATTGCCAGGGAACACACAGATGTGAGCCTGTCTGACAGCCAGCGAGTTTCAGCTTATTGTTTCTCTATAACAGGTGTGGCTACAAATGAGAGATTCTGCCCTAGGATGTGGTTAATTAGTATTTTGAATGTTGAAGTAGTTCTGCTCCACCTGGACTAAAGGTTGGAGAATTCTAGTCTATTCTTTGTGTCATGCTAGTGAAGCCTGTTGCCTCCTCCCCTCCCCTTTTGGAGTGAAGTATATGAGCATGTGGAAGAATAAATGAGGAGGATTTCAGTATTCACTGAATGTCCCTCCTGATGCTGTGCTATGTTTCTGTGTCTTATATCCCTATTCCTTCTGCCTAATAATTCTTTATTGCATTTATGTCTTTTATTGTTTTTATTGAGCTATACATTTTTCTCCTCTAATAATTCTAATCCTCACAGTCCTACCCTAGAACATAAGAGTTTTGTCAAAGATGGTTTTCAACAACAACAATAAAAACACACAATTTAAGGCAGTAAGGGTTTGTTCTGACTCACAGTTTGAGAGTGCTATCTATTATGGATAGGAAGTCATGGTGTCAGTAGCGAGAGGCATCTGGTCACATTGCATCTTCAGTTACAAAGTGTCCTAGTTCTTTTCCTATTGCAGTGACAAAACACCATGAACAAGACAAGTTACAAAAGAAAGAATTGACTGAGTGTCTTCGTTACTGTTCTATTGCTTTGAGGAAACACAACGATGAAAGAAGAAAATACTTAACTAGGGATTTCCTTACACTTTTAGAGGCTTAGCTCATGATCCTATGGCAGAAAGCAGACAGGCATGAAGCTGGAGCAGTAGCTAAGAGCTTACGTGTAGGTTTCAGTAACTCTGTAGGTTTCAGTAGGCAGCAGGCAGGAGGTGTGGAGAGGGAAAGGGAGGGAGAGGGAGGAAGAGACAGGATCTGACACGGGCTTTAAAAGCACTTTAGTGACACACTTCCTCCAACAAAGTCATCATTCCTAATCCTTCCTAAATAGTCCTACGAAATGTGGAACACAGGAAGGAAGGAGATATGAATGCCTGGTTCCATGTACATTTAGAGTGGCCTTCCCACATCGCTTAAACCCATCTAGAACCTCTTACAGACATACACAGAGGTTCATTGATGAAAGATTTTAGATCTCATGAATCTGATAAAAAATATTAATAATCACAAAGATCAAATGCTAATTTAAGCTACGAGCTTTGGGTGCTGCTAAAATACTTCTGTGAGTTCATTAGTTGTGGTTTCAATTGAAGATGCTGCTGACAAGGAGTATCCCTGTGTTAGGCTGTGTAATATATGAAAAGCTTAGCATCCTTTGCTTAACTTTGTTATACGCTAAAATTATTATAAAATATTGCTTTAAAGTGTTTATTCAATTGATTTAAACAATACAATTCTCTGAAGAAATTTTAATAACAGTCTGTGTGGAGTTGATGAAATTTTTATGTGAACAATGATAGATTTCCTCCTCTATAACGCAGTTTCAAACTGAAAAAGGTCTATAAACACAAAAGCAATACTTCTGCTGGGATACGGTGCAGCTCTTTAAACCTGGGAAGAGGTTTGTATCTCTTTTTCTTCTCCTCATGGAGTTTCAGTATTTATGCATCCCAGGGAACATTTTTCCGGCCTTTTCCTTTCATAGAGGGGTGGAGGAAGCTCATTAGTGGGGCCTTCTGGGGCCCTAAACAGGGAGGAGATTGCCCAGAGAGCCGGGCTTCACACGTGGCAGCTTGGGCAAGAGAGGCCCCAAGTGGATGGGTGCACCCCTTGATGGAGCTTGGAACAGACTCATTGCATAGAGATAGGAAACCCACAAGTTCACTTTCAATTACAGTAATTTAAATTTCTTTTTTTTTTGGTTGATAAACTCAACCAAAGGTAAAGATATAAAATAAGAAATTTATTTTTCTAAAATCTAATTTGAATTTTTTCTTTTTCTTTTAATATATATATATTATATCTATATATATATATGTATATATATTTTAAATACACATCCAAATTCCCACTCAGTCCATGCAGTAGAGATAAATGCCAGTGCCTCTGCCAGTGGCCCCTCAGTCTGCCTCAGCCATACAACTGTCAACCACATTCAGAGGGACTAGTTTGGTACTATGCTTGCTCCTTCTCAGTCCATTAGCTCAGGTAAACATCAATCTATTCAAAATACTATCGCATGTGAAGCTTATGTAAACTGAGTTACGTTTGCTGACATGTTAGGATGGATGAACAGAAAAAAAAATAATAGAACTGGCTTATAGAATAATTTTTGATTTTGTGGCTTGAACCTACCCTTGGCACTCAGAATTCCCAGGTTCATTAGTTAGCTATGATGTTTTAATTGACAACATAGTGCTGGCTTCTCAGGTCTGGAAGCTCCTGAGTTTACTCCTAGACAAGATCAAGGCTTCATCTCACCTTCAAGTATACTTCTTGTACTTATATTTACAGTCAGCCATGACTTGTTTTGTTGATAGAAACTTTAGAAAACTTCAGAAATGCATCTACTATATTACTTAATATAAAAACTTCAAATGAATTCAGGTGGTGGTGTCACACACCTTTAATCTCAGCACTTGGGAGTCAGAGGCAGGTGTATCTTTGTGAGGCCAACAAGATCGACAAATTGAGTCCCAGGACAGCTAGGACTGTGACACAGAGAAAAACCCTGTCTGGAATAAAACAAAAGAAAAAAATAAATAAAAGAAAAAATTCAAATGAACCTTAGAAATTTTAAGTAACAAAAAAGCAAGTTGCACAGCTGAGGACATCACTCTGGTGCCAGTTACTTTTTTTTTTTTTATTGGATTTCTTTCTCTGTATCTTTTAGGATAAAACACGGAAATTTTTTAAGAATTGTGAAACAGAAATATCATTAAAGACCATCTATTCTTCCAAATCAATTAATCCTTAAATTTAAAGAATACTTTTGTTGCACTATGCACCCTGCAATTTTAATCCGTGTAAGACCAGCCAGATAAGTGTGAGAAATCTGCTGTTTTCACTGAGGCACCCTGGGATGTCTGCAGTTCATTTCTAGACTTTTCTTTCCCATTTTCTCTCCATCACTTTCTGAATCTCAGTGTTGAGTTGTCGTGAATATGTTCCCTCTGGGTGTTTTGTGCTGCTGTCCCCGAAGAAATAGACTTTCTTTTCATTTGCAGAAAACCTGTCTGTGATGTTCAGATATTGATCAAATGGAACAATTCTAACTTTTATCTTGGGATCCTCAAAGGTCCTATTTTTGAGACATAAATAATTTAAACCACCTTGACTATTACTTCAGAGCTAGCTATCTTTTCAAAGGAAATTTTCCTCTGACATTTTAGAGGTTACTGTGATTTTTTGGTAACTTTGAGTTAAATTAAATGAATAAAGGAAGTTAAACATATTCAATAGGAACGCTTGTGACTTTGCTGGATGCACTGATAATAAACCTTTTGTTTGAAGATTTTTTAAAAAAAATATTGATACAGATAAACCCTTTAATGCTAAAAAAAAGCAGTTAGATCTTCTCAAATAAGTACTGTTGTATTTTTCCAGCACATGCTGATCGTACACAGTAGAAGTATGATGTGGTATAATTTTTTAAATATATATATATATATATATATATATATATATATTACATTGTAGAGCTGATGCAAATGCATTTACAGCTGTAAGGCAGAAGATGCCAAATACGAGAGAATATGAGACACAAAAACCACTCTCTTGATATTTCACAGTTAGAGTTCAGATGCCCAGTTGTATAACGTAGACAAGCATTTAATAAGCCAACATCAGCAGCAGCAGCAAAGCAACCACTAAATGCTTTTTGCAAATGGTAAACTGGATAGCTATGAATATAAAACCCAAAACTCCATTATGTTTACTTGCTTTTTAGAGTTTCTGATTAAGTGACTGCAGAAAAATTCAGATCACTGAGAAGGCAAAATGTTCATTTCCCTTAGGTTTTTCATTATTATAGTTTTTTTTCATATCCTTGGGAATAACTTCATTCTTACTTGTTACTCATTTACTACATATTTTTACGACAAAGTTCTCACCAGCATTTTTACTAGCAGGGAAACACTTTAAAATTTGTTTGTTGTAGCTCAGTCTACATCCATTTATTAAGCAAGTTGGAGAGCGGGTATAACCTAGTACATCAGTATAGTCATTCACCATGTTCCCTAAGTCCAGGGAAATGTGACTGAAATAAAGCCTAATATTTGAAAATCTTTCTTCCACTTTGGCATACACAGTTTATCATTTTAAAATTATCAAGTCAAACATTTCTTTCTCTTTTTTTTTTTTTTTTGGTTTTTCAAAACAGGGTTTCTTTGTGGCTTTGGAGCCTGTCCTGGAACTAGCTCTTGTAAACCAGGCTGGTCTCGAACTCAAAGAGATCCTCCTGCCTCTGCCTCCCGAGTGCTGGGATTAAAGGTGTGCACCACCACTGCCCAGCTCGAGTCAAACATTTCTAACAGGAATCAAAGCAGGTGTTCACAGGAGTGAGCCTGACCTCCCGTGTTGGCCCACTGAGTTTGAAAATGAAATGGTTCCAGAAACACTGGGGGAAAACGAGTATGTAATTACTTCACATTAATAAAAACTGAAGAAGTGATGGTAAGTGTTTAATCTCCTACCCACATTACAGCAGCCTGGAAGTGCAGGAAATGTTTCCTCTTAGGAGCAATGCTGTGTCAGGAAGGAACAAAATGCCTGCCTAGACAGCTTACATCTTGAAGACAAGAGCATTCTGGGCAAAGGTGATATAGCAAGGAGTTGAGAGCACATTCTATCTAAGAAGCAGAGGATGTGAGAGAAACCCAGGAGTTTGGGCTTGGGGAGAATATGGACAACGTCCTGATGAAAGTCTGAAGCAGGCTTTTTGGAATCCTTCTATAGATCCTGGAAAGTCCTAGAGGGAAAGAGGAGAGACCATGCCGAAGGGGAGTCACATTTGAAATACTTAGCAATAAAGCATCACCAGGGAGGGAGTGGAAGTCCATGAGAGTTTATCCTGCTCCTGGAGCAGTGAGTGATGAAGACTGAAAAACCAGTGAAAGTGAGGTTTAAAGATGAAAATTAAAATTTTATTTTGAATTTACCAACCTACATGACATTGAGGGGGTAACAACTGGGTCACTGAATGTAGGATTTTGAAGCTTGACTTGGAAAATCGATCTGGGAGTCTTCAACTGCAATTCATACCTGCTAAGATTTAGTATAAGCTACTATTGTGGAAAGAATTCCTAACACCATCACCAAAGCCAGGCCAATGCATTTCTTTTGTGGTACTGCAGAAGGACATGGCACAAGGCTTCTGGTAGGTTTCCGGGTTGGACCTGTACTGGTTGCTCCATCTTGAAGCATCCGAATGTGTTCCAGACTAAAGCTAAGGGAAGACAGAAAGCTGTTTCCTTTACTTTGAAGATACTGGAAAAGTCACATCACTTGGTCTAGGCCAAAATGCTCTCTGTATTTCATACCTGCTTTCTGTAGTATTTTTAGCTACAGGAGATCGAAGGATGTCTTCTTGGATTAGAACTATCATGCTTTTTTTTGAGAAAATGTAAAAATTGCAGCGTGCAAAGGAATCTGGGACACTTTTGAGGAGAGGAAGATTATTTGGGCATCCTTAAATTCATTTAGAGAATAACAAATGCATTTAATTGTGGCCAGTAAGGACAAAATCAAAAGTGGACACTCGGTAATCAACCCTAGATAAGAATTAGGACAATTCCACCCACAGAATGTGAAGGACAGAGGCGAGGGCAGCAAACATCCGTGGACTTGGGGCAGATTTCAGATGTATCATCACCTGCTCTATCTTTTCTCTAATGCAAGATGAAGCTGTCTTTTGAGGGTGACCTGGAGCTGACACTAGAAGTCACGGGGCTAAGAGTAAAGAAGTTCTGACGTGATGTGGGAACAGGGCAGCCAGGTGTCTATATCCTGCTTGTCTCTAGCTAGGGCCTGCATGCCTTCAGATCACCATGGAAACACAGCTCTTTTGGTTATGATGTATGTAGTCACATTTAGTGGAGAGATGAATGTGGGTGTATAGTGCTTGTAAAGAGAGCGAGAGAGGCATTAACTGTTCTTTGGTTGTTTGGGAGTCTAAATTCTCTCATTCATTTTTGTTTGACACCTAGGACTCAATGATACCGCCAGTTCTCTAACATTTATTTTTCCTTGCTTGATTAACTTGATCAAAATCTTATTTTTCATACCTTATTTGATTTTACTATTTATTTCCTTATTTCATGTTTTACATACAAAGTTTAAATTGTAGTTTATTTTTTAAAAACTTAGATATTTTTGAGATTATAAAATAATTACTCCAGTTTCCATTCCCTTTTCTCTCCTCCAAAACCTCTTCTGTACCCAGCCCTTGCTCTTTCAAATTTATGACCTCTGTTTCTTTAATTGTTGTTATAATCATATATGCATATGCAAATATGTATTTCTAAATACATAAATACAATCTGCCATGCACATGTAATGTTTCTTGTACATGTATATTTCTTAACGGAAATAATATCTTGTTATAAACTTTCATTTTTTAATGCTTTTCTTATGTCAATTTTTTTACTCTTTCTTGTTTCTTTATAGCAATCCATCTCATTCTATTGTTTTAAATGGTTATTAAATATCCTGTCTTAGGTATTATGTCTTAGAAAGTAATCTAAGTGTATTTTTAATTCACTAAGTCATAAAGGAGTCGGTACTGATTAATGGTGACCGCTATTATGCAAACAGATGGAAAATGTGGTACCAATGCTCTATATCTCATTATTCTCCCTATTGCCTTAATTAACAGCAAAAAATTACTCTACCCAATGACAACCAAACTTGGAATGTGTTCCTCTGAAACTTACTACTGGTTTTACTTCTATGCTAGAGACTCCGGAGTGAGCAAAAAAGTTCTGAGCAAATGCTGAAACCAACAACTGTTGAAAGCAGAGTTTTCCCAAGCTCTAACAACTATATCACTTACTTTATTCTTATGTCACAGTGGTTATCTTGATATGAGCTTATCGGTCAATCCTTGCTGGTACACAAAGTCTAATTCAAATATCTCACTTTAATATACACTGTGAGCTCCCCCATGTGACTGATCTCTTCTTATTCTACAATAGCAATGTCCTTGTAGATAGTATGGTATGATTCCCAAAAATACATCACAGTGATTGTCTCCATATCTCATGAATAAGAAAATGATAGAAGTGTATAATGCAATGAAATGTAGGTATCTACAAAATTGGTCTTTAAACTTTTAGTCAAAATGTTAAGGATATAAAATGTAAATACTTCTAGATATAAATGAGCTTTTTTTATTCAATATGATCATGCATTAACTACAAAACAAACAAGCAATCCAAAATGTAAGAACAGTGGTAACAATGACAGTTTAATGAAGCTCAGATAGTGGTTCTAAATGAAATTATTTAAGAATGAATTCTTTGTAATAAACATTTCCCAGATAAACACTGTAGGCTAGATTTTGATATGGATAAACATCTTTTAAGCCCCTTGGGAAATAACAAATCCTGGTGTCTATCTTTACACAAAGATACAAAATATTGCTCTGAGGTAGAATCATGAAAAGCATTTTTCTTTTCATAATTAAATAGCAACTATGATAATGGCAGTCTTGATATTTAGAAATATAGATTTTTTTCAATCAATAATAGAGAAACTCGAACCTAATTCTCATATGAATTAGTAATCAGATGCACTTAGTAATTTAGCTACTGTTATCGTCCTTTACTCACAGAACAATCTGAGAGATTCTCAAACTGCTCATGGTAAGGTCCTAGGATTTCCATTGAGGTGAAAGGTAAGATAAGTTTAAGGAGGTTCTTGGGTAGACAAGGAGCCATCAGTAGTATCTACCCTCTGCTTTTTCTTTAGAATAGGGAATCTTTAGAATGCTTAGCTCTCTGAATATTATCCACTTACACAAATCTCTCTGGCTACCCTATTCTTGACTCCAAGCTTGTGTCCTTGATTGTTTCTGATGGATCAAAGTAATTGCTTCTCCCTCTCCTCAATCACTGACTTAGGGGGGGGGGGCTGTGCAGCTGTGCGTCTTCCTGAAGACTGAGACTTTGAAAGTCCTTCTGAAAGGTTGTGAAACAGAAATTGATATCTTTTCTTGGACAAGATGAGAATTCAACTCTGGATGTCAGAAAGAAAGTATCTCCTTGATCCCAACTGGCAAACAAACATCCTAGCAGCATAAGGATTAGATTTGGGATGGCATCAGCCTGATGGATGATTGAATCAAAAGATGGAAAGAATTCATGAACTTGATTCCATTCGTCAACTCTGAATCAGCCAATCAGCCTGATGTTCCTGTAACATTATATTAAATATATTAAATAATTTATATTTATATTATTAATTAAATAATGCAGTCCTATTATTTAAGAGAACTTGTATTTGTTTTTTATTCATAGCTGAATTATTTTGACTGAAACAGGGATAGCTTGTAAAAATACACTAGAGTGGACAACTTTGCATATTCAAGGTCAGGATGCTATCAGCAAACACAAAAGAAAAAAGCTGCATTATAATGGTGCTGGATACTAGCCAAAAAGAAGTTATGAAGGCAAATGTGTGTGGTTCAAGGGGGAGTAGACGAGGATTAATAGAATTATGGGGTGTAAGGTTCCAAGGTTGCAGTATGCTATTAGAATCTACGATACAAAGACAGATTTTCTAATACCTTGAGAATGCAATAAAGGTATCTGTTAATGGCAGAGCATAGAAATAGAGTATCAGTTGACCTTGCCAAATGGCTTATGAAACATGAAATATAGTTTCTCTTAGAAAGTCTTCAGAGAGAATCATTCTTAAGGAAGATTTACCTAGATAGAGGCCAAGAACTACGGACAGAGGAAGAATTTGGGGATCAGTTTAAATTTACACAAAAGCTAAGCAAAAAAGAAATAGTATTTTTCAGAGTGCAGAGTGTAAAAAGTTTCCAAGAAAAATGAGAATTGGATAAACTGAAGAAGACCTCTCTGAAGGGTTTGTTACAAAAACAAGAAAAGTAACAAAAAACCCTAGACTAGACTGAGAAAGTGAAGACAGAAAAGTTGATAGAACCTATGGAATCTTCTGGTAAGGTGATAGTCACACAAAACCCCACTGGTATATACCACATCTGGACTGTATGGAAACTGCCTGCAATTGGAATTTTCCATTCCTAAAATCTTTTCCAACCTATAAAACTCACGATTCCCATAACACATGTGCACAGTCTCTACTTCCAAAGAGAGACTATGGCCGTTCAGTTGTTTAATTTTCTTTTCTTCATGAGATCATTCTAGCCTGTTTTCATTCATAGTGGCTTCCCTTCTCTTGTGGGTCTGATAGCAATCTGAATATACTTCGTTTTATGTGATTTTTTATCTTTCAAATATTTATTTATTTTAGGTGCATAAGTTTTATATCCGCATGTATGTTGCTCACATATATGTGCCTAGTGCTCACTGAGGCTAGATGAGGGTATTTTATGCCCTGAAATTTGAGGTTTTGATGGCTATGATTCTGGGAACCGAACCTGGATCCTCTGCAAGAACAGCAAGTGCTATTAATTGCTGAACCATCTGCTTAGCCCCTTGCTTAAAATTTTTATAATATAAATGTATCACCCAGTAGGAAGACAAGTCATGGTGGTAAGTTTGGACATACTCCTCTCTCAAGAGATTCTGCTTTGGAATGGTAGTCCTCAGTATACTATTATGGATAGGTGGAGAGCCTTTAAGACATGAGACCTTGTGGGCAAGTCATCATCAACATTGCCTTAAGAAGAATTTAAGGGACTGTGAATAGTTTTCATAATAAAATTGCTATAAAACAAAAACCTGATCTCTGATTCTGACCCTGCCTTCCTGCTTTGGAAGGTGACATCTCCCTCTAACAGGTGCTCACCCCTGCAATGGTGCCAGAGAGGCAACATTGGACTGTTCATATATTTAGCCTCCAAGACTGTAAGCTAATGTTTTTCTTTATAAAGTTCCTGTCTTTGAATATTTCATTCTAGTATAAGAAAAAGATAAATACATACACTGAAAATTAGATTTTTAAATGATAATTTTATATTTTATTGTATATTTCAAGGTAAAATGATTACTATTACTGTAATCAACTGATATACATTTTCTGGGTCAATTTTTTTTATAAATTTATTTATTTATTAAAGATTTCTGTCTCTTCCCCACCACCGCCTCCCATTTTCCTCCCCCTCCCCCAATCAAGTCCCCCTCCCTCATCAGCCCAAAGAGCAATCAGGGTTCCCTGCCCTGTGGGAAGTCCAAGGAACCCCCACCTCCATCCAGGCCTAGTAAGGTGAGCATCCAAACTGTCTAGGCTCCCACAAAGCCAGTACGTGCAGTAGAATCAGAAACCCATTGCCATTGTTCTTGAGTTCTCAGTAGTCCTCATTGTCTGCTATGTTCAGCGAGTCCAGTTTTATCCCAGGCTTTTTCAGACCCAGGCCAGCTGGCCTTGGTGAGTTCCCAATAGAACATCCTCTGGGTCAAATTTTGTAAGAAAATTTAGAATAGGTAAGAAAGTTTGAAGATATTCTTTGTACAAGTTTTAGAATTATTTTCTAAATGAGAGAGATAGTTGTCATATTGGGGGGGAAAGGTGCAAATTGGATGTATTCATGAAAAAAATTCTGCTCCCCTGTGTTTTTATATCTGATTATAATTATAATTATGCTCTTCTCATTGCTTAAAATATCATTCATCTGTAAATTTATCATATTTTTATGTCCATGTCTCACAGCTTAATCTGATTTTCTTCTTTTTATGAAGTCATTCTTTTTTAATATTAATTTATTTTATTATGTTATATACTGTCTGTGTGTATGTCTGCAGGCCAGAAGAGGGCACCAGACCTCATTACAGATGGTTGTGAGCCACCATGTGGTTGCTGGGAATTGAACTCAGGACCTTTGAAAGAGCAGGCAATGCTCTTAACTGCTGAGCCATCTCTCCAGCCCTATGAAGTCATTCTTATCTGCCATGTCTGTTTCCATCCTTAGTGACTTCTCTTTCCCTATAGGCCTCAATCCAACTAGCAATGAATTATGTCTCGTTTTACTTAATAGTTTTATAACTCAAATATACCAGACTATTAACCTCTTTTTAACTGTAAATGCATAGCATAGGGAGACATTATTGCCATGGTTGCACTGCATGTATTTCTTTACTTCCATGGGGAAATGAGGAACTTGCTCCCAAGGCTTCTTGTAGGATGAAACATGGTCAAAGCATTTCCCAAACAATCAAAGAACCAACAAATGTCATCTACATTGTTGAAAACACGCTAATAAAAGCCATCTAATAATGTGGATCTACAAAGATCATGTATACACACATATGATCATGTATGTACAATGCATGTATGATTCCTCCATATATGGTTCCTCAAAAACTCCTAGTGCAGTGGTTGTATGTACAGCCATTAAACAATTTTGAGTTCACTATTGATTTCTTTTTAGTAAATATTTTGCAGTTACTACAGGAGATCTAATAATATAACAAACCTAGAAACCCCCCAAAGGAAGGTCTATAATCATTCATCATTGATGTTTTCTTTTATATTTGATGTATTCTGGTCCTTTTCATCTTACCCTTGGAACACACATTGGGAAGCCATTTCTTACCCTTGGCCTCCCTCCAAACCCTCACCTCTCCTGATCACTCCTTACCCTATCATCTCCATTCTCTCCTGTGGAACTTTATCCATAACTCCCTATCTTGACCATGCACTAACCCCTGTCCATCCCTAATCAACATTAGGGTTTATGTCTTTCTTCTCTCCTCAAGATCAATACTCCTCACCCCTTTCCCTTAAATGGCAGGGTCCTTAAAAGTAATTCTTGTAACTTCAACAGCTGCTAATCTTGAGGGGGAGTACTCATAGGTTTCATTTGTCCCACCTCAAACCTTTTACCCCTCCACCTCAAGATAATCCTCCTTCATACACAGCAACTCCCACAGGATCCTGCTCCCTTAAGTTTTGGAAGACACTGAGATGAACTGCCTTGTCTGCAATTCCAGAAGAATGAGGTTTCACCTCACAACTGTACTCTACGGTATTGGGACCCCCATATGCTTTCCTTCTTGATTGCTCTCCCTTCCCCTAGGCTGCTCCATGTTCTCTTGTTTCTACGAATCACACCCTGCTTCTTCAAATTCCTCCCTATGCATCTCCAGAAGCTTTAAGATTCATTTGTGTAAAGATGGGAAAGCTTAATTGGTGATAATAAGAAGGTGATTTGAGGTGTATAAAAAAGAATGAGAGGTGGCTCAGAGGATAAAAGCACTGGCTGCTCTTCCAGAGGTCCTAAGTTCAATTTCCAGCAACCACATGGTGACTCACAACCATCTGTAATGAGATCTGTCACCCTCTTCTGGCCTGCAGGCACACATGGAGGCAGGATGTTGTATACATAATAAATAAATCTTTAAAAAAAAAAGAATGAAACAAGTTCCAGACTCCTCTTTCTAGCTGTGCTACTGTTCATAACTTAAACACTAACTGATGGAATTCTGATAAGCTGATAGTCTAGCTCTGGCAGAAAACTACCTATTATATTATAAAACTGTATTATAATAACCAAAAGCTCAGGAAAAAAGCTTTGGAGTTTCCTTTTGTAAATGTGTTTAAAACTTATTTGTTTATTCCACAAACTCAAAAAAAAAAATCTTATATGCTCCAGGCAGTACTTGAATCCACCATGAACAGCATTTTGCCAGGTCCATATGGCGCCAGATGGTTTCATATAGGCTGAACAGTGGTGAGGCAATCAGCTACTCCAGGACATGACCAACACCCCAGTTTTCTCAGGTCCCCCCAAGATTCCGACGCCCACAGGTGAGCTGGAAGCAGTCTTGAGAACTCAACATCCTCATCCCTGTCCCAGCTGCTACCCCCTTAACTCCTCACCTTTTTATAATAAACAAAAAATGGGAATGTTAGCATCCAGGCATATGCTGGCCTGCCCCTGTCACTTGGCAGAATGCACTTCTCAGTATGCAGGCAAATACCTAGCCATCCCCAAGGTCCTACAGCCATGTGTGCGCTTAGCAGTACTCAGGCAAATACTTAGACAGCCCAGGGTCTTCCAGCTGTGTCTCACTATGTAATCTATGTACATGCACTGTGTGGCTACATAAGACTCTGTATGCATGCACAAAGGTCCCTTTTAAACTTAAGCTCTGCTCATTTCCCCTCTCTTCTTCACTTCACTTTCCCGGCCCACCATCATGACCTCCTCGTTTTGTCTCCTACCAACAAACTTCCATGTGGGTTTGTTGTATATCATGGTTCATTCTCGCCGCTGCTAAACTACAACAACATTAACAATCATGAATGGAAACTCGTGAGGTAAACCTTAGAATTTTACTTAGAGAAATGAAGTAATTGAAATCCTGTTGAGAATTCATGAGGTATGCGCCTTTGATAGAGACATTTCATAGATGAGCATCCAGGGGAAGATCTATTTCATAATTAACATTAAACACCAGATGTGGTGATATTTGATTTGTGATCTAACATATAAAGCTTGCTGGAAAATAAGAGTGTGGAGCAAGCCACTCGTTAGTCATAGAAGCCAGCCCATAGTGGCACACACCTTTAATCCCAGCACATTGGGAGTCAGAGGCACAAGAATCTCTGTGAGTTCAAGGCCACCCTGGGTTACACAGGATTAATCCAGTCTAAACAAGAAACAGTTAGGCGGTAGTGGCTTACACCTTTAGCCCCAGTACTGAGCATCACACGCCCTTAATCCTTGCACTAGGAACAGAGAGACAGGAAGAAATATGGCTGAGCAGAGAGAGGAATACAAGGTGGGAGGAAACAGGAGTGCATCCATTCAATATGAGGATTCATGGAGACAGGATCTTGCCCACTTTGGTCTGAGGATTTGGTAGAGATAAAAAAAGTCTCTTCAGAGGCTGGCTCCTTTACTTCTATAATCTTCCAGCATTCATTTTGATATCTAATTCTGTGTTTTTATTATTGAGACCAATCGGAATTCTCCCTACAACCAGAGACTGAGGGTTTTTCTGTCTTATGATGTACCAAAACAATGACCTAAGCATCTTGGCAGAGTCTCTTCTTACCTAAGGTTTATTCAGGATAACAGAGACTCATTTGAGAAGGTATGTTTGACCTCTTTGCATTTGCTAACATTGTGAAGCTGGAGCTATTTTGAAACTCAGTCATACAAGAAACTGTGGTATTTTGTAATGGTGTACCAGGAATGTAAAGTTGGCATTCTCCCTATGGACTTTATTTACGATTTAAAATTTTTCTTCGGGTACTAAAAGAGCTTCAGTTCAGAAATTGGGAGTTCATTCGGAACCATACTTGTAGTCACGCTTAGTACTAATGCAATTAATTATAGGAAAAAGCATTATTTAGCCTTCTGTTTATGTTTTCAAGGTACCCCAAAGCAAGTAACTAAACACAAGCAAAACTTAACTCAGATATACTTAATAGCTTCAGTACCAGGCAAATTTCCCTCTTGTTGAGATGTTCTTTACTACAATTAGAGACCTTTGGCAAACATGAGTATATGGTATAATTGCCACCACTACACTATTTTCAGGGTTATCAAACCATTCTGCTTCTTTGATTTTCAGCTTTAACCCTTATACATGTCTCTGGGTTTTAATTGTTTGTATTACAATGTATTGCTAAATTAAAGCAATTGTAAAATTGCAACCCAATCAATCAATAGATTGTCAAAATTTACTTCCGATAATTTTGTACTTTATCTTTTGTTTTCCAGACAGAATCTCATCAGCTACCTTAGACTAGCCTTGAGCTCATAAACCTCTTGTTTCATAGGATAATAGGCCTGTGACAACACATCTAGATTATAACTTACAATTTCCTTTTATAAAGAAAATATAAAATTGTGCTTTTCAGCTTAGAGTTTATGTAAAAATAATTAAAATATAAAATAAAACAGAATGGTCCAAGTTCAAATTATTTTTGAAATCTGTTGTGTTTACAGTATAGGGGCTGGAATCCAGGGACTTTTGCATATGAGAAAAGGATTCCACCACTGAACTGTACCTTCAGTCTTTGCATTTTTGATAACAATTTGTTTAATTTTCTGGTTATAGCTTGGGATATATTTTCTTTGATTTCTTGAGAGTGGAATCCTTTAGTTCTTACTGTCTAGAGGGCATAGAATTTCTGATACTCCCTTAAGTTCACCTCAGACAGAGAATCTCACTAATCAGGAAGAAGGAACTATTTTATTTTTCTGCCTAGTGCTGATAGTAAGAGAAGACCAGACAAAGTTAAGCAAACATCAATAAATCATGCTGTAGGAGACTTGAAATGTCCTTTTATTGAAGGGTGCTAGAGCCAAGAAGATACTCCGAATAGGATTTAGCCTTATCTCATTATTTAGTTTGTAGAAGGGGTGGTGTGGCCTGGGGCAATCAATCTTGAACATCTGCAGTTGGATCAGAGAACAATAACTCAAGTGTGGTGCATTTGAATGATTGACACTTTGAACTAAAGGAGGTTTGAAGGCCTCAGAAGCAGTACCCCAAACATTCTTACTCTGTCTTTTTCTGTTTTTTTTCCCCCTGTTTGTCTTGCAGGAGATGACCACAGACAGGACACAAAAAACTGAAATCCTTCTCCTCCTAAATAAGCCAACTTTTCATTGCATTATTGTATAAAGTTTGGCCAAAAATACGCTTTCTGGCTAACTTTGTCAGGTACTAGGCAATAATACCTTCATTCTGGAAGGAATCCTGCCATTTACCCGAGAGTGGATAGTGGTCGCCTGCTAAAGAGAACCCTGAGTAGAAGGACCTTTCTGTCTCTCCCTCATCCTGAGTCTGTTTTCCTTAGACCACAGGCCATTGTCCAGTCACATATGGCTGACCATAATTTCTCTTGGCCCTTGGATATTTGCTGTTGAGACTCTGAAATTGTACAGTGCTCCCCCTTGTTAGGATGTAATTTGTTACAGGAGTGTCTGCTCTGACCCTTATTTGAGTGAAGAAAGCCATGACAGCTTTTCACTTTTATCCGATTTCCTCAGGGAGAAAGAAAATTTTCTAGTCTAGGAAAGAAGAATAAGAAGTACAAGCTTGCTTTAAGGACACTGCATCTGTATCAGGCAAATACCCGTTGGAGATAATGCCGCTGGGTCTCATGAGATTATTTTGTGAACTATATACCCTTCAGCTTGCATCTAACTCCAGGCAGAAAAGATATCTGCAATGAGAGAAAGAGGGGAAAAAAAGACTCTAACGGGAGTTGCTTTAAACTTCACACCAGGCATTGAAAGCACAGCGCGTGCCTCGCAGGTGCGGACCGATGCTTGAACTGCAGGTGCAGAAGTGTTCACACTGGCTTTCCCATGGGAGTAGGGGATGTGCTCTGGGCCTCGGTACCTGCAGCAGACATGTCCTACCTTAAGTGTGAGTCTTGATAACTTTGGCAGTGGATATAGCAAGTCATAGGCAATATAAAAGTGATCAGCTGAGCAACACAGCCCTAAAGAAAGTTATTGAGGAAGAGTCCAGGAGAGAGCTAGGATTCTTGCTGAGAGATGACAACTGGAAAGGAAAACCACTTTCAGTTATTGTTAAATTGTTGATATTATATGATTTTCATCAGGATGATTTTACCCACTGAAATTCAGTGAGTATCTTAATAGACAGACATAATCTCGACAATGGAGGGAAGATACAACTGTTACCCCATAGGATGAAGTTGTGTGTACATTTTTTTTGCTCTCCTACTAAAAATAGCAGTGATGAAGAGGACTAAAATGTAGGAAAACCAAAACTACCAAGTAATTGTAAAAGAACAAAGGTTAAACAATACAAATTTTAATTGTCATTAGAAGAAGTGCTAGGAACCGATTTACAATTGCATCCGACTATTTTAATAAGAAGAGTGTAATAGGGACAGCATGCCATTCTCCACTCCACACAGGAAACAAGCAAGAAATGCACCAGGAAAGGCCATGACTGAGATCCCTTGTCTGTGCCCTGACCTCCAAGTTTCTTGGGTTTGCTACTTTGGGAGGCTGACAGGGTGGTTATGAAGTGTCTCTAACAAAATCACAGCTCTTCAGGCTTCCCTTTCAAACAGGAGATTTCTTGCTTTAAACAGATTTTGTTTAAATTTTTCAGAAAATCTGAGGATAAATAAGGTGAGTTATTATTATTATTATTATTACAAATGATCAAATTCTTTTCTCCATGTACCACTTAATCTTTTTTCATAACTTAAAATATTGGTATATAATACAAATATTGTTGTTTTACTTATATACCTGATAGGTTTTTCAAAATATGTTGCTACCTATAGGATCACGACTGTGCAGAAGAATAAACAAAGATTAGTAAGAGGAATCTTTTTTAAAATGCTTATTTTGTGTCTTTACCCAGAAAATGTAGTCTGGCTTTGAAGTTCTATAAGAACTGTATTTATCTAACCACTTAGGGACAGATATGAAGGGTAGATTATATATGTAAGTAATAACAAGAGAGGAAAAGAAATAATATTTTTCCAAATGCGTGCTATTGGTGTTTGGGGATTTGCAGTGGGGAATTTAGAAATATAGTCAGATCTGCATAGACACAATTGTCTCTATCCTAAGGGATAAATGAATCCTTGCTTAACAGTTTCATAAGAGAACATTCCACTCAGGTTTAAGCCTCTCTCTCCCACAGAAAATTTCATCTTGAGATAGCAAGGAGTGCCTTAAAAATACTTCCCCAAATTTAAAAAATATAATGCATATTTTTAAAGTAAACCCCAGTACTTTATCAATTCAGTTTTACACATGTGAAAGTCTTATTTTAAATCAACGAATATCAGAAATACATTCCCTGTAAGAGGTACTTAAATTGTGTATACTGCCTAATGAATTTGAATTTTACAAAGGAAAATTGAGGATATTGCTTGATCATTGAAATTATTTCTGTTCACTGACATGATGAAATACGGGACAAGGCTTACATTTCAACAAGATGTGATGTCATTCAATAAGTTGTGATGCCAATATGGTCCAATGACCTTATTTGACAGATCTCAGCTTATCTTGTTCACATTATCATTAGTCGTGCTCCTTCTTCAAATTTGACAGAATCCATCTGGTGATCGACCTTTGTTTCATTCTCCAAGTAGAAAAATTAGACCAAGAAATCGGGGTCAATGATCCAAAACATAATCACATCCATCTTCAAATGAAGCCATCTAAATAACTTTGGGCTAATTAAGGTTTTCTTGGGAGAGGCTGTAACTCAAAGGGGAACCAATTTGGAGGATTTCTTATAGCTTCCAACTTCTTGATTAAACTCTAGACAGCCTCCTTTCTGGGTCTTGACCTCTGTTTTATTATTTATGTTTAGAGAATTTGCAACTGTGATTTTTTTTCAGTGAAATTTAAGTCATCTAGCAAGCACACATTTTTGCCTCTGAAATGTAAACATGAAGAAGTATTGCATTCTGTTCCTAGTTTCTGTGATAAGATGTGGACCAACCTCTGAGGGGCATCTAAGTCTACAGTATAAAACCACCCTGCCAAAAGGATATGGGAAATTTGCTTTCCATTTGGATACATCATTTACCAAGTTGTATTACAAATGATTTCTGCGTTTAGCCATTAAAAAGTCTTCCACATTTCTCTGTGCAATAGAGTTGGTTCATACCATATTCTCATCTATGTTTTAGTACAATAGTCTTGAATACAATTTTTATGTGTTGCCCTTTTAGGCATTGTTTTGGCAAACTAAAATTGGTTTATTCTTTTCACACGTATCTGTGCATCTGTCACAGCCATCCTCTCTTATTAAATGAGATTAAGAGTTCAGTCAACATGGCTCTTACCTCCCTTAATCTGACAGAGTCTTCAGGAGCAGTTTTTCTCTTGAAGCATCTCTGGACCACCAGTGGAAAGCCTCCCAAATGATGTCTTTAGTTTCCCCTCAGAAACTGCTCATTTCCTTCTGTCAGGTTCACTATATGCACACCTGTCTTGAGTAGCTTTCTGTAAAGTTAGTATATGTGGTGGTTTGAATAAAATTGGTCCCATAGGTTCATGTGCTTGAATGATTAATACTAATTGAGAAGAACTAGTTAGTATGGCCTTGTTGTAGTATACATGTGACCTTGCTGGAGGAACTGCGTCACTAGGACTGGGTTTTGAGGTTTTCAAATGGCCAAGCCAGGGTCAACAGCTCTGCCATCTGCTGCCTGCATACTTGGATGCAGAGCTCTCAGCATCAGCACCATATCTGCCTGCATGTTGCCATGCTCCCCGTCACGACTGTGGAGTTGACCTCAGAAACTCAAAACAAGCAGCAATTAAGTGCTTTTCTTTATAAGAGTTGCTGTGGTCATGGCATCTCTTCACAGCAGTAGAGCAGGGGCTCAGAACGTGTATTATCCTATATTTTAACCTTCAGATAGTGTGTGAAGGCAAGAACATTTTTTACAATGAAATGAAACTAGAAAGTTGCCTTTTTATACACAAAATTTTTAAAAATTATAAGCAGGATTTTTTTAACTTTATTAACATTCCAACTTTACTGGATATTTTTATAAATGTTTTTTTATTTTTTTATTAAAAATTTCCGCCTCCTCCCTGCCTCCCTTTTCCCTCCCCCTCCCCCCACTCCCCACACCCCACTTCCCTCCCCCTCCCTCCTTCTCCAGTCCGAAGAGCAGTCAGGATTCCCTGCCCTGTGAAGAAAGTGCAAAATATATACATATTAGAGTACTACTCAGCGGTATAAGCAGGATTTTTAACATAAAAGAAAAATAAGAGAACCGATTCAGTATGAATGAATGTATTTCATATTATAAAATATCATAAATAGATTAAATTACTAGGCATAATAAATAGCCAGATTTTAAAAAAATGATGGTTATCAGCTGGGCAGTAGTGGTGCACACCTTTAATCCCAGTATTTGAGAGGCAGAGGCAGACATATCTCTGTGAGTTCAAGGCCAGCCTGGTCTACAAGAAATAGTTCCAGGACAGACTCCAAAGCTACAGAGAAACCATTTCTCAAAAAAACAAGAAAAAAATGATGGTTATAATCACTGTGATTATACAGCACAGAGAGAAACAGGTATGTAATTCTGATGATTCCGCTAACACAAGTTCACATTGCCAATTTGGACATTTCTTTCTGACATGCTAAACAAATATTCACATAAAACAAAGAAATGAACAAAAAACCCACAGCATATCCCATTGACTCACAATTGATTTGTACTGTTGGCGTGCTTGGGTTTCGATAAACTGATTGAGAAAGATGTTATGGTTTTTATAAAGCACAGATAAAGACTAGATTTGGCTATGTATAAGCATTCTCATTTACAACCTTATTTATCTTACAGATAATTTGAAACTGTATAAGATAAAGTAAGGTCCTTTTTTCGTAGGAGATGCTCCTCTGCTGTTTTTGGCATTTGAAGAGCTTCTAACTACGCATCCATGAGTCGTGCTGGTAACAAGCAAAAAACACCCAGCAAGCAGCCATTCTTCCATTGAGACAGAGACAAAGATGTGGTGCTATCCGATAACTTCATTCAATTTTGCTTGGAGTATCTGCATTTGAAGTGACAGAATACGTTGTTTATGATCCAAAGATTGTTAATTAGCAGTGGAAAGGCTTTAATCAAAAGCCCGTACTCCATCCATAGGTATAGAAACCCACTCAATTAGTGTTATCAAAGACTACAAAGGAGAACTTGCTAATTAACAGAAGACATGGCAAAAATACGTTTTCATTACCTCAGTGAGAATTGATTGGTTGAAAAAAAGCTTCCTGTGTCATCAGTAGAGTCTGAAAATCTGTGCAGCTTAGCAAGCTAGCAGGTTTTTAGGGCACTTGTGAAAATCTGAATGTGAAGTGTTCCCACAAGTTCATGTTTGAACACCTTATCTACAGCTAGTGGCACGGTTTGGTGATGGAACCACTCTTTGGTTACGCAACCACTGAAACACGGAATCTAGCAAGCAAGAATTGGGTCACTGGAGGTGGGACTTCATGATTTCAGAGTTGTCGACTTGCTGAGCTGCCAAGACTTTAAAGAACTGTGCTGGAAGCCCCAACAGCCACTCCAGTCACGGTGCCTTCTTGTCATGGTGGACAGAACCCTTTGAAACTGCCAGCCAAATAAACCTCAGCTCCAATAAAATTGCTGGTTAGGTAATTTTTCACAACCGTGAAAAAAAGCAACCAATATAATACCTTGGGTCCAGTTCCTTTAAAACTCGCCCCTACCCTTGTGAGAGGGCTGTTTTTCTCCTCCAAACGTATATACAATCCTAGGGTTATGCTGCAAACCATAGGGGTTTGATTTGGACCAAAATCTGTTAAGGATGGGTTGGCCTCAGACCAAAGGGGCGAGGTAGACTTCTGTCAAGTTTCAGCCTGGTTATGTCTATAGAATGAGATTCTGTTTTAAAAAGATTTCAATTGGGTGGCAAGTGCAAGAAAGTCACCACTGTCTAATTTTCATTAACCTCACTCTGGTTTTGTGCCTTTTTATAGACGAGGAAATATTCAGTCTCAAACTGGCTTTCACGCTAACACAAACTATGAGAGTCCAGGAGATGAGAACTGTAGCTTGTACTTGCTTCAAGTTGTTGCCAACTAGACTTGCCTAATCTTGTCACAGCGGTAATTCTCATCCCTGGATGTCTAGTGGGGTCACCTTGTCCATTTACCCTGAAGGGTGTCTGATTGGTTGTTCGGCCCCTGGATGATTTTAAGAGTCACAGCTGGGAGTAACAGTCTCACATCCTTTGTGCAACACTCATTCTGAAGTCCTTCCCCTTTCTGAGAGCCTTCATCTCCTCCAGGTTTTCAAAACATAAGTGGCTTGTCACTGGAAGAACGAAGGACTGAATGGAGACGGGGTACTTTGGCATCCTTCAGTTTTGTCCTTAGAGTTGCTCCATCTTCATCCATGTATACATTCGTCTGTGGAGTTCTAATGTCTCTTCCTGCCAGGAAAGAGATATCTATATTGTTGTTTACTTGGGTTCATTTCTTACCTACTCTGGCACCATATTGCCTAAGGTTTGGCTCCCAGGCAAGTGAGTGGCAGCGTTTTAATTTAAAATGTTTCTGAAGCCTGGCGGTGGTGGCGCACGCCTTTAATCCCAGCACTTGGGAGGCAAAGACGGGAGTTCGAGACCAGCCTGGTCTACAAGAGCTAGTTCCAGGACAGGCTCCAAAACCACAGAGAAACCCTGTCTCGAAAAACCAAAAAAAAAAAAAAATGTTTCTGAAATGGAGATTATTTCTACATGGGCTCATGAACTATTTCAGTATTTTTAAAACGTTATCCTGCTCACCTGAACGCAGTTAAGACTAGCAGCCAAAACTCCTGCCCCCAAGTTTGCTTTTGGTCAGGTAATGAGCAAAGTAATGCATTACATGACTGCGAACGAAATATAAAGAATCCACATTTTTGGAAATCTTTGTTTGTTTCGTGTGACTTTGATATGTTCTGTTTTCCATGCAAAATTATCAACATAAAGTGAATTTTCTAAAACTCTTTTGAACAATGGGATTTAAACACAGAGGACATTTCATCACTACTGATACCTTTGTTAATTATTTGTGTTATAAACAATTTAATGTGTGTAGCTCCACTTTGTTCAATGGTTTATTCATTGTAAGACATTTATTAATGTGTAGATGGAAAGTTCTTCCTACAAAGGCAGGCTGAGCAATTAATATGTACCATTTATATTTGGTCTGATTCGCTTAAGGTTACTTTTTATGTCTGTAGTGTTCTACATAAGACACTTTGACTTTTAATAATTTGAATGTTTCTAATTAATAGTACAGATATCCAACAATAATTGAGGACTTGAGCAACTTCAGTAGATGCTTTACTTCAGCTATTCACACACACACACACACACACACACACACACACACACACACACAGGAGGGGGTATGGATGTTCATAACCATTAATGAAAAAAGTGACCATGAATTTGAAAGAGAGAATGGAAGTGTATTTGGGAGGGCTTAGAGAGATAAAAGAGAAGAAGGAAATAAAAGAAAAGGAAAGAGAAAAGACGAGAAAAGAGAAGAGAAGAAAAGAGGCCAGTAGAATTTTTTTTTTGAGAACACATGATGAGAGGATTATGCATCATGGTTCTCATTTTTAAAATTTCAAAATAATTTGAAACAATTGCATACAGTGTTGGATGTTACTGGTTTACAAATAAAAGACTTGAATTCTGAAAAAGGTTAAATTCCTGGTATTTGTATATGGTCATAAAGTACCATTTTATACTTGTTAAAGAGTTGTAATACTCATAACTTTTATAACCTATACTCTCAATTGCTTAATCCCATATCACACATCTCAACTTGAAGATCTCAAGGATTCTACAGCCCATCCCGAATATATATTTAGTCCTAAGTGAAGTAGCTGAATGTAGGTCAATAAGTCTAGATAATTTTGCTTTAAGTCAGTTTTGGCCACAGTGAATATCACTTGTCACTAAAAATTAAGGAAAAGTTATAACCTCTTTTTCAGAATGAGAGAACAGCTTCATCTGCAAGCTTTCTTACAAGTTGTGGTCATTTTAAAATTTCATAACCTTTAATTCCTGAAAAAATTCTTGCTAAATCCTCTTCTAATTAGGTGGGCTCAACTCTTGTCTTAAAAATTCTAATAGGCTTACTTTGGGCTATTTAATAGAATACTTTGCTCTAGGCCTGCTTGTCCACAAAGGATTACATATTTTCTGATGCATTCCTTCAACTAAGAAAAGAATTTTATGTGATATGAAAATAAAATATGAAATGTGGAAGAATCTTGTACCTGAAAAACACAGATTAAATTGTGTTTATTTCTGATTATGTCTGTGAAATTTTGTAGCTTATTTTTCATTGAGGTATCTCATGGATATTTCCAGCGGTTTGTCTTTTGTTGAGAAAAATGTGCTCGGAAAGTGAAATTCCATAATTCTAGGGAAATGCTTAAAATTCAAACATCTGCATAAAAGAAAATGCTTTTGCTCTGGGAACTCCTTCAGCCTTTAAGATGCTGGTCCACTTTGGGCATAGTCTCATGTATTTAAAATGCAGACAAAAAGCATGCATGGTCTCTTGGCTGCTGGATTCGGTTCCACTTCCCAGCACATGCAGAGGACTGTGAGTTTATCTTCAAATAAATAAACCTTTGTTATACTCCATTCCAGGCTATTGTGGAACTCTTTTGTACACCAACAAATTGGTGCCCAGTAGGTCCTGAGTCCACAGCTACACACAGTTTGGCTCAGCTGGCTCTCTGCGGTGACGTGGTTATTTCCCACCAGCCTGATGACTACTCAGAGACTATCCGCAATTATGCCAAATAGTAATCCTGAAACTTAACCATTATTTTAGTTTTTGCAAGATCCCATAGAAATAACATCTCCCCCACGAAAGTTGGAAGTAATTCTAGAAAATGACATCCCCTCTTCCAACAAAGTTTGTCTTCGGGGTTAGAGACATCTATTAGGGGTTTGTTGTAATTGGTATAGGGTTTGGGGTGGAAATGAAGTAGGCTCAGGGACCTCTCTTGAAAAAAAAAGTAAAGGGGAATGAATGGGATGGGGTAATAGGTAGATTAATGTGAGTTTACTAACACTAATAATAATTGTGAGTAATAGTGAGATCACTTATGAGCTATTATTTATAAAAAATTTACATTGGTATAGATTCTTGCATATTGATACAGATTCAAACTGTATTTGTTATATTGAATATCCTCATATTTCTGTTTACAATATTTGTGCACCTATGCAAAGTTATTTTGTCATATTGTATGCATGTATTTTTATACCTCTGCTTAAAATATTTTGTATATTGGTTCAATTTGGGGATATATTTTTTAAAATTATAAATGCTTGGCCAGTAGTTCAGGTTTGTTACTAGTTAACACTTACATTTTAAATTAACCCATATTTATTATCTATGCTCTGCCACGTGGCTCAGTACCTTTTCTCAGCACAGCAAATTCATCTTTTTCTGATTCCCAGATGCCCTCCCCTTCTTCTTTGTGCTCTCTTTTTATCTGCAAGTCCCAGCTCACCTCTACCTGTCCAGCTATTGGCCAGTAATCTCTTTATTAAACTAATCATAGTGACATATATTCTCACAGTGTAAAGGAATATTTCACGTTTCCCCTTTGTAATTAGCAAGTGGCTTGTAAGGAAATGCCTTCAAATATGTATCTATTGTTTACCAAAGCCATGAGCAACTGTTTGATGGCGCAGTTGAGAGGTGCTGGGGACTTTTAGGAAGGCTACTGTCTCAAAGTTTTTTCTATCATGAATTGCCTCAACACAGACCAGAGCCATGTACCTCCTGACCACTGATCAGACCAAAGGCCCGAGCAGGCCCTTTTTCTTTGCAAACTGGTAGATTGTCTTTGCTATTTTGTTGCTGCTGTCTGACAAAGCTACAGGTCATTCCATTCCAGGATATTGTGGAACTCTTTTGTAAACCAAGATGCATTTTTCAAAATGTCAAATACTGGTTTTATTAGTCATAAAATTTCAGGAAAATGTTCGACAGAATTATGAAACCCAATGATAAGGATAGAAGTGCAGAGTCATGTCAAAGACATAAACACTAGGGTAGCTCTAAACCCAGCCACTAGTCATCAAGCACAGTCATAAGTTATGATTTTTATCTTTATGACAATAATAAAATGAAGTTTCACATAAATTCACAATTCACAAATTGCTTTTGGCTGTGTTTGGAGCAGTAACCATTAGCTAATATAGAGAGAAATGAAGCACACCAAAGTCCCGTTAAGAACAATTGTTTAGAATTTTAATGAAATAAAGTAACAGTAATATTAGAAACAATTAATAAAAGAGCCAACCCTCTTCATTTGGTAGCTTAATGTACTGGACAAACAAGTTTATAAAAGGACAGAAAGGAAACAGAGAATTGGGTAAACAAGCTTATAAAAGAACCATACACATTTCTCAGTAACATGAAATTATGTCAATTTATTTGAAATTCCTGTGTGGCATGAAATTTTGTGAAATGTTGCTATCCTATACTTTTATATGAATAATAAAGGAGAAAAATAAATATTAATTTGATGTGATTTTCAAATGACTCTGCAATCTAACAACTAAGGTGGGGTTTTGTACCATTTGTTTATGTAGACGTTCTTCATCTTACTGGCTGAACTACATCATGTGTGAGATGTTTAAAGCTGATGACTCCAAAGGAGGATTATTTCAATTTCATTTCTCTTTTGAGATGACTCCCAAATTGTAACTCAGACTCACAGTGTTCCTCCTGCTTCTGATTGCCTGGCTCAAAAATAGTTTTCTTTTTGTCACTGTTACTGAGGTGTCTACAATTACCGTTTCTTCTTTTCTAAGTGTTAAAAAAAGAGTAAGGGTTTGGGGAAGGAGATAAAACTTGGTTGAACATGATTGTAGCTAAAGGGACAGTAGCTGACTTGCTGTTTGATGTGAAACACTTGCACAAGACAGGCTTAGCAACCCATTTGCCCACCTGAATTTCAGATTAGTTACTTACTACTCAAGTCAGACACAGATCACGTGACATCCTGAAACATGGTGGCACCTTGCCCAGTGGAGCAGTGACTGGGCAGAGACATGATCTCTAAATATGCTTCAGTCATTCTCCGAAGTCCAGGAAACTTTTTACTGAATTAACGGAGTAGAAGGTCTTATGTTTGTGTTTCTTAGCACAAAGGCTAAGACATTTAATATCATTATCACTCAAGAGTGTGGTGACGAGTCAAACCAAAAGGACCTCACACAAATGTCAATAGATAATCTTAAAAGGGAAGCTTAAAAGACACAAACTTGACATCTCAGAGACTATACCCATAAAGTCTCATCAACATTGCTGCCTAAACAAGACCTGACCAACAACTTAATGCCAACACCAGTGGGGAGTCTAACAGGGAAGAGGAACGTTCCTATGCTCATGGGGGCCTCACCTGTAGAAACAGAACTATGGGCAACTGAGAATGGGAGACAAGGTGTACCTCCTTAGGCAAAAGTTCCATCCCCAGTTGGTTTTCTAATACCAAGTGGTCAACCCTGAGATCAGATCCATATAGATAGCATTATAAGACAATATTGTACTTGTGAATTTAAGAATATGTATAGATATATCAATATGTAAAGAAAAGCAAGTTATGAATTTGGGAGAAAGAGTAGGGGAGTACATGGAAGGGGTTTGTAATAAATGAAAGGGAGCAGGGAGAAAATGATACAATTATAGCATAGTATAAATTTGTTTTTGCATTTCTCCCACTGTGCAACAGGCTTAAGTGCAGAATATTTCTTTTTTGTTTCTGCCTGGAAATTACATTTACAAATGCATAAAATAAATACAATCATTGAAGTCACTTATTTGAAAAATTGAATGTGAAAATTATTTTTATATTTTAATTACATAAGTATGTATGGTATGTGTTTACATATAATGTGTATCCATCTATGTACACATATATCCTTTACATATGTATATATAAAGATTATGCCTTACCAGCATTTAACCTGTTTTTATAAATTTAATAAATATTACATAATATTGACAAACAGACCTGTGCAATATTCAAAGCTACAATTAGTAGGGAACTAGAGTACATATTTAAAAATGAAAATGATTAAGAATTTACATGGTGACCAAGTTGTCACTACTTTTAAGCAATGCTATTGTTTATACATTTTATTCATGGTACAGATATATTTAAAGAATTAATTGGTTGGAAGAGTCTTCTAAATCTTGGTATATTATATCCTACTTTACAAATATTTTAGTATCAAAACCTTTAGTAATCATTATACCAGAGAATTGATGCTCTGAATAATACTGCAAGGGGGTCATATATTTTTCTACCAATATCTTACTCAGGCTATTGCTGAGGCATAAAATTATAAACAATTAAACAAGAGTCCTTCTTTCTCCCATATGAGTACAACATTCAGGTGCCTGTTCATTATGTTTATGTCTGTTTCTCATCATTTAAATTAGCCCTATCTTTAATACTGAGTTCCCTCTTTACTGGAGATAGTCTGTCACACATGTGTGTATCTACCAGTTCAAAACCTGAAGTTATTTCTTCAAAATAGCTTTAAAAGACAACAGTTTTAGAATGCCTAGTGTTTTTGTGCTTAACTATAAAATACGTTTTTAAGCTTCAAAAATTTTTAAGCGTAACAAATATTTTGTTTTTGTTTCACACAAAGAGTTCATGGAAGTAAAATTTTTCGCTAGAGACCAATTATTTTAGCACACATCAGGAAATTTTATTGTAGAAAGATACTACCAGTTAATTTTCATTTGCTAAGAGGTGACACAGGAACAGTTATTCATGTAAATATGAAAAGGTTTTCTTTCAAGATTTCAAAATGGAAGTAATTTTTCCCAGTATTACTCCTCTTTATGTCTTTTTGCTATCATCATTTGAACTTAGTACTTGTTTCCATGTGGGTAGAATTCTTTTGATTTCCCCATAATTCACTGGAGAACACCATGCAGTTATTCTCTCTACTGTATAATGCTGATAATTTTACACTCCTAGGGGTCACAACTGCTAGTTGTTTGCAGTCACCATTTGTGGTAGACCGAAGTCCTTTCATGATCCATCTCCTTCCTTTTTTTTTTCATATTTTTTCCTCCAATTCTTCTCTGTGGAAGCTGTGCCCCAGCTAATGTGGGCAGAGTGGTGCTGTCCTGATATTTTTCTGGCTTGATATATGCCCTACTTATTTATTTCTGTGCTAGAGATTAAACAATGGCTTCATGTATGCCATGTAAATACCTTACTAACTGAAGTATAAGCTGGTTCCCCACAGTAGTTTAAAATTCTAACTTGGGGCAGTCAAGATGGCTCCGCGGATGAAAGTACTTGCTGCCAAGTCTGATGACCTGAGCTTGGTGCTCAGGATACACATGGCAAAGGGAGAGAAGTGACACATGAACCTGGTCCTCTGCCTTCTGCATGCCTATGGTGGTATGTTTACTCCTCCTGTAAATAAACGCAATGAAACGTTAGATCTAAGCTAAAGTAAAATGTTAACCCTTTCAGAAAGCTTTTTCTAAATCAGTTATTATTTATAACTTACAGATTTCCTTGATATCCATTATAAACTAATACACTCTGGTTTTTTTTAGCAATTGTTAACAATAAACCCAAATAATTGTCCAGTTGTATAAATATACAAATTACTTTCCTGTGGTCATCCGTATTCAGGAAACTGCTGTATTGTAGCCACTTTGAAATTAGCATTTCTGCCTTTTTTGTTGTCTTACTTCCTACATTTTCTTCCCTCGTGTGAATGAACAGCTACCATGATATCTTACATTAAACCATGTATAATGACTCTTTTATGTTCGACTATTTCACAGATGTTGCAAGGAAGAGTCAACATTGATTAAGAGTGTATTTAGCTTCAAGAGTTATGAAAACGACAATATTTTCTAATGACAAACCTTGAAGTTTGATTTTTTTTCCTGATCAACATATCAGGGAATCATAAAAGTTTAAATTTAAATTTATTTCATTTTAGTGTCTGAATATTTTACCTGCATGTATGTCTGCTATCCATGGAATTCAGAAGAGGGAGTCAGACCCCCTGAAGCTGGAGTTATAGATGGTTGAGAGCCACAATATGGGTGCTGGAAATCCAACATGCATCTTTGGAAAGAGCACCAAGTATTCTTTTTTATTATTTATTGATTTGTTTGAGCTATATATTTTTCTCTTTCTCTCCATTCCTCCCTTTCTTCCTCTACCATCCCCTGGACTCCCACACTCCCAATTTACTCAAGAGAACTTGTCTTTTTCTCCTTCCTATGTAGATCCATGTATGTCTCTCTTAGAATCCTTTTTGTTGTCTAGGTATTCTGGAGTTTTGAACTCTAGGCTGGTCTTTGCTCTATGCCTAAAAGCCACTCACATGTGAGTACATATTATATTTGTCTTTCTGGGTCTGGGTTACTTTACTCAATGTTGTTTATTCTAGATCCATCCATGTGCCTGCAAGTTTCAAGATGTCATTAGTTTGTTTTACTGCTGTCTAGTACTCCATTGTGTAAATATACCACATTTTCTTCACCTATTTTTCAGTTGAGGGGCATCTAAGTTGTTTCCAGGTTCTGGCTATTATAAATAATGCTGCTATAAACATAGTTGAGCATATGTCCTTGTCACGTGATTGAGCATCTTTTGGATATATATCTAAAGTGGTATTTTGGGTCTTTAGGCAGATAGTTTCCTAATTTTCTGAGAAATCACCATACTGATTTCCAAAGCAGGTGTGTAAATTTACACTCTCACCAGCAATGGAGGAATGTTCTACTTACCCTATATCCTCTTCTATATAAACTGTCATCAGTGATTTTTGATCTTGGCCACTTGACAGGTGTAAGATGGAATCAAAGGTTTTTTAAATTGCATTTCCCTGACGGCTAAGGATGTTGACCATTTCCTTAAGTATCTTTCAGCCATTTGAGATAGGTTCATCTGTTGAGAATTCTCTGTTTAGGTCTGTGCCCCATTTTTTTTAAAAAATTGAATTATTTGTTCTTTAGATGTCAAGTTCTTTGTGTATTTTGGAGATCAGTTCTCTGTCAGATGTGGAGTTGGTGAAGATCTTTCCCCATCATGTAGGTTGCCACTTTGTCTTGTTGATCATGTTCTTTGTTTTACAGAAGCTTCTCAGTTTAAGGAGGTACCATTTATTATTCATTTCTCTCAGTGTCTGTGCTACTGTGGTTATATTTAGGAAGTGGTCTCCTGTGCCAATGCATTCAAGTATACTTCCCAATTTCTCTTCTATGAGGTTCAGTGTAGTTGGTTTCATGTTGAGGTCTTTGATTCATTTGGACTTGAGTTTTATGCATGGCAATGGATATGGATCTATTTGCATTCTTCTACATGTTGGTATCCAGATATGCCAGCACCATTTGTTGTATATACTTTCTTTTTTCTATTTTATATTGTTAGCTTTTTTTGCCAAAAATCAGGTCTTCATGGGTATGTGGATTGATACCTGGGTCTTTGATTCAATTTCATTGGTTCTCTTCTCTGTTTTTATGCTAATACCATGCTGTTTTCAATACTGTAGCTCTGTAATAGAGTTTGATGTCAGGGATTGTGATGTCTTCAGAAGTTCCTTTAATGTACAGTATTGTTTTGGCTATCCTGGGTTTTTGCTTTTCCATATGAAGCTGAATATTTTTCTTTTGAGATCTGTGAAGAATTTTGATGGGTATTTTATTGAATCTGTAGATTCCTTTTGGTAAGGTGAAGCAAGTATTCTTAATGATTGAGCCACCCCTCCAGAAAATTTTGACTTCTATGTTTAAACCAGAACGCTAGAATAAAGATAAGAACTAGATTCCTTCTTTTTCACTTACTCTTGTAGCTTCTCCTTTACTGTTCATTAACAAACTATGAGAAAACTACCTCAGCTTTTAAGAGTGCTAATAAAATGGTCATCTATCTTAGAGAACACATACTTGCTCATTATCTAAAGTGAAATAAATGTAATAGGCAATCAATGCTCTTTGTTTTGATAATGAGTACTTAGAGATCCTGTAAGTGTGATGAGCTCTGTACTGAAGAGTGGATGGTTGCTCTCAGGAACGTACATCATTTATGTTATGAACTATTTCACTGTTGAACATTTATCTAACAGATATTGTATGCCAGACCAGTCGCCCAGGTTCTAGAGAAATAAAGACAGTAAATTCTGCAACCTTCCCTCTCGGAAGCTATCAGCTTTCTTAAAAGGAAATGTGCATAAAGAAACTCGAACTGAAGAACGAAGCTGAAGTTTAGAGAACATTTAACGTGTTCATTTAAAAGAGACAATGGAATACATTTCTTATATACATTTTTCTTTTGCTTCAAAAAGGTCACATCAGTTCATAAGGCCTGGCCTGAAAAGGAATGGCCCATCCTGATTTTATGATAACAAGTATGAGGAGCTGAAAGAACCTGGGAGGGGCACCTGAGTCATGGGGCACACAGAGCGGAGTAATTGTTTTGTGGACTACCCTTCAGGAGTGACAAAGCTGAGGGAGACTCACTGATACCTTTTCAATCTCCATATATAAATCAAAATGTCCTATGACTTCAACATGGGGACTATCTGTCCCATGGTATAGCAGCTTCCCTGTCCATTTGCATGTCATTCTTCAATAACAGAGTATCTGAAAGGCCAGTTGCTGATGTGGTGAATCAGTGCACCAAAAACAGCTATGTCAGGAAAGCCAGAGAAAGGCGACACTCAGAGGGTAAGTTTTAGCTAAGTGACACATCAATTTTGTGCTTTGCTTCGACATCAGAGCAGATATTTCTCTTCAGTTCCACAAGGTTCAAGATCCACAGAATCATGCACCTTATATACACAGCTTAAAAAAGGAGAGTCTCTGGTTATAAGAAAAAAAGTACATTTTCAACTTTAAAAGAAAAAAGCAGAAAGACTATGTCAGGAAAAAAAGAAAGAGTACCACTAGAAAGTTGGAGAAAGAATGGGAGAGGGCAGTGGTGAGCCAGATAAGAGTAAGATAAATGATATGCATGTATGAAAAGTTTTAATAAAACTCAGCATCTTGTATGCTAACTGAAAAAAAATATAACTCCCAGGGAAAAAACGACAGATTCTCTAATCTCTGGATTCTTTTTCCTACTTAATATTGGCTCTTTATTCCTCGGGTTTATGTTCTCAAAGAAGATGGCATGTAGATTAATAATGAAGCTTTGAAAGAATTAATTAGAAAGAGCTACAACATCTTCTGCTAAATCCTTCTTTATTAACACATTTCCTCACAGAGATTGCAGTGTAACTTAAAAGCATTGCAACTTTTTGAACTTGGTCCAGCCTCAGCAGGATTTTATATGTATGTGTATGATGAGGCTAAACCTACAGTAGTAGAGGTTGTCTTAATCATTTTTCTTTACCAGTTTTTCTCTGTGCACTCTGTGTCAAATCTTTTCTGTATAGGGCTTGGGCTACGTTAGCTCTTATTCTTCATTTCCTTCTTCAGTTTGTCAAAATTTGGGAGTGCTTTGTTTTCTGTGAACAGACATTATAACTATCACATAGTATTAATATTATCCTCAGTTTGCTTATTCACACCCTTTATGTAGGTATGCTCACCTCACATAGGGGAACTGACTTGAATTTTCATTATAATTTTTAAGCTTCCCAGCTATTTTTTAGCATATTTAAAATCTGTATGCTAACGAAAGAGGAAGAGTGGAAACGTGCTGTTTGAGTAACATGGAATGCAAAAAACTCTAAATTCTTCAAAGGAGATGCAGGTTCAATTCCTGTTCCTACTTTAATGTATTATCAAATGTGGGCAAGAGCCCATCATTCTCTGTGTCTTAGTATTTTGCCTATAAAACGCTTGCTTCTTTCTGTGCCATTGTTTATTAATGGGAGGGCAGATTAAATTCTATGTCAATTCAGATCAAGATGATGTGAGGCAAGTACACGTGAGGAACAGCAGTTCGTGGTTCTCAATGCTGGATGCCTATCACAAGCATCCACAGAACGTTTACAGAGTTGATGTTCAAGGCCCACACAGAGTGCTCTAATTCTGGCACATCTCTAAGCATCCATTTGTAACAATGAAAACATTTTATGGCTTATTTTTCTGGGTAAGAGTAGTAAGGAACATGGAAAAGTTTTAAAATGTAAAATCCAGAACACACGTTTTTAGGTGAACAAATGATATAAAATTAGATAAAGCCTATTTTTAATATGTAGTTTATTTTTATACTGGAGTGTAGTTTCTTTTTATTATTATTTTATTTATAAATAATTAATTTATAATTAAGCTATATTTCTACGACAAGAATTCCAGGTGCAATGGAATCTTATCTCAAGTGAAGTAACGAAGAGAATGGTCCTTCCTGAGACACAGAACCCCTACACCAGATGTGCCAATGGCACCCCAGTGTCCCTATCTCATGCAAGACTGGAAGAAACGCTCAGCATGGCCCAGTACCAGGTGGCAGTACCCAGATGGCTTGCGAGCTTGAGTAGCAGCCAACTCAGCTCCTCTCCACACTTCTTAACAAAGTTGTTAGGAGCATCTCAAAGTCCAAACTTAAGAATAAAGTCATGATCCTTTGATCTAAGGAAAGTTAGTCTGTAAGTCTTTGGCTAAGTACACGTTCTTGGTTCATCTAAGTTAAAATAATGTCATTAGTGTTTGATGTTTACATCCCAGAGACAGAGACAGATGACCTGTTGCATGAATAGCCACTGATTTGTTGCTAAATTATAGCTTCTCTGCTAAACAACATGAGATGTGAACTGTGAGTTGCAATGGAGAGATGGTACAGAGAAGAATATGTAGTGTCTGAAGTACATGTTTTCAAAAAAAATTCTTACACAGTAAGTTTTGTGAAATTTTACGTATAGTACTGTGACTCAAGATGATTAGATTTTTTTTTCATTTTTGACATCCACAGGAAACAAGAAAAATTTACTAGGCCATATAAATCAGGGCCATTGTAATAAAAAATCTGGAAAATTACAGATCAGCTGATAGTTTTCTAAGCTGCACCTCTTGCTGAGTAGATGGACACAGTGGCTTCTATAACTGCACTGAAGAGAGAAAATGGAAGATAAAGGTGTCTGGCAATTGCATAGAAAAGCTTATGTTCAAATACAGAGAAATGAAAAATGAAAGTCTGTATTGTAAACATGGAGGCATATTACTATTGTGAATAAGTTCCTATTTATAAGCTACAGGATAAAATAGTTTTTAACATCAGCAAAAAATTAAGTAGGTGAAGCCTTGCAGAATGGGTTAGTGAGATAGGTTAGGGCAAAGCATAGATATTTTATATCCTTGATTTCGTGGAACACATCAAGTGTCCTAATATTTACATACATATAATAGGAAAGTAGAGAGGAAGAATTCTGGGAGTGCAAGACTTATATATAAAAATATAACATGGGGGTCCCAGGATCATCGGGCTACCAGGTGGCCCTGTTTAGGTACTGAGGAGTTCCATCTGGACGGGTGAGTGTGTGCAATCCAGGGGCGGATTGACCCGGAAGAGACCACAACCCCCCCCCTCCCCCAGCTCCTTCTGCAGGGCTGTCTTTCTTACACCCGACCCCCCCCCCCCAAGAGCCTGAGTTATCTGCTAGGTCCTTTGCTCAGGAACAGTTTTCTGCTCCTACACTAAGGCTACCCACCCAGAGAGGTGAGTGCCTGCCTACTGGGCAGGCCTCAAGGACCCCCTCCCCCCACCAAAATGGAGCACATGCACCTCAGCTTTTGCGGCAGGGTGTCCTGTGTTCTACTCGTCCCCGCCCTGCCCCCCAAGTTCTCCCTTTTGTCCGCAGGTCATTGGACTACCAGGCATCTATGTTTCGGTGCTGAGAAGTTCCATCTGGACTGGACGGTTCCTGCTTCTACACTGAAGAGTTACAACCAGAGAGTCAGTCACAGCAAAGACTGGACCAAGACACCAGGCCTCTCCTGGATCCATTTGAAGGAAGAGATGGGAAGGCGCCAAGGCAAGAATTCCTCCAACAACCTGAAAGGCAATATGACATCACCAGAATCCAGAGATCCCGAAATAAGAAGAATTGTACACCCTACTCTAGAAGAAATCGACTCAAAAGTGAATTATATGAAAATAATAGAAGACCTTAAACAGGAGGTGAAAAACTGCCATAAACAATTAGAGATCACAAACAAAAAGGTAGAGGAAATGAATAAAGCGCTCGAAGATACCCAAGAAAACCAAGAGAAACAAGAAAAAGCAATCAAACAGGTAAGGGAAGTGGTTCAAGACATGAAGAATGAAATGGAAGTAATGAAGAAAACACAAACCGAGGGAAGGATGGAGATGGAAAGTCTGGGTAAACGAACAGGAAATACAGAGACAAGTACTACCAACAGATTACAAGAGATAGAAGAATTTCAGACACTGAAGATACCATAGAGAAAATAAACACACTGATCAAAGAAAACAGCAAAGCCAACAAATTCTCATCACAAAACATTCAGGAAATCTGGGACACAATAAAAAGACCAAACATAAGAATAATTGGGATAGAAGAAGGAGAAGAAGTGCAGCTCAATGGTCCAGAAAACATATTTATTAAAATTATAGAAGAAAACTTTCCCAACCTAAAGAAAGATATTCCTTTGAAAGTTCAAGAAGCATACAGAACACCGAATAGACTGGACCAAAAAAAAAAAATCTCCTTGCCATATAATAATCAAAACACAAAACATACAGAATAAAGAAAGAATATTAAGAGCTGCAAAGGAAAAAGGCCAAGTTACTTATAAAGGTAAACCTATCAGATTTACACCTGATTTCTCTATGGAAACAATGAAAGCCAGAAGGTCCTGGATAGATGTAGTGCAGAAATTAAGAGACCATGGATGCAAGCCCAGACTACTATACCCAGCCAAGCTTTCGTTCACGATAAATGGAGAAAACAAAATTTTCCAGGATAAAAACAAATTTAAACAATATGTAGCCACAAATCCAGCCTTACAGAAAGTAATAGAAGGAAAATCACAAAACAAGGAGTCCAACAATAACCACAATAACGCAAACATCTAGAGACCCTTCACCAGCACAACTCAAAGAAAGGAAACACACACTCTATGACTAAAAAATGACCGGAATTAACAACCACTGGTCATTAATATCACTTAATGTCAATGGGCTCAACTCACCTATAAAAAGGCACAGGCTAAGAGATTGGATACAAAAACAGGATCCAACATTCTGCTGTTTACAAGAAACACACATTAACCACAAAGACAGGCACCTACTCAGAGTAAAGGGATGGGAAAAGGTTTATCAAGCAAATGGACCTAACAAACGAGCAGGTGTGGCCATACTAATTTCTAACAAAGTTGACTTCAAACTCAAATCAATCAGAAGAGATGGAGAGGGATATTTTATATTCATAACAGGAACAATTCATCAGGATGAAGTCTCAATCCTGAATATCTATGCCCCTAATATAAAAGCACCCACGTACGTAAAAGAAACATTACTCAAACTCAAGGCTGCCATCAAACCGCACACACTAATAATAGGAGACTTCAACACTCCTCTCTCACCAATGGACAGGTCAATCAGACAGAAACCTAACAGAGAAATAAGAGAATTAATGGAGGTAATGAAGCAAATGGACTTAACAGACATGTATAGAACATTCCACCCAAATAGGAAAGAATAAACCTTCTTCTCTGCAGCTCATGGAACCTTCTCGAAAATTGAACACATAGTCGGTAACAAAGCAAACTTCCACAGTTACAAAAAAATATTAGTAACCTCCTGTGTCTTATCAGATCACCATGGATTAAAGTTAGAATTCAACAACAATGCTACCCCCAGAAAGCCTACAAACTCATGGAAACTGAACAGTCAACTACTGAACCACACCTGGATCAAGGAAGAAATACAGAAAGAAATTAAAGTCTTCCTCGAATTCAATGAAAATAAAGAAACAACCTACTCAAACTTAAGGGACACTATGAAAGCAGTCCTGAGAGGAAAGTTCATAGCACTAAGTGCCCACTTAAAGAAAACAGAAAAAGCACACATTGGAGACTTAACAGCCCACCTGAAAGCTCTAGAAAAAAAAGAAGCAGACTCGCCTGGAGATAGAGACAGAGACCCACACTGGAGCACTGAACTGAGCTCCCAAGGTCCCAATGAGGAGCAGAAGGAGGGAGAACATGAGCAAGGAAGTCAGGACCACGAGCGGGGCACCCACCCACTGAGACAATGGGGCTGATCTATTGGTAGCTCACCAAGGCCAGCTGGACTATGAATGAAAAAGCATGGGATAAAACCGGACTCTCTGAACATGGCGAACAATGAGGGCTGATGAGAAGCCAAGGACAATGGCACTGGGTTTTGATCCTCCTTCATGTTCTGGCTTTGTGGGAGCCTAGCCAGTTTGGATGTTCACCTTCCTAGACATAGACGGAGGAGGGAGGACCTTGGACTTTCCACAGGGCAGGGAACCCTGACTGCTCTTTGGACTGGAGAGGGAGGGGGAGAGGAGTGGGGGAGGGGAAGAAGGGTGGGATGAGGGGGAGGGAAATGGGAAGCTGGGAGGAGGGGGAAATTTTTTTTTCCTTTACTCAATTAAAAAAAAAAAAAATATATATATATATATATATATATATATATATATATATATATATAACATGAGTGGCCAGGGCCTGCCTCTGAAAACCTCCAGCCATATAAGGGTGTGTTTCTTGGATTCAGTCGAAGGTTCAATCCTGTTTTTGAACTCACTGTTAATCATTTTTGGTGGGGTGGGGCAAGATTGGGACCCTTGATGTTGAAAATGACTTATGAGAAATATTTGTTAATTTCTGTTATTCTATTATGGTGGTGTTCTCATCCCCCTTTGATTTCCTGGTTTGAGATTAATTATTTCTTTTGCTTTCTTGTTTATGATTAATGACTTCAGGTTAAAATTTTCTTTCTGCTGCCTTCTGTAGGGCTGGATTTTAGACAGAGGTTGCTAAAATTTTGTTTTTATTGTGGGATATGTTTCTTTTTTACCATTTATTGTTACTGAAACTTATATTGGATATATAAGTCTGGACTGACATATATGTCATCTTAGAGTTTATAGTATGCCCAGAATCTTCTGACTCTTAATTCCTTCATTGAAAATTCAGGTATAATTCTAATAGCTCTAACCTAATTTGTACTGCTACTTTGCTCTTGCAATAGTCATTCTTTATTCTGTATATTTAGTGTTTTGAATATTTCTCTTCCCATTCAGTATATTTGGTATTCTGTCTGAACAATGTACATTAATTGGTACCTCCTTTGGGTTAAAGGAATTTCTTCTATGATTTTTTTTCGAAAATATTTTATGTACTTTTGACTTGGCTTTTTTCTCTTTCCTCTATATCTGTTATTTTTAGATTTGGTCTTTTCATAGTGTCCAGGAATTTTTGGATGTTTGTGCCTAGATTTCTTTAGACTTGACATTTTCTCTGGCTGACATACCTATTTCTTCTTTCTTGTCTTCAGTACCTGAGATTCTCTTCTAACTCTTGTATTTTCTTGCTGAGGTGTACTTCTGTGGTTTCTCTTTGAGATTCTAATTTTTTGCATACAGTTTTTACCTCAGTTTTGGGTTTGCTTTGGTGATTTCATTTCCACTTTCATGTTTTGAAAAATGTTCTTCGTTTCATTCCATTGTTTGTATTTCCATTGATTTAATTAGTGGATTTATTCATTTCATCTTCAAGGTGCTTAGACATATTTAAAATAACTATTTGGGAGTCCTTGTCTTTTGCTTCAGGTATATTGCATTTCTCAGGGTCTCAGGTAAGTTTGCTGGCTCTGGCAGAGAATTTTCTGTTTTGGGTGTTAATGATTGTACTTTTGTTCTGGTGTCTAGGTACTTAGTTTGGGAATGATTATGATTCTAGATGATATATGATCTTGTCTCTGTTGGGTAGATTTTTTTTGATTCCTTGATTTTTGTTCCCCTGACTTTATCTTGAGAGCATATAAAAGCTGTAAATTTCCTGGTAGGGCATACTTCTGAATACCTGCCTAGTGTTGCCACTGGAATTCTTGATAAATGTGTTTCTGAGTATTGGGGGCTGACAGGAAGAGTAAGGATGGACTTATAAGCAGGGGTGAGACTGTACACAGGAAGGAATATAGGTATGCCAGGGGGATCTATGGAGTCACCATGGAATTGAGAATGAGAGGAAAGACAAGCCCCTGTACATGATCTGCTACAGGGCTGGGGATGAGAATGGGTAATGGGAATTGAAAGATGGGAAGGAAAGTGAAGACTACCTACCTTTTATCAGGCAGAGCCAAGTTGTCTTTTTAAAACTATAACACCGACTTTAAAATCTGTAGAAAACTATGGAAATCCTTTGTATAATAATACAAAGATACAAAATATTTATTATATGCATAGCACAATACTGAATTTTCATCACATGAAATACAGTACTGGCAATGGAGAGATCTATGGTGAATATGGTTCATCTGAGGATGAGGTGGTAGAAGGCAATCAGAGATTATTTTTTATACTCCCAGGCTGTGTTTAGCGGAGAGGCTGATGGGATGACTTTGAGTGTCCAGCTGTGCATTGGCACAGTTTTACATTCCATTCATCTGAAAAATATTCAATTGCTTTGCTATCTGTTTCTTGGCTCCTGCCACCATCTTTTATTCCAACTGTGCTATTGATTTCATGTCCTCGGTATTTCTTCTTTACTGTTTAGCTTATCTGTAGTTAGAGCTATGCTTTTAATGGCTGTTGTCTGGTGTTAATTTTAATGCTAAAAAACCACTGATTTGACCAATTGATAAAACTCTCATATTTGAAAGAATCCTGATGGACATCACAATGTTAATTTCCATCAGTTTTATCACTGACTTCTGTATTTCATGATTCTTATTCATTCTCCTTTTTATTATATGCATTTAATACAAACTCATTTGTAAACAACTCTATTACAGTCAGTTCTGTCCTTTGTATTCAAGGAATTGATCCATTTAATTAGTAAGTTAACATTTTATTTCAATTATTTTTCAAGTTATAATAAGAGCAAGTATTTAAAAAATGATTGCTCATAACTAGGGAAATGGACAACTGGAATATCAGAACTTCCCAACATTTGTTGTGGGTATTAACTCTATCTTTGTTAAATAAGTAAATTCAGAAAGAAGACTAACTAGTCTGCCAAGAGGGAGTTAAATATCTATGCTTATAGGATGAAATTCCAAGTTAGAACTACAGTTTGCAAGATGAAGGAAACAAAGAACTGAAAAATCCGGTCATACTTCCTGAGAGCTATGAAGTATGTACAGACATTTCATAATTAAAGGCTGAGAGTGGCCCTGAAAAAAGTTTATCAAGTACATATTTGATATGTATTATCTTCAATTGGAGAATCAAATGAGAATATGAATGAGACAGAAATTGTAGATCCCATAATGCAGAAAAAGGGACAAAATCAGAAGATAAGGAATTATGATTATGCTTTAGTTGTTAAGGGACCAGTGAATAGTGAGTCCTTCAGATGCTTTTAAATTTGAAAGTTCATTTGGTTAGGATCTTGAAAAAGTTAATATTTCATACTGTAACATATTATTGTACTTATTGTGTGCTAGGCTTACCCCAACCAGAAAATATTATATACACAGTCAAGGCTCAGAGCTATGAATATGTTTGCTCATATTGCAATCCTCAATATAAAGAATAAAATAATTATGAAGCAGCAAGCACACACAGGTGGTAACAGCAGGCCATGTGCTCTAGCGATAGCATTGGTAGTTTATTTTACAGTTGGTTCTTGGACAAACTAGTTGACTCACCATCCTGATGAAGAAAGGGGTATATATTACAAGTAATATTTAACTACCAAACACATTTTTCTCTTTCGTGCTCTAAAACTAAAATGAAGAAATAATCTAGAGAAAACATTTTACATTTTTGTGCAAACATCCAAGATAAGTTAATGGGGTTGCTTTCTGAGTTTAAACTAAGAAATGCATACAAAATAAAAGCTCAGCGATGAAATACTAGTTGAAGCTCAACTACTGTCTTATGGAAAGAATCTGAATAAGCCATAATGGCAGTGGGCAGAGAATAAACATGGGGTAAAACTTGTCAAAAAAAATTGTTTAGAGAGCAGAGAAGACCAGAGTGAGAGATTTTCAAAGAAGAGAACTAAGGCATAGAATTCATTGTATTCCAAGTAATATGTATTCTTATGGCACAGAAGAGAAGTTGAAGCAATGTCTGCTTCTGCTTGGCTATCATCCATCAGCAATTAAATCATCAGGAGTCATTGAGACCTTCCAGATAGAAGAATCATCTGATGGACAATGACACATAAGACAGAAAACAGAGGATGTCTATTGTAATACAAGAGAATAAGAATTCAATATTTATTGTAGAATTACGAGAGTATGGCTTTGAGCAAAGTAAATGTGATATCATTAAATGTGGATCAGAAAGTGACCCCCACCCAGACCTGTCCCCCCCACCTCCCACAAACTACTTATCTTGTCAATCTATCCATTCTCCTGTTCTTTTTTTCCTATATTTCTTTGTCAATGTATTATTCTAATTTCTAGGAACACATAAATGGACATTTTAGTCCTTATTCTTAATTTTTACACTATGTGTAGATGATTAACAGAGTATAATATTCATTGAAATAGCAATATGTCTCAATTAAGAAAATTTGACTAACCTTTTAAAGCTGGTGAAAAAGGAGCTGTCTAGAATTTTGAAATATTTGGCTATGAGTATGGTGTCTGTGTGTTGGCAAAGGCAATAGACTATTCCATCTAGGGAGGCCTTTTTGTAGTCTATGTGAAACTTTGTAAGAGAATTTAAATGACTTGGAATACCAATAATTTAGTAGTCTCTGTGAAACTTTGTTAGAGAACACCAATTATTACTGGAACACCAATAATCTTTGTTAGAGAACACCAATTATTACTGGAACACCAATAATCTATTGTTTAAAATGTTTTAAAGGTCTATAAATAAACAGTGCATATTTATCATAGACAGCATGATGTTTTGAGATATTTATATACTGTGAAATAGTTAAATGTAACTAATCAATACATATATACCCCCATACTTAATCATCCTAATAAACACATTGAATATATACCCTCTTATATATTCATGATCATTCTTCTTTAATTTTTTTCTTTTATTTCTTGATAATAAAATAACATCATTTATTCCTCCCTTTTCCTTTCTTCAAAACATCTCATATATCCCTACTTAGGTCTCTATCAGCTTCCTGGTGTCCTCTATTTTTTTTATTAATTATTTTTACATATATACATGTATATGTATAAGCACAATTATTTCTAGATATAAAAATGCAACCTGTTCAGTCTCTCTGAATATATGTTTTCCAGGCGGATCATTTGGTATTGGACACTCCTAGGGAGGAATATTTCTTGCACTCTTAGTGGCATTTCTTAGTTGCCTATTTTTTGTGTGTGTGTGTCAGGTTGACACCTCCCACCTCCAAACTGTGGTAATATTTTGTTTGTGATCTAACAAATAAAGCTTGCCTGAAGATCAGAGTGCAGGGCTAAGTCATTCGTTAGTAATAGAGGTCAGGCAATGGTGGCACAAACCTTTAATCCAAACACTGGGGAGGCAGAGGCAGACAAATATCTGTGAGTTCAAGGCCACTCTGGGATATACGAAATTGATCCAGAGTAAATGAGAAACAGCCAAGGGATAATGGCTCATACCTTTTATCTCAGTACTTGGGAGTCACATGTCTTTAATCCCAGCATTAGGAAAGTGGAGACAGGCTGGGTGGAGAAAGGAATATAAGACTGGAGGAGACAGGAGCACATTTTATTCAGTTTGAGCATTTTTGGAGACAAGATCACCATTTCAGATCTGAGCATTCAGAGGTAAAAAATCTTGTGACTGGCTGCTCTGCTTCTATATCTTTCAGCTTTCACCCCCTAGTATCTGACTCCAGGTTTTTATTTAATAAGACTAGTTAGGATTGCATTACACCAAACCATGCCCCCATCCTGTTCATCTTGGAAAAAAAAAACTTTCAAAAACAGGGCCTGGGACACGAACCGATAATTCTCAAAAGAAGAAACGAAAATTGCCCTGAAATTCTTAAGAAATGTTCATCTTCCCTAGCAATTAAGGAAATGCAATTCAAAGAGGATTTGTCATTTTTTCTTACCTCAGTCAGATTAGCACAAAGCAACCAAACAACAGACAATAAATGCTGAAGGACCTTTATGGAACTCTCATTAGCAGTCAATGACATTGCAAACGGGTGCAGCTACTCTGCAAATCAGTGTGTAGAATTCTCAAAAAGCTAAAAGTATTTTTTTAAGACAAAAATCTTGCAATGTACCCAAGAAAGTCCTTCACTCATGATTTCCCTTGTTTAGTCTCCCAGTTATCAGGGACTGGAATAATATTTCATTGCCCTTGCCCAAAGAACTTCTAAATGGCTAAGAAAATAATAACACTTTTTTTGAGGTATTCATGGATAGTAACAAAAAAATACTAACAATTCTCAGAGTAAATAAATATGTTATTTTTCAAATCCTACTTGACATTGAACCCTATTTTTATATAGCATATTAACACGGCTTGTAAAAGAAGGGAAGGCAGAAAGAGAGGAGGGAGGACAAGGGGAGAGAGGAGGAGAGCTTGAAGAAACAGGATGTTTGAGATGGTGAAAGGACAAAGACAGAGAAGGATAAAAGAGATATCTTGATTGAGGGAGCCATTATGGGGCTAGCAAAAAACCTGGCACTAGAGAAATTCCCAGGCATCCACGAGAATGACCACAGTTAAGACCCTAAGCAATATTGGAGAGGGTGCCTGAACTGGCCTTGCCCTGTAGTCAGATTGATGACTGTCTTAAATGTTGTCATAGAACCTATCTCCACCAACTGATGAAGCAGATGCAGAGATCCACGATGGAGCACTGGAGTGAGATCCCAAAGTCCAGTTTAATTGTGGGAGGAGTGAGAAGACCAGGAAGATCAAGACCATGATGGGGATACTCACTGAAACAGCTTATTTGAGCTAATGGGAGCCTAGTAGCTCTGGCCTGACAGCAAGGGAACCGGAATAGGACAAAACTAGGCCCTCTGAATGTGTGTGACAGTTGTATGGCTGGGGATTTATTCCTACTGCTTATTCTGGCCATCTAAAAACATCTAAGACAATGCCGCTACCAAGAAGCCATGCCTGACTGGGTTCTTCTATGTCTAGAAATTTTCTTCTCTTTTTAAAATTTTCTTGGGTTTAATGTGGAAACTACTGCTGAATGTTTGGGTGCCATTTATAAACAGAAGTTTCTGACTTGCCTGGTCACACAGTCATTCAATCACAAAGAAACACACAGACTGAAGTTAATTATAAACTGGTTTCACCTATTAGCTCAGGCTTATTTTTATCTAGCTCTTACAACTCAAATTAACCTATAATTTTTTAATTTTATCTATGTTTAGTTGTTTATTGTGATACCTTTTATCAGTGAGGCATTCTCATCTAGCTTCCTCTGCATCTAGCTGGTGATTGCATCTCTGCCTTCTTCTTCCCAGAATTGTTCCCATCTGGTCACCCTGCCTATATTTCCTGCCTGGCTATTGGCCAATCAGCATTTTATTAAACCAAAATGGCTGACATATCTTTGCAGTGTGCATGAGCATCATCCCACAGCACTGTCTCACAGTTAGTCAATCAACAACCCAACCAGAAATCCAGATAGAAAATTCCGGAACTGAATAATGAGCAGCAGCTTCTATTAGAACCACATTCTTCCCATAAGTGTACTAATGAGGAATACTTTACTCATCTCTGACTATAAGAGGTGGGAAACTGGATTGTTTTTATGATTAGTACTTACTTAAAATTAGAAACAAACTGTTTTAATTTCAGAACCCTTGGGGTCTAAATAAACATTTTGGGAAAAATGAAAATGCCGGAAGTGTAGATTAATACATGTTTCCATAGGTAAAAGAGCATATGTGTTTTCCACCTATGCCTTTAATTGAGAATTATAATATTTGACTTTCATAACTTCTAAAATTATAGAAGTAGTTCCTTTTAAAGCTTACCTTTTGAACTTTTAATGGTCTAAAACATTCAGTTTTGCTTCAAGGCTTCCTCCACAATTACTGTCTAAATAGCACTTGCCTGTCTCTTCAGAATGCTCTGGCATTCCCCATGTTGTTTAGAGATATGTATCAATGGTTTCCATTTGTCTTATGATTTTATTACTTCTGTCTACAGTTTAGTGGACAGGAAAGGATGGTTATAAGGGCTTTCAGATTGGAATCTGACACATTAATGATATTTTAAAGGTTGATAACACCATTTTAGTCAAAAAAACTTTGAGACATCTTTTAATGATTATTTTTAATTTTTCTCAAATGTGAAGATAAGACAGATAATAATAGATACATTTGTTTTTGTTGATTGAGACAGATATAAAGCCTACTTATGCCCAGCCTCTTTGAGGAGATAATAAATGTCCTGAGCATTTATTATAAAATAAGCATGGTTATTACTTGAAAAGCAAATGATATACAATTGAACTATATGTTTTCTTCACTACATGATTTAATTTTGTTAAGAAATGATATTCATTTTGGGCAGTTTGGAATAATATTCCTGATTGTAAGATAGTCTTGAAACTGTAATCTAAATTTTAATAGAGTCCAAGAGACCATTAATAGCTGTCTTCTGGGATCAACATATTAATCTCTCATTTTCTCATAAGCCAATTAGTAATTTTCCATTTATCTACAAAAATAGCATTGTTATTCTAATGATAGTAACAGCAGAGACTGTTCAATATTATGTCTTCAGGCATATTTTGCACAGTAAATCTTATTACCTGAAGCTTTTTACATTTAATCAATACAATAATGAAAATGGACAAAATAACTACAGGAAAACCAAAGTATGACTTATAAGATTAAATATGAGTACAGAAATAAAATAGGAAACAGAAGTTATAAAAATATGATAAAATTATTTAAGTGTACCAAAGTCATTTAAATCATGTATGTTTCTCAATATGTTTAGCATAGTAGCCAAAAATAAATAAATAAATATAATATTGGGCCAGTAACATGATCCAGCAGGTAAAGTGCTTGCCACCAAGCTTGATGACTGAGTCCAATCCTTGAGTCCAACACAGTGGACAGAGACTACAAGTTTTCTCCTGATTTCCATATGTGTACAGACGCAGGTGTGATTCCCCCACTATAATAAACAAATGAAAATATTTAAAAGGCAACTGACCTTGCAAAGATATAGTTAAGCCTCTTCTTACATGGTGAATTTTTCAGACATCTGCTCACTGTCATTGTCTGAAATTATCTAAACAGGCAAGAACAGTAGGTTTATCTCTCTATTTTTGCATCTTTCAAGTGTCACTTACATTGAAACGATATTTATTGTAATCGTTTTGTATTCTCATCCACTGTAGTTTTCAAAGGTTTCCTCATTTATGTTGTTAACATTTTTCTCACTTCTGAACAGAAACATTTAAAGTCATCATCTCAGGGCGTCATTTTTCATCATTATCTTAGGTGAACAGACGAGTACAGCCTGCTAAACTCAGTTTATAAACTTTGAAGGTATGGGCTCATATTTTGCATCTCTCAAACTTTGAGAATCCACTGAAGTAGCTTCTGCTGTCATGTTTTTAGAAGTAGTGAAACATGTAATACACTAGTAAGTGACTTCTGAATTTAGCAGGGCTGCCTAGCTCTACAGAAGTTAATAAAGGTTGTGGTTTACAAGTGTGTGATGTAGTAGTTAGAAAAATACATGACCATAACCAATGTATGCATAATACAGGTTTTATGAAAATATTGAAAAGCAGTTTTTCGAATCCTCCTCTTAACAAGAGCTTGATTTGTACCTCAAAATATGATGGAAGTCTGGATTTTGAAGGCAACTGAATTTACTTAAATTTGTGTTAATTGTATGAAAGCATTTTTAAAAGAAGAAAATTTTTTATCTGATTTTTGGAAATAAGAGAAAGTAAATATACATTCTAGACTAAAATGGAATGGGTATGGTATGGTTCATGTAGTTGTTACATTTTCAGAAGGGGAAACAATAGTTTTCTTTTACTTCATCTAAATATTATTATATCCTGTTTCCCAAAGGGTTTACTAAGCAACTCTCAGCCTAAAACTAGTCAATATGAGGTAAGTATTTTATTTATCAAAAGTTATTATTAAATTTATTTGATATATGAAAATATTTACCTTCATGTAAACACTTGCATCACTTTGCATCACTATGAAAAATTTCACTTTTGCACCATTATAAAATGATGTGGGAGTCCCCTCTGTGTGCTGTGATTGCCATTAACGAATAAAGAAACTGCCTTGGCCTGTTGATAGGGCAGAACTTAAGTAGCAGGGAGGTCTGGACTGAATGCTGGGAGAAAGAAGGGCAGAGTCAGACGCCACAGAGCTGCTGGAGACAGACATGCCGAAACTTTAGGCAGTAAGCCACTGCCACATGGCAATATACAAATTACTAGAAATGGGTTAAATTAAGATGTAAGAGTTAGCCAATAAGAAGTTAGAGATAATGGGTCAAGCAGAGTTTTAATTAATATAGTTTCTGTGTGATTATTTTGGATCAGAGCTAGCCGGGCGGTTGGGAATGAACAAGTGGCTTCTTCCAACAATAAAAAGCAAGTGTTTCAAAAAAAAAAAAAAAAGTAACACAACCTTGATGAAATGCAGATGAATTGGTAAGATTGATACCATTGAACTGAAGGTTCTGGTTTTAAAGCTAGTAGCAGAATCTATCACATTGATCCTTTGGAGAGACTGAATTTTTTTTTTTTTATTGCGAAAAGAAGAAAATAAAACATAAACAAAAAACAAGTTTCCACCTCCTCCCAGTCTCCCATTTCCCTTCCCCTCCTCCCACCCTTCTCCCCCTCCCCCCACTCCTCTCCCCCTCCCTCTCCAGTCCACAGAGCAGTCAGGGTTCCCTGCCCTGTGTTAAGTCCTAGGTCCTCCCCCCTCCGTCCATATCTAGGAAGGTGAACATCCAAACTGGCTAGGCTCCCACAAAGCCAGCACATTAAGTAGGATCAAAACCCCTGCCATTGTCCTTGGTGTCTCATCAGCCCTCATTGTTCGCCATGTTCAGAGAGTCTAGTTTTATCCCATGCTTTTTCGGTCACAGTCCAGCTGGCCTTGGTGAGCTCCCCGTAGATCAGCTCCACTGTCTCAGTGGGTGGATGCACGCCTCGTGGTCCCGAATTCTTTGCTCATGTTCTCCCTCCTTCTGCTCCTCCTTGGGACCTTGGGAGCTCAGTCCAGTGCCCCTGTGTGGGTCTCTGGAGAGACTGAATTTTAAAAGACTATCAAGGCATGAGGATTGTGGTGATCAGAGCTAGCCTATTGTGTGCAGCTTAGGCATGGGTAGCTTGAAGCATTTCACTTGTAAACTAAATTGCAAAAACATTCTAGTGACTCCTACCTGGGGAACTCCATCTGGAGAGACAGGTTCAGGTTGGAGAGTGAAAGGAAATATTTATCTTTTATTCCACAAATCAAGCAATGACCACTTTTGCAGATTAAATCTGCGATATTATCAACGTCATCAAGGTGCGAGGCTCACAACATAATGTTTAGGAATAGTTGTGAACTAAAACTTTCAGAGATAAAGACAACTGGACTTCCACCATTTACACACACACACACACACACACACGCACACGCACACGCACACACAAATATACGAGATCAAGAATGAAAAGAAAAAATACAAATCATCAATCTCTAACTGCAAACAATTTGAACTGAAAATTTTTAAATGGTGTATCAAGATTGAATGGATAGACAATGACCAATTAAAGCATGCCTATTTCTTTGTGGTGTTCAGGAGGGAAATAAAACCGGTGCTTGGGTTTAAACATAGCAAAAATATTTGTAGTCAAGTGTATATAAACTGTATACTCACCTGACAGGAAAGCTACCATGATCGTGTAGGTAGCTTCGGCAGGTGAGGCTTATCAATTACAGTCCCGATGTGTTTTTTCCTGGTGATTTCCAAATGAAAAAAAAATTGATTGTATTATGGTATTGTGTTCACACTCTCCCCTATGAGAGAGAGAGAGAGAGAGAGAGAGAGAGAGAGAGAGAAGAAGATAAAATTTTCTTAAAGCAGACACAGATAAAGAAAACACAGAAACCATCTTCTGACATCACAGATGAAACAGAAGTACATAGAAAACTACGAATTCAAATGTAGACAAGAGGACGAGAAATAGTCAAAATGTGTCAGAAAGGAGTATGAAGAAACGTGAGAGAATTTGGTTACCTATTTTAGTAATCCCATGCGTGTAAATGGATTTTACTTACCTATTAAGAAATAAATACATTTAAAAAAATCACTGTGTGCTGCATATACAGCACACATGCAAGAGAGGATCACATAAAGTTGCAGGAATAAGGGAAAAGAAAACATTCAAATCATTTAGCAAACAAAATGAATATATGTGCTAATTAAATACATAGTTTGGAAGTAGTGTAATCAAGCATGTCAATAGGATATGTAATTTTAATAAGAAAGACAATAAACTGATGATAGTGGCTAGTGTTCTTGTGAACATTTCATCCATAAATTCCTTATAGTTTAGGTGATTTAATTGTAAAGGCAGCCATAAAGACGTTGAAAGGTATGATGTAAATCACTGTGGTGTTCCACTTGATATGAATATACATCCATGGTTTTAGACTTTTAGCTTTAAAATACACAGGGCCTGTTAAAAATCACACAGCTTCAGAGAAAAGCAGTCTGTAAATATAATCTGGAAATATACACAAGAAGTAATTTTAGAAGTTGATAAACCTACGAAGACGAACTCATTTCTCCCTTAATCAAAATAAAAAGTACTACACTCTCATCAGTTTGGAAAAATATAAAGTGCAAAACCAAGATAGTTGGCAAAGATGCAAAAAAAAAATCCATAAAATGTAATGTAATTATTGGCACTGTGGAGAATACAATAAATTTATCTTATAGACTATGAAGCAATTACATTTCTAGGAACACATCTTAGAGAGGCTTGTACAAGACAACTATGAAATATGCAAACAATTGCTCACAAAATTAATGCTTTTATTAGGAAATTATTGGACTTGCACTGATATGAACAAATCCCACATGTATGATTCCAATGTGGATAAAAACTTAAGTAGAGATGCAAGAAGCAAGATGCTGTTTACAAAAGCACACAAATTAGTACTATACTTCATTCTGGGATCCATATACCTTGAAAGTAACGGAGCAGAAATTAAGGGAGTTGGTTACTTCTGGGGAATAAAGAGTAGGAAAACCCAAGAGGCTTGTACAGAAAGCGTCAATTGCATTGGTAATCCTTTTTATTGTTATTGATTACTCTTAGTATTTATGTATGTGTTTATTTATGTATGTGTGTATGCCGATGTGTGTACTGTGTGTATGGTGTGTGTGCATGTGTGTATGTACATGTAAGTAAGTATTCCCAGAGGCCGGAGGAGGTTATTAGGTATTCTGAATTTAGATTGATGGACAGGAAGCACCTGTGATTTCCCTTCCTCCTTTCCATGCCTCTAATTTCCAGCACCAGGGGCACAGGTGTCCAACATTTATTTTTTTTCTTATATGGGTTCAGAAAATTTAAACTCTGATCCTCATGCCTTAGAAATTACTCTTACTAAAACTATCTTCTAAGCCCTCTTTGTTAATATTTTTGGAGATAAGGTCTTATGTAGTCCAAGCTAGACTTAAACACTCTTTGTAGCCAAAATTAGTTTAGCCTTAAACTCCCCATTCTCCTGCCTTTTCCTCTCAAGCTTCTTTGTAATACTTCATTTTAAAAATAGTGTGAAATAAACATATGAAAATGTTGTTATATTAAGCTGAATAATGCATACACATATACTTACTAGATTATTAATCACAATACCTTTTTCATTTGAAACACTTTATAGTTCTTCTTTCATGGTACTTTGTAGATTACAAAGATATTTGCACCTTCCCAAGTGTATTGGTATTTTTTGTGGTTAGAATAAAGCCTCAAACAAAATTAGCATTCAGATGTCTACTGAGTACAGAGATGACTGACTGAATATTAAATTTTCTCTCATTCAGTTATAGATACAAACAGCAAAAGGCCACAATAGTGAAAAAGGAAAACATATAGCAATTTTAGAATATATATTTAAGACATTGCTCAGGGCTAGCAGGCAAAAGGTCCTGAATTCAATCCCCAGGACCTCAAACAATAATAACAAAAAGACATTGTTCAGTTTTTCTCTTATAAATGCTTTGCAAATTTCCTTAGAACTTAATTTTCACATATTTCAAGGCAGTTATATCAGATTATTGAGATTGGATTTACATCTCTGTAAAAAATTGTGTGTGGTGTTGTCATGTGCATGTCGTGTCTGTGTTTGTGTATATGTTCACATGGGTATGGATGCAAGTCGAGACCAGAAGTAAACATTGTAAACTATCATCAGTCATTTTATTTTATTATTATATATATATAATGTGTTATATATGATATATAATATATAAATATATAAACAAAGATTTATTTACATGTGTTTGTATCTATACATATACACACTTTTGTTTTCTTCCCTTATATACTAACTAGTCTAGAGACATCAATTTTCCTTGGCATTCTGATTAATAGGTGATCTGAATCTGACTCATGGGAGGGACAGATATTACAGGAGCTTAATGTTTTCTGTAGGGTAACTCAGGTGTTGAAGATTCAGAGACAGGGCAGTTGTCCTGGGTGCCATGACAACAGTGATGGTGCTGACATTATCTGCAATGATGAAGTCACCGTGAAATATGAACTGACCGAGGAAAGACATTCACGGGATTTCTGTGCTCAGACCACGACTAACTTGGAAATGGATCTAAAGTGACCTGTAATCTTAAACTATTTAAATGATCTAAATCTGATCATTTAAGTTTGTAACCTTTCTCTTCCTACCACATCTTGAGAAAGCCTTGGAGTGAGGGAAAACTACAAGCAATAGAGGAACAAGATTGTAGTGACCGCAGGAATGTGGAGGGGGTCGGGCATCCGTGAGATTAAAAAGAGGCTCGGGGAAGGGCCTCCTGGATCTCACAATTCACAGAAAGGCTTGGGAAATCATTTTTAGTCTGTTCTTTTCTTTCACAATTTAGTCCTGGGAAGTTAAATCTTTTAAATAAGTAGCAAGAGATAAAATAAATAAGCTTATACATTATATGTTCATATATGTGTAACACAAACCTACAAGTGATACTCCAAAATTACATGGGTCAAAAATGTTACTAACATTGAAAATTGATGCTGTAGACACTTTCAGAATGATGATTTACCATACAATACAGACTGGGTAACAGTAGTTATAAATATCTATAACTGAGTGATAGAGTCATTTCATTGTCAAAGATAATTGAGCTACAGCAGAATTGCATTTTATTTTCAAAAGAGAGTTTTTTGAAATGTCAACTACTTTGGGAAATTTTTCTTGAGTTTTGAAAATTAATATATATTATTTATAAAAATAATGGATTAACTCTGAATTTTGTGTAATACGTATATATTGTACTGAATCCTATTCACCTGTCGCCTTTCTTTTTCTCTTGCCCCTTCCTGCATCCTTGGACAGGTCAATAAACTTTCTCTTATTTTATCAAAGAACTTGTTTTGACAAGATTTTCTTTTTAAGACTTCAGGCTGGGAGTGCTATTCAATAGTAGAGCATATGTTAAAATGTTCCATCACCTGTGTTCATGCCCCAGACTCTCAGCTGCCTCCCCAAATTATCCCATTATGATTTGATCACCCTGGTGTCTACTGACTTTTAGAGATGTCTACCCTACAACCCTTTTCTGAGGAGGTCTTCTTAGTAGACATAGGAGATAATTATAAAATTACTCAATATTCATGGTTATGATGAACTTCTTGACAAGTGTGATTTAGTACTAATGACAGGTTTCTTCATTCTTTCAAAAATGCAATTTAATCCTCCTATATTGCATAAGTTGTTCTTTTCTAATACCTAATAATTTAATCCTCCTATATTGCATGTTTGTCTTAACTAATGAATCTTAGACTTTGATAATAAACCAAACCTCTGATATGTAATACATTTTTGTCTACTTGCTATAGAATATTAATCAAAGTAATTTCAAAATCACCTAGATATTTAAGCAAATAAGTAACTTATAATGTATGTAATTAAAAATGTATTAGTTCATGTACTATGCCTTACCATAAGGCCATTCTATTCGCAAGAAGCTTGTGAGATTGTGCTTTAGGGTAATGCTATGCTGCAAGATTTTCTCCTTTTACTCCATAAGACCTGGGGATCAAATTCAGGCTATAGGTAGCAAAGGTGTTATGGAAATGTATCTAGATGCTGAATTTGGAAAATGATCAACATCTCAGGTACCAGGACCAGCTCACTGTTTGACAGATTTCACAATGTAACCTGTGGTTGGTGACCTTTCGGGCAATCTCTCCTTTAAGTCCCCAAGTTCCCTCTGCTACTGTCTAATGTTTCTGCTTGAAGATACTTATCTTCTTTGCTGACATTTGGGGCTGTTCCCAGGATCTCTTGCTCCGTTTGTGGCCAGCATGTTGCTTGCCATCTCTTCAACAGACTCTGATCCTTTCAATTTCACTGTTTCTGAGCTGAGGATACAAATGTCATTGGTTTTAGAGTAGGAGGGACAAACTAGATGTTATGACCCTCAAGATATAAAATCTACTACTGTCTCTTTTATACCTGTTGAAAACTTCAGTGACCTCTTTTCCATATGTCCCCAAACAAGGCAATTCTTTGATAGAGCTAACTCAGCACCCGATACTTACCTTACACCTTCCAGTAGAACACAAGTATCTAAGGTAGGATCTTGGAGCAAAGTATAGTATCTGACTCCAAGTCATTGGCACAAAAGTTCTGATTCTTGGGCTGGTATTTATCAGCAGTGTATCCAGAGCCTGAGTTGAGCTAGTATATTCTGAAGGTGAAGTTAAGGTCATAATTAAATGTCTTTGGCAAGACTTTGTACAAAAACTATAACTTTCCTTTCCTCTTTTTTTAAAACTTTGAATGTCTAATATAACCCTTTGTCTTTCCTGATTGAATTTTCCTTTTAATCTAAAATTCTGTTATAAACTGACTAGTGCCATAGAGAAGATATGCTAGTGATGTGTATTTGATTAATCTATTTCTAGATATGACACTGATTGAGGTCTATAAAATCCCCAAGCTTCTGCACATAATGGTAGTTACTACATTAGAGCAGATAATCAAAGAAGTATGTAGGAATAAAAAATTCATGAATTCAAAGAAAACAGTTTCTTGACAATTACAAATGAGAAGGAAATATAAGCAAATAAAATTTCTCATCTGGAGGGTTTTTTCATAAATTTCTATTTATTTATTGGTTTGTTTTTAGATTGCAACCCCTCCCTCCTCTCCGCCTAGTATCCCCCCACTTTGCCTCTTCCCACCCCCATCCACTCCTCCTCTTCTGTTTCACTTCAGAAAAGGGTGGGACTCCAATGTGTTTTAACCAGCCATGTTATATCAAGTTGCAGTAAGATTAGGCTTGGACCTTCAGGATATGTTCAGGCCCTATCATATACATGCCACTTCCATTTGATAATAGGTTGCTGTGCATGTCCTATTTTATGACTGGGTGGGTCAGAGGGTGCCCAGCTCATGATAGGCAGTTCAGGTCACATGGTATCTTGGTGGCCCACTGTCAAATATTCAGTTTCAGTTAAGGTCGAGCAGCAGGCCCAGAGCTATCTCCGCAGGAGGATTTCCTCAACTCTGTCTTTCAGCAGGTACCTGTCATCAGATCTTCGTCCTTGTCTAGCCACACTGAGATATTTGAAGAGCTGATGGCCTTGATAGCACTGATGATCTCTTTAATCCAAGGCACACCCATGGTGATGTTCATGAAGGGCTACCTCTGCAAAAGGAAAACTCTTCCTGGATGTCTGGGTGCCAAGCTCACCAATGCTTCATTCACAGAGAGCCTCTACTGCAGTGCCTGGTTCCATCTGTGCCCAGATAACTGATTTACTTGATTGGTTTGTGCTGTGTGAAACAATTGAAAGGTGTCTGCCCATTGGTTTTTCTCATGGTTTCTAAAGCATGTCTCTGTATGGGATCTTCAACTATGGAGACACCCTTGCCAAAGTATGTTGCTTATCTAGAACTTCCATTACTCAAAATCTTCTTTTAGAAAAGGTACTTTGTTTGTTACATCCCCAAATTCTCTCTTATTGAGAATTTCTTCCATTTTACCTCATGTTGATGGGAACGATCAAGAGCATCCCACAATCTGCTGGACACAGCACATGATATCACTACAGGGCTAGTAAGCTGGAGCCAGGACTTAGATGAGCTGGGTGTACGTCATCCCACCCAGAATCATGGTTGAGAAATGGAGTCCACCCTTCTCCAAGTCCATGGACAACCTGGGCTCCCATCTGAAGGGTTTTAGTAAGGATTTTCCTTGGCTAGTTTTCTATTATCTCTCTAGATGTGCTGTCTTGTCCAAGTACTAGTTGATATAGGACAAGGTAACCCTTTGCCTGTTTCTGATTGATTATCATTCTGCTTGATTCTAACAGTTGAGACCATAGCCTACCATTAAATCCTTGGTCGTTTTTGGAATTTCTGTGATAAAGTATTGAAATACCAAATGAATGTAAATTATTTAAATTAACAGTCATATTAATGGCAATCTCAGTAGGAATTAAAAGGAGACTCATATTCATTGCTTTCTAGAAGTTAAAAACAGTTACCAAATTAGGCTTATTGATAATTCCAAGAGTTATAAAAAAAAAGATAGCACCTTTATTATTGGCCAAGTAAACGAAATTCTACTCTGCATTCAATCATTTATTTTCCTGTTAATTCATTCCAGCATCCAAGGCCAAGAAGGTGAATAACATTGCAATAGAGCCATGCAATTACAGTCATCAGTGGCATTTCTAAACAATTCAGTAAAAAGCTATTTGTGGTAAATTTCAGCAAAGCATAATTCTGTTGAATTTTAGAACAAGCAGAATAAACTTAAAGGTTTCTATTCCTTCTCAGATCCGTGTAACAATAGCTGGGCTGTACAAGGCAGTTAAGAGTCGTCAATCATCCGAGATGGGGAACTCAGGAAAGGTGTTCCGTAGCTGGACTCTCTAAGTCAAACTTGAGATAGACACTTTCCCAATACCTTCCACTCTAAGCCTTCATTTAGAAGGTGGATTAATTCTGGGCATTTCTTTCAAGAAATTAGAATTTAAACTATGAGCTTTGTTCTGTACCTATTGCTGGTGTTTCCATTTATTTAGCTGTCACAATTCTGCAAGTCATCTCATTCTGCTCAAAGCCAGGCTTGAGTTCTGCCATGGCCTTTGGGATTTTCAATAGGTCTCAGCAGACCCTTAAAATAATTTGGTTTTTTTTTCTCCATGAACTATATTAAATGATAACATGTATCAGTAATTAAATACTAAGGGAATTATTTATTAATCAAACGCATTTGGAACAAGGTTTGACTCGCCATAAATTTCTCAGGAAGAGATGGTAGGGATTAATGCTAATTGTTCTTAGAAATAGCCCCACATTTCCAGGAAAATGTCAAGTTCTCATTGATATAGCATGAATAATTTTATAAAATATTTCTAATTATTTAATATTGCTCAAAAACCTGCTTTATTTTGTAACAATGAAAGTGATTGCTCTTAGTATCTTATGGTTACTATTTGAAAATATTTGTTAATTCATGTCATTTTATAAAATGCAGGGGGAAAACTTTTGAAACAAGTAAGAAAACGATTCTAAGAATAAAATTTTTCATAATTTAAGAACAACTTATAAATATTTTTGACAAAAACTATTTTTAAGAAATGTGCTATGAAATAAACAGATGGAAAATATTTTATATAACATATTTAAAAAGCATATTTCATTCCTAGAAAGGTGTATTTTTAAAAAGGTACACATTTTTCAAGTTTCTTTTTTACTGAAATAGTTTGTCAAGTATAATATTAGCATTTAATTCATTTCTAGGAATGTTTTAAGAGTAATGTAACCACAATAAGAACAAGATTGAGGTCGACCTAAAAGAGCAAATAAAGACCTGAAAATATTTCCTAAGAAAAGGATACATGAGATTGAAAGTGTTTAATTGTGGGAATTCACTAATAGAATAAATTCAGAAGTAATATGGATTCTTTCCACAATGGTGAGATCAAGTCATTGGGAATCCATTGAGAATTCAACAGGAAAAGCTTATGCAAGAGTAGGCAGCAGTAGAATTGTAGAGTAACACAATGTGCTCACAGCAGCATGGGACCTATGGGTCACATCTCTGACAGTGTTGCCTCTAAAAATAAACGTAAATTACTGAGGATAACAGGAACTAATCTCAGTTTAGATTTGAGGAATGTTTTCAGCTACCAATAATTAAAAAAGTAAATTTCACTGTGCTTGAAAAGTTTTACAGGTTCGTGTAGTTAGAGCCTGGAGTACCTGGTCCTGTAGTTCAGTGTTATCACTTCTTAGTGATATTTTTCTCTGATTTATCTTCAAAGATGGCCTCACTTGTCCTTGGTGGTGACCGAAACTAATTAATGACAAGTATTCTAGCTAATACACACAGAAAAGCTTTATTGTAGGTATATTAGAAAAGACGCATCTGTCACTAGAAAGGCATACTCTTGGTCCCTAACATGACGAAAAGACCCTCCAGGAAAGATTTTTACATTTTTTTTCCATTTATACTCGCCATAAAGGAGGAAATTAATTTCTGCATCACCCAGTAGCTCCTTTAAAAGTAGAGACTGGAAGATACAGCTTCCCCAGAGTACTCTCTCTCCCTAGAAACACTGAGTTTTTGGAAAAGAAATACAGTTAACAACAATAAAATATTAGCAAATGAATTCTCTAGGTCCTCTAAAACAGAAGTTAATTTTATTGTCTCCATAGTAATTTAAGTAAAATTATTTCATAACTCATAAAATAGAGACTAGATAAACTAATCTTTTGCTAAAAAGGTATATTAATACACTCTATTATAGGGCACTAAACCTAGAACAAACTGGAAGATGGGGAAAAAAGAGAGCCCTAAAGGCGTTGTCACAGGATCTGGGCTCTAAGCTCTGCCCTAATGGCTTGACAATAGTTAAACTGTAGCAGGCTACCTAAGAGTTTCTAATTGATTCTCCATTCTAGCCTGACTTTCAGGATTAACTATTCTTGTGAGCAAGGTTGTGTTTCTCAAAGGAAATCATCATTCATTTATGCCCCAGCAGTGCTTGAGCATGCATGGGCAGTCTTTATGGCAGTTCTCCAGTTGTTCCTATCCTGGGCAGTCCTAGATGTTTGTGTTATTGTCATACCCAAGGTTCCACAGTCTTCCTTTATGCTGTTTATCCAGTGGTTTTTAGGTCTTCCCCTTTGCCTTATCCTGTGCACTTCTCAAAGCAGTGCTATCTTCGCATATCTGCTGTCATTCATTCTAATAATATGGTAATGTTTCTTCATGTCTTCATTGCTCAGTCTATCTCTTCATGTGACACCTAGGATCTTCCTGAGACATACCATTGCAAACACATTCAGTCACAGTCTGTTTCATTGTCCAGGACTCAGAGTTGTATAGGAGACAACTCAAGGCGTATGTTTGGAATTTTGTTGTTGTTGTTGTTATGTTTCTTGCTGACCAAACCTTTCCTAGTACCTGGAATGCAGCTCTCTCTATCCCTATCCACCTCTAGATGTCTGAAATACTTCCCGCCTTTGAACTGAAGTCTCCTCCCAGATAGGCAAAGTTGACTATTTGCTTAAGGTGATGATTCTTTCTTATAATGTTAAAATCATTATGCGTCCTTCTCATGTGTTGTATCTCACTCTTCTCGATGTTTACCTTCATACCAAGGTTTTCACTGACTTCCACCACTCTGTTTACCATGGCCTGCAGTCATTTGGACTTTTAACAAGTAGTCGGTGAAATGCAAGTTATTGATTTGCATGCCACCTATCTGCAAGCCTATCTCCTTGTCCTCTATGGTTGACGCTATTATTAATTCAGGAATATATTAAAGAGTAGTTGTGAGCGGACACATCCCTGTAACACTACTATAATAATCTTAAACCAATCTCTTCGTTCTCCACAGGCTTTGATTGATGCAATGGTATTTTTATAGGTATTTTCTAGTTTTCTTATGATTTTCTCTGGGTCCTCATTAGATCCCAATGCTCTTTCCTCCAAATGCTGTCGGATGCCTTCCTAAAGTCGATGTAACAGACATATTAGTCAATATATGTATTTTTCTGCTAGTTGCCTCAAAGTGAAGATCTGATCTTAGCTCTGAATCTGCACTGGGGCTCTGCAAGGATTTTGCCCCTTCATCCTTTGCAGGAAAATGGAGGAGGAGATCTTATTGCTTTGGCACAAAAAAAAACTAATGCCCCTATAATTTGAGCAGTCCAACTTGTTCTTCTTGTGTATGGGAGTTATGACTGAATGCTTCCATTCTGTGGGAAATGCTTCATGTTTCCATCTCTCTTTGAAGAGTCTGAGTAGCTGTGTCAGCCCCTGAACCTCTTGTAGCCACCTCCAGCCCCTCCAGTATGATGTCATCCATCCTTGGGACCTTCCTGCATTTTGCTCTCTTGATAGCTTCCTCTATCTCGCTTTTTATCAATATTTAATATTTCTTCATCATCTCCAGTGTTCAAGTGACTGCGAAAGTGTTTCTTATTGAAGTCTCCATTGACAGCATTAGGGTCATTGTATAAGGTATCAAAGTATTGTCTCTATCTTTGCATTACTTCCCCTGGTTTTGTCAATAAATGACCTTGCCGATGTTTAATCATCCCAATCTGAGGAACATATCTGGCAGCTATCTGTCTAATAGCTTCATAGACACGATGTGTTTTATTATGGAGTCTAGCCTCTCGGACCTTTTTGCATATACCTCTTTTTCCTTGCTCTTGCTTTGACCTTCCTGCACACATAGTTGTGCTGGTTTGCTTTCTGCAGATTGCTTCTTTGTTTTCTCTTTTTAGCTTCTTTTTTCTTCTTCCAGGCTGATTGTCTCTGCAGTAAGTTATCAAAGGAGATAGCTTATGAGAAATAAATTGTAATGTATAGAGATACTATGGTAAATAAATATTTTCTTAGAATTTTATCATCCTATTATATTACAACTGGCTTAAAATGTACACTTTAAAGAATCTGTTGTGTTAGTATTTATAGTTTGCTGTGGTGTTCTTTCCCATGAGTTCACAGAGCTCAATATTTTCCATCAATAAACTCCACAGGTATGTACAAATATATTATGTTGCTATGAATCTTATTTATTAAAGTAGAAGTTATTGAAAACCACACTGCATACTCCATGCAGGTGATTTTAATACTTCCTGTTTCACCTTAATTTTTATTCTTTCCCTTGTGTTTAAAATGTAGCACAGTGAGAAAGGACAGAGGTAAAATTTTAGTTCAATAAAGCTTTTGAATTAGTCAGAGCTCTTGAAATGGAAAAATGCCACTGTCTAACTGAAGGTCAATATCAAACAACTCCCAGGAAAGTAACGAGCTAATTTGATGATATTTGCATGCAAATAGTCAAGTTTTATAAAGTCGTGGCTTTTGAATTAAAGATCATGCAAAACATTTGTGTTATTTCAAGTTTAGACTTTGAAGGATATTGTTTCGTTTTCCTTTGGGGTATTACATTGTGTAAGTATTAATTTAACCGTTATTTTTAAAATTATTGCCAACAACTGTTACAAATAGTTTAAACACAAATTTCTCTTTACGTATGAGCACACACGCACTGGCTGCAAGCTTTATTCTTATAATTCAGATGAATATCAATGTGTAAAGTATATAATAATGTAGTTACGTTTTTGAAATTTGAAATTTAAACATTTCTATTTTTCAGGAAGGTGACACACAACCTTAATACTAGAACCCAGGAAGCAGAGGCAGGTGAATTTTTGTGACTAGGAGGTCAGTCTCAGAACTTTACATAGTGCATTTAAGGCCAATTAAGCAACACACACATGAACACACACACTTAACATCTATCATACTATTAGCCTGTTTCAAAGAGACTAATGCTAGAATTCATTCATTAAGTATTTACACTCACTTAAATTCTAAGTATTATACTAAATGGATTCAAGCATCAGCCTTATTACTATTGTTGTTTTTAATATGTGTGTGTGTGTGTATGTGTGCAAACATGTATTCTACCATATACATGTAAAACTTTGTGATGTTGGTTGTCTTTCTACCTGTTTGGGTTGGAGAATGAATGCACATCACTAGGCTTGGAAAACAAGTGTCTTTAGCTGCTAAGCCATTAATCTCGACAAGAGTATCAAGGATTTTTTTGTTTTTGTTTTTTGATTTTCGAGACAGGGTTTCTCCGTAGCTTTTGGTTTCTGTCCTGGAACTAGCTCTGTAGACCAGGCTGGCCTCAAACTCACAGAGATCCTCCTGCCTCTGCCTCCCGTGTGCTGGGATTAAAGTATCAAGTTTTAAAAGTTATTCCTGCCTTCCTCACTTTAGAATGAGCAGAAATATAAGGTACACAATTACCTTGAGTATTATGAACGAGATTAAAGTGTGAATGGAGTGTTGGAAACATCAAGGAAGGAGGCATTGCTTCCAGTTTTAAGACTGGAGAGTGTACTCATGTTGACAGTAATCAGCTGGGCTTATTCAGAGGTGGTCAGTGTTGTGGAACATTTGTACATTGTGTGAAGATACGTTGCTATGATTGGTGCAATAAAGAGCTGAATGGCCAATAGTTTGGTAGAAGATATAGCTGTGATTTTCAGGCAGAGAGAGGATGAGGAGGAGGTGTCTAGGCACAGGAGGAGCCAGGAGACATAAAAAAGAACCAGGAGGTTCAAGATGGAAGAGAGATAATGCCACATGGTAGAATGTAGATTAATGTAAGTGGATTAATTTAAATTGTAAGAGCTAGTTAGGGACAAGTCTAAGTTAGGGGTCAAGATTTCCTAATTAATAAGAATTTTCCACGTTATTATTTGGAAGTTGGCTAGCGAAACAGATAAAAGGCTTGAACAGTGTGATTTTAGCTGAGGGCAAATTATACAGAAACCTGCAGTGGCAGGAAAATAAGAGAACAGTTGCTCCAGGCTCACTAGATGATACCCAGCTGGCTAACACCATTTAAAGAAATATCTGATTTATCCTGCATTATAATTCAAAGTCTTTAGGATTTCAGCAGGATCTTCAGTATCTCATCTAGGGACAAAGTGAAGACTCAGCTGTTTTTCACTTAATAGTTGTACACAATTTGTCTGGAGCAGGGAACATGTCAATGGGAGAACCTTGGAGGAGTTGAGGAAGGGTAAACCCTAATCAGAATGTGTTATATTTAAAAAATCCATTTTCAGTGAAAGAAATATAGAAAAAAAATAAAAATAACAGGAATAGTATAAATGTTCTATCATTTATAAACAATAGAACATTATAAATATTCAATATTTCTCTTCCATTCTCCCTTCCTTTCTTCCTTTTAAGTATTTCTAATAATTAGATTTTCTAGAAATTCAAACTTTACTTATGGTCTAGCGAAGAGCACATGCTATTTTTGCGAGAAATATTGCTGAAAATACCACATATTTGAATCAAGGCAAATCTAAAAAATTATTCTGGCACCTACCTGGAAACTTCATCCCTACTGGGAAGACTAGTTTTCATTGGGCTAGAAGGTCCTCTTCATATTAACAGGGGAAGAAAGTAATCCTCAATCTTGTCCTGCTGTGATCCCTGTGAGCTATAAGTTTGACCTGCTTGACAAAATATGCTCATGGATATAATAATGGCTTGAATGTCATATGAGTAGCCAGCCACTTTCTGATTGGATTTAAGTGCTTCTCAGTAAGATGGAATCTATTCCTGGTACAGTTATTTCCATGTCATAGACTCTAGACTCTAGAGTAAGATCTACTACAATAATTCTGCTAACATGCATAGTGTTGCACCAAATCCTAACAATTTCTAATTATATCCATTCATTAGTACATCTCTCAAACTTTATTAGAGATGCTTCTTTTTGAAGGAGATGATAGCTGACATGGAGACCCATGGCTAGTCAAGATACAGCGAATAAGTGACTGTAGAGTCCTCATTCTTAAAGGAGAGGTTGATTATTACACTGCAACTTCCTCCTCCAAAAACTTAGTAATTATTATGAAAGTGGAGATAAAATATTCTAAGTACTAGAGGTGGTGGGTAACAATAATGAAACAGTGCTTTCTAAAGATGACAGGATAATTGTACATATGAACACACAGCAGTTGTGACAGTACACACAAACCCTATGCAAGTTTAACCAAGATAAAAATTCAAGCATTGAAGGGGGAGGTTGTTATTATATCCCATCTCTATGTTGCAGGGTGTAGTAGGGGGCACAGGGCCCTTTGTTTGTCCTGGCCGCCCGGCTAGCTTAGCCCCGAAATAATCACACAGAAATTATATTAATTAAATTACTGCCTTGCCCATTAGCTCTAGCCTCTTATTGGCTAACTCTCACATCTTGATTAACCCATTTCTGTTAAATCTGTGTGTCACCACGTGACTGTGGCTTACTGGTAAGATTCTAACCTACGTCTGTTTCAGGCAGGAGATTCATGGTGTCTGCCACACTTCCCTTTACCCAGCTTTCTGTTCTGTCTACTCTGTCCACCTAAGGGCTGCCCTATCAAAAGGTCAAAGCAGTTTATTTATTCAACGAATGAAAGCAACACATCCTACATCAGCAGGGGGTGCCGCTTGTTGGTTCCCAGCCACATGGCTAGCTTAGATCCAAAACAATCACACAGAAACTGTATTAATTCAATCATTGCTTAGTCCATTAGCTCTAGCTTCTTTTTTTTTTATTTTATTATTTTTCTGTTTTTTTTCCACCCTTCTCCCCCTCCTCCCACCCTTCTCCCCCTCCCCCCACTCCTTTCCCCCTCCCTCTCCAGTCCAAAGAGCAGTCAGGGTTTTCTGCCCTGTGGTAAGACCTAGGACCTCCCACCTCCGTCCATATCTAGGAAGGTGAACATCCAAACTGGCTGGGCTCCCACAAAGCCATCACATTACGTAGGATCAAACCCCCGTGCCATTGTCCTTTGCGTCTCATCAGCCCTCATAGTTCGCCATGTTCAGAGAGTCCAGTTTTATCCCATGCTTTTTCAGTCACAGTCCAGCTGGTCTTGGTGAGCTCTCAATAGATCAGCTCCACTGTCTCAGTGGGTGGGTGCATCCCTCGTGGTCCCGACTTCTTTGCTCATGTTCTCCCTCCTTCTGCTCCTCATTGGGACTTTGGGAGCTCAGTCCAGTGCTCCAGTGTGGGTCTCTGTCTCTATCTCCATCCATCACCAGATGAAGGTTCTATGATGATATGCAAGATATTCGTCAGTATTGCTCTAGGATAGGGTCATTTCAGGTTCCCTATTCTCAACTGCCCAAGGAACTAACTGGGGACCTCAGCTTGGGCACCTGGGAGCCCCTCTAGGGTCAGGTCTCTTGCCAACCCTAAAGTGGTTCCCTTAACTAAGAATTGTGGTTCCGTGCTCCCCTGTCCAACCTTCCTTTATCCCAATCCTCCTGCTTTCCCAAGGCCCGACCTCCTTCCCTTCTAACTTTTCTCTCCCCATCTCCCCTTACCCCCAACCCACCCCACCCCAAGATCCCAATTTTCTCCCCGGCAATTTTGTCTACTTCCCTTAGCCAAGAGGATAACTATATGCTTTTCCTTGGGTTCCCCTTCTTACTTAGCTTCTTTAGATTCACCTATTGTAGACTCCGTGACCCTTATTTATGGCTAGAAACCAATTATGAGTGAGTACATCCCATGTTCATCTTTTTGGGTCTGGGATACCTCACTCAGGATAGTGTTTTCTATTTCCATCCATTTGCATGCAAAATTCGAGAAGTCATTGTTTTTTACCGCTGAGTAGTACTCTAATGTGTAGATATTCCATACTTTCTTCATCCATTCTTCCATTGAAGGGCATCTAGGTGGCATGTCTGACTCTGGCAGCAGCTCCATGTCATCTCCCTGACTCTGTATCCTTTCTCCCAGCATGCCATTTAGTTTTTCCCACCTACCTAAGTTCTGCCCCATCAACAGGCCAAGGCAATTTCTTTATTCATTAACTAATAAAAGCAACACATAAACAGAAGGCCCTCCCACACCATCTCTAGCTAAGGAACTATTGGTAATTGAGAGTTTCTGGGTGTGACCTATGTGGTCTAACATGCTGCAGTGGATGGCCACACACATAAGAGTCTACAGGTAGCACTAATGATAATGGATGGGTTAAAGAAATGAAGACACAGTAATAGGTAAATATGGATGGGGGTGAGATAGGGGAGCAAGATGGATATAAATATGATAAAAATGCAATGTAAGAAACTCTAATCCAACTACTGACATATACAAATATGGTAAACAAATTATATATATATATAAATTATCAACAAATAAAAACATATTTATTGAGAATACATATAGTGTGTATATATATATATTTTTTCAAATGACTTCAGCACAAATTTTTAAACTATCATTGCCATTACTTATACCCAAGTTAATGTTTGAATTTATCTATGTTTTTATATACTAATCTCAGAAGTAGCAGTAACTTTCATAGATCCATATGCCTGATATCCTTTGATTATTGTTAGGATGACTTTGATAAAATATTTTAAAATATTATTCAATAAACTAGAAAATATGTAACAGTATGTCACATGATATTCATTTTTCCAAAAACTAATTATTTTCCATTCTTGCATTTACACTTCAGTTTCTTCTGCTGCTCAGTAAAATTTACATTATTTAGCCATATTTCTCTAAAAGCTACCATATGGTTTCATATGGTTCAATGAGATAACGTTAAAAATATGCTGTCAGCTTAAAAATTGTTAATGCATAGTCTCTATAAACTTGGTCCCGCCTGTAATATAACTGTGTAGCAGTAGAAAATGCCAGACTATCAGGGGACATAGGGTATAAGAATTCAAATAGGTGATGTATGTAGTTATACTTCTAATCAGTGTTCCTAGATAGATAACTATACATAGGGATGACTTTATAAATTAGAATCAACTAGAGTAATTGATAAATGTATAAGCCAAGATGAAAATATAAACTAACCTCAAAATAATTTAGTCAATTTGTCATACGCTCAAATACTGACTCCTAAAATGAAAATAAAAAATTCATTAATTTTCTTTAATATTTAGTAACTATAGAGAGGAGTCCTTGTCTCCTTAATAAGTTATAATATATGCCCTTCCAAGAATGTTGTAAATCTATTTAACCTTAGTTTAGAAGAAAGTCTGATTAAGTCTATGCCACTATAAATCTTTTAACCTTAATTTCATAAAATAATTTAGGTTTAGTATTATCCTACAGGACCTTGCTTAAAGAATATTCTTATTTTTGCAATAAAGCCTGAAGGACAATTCATATGATTTCTTTATATGAATCAGGACAAAAATAAGAGATTTTTAAGCTATTTTTTGATAATATCAGTTCTCTTTCTCATATCCAAACACATAGGGATACTCATGCATTTGTGTATACATAAACACATATATGAATACATACACATGTACACACAAAATATCAAGTTATTGATTTCATACTGTATCAACAGAGGATGGAGAAAGGACAAATAAATTTGGTACTTATTCTTGTGTTGCAAACTTTACCCAAATATAGTAAGTATAAACAACACACTACTTATTTCGCTTATGTATTATCAACCTGTATACTATTCTATAGGAATCATCTCTGACTGCTCCTCTGTCATTTGAGTCAGAGTGTTCAGTGTGGTGGTTACATTTGGATATCTTTACAAAAATATCTGAAAATAGTAACTTAGGAAAGAAAGGATTCATTTTGTCTCATAGGGTCAAAAGATTCGGTTAATGGTTGCTTGACCTTTTGTACTTGGCCAGTGAGTGCATCGTGGTGATAGGAAAATTTATAAGGGGAATCTTCATTTCATGGTAGATAGTGAAGCAAAGACATCCAGTTAAGGAGGTGTCAGGGACAAGACACCATGAAGGGATTCCTCTCAGTGATTCACTGTCTTTCAGTTAGGTTCTGGTCAATAAAATTACCAGAAAGCTCCAAAACAATGCCACTAACTAAATACCAAACCATTAACACACGCACACATGTTTGTAGGACTGATTTGGGATGTCCTTCTGTATGTGGTGAATATGTGTTGCTTTTATTGGTTGGTGAATAAAGCTTCTTTGGCCTATGGCAGGGAAAAGCATAGCTCGGTGAGAAAGCCAAACTGAATACAGGGAGAAAGGAGGTAGGGTCAAGAGAGATGCCAGCAGCAGCCAGAGGAGTAAGATGCCAGAACGTTACGGGCAATCATGGACCTCATGACATTACACAGATTAATAGATGTGGGTCAATTTACATGTAGGAGCTAGCTAGTAATAAGCCTGAGGCATCAACGAAACAATTGCAGCCAATATTAAGCCTCGGAGCCATTATTTTAGAAGCAGCTGTGGGACTAGGGAGGCCACAGAAAAGCCTCTGTCTACAAACTACATAACAGCATGAGGCTTTCAATTTCCATAGGGCCCATAAAGATTGTATTCAGCCTGGATAAGTAATCTTCAGCAACTTTGAGAATCTATAAAGCATGCCATTTAAATAACTTAGGGTTCTGTTGACATTAGACATGACCGCTTCTGACAGCACCAATCTATTCCCGAGAGAATGTTGAGCACCGAAGACACTCCACTAGGAGTTTGTTTTCTTCTTGGCACAAGTGGCCTTTGGGCAAGGCCTCAAACACTGACAAATTACATGATATCTGGACTGGATAATCAGAACACAAGGAAAAGGACTGCCAAACCTTGTCAAGACGGGGTAAGACAGTTCTAAAAAATTCCCTGCCTCTGAAAGTAGTCTGTCAGTTACACTAGGCCTTAACCAAAGCTGGTTGCTTCGACCCTACAAATGAGACTTTGGGCGATGGCTGAGTGAGCCAATTGTCTCTGTCATATACTGCTCAACTCAAGTAATATTATCTCTCTTCTCAGGCCATCGATGAGGTTGAAGATTAGATAGTCGTAGTTGCCTTCCTCTTACGATTTAGCCAAGCCTATTTCCGATGCAAGACTTGGACTTTTTGGAATAAAATGTTTATTAAAGCATTTTATCATGTGTTCCTTGCTTAATATTATTTATACTTCTTGTAATTTTATACTTGTTATTTGTTCCTATTGTATATAGCTTTGTATTGTTTAGACAAAAGGGGGAGATGATGGGGAAGCTTTGTTAACCAGTTGTCTTCAAGAGGTGGGGCCGAGTTAAGGTGTGTTTTTCTGGGACCCTGAGAAAAATGGGTGCACAGCCCAGGTGCCCTCTCTCTGTGGTTCCCATGCAGCACAACTGAGCTTCTACTTCTTGTTCCTGTTTCATAAGATTTTCCCTTATAATAAGCAAAAATATAATTGCTTTATCTTTTAGCTAGCCTGGTTATTTCCTGAATTGAACTAATGTCTACACTCTGACGTGGGTGACAGATATGTGACTAGGGAAGACAGTGGGGACACTGGGAGTGAGATAAGGATTTATCCCTATTGCTGCTTCTGGCATTTTGGAACCCATTCTCTCTGGACGGATATCTTGCTCAGACTAGATATAGTGAAGAGGGCCTTGGTCCTGCCTCAAGGCAATGTGCTAGACTTTGTTAACTCCCCATGGGAAGCCTACCCCTCTCTGAGGAGTGGGTGGGGGTGCGATGGGCAGATGTGAAGGGAGAAGTAGGTGGGGAGGAATGGGAAATGAATTTGGCATATAAAATGAGAAAAGATAACTTTTTAAAAAAATAGAAAAGAAAGTAAGATCTGACAACTTTATACCAATACACACAAAACAAAGTTAAATAAATTATTTTCTTAAAAAATGGAAGTTGAACGGTGTTTTCCAAAGTAGCTGCTCCACCTTCACTTTAATGCCTGTCATGGAAATAATTTAGAACTTATCACTCTCATTCTTCCAAAAAAAAATGGCTAACAGTGAAAAGCAATGATGTTTCTGAGGGCAATCTGAGAAAAATAGCATAGTGAATTCGCGAGAGATAGTTGAGTTTTAAGAAATGCAATATACACAGCATTGATTTTAGGGGACAGAAGATAGTAAGCTGTAAAAGTCAATATGAAACTGGTCATTTTGGTGCCTTGCTGGAGGCTTAGAGGGGATAAGTAAAAGTGAGAAACTCTTGCAGGCTCCATTCAGAAGGTAACTATCACAGTTCAGATTTGTCCTCCAGGAAATCTACCAGCTTCTCAGGAAAAGGCATCTGAGAAAAATATCCTCTGACTTTATCAGGGGACACAGCCAAGGAAAACTGATATAGATTCTCCTTTCTAATAAATGCCCGCTCTCTGTCAGGAGGATTGTATCAGAAGAAATGCTGAAACCTGTCATAGCTAATAAAAGGCAATGATATCCCTCACCCTGCTGTAGCCTTCTGGTACCAGCTGACAGAAAAGTATAAGATGCTAGTTCACATAGGGGGCACTGGGGAAACAGATTGAAGGTGCTATACAAGAAGACAGTATGAAAAAGAGAGGGGGAAATGTGTGTTGTGGGAAGAGAACAGAACACTTAGGAAGAACTTATTCTGAAAGAAAGAACCCTTCACCTGCCCCAACCACTAAAACTTAATGAATAAAAACACAGAATAGGTCCATCCCCATGACTATATACACAAAAAGCTGAAACATTGGTGTTTTCCTCAAGGAGTAAGGCTTGCGTTGAAAAGAGAAGAAAAAAAAAATCCTATCTTATTTTGTCCTGTTTGTCTGTCATGGGAGGCCCTTTCTTTTCTGTAGAAAACTACCTCCTTCACTTACTAATGTGTGGACAATCTCTTAAATGATCATTCTTCAGTCTTTTGTGTGAGAGATTTGAAAGTTTCCTATTGATTTGATGAATGTTTCTAATTTTAACGCCCAAATACTTAAACTATACCCAGTTAAAGAGAAATTCTACAAAATGGTTATGAAAGCAAGACACTTTCAAGTCTGCTTTGGTTTTAGTCTCAAAAAATGAATTACTTATTCATAATTTGATGAGATGAAAATGATAAAGATTAGATGGGAAAATAAACTACAGCTATGTTGGTAAAAAAAGGAAGGAAGGAAGGAAGGAAGGAAGGAAGGAAGGAAAGAAAAGAAGAGAAATAGAATGTTCTCTCAGTGACTGGGGGTGCAGTCATTAGAAACAACCCCAGGCACATGGAAAGTTCAACGCCAGAGAAAATATGTTTAAAAGTCATTATTTTAAGTCAATGTGGAACACTGAAGAAATTTTATTGTAATTTTTTTTAAATTACAATTGAAACTCAACAAAGTAAAAACTAAAAGTAATGGAGGGAGTGGTTTGGGAGGGTGGAAAGGACAGTGGATTTGGTGAAACCCCTTTGCAGTTTGCAGTGTGGGAGCAATCTCATGGAAAGAATTAATGTTAGGCTGGGAAGGGAGTTATATTATATTCAACCAGTAGTTGCTTCTTCTCAATTTTTAGAAATCTCCTTTTTGCTTTCTCTAATTTTTATACTGAATAACTTCACCAAAGTCTAAATTACCTTCTCAGAGGAAAAAAATTACCTTATTTTTCTATATATGAGAGTCAACCAGGCACAGGGTTTTATTCATTCACTGTTGATGTTCATTCCATCGTCTTTCATGATGGTACTTTCATGATTCTGCCGAATGTCTGGCCCAGGTCCCTTTGCTTGCTGAACCGTGATCTGCCACTGATCCCTGCCACGGTGTGTGAGCTTGCCCTTTTATTTCTTGTCTTCAGAAGATTAAATGGATAAAATACTTTGATATTGGAACCATTTGTATGTTCAATGCATATGGAAGGTGAAGGTTAAAAGAGTTTCTTTGTGTCTGCCCAATTCCACTTTCTTGATTTAGCTGAGCCTCAAACATAGTTGAAATACTGGCGGTAGAGTTATAAGTTCAATAGTAGGAAGTGATCATCAGCCTAACTGTGTAATCTTGAACTGACAGGAAAGTCTCTTTCCTGTTTGCCTAGCTTATGAGCCACTTTCCTGATAGCGTGCTCTGTTGTATAAGAACTTATTGAGACCTAAGAGACCTTTTAAAGTTGGTTTCATCAATGCCTACAAAGGACATTAACTCATGCACAATAGTTTCTACCTTGAATTTCTCTAAAAGATGCCTACATACAAACTGTTATTAGTTTGGAATTTTAGTGTAATTTAAATTTTCATTGGACCCATGTGCTGCATAGGAAAGTGTGATATTAAGTAAAAATCAAAACATCTCTTTGTATTTGATTTAGTCAAACGTAAAACTGTAGGGGACAATTGAATGTTCTTTTAAATCTATTGACTTGGGAAAAGTTCATGTCTGCAGAGTCCCCTTGCAGAGTGATTTTTTGCATAGACTTGGAGGAGCAGACAAGTTCTAGGTAGAGGGAATAGAGTTGTAATTGTTTTCGCAATCATAACAAGTCTTGGTCAGTTGGCTCACAGGAAATATTTATCTTTGTGCCCAGCTAAATTTAGGACCTTAAATAGTTCTAAAATCAGTAAACGAATCTCTAGGCCTGTAAGAATTTGGAAGGTATGCATTTGGTCTTTGATAGATATTAAAGAAAGTCATGTGCAAATCTTAGGTATTAACAAAATGGATCTTGTTTGTGTCTTTTAGGGAAACACATTTCCCAAGGGCAAAGTACCCCTAGTACAGTATTTCTCAACCTGTGGGTTGTGACCCTCTCAGGGTCAAGTGACCCTTTCACAAGGGTCAAATATCAGTTATCCTGCAGATAAGATATTTACAGTATGATTCAAAACAGTAGCTAATTACATTTATGAAGTAGCAACAAAAATAATTTTATGTATGGAGGTCACTAAAACGTGAGAAACTGTATTAAGAATCGCAGCATTAGGAAGGTTGAGAATCAATGCCCTAGTATGTAAAGGAGATGGTTCAGAGAGAAAAGGATTAAGGCTTGGTTTTTTTTAACAGTCATTGGGAAAATACAGCTCAGATAAAGCTAAGTATTGGCAATATTTATATCTTATATCTTTCTCACAAATACATTTAAAGCTATCAAATGATTTGCCACTATTTCCCAGGGACTTATTGTTCACAAAGTGGTCACAATTGCAATGATCAGGACACAAAGAAAAATTGATAGAAATGACTTTGTTGGAAACAAATCTAGTTTTGGCTGAGCTTTGAAAGAACAGAGAGCCATCTGCGTTATGCTTATAGCAGAAGAAAACAGTACTTTAGAATTTCATGTTTTCTTTTTGTTAAGTTGATAAAACTAAAATTCAAATATTGTAATAAGATTAAAAATTTAAAAATCATATTCTTCATTATTATAAAGATTTAACAATATTGATTTATTATTATAAGTTTGAAATATACTAATAATTTGTAGATTACACTCCCAGAAAATAACCAGTCTTTTAAGGAAACAGAACAATAACCCACTTAGAGTATAGTTTTATAGTATGTGCAATTGACCTGCTTCTATAATGATGGTTAACTATAAATCAAATGTTCCAGCATGCTATTGTTTTAATATTAGTCTTAAAAACTTGTCAGGAAGAGAGAAATTATACACAGTTTTATGTTCTGCTCAACTGTGTACACTCCCATCCTAAGCTGATGCACACCTTTCTATTTTTAGGTAAATTTCAAATAAAAAGTGCACTTGAATCTCTTCCTCAGGAACCGCTTTTCCATAACCCTGGGCTGGGTGCCAGGCACTAATGTGATTGTGCTATGGTCAGTGGGAAGTCATTCAGCGGCGCTTTTCCATTCGCAATGCTTCTTGATAAGAAATGAGGTTGTGAGGCAGCAGATAAGACAGGACAGGAAGAGGAAAGGATGCCCAAGCCACTTCAGGTCATTTCTTTTAAACTTGTGCTTTGAAACAATTTTAGAATCCAATAAAAGTTGTTACAATAGTGAAAAGAGTTCCTGTCTCTCACCCAGGTTCCTTTAATGCTAAAATCTTACAAAAATGGCACTTCCAGTAGCCCAGGCCGGTGAACTGGCATTGATACAATATTATCAACCAAAGCACAGATTTCATTCATAATTCAACATTTTTAGATCCACTTAGCTTTCTTGTGGTTAGTGCTTTTGCATTGTAAAGATTGTCACATGCGTAGATTGTTAAGTGATATGTCACCTACCAGGATTGGGAATGAAGACTTTCCTGGTTCTCCAGAGGAATTGTTCTTGGGCCACTCACGTCTCCACTGTCACCACGCCGTCTTCCCAACCCAAACTCCAAATCACTAACTTCTCCCTGATTGCTGAAATCATTTTCATTTTAGTAGTCTATGTGAGTGAAATCATAAATTATGTAACATTTGGAGACTTCAAAATTTTTATTTTGAGATCATTGAAGACTCTGAAGAAGTGAGAATACTTACATTCTAGCTGAATATTTCCCATCACTTTCTCCGGCTATATCTTACCTAACAAGGGCACAGATGCAGCGTCTCCAACTAAATCATAAATCTCATGCAGAATGAACATTTTTCCATATGCCATTGCGGAAGTGTAGTTTTACAAATTGAATTCATGCTACCACTACCATGAGGAAACCAGACTTCCAAAACTGCAAAGACATTCTTTCTAGCTAATCCTTCATAATCTTGTTCTCACACCAACCTAATCCATGACCATCAAGGAAATGTCTTAGATCCCTGAGTTTTAGATTTTCCTAGAAGTTAATATAAAACTATCATATACTATGAGTTCAATCTTATCCTTTTTCTCTTAACACAATGTTTTGGGATTGATTTAAGCAATGCCTTGTAACAGCAGTTTTTCTGAGTGTTTTCATTGTTCATACATACATACCAATGTTCTGATTTCACTTCTTTTACTCGATGAAAGACATTCAAATTGATTTCTGTGATTCCAGATTTTTCAGTATTGCAGAAAAAGTGCAATGAACTTTTGTGGACAAGATTTTTATGTGAGGATAATATTTTCTCCAATATGAATATCACATGTATAGTAGCTAATCTTAATTTTACTGACTTCAGAATCACCATAGAAACTTCTCTTTGGATGGTCCTATAGAAATGGTTTCTAGAAAGGCTTAATTGAAGATGGACAACCCACCCTGCATGTGGTGAGCATTGGACTGCTGAGCTGAATTAAGGAGGAAATAGCAAACCATGAACAGCTTGCATTTTCATCCTCTTAGAATCTAATTTTAAAAGTTAATATTTTTAAATATTAATAGCATTTTATTAATCAATATTTTATACTTTAAGAACTTGTCTATCTCAAAGTGATGAAGACTTCCTCATGAAAATTTGATTTCAGGTTAATTGCTTCTAAAACCTATGAGATTGAGATTGATGATGGTGTCTTGGAAAGAAGACAGACATCTCTGGAGATAGAAGTTTTCTTTAATCAGAATAGCTGAAAAGCCATGGTCTCTCTGTTGAGTGGATACCGTGAATATGTGGCATCAGGGTCATGGGAGGTTAGAGGGTGGGAAAGAGAGAACGTTGGGGTTGGAAGATTTTTTTTATAGGTCAATTCTCCTGCAGTCCAGGAGTGGTAGGACACCAGTGGGGTTGGTGTGAGGGTCTCCTTATCAAAAGCTTCCACAGGTTTTAAAGGTCAAGTCAACTTTTTTGTCCAGAGTTTCTTGTTTACCCAGTTATTAATGACTAGTTTCTTATCATTAAGCCTTCCTGATCTGAGTTCATTGTTGTGTAAATTGGAAAGTTTAGATAGAGGCCACCTTTGACCTAGCAATATCTGAGTGCTACATTTGTGAGAAGGTCATATTTTCCCCTCTTAATTTCTAGAATCTTCCTTGAACCAGAAGTAATTACCTTGTCTGTGTCCCTGCTGGCTGTCATTCTAGATCTGTGATGCCCACACTGATCTTTTTACCCATATTTCTATTGTATTACTTCTTGGAAAGTAGATAAAACTTTAAAATTTGGTAAATGTAATTTCTTAAAAGAAGTGTCACTTTGGTTATTTTTAAGTTCCTCTGTATAAAATTTTAGCATTATCTTGTTCATATCTATGAAAACTATCCCGTTAAGATTTTAAGAATAGACAGAATACACACATTAAAATTTAGAATTTGTAGTTACTATACCCTCCCAAAATGGAACATTTCACTTTCTAGAGAAAATATATCAAAGCTTACATAGCATATCTGTGTTTTAATTATAAAAGGCTAGCGAAATAATGAAAGCATGACTTAAACAACTGAAGATATACAACGAGCTAGTTGTTTGGAAGATGAAGCAGGGTAAGTAGCTCAATCCTTTCAGGGGGGACTGCAGTGCTTTGTAGTTCACTCTTGAACAACACAGATTTGGACTGCATGCATCTATTTAACCAAAGCTTTTCTTTTTGAGATTTGTTAATAATTTGAAAAAAAATCACAAATGAAATGTATTCCAAAGATATACTGAAAATTAAAGAAATGCATGCTATAATAAATAAAATGTAAAACAAAAAATGTAAAATAAAATAAAATGTGTACAGAAAATTCTGTTTTATAAACACATATATAATAAAATGTAAAACAAAGACAAACTTGGTGGTGTAAACTGGGAAAAACAACTACTTAGAAGCCTGAGGGAAGAGGATCCCAAGTTCAAGGCCAGCCTGGGCTACAGCATGAGTTTAAGGACATATGAGACAAGTTAGTGAGATCTTATTCATTTCATTTTTAATTAAGGATAAAAAGGCTAGTTAGCATAGCTCTGTGTAGAACATTCACCTAGCATTCAAGAGAGCTCAGGTTCAGTTCTCAGTGCAACAGAGAGAACAATTACAATTTATGAAAACCTGTCTGTATACACACTTCCAAACCACACACGGCATCATTCATAGTGGAGACAAAAGTAAACAAAGAGAAAATGTAGTATTTTAATTGCAATTGTAGAGGGTAAACTACAGTATACACAATGATACTTCATAGTCGCATACTTTCAAGCCTAATTCTTTAAAATTCAACATTAAAAAGAGAAAAAATGCTAAACCAATCCATAGCAATCATTCAAAGATAATTAATTCCAGATTCACCCTAACACAATAAATCAGAGGTGACAAGGGCATGTTTAAAAAGTCTGATAGAAGATATAATCACTTTGGTTTTTTTGGAATAGAGTTATTTTTCAGAACTGAAAACTAAACAAAGCAGTCTGTTTAGTTTTAATGACTTAGAAAAAAGAATTTATACTTACTTGTGAAGGTACAATGCTGTGTATACTCTAATAAGATTTTATGCTAGATAAATTTATGTGGAAATCCAAAATTAACTTTTAAAACTTATTTGCATGCTATAGTAACTTATATGATGAAATTAATTCTGTAATAGTTAAGCTATCTAACTTTAAATAAACTTAATATTAAGATTACGGACATGGAAAATTGAAATCTCTCTGTGCTCTGATGACATTAAACATCTTTCATTACAGAACAGAAAGCCAACAAACTTATTTAAATGACATGTTGATTTCTTGATATTTTTATCAACTAAGGACACGTTTTGAGCATTCATAGTTTTAGAAAGATGCAATTGACTATTCTAAGAGAGCAAAATCTTACCCAACCAGACAAAATTATCTTACCTCCCTCCAGCACCTAAACCATAGGCAGAAGATACTGAAACCTGAGTGGACCTTCTCTCAAAATTTTATAGGAACACCTGCTAGTGATAATGATGCTTGGGGGTGAACAAGAATATCCTAATAACAATGGCAATTAATTAATTACTTAATCAATGTTTATTATTTGATATTTATGTTATACTCACATTAATAGTTTATATTAAAATTTATATACTTTGTATTAGTAATATATATTAAGTTATAGCAATTTATATAAATAATATAAATTTATATGTAAATGTTTATAATTAATTTAATATTTGGAAACAGAGTAAAACTGTGAGCTGGAAGTATTAACACTCCCATCATTTGTAAAAGGAAAATAAATTACATGGTTTTGTTTAGATACAATGCGCAGAGAATACTACACTCCTTTGCGACCTCATGCTTTTACAAGGTTGATTGAAAGTGACTTCATGCTGCAAACAGTACAGTTGACTACAACACTCCCCAGACTTGCAGTACGACTACATCACAAGAATGCAAATATTTCCACGTCTTCAAAAACATGGTTTATTTGCCCGGGCCTGTCTTTGGGTCCAACAGCAGTTATCTATTCTTCTTTTCTTAATTTGTTACTCCTGTTGATTTGTTCAATACATTCTTCATATCCCCTTGCCTTCAGCATGTGGTTTCAGCTCTTGAAATTTTCTTTCTGTTTTTCAAGGAAAATTTTCAAGCTAGTATTTAAACTGCATCACCTCCTGGGTTTTGTTATGTCTTGTTTGTTTCTCTCCGTGTTTGTTGGAAGTTGCAACTGTGGGTAACAGGGTTTCTATGCCTAACTTTAGACTGCAAAGGAGAAGGATCTCTTTTCAGTTTCTCTATTTCTTACAAAAAAACTGCTAAAATGATGTGGATCCTCTGTCTAACTCAACTGAGTATGATGCTTGATTTCCTGTGAGATATGTGGATACATGTATTAAAAATCCCTATACACCAAGCAGAGCTCGTCTAAGTGGACCTGGAAAACAGTGCCAATGAGTAGAATAGAAAACGATGAGACACAATCCCACTTGTTTTCATTGTTTATTATAAACTCTCACAAAGTAATGTTATGGTTGGTAAGGGAAAAAAAAAGGCTTGAAGTTGTTTTCTGAAACTTTTACATTAGCTCCCAATTAACAAGTTTTAATCAAGCATTTCATAATTTATTCTGCATTTTCAAGGAAATCCTTTTTTCCATTAATTCAGATTACAGGTTGTGCACTATGAAGAATAGACTATGATTAGAGACAATGGAAATAAAAAGATGAAAAGAACACACCTAACCTTACTCAGCATTAACTGAGTGATTAAGCCCTGACTTGTAATAGGCATATCTTGTATTACGACTTTTTAAAAGAGAGTTGAAAATCAGATGAAATACATCCTACACTTTGAAATGAAATATTGCCTTCATCCGACAAATAATGACTTTGAATGTGCCTGTTAAAATACCAGGCATTTTCCCCACACCAGCACCACCACCACTACCATTTCTTAGGTTCATTTATTCCTTTTATTTTATGTGTATCACATGCGTGCAAGGACCCATCAAAAGACAGCATTGATTCCTTCAAACGGGAGTAACAGGTGGTTAAGATCTGCCCTGTGGTTGCTGGGAGACAAACTCAGGTCCTCTGCAAAAGCAATAACTACTCTTAACTACTGAGCCATCTCCCCAGGTCCTTGATCTCCTTTCAGGGTGTATTAATGGTGATTTGTGAAAACATAGTTTCAGTTCCAAGCTCATTATCTAGAAAAGAATCTCTGAAAATTACTTCAATCTAGTTGGCCAAGTGGGTTTCGTATTTTCCACTTGAGTAGATAATAAATAATTAGTGTGATTGATAATTGATGGTAGAAATGGAAAATACAACAGATGAAAAAGGCAAGTAGCACATTTCACCTGAAATCCGCACCTTAGCATCGGTGTCTAACAGTTGTTTATAGTAGAATTCTACTGTGTGCCATCTAATTCCCATGACACGGGAGATAATTTCCCCCTTTTATAAAGGAGAGTACTGTTACTAGAGTCTTCACATGACATTCAGTTAGTATAGCCTAGAAACCAAAAGTCAAATACTTGTCTGACTTCAGTACCATTTCTTTGAGCATGAAAAAAAAAATACCTTTGATGTACTCTATGATAACAACATGAAGGAACTTGGAAGAAAGGGACGACATCATTCTCTTCTGACAAAACTAGAAGGTAACATATCTGTTAATATCAATATTATTGTGTGTCTACTACAAATTTTATTTTTGGACACCAGAAGAGCTATACAGTGCTAATGAAAATATAAGATTACTAGATGAACAAATGATTGAGTACTAAGTAGGCATCATGCAGCACTCATGGTGAAAAGTTAGGTTCTCCTTCAGGAAGCTTTCTAATCACTGTAACAGGAGGAATAGACAGAGCAGTTAGGAAATACTGTACAAAGAAAAAAGTGCTCAAAAATATACTGCTAGATGCATTTAACCAGTTATATTTAAGAATATGTGTATATGTACAAATACATATCTGCATGCAATAAAAATTGATGAAGAACGATGCCATGATTAAAGGAGAGTAGGGAGGGACATATGGGAGGATTTGGAGGTGAAAATGTTGTAACCAAAATATATTCTTAAAAATAAACAACAAAAAAAACAAAACAAAAACAAAAAAAGCAAAAAATAAAAATAAACAACAAAACACTTGAAGAGCTGTAAGTGCATTAAATTGGTGAACAAGTCTGATGGAACATTACTGGTGGGCCATATTCAATATAGACCCTTTCTTCATTAATTTCCATGTGCTGTAGCGGAGAACGCAAATGCTTTGGATAAAGAAAGGAGTAATAAAAAATTAACTTGAAGAGGAAAGCTAGCAGCACAAATTTTCAGGAAAAAAAATCTCTCTTTGACATCTTAATTAAGATATGTATGCTTTTGCATAAATAATTTGCTAATATCATCCTGACAGTGGTTGCATAAATGCATTTTTCTAGAGAGGATAGAAAAGTGCTAGGAGTCTGCTAGTTGCGGGTTCCAGGTGTATACCATTAATCTCAGCACTCCAAGCTGAGGCAAATCTCTGAGTTTCTGAGTTTGAGGTCAGTCTGGTCTACAGAGCTAGTTCCAGGACAGCCGGGGCTACACAGAGAACCCCTGTCTCAAAAAAGTATCACTTAATAAGAATTTTCTATTATAATGGATCAAATATGTTAATAATGTAATACAAGGAAACATATCTTTATGTACGGTTTTATTTGTTGCTTATAGTATTGCTGCAGGTGTGGCCTAGAAACAGGGATCTTGATGTATTTTCTTTCAAAGATGGTTTAACAGAAAAAGAAGAAACTGTGAGGCAGGATTCCACATTAAAAACTGTATTTTTAAATATAAGTTTCTTTCATCTTTATGCTACTGTGAAGTAGAAAGTATGATTGTCTTATATTTAGCAGTACAAGTAGAACATTCTTAAGAAAATACCTTCCAGGAATTAAGAATTTGTGCTTGGAAGAGGAAAAGAATAGAGATTTAGTGAAATGAAAAGGCACCCACCCCCAAATGAGCACTAAAATGAGAGGAAATAATTTAGTATCAAATATGTTATCTGCCTTTCATTATTGCTGTTGTCTTTATCTTAGGTTACTTATTTCAACAGTTAAAAATTTTAATTACCGCCGGGCGGTGGTGGCGCACGCCTTTAATCCCAGCACTCGGGAGGCAGAGGCAGGCGGATCTCTGTGAGTTCGAGACCAGCCTGGTCTACAAGAGCTAGTTCCAGGACAGGCTCCAAAACCTCAGAGAAACTCTGTCTCGAAAAACCAAAAAAAAAAAATTTAATTACCAATTATGGATTTTATTTTGTTTGGCCACTCTTTTTTACTGTTGTTTTTTGTTTGTTTGTTTGGTTGGTTTGTTTTGTTTTGTTTTTTCAAGACAGGGTTTTTCTGTGTAACTTTGGAGCCAGTCCTGGAACTCAATCTGTAGACCAGGCTGGCTTCAAACTCACAAAGATGTGCCTGCCTCTGCTTCCCAAGTGCTGGAATTAAAGGCGTGCACTACAACTCCCAGCTGTTAGGTCACTCTTATTGATAATATTTCAATTTCAAACTTTAGTGTATAGTAATCATGATGTAAAAAATTGTACTTGACTCTACTTGTAATCTACCTGTAGATTAACTGTCATGTTTTCTATTGAAATACTACTCTAGAGAACAAAACAACAAAAAACAATCCAATGTGTACAAAGGCAATCATTTTTGGGACATGCTACAAGAAGGAAGTCAAACACTATTACTTGAATTTTGCAGACTCAGACAGATAGGGGAATCAAAAAGACTCATATTAGAACAAATGCAAGATTTTAATTATATCTTGTTCTGGGATATTATAGATAAAGCCAAATTCAAAAGTAAAATTCCTGATTTATTTGGGCAAAGCAGTACCGGGTGACCCTCCAGTCACCCAGAGATTGAAGGGAAGAGGGGAAAATCACATGGCGGGTCTAAAGGAGGGGGCTTAATCTGCCTGTAGGCTCCGGGGTGATGACGTGTCTGTCACAGAGTGGGTTTGGACCCAAGTATGGTTTGCTTTTAAGTAGAGTCTTGAGTAGCTAGCAACTACGAGGGAGGAGCCTCTGCCACCAAACTGGACTTTTTGGAGGTTTTTCGCAGAGAGTGGGGTTTTGAGAGGGAGGAATGATGGAATCAAGCAAGGGTGAGCTGGAGATTCCAGCAGCACAATTATCACAGAGAAGCTGTAAAGTGGCTAGTTATTAGCAAGGTACTCTTTGTGTTTGGTGTGGGCGTGGTAAACTTTCTCTGCAGGGTACTGAGATAGAAACTGGGTAACATCAAAGGAAATTGTCATTTACTGACCAAATTCTGGTCCTTCTGGGTTGATTGCTGCAGAAATTTTAAGTTAGAGTTTGATGTCTTTGATAGTCTGGCCCTTGTTTCTCTTCATACTCAGTCTCTCACACTGGTTTAATTTCAACATTGCAAAAATTATTAACACATTTTTGAAGAAAACATATGATGAAAAATAGATTACAGTATTGATATTAGTATCACCCAGACACCAGCACAACAAAGAAGACTCAACAACTTTCTCCTAAAAAAAAAAAAAAAAAAAAAAAAAAAAAAAGCCTAGGCAGTTTGGATGCTTACTAGACCTGGATAGAAGTGGGTGGTCCTTGGACTTCCCACAGGTCAGGGAACGCTGATTACTCTTCAAGCTGATGAGGGAGGGGGACTTGATCAGGGGAGGGGGAGGGAAATGGGAGGTGGTGGCGGGGAGGAGGCAGAAATCTTAAATAAATAAATAAATAAATAAATAAATAAATAAAAAGAAGGGTTCTTCAACTGTCTAATGGAAAGAATAAAAACAAATTATTTTGCACGATAGGCAGAAAGGAATTTGGAATTGCTCATGGTAGAGAAACATACATGGAGGCTGAATGTCACTTACTAGATTGTCTTGAGACATGCATGTCTAAAATAATCAAAACACTTTTCATTTATCACAAAAATGAATAATAACTTAAAAATGACAGTCACTGTGTTAACAGTGGAATATCACAGCAGTTGAGAGCACATCATTCTTTCTTTCCCTAGACAGTTTTGTGAAACCATGTAAGGTATATTAAACTATATAGAAGTTGTGACTAAGCTGCTTTGTGGGAAAATATGAGATTTTGATAACGGATGTGTTACCTCTTAGGAGGTAGCTCTGGCTTTGTCAGATAGTAGCAAGGACCAAGCTTTCTTCAGTGAGTTATGCGATTCAGTGGGTAATGTGATGTGTACAGTAACAATAATTGATCCTGTTAGATCTACAGTACTTTGTAAACCGTAGTTTCAAATGGTGATTTTTAAAATTCTATAAATATTTTAGTGAGACTTTACAAAGTGTAAAACACATATACAGAATAAACTTTGTTCCTGTGCTTGTATATATGAAGGAAAATGCACATATGACTTTGATAATTTAGTTCAGCAATAAATGCTTTACTAAAAATGTGACAAGATACAGCAACTAAATGGTCGTCATTTAAAACAAGGCTAAAAAGGAGACATGATTTGTTTGCTGGTCAAACCAAGATTTCATAAGGATGGATTGGATTCTTTCCTTTCCTTAAAACATAAAGAGAAAATGAGAATGTTTTCTTTAGATGTAAGCTGATCCATGAAGAAAAGCAAGAGAGCATTTGCTTTTCTGCAAATTGCCTTTCAAAGGGTGCAACAAGAGAATAATAGAAATCTTTTCTGAGCCACAGGCAATCTTGATTATAAGAATGGATAAAAAGATTACCATAAAACACAAACACATGCACGGTGTCTCAGAATTTCTGAGATTTTTCTAGAGGTCACAGGTTACCTGGATCAAAATGACCTCACTGGCCCCGAGTTTTGCAAGATGTGTACAGACAAAAACTCACAAGAAAATGACATGATTTTAGTTAGAAATAAGGCAATTTCCAGTGCAAAAAAAAAAAGCTGTTTACAGGAAAAGCAATTATACTAAGCATAACTTTCCCAATGATTTTGTAAAATAACAACTTATTTAGAATTCAAAAACAGTTCAACGCATTTAAATTGCCACTGCTATTTAAAACAATTTTCTGCTGGGGAAAATAATTTACCTCCTAACAACATCCAAAAGCTCTTTGAAATGGTCAAAATGATGGCATTTGAAACAGTACCGCTAGGTGATGAATTTCTGTTGACATAGACTTGTTCAAATGAAGCAGGACTGTAGACACAATGAGATGGATGTTTGAGGATAAGTGGAGCTTCATGTCCCCCATGACTGCCAGGAAGTCAAACCCCAAATATAAAAACTTCAGATGGAAAGTCCTTCTTCAAGAGAATGCATCCACGAATGTCACCATATTTGGCTGACACTCCAGGTAAGCGTGACTTGGACTTTGTAGGAACTAAGAGCTGGTCAAAGGGAGTTTTCTGTTTAATTCATTTGCTTTTTATCACTGGGTTAAAATCCTATGCTTGAGGAAAATCTTACACTTGGGGAATTTCGGAGCATTTTGCAGGAAGACATTCCATGGCCTCAGGGCCTCACAGATGAGAAACAAAACTACTTTCATTAAATATAACTTATATATGCCTACTTACACTAATTATTCTTATCTTTTAAAAATTAACATTTCCTTTAAAAGTATATACAATGAAGCTTAAACAAATTGAATAACCAAAAAATGCTGAAGAGAGGGCCAATTGCACTACTTTCTCACAGAAAAGAAAACGATTGTAAACAGCAAACATTTTTTTCATTAATATTCTTTCTATAATTGACCCTAATTGCTTAATTTGTTAAATTGTGTCTCTTTATCATTGCTAATTATTCATGCTTAGCTTAATTTACATTGTAATATTCATATAATAGAAAATGAAGAACTAATAAGTAAGAAACTATTGGTTTGTTTTGATTCACAAAGAAATCCTCTATAAGCAGAAATTTACAGAAATCAATTTTGACATTATAGATAAGAAAAGTAGTTAACTATATTTAAGGAAGCCAAACTTTTTTACATTAGTGATTATGATTCATGTATTTATAAATCCAAAATTCACAGTAAATGTACTTTTCTAATATGCCCAAACACTATAATTTATATATATATATATATACGTAATACATATTTATTCATTCTTAGAGTATATTTTAAACATCTTTTCACTTTTGCTCTAACTTTGAAATTTTGACCATTTGTTTTTTTTTAAAATATACTATCTTTTCATTCAGTGATATTGATGGTTTGACTTCAGGGAGTGTTCCTTCATCTTCTGAGCGTTTCATCTTCAGATACTAAAGACTTTTCTTTGCAGTCACTGTGCCAAGACTGGGTTTATTTTTTCAGTGTGACTCTGAATTAGGTCACTTCCGCCATTTGTTTTACCAATGGCTATTTTTGCTGTACTTGCTTCTAGGGCTAATTCTAAACACTGAAGAGAAACTTGTGAATGAGTGTTGCTAAGTAGCTCTTACAACTTAATTTAATTTAATCTTTGCAAAATGATTTTCAGCATACCATAGGTATGTATCTAATGGGCTATCACAGTCACAGTCTAGAAAATCATAAATAAGGTAATTTCAAAATTATATAAACAAGTTTCTTAAGCATGTATACATATTTAGAACACTATCCTACAAAGTATTAATTGAGTTGGAACTATAAATTATATCCTTCATTAATGTTAAATAAATTTTTTGTCATTTGTCAGTAGAATGTTAGTTATTTCATGTGAGAAGGTAATCACTAAGCTTATAATAAATCGTACCAGATACTTGTAAAGGGAATTCTTGTTGGAAAAATTTTCCCTCCAAAATGATATTAAGGTATTACGAATGGCCTTTACCAAAAAGCAAAAAGAATAAGACCAACGTCAATTTTTGTTGCCCATAATTCATTGGAGCATGGTCAAATTCCCAGTGGCCAGCTCCTTGAAGATAACTAAGTCCTTCCCCATCCCCACCCACTGGCAAAACTTTAGCATTTTTATCACAATATCTAAAGACTGTCTTCAGTGTCTTCGTGTTTGGAATGCTTTTTTGCGGGGAGGCATCGTCACAGAAGCCTTCAATGTCTCTTATTCTCAAGTATGAGTTTGCAGTCATTGATACCACTGCAGAAGAAATTGTCTTGCCCATAACAACCAGCTGTAGCATGGGTCATGAATTTCCAGTGGCAGCACAGACCTGTGGCATCCACACAGCCTTTGGTGGCATCCTAGAACATGGTCCTCCCCATCACCTCTGGCAGCAGCACCAACCATGGTCATCAACATGCCTTCCAGCTGAAGCATGCATCACTAATATCAACATGGTTGTGGAGACACAGAACTGCCTTAGAGTGCAGGCTCCTTCTGGAACAGATGACAAAGTTAGGAAACGGTTGCTTGGCAAACCAAGCATAAATGAAAACACACTTTCTCTGCCCATTTCTCAAACATTCTGTCACAGTCTGTATCCTGGATAAGGAAGTGGCCTTTGAGCTCAGTTCTTCATGGTCTACCAGATATAAAGGAGTGCTTTGCTTCTGTATACATTTTGTCTGGTTTCTATGTATTTCTTTTCATTTGTATTACTCTTATTTATTGAGGTATTGTTTCTTGCAAGGTGAGGCAAGAGTTTCTCTTGATCAAGTAAGTGAGTAAAGGGGGGTTTCAAAGTTGAGGTAATGCTTTTTCGTCTGTATAAATGGCCATACAAAATAAAGCTTGTTATGCAGTTGTTCATACTCTGAACCCCGTGTCCTGATTTGCGCAAGACCCTTATCCAGAGACCCCAACACACTAGATGTTGACAATGGTCTAGGGGCAGCACAGAACAGGACCAGAGACATTAACATGGCCTCAGGTGACAGCATAGAGCACAGACATCAATATGGTTTTCCTTGGCAGACAAACCAGAAACACCAGCATGGCCTCTAGAGGCACTACAGAGGCAGAGGGCATCCATTGCCTGCAACTGCCATGTCTCTAGGTCCATCTCTCTGCTGCATACTGCCACCCCATTCTGTCATCTCTTTCGCCTCTCTATTACAAATTCATTTATTCAAGTGGCAGAGCAAACTTCTGTATGTCATCTGGTCTATTATCAGCCCCAAACACCTTTACATGCAAACACTTATTGCAGCAAGTCATTGGTCTAGCTCAAGGTTTCTGAAGCACCATAAATACTGGACTATCACTGAGACTCGTCTTGTATACCCCATTGTTGCCCAGAGTCATTCTGTATAGAAAGCTCCAGGCAAAGCTCCCTGCAACTGCCCCACAGGCTAACTGGGCATGACCACTCTGCTTATTTGAACCCACGTTCTCCTCCGCACAGTAGGACAAGCAGTGCAAACTACAGCAGCGGCTCCACGCGAGGTGAGTTCTTTTCGTTTGTTATTTTGCTTTGTTTTGTTTTTACATCCCAACCAAAGTTTCCTTTCCCTCCCTCCTTTCTACCCAGTCCCCTCACTCCCACTCCATCCACTTCTCCTCCACTGTTTCTCTTCCGACACAGGGAGGCATCCCACGAATTTCAGCCAGCCATGGTATATCAAGTTACAGTGAGACTAGGTGCCTCCTCTTCTATTAAGGCTGGGTAAGACAAATTAGTAGGAGGACTAGGTCCCCAAAACAAGCAACAGAGTCAAAGACAGTCCCTACTCCCACTGCCAAGAGTCTCACATGAAGACCAAGTCACACAAGGAACATATCAGCAGAGGGCCTAGGTCAGTCCCTGGTTGTTGGTTCAATCTTTGTGAGCATCTTTGAACCCAGAAAGGTTGATTCTGTGAGTTTTCCTGTCGTGCTTTTAACACCACTGAGTCATACAAAATGAATTGTAAAGACATGTCACACTGGGGTTTTGCTTCCTGCTATGTTATAGAAGTGAAGTTATTTTTTTAATGTTTTTCTTATCCATCACAGTGTTCTCATATGCCAGTAGACTTGTACTCTTTTGAGTAGAATATAATAACGTACCAGGGGTAAAGCAGACAGAAGAAAATAAAGCGGTACTTGCAGTCAGAAAAGCTGCCGTTCACACAGATCTGTCTTTCTGATTGGGCCGTGACTTCTACTGACTCTTTGATGCTGAGTGATTTCATCACAGTAGAGGTATTGATTCTGAACCCACAGCACTTTTTAGAGAAATAATTAAGATAACATTTGTGAAAAGCCTCACGTGAATCTTGGCAACTGAATGGCTGTTGAAGAAGGCTCACTTTTCATTCCATTTAGCAACTCAGCATATGTTTAATTTTAATAATATTTTTCATTTATTTTACATACCAACCAATTTCGCCTAACTCCGATCCTCCTATCTCTTCCCCTTTCCCATCTGGCCACTCTCCATCCTCTCCTCCTCCATCTCCATTCAGAAAGGGACAGGCATCCCCTGGGCACATCAAGTTGAGGCAGGACCGAGCTTCTCCCCTTACGTGTAGGTGGCTCCAGGTAATCCAGCATGGGGAACAAGTTACCAAAAGTCAGCAAAGTGCCAGGGAGAGGTCCTGCTCTCACTCTTAGGAGCCTTACTAAAAGACGAAGCTACACAATTGTTATACACCCGCAGAAGGCCTAGGTCGGGCCCATTCAGGCTCCCTGACTCTTGGTCCAGCATCCATGATCTCCTGCAAGCTCAGGTCAGCTGATTCTGTGGGTTCCCCCATCATGACCCCCCAGACTGGTACAATTCCTGCTCCCTTTCTTCTCCAAGACTCTCAGAACTAGCTCAGCACAGTGCTTCTCTGTGGATCTCTGTCTCAGCATCCATCAGTTACCAGATAGAGTATATCCCTGATGACAATTAGAGAAGTCAACAGTCTGTTTACAGTAGATAGTCAGTTCAGGCACCCTCTCCACCATTGCTAGGAACTTTAGTTGGGGGTCATTCTTGTGGGTTTCTGAGGGTTTCCCTTGCACTAGGTTTCTCCATAACCCCAAAATGTCCCCTATCAAAACATCTCTTTTGTTACTCTCCCCCTCCAACTTGCCTCCAACCCTCCTACTGCACCTAGCCCACTGGTCATGCACCCTTTATTTCCCATCCCTCCAGTCCCTCAACCCCCACACCCAGTTTGTCTGGGAGATTTTTTTCTACAGCCCCTTCACAGGGAAATCCATGCATACGTCTTTGAACCCTCCTTATCTACTCTCTCTGGAGACTAGCTCTCTGACTTTGGATTGTAGGTTGGTTATCCTATCCTTTACTCCTAAGAACCACCTATGAGTGATTACATGCCATTTTTTTTCTCAGTCTGGGTGACCTCACTCAGAATGAATTTTTCTAGTTGCATCCATTTGCCAGAAAATTTCATGAGGTCATCATTTTTACAAGTGAGTAGTACTCAATGTGTAAATGTACCACATTTTTCTTATCCATTCTTCAGTTGAGGGGCATCTAGGTTCGTTCCATGCTTTGGCTATTACGAATAATGCTGTTATGAACATAGCTGAGAAAGTGTCCTTGTTGTATGGTTGCACATCTTTTGAGAATATGCCTAAAATTAGTATATCTGGGTCTTGAGGTCGATTGATTCCTAATTTTTAAAGAAACCATTGAACCGATTTACAAAGTGGCTGTAAAGGATGAAGTCCCACAAGAAGTGGAGGAATGTTCCCCTTACTCTGTGTCCTTTCCAACATAAGCTGTCTTCAATGTTTTGATCTTAGCCATTCTGACAGGTGTAAGGTTAGATATCTCAAAGTCATTTTGATTCACATTTCCCTGATGACTAAGGATGTTGAGAAATCCTTAAGTGTTTTTCAGTCATTTGAGATTCTTCTGTTTTGAATTCTCTATTTATATATGTACCTCATTTTTAATTGGTTATTTGGTATTTTGATGTTTAACTTCTTGAGTTCATTATATATTTTGTAAATGAACCCTCTGTCAGATGTGGGGTTGGTAAAGATCTTTTCCCTCTCTGTAGGTTGCCATTTTGTCTTATTGACAGTGTCCTTTGCATTGTAGAAAATTTTCAATTTCTGGAGGTTCCAATTATTAGATGTCAATCTCAGTGTCTGTGCTACTGGTGTTATACTCAGGAAGTGGTCTCCTGTGCCAATGAGTTCAAGGCTACTTCCCACTTTCTCTTCTATCAGGTTCAGTGTAACTGGATTTATGTTGAGCTGTTGATCCACTTGGACTTGAGTTTTGAATACAGGGGATAGATATGGATCTATTTGCATTCTTCTTCATGTCAACATCCAGTTGTGCCAGCACAGTTTGTTAAAGATGCTTTCATTTTTTCATTGTACAATTTTGGCTTCTTGGTACAAAATCAGGTGTTCATAGATGTGTGGATTTATTTCAGGGTCTTTATAGCTGTTTTTATTACTATAGATCTATAGTAGAGCTTGAAGTCAGTGATGGTGGTGCCTCTGGAAGTTTCTTTATTGTACAGGATTGCTTTAGCTTTCCTGTTGTTTTTTTTTTCTATATGAAACTAGGTAATGTTCTTTCAAAGTCCATGAAAAATTGTGTTGAGATTTTGTTGAGGACTGCATCAAATCTGGAGATTTCTTTTGGTAAGATTGTCGTTTTTATTATGTTGAGCCGACCTATCTAACAGCATGGGGATCTTTCCATTTTTTGGTATCTCCAATTTCTTCCTTCAAAGGCTTAAAGTTCTTTTCATACAGGTCTTTCACTTGTTTGCTTAGCTAACACAAGATGTTTTATATTATTTGTGGCTATTGAAAAGGACGATATTTCTCTGGTTTCCTTCTCAGCCCTTTCATCATTTGTATACAGAAGGACTACTGTTTTGTTTTGTTTTTTTAATTTATCTTGTATCCTGCCACGTTACTGAAGGTGTTTATCATCTGTACATGTTCCCTGGTAGAACTTTTGGGTTAACTTATGTATACTATCATATCATTTTCAAAAAGCAAAGTTTGATTTCTTCCTTTACAATCTACAACCCCTTGATCTCCTTTTGCTGCTTTATTGCTGTAGCTAGAACTTAGAGTACTATATCGAGTAAATATGGAGAGAGTGAACAGCCTTGTCTTGTTCCTGATTTTAGTGGAATCGCTTTGAGTTTCTCTCCATTTAAGTTGGTGTTCACTGTCAGTTTGCTATAAATTGCTTTTATTACTTAGGTATGTTCTTTGTATTGTATCCTTGATCTTACCAAGACCTTTATCATGAAGGGGTGCTGGGTTTTGTTAAATACCTTTTCATCAGCCGGGCGGTGGTGGCGCATGTCTTTAATCCTAGCACTCGGGAGGCAGAGGCAGGCGGATCTCTGTGAGTTCGAGGCCAGCCTGGTCTACAAGAGCTAGTTCCCGGACAGGAACCAAAAAAGCTACGGAGAAACCCTGTCTCGAAAATCAAAAAAAAAAAATACCTTTTCATCATCTAATGGGATAATCATGTGCTTTTTTACATTCAGTTTGCTTATTTTGGTGGATTACATTGACAGCTGTTTTTTATGTTGAAAATACGGGATGATGCCTATTTAGTCATGGAGTTTTGATGTATTGTTGAATTTGGTTTGCCAGTATTTATTGAGGATTTTGCATCAATGTTCATGAGGGAGATTGGTCTGTAATTATTTTTTTTATTCCATCTTTGTATGGTTTGGGTATCAGGGTAACTGTAGCCTCATAAAAAGTTTGGTAATGTTACTTCTGTGTGGAATAATTTGAGGAGTATTGATATCAGATCTTCCTTGAAATTCTGGTAGAATTATGCACCGAAACCCTGGTCGTGGGCTTTTTTTTTTGAGGGGGGATTTTAATGATTGCTTCTATTTCTTTGGGAGTAATAGGTAGTATTTAAATTGTTTTCTGGTATTGATTTAATTTTGGTAGCTGTTACCTAGCCATAAAATTGTTCATTTCTTTCAGATTTTCCAATTTAGTGAAGTACAGGTTTTAGAAGTGTGACCTGATGATTCTATTGATTCTATGGATTTCCTCAGTGTCTATTGTTATATCTCCTTTTTCATTTCTGATTATGTTAATTTTGATATTCTCTCTGCCTTTGCCTAGTTTGCAAAAGGGTTTATCTATCTTGTCAGTTTTCTCAAAGAACCAATTCTTTATTTAATTTACTTTCTATGTTGTTTTTTTTTGTTTCTATTTTATTGATTCCAGTTCTGTTTGATTATTTTATGCCATCTATTCCTCCTAGATGAGTTTGCCTCTTTTTATTCTAGAGCTTTCAGGTGTGAGATGTCTCTAAATTCTTTATGTGAGCACTTAGTCCTATAAACTTTCCTCTTAGCACTCCTTTCATAGTGCCTCATAATTTTGGGTGATTTTACATTCATTTCATTGAAACTAGAAAGTTTTTAATTTCTTGTCATTATTTCTTCCTTGACCCAGTCGTAATTCAGATAAGAATTGTTCAGCTTTTATGAGTCTGCCGGCTTTCTGCAGTTTGTGTTGTTGTTGAATTCTAACTTTAACTCATGGTGATCTGATAATATATATGCATTTTTCAATATCATTGTAAACATTGAGATTTGCTTTGTGACCAAGTATGTGGTCAGTTTTAGAGAAGGTTCCATGAAGTGCTGAGAAGAAGGTATATTCTTTCGTGTTTTGGTGACATGCTCTATAGATGTCAGTTAAGTTCACTTGACTCATAATGCCTATTAGTTTCCTTATTTCTCTCTTAATTTTCTGTCAGACCTATCAAATGATGAGAGTGGGATGTTGAAATCTCCCACTTTTGGTGACTACTATTTTATTGTTTTGTGGCAATTATTGTTATACATAAGCTTCTACAAACTAAAAATGCCTGAATGTTGTAATTCATTGTTGTTTTGAGCAAATGAATGCATGTAATTTACTCTAATTTAGTTTTAAAATAAGGATTGTTGCTTTCTTTCGCAGACCCAGCCCCCCAGCACCCCTCCCCAACCCTGCCCTGCTGTATGCTAGGACCAGTGCTCAAGAAAAGTTTTAAGCTCCTACACTAAGGCTACCCACCCAGATAGGTGAGTGCCTGCCTACCCGGCAGGCCTCAGGGTTCCCTGTAAGGGAGCCTGGGCACCTTCAGCTCGTGCGCCAGGCTCTCCTGTGCTCTTTTGGATACCGCCCCCCCTTGCTCCGTTCATCCCTTTGTCCCCGGATCATTGGGCTACCAGGCGGCCCTGTTTAGGTACTGAGGAATTCCATTTGGACGGGTGAGTGTGTGCTATCCAGGGGCGGATTGTCCCGGAAGAGAGCACAAACCCCCCTCCCCCTGCTCCTTCTGCAGGGCTGTCTTTCTTATACACGACCCCCCCACACCCCAAGTCTTTGTTTTCTGCAAGGTCCTTTGCTCAGGAACAGTTTTCTGCTCCTACACTAAGGCTACCTACCCAGAGCGGTGAGAGCCTACCTACGGGGCAGGCCTCAAGGACCCCCGTTAAGGGAGCACATGCACCTTCAGCCTGTGCGGCAGGGTGTCCTGTGTTCTACTCATCCCCACCCTGCCCCCCAAGTTCCCCCTTTTGTCCTCAGGTCATTGGACTACCAGGCGTCCATGTTTTGGTGCTAAGGAGTTCATCTGGACAGGAACGGTTCCTGCTTCTACACTGAAGAGATATACCCAGAGAGTCAATCACAGCAAAGACTGGACCAAGACACCAGGCCTCTCCTGGCTCCATTTGAAGGAAGAGATGGGAAGGCGCCAATGCAAGAATTCCTCCAACAACCTGAAAGGCAACATGACATCACCAGAATCCAGGGATCCCAAAATAAGAAGAATTGTACACCCTACTCCAGAAGAATTAGAAGAAAAGTAAACTATATGAAAATAATAGAAGACCTTAAACGGGAGGTGAAAAACTTCCATTAACAACCAGAGATTACAAACAAAAAGGTAGAGGAAATGAATAAATCGCTCAAAGACATGCAAGAAAAACAAGAAAAAGCAATCAAACAGGTTAGGGAAGCGGTTCAAGACTTGAAGAATGAAATGGAAACAAAGAAGAAAATACAAACCGAAGGAAAGATGGAGATGGAAAATCTGGGTAAACGAACAGGAACTACAGAGACAAGTACTAACAACAGATTACAAGAGATAGAAGAAAGAATGTCAGACACTGAAGATACCATAGAGAAAATAAACACACTGATCAAAGAAAACAGCAAAACCAACAAATTCTCATCACAAACATTCAGGAAATCTAGGACACAATAAAAAGACCAAACATAAGAATAATTGGGATAGAAGAAGGAGAAGAAGTACAGCTCAATGGTCCAGAAAATATATTCAATAAAATTATAGAAGAAAACTTTCCCAACCTAAAGAAAGACATTCCTTTGAAGGTTCAAGAAGCACACAGAACACCAAATAGACTGGACCAAAAAAAATAAAAACATCTCCTCATCATATAATAATCAAAACACAAAACATACAGAATAAAGAAAGAATATTAAGAGCTGCAAAGGAAAAAGGTCAAGTTACTTATAAGGGTAAACCTATCAGACTTACACCTGACTTCTCTATGGAAACCATGAAAGCCAGGAGGTCCTGGATAGATGTACTTCAGAAACTAAGAGACCATGGATGCAAGCCCAGACTACTATACCCAGCCAAGCTTTCGTTCACTATAAATGGAGAAAACAAAATTTTCCAGGATAAAAACAAATTTAAACAATACGTAGCCACAAATCCAGCCTTACAGAAAGTAATAGAAGGAAAATCACAAACCAAGGAGTCCAACAATGACCACAATAACTCAAACATCTAGAGACCCTTCACCAGCACAACTCCAAGAAAGGAAACATACAAACTCTACTACTAAAAATGTGACCGGAGTTAACAACCACTGGTCATTAATATCACTTAATGTCATTAGACTCAACTCACCTATAAAAAGGCACAGGAAAAAAGATTGGATACGAAAACAGGATCCAACATTCTGCTGTTTACAAGAAACAAACCTCAACCACAAAGACAGGCACCTACTCAGAGTAAAGGGCTGGGAAAAGGCTTATCAAGCAAATGGACCCAAGAAATAAGCAGGTGTGGCCATACTAATTTCTAACAAACTGGACTTCAAATTTAAATCAATCAGAAAAGATAGAGAGGGACATTTTATACTCATAACAGGAACAATTCATCAGGATGAAGTCTCAATCCTGAATATCTATGTCCCTAATATAAAAGCACCCACGTACGTAAAAGAAACATTACTAAAACTCAAGGCTGCCATCAAACGGCACACACTAATAGCAGGAGACTTCAACACTCCTCTCTCACCAATGGACAGGTCAATCAGACAGAAACCTAACAGAGAAATTAGAGAATTAATGGAGGTAATGAATCAAATGGACTTAACATTCCACCCAAATAGGAAAGAATATACCCTCTTCTCTGCAGCTCATGGAACCTTCTCGAAAATTGACAACATACTTGGAAACAAAGGAAACCTCCCCAGATACAAAAAAAATATCAGTGTCCACCTGTGTCCTATCTGATCACCACGGATTAAAGTTAGAAGGCAACAACAATGCTACCTACAAAAAGCCAACAAACTCATGGAAACTGAACAGTCAACTACTGAACCATACCAGGGTCAAGGAAGAAATTAAGAAAGAAATTAAAGTCTTCCTGGAATTCAATGAAAATAAAGAAACAACATACTCAAACTTATGGGACACTATGAAAGCAGTCCTGAGAGGCTGAGAAGAAAGTTCATAGCACTAAGTGCCCACTTAAAGAAAACCGAGAAAGCACACATTGGAGACTTAACAGCCCACCTGAAAGCTCTAGAAAAAAAAAGAAGCAGACTCACCTAGGAGGAGTAGAAGACTGGAAATAATCAAACTGAGGGTGGAAATCAACAAAATAGAAACACAGAAAACAATCCAAAGAATCAATGAAACAAAAAGCTGGTTCCTAGAGAAAATCAAGATTGATAAACCCCTATTCAAACTAATCAAACGGCAGAGAGAGACTTTGCAAATTAATAAGATCAGAAATGAAAAGGGGGACATAACCACAGACACAGAGGAAATTCAAAGAATCATTAGATCTTACTACAAAAGCCTGTATGCCACAAAACTGAAAAATGTCAAAGAAATGGACACTTTTTTAGATAAATACCATATACCAAAGTTAAACCAGGACCAGGTGAACAATTGAAATAGACCTATTAGTCGCGAAGAATTAGAAGCTGTTATCAAAAACCTCCCTACCAAAATACGCCCAGTACCAGATGGTTTCAATGTGGAATTCTACCAGAACTTCCAAGAAGAGCTTATACCTATACTCCTTAATGTGTTTCACAATATAGAAACAGAAGAGTCATTGCCAAATTCCTTTTATGAAGCTACAGTCCCTCTGATACCAAAACCACAAAAAGACTCAGCCAAGAAATAGAATTACAGGCCAATCTCACTAATGAACATCGACGCAAAAATCTTCAACAAAATACTGGCAAACCGTATCCAAGAACACATTAGAAAAATTATCCATTATGATCAAGTAGGCTTCATCCTAGAGACGCAGGGCTGGTTCAACATATGAAAATCTAACAATGTAATCCATCATATAAATAAACTGAAAGAAAAAATCATATGATCATTTCATTAGATGCTGAAAAAGCTTTTGACAAAATTCAACATCCCTTTATGATAAAAGTCTTGGAGAGATTAGGGATACCAGGGTCACACCTAAATATAATAAAGGCTATTTACAGCAAGCCGACAGCTAACATCAAACTAAACGGAGAGAAACTCAAAGCCATCCCACTAAAATCAGGAACATGGCAAGGCTGTCCATTCTCTCCATACCTCTTCAGTATAGTGCTTGAAGTTTCAGCAATAGCAATAAGACAACATAAGGGGATCAAGGTGATTCAAATTGGAAAGGAAGAAGTGAAACTTTCATTATTTGCAGTTGATATGATAGTGTACATAAACGACCCCCAAAACTCTACCAAAGAACTCCTAAAGCTGATAAACACCTTTAGTAATGTGGCAGGATACAAGATCAACTCCAAAAAATCAGTTGCCCTCCTATACACAAAGGATATGGAAGCAGAGAGGGAAATCAGAGAAGCATCACCTTTCATGATAGCTACAAATAGCATAAAATATCTTGGGGGTAACTCTAACCAAGGAAGTGAAAGATCTATTTGACAAGAACTTTAAGGCATTGAAGAAAGAAATTGAGGAGGATACCAGAAAATGGAAGGACCTCCCTTGCTCTTGGATTGGGAGGATCAACATAGTAAAAATGGCAATTTTACCAATGGCAATTTATAGATTCAATGCAATCCCCATCAAGGTCCCATCAAAATTCTTCACAGATCTTGAGAGGACAATAATCAACTTTATATGGAAAAACAAAAAACCCAGGATAGCCAAAACAATCCTATACAATAAAGGATCTTCTGGAGGCATTACCATCCCTGACTTCAAACTCTACTACAGAGCTACAGTATTGAAAACAGCTTGGTATTGGCATAAAAACAGAGAAGCCAACCAATGGAATCGTATAGAAGACCCGGATTTTAACCCACAAACCTATGAACACCTCATTTTCGATAAAGGAGCTAAAAGTATACAATGGAAGAAAGAAAGCATCTTTAACAAATGGTGCTGGCTCAACTGGATGTCAACCTGTAGAAGAATGAAAATTGACCCATATCTATCACCATGCACAAAACTCAAGTCCAAATGGATCAAAGATCTCAATATCCGTCTGAATACACTTAACCTGATAGAAGAGAAATTGGGAGGTACCCTACAACAAATGGGCACAGGAGATAGCTTCCTAGGTATAACACCAGCAGCACAGACATTAAGGGCAACATGGAATAAATGGGACCTACTAAAACTGAGAAGCTTCTGTAAAGCAAAGGACACTGTCACTAAGACAAAAAGGCAACCTACTGACTGGGAGAAGTTCTTCACCAACCCCGCAACAGACAAACGTCTGATCTCCAAAATATATAGAGAACTCAGGAAACTAGACTTTAAAATGCTAATTAACCCAATTAAAAAATGGGGCACTGAGCTGAACAGAGAATTCTCAACAGAAGAAGTTCAAATGGCCAAAAGACACTTAAGGTCATGCTCAAGCTCCTTAACGATCAGGGAAATGCAAATCAAAACAACTTTGAGATATCATCTTACACCTGCCAGATTGGCTAAAATCAAAAACACCAATGATAGCCTCTGCTGGAGAGGTTGTGGAGGAAAGGGTACACTCATCCATTGCTGGTGGGAATGCAATCTTGTGCAACCACTTTGGAAAGCAGTGTTTCGGTGTCTCAGGAAATTCGGGATCAACCTACCCCTGGACCCAGCAATACCACTCTTGGGAATATACCCAAGAGATGCCCAATCATATGACAAGGGCATTTTTTCAACTATGTTCATAGCAGCATTATTTGTAATAGCCAGAACCTGGAAACAACCTAGATGTCCTTCAATGGAAGAATGGATGAAGAAAGTGTGTAATATATACACATTAGAGTACTACTCAGCGGTAAAAAACAATGACTACTCAAATTTTGCATGCAAATGAATGGAAATAGAAAATAGTATCATGAGTGAGGTAACCCAGACCCAAAAAGATGAACAAGGGATATACTCACTCATAATTGGGTTCTAGCCATAAATAAAGGTCAGTAAGTCTATAATTTGTTATCCTAAAGAAGCTAGATAAGAAGGTGAACCCCCAAAAAAACATATGGCTATCCTCCTGGGTATGGGAAGTAGACAAGATTGCCAGGCAAAAAATCGGGATCTTAAGGGTGGAGTGAGAGGGGGGTAAGGGGAGATGGGGAGAGGAAAAGTGAGAAGGGGAGGATGGGGAGAACGTGGGGCAACGGGATGATTGGGTGAAAGGAAGTTTGGATAGGGGAGCAGGGAAGCACATATCTTAATTAAGGAAGCCATCTTAGGGTTGGCAAGAGACTTGAACCTAGAGGGGCTTCCAGGTGCCCAAGGCGAGGTCCCCAGTTAGTTCCTGGAGCAGCTGAGGATAGGGAACCTGAAATGACCCTATCCTATAGCCATACTGATGAATATTTTGCATATCACCATAGAACCTTCATCTGGTGATGGATGGAGATAGAGACAGAGACCCACACTGGAGCACTGGACTGAGCTCCCAAAGTCCCAATGAGGATCAGAAGGAGGGAGAACATGAGCAAAGAAGTCAGGACCACAAGGGGTGCACCCACCCATGGAGACAGTGGGGCTGATCTATTGGGAGCTCACCAAGGCCAGCTGGACTGTGACTGAAAAAGCATGGGATAAAACCGGACTCTCTGAATATGGCGGACAATGAGGGCTGCTGAGAAGCCAAGGACAATGGCACTGGGTTTTGATCCTACTTCATGTTCTGGCTTTGTGGGAGCCTAGCCAGTTTGGATGTTCACCTTCCTAGACCAGGATGGAGGGGGGAGGACTTTGGACTTTCCACAGGGCAGGGAACCCTGACTGCTCTTCAGACAGGAGAGGGAGGGGGAGAGGAGTGGGGGAAGGGAGAGAGGAGTGGGGGGAGGGGGAGAGGAGGGGGGAGGGGGGAGGATTGGGAGTCTGGGAGGAGGCAGTAATTTTTTTTCTCAATAAAAAAAATAAAATAAAATAAGGATTGTTATGTATTATAAAAATTTAGATGTTATCAGCATATAGGAATTAGAATATTTAAATTACACCTGGTCTTGGCTGGAGCTTAATTTTCTTTTAGAGTGCCCTATATTTCTTCCCATGAATTAAAGCTGATTAGCCAGTGTGTGACACTCTTCAAATTCAAAATGATTTTCAGCTCTTTAAATTCTTAACAGCCGTAATAGCCTCCAAATGTAAGGGGATGCTAATTTAAGGACTATGATTATGAGGTTCATGAACCTCCCAGTTTCTAAGACTTTATCATTCACTGTTTTCTAAGGATGAAGTTGCAGTGATCCAAAGGGGGCATTGTGTGATGTAATATCCATTTGCTTCTTAATATAAACAGTCATACAAGCAGGAAAATGCAATAATAAAGAATTTAATACGTTGTTAATAACATATATTTTAACCTTGTAAGTTTTCAAGTTGTGAATTAATGTGAGAACAGAATTCTGATGAGAGAAACTGCTCTTCCGGAGGTCCTGAGTTCAATTCCCAGCAACCACATGGTGGCTCACAACCATCTGTAAAGAGATCTGGTGCCCTCTTCTGGCCTGCAGGCATGGAGGCTGAACACTGTGTACATAATAAATAAATCAAAAAAAAACTACTAGGGGGAAAATAATAATCCTTTTGAAGTTTAATTTCATTTGCTTTTATCAGGTTGCTGGATAGATGAATTAAAAAACAATAAACAGGCCAACGTTTTATGTCATAGTCATGTGTATAACTGGTTAAAGATCTCAAGTGGGGAGATATTTTCATGTTGCCACTGGGAGTCAGCTGTGATCATACAAGATACCTGATGGGGAGTTGTTGGCACTGGAGATTTATTTGAGCAGAATCATTGGTGTTTGGTTACTGTGAGCATTTGATGACATGTCTCCCAAAGCCTGTGTATGAATGTTGCTCCCCAGAGGGGTATGTTGAGAGGTGGTAGAACCTTTTCTAAGTTAAGATGGAGAAGAACATCCTAAATTCACGGGCGATCTGTATTTTATGGGATTAAAAGACTCTAATCTCTTCCTTTTTTCCCCCTGCCTGACCTTAATTAGGGGTTTGGTTTCATAATGAAACTTTTAGAACTTTAAGTTAAATTAGACCTGTATTCATTATAAGCTCATTGCTTTAAGTAAATTTGGTAAAGCCAAGCTGACTGTCTCAGTTTATGTGCAGGTTTAGAATAAATGAATCCTGCTAATTTAACTAATGAAAAATTTGCTTGATGGGTCACAGTTCAATTTCTTTGGATCTACTTCATAATAAAGGCGCTTCCTGGCGAATTCCATGGGATTTCCCATAAATTGCCTTATTTTTCTGAGCCTTGAAACAATAATGCTCACTTAGCTTTGAATAAAGTCACTGAGCTAAGAAAATTTGCTCAATTCTGTGTAATATTAGCGTGTGTGATTGAAATTTTCAGCAAAGACACGGTCTAACGCATTTCCTGACTGAAAGTATTATTATGTCTATGAGGAATTTTAACATCCTAGTTGAAAATGTTGGAATATAAGTACACAGTATAACCTAATGTGTGATACATTTATATTATATATTATTTAATCTGTAACATAAATTTATTAGTGATCACTGACTTATATAAAAATTCTTAATTATCTAAACATTCAGAATAAGTAATCTAAGAACAGGTACATTAATCATTTGATAGATACTTTTAACTATTTGGCTAGAATGGAACAGGTGCTAATTGCCTGAAGTAGGAGGAGATTTTGAATTTTTTTTAGATGAATCATCTTGGTGATAACTCTAACCTACAAAACATGACTTTCCTTAGAAAAAGATTTAATTGTGTTTCTTTATCTCACTTATTCTTCTTATAGAATATATAACATATTAGCAGCTAATTACACAAATAAGAGACCCTATGTTCTTTATAAAAGATAAAGCAGCTATAATTCACTATTGGAAGCTAATAAGCAGAAAGCAGTGTATGTATAATTTTTCAAACTTCTCAAGTGCATCTTCACTTGATTCTTATTCACAATAATAAATTTATTATTCACAATAATAAAATTATTTTGCAGCTTGTCTTTAAATTATACCTACACATATGTGCATGCATTTTTGAAAGTACTACACTATTTAATGACAATTGAATGTGTAGTTTTTACGTGAAAATATACTAGTTTTTAAACTATGTATTGTAGATACTTATGTTTTATTCCTTGTGTTTCTTGACAGCAGGTTTTATTTTTGATCAAGGAGTGGCTGCACCTTGGGGTTGGTGGAGGCTTCTCGTTTGTTGCCACTCAGACTCCCCAAATAATCACACAGACTGTGCTAATTAAAGCACTGCTTGGCCAATCACTTAAGTATATTGCTAGCTAGCTCTTATATCTTAAATTAACCCCTTTCTATTAACCCCTGTGCATCACCACGACGTCTTGACCTACTAGCAGAGTTTCGGCAGGCTCAGGTGGTAGTCTCTGTCTTCTGTGATAGCTACATGGTTTCTCACTAACTCCACCATCTTTCTCCCAGCATTCAGTTTATTTTTCCTGCATAGCTCTACTCTGCCCTATCACAGGCCAAAACTGGTTCTTTATTCATTAACCAATAAAATAAAAAAAACAATAAAAGCAACACATATACAGAAGGACTTCCCACAGCACCTTGGCATTGCAAGTAATAAACTGGAGAGAATGTGAGGTCTGACTCTCTAAGCCTGGCCAAATAGAGGATTATGAGTGAGGATGGAGAGCAAATTGAGATCAAAATGGCTCCATTCCACGGAATAATTAGATGCAACCATTGGTGTCTATGTTGATTCCATCCCTTATTTATTATGAACAAAGTAGCAGTGAACATCGATGTGCAGGTATCTCTGGAAAATGATAGAGAGTGCTCTAGCTATATGGAGGCTGAGTGACAGAAATTGGGCACATATGGTAGCTTTCTTTCTACTTTCCTGAGAAACACCCACACTAATTACCAAAGTGGCTGCACTTGTTTACACTCACATTGACAGCACAGAAGAGTACTCTTTGCTCTACACAGACTCCAATATGTCTTATCGTTCATATTCTTCATGATGGCCATATTGACTGCAGTTAGATGGAATCTTAAAATAATTTTATTTTTTATTTACCTTATGGCAGAGAATACTTAACACTTTTTAAAAATGTTTTCTTCTGTATTTTTTCCTTTGAGAAATCTGCATAGTTTTGCGCCCATTTTTTAAATTGGTTTGTTTTCTTGTTATTTAGTATTTGGATTTTTGGAATATCCTAAACACTAATCTTTTTTTTTTCCAGATGAATAGCTGAGGAAGATCCCCCACCATGGGTTGCCTTTTCACTCAATTGATAGTTATTGTATAGAAGTTTCTTTAGATTGCATTCATTGATCTTTGTTTTTGTTTTATGTGCTAATGAAATCCTATTTTAAAAGTCTATATATCTAAAGATCAGAGTAAAACCATACTCCCTACTTTATTGACAGGGTCTCAGTATTTATATTGGAGTCCTTAATTTGGAATGGAGTTATATGCAGGGTGAGAGATAAGTATCAAGCATTATTTCTATATATTGATATCCAGAATTATAAGAATCATATTTTGGAGACACTATACTATCATCAGCATCTATTTGGGACATATATATATATATATATATATATATATATATATATATATATATATTTGGCTTTATAGTTGTATTAACTTATATCTTAATCTTCTTTTCCATTACAATAACCGATGTTCCTGTTTTTGTGGCAGTACCATACTGTGAATCAATAATAATGGATCAATAATGTGGTCTGTGTGCACAATGGAATTTTATTCAGCTGTAAAGGAAAATGAAATTGTAAAATTTAAATGTAAATTAATGGAATTTAAAAAGTACACCAATCTAGGTACATAAGGACAAATGTCCTATGCTTTCTATCATATGCTGATCAAACTTCAACTTTGTAGTTTTGCTATGTGAAGACGGAGTGCCAGTGGAAGCCAGAAAATTAAGAAAGGATAAGCAATGTCTTAATGAAATAGGGATAGTGGGACATGGGTACAATTAAAGAAGAGAAGAGGAATACTGGTTATTGAAAGGTTTAAAAAAAAGAGGGGATGGGATTTGAGGACACATGAAAGTGTAATCATATAGAAAGAGTATAAAGAAAACCATATGGAAATACACTGTCTTGTAATTCAATTAAAAAGTATAAAATAGATTAATGGGTGATATCCTGCATGGTGAGATAATGGTGATTCTAAAAGCACTGAGTCCTACAGCAAAAATTCCCAGTACCAGATGTGGGATATCCCCATAGAAATTATTGGTCAGGAATACTCGAGAGACACCTAAAATAGTACAGGTAGTTGTCAATTTTTTTTAGATAGTCACAAGAACTAAAGAGTAAGTCCCTTTGAACATACCACGTACCTTACTTGCAAAATATAGAGAAAACACACTTGAACTAAGGTAGAATCCTACTCCCTGCTGCATAGCTTTCAAAGTGACAGAGGGTGCTTTTTACCTTACTTGGTAAGAAAAGAAACCTACAGTCTTATGCAACTCAATTCTGTGAATCACAAACCAACCAGCTAACAAGATATGTCCACCTCTACAACAGCAATATGAATATAATTGGGGATTTGAGCCCCACTCTGCAAGATACACTTCATGCATGGTTAATAACATGACTGGAGAGGTTGTAGACCCAAAAGGAAAATAGTTGCGTAGCAAAACTAGAATAGTTTCAGACTATCTTCTAAACATCTTTGATTATGCACATAGACAAAAAGCTACTCATGATCTTAATCATAGAATCTTTTCTTGACAACAAATAACAATACATGTATGTTCAAGAATCTGAGAAGAAATAGAAATTGAGGATTCAACTCCAAACAAAAAAAAACTTATTCTACCTCCTCTGAGGCTAAGGTAGCATTGCAGAAGAGGGGGCTGGAACAATGTAAAAACTGGAAGACAGAGAGACTAACTTCAAAACGACATCCTTTAGGGATGACATAACCATTGCATTCATGAATTAGAAGCGACTGTGGTTACTCACCACAAGAGTAGCTCCATCAACAATGAGCCCTGGGTGGATGAAGAGAATCATAAGCTTACCCTTATTGCTGAACTATTATAAATTCTTGAAGAAATGGAATCATTGTCTCCAACTAATTACCACTGATGAGCTTATGAAGCCCATCAGATAACCCCAAACTTGTGGCCACACATATACCCCTAGTTAAATACAGAGGGCTACAAAACAAAATAGACATTTTAATTGTGAGGAATAGAATAGAATCTTAATTATGAGGAATGAATTTGTGGAAGAGAGATGTTATATGGGGGGGGAGATACATTACAGTGGAGTGAGATTAATTGCTATGCAAAGTATCAAACTGTCAAAAAATAAAATATAAACAGTAAAAGAAGATGCAAGAGTACAGCAAGTAACTCATTCTTTAAAAAGAAAACAAACTATCATTTTTCATTATATATACCCAATCCAAGTTCTCACTCTCTCCCCTCCTCCCATTCCCTCCACTTACCCCCACCACATCCCCATCCTCTCCTCAGAGAGGGTAAGGAACATTGCCTTGGGGAAGGTCCAAGGCCCTCCCAACTATCTCTTGGTTGAGCATGGTATCCATCCAAAGAGAATAGGTTCCCAAGAAGCCAGTACAAGCAGTAGGGATAAATCCTGGTGCCAATTCCAGAAGCCCCTCAGTCTGCCCCAGCCATGCAACTGTTAACCACATTCAGAGGGACTGGTTTTGTCTTATGCTGGTTCCTTCCCAGTCCAGCTGGAGTTGCAGAGCTCCATTAGCTCAGGTAGACTGTTCCAGTGTGTGTCCCCATCATGGTCTTGAAATTGCAAATCTGCTTTTCAGTTTCATCTGAAAAGGTGTTTTAATTTTAATTTTCACTGATAATAAAATTATGACTTTGGGTTATTTTGTTTATATTATGAGTGTTGTGTGTTTCCCTCGTTACTTTAGCATAGTTTTCTTGCCTCTAGCTCTCAGGAGTAATATAAAATCAATATATATTTCGTTTTTCCACTTTGCAGAGTATATCATTCTTGCCTTATGTTTTTTTTCCCGTATTCTTGGCAATTTGACTATGTATTGTAGACACATTTCCACTGAACATAATTTTTTCATTCAGTTTGCTAAGTTTCCCCATCTGGGACTATCATGGTATGCATGATACATGTCTTTGTATTATAGTTTCTAAGACCTTTTTTCATAGTTTCTTTGTTTTTGTAAATGTTTTTGTTTTTTCCCTGTTTGTTTTTATTGGATCATAATTTTTCTGATGTAATTTTACTTCTTTCTTTCCAAGATGCTTTTAAAATGTACAGATTAATTTTGTAAATTATAATTTTAATTTCAATCTATTTATGCTTGATATTTCAGCTCAAAGATTTGCTATTTATGAGCTAGCTTGATTTTACTATGTGACTATGATTACAATAATTGCCTGAAAATTAATCTGCTGTTATAAAATCGGAAATGTTTTAGGATTGGTCTCTTTATTTCCTTTCCTGTAGACTCTTTGACAGTCTTTTCTATTTCTTTCCTTGTCCCTTAAGAACACTTTTCTTCTTACAGATTCTTAACTGTCACCACTAACTATTAACCTCGGGTTCCCTATTTCAGAGTTCATGCAGTAGAATTAGAAAGTGGTTGTTTACTCTTCTTATCATGGGGAATTTGGCTGAATAAATGATATTTTAATAGTGTGAATGCAGTGATCATTTCCTAAGCCCATTTCTTATGAAAATAACAACATGAATTTTTAGTTTACTGTTTATTCAGAGTACTTGAAAACTTATCAGCTGTTTGCTAGCTTATGTGCTTCTACTCTCTATAATGAAAGACAAGGAGTGTGGTGTGGAATTCTTCCAGACTAGGTTCATTTGTAATACAATAGCACAGTAGTGATTTGCTAACTGGAGAAAAGATAAGACTCAAAGAAGTGATTCTCCGTGGCTGTTCTTTAAGAAAAGAACACCCTTAGTTTCTTGATCCAAAAGAGGAATCTAGCCATAAATACTCAAAGTCATTAAAACCATATTATAATAGTAAAAATTATTAGGCACAAAAATCCATTTTAGTTGTGATTAATCTAGTGTTTTCTAAATAAAGATGACTGCCAATATCATTTCCACACATAAAGAGATAATCCAGTTAGAGTCACCTATAGAAAATTAAGTGAAATAAAGAAAGAAAACTGTATAATATATGTCTTGATGAGACGTGATGCCTAGAATAATAAGGTTATTAGATAGAGTTGGATAGTCTAAACTCTGGGGGAATAAGCCTTTGAATTGGAAAGTTTTTCAATGTTTATTCTATTAAAATACAATTTAGGTATCTGAAAGAGGAGGAGGATTTCAAACTAAGCCAGTCAAGAGCTGATAACGCTGATACTAGCAATGATGTGCTAAATATGAACCTCTCTGCTCTGTACCCTCTACATGTCGATGCATGTGAATAAATATGTGTTTTGACTACAAAATGAGGAATCACTTCATAAAGACAATTCATGAACTAACCTGATAGAAATCAATGTGTGGGATTGGCAGTGATATTGAAGAATGGACAAAAGAAGAAGAACCACTTGCCTAGCACAGGTGCTGATGAATGTTCTGCCTAAAACCTGAGTGGTCCATATAAATTGTGTCATAGTGGATATTTGCTGGGATCGACAGGTAGGAAAAAGGATCCCAGAAAAAATAGACATGGTGTTTAAAGAACACTGAGAAAGCCAAAACGAAACAATTGACTAGCCAAGTGTCTTTAGATTTATGTAGATTTATGTGCTTGGCCCCCAGTCTCTGATAATATAGTGTAGATTTTATCTATAGAAGTAGAGCTAGAGAATGAATTAAACCTGTTTACAATTATGGAGGTGGGCAGGATCACATGTGTAAATTTTCTGAAATAACCAGGATACCTGAACAATTAGTTAATGTCAAATATCTACATTTATCTATGGCCCATGGAGTCAACTGGCCAGGACACATGGGGACTCACAGAGATTGGGGACCTGTGTATGTTATGACTGAGTAACTTGGCGTTCTTGTGGGCTCCTAACCATAGGAAGAAAGGTACTCTCTGACTCTTTTGCCTACTAATGGGACTCTTTTTCCTCCTACTGGGTTGCTTCCTCCAGCCGTGATACGATAGAATATATCTTTTTGTATTGTAGCTTGTTATGCTGTGTTTGTTTGATGTCTCTGAGAAGCCTGCTCTTTTCTTAGGGGGTTAGAGAATGGAGGTGGATCTCAAGGAAAGGGGGAGATGGGGCTGGAGAGACTGGGAAGAAGGGAGAGAGAAGAAGGGAGAGAGAGCGGAGAGAGGGGGGAGAAGAAAAGAAAGAAAGAAGGAAAGAAAGAAAGAAAGAAAGAAAGAAAGAAAGAAAGAAAGAAAGAAGAAGAGGAGGAGGGAGGGAGAGCAAAGAGGAAGGAAGGAAGGAAGGAAGGAAGGAAGGAAGGAAGGAAGGAAGGAAGGAAAGCTCCTTGGGTTTTCTCTTAAGATGACGTGAGACTCCCTGCTGTTTGCAGTCCACCCAGAACTGAAAAGATGCTTTGGAATAAAGGTTAGCGATATCAAGAAACACAAATCATCCAATGTACCGCGATTAAAGGAGAAATAAAATAACCCAAGATTTTGAAAATATTTTCATTCACCACTCTCTTACATTTTCCAAAATTAAATTTGACTTTGACTTTTCTACCCCTGTCTTTCCATGTTTTCCACAGAATTATTGTTAGATTCTCTCTAAAAATGACAGCAAAAATATCGTCGCCTCATTATTTGAACTATACATGTATACTTCATGTCTAAAAAAGCTGTTTTGTGATTCTTACATAATTGCGAAGAAAAGATTTGCAAAGTATCTTGTCGAGTGCTTTTTCTCCTCCTGTAAACATATGAATTATTGGTTTTACTGCTGAACTGTTTCTTTTGTTTGGGATAATAGTCAACTTCCCTAAACAAAATATATATACTCATATTAAAAACACCTTTGCACATTGATCATAATTAAAAATAATTGCCGTTTCTTAATATAGCACTGCATTAAACAGTTTGGTGAGCTATCATGGAGTTATGGAATTAGCATTAATAAAAATTGTGTTTTAGTGGCCTGTAGGGATAAAACAATTAGACTCTGTGTAGGGATAAGTCCCGCCCCTTATTGTAGGGATAAGTCCTGCCCCTTAAGGGGCGTGCTCGCCAAATTTATAGGCAGACATTAGCCCGAGGCGAACACGCCCCTTAAGGGGCGGGACTTATCCCTACAACTCTGTGTTAGATGATATAAGGCATTTTGAAACTGAGTTTTAAAACCTCACAATGGGCTGCTTATCTTATCTGTAAGCTACAATTCATTAGGTATAATGTTATTTCTATGACAAGAAAATTTATTTTTAAAACTTTTTTAAATGGGATGAAAATTATTTCTTTTCTTTTTTCAGATTTTTGAGACTGGGATTCTCTGTGTAACATAACAGTCCAGGCTGTCTTGGTACTTGCTTTGAAGACCAGACTGGCATCAACCTCAGTGAAGTACACCTGCCTCTGCCTTCCAAGTGCTGGAATTAAAGGTGTGCACCACCAGCGCCCAGGGTAAAAGAAAAGAAATAATTACTAGTGCTTTTTATATTAAAAGCATTTTCAAATTAGAATAGTTCATGCTTGAATGTGTGAATAGTCTTTTTCATTTAATATCTTCTGATTATGGTTTTCCCTGCCCAGTTCCTCTCTATCTCCCATCACTTCTGAATCTACACCCTTTTGTCTCTCATTAGCAAACAAACAAGAATCTAAGTAATAAAATATAGTAAGACAAAGAAATCAAAATAAGCAAATTGAACTTGACCAAACCCTCCCAAAAAAAAAAAAAGGAAAAGAGCCAAGGAAAAGAACAAGAAACAAATATAGATGTAGAAATACACACACACACACACACACACACACACACACACACTCACATACATAGGAATCCCATTAAACCCCAAACCAGAGGCCATGGTATATATGCAAAGTACTATAGGTTTAAGACAAAATGCTCTGACAACATGATGAAATTAAAAAAAAAAAAAACTCCAAAGACGTTGTTTAGTCATCCTGTACTGAACATGGGACTTACCTTTGAGAGTGGTTTGTCTCCCAAGTGAGATTCCCTTGTAGAAAACTAATTTTTTATTTGCAAGTGGCGATCAATTGGAGATAGCTTCTGACTTAGGACTGGGGCGCTTGTCAACTTCTTTCTTCTATAGGACCTGTGGAGACCCCATGCATGCTACTATAGTTCCTGTGAGTTCATATATGTGTGCCAACCCTGTTGTGTCTAGAAGGTCTTGCCTTGTTCTTCTCCATCCCCTATCACATTTGAATCAGCTAGTAAGTGGTCATCCATGTAATGGTAAACTTTAGATTTAGAAATTGCTTGCATATTAATTCCATGGGAATGCTTGGAACTGAACCTAGTACTTTTGTCTAAAAAAAAAAAAAATGTGCTACTAATGTCTAAACTATCTCACCAGCCTTTGATAGATATTTTAATCTGTACAATGTTATTTCTGCTGAACATACATTAACATAATACTACTGATGACTGCCATTTAATATACACCTGTTTGACACATTTTCTAGTTTCCCTTCTTGTAGACAAAACAGTACTGAAAGATGACCTTCGCTGCTTACGTTGGTTTGAAAAAATGGCCCCCACAGTAATGCCACAATGAAGGGGCGTGGCTCTATTGGAGGAAGCACGTCTCTGTGAGAGTGGGGTCTACATTATCTTTTGCTCACACTACATCCAGTGTGGAACACAATTAAGTGTCTGTGGCTCAAGATGTGGAACCCGCAACTCCTTCTCCAGAACCATATCTTCTTGCATGCTTCCATAGCCACCATAATGATAATGGACTAAATCTCTGAAACCAAAAGTCAGCTCCAGTTAAATATTTTTTCTAAGAGTAGCCATAATCATATATCTTCATAACAATAGAAAACCTAATTAGCACACTGCTCATGTCCTCCTGCTAGGATTCCACATGTCATTAATTTATTTTTTAAGAAAGTTTTTAAAATGTCAGTGTAATATAAACTCTTACAAAGGTTTTATAACTAGTATTATATTGTGGTATACTGAAATGTTTTAAAATCATTGCCCAGAAAAGAATTTAGAAAGTGTAGAAGTTGTTTGCTTATTGCTTGTTCAACACCATTATTGTATGTCCGAAAAATTGCTGTGATATGAACAGTCAACCTTCATGATATTCTTTAATATTTTTCTTGGTATATTATAATATATGGTTGACTGCATTTACCACTGTCACTTGAACTATTAAGGTAAAACCATGATGTTAACACTTCATTTCTCAGTTTAATGAAAATTGATTTACTGTCAATGTTTCACAATTAAATAATTCATACCACAAAATAGAACCTAAATTACTCATAGGTACATTGATTTATCATTTGTCCTGTACTTGTAAGTGACCTATGTAACATAATTTGGTAGATAGGATGACCTTTAGGGGAACAAAAATATTTTAAATATAAATTTTACTAAAAAAATACATTTCAACTTCATAGGGCACACATTTACACTAGTAAAAACAACTTATTTTGGGTTTATATGACTCCTATTGATGAAAAAAATGAAGCATTCCACTACAAATAGATGAAAACCAAAATCAACAGTTTTATACCTCCAGAAGAGACACTTGTTTTGACTGAGAAACACAGAAAACAAAAAAAGTACTGAGGGTATCAGTCTGGAGGAGATAAATGTGGAGTTCCACTGGGTTATCTAGGAAGAACTCAGGGGAGAAAAAGGATGAGTCATAGCTATAATTTCACTTCAATTAAAACATTAAATATATCAAATGACAAGTAAATATTTTTTTAATTGCGTTATCTCCAAAAGATAATTTCCAATGTAGTTCTTCTTTAGAAAACAAAAGTTCTGTGCCGTCAGAAGACACATCTGTATAGGTCAGTAAACAATATTATTTCACAAGAGTAAGATTGTTTGCCTTTGATACACAAACATGGCCTGAAAAAAAATAGTATCTTTTAATTCATGACAGGAAAAGAGATATTCGGAGAAAAAATGGGAAAGTTCAGACCAGAGGAGTGAAAGGGCCACTGTAATTGGGCTTGGCACAGAGGTATGGAAAGACTGTCAGGGACCAGGTGACCTTGGTCAAATGATACTCGGCATGACTTGACAACCATATGTTTAGGTTTTCTGAGATGCAGAAAGAGGGGAGACCCCAGAAAACTGACTGGATCTATCAGCAGTCAGATGACCAGTGGACTAGATATGGTTTGAAAAAAACAACTGTAGCATCAAAGGAGATTGTCATGCCTGCCACATATGTCTCTCAAATATAAGAAAAGATGTGTTTGTAAAGCTCTGATGTGTAGCTACTTGAGACTTTCTACTTCAGCAGTGAAACCAGTAGAAGCCTGTAAAGGTTTTAAAAAAGAATATTGCCAACTACAAAACCTGCAAGAGGGGGTCCTAAATTATCATTTTTTTCTTCAGTGTACAGTTTATTAACCTTGGTACAATTTAAATGACTTTGCCTTGAAAGACAGTGTGATTTCCCAGGATTTGGAATCCTGAATGTACAACCAGCAATATTACCAGTAAAACTGCAGCTGCTTTAGTGACTTCTGGGGTCGGGGGTTACCTATTCCGAACTCTCAGTAAGCAATTCCAGCAGATGGTCTAATATATTGCCAACTGAAACACAGACGGCACTGTTAAATTCTGCTTACTGGCGTCAGCAATAAGTTGTTTCGGTTGAAGGTGAATGTTTTATTTTCTCATCAGCATTTACACAGAATGTGAAGAGTGTTATTTGAGAATCTTTAAAAGTCAAGTGTGAGTATTCTCTAGTAATTACCAGATCCATGTCTCTCTATATGAGAATATTATTACAAAGCTTTAACTTATTTATTAAAAAGAGAACATGCTAAAACCAGGCAATTTCTTTATATAAAGACCCTGTAATTTCATGTTTGCTTCTTTGTTTCATGGTAGATATGATGGTGGTTTGAAAAAAAATGACCCCCAAAAGGAGAGGAACTATTAGGAGGTGTGACCTTGTTGATGTAGGTGTGGTCTTGTTGGGGAAAGTGTTTCACTGTGGATGTCTTTGAGGGTTCATATAAGTTTAAGATAGGACCAAGTATCTCAGACCACTGCCTTTTGCCTGCAAAAGATGTAGGACTCTCAGCAACTCCTCCAGCACCATGTCTGCCTGCATAACCCTGCTATGATGATAATGAACTGAACCTCTAAACTGTAAGCCAGCCACCACAATTAAATATTTTCTATGTAAGAGTTTCTATGGTCGCAGTGTCTCCTCATAGTAATGTTGCATGATTTCTAATTGGGCTTCATAATAAAAACTTGGAGTCGGATATTAGAGGGTGAATGCTGAAATATCAGAAAATTGGAGCAGTCAGTCACCAGAGACTTCTTGCCTCTATAAAATCCTCAGACAGAATGGGACATCCTGTCTCTACAAGTCCTCAGACTAAATGCTTGACCTACTGTTGCCTCCTGCCCAATATTTCTCTCTCTGCCCAGTCATACCCCTTCCTGTCTCCATCTCCCTAGGATTAAAGGCATGCAACTCTCAAGTACTGGAATTAAAGCTATGAGCCACTACCACCTGACTCTTATTCTCTTTGGGAATGGATCAATTTAGTGTAGCCCAGGGTCACCTTAAACTCACAGAGATCAGTCTACCTCTGCCTCCTGAGTGTTGGAATTAAAGGTGTCTGCCACCACTGCCTGACATCTATGGCTAACTAGTGGCTAGCTCTGCACTCTGATCTTTAGGCAAGTGTTAGATCACAAACAAAACATTTCCTATTTCTTTTGTCTAAAATAAAAAGGTTATAACTAATATAAGAAAAACTATATACAATAAGTATAACAATTATATACAATATATAGCGAGGCAATAAATACACTATCTAGTCCAACTACATTTGACAAAATCAGAGAAAATATTTCATTATCTATGCTATTTTGGTGAATCCAATGTCTTTAACCTAATTTACTTTCTATCCTAACTTGCATTACCATCCAATAGTTCTTTTTCTGTCTCACAATCTTATACACTTTAAACCTTTTTAATGAGATTTTTATCTGAGTCTGGTAATCTAGTAAAACTATAATTATAACTTTCCAGTCTACCACTCCCTCAGAGACTTAAGATATTAACTGAGTAATCAGGAAGTACAACCAAGAAACTTCCAAAAATTTTCAGAGATGACAGAAATAGCTGGCTGCCTGGACAGTCACCCAGGGTTACTCTGCAACATTGGTGAATCTGTCTTCAGCCTACAGATAGGGATTATTTGACAGATTATCCTATATAGCAGGATTTTTTAAAGGACTGTCCCACCTTGTCTTGGCAAGGTTTGGCAGTCATGTACTTTTGTTTCTTGATTGTCCAATTTGGACAGCATACTGTCAGTAGTTGAGGCAAGAGCACTTTTTTGCCCAGTGGCTAACTTTTGCCACAAAGAAAGCAAACTCTATGTGAAGTTTCTTTGATGCCCATCATCTTCTCTGAAATAAATAGGAGCAGACATGACTCATTGTTATAAAATTAACCTATGCTTTTAAAACATCTTAAACACCATATTCTGCAGATTATTAAAATGTTTTAAGATCATTTATCTACCTAAAATATATTTGTTTCACCTTGAATACATACCTAACATGACCACAAGTTCAATTGTAACAGGTGACAAACTACAAACCTGCATTGCCTTATTATCCTAAATAATTGGTAATAATAACATTTGAGGGCTAAATGAGTTGCATAGGTATAATACCTTAAACAAGATTAGAAATATATGTACAGTATGTTCTAACAAATATAATTTTAAATTTGTACCAATATACAAAAATCCATATGAATGTAAAATATAAAACTATTAGTTGTTTTTTTGATTAAAAGTATATTTAATAATCTACTCTTATTCTATCATATCTATCCCCTTTTTCCTTTTCAAAGCAAGAACCCTGAATCCAAACTCCTTTGTTCAGCTTTTTCCTGACTCTTACCAATAACAACTTGTAACCCATGATCCTAAACAATGACAAATATCCATAACCCATTGAACAACGAAAACTCATCCACTCCGCTTCTTCGGGATGTGGGTGTCATGTTCTTAACTTTACTTCCTGCTGTCTGGAAGTGATGGCATCTTCTGGGGATTCTGAAAAGAAATATAAGGGAAAATTATGAAATGTTGGAAGAGATAGCTGTATGATTTGTTGTCCAGTCTCTTACCTTGACCTCAGTCTGAAAAGGCAATCCTGCCTCCTGGAATCTCAGAAGGAGACTGTGTCTAAGGGTTGTCTCATCCTGTCTTATATTCCTCTCGATGGCTGGGATTAAAAGTATGCACCACTAGAATTAAAGGCTTGCACCAACCAATTTCTATTTTTAAAAAGAGATGGTGGTGCTTCAGAATATAGCTGAGAAGAAATAAATCTCGAATATAAAAAATAATGAATATAAAGAGTATTTACTAATAACATAATTTGGCTTGAATATTGCCTAGTAGATATTCATTGGAAATGGAGAGTAAATTATCCAAACACTATTGAGATAGTTCTGTATTTGTGAGGAAAAAGTTATAGTCACTGCCTCATAAATAACCTCAATTATATGACAATCACTTTAGGGCAGCTCTGTTATCTTAAACATGTAATAAATGCCTTTTCTGGTCCTTCTGGTAATCATATGCTAAAGTTTTGTTCTATTCTCTCAATATTTGAAAATATTCCAGAGTTAAACACACCTGCTAATGACAGTCTTTAAAAATACTAGATGATTACAGATCCTAAATTATGTATAGGAATTTTATAATCCTTTTTACATTTCACTTATACAACGTGGAGCTAATCTTGGTCACAGGAAATGGGGCTATCTTCTTAGGAATGGATTTACTATTTGTTTCAGAGGCAGGACAATGATACTTTGTCTTAAGTCAGGTGTTGTAGTAAACCAATGAGGAGCTAATCCATCACTGAGTCCAACCAAATTGCCCATGTGCCGCAGAACTAGGTATCTGGCAGTTTGTGTTTCGTTATTGCTTCCTGTTCAATACAACCCAGCATCTGGGCCCAAATCTTCGAGAAGCACATGTGCCGTGACGAAGGAAAGAAAATGGAAGTGGGTTTCTTGCTAGAACATATTTCCATCTTTAAATTAGTTTAACAAACCTCTTAATTACGTAATAGTCCAAGCTTTATGATTTTTTAATCAATTTATAACTTTCATAGCTTTTCATATTTTCAAAGAGAGAAACAAGTGAAAACTAATGGTTGCTTTACTCTATTATTTTCTGGTAACTGCTTGTCTTATTTCGGAATGGAACATTTTCCCCCGCTATTTTAAGATTCTGAGTCACATCACTTTGTGCCATCTATTGGCATTTATATAACTTCCCACTAATTAAAGCTGTAGAGTTTGAAAAGTGCACATCAAAATTTATTTGTGTGAGATTCGTGCATTTCTATGGGGCTGCCACTCATTGTTTTGCAGTTGGAGCACTAACTGCCCCTCAAATAGCCTGTAGACCCCTGGGGTCTTTGGAAGTAGTCTGAGCCTCGCTTTCGTTACATACTTCAATGAGGAGTTATTGGATGATAACAGCATTATATCAGATTTTTAATGATTTAAATTTACCTTGTCTTTTTAAAATATTTTTTTATTCTTCAAGAATCTCATACATATATAAAACATATTTGACTGTTCTTATTAATCTGATCTTTTCTCGTTATTTTCCATTGATTTTTAAAAGTATTTGCATAGATTCCTGCCACGCACCGCGTCCCCGTGTCTGTGATCTGTGCGCTGGCACCCAGTTCGCGAGTTTCGGGTAAGGGAGCTAGAGGTTAAAATACACAGACACACACAGAGAGACAGTGACACGGGTCATCCTTGAATTCCCCCAAGAATGCCCCCTTTATTGTGTTCAGGGGCAGATTATATAGAGATAGCCATGTCCCAGGCAAACCCACCAGAAACCACTCTCCTGCCATCAGGAACTCCTGAAGGTCTCGTGCTCAGAGCAGCTGTAGACACTCAGATCAGGGGAAAACAAGTTGTTTACAAGAAATCCAGGATCTGGGGTCTCACTGCTCCCAACAGATTCCAATCAATAATAAGGTAGAGCAATATAGGCAATTAATCATTCTAGCTGACTATTTTTACATTTGAATTTTTGGCAAAAGCAATAAGACAGCAAAAGGAGATCAAGGGTATTCAAATTGGGAAAAGAAGTCAAACTTTTGCTATTTACAGATGATATGATAGTGTACATAAGTGACCCCAAAAACTCTACCAGAGAACTCCTACAGCCGATACTTTCAGTAATGTGGCAGGATACAAGATCAACTCAAAAAAATGAGTAGCCCTCCTATACACTGTGTTTTATCAAAAGAATAGAAACATTAACTAAGACATGCAAAATGGTGATTACCATTGTGTTTATATTCCTGGAAAATGTAAAGAAATTTCCTCTCACACAGACAGTGTGCTATGAACATATCAAAAAGAAGTCTCCACTGAAGTGTAGCATAGAGCACTAGTGAATTTATTGGTGTTAATCTCAGGGCTATGAGTGAGGGGTTACTTTCAGAGAATGGCAACTTAAAGGCATCTACATCAACCAAAGTTCACCTTCTCCTGGGAAAGCATCATGGAAGCTGCGTCTTCAAGTTCCTTATACAGCTTGCAGGCGGCTTGATGGCTCATTGTCTTCTCCTTAGCGACCATCGCTGGTTGAGAACCCACTGGGAGGCCTTGTGCATCTTCTCTTAGCTTCCTGATGCCTCTAAATTGTTTTCTTCTTGAGACTAGTAATCTTCATTTATTTCTAGAGTCTTAAATATCCTCCCTCCATGAAGGAATCTTTCAAGTTTGTAGAAACAGCTTCTCAGGGTTTATCTTCAAAGTAAAAGTCTTAGTCTTAGATGATATTAGTCTGCTGTATTTTGATATTGATTTTTTTACTTTTTAATACAATCTATGAAGCTCTAATACAGAAAGATTTAATTATAAAAATGCTGGCGATTTCATTAATAGTACAGTTTGAGTCATGGACCTCCAGTGTCACTGGTAGGCAGTTTTAACAATGGTAAATTAACTAAAGGATGAACAGGATATTCCCAATATTGATTGTTAGGAGGGTTTTGTGGGTGAAAAAGAAAGTTGGAATCAGTGCAATGGCCTTCTCCTTCAGTGCATTTTAGGAGATACACTTTTTGTATTTGTACAATGTTCTCCTAGAGCCAGGCCCAGAAGACCCATCCAAACCCACACTCCACTACAGGGACAGGAGCAAAGAGAGCAGTAGCATTGAAGGTACAAATTCCAGCAAAAGTTTACACATTGCTTGTAATTGAGATTTGCCTTGCTCATATTCTGAGTCTTGTCTTCTCTTTGACAGTGCTGGGGATTGAATCCAGGGCCCAGTGAATTCAGGCAAATATTCTACCATTAAACTATGTTCCCAATACTCCAATTTTCCCTTCCAAGGGCCATGTACTTCGGATACAGGAGCAGCAATTTTCTACACGTGCATGAAACCTTTCAGAACCAGTGTGTCCCAAACAGGACATCGGCTCAAGTTCTTTCTGATGGTTACCTAGACATACCCTTTCGATATCTCTAGCCGACTCAGAGAGTTTCTGAGTGCATCAAGGTCTCAAATACAGCTGTATAACATCAGGGCCATTTAAATCTATAGTGTGAACACAATCTCACACTCACTGCCTAGAAGTTCTCAGACTGGGAAGGGCTACATTGTTCATCTGTGTGTACTATCGATGGTTCAGAGTTCAGTGCCATGAAATCCTTGTTCAGCAAAATAGCTCAGACACGCTCCAGACTTCCTGGCATGTCACACTGACCTTAGAGAAACAGACATCTGGTTCTTTTATTCTGTCGCTAACATTCTAACCAAGGGTTTCTGGCAGACCTTATTTTTCTGTTTTCTTGCGAAAAGCAATAACAGATCTCTTTGCCAGGGAGTTTTTATTTCTGGAGTTGAGAGCATTCTCATTCATATAAGGGAAAACATCCCCCACACTTAGCTACTTGGAGAAACATGGGTAAATGTGACAAAGTACTAACCATGAGAAAGGTTGGGTATAGGTAATAAATTTCCTTTAGTTTTTTTTTCTATCCATTGAAAACCTTTTTATATAAGAGAACAACTATTTTAAAGCTGTTTTATGTGCTTCCAAAACAATACCACTTAAATGTGTAGTGTTATAAACATTTGGTGGTTTAGCCACATGTTTTCATTGCTTACTCTGAGGAGGATCTATGGGGAAAATATGCTTGAATCTAACTCTAGTGATCAAAAACTTTATCTCTGTTTATTTTTCTTTGTCTTACTTCTGTCTGCCTTATAGTCCACAGCATCTGATTTTCCCACCCCCGCCTTCTTGACTTAATTTCACCTACTAAGCCACCCTACCACATTCACAGCAACAACTTGGGGTAATTTTGAAAGCTCACACAGGCTCCCCCCACACACTTTCCCTGCTATGCAGCTTCCCATTTGTGGTGTTCCCTGATCACAAGATCTGGGATCCTTGTTCCATGTGCAGAATTGATTAATTGCTTTAAATTTGTCAAGCAAAGCATATTTGTTAGTATTTAACCAGGCACCAAGAGAGTAGGTGGAATCAGGAAGAAGCCATGGAAAACATGAGCCACCAGCTGAAACCTTAACGGTAGCCTGGTGGTAAAATATAAATAATAGGCAGAGTCAGAGAGAAGTCATGTAGTCACCCATTAATACACAGATTAATAGAAATGGGTTAGTTTAAGATGTAAGAGTTAGCCATAAATACGCTTAGTCTGTTGGCCAAATAGTATCACAAATAATATAGTTTCTGTGTGATTATTTTGATTCTGGACAGCCAGGAATGAACAAGAAGTCTCCACCAGTGCTTTGGATATCAGTATGGCAATTTCTCAGAAAATTAGGAAACAACCTACCTCATGACCCAGAAATACCACTTTTGGGTATATACTCAAAGGATGCGCAATCATACCACAAGCACATATGCTCAACTATGTTCATAGAAGCATTATTTGTCATAGCTAGAACCTGGAAACAATTTAAATGTCCCTCAGTTGAAGAATGAATAAGAACACAATGGAGTATTACACAGTGGGAAAAAATAATGACATCGTGAAATTTGTGGCCAAATGGATGGATTTGGAAAACATCATATTGAGTAAGGTGACCCAGACCCAAAAAGACAAATATAATATGTACTCACTTATTAGTGGCTTTTAGACATAAAGCAAACAAAGCCAGCCTACAACTCACAATCCCAGGAACCTAAACAACAAAGAGGACACTAAGAGAGACATACATGAATCTAATCTACACGGGGAATAGAAAAAGACAAGATATTGTGAGTACATTGGGAGTATGAGGATTATGGGAGAGGGCAAAAGAGGAGGGAGAAGGAAGGGGATCAGATAAAAATGTATAGATCAATAAAAAAAATAAAAAAAGAAAAACCAGAAAATAAATAAATGGAATGTTTCTGCACGTTTTGTTTCAGATATGCACACAATGAAAGATGACCATACTTAGCATCCCTCTTTTCCTAATCCACACAATTTCATATCACAATCACAACTTCATGTCTTAAAAAATAAACTACTAAGTCTACTTAATGCTGCCCATATGTGTATTCATTTGAAACCTTACACTGGGGCATGGGATCCCATAGGTCCAGAGGTGTGGAGCCTTCCACCAAAACGTGGCATCTTCATATGAACATATCTGATCCAGGATTCCATTATAACAAAAATAGTTCTAAAAAGCAACAAACCCAGGCAAAAAGCAGCAAACTACAACAAGTTACAGAAAGGCAAAAAGGAACAAGGAACAATTCATACTGAAGTAAGAATGGCTGTCCCAGATGAAAGAGCATCAGAGTGAAAATACTGATGAATTTTGGAATTTCAACAATTAGGGCAGTGACATAACATCTGTATATTAGGGTGGGAGTTGGGAACAACATGTTTTATATTATGGAAGATGACTGAGCCTAATACTTCAGCCAAAGGGATATGAGAGTGTGTATAAAACATGAAGAGGGAATGGCAAATGAAAGTTGTTTGGTAAATGGAAAAGTTGAGTGGAGTGTGTGTGTGTGTGTGTGTGCAGTTACAAACAAATGTGCCTGTCTCTTGGAAACCATATTCCAAGTATTCCTTGTGATCACGAAACATATTTTTGATGATAGAGTATATTATTTGATTTGTATTTCTAAAAAAGCATAACAGTACATACCAACAGAATTTTCCACAATGCTCAAAACATTTTTAATGTACATATACACTATTACCCATTTACAGAAGGAATGGAAATCAAGTCATTGATAACTTACTGATGAAAGCTTTTTTATATTACATACTATTTATCAATTTATTGTGCTCAGAAGTGAATGAGTCTCCCAAGTCAACAACTTAAATGCACACTTCCTCCGTTCTGTGACTGGAGGAATAAACATTCCACATTTAAAAATAAGTACAATTTATTCCTGCTACTTCTGCTCACACTAAATAACTCCTCCAGTCTCTATAAAAAATTCCTAGTTGTATGATAAAGAAGTAGTCACTTCTCCCATGGTTGCTATGTACCTGATGTTGTTAAGGACATTGATTTTTGCAGTGTTTCCATGGTAGTACTTACCTTGATCCTTCCCTTTTGGGAATAACCTGAATCCTTTAGAGTTACTGCCATCATCTTCTCTTCAATAATGCTCTGCATATTTACCCCCATTAGATAAAGGCTATTGTTTTCTTTTTACTTTACTTTTATTTTTACTCATTTGAAAATACATATTTTTACAGCATATTCTGATTATAGTTTCCCCTCTTCCTACTCCTCCCGTTTGCCCCTCCCATCACCTCCCATCTAGATCCCCACCTTTTCTGTTCCTCGTGACAAATCCAACAGGCATCTAAGGAATAACAAAAAATTGAAATAAAAACATCAAAAACAAGTAGAAAGATGATGACAAAGAGGTACAAGAAACACAGAGAAACATATGTTCACACATATAGGAATCCTATAAAGCCGAAAATCAGAGCCATAATATAAATGCAACAAATCTGTAAAGAAAAAACAAAAACAAAACACCAAAGATGTGGTTGAGTTTCAGGTTTGAGTTCATTTTCTGTGGGAGATCTATTGCTGGACACAGGGCTTACCCTTAAAAGTTGTTTCTTTCCCCAGTGAGAATCGCTTGGAGAGAAGTAACTCTCCATTTGCAAGTGGTTATCCATTGGAAGTAGCTTCTTGGTTAATGTTGAAGGTGGAATGCCGACTTCTTTCAGCTCTAGCACCGACTGCATCTCCTTCTGGTGCAGAGCCCTGCAGGCCCTGTGTACGCTACCACAATCTCTGTGAGTGCATACGTGTACCAGCTCTGTTGTGTCTAGAAGGTCTTTATTCCTTCTTGTCCTCCATCCCTTCTCACACTCTTATACTCTTTTCTACTCTTTTTCAGATTTCCCTGATCCCTGAACAGAGGAATTTGATGGTGACATCCCATTTATGGTGGAGTATCTCAACGTCTCTCATTCTCCACATAATATTTGGGTATTTGTTCCCACATGCACAAAAAGAAGCTTCTCTGATCATAGATGAGCATGGTATAAATCTATGAATATAACAGAATGCCATTAAGAGTCATTTTATTGCTACACTCCTTTACTAAAACAATAGCAATTGTTTTTCTCTGAGGTTGCTGGGTTATCTAGTCTTAGGTTCTTGGCTATTCAAGCATCATTGGGAATGGGTTTCATCTAATGCAGAGTGCCTTACCTCAAATTAGATATGGATTGTTTACTCCCACGAGCTTTGTGCAACTATTGCACCAACTTATCTTGCAGGCTGGTCACTCTTGTAGGTCAAAGCATGTATAGCTGGGTTGGTGTATATCTTTCTCCTTTGGTAGCATGAAGAGTACCTTCCAGTACCATGAACACTAGTCAGTATTCCTGAGGTTCTTGGAAGGTCCGTAGTGTCTAAGACCGCCTAGATGTTTTGTGCCTAAATGTTTTAGATTTAAGATTTTCTTTGACCAAGATATCCATTTCTTTTATCTTGTCCTTAATGTCTTCCATCTCCTCTATTCTGTTGATGAAGTTTGCCTCTGAGATTCCTATTTGAGTTCTTAAATTTTTAATTTCCAGTAATCTTCATTCACTTTGATATTTCTTTATTGGTTCTATTTCTACTTTCATGTCTTGAACTGTTTTTTTTTTCATTCCGTTGTTAGTTCTGTTGACATAGATTTCATAACACATTGATTCGTACCTGCTTTAAGGACTTCTAACATATTTGTAAAGGCTTTTGAAGCCCTTGTCTTTTGCATCAGCTGCTATATTGCATTTCCCAGGGCCGACTATAATAGGATTGCTGGGCTTTAGTGGAGACATGTTGTCTTTGTTGAGACTGATTGTGCTTTATGCTAACATTTAGGTATCTGTAATTGAGATGGTTGCAATTCTAGGTGCAGACATCTGCTCTTTCTGCTTGCATGTTCCAGTCCTTGGTTTCTGTTGCCTGCTCTGGTTCTTTGGAGAGAATGGCAGCTGTGATTTGCCTGGTAGGAAATGTTACCACTTGGGATTCTGTTTAGAATGTTTTCTTTTGTATTGAGTTCTGACACTTAGGAATGGGGATGGGCTAGAAGTGGGGGTGTCTGAGCAGGTGTACAGGAGGGAAGAAAGCAGGGTGTCCACAGCGTCTGTGTAGTCTCATGGAAATGAGGACAGAGAGGGAAGAGACGCGGCAGCAGATGGTCTACTCCAGAGTGGAAAATGGGGTTGAGAGATTAAATTTTGAGGAGAGGAGAAAGAGTAAGAAAACCTATCTGTTTCCCTGACTGGTGTGGCCAGCCAGTTCTCAGACTATAGCTATTGGAGTCCATGAATAATACAAAAGAATGGGGTGATGAGGAAGGCTGTAAAAGAAGGTATTTGCATGAACCCCTAGAGATGGGTGCAGAGAGGAAAGTGAGTCCACATTAGGGGCCCTGCTACAGAGCTACATATAAGTGGGGAAACTGGATTTGTAGTGGAGGTAGAAAAGTGAAGGTCTGAAGATCATCTGTCTGCTCCCCAGGGTGTTCCCAGGAATTGAAAATACTTTTAGGAGAATTAACAAAACTTAACATTACTTACTAACCAGGATCTGGTACATTTTAAGTCAATTATCATTATTTCCAATAACCATGTTCTATACGGTTGCTGCAAACATGCAATAAATGAACAATGAACTACCAGAAAAATAAAAATGAAGCAAAGCAACTACAACAAAAATACTTGCTCAGGTTCTGAGAGTATCAGTTGAGAATATTTTTAGAAACTCACTAAATAGCAATCTTGTTTTATGAATTTTTGTTTAAATATTTCATATTTAACATAGATCATTCATTCACTGGCATGGAAAGAGGTCACTATAATTCATGAGTCAACAAATTTATCCCAGTACATATGCTGTTTCTTCAAGATATATCATACTTTTAAGGTATGTAAGAATAACTGATAGCATTATACTTAGTGGGAATTTTAAGCAGTGAAGTTGGTACAAAAAAATTGTTAGATATGACACTAGATATATAACCAAGAAAGATAACAGTTTACGGTTCAAGAAACTTAAAATTGAAGATCTTTGCTTTGTAGTACTTAGCTAGGGACTTACACATTGCTTTTCTGTACACACCCCTGAGTAACTGCCAAAGCTTTGCAAATATTGATTCTGGGATTATAAATAAATTTTTCAAAGAAGATAAATTCACAAATAGAGGATGTATAAACATGAACAAATCGCACATATGCTGTGTATTTACCACATTTTTAGATTTTGGTCCATGGACTGATATAAATATAGGCTGTAACACTTCCTGGGCATTGTAAATAGAATCACTATAAATATGATCTCTTCAAAATGGACAAAATCTCATTCTTTTTATTGATCTGGGGGGGATTTCATACAATGTGCTTAGGTCAGATTCACTTTCTTTCCCCGTCTCTGACCAGGTTCATTCCAATTACCTTCCATCCTAACTTTAGATAATTATCCCCCAATTAAGACCAATTTGCACTTCCCAAACACCCTCACTGTGTCCCTTGCCAATGAAAGGTGCTTGCCTTATCTTATTTTGTTTCCTCAGAAGTGACTAGAAAGTCTTACCAACATGACTGTCGAAACATGAGCTTAGCAAGGATGACAACAGACTTAAAACTTTGTCACGGGCAAGCCTATCAAATACTGAACTGTTAGAGAAACCCAACCTTTACTCTTCTAGTAGCTAAGAATTGCCAATAGCATCTGTGTAGGGGTGGAGCTTCAGGTGCAGCTCTCATATTCATCCTGGGATTGGTTAGGTTTATTATTTCCCAGGCCCTGTTATTGTGCCATAACTACTATGAGTCCATTTATACAGCTTCCCTGCTCCATCCAGAAGATAATGTTTCAGAGTCGTCATCTACCACCTCTAGCTCTCACATTCTTTATGTCTTTCTTCCACAATGATCCCTGAGCCTTTAGAAGAATAGATGTGGTATGTATGTTCCAGTTAGGGCTCAACATTCTGAACTCTCTTACTCTCTGCACCTTGATCGGTGTCGGTCTCTGTTTTCATCACTATCTACTGCAAGCAGAAGGTTCTATGATGAGGATTAAAAAATGTTTTAACATCATTTTGAATGAAGTAACCCAGATACAGAAAGATAATTATCACATGTACTTACTCATAAGTGGTTTTTAAACATAAAGCAAAGAAAACCAGCCCACAAACACAACCCCAGATAACCTAGACAACAATGAGGACCCCAAGAAAGACATACATAGATCTAATCTACATTGGTGGTAGAAAAAGACAAGACCTCCTGAGTAAATTGGGAGCATGGGGACCTTGGGAGATGGTTGAAGGGGAGGGGAGAAGCAGCAAGGGGAGCAGAGAACAATGTAGAGCTCAACAAAAATCAATAAAAAGAGAGAAATTTTTAAATATAGAATTATAAAGGCCACTAGGATTTGATTTTACATATAATTAAGATTTCTCTGAGCTCTCTGTTCCTCCAAATCTAATACCCAGTATCACCCCCAGATCAACATTTGCTGCAGCCTTCTCCACCCTGCCCCAATTGCTTATGAATCTCACAAATCTCCCCTTCTAAACCTCCCTTGCCACGCTTGTTGCCTTATCCCAGCCCCCAGTCCCAGCAGGCACCCCCTGCTAACCCAAAGGCCACTCCAAACAGTTAGACAGACAACAGAACTTCACTTCTTTTCTCCTCCAGTTCTAATGTCTGCAGTTCTGTAGCAGAAGCAGGACACCTGCTGTGGGATCTCTTTCTCTTCTAATCCCATTCCCAGAGAATCATAACCATCTTCCCCAGCCTTCCTTCCCTGAACTTATCCCATTATCCCAGTCTCTAATACCAGCAGGCATTCCCTACTAACACATCAGTTGAACAGGGAAAGGAAGCAGATTCAATCCCCAGATCTATAGTAGACTCTCTGCGGGGACCCCTCTTCGCTGTCTTCCCCCATTCCAAGGAGACAAAATTAGCAGGTACTAGTTAAACACTCTGCTTTCCTCCCTCCTATGCATCAGTTCAGATCTGTAGCCTGTACCCATTCCTGAACATCAGTTCCCAATACCCAGAAACACATTTTACCTGGAACCCAAGTGACCACACCTATCAGGTCCACAGAAAATTTTTTACAAGGCATCACACAGACATCACATCCTCCTAAAATACAAAGTAAAGAGAGACCAAGAAACAAAACACCCACCCAGCAAAGGCAAAACTAGATATCAGCACTCAGCCCTCTAAATATCTTAATCTCATATGCCTATATGCTAGTATAAAAACACAATTTATATCAGCCAGGGCAATATGTCCCCACTAGAGCCCAGCAACCATATCAGAGAAGGCTCTGAATCTTGCAGCATAACTGAAAACACATGCTGAAATGACTCCTGATAATATTCTGCTGTACTCACAGATCAGTACCTTATTCGGTCACCAAAACAGAAACTTTCTCCTGCAGCAGATGGGTACAAATACAGAGAGACCTACAACCAGATAATACACAAAGAGAGAGACTTAGAAGACACAGCTCTAAATGGGATGCCTCCATCATAGCCCTCTCCTCAGAGCTCTTGGATGTTCCTGGAAAAGGAGGTCGAAAGAATGTAAGAGCCAGAAGGCATGGAGCACACCAGGAAAACACGATCCTATTACACAACTGAGCAAGGTTCTTATGAACTCACAAAGACTGGAGCATTGAGCCCAGGACCTACAGAGGTCCTCACCAGGCTCTCTACATATATATTATAACTTTTGGTTTAGTATTTTTATGGAAGTAAAACAAGCTTAAGCAATAGGCTGAGTGGTTATAATTAATAGTAAATCTCTGGGTGGTTTATTTGGGGGTGGTGCCAATGAAAAACTCAGCCTACAAAGATCAATAAAATAAGGTTTTGAGTATAAATGTCCACCATTGATAAATTGAAGAGTTATATTCATTTTTTACAATTATGTTCTTTATTTTATATTCCAATCATATTCATTTTTAAAAGTAGGTTAAATGAGGCAAACCCAATGTTCCCTTTCTCCTGTAAGTTGACAAATATTCTTCACAAACAGGTTTTTGTTTATCATTAGAAATTAAAAAAAACAAATTGAGTTATGTATTATATGCATGCTTAATATGTAATGCATTCTATATAATAAAAGTCTTAGAGCAACAGACTATGGCATGCAAATATAGATTTCGTCTTTAGTGTTGCACCTGTGAGGTTATTATTCATCCATTTTTTTCAACCACAAAATTTTGCTCTTTCCATTTTTTCCTGTTTTTAATCTCAAAATCTCATCTCTTATTCTTATGGGAAAATTCCACTAATGGCTTTCTTACCATTGTTCTATATAGTGGCATCCCTACAGGTTCCATCTGCCCAGCAGGCACTTAGAATTTGGGAGTGTAATGCTCTGTATTTTTAGGATATTTTAAAATATAAAGTAGTGCAAAAGTATAAACCACGAAAACAGTATTGCCATTGTTCCTTGAAAGATAATTAAAGTTGACTTATCCCAGCAAGGTAGCCTAAAGCTTAAGTTTTGTCAGCTGGAGTAAGCCTCTGCATACCCAAACTAGAGTAGAAATTCATTTTTCCAGCACTGACTGAAGAATGTGCCTCTCCACTTCCTAAGGCTCTGCCTCTAGGTAATGATTCCAAGATGTTGAAATTTACATAAACTTAAACACTGCCAGCACTATTGATTTATGATCAAAAATCTAGTCAAGATTCTCGTTCTTGACTGGGAATTTCACAATATTTCATAGGCATCTCTTGCCCGGTCTTCAAAAGGACATTACAAGCAATTTCAAGACTCTCCTAAACTCAGCAATTATTCTCTTCTCTTTTTCCAACACAATCCCTCCCTTATTTTATTAAACAAAGAAAGACTTTGTTTACAAAACTATTGGGCTAAGGCCATAAGAATGGGAGAGCTGTCCCTGCCCCTCAACTGCTGCAGTACTCAGGAAAGTCCAAGCTGAGAACGAGCACATATTTTCACACAACCAAAGTACGTGACCACTAGCCGAAAATTACAGTCCACTTTTATTAAACAGCCAAAAGTCATACATACTTGTACCTGTTACTTCATGCCACCTCACAACAAACTAACTTAAAATGAATGACATCCAAAGGAAAAACTAAACCTTACTATAGTCATGATGAAGTTAAAGGCAATTTCTCAATATATCCCCCCCCCTCTTTCACTAATAGTAGGATGTGTAGAGGAATGTGAAGCCAGCAGAAGAATACAGCTTTTTTGATTCTACCTCAGAGACCAAAACTAATAGTGTAATGTTTTTCCTGAATAATAAAACAAAATTTAGTTGCATGAGAGTACAGGACTAATTAATCAAAGGCATCCTTGTATATGTTTCTGTGCAGATTTATTAAAGGCGTTTGAACCTTCCCTCAAATCCCTGAGTTGAGAAAGATTGCTCAAAAAGTCCATTAGTCACAGTGACTTCTAAAATGAAGGAGGCCTACTTCTTGTGAATGATTCTTTTAATGAATCTTGTCTATGTTTCCTTTCCCAGCTATGCTGAAATGTGATGTAAAGAAGATGGACTTCTGCACTGGGGCACAGGAAAAGAAAAAAATAATTTTCCTGAAGCTATTATGCTTTAGTGGCAAATGGGTATCAGTTTTATTTATAAGCGATATTACATCTGAAAAGGAGGGGTATGTGGTTCTGAGCAGAAGTTTGAGAAAATCCATTTCTAGGGCATTCTTCTGTCCTTGCATACATTGTAGGTAGAAACTCAATGGGAAGCCTAATTCTTGGTCTAAACACAGCTAGCTCAACATAATTTGTAACTATTGTGACTGCTAATAACTTAGACCCAATTATACCTCTACATGTTATTCAACCTTGCTAGAATAAAGTGAGACTGTTTTGAAGATTTCTGTAATACTCTGAAACTATCTAAGACTTACGTTATTGTTGTTTACATTGGATAAATGTATTCTTTTATATAATTTATGTTAGCAAGTGTTTTCTCTGCCTGGGAAGATTTGTCCAGCTTGTATTCAAATTGACCTTCTTTGAGCCAAATTGTTGAGCGAGTTGAATTGTTCACACAGTTACTGTGTCACTGCTTTGAGCAGTTACTTGAGATTGAAACCAGGATACAGTAGAATCTATTTTCATTAATTTAGCTGTGGAATCCAATGTTATACTGTAACGGCGTAAACGAATGCAGACAGATTGTAAATATATATATACATATACATATACATATACATATATATATATATATATATATATATATATATATATATATAGCTTTAATGTAGAAATAGACTTACAGAACCACCGTTCCCGCGGAGACCAGGAAAGCAGAAGCAATGGCTGGGAGAACACTCGCCAAATTTATAGGCAAACATTAGCCCGAGGCGAACACGCCCCCTTAGGGGCGGGACTTATCCCTACATTATACCAATAGCTCATGCAAGTAAAATCGTTCTCTGTGGTGAAAAGGGAGTGTTTATCATAACCACATCAGCTAACAAGCATATCATAGAAAAACTGAGGGCCAATTTTGAATTTTAGATCATATAATTGCTTGGAGTTCCTAACATCAAGTGTGCTTCCTTTATTAGCCAGGATAAGTCACAAGTGACATGGTGGTTAAGCTGAAGAAATGAGCCACCTGCATTGCAAGGAGAGCCAATTTCCATTTGCTAATATATTGTCAGTAAAGTAAGTGGCCAGTCTGATTGTGGAGCTATGCACAATCAGTTGTCAGTCTGAATTACCTGAGCCATTTTTCTTGGCTCCTTTGAATGGCTTATACCATGTAAAGGAGGAGACACTTTTAAGACGGATAATGTTTTAGTGGAAATGGGGAATATTGTGGAACCAGAAAACTGGAATGTGTATTTTTTCCATTCATTTTCTAGCACTAAAATGTAAAATTGATATTTACAAAACATTCTCACTCTGTAATAAAAGAAATAAACAAAAACTTGACCACGAAATCACACAAAAACAAAATATATGGACAGTAAAACCAGAAAAAGTTGCTCCGGCTCCAATGTTTTCAGGTGGATCTGATACCCTTCCTGAAATAAACAATGTTGCTAACCAACATCTTTTCATCCTTTCTGTGTGTTTAATTTTTTTGTGGTTAATATTTTTAATATAAGTTATATTAATTTTGATGAATCTTTTCTCTAACTATCTGCATATCCAATTATTCTACTAATACCATGCAGTCATTACTGACTAGTATTGGTTTTTTTTTGTCTTACTTTAAGTGCTGATTTAACCCAACTCTACTGTATTGAAATTTCTGCTTGTATACCAAATGTTGGTTTTCACACAATGAGAGACAGACACACAGACAGACAGTGAACTGTAATTCTTGGCTAGTGGTCATGAACTTTGGTTGTGTGACTTTATGTGCTGGTTCTCAGCTTGTGTTTCAATCCTATTATTTGCTACTTTTCCAAAATCATGAAAATCTGTAGCAGTACAAGTTACCCATTAATGGAATAACATTAATTTAGGAAAAGGTTATCTGTGAAATAGTATAAAAATATTAACTGAAATTATTAAAAGTTTTAACTAAAGATAAGGTACAGAGTCATTCAGATTTGATCATAATTTCAATAAATTCTAGGTGTGCTCCTGACAAATCTCTGAAGTGCTAAGTGGCAGTTCAGGTTATTTTTTGTGAGAAAATAGATCTTAGTAATGGCGATTTGACATCAAGTTGGAAATAAGTTTTGATACAAATTGTAGTAATAAGGGCGGCGGGGCTGCGTCCCCAGCACCCTGGCTGCCTGGCTAGCTTATGCCCGAAATAACAACACACAAACTGTATTCATTTAATCACTGTTTGGCTCATTTCTATCTAGCCTCTTCTAGGCTAATTCTCACATATTAATTTAGCCCATTTCTAATCATCTGTGTAGCGCCCCTAGGTGCGCTTACCGCGAAGATTCTAGCCTATGTCCATCCTGGGTCGGAGCTTCATGGCATGCGTCTGCCTGGGAGCTGGGAGCATGGCGTCTCTCTGAGGCATCTGCTCCCGAGAGAAGAGCTGGGAGTCTGAGCTCACTTCCTCTTCCTCCCAGCGTTCTGTTCTGTTTACTCCTCCCACCTATCTTCTAACCAATGAGGGCCAAGCAGTTTCTTTTTATTTAACCAATGACATTCCTCCATCAACAAATCCTCCTTAATTTTACCATAGATATCAGAGAAGATTTTCATTTTGAATTCTATAGTATAGTCAGCTATATTATAGTGCTTGCAATATGGCAAGACACACATGTAACTAGGGTATTATATTAGAAGGAATATTTAAACTCAGTGGACTATAGGCCAGAAAACTGAAGGGGCAACATCACGACTGAGAAGTCATTTTCTTTAGCTGTGTTTCCTTTCACAAATATGAAACAGTTTGTAAGAATCTATAAACTTTGAAATATATGGAAAGTTTTTAAATTGTTCTACTTGTGTTCATTCAAGGTGAGTAAGAGCCATGGCATAATTACTGGTTGTTTTTACTTCTAGTACAATTAGGGGGGTTTTCCTCATTTTTTTTTCATTGGTGGATATTATAGTAGAGCACTTGGGCTTAGACAGTCTATAATTATCCATCCATGGATACAATGGCAGATCTAGTGGAGACCTTAGGGTTCTACCTTCCCATGATAGGCGATGCAAGGACAAGAAAGCAAGAGAAACTGAGTTCACCTTCTATAGTGGGATTTATCCTACCAGTGAGGGCAGAGTAATCCCAGCCTAACCCGGGACAGTTCAGACCTGATCTTAACTTGAACACTATAACCTGCTGCTAGTATATTTAACTTAATGCAATCAATTTCAGCATATATTTTCAAAGAGACAAATATTCAAGCTATATCTTATCTGAAAAAGCATGGGATAAAACCAGACTCGCTGAACATAGTGGACAATGAGGACTACTGAGAACTCAAGAACAATGGCGATGGGTTTCTGATCCTACTGCACGTACTGTCTTTGTGGGAGCCTAGGCAGTTTGGACGCTCACCTTACTAGACCTGGATGGAGGTGGGTGGTCCTTGGACTTCCCACAGGGCAGGGAACCCTGATTGCTCTTTGGGCTGACGAGGGAGGGGGACTTGGTTGGGGGAGGGGGAGGGGGAGGGAAATGGCAGGTGGTGGCGGGGAGGACTGAAGTAAGTCTGAGTTAGGCTAAAATTACTCTGGAAAGCTATCGTTTACGTATCATAAGTTCTTCTTCATATATGTACTTTCCCATAATGTGCCATTGCTGTTTTCATTGTTGCTCAAAAAAAAAAAAAAGTCCACAAATCTACATTGTGGCCTCTAATGCTTTTTGGTAAATAAAGAACCATATTTTATTAATAGCCATCAGCCTTGATCCTGAAGCAGGCAGGAAGAGCCCTTGTGAAGTCATCACCATGAGCATAAGTGGGTTCCGTATTCTTGTTGCCTGTGAGAACACCTCAGAAATAAATATGTGGCAATATAACCACTGGACCAACCTGAAGTAGGTTTGACCAGTTCTCATATCTGAGGTACCAAAGAAGTGCCAAGCCCACCCAAAGAATTGTATTCTGGAAGCAAGTCAAGGCTTCTGTCCATGGAGAAAGTAAGAAAAATTCTCAAAGCCGAAGCTGTGCCATGATTAAGGGCACGTCCTTTGCAGTGGTGATTTTAAGTATAGCAATATGAACAAGATAATGGGTAAACTGTTTCCAGTAGAGCCTTACTTCCAGAAGGCATTTGGGAGGGAGCCCCAAACATTTTCTTAAGCTACTCAAAGTGGATTTTAAATTTGAAAGCAAAAAAGAAAACTATTTCCAATAACTAACAGTATCAGTAAAAATCTAGGCAATTATCAAAATGTCAGTGTAGATGTTCAGATTTTGTTCATTAAAAAAAAAGCACATTTCATTGGACAGAAAAATCCAAATAATGTTGTGAGAACAAAACTGTCAAATTAGAGAAAATTAAATGCCCTGGTTTCAAGGAAAACTGATCACAATTCTTACTGTGTTGAAGAGGTTTATGCCAACTCGACACAACTAAGGTCATCTGGAAGAAAGGAACATCAGTTAAGAAGGTCCTCCATAAAACTGGGCTGTAAGCAAGGATGTAGGACATTTTCTTAATCAGTGATTAATGTAGGAGGGCCCAGTGTATTGTGAGTGGTGCTATTCCTGGGTTCTATAAGAAAGCTGGTTGAGCAGGCAAATGGGGACAAACCAGTAAGCAGCTCACCTCCACAGCCTCTGTCTGCATCAGCTCCTGCCTTCCTGCTTCTGTCCCGCCTCCCTTCAATGATGAACAGTGCTGTGGAAGTGTTCGCCAAATAAATTTTTTCCTCCAAGGTTGCTCTAGTCACAGTGATTCATTACAGTAGAAACCTTAACTGGGACACTTATGTAAAGAAAATTCTTCGTTTATTTGTCATTGTATATCTAGGGTAACATAGAATCAGCTTCTCTATGTAAGTCTAGAAATTTATATATATATATATATATATATATATATATATATATATATATATATATATCTCCACCAAGTTTACTTGTACTGTATTTTAAGTCACTGGCAAATTTTTCTGTGCTAATACCTGCTACCAGGAGAGAACACACTTGGGCAAGAGTGCACAGTTGGACTCCACTCAGTATTTTCTTCAGGTAATAAATAATTTATCTCTTAAAAATTATCTTTTCTTTCAAAGATCTTTAAAATATATGTATTATATTCCTCTTGTCAAATGTTTTTCAGTCATTAATTGTGCCCTTTTTAAATTTTCACATTGCTAGACTCTGTTACTCAGTTTCTAAGTTGTAAGCACAGAAAACAAATATTCTTTGCAAATTATGTCAAGAACTTTTGTCTCAAAACTCAGTTGGGTTGATCTAAAGAGTTCACTAAAACAGTTGGCCTAAATTGTAGCTCACATACCAGTTAGGGATGGAAACTGTGTATACTGGATTCTGGCTGATTTACAGAAGAGAAATGACTAATTCTATACCTCATACTTCCCATCTTCCCCCTAGGAATAATGTCTCCCCATTTTTGTAGACAGTTTCTATCACTTCTCCTTTATAATACACTCTTGACTTCCTGATCTCCCAAAACCTTTGAGTAAATTTACTATCAAGCAAACTAGCCAAATCTGCTACAACAAGACATTGGGGAAGTCATCTAGAAGTGAAAGAAGCTGTGCTAACGATGAAGTTCACTGAGAGAGAGAGACATGATTCCCACAAAAATACCTAGCTTCCTAGGTCAACTGAACTGTGCTTAAATGGGTCCTGTAACTCTAAAACCAAATCAAGTTGTAGACAATCAGATATTAGTAAAATAATATTAAGAATTGCATTAAAATTATGTAAACTCTGCTACTAATAATTTAAAATAAATGTTTCCTTTTGACTAGTGCTCATGCAAATATTGAGAAAGTATTAAACATAAAATAAGTTAAGATAAATAGCTAAATTTTCCAGAAACAATTTGACTCTGAGTGTTAGCTTAAACCTTTTTAACAAACATATTTATGGGAGAAATTTTATATCAGCATATAAACCTATAATTTGGGTTAAGAATATGCAAAAAATATGTTTCAGAATGTGAAATCACCATCTATCTATTAACATAATCTCCTAAATTGAGAAAGGAAACTGTCCTTTCTGATTTTAAAAAAAATTAAAGGGTAAAAATTTTGAGTGGAAATATAGAGGTCACTAATATATTATTACTTTTCATCCTAATGATATCATAAATAAATATTTTTGATGTTGACTCAAGAACGCAAGAAAAAGCTGAAAGCAACTCAGCAAGGCAGTTTCTTTTTGTAAAAAGTGTGTAGCATTACTCATATTAGGCTAGCAAGCATACTGAGACAAAAACTTCACTTTGCTTTTTTTCTAACACAGGCAGTAATTATCTTTTCCCCATTTGGCAGTGGTCCAACCTCACAGTCTTTGAAGGTTGTTTAGTCTTAATATTCAAAAGGAAATAAAGAAAGGGGTAGGGGTCTGCTGCTCTAAGCCATCAAGACCCAGGAATTCATCAGGATCTTTCCCTAAACAAAACTTTACAAGGTGGGGAAGATGAATTGATTCTGTAGTTTTACAGACACGAAAGGTCTATCCAATGCCCATATAATATCACCCAAAATAGAGAGGGAAATCTAAGCTTTCTTATAATACATTTTTACTATCAAAGGTAGCTAGCTGACCGAGAACAAAAATTCCATATGAATATGAAAATATTGTTGCCATAAAAATATTTTGAGAACATTTACAGCAGAGTTGAAAGTAAGCATCTTTACCAATCACAAAGAAGGCACCAAAAGAATATTAGCCATTATTCTGAAAAACCTTTCTAGGAAGTTATTGCATTACTTCCTGTGTAATTTAAATTACTTTTCAACTTTAATTTTGCAATGACATTCCAAAAGACATAATTATATTACTTAACTGGATTGTGTCAAGACTATTCCATTATCAAAGTATTCCAAGAATATTTGATTTCCATAATAATGGTTTTTCCTTACGCTTTAATTATGATATGAAACCAATCCCAGAATATATTGTTGCAATGATTTACTGTTGTTAAACCTGGACATGTAAGAAGAAAGACCTAGTCCACAACTGCCTGATTAAAACAAGCTTTAATTTTTCTGGTGCATCTGGGACTGGCCAGTGTGGTGTCACACCCTAAGTCAGAGAGTAGTATTGGTTGTGAGAAAGACACAGTTTGTATAGCTCAGGGGTAAGGGGTTTCCAAATGGGGGATTTGGTGGGCAAAATAGGCAGGGTTATAGGAGTATAACATAAGCAAGACACGTTAGTTATTATGACCTCCTGAAACAAAGGCATGATCGCAAGGTGGTCATAACAACAGGTAGTCGTATCAAAGTAGCCACAACAACCATTTAGAAACAGAGGTAGGGTTTCAAGATGGTTATTAACTTTCTGAAATAAAGACATTATTGCCATTCCTGGAAGGGGTAGTACAGAACCATCTGTAGTTAAAATTACAGGTTGGGCAAATCCAATCTTTGTGAAACATAGGTTTAATCATAAAGAGGGATGAACTTAGTTTGTCTTTACTATAAGAAGGCTTTTAACATGGAAATAGTTGCAGGCTGGTTCTTCACAATTAGTAACTGAATATTTTGGGAGTAAGTATATTTAAATTCATCAAAATGAATGTCGGACCTCAATGATGTGGGATGAGAACTTCAAAAGTCAGTGAGTGAGTCAAAGCTCTACAGAAGGTTCCCAAAAAAAAGTGCTTGGCTTTGTTTCTTTCCCAGATGCTTTATGTACAAACAGTCAGCTAAAAAAGCTGTCACTTGGGAAGTTTGACAGTGAGCAGCAAAGGAAATGTTAGGCTGAAACCTCTACCCAGTCTGAACTCATGAAGTTTTTACAAGCATTTTAGAAAAAGAAAATAAGAAAGATACAGGGGTAAGAAAATGTAAAGATTGTTGTTGGTTGCTTTTTATTCATTTGGCTTTTTAAACTCTTTTGGAGGAGCCTGCAACCAGTTCCCAAATTAATCACACAGAGACTTATTCTTTTTTTAGAATGCCCAGCTTTCGCTTGGCTTGTTGCTAGCCAACTTTCCTTATCTTAAATTATCCCATCTATCTTTTGCCTTTGACTTTTTATCTTTCTCTATTTCTATATACCTTTCTCTACTTTTTTACCTCATGGCTTGCTATTTAGCTGGGTCGCTTGCCCCTGAAATCTCCCTTTCCTTGTTTTCTTGTTCCTTCTCTTTTTTTTGCTCCCAGATTTCTCCTATTTATTCTGTTTCCTGCCAGCCCCACCTATCCTTTCTCCTGCTGTGCTATTGGCCATTCAGCTCTTTATTAGACCATAGGGTATTTTAGGGAGGCAAACAATCACAGTTTCAGTGAGTTTAACAAATGCAACCTAAAAGAATGCAACACGGCCAGACCAAAAATTAAAGATGGTACACACCTTTAATCCCAGCACTTGGTAAGCAGAGGCAGGTGGATTTCAGTGAGTTAGAGGTCAACCTGGTCTACAAAGTGAGTTCCAGGAAAGGCAGAACTACAAAGAGAAACCCTATTTTAAATCCCCCCAAAACAATGCAGTATGTCATTCCATCATTAAAACAAATGTTCCACAGCATAAACAAATGTAACACACCTTAAAATAATAGTCTACAACAAACGATAATTTGTAAAAAGAGCAAGCTAAAGCACAGGTTTGTTGTAGTTATGAATAAAATCTTTAGTTATTCTTTGAGAATTTTCTGCAAAAATTTACTTCTATTTTTAAAAATGTTGCTTTATAACAGGTATTTTTTAAATATAACCTTGCCCATTTAAGGTGAATGTACTTTTAAATCTTTCTTGCTAAAAGATAAATGTCATGAAAATATAATATTTCATTTTTAAATAAATATTTTGTGATAAAAATTTAAAGTGTTTTAACAAGTAAGTTCTTATTTTATCTTCATTATATAAAATTTCTAATATCTAAGTACTATATCATTTTCTGTGACTCCATTATTTGTTTTTATAGACAAGGCACTGAATATTCAGGCATTTTACTCTGTGGTAAATAACCCATAATTAAATATTTAAATAAAGATGAATTTCAAGATGTATATGGATTTACTATGACAGAGTTGACTGGTAAGAAAATAAGAAATACATTAGGTCCGAGCAACGTTGATCTAGTTGACTAAAGAACATTTGTAAAAGAGTTATGTCCTACCCTAGTTCCATTTCCATTGCTGGGAGAAAATAAAAACAAACGCACTTGAAGATCAACTTTAAGGTAGAAAAGATTTACTGTAGTGTAGCACACCGCGCTCATCTGCACTCTATGCACTATCATACAGTTCGTGAACCAGGCAAGGGGCTGGACATTGAAACACAAAAAGACACACAGACAGAGAGAGACACTGGTCATCCTTGAAACAGGAATGCCCCCCTATTGTGTACCAGAGCCGCTTACACAGGGATCCTTAACTGATAGCCACGCCCCAGCCAAACGCACCAGAAACCACTCCCCTGCCATCAGGAACTCCTGAGGGTCTTGTGCTCAGAGCAGCTGCAGGCTGTCTCAGAGCAGAGGAAAACAAGTTGTTTACAAGAAATTCAGGATCTGAGGAGTTCACAGCTCCCAACACTGTAGCTCACAATTTAGGGGAGTTACAGAAGCAGGCATTTGAGATAGCTGGTCATGTTACATACAGTCAGGAAAGCAGAGAAGTAAATGACTACTCAGTGGCTTGATGCTATTTGTTATCTCTATCTGAGTCTAGGATTGTACATAGGGGATGGTACTGCCCATAGTAGGATGGGTCTTCCCAGCTCAAATAGCCCAATAAAGGGGTGGAGGAGGAAATCTTTCATTGACATGACCTGATTTAAGCAGTCCATCCCCACAAGTAGCTCTAGGTCAGTGGTTCTCAACCTGGGGATCGAACTACCTTTGACAGGGATTGCCTACGACCATCAGAAAACACTTATTTCTGTTGATCTCAGGAACTGAGACCTCCATCCATCTCCAGGGTTTACCCACATGCAGATATACTCAGATACGAGTACCCAGTGTGATGGCTTCATGGTATCCACCCTGTCACATACACCTATACTTTTTTTAGGGTAAGAATGCATACACAATACTAAACAAATATAGGTGTATGTGACAGGGTTGGAGCCATAATGTGATTATGCAGACCAGCCATACAAGTATAGAGAGCAGCTACTGTGTTGAAAGCAGCAATAGTGGATATAAATAACACTTCATAATTTTAATTACTGGGTAAATATAATGTCATATGCTGCAATATCATAAACTGCTGCAAAAATATCTACACAATGGAAAATTAATCTGGATGCTGATTGGTCTTTTTATATTCAACTGTGTGCAGTTGGGACAAATACTTCCTCCTTTTGACAGTAACAGCTATGCAAAAAAACACAACAGAGAATAATAAATCCATGGGAAATTTCAATGAACTGTGTTGGTTGAACTATGCCATGTATCATCTTTTGTATTATTCAAGCTATTGTTATATATTATTTTCATTAGAAAACCATCCCGTGACAATGAAACCTTACACCATTAGTCGGGATTTACTGTTGCCAGGGGCCAAAGACATCGTTGGAGAGTGCTCGAGACAAATTCGTTACTTATTTGAAGTTTCCTTATATAACAACACTGTCCACAAAAGGATAGATGGCAAGTGTGCCGACGTTCTTAATCAGGAAATCCTGGAAGGAATTAAATCTGCTCCACTTCCAATATTTAATGTCCAGTTGCAACTATCATAGTTACTTTAAGTGAGTATATTAATAATGTCGACTTTAAAGATGAGTTTCTTTTTTGCAAGTATCTTGAAACAACTACTGCACGTGGTGTATTAGACCCAGTTGGTTCATTTCTGAAGGAGCATATCTCTTAGGAAAAGGGTTGAGGTCTTTATAAAGATGGTGCTCCTGCTATGCTAGGATGTCAATCTTATTTCAACATGGCTTGGTTTTGATTTTTTTTTTTTCTTTTTGAGACAGGTTTTTTTTTCCGTAGTTTTGGAGCCTGTCCTGGAACTAGGATTTCAGTGTTTTGTATTGAATGAGTCACCAAAAGTCATCGGAATTCATTGCATAATTCATTGGCCAATATTAGAAACAAAAATGCTGCCACAAGAGTCACATTAATAAATGAAAAGCATCATAAATTCTGTTAATTTTATGAAGGTGAGCAATCTAAATAGTCATCTGTTTTCAAAACTATGCAATGAGTTAGATGCGCCAAACAAAGCTCTGCTATTTCATTTTGGAGTCAAATGGTTGTATACAGGAAATGTTTTAAAACATGTTTTGAGGGCGCTGGCTGCAGCCTGACAGAGACGCCAGGGAGGCAAGATGGCAGCTGCCGACGGGGACGATTCACTCTACCCCATTGCGGTGCTCATAGATGAACTCCGCAATGAAGACGTTCAGCTTCGCCTCAATAGTATCAAGAAACTCTCCACCATCGCCTTGGCCCTTGGGGTTGAACGGACCAGAAGTGAGCTCCTGCCCTTCCTTACAGACACTATCTATGATGAAGATGAAGTCCTCTTGGCCTTGGCTGAACAACTGGGAACCTTCACCACTTTGGTGGGAGGACCTGAGTATGTGCACTGCCTGCTGCCACCCCTTGAGTCACAGTGGAGAAGACAGTAGTACGAGACAAGGCGGTAGACTCCTTACGGGCCATCTCACACGAGCATTCACCTTCCGACCTAGAGGCTCATTTTGTGCCTCTCATGAAGCGGCTGGCGGGTGGAGACTGGTTCACCTCCCGCACCTCGGCCTGCGGCCTCTTCTCGGTCTGCTACCCCCGAGTATCCAGTGCTGTGAAGGCAGAACTTCGACAGTACTTCCTGAACCTGTGCTCAGACGACACCCCCATGGTGCGGCGGGCTGCAGCCTCCAAGCTGGGGGAGTTTGCCAAGGTCCTGGAACTAGACAATGTCAAGAGTGAGATCATTCCCATGTTCTCTAACCTGGCCTCTGACGAGCAGGACTCGGTGCGGCTGCTGGCAGTGGAGGCATGTGTGAACATTGCCCAGCTCCTACCCCAGGAGGACCTGGAGGCCTTAGTGATGCCCACCTTGCGCCAGGCTGCTGAAGATAAGTCCTGGCGTGTCCGCTACATGGTGGCTGACAAGTTCACAGAGCTCCAGAAAGCAGTGGGGCCTGAGTTCACCAAAACAGATCTAGTACCTGCCTTCCAGAACCTGATGAAGGACTGTGAGGCCGAGGTGAGGGCCGTAGCCTCCCACAAGGTCAAAGAGTTCTGTGAGAATCTCTCAGCTGACTGTCGGGAGAATGTGATCATGACCCAGATCTTGCCCTGCGTCAAGGAGCTCGGTTCAGATGCCAACCAACAGGTCAAATCAGCACTGGCTTCAGTTATCATGGGCCTCTCTCCCATTCTCGGCAAAGACAACACCATCGAACAGCTCTTGCCACTCTTCTTGGCTCAGCTCAAGGATGAGTGTCCCGAGGTGCGGCTGAACATCATCTCCAACCTGGACTGCGTGAATGAGGTGATTGGTATCCGGCGACTCTCTCAGTCCCTGCTGCCTGGCATTGTGGAGCTGGCTGAGGATGCCAAGTGGCGCCTACGGCTGGCCATCATTGAGTACATGCCTCTGCTGGCTGGACAGCTGGGTGTGGAATTTTTTGATGAGAAACTCAACTCTTTGTGTATGGCCTGGCTGGTGGATCATGTCTACGCCGTCCGTGAGGCTGCCACCAGCAACCTCAAGAAGCTAGTGGAGAAGTTTGGGAAGGAGTGGGCCCATGCCACTATCATCCCCAAGGTCTTAGCCATGTCTGGAGACCCTAACTTCCTGCACCGCATGACCACACTCTTCTGAATCAGTGTGCTGTCTGAGGTCTGTGGGCAGGATATCACCACCAAGCACATGTTGCCCACAGGGCTTCGTATGGCTGGGGACCCAGTTGCCCATGCCCGCTTCAATGTGGCCAAATCACTACAGAAGATAGGACCCATTCTTGACAACAGCACACTGCAGAGTGAAGTCAAGCCCATCCTGGAAAAGCTGACACAGGACCAGGATGTAGATGTCAAGTACTTTGCCCAGGAGGCGCTGACTGTCCTGTCTCTTGCCTGATGCTGGAAGAAGAACCATTGCCGGCCTCTGGTGTCCGCCCTCCAACCTCCACCAAGTACCTCCCTTAGGGAGGTAGGTGGAGGCCAATGACTGTCACTCCCCTTGCATGGTCTGACCCCAGGCCCCTCCCCCAGCACAGTTCCTCCTCTCTGTAGCCTGTGAAGACTTCTGTCCACCTCCCAAGGGGCTGGGACAGTGCAAGTTGGGGCAGGGCAGCAGCCTGAAAGGAAAAGCTGGCTGTTCCTGCCCATAGTGGGAGAGATGGAGCATCCTAGGTCACTGGCTCCTGATGCTGTAATAGGGACCCCTCACCTATCTACTCACCACCTCCCCTTCTCCAACCCCTGAACCATGTGTTTTTGTGTGTGTCAACTGTGCCATTTTTATTTTATTCCTTTCCCCACTCTTCTCACAGAGAAATAAATGTGTAGAAATAAAAAAAATAAAACATGTTTTGAACTTTATGATAAACTCAAAACTTTTTTGTTGTTGTTGTTTTCAATCATTTTGGTTGGTTTTTTTTATTATTATTTTATTACAGAGTTTCTCTGTGTAGTCCTGGGCTATCTTGGAACTCCCTCAGCAGACCAGGTTGACTTTGAACTCAAAGATTGGAGACCAAATGCCTTCATCTCCTGAGTACTAAGACTAGCATTTTTGTTGTTGTTTTGTTTTGTTTTTAATCAGAAAGTAAAACCACAGTTTGAATCATTTTTCAGTGGTAAACGTGAAGTGAAGCAGGAAATAACTTACTTGGTTGCCATCTTTGCCATCTTAAAGGAGTTAAGGACTAAATACATTACGCCTCTATTTGTCTAAAAAGATCTGCTCATTGCAATTGAAACTTCAGCTTTGAGTGGGGGGAGATGAAAATAAAATTTACCTGTTGCCCACCTTATCTTCTTTCTCTGAGGTATATAACATCAAACCAGACAAAAGGATGAGGATGATATTTTCTATGAAAGAACACTTGCACATGCTTGCAGATGAAACTTCATATTGTCCAAATCTGCCTGACATCCTGTTTGCATTTGCCAGAAGCCCATTCAGGGTTGAAGTTGAAGATGTTCCTGAGACAGCACAAGAGAAGCTCATTGAACTTATTGACAGCAATGCAGTGAGAACTGATTTCTCTACAATGTCAGTTACAAAATTGGATCAAGTGTTTGCAGTCCTATCTTGTTTTGTCTTAGACTGTGTTTGCACCTTCTTTTCCTTGGCCAGCAACATATCTTTGTGAAACGAAGTTTTCCAGCTTGCTGATTATCAAGTCTAAATATAGAAGCAAACTGGTTGTGAAAGACGATCTTGGTTGTACTCTTGCAAAGACTGCCCTAAGAATTTCTGATCTGGTAAGAAAGAAACAATCTCAACTTTTGCACAGACATGCACGTTTTACACATACTGTCTCAAATATAGCAATTTGAGACTGTTAACCATTGAAAATAAAGTGAACTGGAATTTTCAAAAAAAGGACTGTTATTCACGCTATATAATACTTCCAATTTTTCATTTGTTTGCAATTAGAAATAAATATTACACAATGTATAATTACATGGTTTTGTGATTAATTGCTATGCCTTAATTATGTTCAGTTTGGAACAGTGAAAATACATCCAGTGTTTTGTTCTTAAAATGGAACAGTTAACCAAGAAGACAGTTCTATCCTAAACATACGTAAACCAAACTCAGGGACTCCAGATTTCATAAATAATGTCTACTACTAAAATAAAGACACAGATAAACATCAAAAAGAAAAAAAATACATCCAGGATAACAAGTATTTGCTTTATAATTTATAACACTAGCAAAAATTACAGTTATGAAGTAGCAAACAAAAAACTTTTATGGTTGGGGTTAACCATGATATAAGGAAATATATTAAAGGGTTACAGCCATAAGAAGATTAAGAACCATGTGTCCTACCTCAGGGTGAGGAAATACTAAGTTCCTGAACCTACTAATTTTTATTTGTAGGTGCAATTATTTCAGTTAAACCCACAAGTATAGGATAAACCCTTGTGCAAGCATGTCTGATGACCTAACAAGAAGAGGAAAGGGACAACAGAGAAATTATCACATGAAAACATAGGCACAGAAGCATGGGACCAGCTGACACCGAGGATGAGCGAGCAGGTTTATAGCTGCACCCAAGGGACAGACAAAGCTTGCTGGTGATCGAGGGCTAGAAAGGAAATGAAATATCCTAAGGCATCACATATATAAGCTGTGACAAAGTCAAGGCTCTTCATTTGAAAGTTGATACCAACAAAAAGCTCAAAGTAAGCATCATTTATAAAAATAAAACTGAAATCTAAAAATTAATGTTAGCATAAATATGATAAAGAACTTTCCAGTTTTGAAGTTATTATCAGGACTAGTTAGAAAACCAACTATCATACATAAATAAAATGTTAGAACTAATGAGTTCAGACAAGAACTACATGAATATTAATTCTGCTATATTCTTTATGTATATATTATTTTTATGTTTTTCTATTCCAAGCAATAATAAATGTAGAATATGTCATAATGACATATTTTATAATGACATATTTTTTCAATAAGTCCTTTCAATAAAATGAATCACTTAAGTTAGTGTGAAACCTCATATTCCAGAGTCATCAATATAACAATGTAGAGTGTTTAATTTAATCTACACAATAACTTACAATTAAATTGCATTATTAGTTGAAGTTTGCTCTAATGGAGACATATAATCTGTAATTTATGTGGGGCTATAAATTGAATAGGATAAGGAAAAGCTTGAAAGTAAAAAAACGAAGCATCATTTTTTTCTCGAAAGCAGTGTATTTCACTGAAGTCTAGAAAGTGTTTAATTTCTTTCTTAATTTCTCTCTTGATGCATTTTCTTATTCAGTAGTGAGTTGTTCCGTTTCTATGGTTTCTGAGATCTCTGTTGTTTCTGTTGTTGTTGTTGTTGATTAGAACTTTAATCCATAATGGTCACATAGGATGAAAGGTCTTCTTTCATTTTTCTTATATCTGTTGAAAGTTCAAGAATGTGGAAAATTTTGGAGCAAGTCCCATTAGGTTCTGAGAAGGTATATACATTTGGGTTAGAATAAAATGTTCTGGAAATATCTGCTAGGTCCATTTGATTTATGACATCATTTAGCTCAAATATTTCTCTGGGTTTTTGTTGTTGTGGTTGTTTGTTTTGTTTTTTGTATTTTTTTTTGTCTCGGCAACTGGTCTATTGGTTAAAGTTGGATATTGAAGTCACCCACTATTACTGTGTGGGGGTAAATATGTGGTTTTAGTCAAAGAACTGCTTCTTTTATGAACTTGGTTGCTCTTGTGTTTGGTGCATAAATGTTTACAATTGTAATGTCCTCTTGGTGGAGTTTTCCTGTGAAGAATATATAACAACCTTTCTCATCCCTTCTGATTACTTTCAGTTTGCTTTTTGGATCCTTTAGCTTAGAATATCCTTTTCCATCCTTTGCCCAGGGGTGATGTATATCCTTGATATAGGGAGTGTTTCTTGAATGCAGCAGAAGGATGGGTCCAGTTTTTCAATGTGATCCATTAGTCCTGTGTCTATTTATCAGCAAATTGACACCACTGGTGTGGAGAATTTTCTATAAGCAGTGTTTCTTGATTCCTATTATTCTGTGGTTTTAAGATGATTTCTCCCCTAGCCCCCACCAACCTGACTTGATTTGCTAGTCTGGGATTATTTGTTGCTTGTGTTTTCTTAGGTGTGATTAACCTCTTCAGCTTGAATTTTTTTCTTCTAGCACTTCCTGTGGAACTGGATTTGTAGATAGATACTCCTTGCATTTGGTTTTATCGTGAAATTCTTTTTTCTCTATCTATTGTGATTGAAAGTTTTGGTGTGTATAGTAGTCTGGGATAGCATCTGCAGTCTCTTAGAATTTGTAGAAAATACATCCAGGCCTTTCTGACTTTTAAAGTCTTCACCGAAGTCATGTGCTATTCAAATCGTTCTGCTTTTATGTTATTTGGCCTTTTCACCCTGGTGGTGTGGGAACTCCTTCAGCCAAGCCATTTTTAGTATAAGATTTAAACTCCTTAGGATAGGATAACTATTGAAACATTTAGCATATGTTTCTTGTTTGATGATGTTCATGCTGGTTGTAATTCAAATTTTCATGTCTGTTTTTGGGTCTTCTTTTTTCTGAATAACTCTTAATATTTATTCTTATTGCATATAGTTTTTGTATTGGGTTTAGAACTCTCTTATTCAGACAAAAGGGGGAAGTGTTGTGGAAACTCCTTCAGCCAATAGCCTTTAAGATGTTGACCCACTGTGGGTGTGGTCTCATGTACTATAAGTGCAAATGAAAAATGTGGGTGGCCCTCTTTTCTGTTGGATTTGGTTCCAGTTCCTAGGGCATGCAGAGGACTGTGGATTTCCACCCTTACTGTGAGTTTATCTCCAGATAAATAAACCTTTGTTATACTCCATTCTGGGCTATTGTGGAATCTGTGGTACTTCTACACCCTGCAGCTTTCAATGCACTTTGTTTGCTCTTTATGTTTAGTGTTTTGATCATTATGTGCCATGTTTTGGCTTTGGATTGTTTTTCTGTTCTAGTCTAATTTCTGATCTCTATACTTCTTGTACCTTGATAGGCACCTCTGTCTTTTGGTTGAGAAAATTTTCTTCTATAATTTTTTTGACAAAATTTTCTGTACATTTTCACCTGCGCAAAATCCCAGGTCAAAAAAAATTGTTTCTATTGTTGGTAGATTTTATTTCTTTATGTTGTCCCAGATTTCCTGACTGTCTTGTACCTGTTTTATTTTCTTTGCATCTATTTTTTTTTTTACTGAGGGATCCATTTCTTCTATCTTGTCATCAATGCCCTAGATTCTTTCTTCTGTCTCTAGAATTCTTTTAGTGACACTTTCCTCATGGGCCTTTGATTGAGTTCTTAAATTTTACATTTCCAGTTGTCCCACAATTTGTGTTTTCCTTGCTGATTCTATTTCTATTTCATGTCTTGAGTGGTTGTCAATCTTTTGTTCCACTGTTTGTGTTTTTATAGACTTCATTAACAGATTTATTTATTTTTCTGTTTCTTTAAGGTCTTTGACCATATTCATAATGCTATTTTGAAGTCCTTGGCGTATGCCCCAACCCTACATATCTCAGTATCTACTATAATGTGGTTGCTGAGTTCTGGTTGACACATATTATCTTGCAGGTTAAGGGTTGTTAATGATCGTTTTGGTGTTTAGGTACCTGGGTTTGGGATGATTGTAATTCTAGATGTTAATATTTGGTCTTCTTTTTACTGGATGGTTTTTCCATTCCTTGATTTTTGTTGCCCTTTCTGGACCTCAGGAACAAACAGTGGCTAAATTTTTTTTTTGGTAAGGAGCTCTTCTAATCCCTGGCAAGTATGGTCACTAGTGGAGGGGCATCCCAGGTAGAACACTTCTAGGTATTGGGGTCTGACAGGTAAGAATGGGGATGGACTAGAAGCGGAACCCCGTGAGAGTTAACAGAAAAGAGGAAACCTGGGTCTGTCAGTCAGAGGGACAAGCAGTGGGTATTAGGGCAGATAAGGACAGATCAAGATAAACTGTAATCAGGTTCTGGATAGGCAACATTTCAACCTCCCCACAGCCATTGATGTCCCCAGTCCCCATATGTTAATCAACCTCACAGAAGATTTAGTGAGAGGTGTTGTTACTGTTTCTTTTATGGGAACTTCCCTTCCCATGATCTCTTACCATGTGCAGAGGTAACTAGCTAACTAAGTAAATGTTTTATCTCTTAGTTGTATTTTTCTTTACTGCCTCATTAAATTGGCTAGAGCTATAGCAACTTCAGTGGTAACAGTTTATACCCATCTGATTCTACTATGCAAATCTTTTTAATTATACTAGCTAAAATGACACTGAGAATAGAATGTGTAAAATCCTATAGAAACAGCACCATTTGTTAAAAGAATATCATATACATTATTACCCCATCTGCATGCTCAGATCCAACCATTTCTACACATTAAGGGACCAGTTTGTTGTACAAGTTTATCTTCATAAATTGATGGCTATTTTTAAGGGAGAGACAAGCTAGCTTGCCCAATGGGGACTCAGTGACCAAATTTTGAAACTGGATTTAAATTTAGTTTCCAGTCTACTCCCATCAAGAAGCTGTGAACACCTTCAGTACCGTGTTACTATTGCATGGATTTGTATTTAGCATCACTTCAAAGCAGAGTTTATATTTCTGAAACAAAACAGAAAATTGAGAAGTTTCTACAAGTTGGTCTGGCTTTTCCAGTCTCTGTGGAAATAGGCTCCACGTGTTATTTCCTGTTGGGTAATATGGCACAGCTCTGTTTACTTAGTGGCTTCTCCACCTTCTCACTGCTCCGTAAAGAAAGTTGAAATCTTGAAGAATGAGCTTGCTTTGCTTTGCTGCTATTGAGAATGGTTTCCTTTCATGCTTAGAGGTTATGTTTTCGTCTGGGTCTGGCCACAGGATGGGTGGGTCTTCTTCTGCTTCTCCAAGCATTTCCTGGCAGATTGCAAAGGTACTCTAGGAAATACTACTTATATTGGTAAAGTGAAGACTTCGTTATTCTAAGGAAATATAGGAAAGCCAACACCTTTACCAAATGTGAACAGCAAGCAATAAATTCAGTTTAACAATGTACAATTCAAAAATCAACCTATCGCTTCTCTCTATTCTTTATTTGAGTTGACACAGCATATTTTTAGGGCTGAGATATATTTGGCATTTATTAGACTTACCCTTGGAAATGTCATGCAAGTCACAGGTAGAGGTAAACTACTAAGGAAATTTTGTTATCATTGTTCTTTAATTCCTAGGTCTACCCAAACAAAATGTCCATTAGAAGGCATAAAACAACTCTGGAAGCCAGAAATTAAATATAAATAAATAAAAACTAAACAAACAAATAAATATAAGGTGTTAGTGTAGACCACCCTCAGTAAAAAGTGTGTGGCAGATCCCTGTTAGTGTCTACTGTGCGCACCTCTGAGCTTTTCCAGCTTACAGAAGCACAGCTCTAGTTCCTGCTACCACTCTCTATTACAGGCTTTTCGGGAGTCAGTAGGCATGTGTTTCCAGGGGACACTATTTTCCCACTGTAACTGGTAAGATAAAGAGAATTCATAAAGAGGTGATTAGTAATTTTTATTTGCCTGCTTATCTTCAGGGGGTATAATTGGAAAAATGGGGAGGTAGGGAAGATATGGAAGGAGGTAGGAGAAGGGACACCATGGTCAGACTACATTCTATGGAAACTTTTACTTTCAATTTTTAAGAGCCAATATCTAATTTTCTTGCTTTAAAATTTGTAACCCATTTAACACTTTCTTCTTTTTATCTTCAGAAATAGTAATTCTGATTGACAGAAGGAACCACCACAAGGCTCTATTGTATACCCTGTCTCCAACTCTGAAGTACTCAGCCCACCTCCATATACACGCTTTTCAAAAGAGTTCTGTTCCCTATGTCACTCCTGATTTAATCTAAGTGGGCATTCCTCTCTTCTGCCTGGAATGTGCCTCACATCTGAAGCATTAATCCTCTTTTAAAGGAATTTAAAGTGAAATACTTGTGAGGATTATTCAGCGACCTCCAATTTTTGCGTCCATAAAACCTGCTTTTCTCATTTTGAAATGGAAACAATAAAGACTCAGTAGGCTCTTTCATGATCAAAGGAAATTCGATAACACGTCATGGGAGGCTCTTTAGAAAGTATAGTGGGTTTGTCAGAATTCTCACCACCAAATAAAATTTAAAAGTTAATTTTAATATTTTTAATATTTAAATTTATAAAGCAATGATTCAATTATCTAATTCTTCTTTTTATCATATGGTCAAATTTCCTCACTATGTATTCTAGCAAATCATTGCTGCCAGTTTTATTTTATATTAGGCCATTAAAATCATTTATTTGAATAGGCTGATTATGAACAAAATGGGCGAAATTATCTAATTAATTTACCATACTATTTTTTATTCTTGTTCTTTCTTGCTTTCTTCTATGTCACCATTATTTTTTATTATCCATCTATTTTCCATATTAGAGAGTTAATGAAATTTTTATTGGGCAGTCCATGATGATAACGATGTAAATGTGCTATTCATCACATCGAATTTCTCAAAAGGCGCTAGAAAAACTGATGATTGCAAAGCAATGAGTTTGAGCCTGAAGCAGGCAAACTGTGAAGGAAGTGTCATCTTTGCCTATGAAGCATTCAAATCACATCACATGGGAAACTGATGCTCCTGTTTTTCCTATCTTGCCTTCAACTGATTGAAAGAGACCCACTCATGTTTGAACGTCGGTTTGCTCACTAAGTTTTCTGACACAAATGTTAATTTCATCAGAAAACCTTCACATTTACATTCATAATAATGTTTAATCAAATGTATAAATGTCTTGTGATCCAGTCAAGCTGGCCGCAAATTAACTGTCACAGGACAAGAATATTTTGTGCAGCCTTAAATAAGACTTCAGTGACACACTTGGAAGAGTAGGGTGTGCTGTGTTTAGAGAACAGACGTTTAGAATAGAGTGATCAAGTTTAGAAAAGCATGGACCAGAAACGTGTGTAGGGATGAACAAGGCCAACATGATCAGCATACAATACCAATGTTTCCAAATGCTTGGAAGACAGTATACTAATGAGAGAGACAGGGAAAGGAAAGGAAACCCAGTTTATATAGCGTTTTTATACATCTGTGTTCTCCATTAGTTATTGAAAAGCTTTGTATTAGAAACTTAACTTTCAAAAGCACACTAAGAATCTTTGAAGTCTGTTTAGTGAAGAAAAAAAACCAGATACGCACATTCCACAAATCCTCTTAATACATAACATCAAAATATTCTACTTCATTTACTGATTTTAGAGGGGAAAGAAATTACTTTTGACTCTTAGAAGACGTTAGAAGTTTAGTGCGAAAAGTGTTGTTATGGAGTTCAAGACCACTGGAAAAAGAACCCAGAATCAATCCAGATTATACTAAGCAAATTTAAGAAAGCTATTAGCAAAGCCATAGTCTCTAATTTGAATCGGAGATGTGTGCCCAGAGGTGGGTAAGGGACAGGCATTTAAAGATGCCAACTATAATAGCTATTCTGCTCTGCAGAGATTAGGTGATCAAGGTGACCTCAAGGTAGTCCTTGGATATCTGCATAAACAAGTAACAGAAGCCCAAATCCACAGTTAGTCATAGGAAGCAGATGGTCTCAGCTGCACATTTCTGGGGAGGGATCAAGGAACTAGGGCTATTGGAAACTTACCTTCCCCAAACTTGAGTCAGAGGAAAACAGCTATTAAATACCAAGATGGATGGCTAGCATAAAATACAAGTCCTTTTCACAGTGTTATTAGACTTGAATTTTTTAATTTATTTTTTTAAAACTATCTTTTTGTCATTTTACATGCCAAATCCATTTCCCACTCCCTCCTCTCCTTCTGCATCCTCCACCTCCCCCCCCCATTTTCTACCCCAAAATTACTCCTCAGAGAGGGTAAGGTTTCTCATGGGGAGTCAACAGAGTGTTACACATTGCTTTGAGGCAGGGCCAAGGCCCTCCACCCATATCTAGGCTGAGAAAGATATCACTCTATGGAGAAGGGGTTCCAAAAAGCCAGAAGCAGCAGTAGGGATGAATCCTGATCTCACGGCCAATAACCCCATAGCCTGCCCCAGCCATACAACTGTCACCCACATTCAGAGGGACTAGTTTGGTTATGCTGGCTCCCTCATTGTCAGACTAGAGTTGGTAGGCTCTCATTAACTCAGGTAAGTTGTTTCAGTGGGTATACCCAGCATGGTCTTGACCTCTTTGCTCATATTCTCACTCCTCCCACTCTTTGACTGGAATTTGGAAGCTCAGCCCAGTGCTCCACTTTGGATCTCTGAATCTGTTCTCATCAGTTGCCAGATGTAGGTTCTATGATGGCATTTAAGATAGTCATCAGTCTGACTACAGGGCAAGGCCAGTTTGAACATCCTCTTCATTATTGCTTAGGGTCTTAGCTGGGATCATCCTTGTGGATTTCTGGAAATTTTTCTCTAGTGCCAGGTTTCTTGCCTGCCCCATAATGGTTCCCTCAATCAAAATATCCCATCCCCTCGAGTTCTCCTCTCCCCTCCTCTCCTTCCTGTCTTCTTTTCTTTCTTCCCTGCCTCCCCCTTGCTCCCAATTTTCTCAGGAGATCTTGTCTACTCTTCTTCCCAGGGGAATCTATGTATGTTTCTCTTAGGGTTCTCCTTGTTACTTAGCTTCTCTGGGGTCGTGGACTATAGGCTTCTTTTCCTTTGCTTCCTAGCTAGTATTAACCTATGAGTGTGTAGATAACATTCCCATCTTTCTGGATCTGGGCTACCTCACTCAGAATGGATTCTTCCAGTTCCATCCACTTGCATACAAATTTCAAGACATCATTGTTTCTTACTGCTGAGTAGTACTTTATTGTGCAAATGTACATTTTCTTTATCTATTCTTCACTTGAGAGGCATCTACATTGTTTCCAGGTTCTAGCTATTACAAATAATGCTTCTATAAACACAGTTGAATATGTTCTTATAGTATGGTTGAGCATTCGTACTGACTTCCAGAGTGGTTATGCGGGTTTGCATTCCCACCAGAAATGGAGAAGTGTTCCCTTTATTCCGCATCCTCTCCAGCATAAGCTATTATTGGTGTTTTTTCTCTTAGCCATTCTGACAGGTGTAAGATGGTATCTCAGAGTCATTTTGATTTGCATTTCCCTGACAGTTAAGGATGTTGGACATTTTCTTAAGATTCTTTCAGCCATTTGAGATTTTTCTGTTGAGAATTCTCTATATAGTTTTTTACCCTATTTTTATTTGGATTATTTGATAATTGATGTCTAATTTCTTAAGTTATTTATATATTTTGGAGATCAGTCCTCTGTCTGCTGTGGGGTTGGTGAAGATCTCTTCCCATTCAGTAGGCTGCCGTTTTGTCTTATTGACTGTGTCCTTTACTTTACAGAAGCTTCTCAGTTTCAGAAAGTCCCATGTATTTATTATTGTTTTCAGTGTCTGTGGTACTTGTGTTCTATTTAGGAAGTGGTCTGTGCCTGTGCATTGAAGGCTACTTCCCACTTTCTCATCTATCAAGTTCAGTGTGGTCAGATTTATATTGAGGTCTTTAATCCATTTGGACTTGAGTTTTATGCATGGAAATAGGTATGAATCTATTTGCATTCTTCTCCATGCAGACATCCAGTTATGCCAGCACCATTTGTTGAAGATGTTCTCCTTTTTCCATTGTATAACTTTAGCTTCTTTGTAAAAAAAATTACATGTTCATAGGTGTGTGGATTAATATCCAGGTCTTTGATTTGATTCCATTTGTCAACCTGTCAGTTTTTATGCCAATACCAAGCTGTTCTCATTACTGTAGCTCTGTAATAGAGCTTGGTGTCACAGATAGTGATGCCTCTGGAAGTTCCTTTATTGTACAGGATTGTTTTGGCTATCCTTGTTGGTTATTTCTTGTTTTGCCATATGAACCTGAGTAGTCTATCGAGGTTTGTGAAGAATTGTGTTGGGATTTTGTTAGGATTGCTTTGAACCTATAGATTACTCTTGGTAGGATTGCCATTTCTATTATGTTGATCCTATCTATCTAAGAGCATGGGAGATCTTTCCATTTTCTGGTATGTTTTTCAATTTCATTCTTCAAAGATGCAAACTTCTTGTCAAACAGGTCTTTTCTTTGGTTAGTGTTACACCAAGATATTTTATGTTATTTGTGGCTATTGTGAATGATGATGTTTCTCTAAATTTTTTCTGACTCTTCATCACTTGTATTTAGGAGGGTTATTGATTTTGTTAAGTTGATCTTTTCCTAAATAGATTTCCTATTACCAGCCTCTGGAATAGGTATTGGTCTCTTCATAATACTGCAAAAATTACGAAGGCTAAAAATGGTTAAGAAACTTATGCCAGTCTGTCATGTTACCAACCCTGCTTCCTGAACCCGTAGTACACTGGCCTTGATTGAGGATCAGGTGATGGGGTCTTCACCTGTTGGCCCACCTGACTATGTTAGGTATAAAACCTCCGCGGTGCTGTTCAATAAAGGACTTCTTTTACCAGCAACTAGAGAGGTGTATGCGTGTTAATCCTGACACGCTTCGCCCGGTTTCGGTTCCACGCTGTGCGGGCACAGCATTAAGACTTGATTAAAACATAGCCATAAACATCTATTAGGTGTGTATCTATGCTGATGATAGAAATATCTGAGAATCTCCAGTACTTACTAGATTGAGAAGTCAAGATGGAAGGATTGCAAAGCAGGAGTAATCACAGAGGTAGAGAAGAGGGATCAGAAAGTAGTCTAAGGTTTTACACTTATTCTAGAGACTTCTCCTTCTCTTTGACATTCCTATTGATTCTCATTTTGTCTCAACTTTTGTGGATGACAATTGGATATAGTCTCTGCTGAGAATCCTTTCAGGAATGAGCACATGCATCACTGCCGAAATGCTGGCAAACAAGACACTGGAGAACATTGGGAATTGCTTGGGATTAGGAGAGCAAGCTGCCAAAGGTCATATTACCTTTCCAGGGGAGCCAGAGTACAGTTATCACTCAGCTACAAAGGCCAGACTATATTATTCAGACTGAGGACAGCTCACATAACTTGCTCCAGCTTTAGAAAACCTCAAGGGTTTGCGGGGCATCTGTTGCAACGTATCTGCCAGTCAGCCTTTTCCCTGAGCCCTGTCTTTCTTCTTTCCTTCATAGGGGTGTTGACATTTTCAGCACTCTTTAACACAGCTGTGGCACATTAATGCCCTGTCAAAACTGGCTTGGAGAAGTGCCCAACCTGAAGTGTATTTCTAGGAACTTCTGAGCAGAGTGCAGATTCATTTCCCATGGCTTTCTTTCAGTGCCCTTCATCTCAGTTTTATTATTTCTTGCATTTATTATCAAATTTCCTACATAAATCAACCTGTTTCTTTGATCATATATGGTTCTTGTCTTTCTACTTCTTTCCTCATCAGTATAAAAATGATGAAAATCAGAGTAAAGTTCCTTGCTTACATCACATACATACACACACAAATACACTCATGCATACACACACACACACACACATACACACATACACACACCTCTTGTTGCAGGCGAAAGGAAAACAGAGGAAAGGTGATTAGCACATAAACATTAATAATTTTATTCTTTCATCGTATATGGTCTATATGGACAATTACTGTGTTAGCAGAATTAAGTTCTTTTTTGTAGACTGCATAATGCTTTTTTAAGCTTGAATTTCCTTTTTTGCTTTTTTGGATATTTTTGTTTTGTTTTGTTTTGTTTTTTGGTTTTTTTTATTTTTTAAATTTATTTATTTATTAAGGATTTCTGCCTCGTCCCCACAACCGCTTCCCATTTCCCTCCCCCTCCCCCGATCAAGTCCCCTCCCTCATCTGTTCGAAGAGCAATCAGGGTTCCCTGACCTGTGGGAAGCCCAAGGACTGCCCACCTCTATCCAGGTCTCGTAAGGTGAGCATCCAAACTGCCTAGGCTCCCACAAAGCCAGTACGTGCAGTAGGATCAAAAACCCACTGCAATTGTTCTTGAATTCTCAGTATTCCTCATTGTCCACTATGTTCAGCTAGTCCGGATTTATCCCATGCTTTTTCAGACCTAGGCCAGCTGGCCTTGGTGAGTTCCCACACACTAAGACAATGGGGATGTTCTATTGGATATTTTTTGTTTGTTTTTTGTTATCGTTGTTTTTATTGAGCTATATATTTTTCTTCATTCCCCTCCTTTCTCCCTCCCTTTCTGCCCTCCCCCAAGATCCCTATGCTTCCAATTTACTCAGAAGATCTTGTATTTTTCTACTTCCTATGTAGACTAGATCATGCATGTCTCTTTTAGGCTCCTCTTTGTTGTCTAGGTTTCTGGTACTGTAAATTATAGGCTGGTTTTTCTTTGCTTTATGTCTAAAAGTCACTGATGAGTGAGTACATATTATGTCTTTCTGGGTCGGGGTTACCTCACCCAGTATGATGTTTTCTATATCCAGCCATTTGCCCGCAAATTTCAAAATGTTATTTTTTTCTGCTGTGTAGTACTCCAATGTGTAAATATGCCACATCTTCTTTATCCAGTTTTCAGTCAAGGGGCATTTAGGTTGTTTCCAGGTTCTGGCTATGACAAACAATTCTGCTATGAATATCTTCGAGCACACGTCCTTGTGTCGTGATTGAGCATCTTTTAGGTCTTGAGGTAGGTTTTTCCTAATTTTCTGAGAAAACACCATACTGATTTCCAAAGTAGCTGTACCAGTTTATACTCCCACCAGCAATGGTGGAATGTTCCCTTTACCCCACATCCTCTCCAACATAAGCTGTCATCAATGTTTTTGATTTTGGCCATTCTAACAGATGTAAGATGGAATATCAGAGTTGTTTTGATTTGCATTTTTCTGATGGCTAAGGATGTTGAACATTTCCTTAAGTGTCTTTCAGCCATTTTAGATCCCTCTGTTTAGAGTTCTCTGTTTAGGTCTGTACCCAATTTTTGATGGAATTTTTGATCTTTTGATGATCAATTTCTTGAGTTCTTTGTGCATTTTGAAGATCAGCCCTCTGTCTGATGTGGGGTTGGCAAAAGTCTTTTCCCATTCTGTAGGCTGCCATTTTATTCAACTTCATATTGAAAAGCAAAAAGCCCAGGATAGCCAAAACAATCCTGTACAATAAAGGAACTTCTGGAGGCATCACAATCCCTGACTTCAAACTCTACTACAGAGCTACAGTACTGAAAACAGCCCGGTTTTGGCATAAAAATGGACCAATAGAACTGAATCAAAGATCCAGATATCAATGTACACACCTACAAATACTTGATTTTTGGCAAAGAAACAAAAATAGAAAATAAAAAAGAAAGCATATTCAACAAATTGTGCTGTTTTACTAGATATCACCATGTAGAAGAAAGACAATAGATTCCTATCTATTGTCATTGACAAAACTCAAGGCCAAATGGACCAAAGAAGTCAACATAAAACCAACCACACTAAACCTGATAGAAGAGAAAGTGGGAAGTACACTTGAATGCATTGGCACAGGAGACCACTCCTAAATAGTACCCCGGCAGCACAGACACCGAGAGTGACAATTAATAAATGGGACCCCTTGAAACTTAGAAGCTTCTGTAAAGTAAAGGACACAGTCAACAAGACAAAACAGAATTGTATTCTTGCAAGAAACAAAACAGAAAACAAATTATTCATTACAGATGGAAGAACAAAGTTTTAATATAATTTCAAATTGCTTAAAAGTCACTGGGTTTTAGAGCCTCTATTTGGTAGAGAAAAATCACAGAGCAAAGAATATTGCTGTGCTCTGGAAGGTAGTGTAAGCTCTGCCTTAATCTGGACTGACTCATGCCATTTTAACATCTGCCTGTGAACAAAACAGTGATGTGCCCTCCAGAGGGATGGTGATCAGAAGGCAGATGTCCTTCTTTGTTATTTCTCAAACTGGGCGGTAAAGTAGGGGACTAAAATTTTTTTCTCAATGTCTTCTGGGAAATTGGTTTTACCTTGTTGCAGATGTGATTAATATAAGTAAATCTAAATAAAAGGAACTTCTGGCTAGAGAATAAATTCATTTACACTGATGGCTGCTGAGGATGTTTGAAAATGTAAGTTCATGTCAAAGACTGTTGAGTAATGTGAACATTACTTCTTAGCTCTACAGAGTAAGTACGGATTATTTTTAGGCATTTATGTGTATTTTTCCAAAACTACAGCTATTGAATGTATTTTGTAACAAGGGTTTTACAAATAGAAATTTCACAGAACTCTCTTCATGCAAACATAAAACCTACATATGAACACAGATATATGTACCTACCTACTGTATTAAAGTTAGAAAATTTCCCACTTTATAAGACTGCTATATTAATTTCTAAAAAAATGACACTGCAAATTCTATGCTTTAGAATATCTTAGCTTTGTGAAGAGAGTAATAACACACATGAGTATGTATATAATGAATAAAAACTTATTTTAAAAAGTCAAAATTCATACAAAACGGGAGAATAATTTTATTTATATCATATTTATAGTCTTCTCTATTTTCAGTTTTTAAATATATGTTTTTGCATTGTTCTTTAGAAGGATTTTAAGCTTTCTCCAATCTTTTGAAATACTTTCCTTTTTAAAATGTGTGAATCTGACAGCTTCCTTAGATTTCTGTGAGAAGCAATTATACTAGGAGGACATAGTCAGTATCTCATCTTGGTTATCAGTTTCCAGTGCTGGCAACAGTCTTTCCAAGATAGGTATACATAGTAAGTGAGTCCTCAAGGTAAGAGCTAAGCTATCCTAAACATAGCTACCATCTCTTACCTCAGTTGCCTGAAAGTGTAAGAAAGTTAAGCCCACTTTTCCATGCTCCTCGGGTTATTTAAACGTCCTGATAATGCGGGTCCTTCCCAAAGAGAGAGCAGTCACTAATGTTCACCGCGCAGTGGGGGTTTTATTTGTTGCCTTTCCCCTTATTTATGATAATGAAACCCACAGTCTTTCAAGCACTGGCATTTATGTGCTTTGGGAAGCTCACAGGTATTTTCTCGAAGCAACTGCATGTTTAGAATGTTAATTAACACAGGCTCTTCCTGCATTTGTGAACTTTTTGAAATGTCAGTCCTACATATGTTGACAATCTATCAAACAACTTTACTGTGTCAATTTGAAGAAAAGTTAATTTCCTGTAGACTCCATGAAACCTAGCAGCAGACCAAGCTTCCCTCCCTTCCCCTACCCCTTTTTGTCATCAATTAATACCTAGAAACATTTTCTACATGGAAAACCAACAGGTACACCATACAGGTACTCAGGATGATAATCTCTACCCTTCTAGTCCTCCACTAACACCCCTCCGTTGTCATCCCCAGCCCAGTAGCAGACCAACTGATGGGAACTCTCCTCTCCCATCTCCACCCCCAGTGGACTCCATTCAAACTTGTAGTAGACCCAGTTATTTTCTTCCTGTGGATTCCCTCACTGGTCCCTATTCTTCCAGTCTTTCTTCATTCCTTGGGGCTAGCCACAAAAATTTCTTTTGTTCCTTTTCTTTCTTTCTTTTTTCCAGTTGTGTTTGGTCTCTGGGCTATCAGTGTCCAGCTTCTGTCCATTCAGGCAACGTGGAAATGAACTGCCTCTCTTGGCATGGGACTCAAGCTAAACCAAACATTGGTTGAGCGCTCCCACAAGTTCTACACCACCACTGCCTCAGCACAGATTACAGCTAGAACAGATTGTAGGGTGAGGGTTTTAAGACTGGCTTGGGGTCCAGATTTCCCTTCACAAAGCCTGTAGCGTACCTTCTTGTGCCAAAGAGACTATTATGCAAGTCTGAAGGTTCCAAGTAGCCACCACATTGAGCTCTCTACTTTCAATAAGTCTTGTGAAGGTCATCCTCATAAATGGGGCCCTGTTGTCAGTTCTCAGAGAGTTACCCTCTGCCCTAGCTTCAGCCTTGGTTGTTTAGGAAACACCATGGTACTACCCCAGTCAAAAAGTCAACTGAATATAACCCAGTCTTAAAACTGGAAGCCTTGCCTGGCTACAGAAGTTGGCCATTTCCAACTCTATATGCTCTATTACTAGAAGTCCTCACTGAGGTCACAGATTTAGAGAGAGAGAGGGGAGAGAGAGAGAGAGAGAGAGAGATATTCCTAGTTATATTCTGCTATACTCATAGATCACTGCCTTATTCAGTCATCGTTAGAGAGCAGATGGGAGCAGGTACTGAGACCCATACTCAGACATTATACTGAGAGTCTAAATTGGAGGTCTTCAATAAGTGGCCTTTGCCTTGACTTATTGTGTCTTATTTTGTCCTATTTGCCTGTTGTCTCTTATAGGCATGCTCCTTTCTGAAGAGGAAATGGATGGGTAGTCATCTAGGAGAGAGGGGAGGTTGAAGATCACCCTGAAGTATGACAGGGCAGGGAAATGGTGTGGTCCAGATGTATGTATGAGAGAAGAATATATTTTCAATAAAAAGAAAGAGAAACTTTTTCTGGCGTCCAAAGAATTATAAGGACATACTTAAAAATTTGTATTTCCACCAAATTGGAAAATTTAAATGGAAAATTTTCTCTATAAATACCTCCAACAGAAGTTAAAATATCAGATAAGCAACATAAAAAGATCCATAGCTCCTAATGAATTAGAAGTAGTAATTAAAAACCTCCCAACAAAAATAACCTAGAACCAGATGGATCAGTATAGACTTCCAACAGACCTTCCAAAAGAAGACTATTATCACTAATAATCTTCAATTTGTTTCACAAAATAGAAACAAGAGGGGCATTGCCCAGTACTTTTCATGAGGTCACAAATACCCTGACACTGAATCTACACAAAGGACCAAGAAAAAAATAAAATTACAGCTTATTTCATAAACATAGATGCAAAAGTTATCAATAAAATACTTGCAAACCAAATACAAGAGTTCAAAAAAAATCACCCACCATGATCAAGTAGGCTTTATCCTGGAGATTCAGCCATAGAAGTTCCCCCAGAGCCTTGCAGCTAACTTGAATTCCTGAGTGTTAACACCTGGGCTGGCTTTTAACAAAATCTACCACCATTTCCTCATGAAAGTACTGGAAAGACTAGGGGTAAAAGGGGCATAACTCAATATAATAGACTCAATTTACAGTAAGGCTGCAACTAACATCAATCTAAATAGAAAGAAACTCAAAACATTTCAAAAAAATCATGATTAAAATAAGGTTATCCACCCTCTCCATATCTATTCAAATAGTACATGAAGTCTTAGCTACAGTAATAAGACAACTGAAGGAGATCAGGGGGATACAAATAGAAAAGGACAAAGGCAAAAAAAAAACCCTTTATTTTCAGATGATATGACATATATATATATATATAAATAACACTAAAACAGCCACCAGAAAACTCATAAAGTTGATTAACAAATTCATCCAAATAGAAAAATACAAAATTAATACACAAAAAAAAACCAAACTGAAAAAGAAATCAGAGATACAATGCCTTTCACAATTGCCTTGAAAATATCTTGGTGTGATTCTAACTAACCAAGTGACTTGTTTAATAAAAATGTTAAGATAATAAAGAAAGAAATTGAAGAAGATGTCAGAAGTTGTAATGATCTCTTGTGCTCATGAATCAGTGGGATTATTATAGTGAAAATGGCCCTAGCAAAAAGCAATCTACAGGTTCAATGCAATCCTCATTAAAATTCCAACGTAATTCTTCACAAAACTTGAAAGGAAAATTTTCAGCTTCATATAGAAACACAAAAAAAATCCCAGGATAGATAAAACACTCCTGAATAATCAAAGAACTGCTGGAAATGGCATCATCCCCGATCAGAAATTGTACTACAAAGCTATAATAATAAAAACAGCATAATATTGACCTACAAACAGATACATGGATCAGTGAGTGGAATCAAATTGAAGACCCAGACATGAGTCCACACCCTAAAAGGTACCTGAGTTTTGACAAAGAAGCAAGAATTATACACTGGAAAATAGACAGCATCTTCAACAAACGATGCTGATCAATCTGAATGGCTACATGAAGAAGAATGCAACTAGATCCATATCCATCACCCTACCCAAAACTCAACTTCAAATGCCTGAAAGACCTCAACATAAAAGCAGGCACAGTGAATGGGATAGAAGGGAAATTGGTGACTAGTTCTTAGCTCATTGGCACAGGAAAAGGCTTCCTTTATACAACATCCATTGATAGCTCAGACACTTAGATCCATAATTAATAAATAAGACCTCATATAATTAAAAAGCTTCTTCATGGCAAAAGCCCTAGAGCACAAATTCTAATTGTTCTTAATAAAACCTGGATTCAGATGTTAGGGGGTGAAAGCTGAGAGATCAGAGAAGCAGTACAACCAGTCAGTAGAGATCTTTTATCTCTACCAACACCTCAGACTAAATGCAATCCTGTCCTCAGACTGACTCCTCATACATACTGCTTCAGACTCCTGCCTCAGACTGCATTCTCAGAACGCAATGAGATCCTGTCTCCCCCAGCCTTATATTCCTCTCTCAGCCCAGCCATATCACTCCTGTCTCCACCTCCCTAGTGATGGATTTAAAGGCATGGGATCCCAAGTGCTGGGATCACCTTTGTGTGAGCTCTGTTTCTCTTATAGACTGTAGCCCAGGGTGGCCTTGAACTAACAAAGATCCGCCTGCCTCTGTCTCTTGAGTTCTGGAATTAAAGGTGCATGTCACCACTCCCTGACCCCTAGTGGCTTAGCTCTGCACTCTAATCTTCAGACAAGCTTTATTTGTTAAAACATAAACAAAATATCGCTACAAAGCACGAAATCTGGACAAACTAGGAAGCTACAGAATGGGAAGGAGATCTTTATCAATCACATGTCTGATAGAGGACTAATTCTCAATATTTTCAAAGAACTAAGAAAGCTGGACATTGGGAAAACAGGTAAACAAGTTTAAAAATGGGGTATACGTCGAACCAGAGAATTCACAAACAATAACAACACAAATAGCTGAGAAGCTCTTAAGGAAATGTTCAACAGTCTAAGCAATCGGGAAAATGCAAATCAAAACTACTTAGAGACTTTATTTGGTGCCTGTCAGAAGGGTCATAGTCAAACAACAAATGGCCATCCAGCCTAGTGAGGATGTGACTGGCATAAGGGGATCCCAGTGGGAGTTCAGACTATTACAGGACTAAGGAATTCAGTGTAGAGGTTTCTAAAAATGCTAAGATCTGCTTTAGAAAAGAGGTATTTTGGGAGCCTTTTTCGGTATCATATTGCTTTGTTTAGGCACGTTTAACCTGTTGGTTTTTTTTGCTTGTACAATATAGTTTATGATTTTGTGTTTTTATGGATTTAGTGTGTTTGTGCCTATTGTGTGCCTATGTGTGTGTCTACGTGTGTGCCCATGTGTGTAGAAGAGAGAGAAAGAGAGAGGGAAAAAGAGAGCTTTTGCTGTGTTCTGTTTTGATATTTTTTTTTGTTGGTTTTATGTGTTTGTTCTTTTGAATTTACATTTTTTGGGGAGAGAGAAAGGAGGGAAGAAAGAGAGAAAGGACATGAAGTTGGGTGTAAAGAAAACTGGGAGAGATCTTGGAGGAATTTGGAGAAGATAAATAATTTGATCAAAAAGTATGTGAAAAATAATTTTAAATAATTAATTTAAAAATCTATACAAAAGTATTGTGTGGGTGCTCCAAGATGTAATTCTTTTTTTTTCTTTAAAAGTAGGCTATCTTTAATGTGTGTGTCTATCCATGTTGTATATGGATCCCTGAGCCCCACTGTGCATGTGAAAGTCAGAGAAACGTGTCTTCTCCTTCTGCCCTTACATGGATGGTTTCCCAGAGACCGAAGTCAGGTTCCCATCATCAGCATCTTTATCTGCCGAGTCATTGTGCTGACCCTGAAGTACAGTGATTCTGATAGACAGTTGAACAGAGATTTAACAGGGAATTCAGTATCGTGAGAGAATGGTTTTCATTATTTCTTCAAATGGCAGAAATTAAAAGAATGTTAAATATAAAAAAAGCTTTAGTGCAATGAACTTGTATATACAGAACACGCACAGATAAATGTAAAGAGGTGAGCATGGAGATATTGAAGGAGAAACAAGGCTCCTTTGCCTGGTTATTTGTACTGTCATTGATTCTGTGAATGAGTATCTGCTTGCATCTGAAGGTTTTTCCTGTTTAAAGAAAAACCTGTAAATCATTAGCAGCAGTTTCGAGAACATGCATTTTTCTTTGGCAGACATACAGCCGGGAAGAATAACTTCAGGCAGAATGTAGGGGCTGTGTTTTCCTGCATCAGTGAACCCATGACACCACAAAGGAACATTTTCCCAGTGATGTCGCTTTCAAAATAGAATTCACAATAAAGATACAACTGCCTCAAATGCTCCAAAGGAGTTCAGCTACTGCGACACTATAAAGCACTAGGAAAATGCGCGTTCACTACCCACTTTAGAGAAAGGAATATAAATTGGGCTAAGGGCAGTTTGCATTTGAATGGCTCTTCAGGGAACTATGATCATTTGCGGCTAAGCTATCATACTTCTGGGAAGCTGAATCTGACATTATTTGGGAATTCTAGAGCTTTGATTTTTGATTGTTTGTTTCCATTTGTTTTAATTTTAGATAATGGTGTTACAATTTTTTTAAAAAAAAATTAGAATTGAATTTGTTGGGATGTGGTAAATGAAATTGTTTTCCACAGAGAAGGAGATACCAGAAAACAGCAGGCAAAGAGATGCTAAAGAGGGCCTTTTCCTTGCTGCTGTGTGAAGACTGAGATTAGCCTAACATTTTTAAAGCAACATGACTTGGTTTTGCCACAATGAATAACCACTTAGATTAAAAATTTTTGGACATTCTTTGCAATGTCCGAAAAGCATTCAGTCTTTTTCTGTTGTCTTGATTATCATTTCATATGTATCAAGAAATCCAAGGAATGCTCTACATGTTCCTGAAAGATTCGCCAGTCTGGTCCTCTGGTGTGTTCTCCATTCCTCTGGATTTAGCACTCACTGGAACACCATGTGGGCACTGCTATCTGTAGTAAGACTTGAAGCTGTCATTCGCTAAGTCATATGGCTAATATATCCATATGGCAAGTGTTACCACACGTGTAAGAAGGCTGACTCCTTTGCGCCATTGTTTGTCTGAAGGGAACTACGAGGTGGTTCACCCAGGTCCCTAAAGTGGTACAAGGGGACTTACCATCTTTGCTATAGATGGTAAGTCCCAAAGTCCTGCAACCTGAAGGAAGTGAAGGCAATCAGAACACCTGATGATGATGCAGGGCCATAGCCCCACAGCAGCGGCTGATGGTGAGGGTCATGCCAGGCAGGCAACTGGAGCCTAGCCGCATAAAGGTCATTGTGTCAGATGCCACATGGAGCTGCATTAAATCATTCAATTTCTTCCAGGAAAAGGAATTTCATTCTGTGTTCCATCATTTGCTTAGATTTCATTTAATGACAATAATTTTATTTGGTAATAATAAAGCAACTATAAAAATGTTCTGATATAAAATTGCACGTGAGATATATATATATATATTATACAAAATAACATTATCAAAAATAGGAAGTAATTACTATACTTTTTTGCTACATATCACACAAGTCAGAAAGTACCTTCCTAATAAATGTATATAAGAGTTATACAAACATTATTACTAGTTATACAAATATTATAGTATTCTTTTACTGAAGAAAACTGAAGAACAGGGCACATTCACACAATAACAGAATGAGATGGCCTATAGTTTTCAGAATGCCTGTAGTGAAGTCATAAAAAGTATATCCATTTAAAAATACCTTTATAAATTTATGTTTTTGAGATACTTCCTGTAGTTCATTTTGCTTTTTACTTCCTAACCTTGTGCATGTGTCTGACATGTGTATACACATGTACACATTCGTATGTGTGAAGGGATGTGTGTTCATGCCATGTCGTGTGTGTGGAGGACAGAAGTCAATCTCTGGTGTTGACTTCTTCTTTGTCTGAGACTGTGGCTCTTGTTTTCCACTGCTGTATACACCAGGCTAGCCAGGAATTGTCCTGGCTCCACCTCCCAACTTGCTATTGGAGCACTGTGATTATAGACACATGCTACCATATTCAGATTTGCATGAGTTCGAAGGCTCCAAACTCAGGGATCCTAATGTTTATACCATAAACACTTCACTTACTGAGTGATCTTCCTAGCAATGTTTTCTATAGCCTGCAGAAAACACTGGTGATTTTTATCAGTCTTGCCCCACTTAACTGCCAAATACACAGAGTACAAAACAATTTTTATGACTCTATTTGGGAGGGGAGAAGAAACAATATAAGTATAGTGAAACATCATTTTAGAAAATGTTAAAAACGGTTCCTGTAAAGTGAGATATTATGTCTCTCTGCTAAAAAATGATTAGATTTCTTAAAGATCCTCAATCATTATGACAGTGTTTCATTAACTTTTAATCATGCTGTCCTTCCTTAAGATATTGCTTACATATAAAAATTCTTTGGAAAATAAATAAGCATTGGACCACATCACACAGCCTCAGAATAAACCAAAAAAAAAAATCTGCTGTCAGCTATTTCTGCTGTTTCCATGGCTTCATAACTCTCTTTAAAGTGATCTTTATTTCTTTTCCTTTTGATGGAGAAAGCAGCTCTGACACTATGACATTTCATTGTCAGGTTTATCCCCAAACTCGGCAGCAATAATTGGAAGATGCTGATGTTCAGTCACACCGTACTCACAGCTTTGAAATGAGCATCTCAAGTGGCATTGTAGAGAAAGAAAAGTTGCTCAGAATAATAAGGGAAATGATTGTCTGTAAGTCTATATATGTTTAAGTCATATACTAAGTAATTTAATATTAAAAACAACAGAGGTTGGCCTATACATGCTTACATTTTCAGTGAAAAAATATCCCAAGGATGTACTTGCTTATTTTTATAAATAAAAGAAAAGAAAATGTAGTTTCTTTTCTAAATTTTATAAACTGAAAATAATATTAATCATTATGACCTAATTGTCTATAAGTCAGATTGAGTGATAGAGGAAGAAAGAGTAGGCATTCGAAGATACAAGCCTGGTGCTGTACACCTACAATCCCAGCAGGCTAAAGAATCAGAAACTCAAGATTGCAATGAGCAACATAGTGGGAGCTTTTGCCAATAAAAGAAACAAAAAAGAATCACCTAGAATGTTTTGCAACAGAACAAATGGATATCTCTTCCAAGATCCATGACTTTACTTGCCCTAAGCTGTAGGATAGGTTTTCTATACCAGGCATGGTTTCCCTCTTCTGGGGTAGTTCTTAAGTTCAATTATAGAGTTACTGATTATTGCCAAGATATCTGTGCTACTGACTGAGCAGGTTATATTTAGGATATATGTATGCATGCATGCATGCATGTATGTATATGTGTATGTGTGTATATATGTGTATACATGTATGTATGTGTATATATGTGTATGTATAAATGTATGCGTCTATATATGTATATGCAAGTAGTAATGAAAAAGAGGTTATAAATGTAAAGAAGAGCAAGGAGATAGATTTAGGAAGAATAAATGGAGGGGATAAATGGTGGAATTATATTATATTCTCAAAAATAAAAGAATATAAAGTTCTTTTAAAAAACACACACATGATTATGCACACAAACACACATAACTGTAACTGAAGAAAAGACCCTACAATGTCTATGCTTGCTCTTCTAATGGCTATCTCATGTATGATCCCTCCAAAGTATACCAGTCTCAATTTCACACATAGATAGTGATGCAGAGGAATAGTCAGGATTTCTGTGTTCCTGGTCATTTACTTTCAAATCCAAATTACCCTGGTTTGAGGGTTTCTTGTCAGCTGAAAAGAACAATAAGCTTCTGTTCTTTTTAAAGAAACTTTACTAATGAGTTTTTCAGACCTGTCTACTAGTTAAGGCCAGGTCTGAAAATGACCACTAGAACATATGGATTCTTATGTAAGTGGGTCATTAGAAATGAAGAATTTGAGTCACCATGTGCTTTCAAATGTTGGTGAACTAAGAACAGAGTACTTTTTTATTCTTCTTACTCTGATGTTAATCTTCTTTCCACATTTTCTCACACAAAGTGAATTTTTCTAAACATAGCATAATAAAATTTAAAAAAAATGTACCTTTTCATTGTAACATCTTGAATTGAAGAACTTCCCTCTGATCTAGAAAGAGAAGGGCAAGATCTTTCAAAGCTCCTGTACCTGCTAAAAAAAATGAAAGAGACAGCTTCTCAATGAAAAGATAGAAGAACAAAATGAACATTAACAGCAGAGTAAGGTCCCATTCTTCCAAAAACCCTAGAACCATAATTCTTTTCATGGTAATTTATGGTGATTGGCTTTCTTCACAATGGAAGAAACTGCCATCTGCTCATGTTGAGCTGGGAAAGAGAGGTGTTGTATAAGGAGTGACTGCCCTGGGGATTTGAGCCATGTTGATAGCTAGATCATATACTCACTTGCCTTACAACCCACCATACTGGGAAGTGGAGAGCCCATGACACAGACAGCAGACCTGCAATCCTTCACGGACAAAAAAAGATAAGTTTTGCCCTCAAGCAAAGGAAAAGGTCACTTAAAGAAAGAGTTGTTCTCATAATAAACATGTTGCAAAGGTAGTCAACAGTGTGCATAAAGTGAAGAATCTAGCTTGAACATACTCTAACTGCTTCACACTCCAACTACACTGATTGTCATTAGAAAACAGTTTTGCTCACAAAACCTTAAGCATTGCTCTTTAAATATTTGACAAATAGCTCGGTGATGCTGGCACATGACTTTAATCCCAGCACCCGGCAGGCAGAGAGAGAAGGGTCTCTGTGAATTTGAGGCCAGCCTGGCCTACAGAGTGAGTTCCAGGATAGCCAGGACTATGCAGAAAACCTGTCTTAGTTACCAAGATGCAGTGTTTACCATGAATACAAAAAAAAAATTAGCAAAAAGAGCAAAGAAACCAGTGAAGAGAAATAAATATATTGTATGTTAATGATTTTGTATTCAATATAGAACTTTGCTTATCATCGTATACATAAAGTATTGTATCCAAGAAGCATCATGTGTTGGTTCAAGGATTGTTTCAGACATCGATGCAAGTGTGAGCCTTTTGACATAAACACCACATATTCTACACAGCTTCAAACTCACCTGTTTCTGAAAATCACAGAGATTGGGCACTAAAAGTTTTATTTTCCTCTTCATGGAAGAATTGTAGATTTATAATGTGAAAAAATTGAAGTTTTTAATCTGAGACTTTTAAGTTTTTAATCTAAGACTAGGAAGGAGACAATTCCCAGAAATTAGGCAGATGAATAAAATGGTGAGAGTATATAAAATAAATAAACTAATTTTAAGAAAAATGTATGTTTTTCTCCAAATATTAAAAGTCATCTTGTAGCGTTTCAAGTTCCAACCAGATTGGCTGAAAAGACTCAAACCAGCCTGAACAAACTAAGTAAAAATGGTCTCAAACCCAAATAAATGTTAGTGACATTTGAGTACTGCCAAGATGTTAGAATTGTTAATATTTTTTTAAAAAGCAGAGTATGGCACAGACAAAAAAAAAACAGTCAAAGATTAGAGACATCAAGCCTCAGCTTGACAGGGAAATATGTATGTAAGGGGAATCAAGCAACTTCAGCCTGTCATGATAGAACAGCGACATTAATTCCAGAACTTTACAAATGAACAACTGAATATTTAATTGAGGGAGAAAAAACATTGATTTTGGATATGCTTTCCCTCAAGGTTCACTAGAAATAAAATATTCTGAAGAGTTGGCATGCTGCAACAAGGGTAACACAATAGAAAATAGATTTAGTCAGTGTGTGGTTAAAGTAGGACGTAACCAGTTAATATTACCTAAGAATTTCTGAAAGTCAAGCGTTTTAAAATTGTCTTACATGATGGACATTTTGTAATTTAACAGTTGTTCTAGTAACCTGTAATAGCAGTAGTTGTCCCAAGTATCCCCTAGGGTCTGATTTTGTACCTTTTCAGAAGCAATAATTTTATATATAGCTTATGTAGCCTATCCCAAACCATGTCATACATGGATTATAGTTCTTCCTCTTTGAAAGTGGCTTAAGGGATATCATCCATATAATGAATAATTTAAGCCTGAGGAGAGTTTGTCATGATTTGAGGTAATACAACCCATTGATATTAGAACTAAGGTTATTTATGAATGAGTGAGGAAACAGAAAAAGTTAAATGTATCTTATCATATATATAAATATTTATAGTATAAAAGTAATCTTCTAAATCCAAAACTATTAATGACCAAACTTTAAGAATACTTGGGTCTGTAGGTAAACCTGGCTGTAAAGTTCCCATTGACCACATTCAGACAGGCTCACTAGGTTTCCATGTTGATGTGGGAAAATGCTCTTGTACCTTGTAAAGATTTGTAACTTGTATTGGTTTAATAAAACACTGATTGGCCAGTAGTCAGGCAGGAAGTATAGATGGGGTGACCAGACTAAGAGAATTCTGGGAAGAGAAAAGTCTCGGTCTGCAGTCACCAGCCAGAAGCAGAGGAAGCAAAATGAGAACGCCTCACTGATAAAAGGTACCAAGCCACGTGGATAAACATAGACAAGAATTACAGGCTAATTTAAGTTTTAAGAGCTAGCTAGGAATATGCCTAAGCCATGTCCAAACAGTGTTGCAATTAATATAGTTTCTGTGTGATTATTCAGGTAGGTATGGGTGGCTGGGATATGAAAAAGCAGTCTCCATCTATACCATGTAATTTTTATACATGGTATTTTTTCAGTGGTCCCTATGGAAAAACCCAAGCCATGTTTCTGATTTTATCCTTATGGGAATGTGTGGAGACACAGAACTGGCTTAGAGTGAAGGCTCCTCCTGGGACAGATGAGACGAAGTTGGGAAACGGTTGCTTGGCAAACCAAGCATAGATGAAAGCAAACGTTCTCTGCCCATTTCTCAAACGTTCTGTCAGAATCTGTATCCTGGATAAGGAAGAGGCCTTTGAACTCAGTTCTTCACGCTCTACCAGTTACAAAGAATGCTCTGCTTCTGTATACATGTTGCCTTGTTTCTCTGTACTTCTTTTCATTTTTATTACTGTTATTAATTGAGGTATTGTTTCTTGCAAGTTGAGGCAAGAGTTTCTCATGATCATGTACGTGAGTAAAGGGGGGGTTTCAGAGTTAAGGTAATGCTTTTTAGTCTGTATAAAAAGCCACACAAAATAAAGCGTGTTGTGTGGTTGTTCATACTCTGTATCCCCTGTGTCCTGATTTGCACGAGACCCTTACCCCAACGCACTAGACGTTGACAGGAATGTATGTTCTATAATCCATTTTGATATCCCTTCTTTTACATAAGCCATTGTTCTTGTGAAGTGTAGGTAGCATTAGCAGTGGGAATATAGATCTCTACATTAGTTTGTTGTGGAATGTCTCTTCCCCAAAAATGAACCCAAACATGAGTAGCATAGAACTGTAGGACTGACATTATGCCATCTGGCCCTATGCAATGTAACTTTGCAGTACTTTGTTTAATCTTCTTAGAGCTCATATTTCCCAAGCCTATTAGGGTTGAACTTACCTCCATAAGAGACCATTCAGATGGCCATTATTCTATGGCTATAATAGAGACTTCAGCTTCAGAATCAATTAATCATATAAAAATAATTTTCCTTTTATTTTTAAATCTAACAGTATTTTATTAGTTTCCTTCAGTAAAGCACTTGAAGCTACAGTTTTATCTATACTACCAAGTCCTCACTCACAAAGTGAATTTTTCCATGAAGTGATATACAAGACAATAATATAACAAAGCATGTTTTCTCCTGTGTTAAACTGACAACCAGCGAGCACTGTGATCATGCAATTTCGCCTCTATAGTCTTCATCAATGACACCTGTATGACCAATGATTCTTTTCATGGATAAACTACTGTAACCCAATAAAAGTCCAACTGTTCCAGGGAATACAGGTCCCTGATATCCTATGTGTACCTTAAAAGGACATTGGAGAGGGTAAATGACAATATCTATAGGTCAAGAAATATCAATAGCAAAATTCCCTTAAGTTGCAGCTTGTAAGGATTACACCCTGAAGCTGGCACAGATGTTATTTCTTTGGATTTATGCCCTCTAATTTAATGGGCCCTGAGGGGGACACTTAATCTATTTCTTTGTTGGTGACTAGTATTGTTATTGTTACAAAACCTTGTGTTGCTGGCCTTACCATATGCAGTCCCTTCTTCCTTAGCCCAATGTTTCCCTTTCCTGTATTCAGTGCAAAAACCAGAAGTTGGTTGATTCTGAGTATTCACTTGTTGTAAAGGCGATTTACCTTGTTTCTGTAAGGGGCCAGGTCAGCCACAATTGAAACTCTTTGCTGACATCTGTCACTGAATAGCATAGATTTCTAAAGCAGCTAATTTTGCTCTGTTTGTAGGTCCCCATATTTCTACATAACTTCAGAAAGTCCGTAATATTTTATAACTCCCTCTGAGATCTGATTATTCCTTGGCAGCCATCGCCAGCATGATCAAAAATCAGTTGTTTTATTCATAGCTCTTTGTTTTGTTCGCCTTTTACTTGTTTCTCAATAGCAGCTTTGGATCGCCCTATGAAATCAACATGAGGTTCAGAGGGGGCCTGTGTAACTTTTCTATAACTACACCTGAAGTTAGAGCCCTTATTAATTTTCATGCAAGCAGCCATAGCTGTGTCTCCAACATGTGGTTAGGCTGTAGGATGTATGCTAGGCAATGGTAATCTGTTGATTTCCACCTAGCAATTCCTGTCAGCATTTCATATGAGATATTTCCAGGATTATCCCTCAATCCTAGTTACTGTACTTATTATTGGCTTCATCTGAAAGCCACATTTGCCACCGAAGAAACTGGGAAGGGCTAACAACCATTTAAGCAATTATATGAAAATCATATGGCAACCATTGTGCACTATTGCTCTAAGCCTGAAGATACTCATTAAATATGGAGTAGTCGATCCATAGGAAACACAGACCTTTCTAAAAAAAATCTTTTGTTATATCCATGCCTAATCCCTGTTAAATATTTTTATTCTGCTGGAATTGCACTGGAAATATGAGATATAAGCTTGTGATAAATTGGTAAATGAATTCTGTTCCCCTTTCCTGCCCTAGGTTGCCTAGGTTTTATATTTAGCTCTTTTCATAGGTTCTCCTAAATCCCCATTAAAAAGTAGAGGGAATTCAAGATTAACTGGATTATCAAATTCCTCACCCCATGCTTCAGGGTCATCTTCAGAAAAAGGAGAGTACATACCTAAATGAGGCTCTAGACAGGGAGCTGAGGGTGTCGTCACTACCTGCACAGGTGGCAGTGTTTTTACTTTTGATTTTGTCTGCACAGAAAAAATTTCCTTTTCTGCCTGTTTTACCAATTTTATAGCTTGATCATCCAGTTTATATTTATTCAGAAAATTAGCCCATCTTTTCCTCATGATTAATGACCTTTTATCTTAACTATTTTGATAACAGTCCAGATGAATACCCAAGATACCCAAAATTGAACAAGGATCTTTTCCCCTTGTTTATATGCCTTTTCAATATTCGTTTGGACTCTGTCTCATACTTCTTGATCTAAAGTTCCTTCTTCTGGAAATCTGGGACTGTAAACTTCAAAAATCTGCAAGCAATCTAATAGTTTTGATTTTAATGCTGGTCCTTGTCCTTTCTTTAAAGAAATAATGACCAACGTGGACATAAGCAAAGCCTTCCTTGGTTTCTGCCCCATTGTGCTCACCTACCTTCGGGAGGGTCACCACTCTCTTATCAAGCAGCTAGCTTCAGATCCCTGTTCAGAAGCCACTTGTCACTGCTCTAGAGGTGGCGGGATATGGGAGAATGGAGCTCATAATGAGGTAGAATAAAGTGTCATGCAATAGCCAAATTTATCCAGAGCATCAGACTCTGAATATATACTCTGAAGATTTAAAAAGGTCACATGGGTAAATTTCTCTTGAGATCAAGCTGTATACAATCAGAGGGATAAGCCACATACGGCAAAACAATACTTTTCCAAAGAGGCATATGGGTGATAGTTAAACATGTACCAATGACAAGCAAAAATGAGTATTTTAAAATAGACTCTCTTCTATCCACTACACCTGGGAAGGGTATGAAAACACATTTCAAGAACAATTTTTGTGGCTTTTGTTTGTTTGCAGTGGCAGCTTTTTGAGACATAGTTTCTCTGTGTAACAATATCCTTGACTGTCCTGGAACTCACCTTGTAGACCAAGCTGACCTCAAACTCACAGAGATTTATTTACATACCTCTGCTTCTCAAGTGCTAGGACTAAAGGTCTAGGCAATCATGACTAGCACACACTCTGTTTTGTGAAGAAACTGAAGTCATAAAACTCTTGTCTTGTTTTCTTGGAGTTTTTTTTTTTTTCATAAGCACTCAAAATTATTCTCACATAATTCCATTCCCGGGCAGTGTTCTGACAGACATCATAAAGACCAGATTCTTAAAACAGAGAAAAATAAATTGAATCTTTTCAAAAATCATGTGGAAAAAATATTTTCTAAATAAAATCCTAAAGCTACCACTCTCCTGCAAAACCCCCATTTTCGCGGTTTTGTTGAAGCTGCAGGGAAATGCCTTTTCACGCCCATTGGAAGAGGGTAAATTGTTCTCTACAGTCCTCACTTTAATCCCAGGGATGCTGAAAAGATGTGTCCATACTATGCATGACCCAGCAGAGACACTGCTGGGCTGAATTCCAGTCTTACACAGCGAGAAAATGGATGAATATGTTTGACTTAGCGGCACCTATAAGTGTAGCTTAAAGAAGGCACACAGAATGCTTGCTAGACCAGTTTGGGTCATGATATACCCTTTTTGCTAAAGTGATTGCTGCACGGGAGTGTGAGTTTCTGCCTCTTGGTGCACTTCCAAGGATCCCTCTAGGTTTTCCCTTTCAGCCCCTCTCAGCCTTTCCTTCTAGTGCTTCTCTGTTCCTTTGTGAGTCCTCACCAACCCTCCCTTCTATGGACTCACAACCTCCACACTTTGCTGGGACTCAGATCAGTGCACAGCTCAGTCCTCATCGGAGAACCTTCTTCTCACAAGTCACTCACTTTCTTCACACAGAGACCCACAGCTGGACAGTGTGCAGAAAATGAGCAACTTAAGGTACTCAGCCCTAAATGAGATGTCTTTACCAAATCCCTTCCCTCAGTGCTTGGGGGGTCTATGAGAGAGAGGCAAAAAGATGATAAGAGCCAGAGTTGGTTAATGACTCCAAGGAAACAGTGCCCTCAAGACTCATTAGGACATAGGAACTCACAAAGACTGTGATAGCACACCCAACACCAGCACAGGTTCAAACCAGATAAAATCCCAGCCCAGAGAAGGAGGAAGAAAACACAAAGTCCCACTCCTAACCAAGAAGCTATTTAGAACTAATACCTGCTACAGAAAGGAAAATCAGTTTTCTCCAACAGAGTATCACTGGGTATGACACTGGGTTCCATGCTCAGGAGTAGTTAACCAAAACAAAATGAACTACACATTGTTTTTGTTTTCTGGAGGGGTCCTTTTTTTTTTTTATAAAGCTCTACATTTTTCTCTGCTCAAGGGGTGCTTTTTGTTTGGGTTTGGTTTTTGTTTGTTTGTTTTTTGAGATTGAGTTTCTCTGTAGCTTTGGAGCCTGTCCTAGAACAGTTCTTATAGACCAGACTGGAGTCAAATTCCCAGAGATTTGCCTGCCTCTGCCTCCCGAATGCTGGGATTAAAAGTGTGCGCCACCACCGCCTGACTTGTTTTGGTATTTTTTATATTCCCTTTTGATTTATTTCATTTTGCTTAAATTTTTGGAAAGAGTGAATGAGAACATGAGGTTGGGTGGGTTAGGAAGTGGGAAGGACCTGGAAGGAGTTGGGGAAGGGAAAGAATATGATCAAAATATATAGTATAAACAAAAAGAAATCACTTTTTTGAATAATTTCCAAGAAAGATAAAAGAACTCATACAGTGGTCTGGAGAGATGGGAGTAATGACACCAATGTTAATAAGAGCACCGGCTGTTGTTCCAAAGGACTTTTCCCAATACAGCTCACAACCAACTATAACTCCAGACCCAGGGGGCTGAAGCCCTTTTCTAGCCTCTGTGGGCATGCCCAAAGTGAACATAGGTGTATGTGAAGACAAAACAATGATGTGCATAAAATAAAAATACGACTTTCTTTTAAATGTACACATGGAAATACTATGTAGCACTTAGAAACAATCAGTACTTCTAGCTAAAACGACACTGATGAATCTCGTAGAGCCTTGTGGGGCTAGTGTCAGAAAGTACGTGGGATGTGCTTCATAAAAATAGTTTAAGAGAGGAGATAGAACAAGATCTCCTGAGTAAATTGGAAGCATGGGAACCTTGGGGGAGGGTTGAAGGTGGGAGGGGAGAGCAGGGAGTGGAACAGACAAAAATGTACAGCTCAATAAAAATCAAAAAAAAAAGAGAGCACATAGAGATATAAGGATGTATCTATTTAACAAATACATTTGTCATAAGCAATTCATTTACTTACATATCATTATGGTAGAGGAGAAGTCAAGTTTCCAATTGGAGTTCCTGGTTTCAATAACAGACTTAATAAGGAACTCAAGTGGAAGGAAGCACTTTGAATAGCCACCTGGAGGTCAGCTACTTGGCGAACAACCACATCGACTTGCTTCTTTGCAGCATGTGTCCATGTAAGTGAAAGGTGATTATGAATTTATCAAATGAACAGAGAGTACAGGCTAAGGAATAGAAATACACAAAAGCTCCAGCTAATTCTGAAAAAAATTAAACACTGCGTTCAAAAGAAACTAATAGAAGCATTAAAAACAAAAGTCTAGCTTTTCATCCCAGCAATTGCGAGGCAGAAGCAATCAGAACTCTTGAGTTCAAGGTCAGCCTGGTCGATAGAGTGAGTTCCAGGACAGCCAGGGCTACACAGAGAAACCTCAACTTGAGAAACAAAATGAAAAAAAAAAAAAAGAGCTTAAACAAATAATTTTACCCGAGTATAACTAATTAATGACATATATAATAGTGATAATGATACTATTTTGTTATTGCTTTCTAAAACTTCCTATGTTTTTCTGTGAGTTTAAAATGCACATTTTGAAGGAGGAAAATCTGTCCTCTCTGTTCCATGGCTCTATTTCATACTTTTGTACTGAAATCACTAGTTATGCGAAGTTTCTTAAAAAGAATTCTAAAATATTACCTCCTTTAGGGACAAGTCGGTAGCTCTTCAGCGGTATCAAAGGCCTAAGGGAAATAATATTCTATCTGAGAGACTAGGTGGAGAGGAATGTCTGCCGTTTCACGGCTCATTATCTTGAAATGGTTCTGCCAAAGGCATAAAATACCCAGAGTCCTGTGAGTACTTTCCTCATAGGGCACTTTCCTCCATTAGCTGTGCTGTGCTGTTCTGCATTGAAAGCCTCCTTGATTTCCAGATGAATCTCTTGTCTTGTGAAAATAAAATCCAGTTTATAGCAAAGGAAGTAAATATTTTCTAATAATACATAATAAAGGCATCACCGATTCAGGGACAATCAATCTAGTAAACTCCTCACAGCAAGAATAAATTTTTATGTTGTATATAAGCCATTTTCATGGAGTGAATTGTTTTGGGAGCTAAAAGCATATAGTCCAAAACACACACTTACCCTCAAAACTTTATTATCTAGCTCTGTTAGAAATGCTTTTGAAATACATTTTCCACTATATTTTGGAACACTGAAAATATCACTGAGGGATCAGTCAAGTGTTTTAACTTTTAATTTCTGGAGTAAATGATTGTATTGTGCTTTATGTATTTTGAAGGTTTGATTTTCTGGATTTTCTCTCCTTTATCCCATTGCTTCAATAGCAGCCACCAGAATCAGGACTAGCTATATTATAGCTCGAAAGTTTCTTTTCACATTTGACTTATTGACTGCGTCTTGGGTGCTTAATGTTTTCACATAAGTGGGAACGCCTCGGAAACTCATGTTGAGAATGTTTATTTTGCTGTCGTGAGAGCCTAACAAAGTTGTTAAGTGTCTGAAACCTCAAAGCAGTTTATCACATTTAAACGCTGTGTTCTCTCTTCTTCCATAGGGCGTGAGGGAATAAAATATCAATAATGTAAGCCTGTGCTTAGTGAAGTGAAATCACATTGGAAGTTATGATGCGGAATGAGTCCTTCCTTGAATACATCAATGTAAATATGTTCCGATTATAGTATGCTAAATGATATGGGAATTACGGGTTATTTGTTCGTGGCAGAACACAGTCCAGGAAGAGAGCCATGTAATGAGCACAGAAAAAAAAAAAGAAATGCCTTTTAGAAATGTAAAAACAGCTTAGTCAGGATCCCTACTACATCCAAGGTTACACCTGATAACCAGATATCAGTGACGTCACTCATTTAAGATAATGAGACACAGTCCTAGAACCCCAGGGTACCCACTGGATGGTTGGACAGTATATTACAGGAGATCAGGAGCAATTCTCTGCACAGAAAAAAAATACTTCTGAACAGAGCACTGTTATCACAGACACTAAGAACAGCAATTAATAAATGAGATCTTATGAAACTTTCAGCTTCTCTATGGCAACCATAATTCAGACAAAGTGACATGCTACACTTTGGCAGACGTTTTGCGTCAATTACACACGGAAAAGAGGGTTAATAGATGAATAGATAAGCTATCTAAGGGCCTTCGGAAACAGCAGGGCCAAAGGCACGGATGAACTCACAAAGACTATGGTGACATATATGGAGCCTGCACCTGTCTAAGACAGATGGGGACCCAGGGCTGACAGGGGAAGTGAGCACAAGCCCCTTATCCCTAACCCAGATGCTCTCTCTGCTTGATAACTGTTCATAAAGGAAAAACTAGTTTCCCCCAATGGTGAACCACTAGGCATAAAAACCCTTAAGATCAGACTCAGACCCCCAGGCCCGGGAGTAGATGACCAACACAAAATGAACTCAATGGCATTTTTGGGGGCTTTTGTTTGATAATGCTTTTTCTTTTCCTTTTCTTTTTTTTTTAACCTTACAGGTACGTATCATATATATTACGGTTTCCAGTTTGTTGTTTTGATGGAATTTCTGTGTGTATCTCTGCATCTGTATATGTATCTGAGGCTTTTCTTTGACTCATTTGTGTGTTCAAAGTATCCTATTCTGGTTTGTTTATTTTTATTTTATGTAACTCATCATCATTGTTATTGGTATTATTAATTTTCTATCATGCCATTTTGGAAAATGTTTGCTGATGAAAGACTTTACTGGTAGATTTTTAAAAGTCTGTTGTATATATAATAATAAAATCTGAAAATAAGAATCTTTTGATGTCTGTCTTTTCTATTTGTGTCCCTTTCGTTCCTTTTGTCTTTCTATTTTCGCTAATGCACAATATTGAATAATCATGTAGAATTGCTATCCTTGCCAAAAACTATGCAACTTGATTTTAGTGAAATTTCTTTGTGCTTTTCCCTATTGAGTATGATGTTGGCGATGGGCTTCTTTATGTTAGTGCTTTTCTAAAAGCTCTTGTTGCCATCTCTATATTTTCTTCATTTGTAGACATAGTCTGTTCCACTAAAACTTGCTATTGTTTGTATAAATATCTATGGAAAGATTTTGCGGTAAAGAATTAGTTCCCGACATAAGACACCATTCTGAGGGGGTAGGTCTTTAACAGATAGGGTGTTTTTATTAGGAGGCATGCCCTTGATAAAACTGATGGCAAGTCAGACTCTCCTTCTCGTTGCTCATTCTTTGACCTCATGAGCAGCTTCGTGAGTAATGTGCTCCAAACTTAATGCACTGTCTATACATAACAGTGCACGGGCCATGACCAGAGCTCCATACACTGAGAGGTAAAATAAACTTCCCTTTAAATAGAAGAAAAATAACCTATATATTTTGGAAATCTCTTGAACAACACTGACTCAAGAGGGCTTCTCTTGAATGGTATTAGGGTTTTATGAGGTGATTTTTTATTATTTGTAGGGAGCATTTTCAGCCCAAGTGAGAAGATTTAATATAAACTCTACATGTATATTTATAATGGATTTACTGTCACTATAGATTTTCAGGTACTTTTTCTTAGTGCAATTCTTTATGCTTACTCAGCACCCTTTCTGTTACCTTATCCTCTTCTGTATTAACCCTCTATCTCCTCCCCAACTACAGCCACCCCTTTCCCATTTTCTAGTTCAGATCACTTGGGCCTTACTATTTCCCTATTTCTTGCTCCCCAATCCCTCCAGCAAGGATTTTTCTATTTTGCTTTCCTGCTTTCTGCAGTTATTCCAGAAAGTGTACTCACATCTGAAATTTGAACCTAGGAACCTCAGATGAGAGAACACCTGACTTGTGTTTTTCCGGGTCTACGTTACCTCACTCAGTATAATTTTTCTAGTTGTATGCATTTTTCTTACAGCTGAATAGTGGACCATAGCTTACATGTGCCACATTTTTATTATCCAGTCATTAATTGAAGGACATTTAGGTTGTTTTCACTTCCTAACTATTGTGACTATAGCAGGATTGAATAGCTGAGCAAGTAACTGTGGAGTAGGATGCGTGGTCCTTTCTAAATAGGACAGTTTACCCTTCAATGGAAGAATGGATGAAGAAAGTATGGAATATATACATATTAGAGTACTACTCAGCAGTAAAAAACAAGGACTTCTTGAATTTTGCATACAAATGGACGGAAATAGAAAACACTATCCTGAGTGAGGTAAGCCAGACCCAAAAAGAGAAACATGGGATGTTCTCACTCATATTTGGTTTCTAGCCATGAATAAAGGACATTGAGCCTATAATTCGTGATCCTAGAGAAGCTAAATAAGAAGGTGAACCCAAAGAAAAACATATAGGCATCCTCCTGAATATTAACCTTCATCAGGCAATGAAAGGAAACAGAGACAGAGACCCACATTGGAGCACCGGACAGAAATTTCAAGGTCCAAATCAGGAGCAGAAGGAGAGAGAGCACGAGCAAGGAACTCAGGACCGCGAGGGGTGCATCCACACACTGAGACAATGGGGATGTTCTATCGGGAACTCACCAAGGCCAGCTGGCCTGGGTCTGAAAAAGCCTGGGATAAAACCGGACTCGCTGAACATAGCAGACAATGAGGACTACTGAGAACTCAAGAACAATGGCAATGGGTTTTGATCCTACTGCACGTACTGGCTTTGTGGGAGCCTAGGCAGTTTGGATGCTCACCTTACTAGACCTGGATGGAGGTGGGTGGTCCTTGGACTTCCCACAGGGCAGGGAACCCTGATTGCTCCTGGGCTGACAAGGGAGGAGGACTTGATCGGGGGAGGGGGAGGGAAATGGGAGGAGGTGGCGGGGAGGAGACAGAAATCCTAAATAAATAAATAAATGGGAAAAATAAATAAATAAATAAATAGGACAGTTTAACTGAGTTATATGGTAATTTATTGCTAGCATTCTGAGAATTCTCCACACTAATTTCCACAATGATTGTACCAATTTGCTATTATTAATCTATGTATTCCTGCATGACTCATGACTTTACCTGTCCTCTAGCATGTCTCGGTTCCTGTGCAGCTGGCTAGTGGCTCCTCACTCCACCCTCCTTCCCATCATTCTCAGCTTGGGTTTCCCACCTACATTCCTGCTCAGCTACGGGCCTGTCAGTTTTTTATTAAAAAATGAGAGTAGTACATTTTATTAGTGGAGAAAATGATTGTTCCACAACAATACTTTAAAGTTCTAAGTAATAAAAATTCTGAAGTCATTTTTATCAAAAAGAAAATAGTGAGTATATCAGTATACCTTTGTATGTATCAATGTATATAAACATACATATAATGTTTATGTTTATATGTATATATATAAACAAAACACACTTGCTATGTACTATAATACATTAAATATAGATTAAATTATTGTCTTTATTTTCTCTAATCATTTTGTTGGACTCCCTATGAAAGTTTCTTGACATTGGTTACTCTTCCTGTGGCAATTTTGAATTGTTTATTTAACTTCTTTATGCTATTTGATTATTACAGGTTTTCAAAGCAGCAAGGAGGATGTGCCAGAATATAAATCAACCTATCACTTCCTTCCCTGAGCAACTTCTACCATGAGAAATATTTTTTATCTAGCTGAAGTAGGAAAAGTGCTCACCAAGGCAGTTGGCTCACACACTAATACATGCTGTTTATTTTCTTACTGATAAGCAATCCATGGACTACATTTTGATAGAAATGGTCTAAAAATAATTCTTGAAGTCAAAATAGTGGGTAGATAAAGCCACTTTAGCAATAACAGGGCAGTTTGAACTACTCCTAGTTTTATAAAGGGGATTTACTATATATGGTGAGATATTTGAAATCTAAGGATAGGGACACAGCAAGGCCTAAAGTGGATTCTTGAGCATTGGCATGTAATTGAATTGTTTTATTAAATGGTGATTAGTTTTGACACCCTTTCTTTCATTTAGTAATATGTAGCCTCTTTTAAATGCAATTTATATATTTGGTTTCAATTTTCCATAAATAAATACGTCTTTCCATGTGATGCCACCACTTATAGAATCATGATTATATAGCACACACATGAAGTTTAAGAACCTTAGCCATGGTTATATGCAGGCAGGCATGTGAGAACAGACTCTGCAGATATCATAGAAATACTCATTATTTACAATCCTACAACTTACTTTGGCAACTAATTCTAAAACTGGTCTATTATTTGCCAGTTTGAATGTATTCTCTGGTCAATCTGCCACGACAAACTTGCTCAGTAGCTTATAGCAAAAAAAAAAGGGCCAAATAAACCAAATAAACATGTATGTTTCCTGTATTGATCATGAAACATATACAGATCACAGTAATGAAGAGTTTTAAAAAAATTTGAGTAATAAGAGGATGTCGAAATCCCTAACTATTCACTTTAAAAGTATTAAATATATAGATGATAGACATATGCATACAGATAATTTAAAAAATTGACAACTCATTCTCCTTCTCCCTATCCACAGATAGAAAATAGTATGCAATTAAAGGAATAAATTATTTAAAAACACATATATATGTATAAATATTACATGAGATCTATGTATGTCTTCACTAATCTATCAAGGGCACCAATGATGGAAAAAAACTCCAAAAGTTTTAGGAACTAATGTACCTGTCTGTTTGTTCATATATGAATTTACACACACCCACACACATACACACACACATAGGTGTCTTATTACTTTACTCAATATTTTTTGGAGGTAAGAGTTCCCACTCCTTGGCTCCTAGACAGATTTATTTATATTCCTATTTCTGCAGTTTGAATATGATGATTACTTTTGTGGTTTGACTTTTTCTGCTGTTTGGTGTTCTCCTAACATCCTCAGTATGAGATGGTCTATTGTCTGCATTAGTTTAAAAAAAGGTTCTAGTAAGTTAAGACTATGCTTACATTTCCCAATGTCTACAGCCCAAGTAATCACACAGAAACTATATTAATTACAACATTGCTACTAGCTGACCAAAATTAACCATAAAAGTATTAGAGGACCAAGAGAAAGAGACAGGAAATAGTAAGGCAGGGCTTAGAGAGGCTCTCGGCCCTTTCAGATGGAGGAATGACAGAGACAGTAGGTACTGGTCCCTTCTCCACCATTTTTCTGATCATTCAGGTTCTTCAATATCTGACTCCCAAGTTATTATTGATAATTAATAATTAGATAAATGCATCTTCTAGAATCAAACTTGGTGTAAAAAAAATCACAAGAAAGCTGTTTACTACTGGTTTTGCAGCCGCTGAAGGCACCGCTGCCAGTTGAAATTTTTCCCCTTGTCCCAAGTCCTCTGGATGAGTCTGGGATTTTCCTGTTGCTTCCTCTCTGCAGCAGCCTCTAACTGACACCCATTCCTGGCACCAAGCTTCACAGGCACCTGGGCTCCAATTGCTGCCAGAACTAGCTGCCAACTGCTGGCCAGCTCTGCATTCAGGTGATACAGTGCCCTCACTTCTGGCTACACATTCCTTCCACACATTCCAATATCTACTTTGCAGGCAACTGGTTCTCTCTCCCTGTGGTTATGGAGACAGAGACCACTCTTTATATCCCATCATATATGTTGCCCAAATTAAGTCTGAAACAAGTAAGTCAAAACAAGTTTAAAGTAAACTTGAAGTTTGTTTAATGTAGAATAATATTTAAAATCAGTTATATTTTTATTCGGGCAGTGGAAGCACAAGCCTTTATCCCCAGCACTTAGGAGACAGAGGCAGGCGTATCTCTGTGGGTTCAAAGCCATACTGGTCGACAAGAGCTAGTTCCAGGATTGTCTCAAAAAAAAAAAGATATATTTTTAAATTAGATAGAAAATATTGAATGCTCGAGTAAAATGCATTAAATATATAATACAGATAAATGGCAGGACATCCCCAAATCAAGTAATTTCCTTATAGGGAACACAAGTCCCCTTCCACCAGAATCATTTACATTCTAGCCTGATTACAGGACAAATCATAGAAAACTCTCATCCTTATGTAAACATGAATTACTCCTAATGTCTCATATGACAGGGGAATGGGTTCTCTTGCCCAGTGGAGAATCTCAGAGTCTCTGCTCACATCCTAAATGTCTCTAACAGAGAGGCAAATAGCAATTACTCTGTCCTCAGTGTCAACTGAACTGACATACAAGAATCCTGTAAAGAGGAGAACTTTGCACCTGGTATGGGACCCGTATGCTAGATAAATTGGCCATGCCCTTTACTCTGACATTCAGTTCTTTCTTTTAGCCAAAGCTTATTTCAGAGTTCACAACCCAACCACCCATGTTCCCTAATTACAGAAGAATGCCAGATAGTCAGTTATCAAACTCACAACTCCAGAATGTTATTCAGATTCCCCAAGCAGTCTCTTTAAAGGTTGATTTTGTATCTCCAGGGTCCACAAGTTATTCTACTAACTTATATCCCACTCATTCATATCTAGTGACATTTTGTTTGTAATCTAACAAATAAAGCTCAGAGTACAGAGCTAAGTCACTAGGTAGCCATATATGCCAGGCAGTGGTGGCACACACTTCATTTCAGTACTTGGAAGACAGAGGCAGACTCTGTGAGTTCAAAGTCACCCTGGGCTACATGAGATTAAGTCTGCCTAAAAGAGAAGCAGAGCTCCCACGAAGGTGATAGCAGCACTTGGGATCATGTGACTTGAATCCTATCTCTAGGGAGGTAGAGAAAGGAGTGATATGGCCAGGCGGAGAAAGGAATATAAAATGGGAGGAGACAGAAACTTGAATGTAGTGTAGGGATTCAATCTGAACAGGCAGTCTGACGATTCTAGAGACAGATGTAGTCTGCGGTTCATAGAGACAGCGTACATCGTCGGAAAGAGCATCTCCCCTTTGTCTGAGCATTGGGAGAAGTCAGAACTCTCTAGTGCCCGACTGCTCTGCTTCTCTGGTCCTTCAGCTTTCACCCCTTAATAGCTGACTCTGGGATTTTATCATTAAGACAAAATAGAATTCATTCTACGTTCATATTATTCAGGAGGAGGTGATTTGGATGAAGGAGATTCTCTCAAACATGGGCTCACCTGCAGTGCTTCGGAAGTATAATACAGTCTATACCTGGGTCTCTATAGAGCTCCGTGGCCAAGAACTTAAATCCTACAAGGAGTAAGCAGGCTGTGGCAATAACACCTGTAGATGGTCTCCAAGACATTCCAAAAGCCAAATTTAATTTGGTTATCTCACTTTACAAATTATTCTTCTAAAACTTCCATCTATTTTTAAATAGATGATATTAAAAATAACTATGCTCACTGGTCTCAGTTTGTGGTTACCTTGAACAGTGTCCATCTGCAGGAGGAAGAGTTTGTTTTAGCCTTCCATGTTAAGTCAGTGTCTTCTTTGAATGATGGTGTTTCATCACACCCAACAAATGTTAAATTTTGGGAGATGGTGCCTTACAGGGGTCAGACAAAAATTCAACCACAAGCCTCCCCCAAGGATCCACTGCACCCAGTCAAGTTGAAAACCTCCCCCTCCCACATGACCAGAGGACGATATCTACAATGAATCCAGATCTACTCCCATGACAAAGACTTTCTTCAAAATAAACAGTTATGAAACCACTGTCCTTTGTCTTTATATATAAAGTCTTTTATCTTTATAATTTTATCATACATATAAATATATATTATATATGTGTATACACAACAGAGTTAGGAATGAAGGCTTCTTGCTAAAGACTATACTTTGCAGCTTCCCTTGCAGACCACATGTCTACCGTTATAACCGACAACATCTCATCTTAAGTTGTAGGCATTTTACTTACAAAGATGCTCCCGTAGTAGTGAATAAACATGACCCTACCTAAGGTCAGACAAAAACCTCTCTTTCTGCCTTCTATCTCTCTACATCTGTCTTTTAATAATATTGAGTGGAAAAAAATTGATAGCATAGCTGCTCCCAGGTATGGCTGAAGAGAACGTTTTATCGTTGATATGAGCGAGAACACAGCCAGAACCTTCTGGAAGGGTCCAGACTGAACCAGGCCATAAGAGGAGAGCAGGAGTAGATCAAGAGAGGAAGAGAAGAGAGGAGGAAGCCAGGAGAAGACTCAGGAGCCAAAAGACCAAGGGCACCAAGAGAGTGTGTAGTCCAAATGGCTGAGTGTATTTGGTGAAGAGAAGCTAGGGAGAGCAAAGCAGATGTCCAGTCCCTGTGAAGGAAAGTGTTAGGGGGTAAGGTGGGGTGACCTTTGTCCTCAGTTTTATTAAGACCTAACAAATCTAAGAGTGATATTTCTCTTTATTGGGCACTTACATATTTTATCATTTCACTTTAATTTCTGTCTTTGAGTTGACACACAGAAGACCACAGGCCACAATGTTTGAACAGGGAAAAAAAAGATATTACCTCATAGTTCTAGAGGCAGCAGGGTTGGCTTCTTCTGGAGGCTCTTGGTCTGACCTGCAGAGAACTGGTTCTTTGTATTTGCCTTACGTTACCTCTGTGTTTTAGTGATTTGTATGTATCAAAGGTCTTCTGGTCTTGCTGGGTTAGGGTCTGCCATACGCAGCTCACATTCACTTAAGTAACTCTTTATAACTCCTTTCTCCATATCAAGTCACACACTGAAGTCCTGAAGCTTAGGCCTTTCGTGTGTTAATTTGGTAGCAAAGCACACAATTTAGCCCACAATAGCATAAAGATTAGAGAGTGTTCATCTGTTTCCTGACACAAGAATCAATCTTGTTTGCATCTTAATCTCCAAGAATGCATGAATTCAAAGCACAGTAAATGACTTTTCCAAAAAAGTGCATGAATATGCTAATGTTGGTATAAAAAAAGTTATATCATTATAACATGACAATGTCATATACTTTTAACTGAGAAAATTCACTGTGTAACACAGGCTTTGCTAGAGGATTAAGTAGTATATAGAGTATGGAAGTAAAAAATTCAGAAAATACGTTTTTTTGAGACAGGTTCTCATTATCTAACTTCTGCTTACCCCAAACTGATATCCTCCTACCTAGACCACCCAAATAGCAGGGATTATGAGCACTACACTGTTCCTGGCTTGACACCTTTGTTCCAGTAAAGTTAAAAGATCCATATAAAAGCAAACACACATTTTGTTTATCCATTTGGAAAAGAAGAGAGTTCTGTATTTGGAACATGCATGATTAAGTCTTTGTCATCCACATATGGTCTAGAGATTTTCCTGCTTAAGTCTCTATTAAAGGGTCTGTAGAACAATTCACATTTCAAAGGGATACAATAGACTGACTTTTGTTTACTTAGTAGGAAGTCATGTTTGAAAAAATGTGCTAAGAGGAAAGTATTTTCAGATGTTGAACAATCAACAATTTTACAAAATATGTCAAAAGCAGATGTTATTTTGGCAATCGATATTAAAGTTTTGTTGCACTCATATTTCTGTTTTCAAAATAATCCAATGTTCAAACAACATTGTTTTCTGAAAAAGATAGATTTTGATGAAGTGTGTAAGTTGTTAAAAATAAGGATGGAAAAGAAAATGGATTGGTTCACGTGTCAGTAAGATGACAAAATTAAATTAATTTCTTATTAAGAATTATGCACAACAAAGGGAATCATGAGCATGGAAAATAGCAGGGGGTTAAAGTCTAGCATATTTAAAGTATTATAAAACAAAGCATCAAAAAAACTTGTCAATCCACAAATGGACTAATGCAAAGAACATATAGTACTCAAAAAGAAAGCACAAATGACCAGCAAGTATCTAGAGCAGTGTTCAATCAACATCCTTAGTCACCAAGAAATGAAAAAACAAAACTACTTTGAGATTTATTTCACACCAATCAGAATAGTTATCCTTGAGAAATCAAGTGAGAATAAATACTGGTGGAAATGTGGGAAAGAGAGAGCCTTTATAATATAAACTACTATCGCCATCACATGAATTACTGTGGAAGTTTCTTTAAAAACTAGTCGCGGCCAGACGCACAGAGGCGGAGCGGCGGCGGCCAGACGCACAGAGGCGGAGCGGCGGCGGCCAGACGCACAGAGGCGGAGCGGCGGCGGCCAGACGCACAGAGGCGGAGCGGCGGCGGCCAGACGCACAGAGGCGGAGCGGCGGCGGCCAGACGCACAGAGGCGGAGCGGCGGCGGCCAGACGCACAGAGGCGGAGCGGCGGCGGCCAGACGCACAGAGGCGGAGCGGCGGCGGCCAGACGCACAGAGGCGGAGCGGCGGCGGCCAGACGCACAGAGGCGGAGCGGCGGCGGCCAGACGCACAGAGGCGGAGCGGCGGCGGCCAGACGCACAGAGGCGGAGCGGCGGCGGCCAGACGCACAGAGGCGGAGCGGCGGCGGCCAGACGCACAGAGGCGGAGCGGCGGCGGCCAGACGCACAGAGGCGGAGCGGCGGCGGCCAGACGCACAGAGGCGGAGCGGCGGCGGCCAGACGCACAGAGGCGGAGCGGCGGCGGCCAGACGCACAGAGGCGGAGCGGCGGCGGCCAGACGCACAGAGGCGGAGCGGCGGCGGCCAGACGCACAGAGGCGGAGCGGCGGCGGCCAGACGCACAGAGGCGGAGCGGCGGCGGCCAGACGCACAGAGGCGGAGCGGCGGCGGCCAGACGCACAGAGGCGGAGCGGCGGCGGCCAGACGCACAGAGGCGGAGCGGCGGCGGCCAGACGCACAGAGGCGGAGCGGCGGCGGCCAGACGCACAGAGGCGGAGCGGCGGCGGCCAGACGCGGCGGAGCGGCGGCGGCCAGACGCGGCGGAGCAACACCGCATACAGGAAGAGGCTTTCGGGGACCGGCGCAGAGGCAGACCCAAGCGGCGGGAACAGGCGTGCAATAAGGAGAGCAGATCGCCCTACTACAATCGAATCAAAGAGGTAGGCCTTTGGTTGGCCAGGTCACTGGCACAAGGGGAGCCTGGTCCTGTCCTGAAGATCCTTCAGAGGGGTGAGAGGGTTCTTGGCCTGCAGCAGGAACCACGAAAGAGAGTGAGGGCATTTTGTAAGCGGAGCCCTTGGCCAGCAGGGAAACCTGATCCGGTTTTTAAAGGACCCATTGGATAGGATCAATAGGAGGAGATGGGCAGGCGTCAAGGCAAGAATTCTCCCAATAATCCGAAAAACAACATGAAAACATCAGAACCCAATGATCTTACAACAGAAGTATATGAACAACCTAACACAGAAGAAATGGAAAAAATCGACTTTATGAAGATAATAGAGTCCCTTAAACAACATGTAAAAAATGCCCTTATAGAAATGGATGAGAAGTATAACAAAAAGTTTGAAGAAATGAGTAAATACGTACATGATACCCTGGGAAACCAAGAAAAAACCATCAAACAGGTAATGGAAACAGTTCAAGAATTGAAAACTGAAATGAAGGCAAAGAAGAAAATACAAACTGAGGACCAGCTGGATATGGAAAATCTAGGCCAACGAGCAGAGTCTACAGAAACAAGCATAATCAATAGAATACAAGAGCTAGAAGAAAGACTCTCAGATGCTGAGGACACCATAGAGAAAATAAACGAACAGATCAAAGAAAACAGCAAAGCCAACAAATTCTCAACACAAAACATTCAGGAACTATGGGACACAATAAAAAAACCAAACCTAAGAATAATAGGAATAGAAGAAGGAGAAGAGTCACAGCTCAAAGGCCCAGAAAATATTTTCAACAAAATTATGGAAGAAAACTTTCCCAACTTAAAGAAAGATATTCACTTAAATATTCAAGAAGCATACAGAACACCAAACAGACTGGATCAAAGAAAAACATCTCCTCGCCATATAATAATCAAAACACAAAATATACAGGTTAAAGAAAAAATATTAAGAGCTGCAAAAGAAAAAGGGCAAGTAACTTATAAAGGTAAACCGATCAGACTTACACCTGACTTCTCGATGGAAACTATGAAAGCCAGAAGGTCCTGGATAGAGGTTCTGCAGAAGCTAAGAGACCATGGATGCAAACCCAAACTACTATACCCAGCCAAGCTATCATTCATTATCAATGGAGAAAACAAAACATTCCAGGATAAGAACAAATTTAAACAATACGTAGCCACAAATCCAGCCCTACAGAAAGTAATAGAAGGAAAATCGCAACCCAAGGAATCCAACACTGCCAACACTGCCTACAATAACCCAGGCATCTAATGACCCTTCACGAGCACATCTCAAAGAAGGGAGACACACAATCTCTACTACCAAAAGCAATAAGAATAACCGGAGTAAACAACCACTGGTCATTAATATCACTTAATATTAATGGGCTCAATTCACCTATAAAAAGGCACAGGCTAAAAGATTGGATACGAAAACAGGATCCAACATTCTGCTGTTTGCAAGAAACACATCTCAACCACAAAGACAGGCACCTACTCAGAGTAAAGGGTTGGGAAAAGGTGTTTCAAGCAAATGGTCCTAAGAAAAAAGCAGGTGTGGCCATACTAATTTCTAACAAAACTGACTTCAAACTAAAATCAATCAGAAGAGACCGTGACGGTCACTTTATACTCATAACAGGAACAATTCATCAGGAGGAGGTCTCAATCCTGAATATATACGCCCCCAATATAAAAGCACCTACTTATGTAAAAGAAATATTACTAGAACTCAAGGCAGACATCAAACCACACACACTAGTAGTAGGAGACTTCAACACACCTCTCTCTCCAAGGGACAGGTCAATCAGACAGAAACCTAATAGAGAATTAAGAGAATTATTGGAGGTAATGAAGCAAATGGACTTAACAGACATCTATAGAACATTCCACCCAAATAGGAAAGAATATACCTTCTTCTCTGCAGCTCATGGAACCTTCTCAAAAATTGACCACATACTCGGAAACAAAGGAAACCTCCACAGATACAAAAAAATATCAGTGTCCACCTGTGTCTTATCAGATCATCACGGATTAAAATTAGAAGGCAACAACCACGCTGCCCCCAAAAAACCGACAAACTCATGGAAACTGAACAGTCAACTACTGAACCACACCTGGGTCAAGGAAGAAATCAAGAAAGAAATTAAAGTCTTCCTTGAATTTAATGAAAATAAAGGGACAACATACTCAAACCTATGGGACACAATGAAAGCAGTGCTAAGAGGAAAGTTCATAGCACTAAGTGCCCACTTAAAGAAAACGGAGAATGCATACATTGGGGACTTAACAACACACCTAAAAGCTCTAGAAAAAAAAGAAGCAGACGCGCCCAGGAGAAGTAGAAGACTGGAAATAATAAAACTGAGGGCTGAAATCAACAAAATAGAAACACAGAAAACAGTCCAAAGAATCAATGAAACAAAAAGCTGGTTCTTGGAGAAAATCAACAAGATCGACAAACCCCTATCCAAACTAATTAAACGACAGAGAGAGAACACGCAAATAAATAAGATCAGAAATGAAAAGGGGGACATAACCACAGACACAGAGGAAATTCAGAGAATCATTAGATCTTACTACAAAAGCCTGTATGCCACAAAACTGGAAAATACAAAAGAAATGGACATTTTTTTAAATAAGTACCACATACCAAAGCTAAACCAAGACCAGGTGAATGATCTAAATAGACCGGTTTCTCGCGAAGAATTAGAAATGGTTATCAAAAATCTCCCTTCGAAAAAAAGCCCAGGACCAGATGGTTTCAATGCAGAATTCTACCAGAACTTCCAAGAAGAACTAATACCTATACTCCTTAATGTATTTCACAATATAGAATCAGAAGAGTCATTGCCAAATTCCTTTTATGAAGCTACAGTTACCCTGATACCAAAACCACAAAAAGACCCAACCAAGAAAGAGAATTACAGACCGATCTCACTCATGAACATCGACGCAAAAATTTTCAATAAAATACTGGCAAACCGAATCCAAGAACACATAAGAAAAATTATCCATTATGATCAAGTAGGCTTCATCCCAGAGATGCAGGGCTGGTTCAACATACGCAAATCTATCAATGTAATCCACCATATAAATAAACTGAAAGAAAAAAACCATATGATCATTTCACTAGATGCTGAAAAAGCATTCGACAAAATTCAACACCCCTTTATGATAAAGGTCTTGGAGAGAATAGGGATACAAGGGTCCTACCTAAATATAATAAAAGCTATTTACAGCAAGCCAACAGCTAACATTAAATTAAACGGAGAAAAACTCAAAGCCATCCCACTAAAATCAGGAACACGACAAGGATGTCCACTCTCTCCATACCTCTTCAATATAGTGCTTGAAATTCTAGCAATAGCAATAAGACAACATAAGGAGATCAAGGGGACTCGTATTGGAAAGGAAGAAGTTAAGCTTTCATTATTTGCAGATGATATGATAGTGTACATAAGCGACCCCAAAAATTCTACCAAAGAACTCCTACAGCTGATAAACAGCTTTAGTAATGTGGCAGGATACAAGATCAACTCCAAAAAATCAGTTGCGTTCCTATACACTAAGGATAAGGAAGCAGAGAGGGAAATCAGAGAAGCATCACCTTTCACGATAGCCACAAATAGCATAAAATACCTTGGGGTAACCCTGACCAAGGAAGTGAAAGATCTACTTGACAAGAACTATAAGTCTTTGAAGAAAGAAATTGAAGAAGACACCAGAAAATGGAAAGACCTCCCTTGCTCTTGGATTGGGAGGATCAACATAGTAAAAATGGCAATTCTACCAAAAGCAATCTATAGATTCAATGCAATCCCCATCAAAATCCCATCAAAATTCTTCACAGATCTGGAGAAGACAATAATCAACTTTATATGGAAAAACAAAAAACCCAGGATAGCCAAAACAATCTTATACAATAAAGGATTGTCTGGAGGCATTACCATCCCTGACTTCAAACTCTATTACAGAGCTACAGTATTGAAAACAGCTTGGTATTGGCATAAAAACAGAGAAGTCGACCAATGGAATCGAATAGAAGACCCTGACATTAACCCACAAACCTATGAACACCTGATCTTCGATAAAGGAGCTAAAAGTATACAATGGAAAAAAGAGAGCAACTTCAACAAATGGTGCTGGCAAAACTGGATGTCAATCTGTAGACGAATGAAAATAGATCCATATCTATCACCATGCACAAAACTCAAATCCAAATGGATTAAAGACCTCAATATCAGTCCGAACACACTGAACCTGATAGAGGAGAAAGTGGGAAGTACTCTACAGCAAATGGGCACAGGAGACCACTTCCTATGTATAACCCCAGCAGCACAGACACTAAGGGCATCATTGAATAAATGGGACTTCCTGAGGCTGAGAAGCTTCTGTAAAGCAAAGGACACTGTCACTAAGACAAAAAGACAACCCACTGACTGGGAGAAGATCTTCACCAACCCTGCAACTGACAAATGTTTGATCTCCAAAATATATAAAGAACTCAAGAAACTAGACCGTAAAAGGCTAATCAACCCAATTATAAAGTGGGGCACTGATCTGAACAGAGAATTCTCAACAGAAGAACTTCAAATGGCCAAAAGACACTTAAGGTCATGCTCAACTTCCTTAGCGATCAGGGAAATGCAAATCAAGACAACTTTAAGATACCACCTTACACCTGTCAGAATGGCGAAAATAAAAAACACCAATGATAGCCTTTGCTGGAGAGGTTGTGGAGAAAGGGGTACACTCACCCATTGCTGGTGGGAATGCAAACTTGTGCAACCACTCTGGAAAGCAGTCTTTCGGTTTCTCAGGAAATTCGGGATCAACCTACCCCTGGATCCAGCAATACCACTCTTGGGAATATACCCAAGAGAGTCCCTATCATACAACAAAAGTATATGCTCAACTATGTTCATGGCAGCATTGTTTGTAATAGCCAGAACCTGGAAACAACCTAGATGCCCTTCAACGGAAGAATGGATGAAGAAAGTATGGAATATATACATATTAGAGTATTACTCAGCAGTAAAAAACAAGGACTTCTTGAATTTTGCATACAAATGGATGGAAATAGAAAACACTATCCTGAGTGAGGTAAGCCAGACCCAAAAAGAGGAACATGGGATGTACTCACTCATATTTGGTTTCTAGCCATAAATAAAGGACAGTGAGCTTATAATTCATGTTCCTAGAGAAGCTAAATAAGAAGGTGAATCCAAAGACAAACACATAGGCATCCTCAGGAATATTAACCTTCATCAGGCGATGAAAGGAGACAGAGACAGAGACCCACACGGGAGCACCGGACAGAAATCTCAAGGTCCAAATCAGGAGCAGAAGGAGACGGAGCACGAGCAAGGAACTCAGGACCACGAGGGGTGCACCCACACACTAAGACAATGGGGATGTTCTATTGGGATCTCACCAAGGCCAGCTGGCCTAGGTCTGAAAAAACATGGGATAAATCCGGACTAGCTGAACATAGCGGACAATGAGGAATACTGAGAATTCAAGAACAATTGCAGTGGGTTTTTGATCCTACTGCACGTACTGGCTTTGTGGGAGCCTAGGCAGTTTGGATGCTCACCTTACGAGACCTGGATAGAGGTGGGCAGTCCTTGGGCTTCCCACAGGTCAGGGAACCCTGATTGCTCTTCGAGCAGATGAGGGAGGGGGAATTGATCGGGGGAGGGGGAGGGAAATGGGAAGCGGTTGTGGGGACGAGGCAGAAATCCTTAATAAATAAATAAATTTAAAGTGAAAAAAAAAAAAAAAAAAAAACTAGTCATAGTGGAAACTTGTTTTTTTTTTTTGTTTTGTTTTTCTCCTTTTCTAAAGAATAAAAAAATAAATAAAAAAAAACTAGTCATAGAACTTCCATGTGAGACAGCTACATGACCCTTCTAGGCATAGAAGCAAATGACTTCTTGTACTACTACAAAGATATCTACGCATCCATATTTGTAGCTACAATCACAACAGCAAGAAAATAGAACAAGTCTTTATATCCATCAAGAGATCAATAGTGAAATGTGGTGTATTAACACAATGGAATTGTACACAGCTAAAACGAAAAGTGAAATACTGAAATTTTCAGAGAAATAGGTAGAAATATTATATTAAATAAGATAATCCAGACTCATAAAACAATAATTGTATAGTCTCTCTCTTACAAGAATCTTCTCTCTCTCTCTCTCTCTCTCTCTCTCCCTCTCTCTCTCTCTCATGTGTGTGTGTGTGAGAGAGAGAGAGAGAGAGAGAGAGAGAGAGAGAGAGAGAGATTGAGGATGTAGACTATGAACCTAGTAAGAGACCACAAGAGGGGGAAATGGTATAGAGGAAAGAAGAAGGGAGGAATTAGGACATGTGTGATAATGAGGATGGGAGGATGGTGATGACATATTCAGAGTGGAAATGTCTACAGATGATGGAAGAAGGTATGGAGGTATGGTAATTGGTGTTCGCAGTATGGAAACAAGAGGGTGGAGGAGAATTAACATGCCAAAATGAAACCTGGCACTATCTATACCAATTGATAGTTCCTTAATTAAAAATGTGCAGTATAATTATCATGATTACTTCAAAAGGTCATAAACTATAGTTTTATTTCCATTTCTAAAAGATTTTCTGGAGGGCAATGCACTTTTGCATTTTAAAAAAGGCTAAAATAGATTCTTAGTTTTAAATGTTTAAAAAATCTTGGACCTTGAACTCCCCCAATTCCATTCATCGGACACTGCAAGCTACAAATCCCAGACAACCCCTCCCCAAACCTCCTATCCCCCCCTCAACCTTGGTGGAATTCTGAAACACAGGCTACAAATTCAGAGAGGATCAGGAGGTTTCAAATTCACAACAAGGGCCAAGAAGTAAGTGACCACTCATCCTGTGAGATGCCCCCCTCTCAAGGCCCTCCATATCAGGAGAAAAAAACTCCAGGCCTCTTCCCTACCTGTCTCAGCTTCTCTAACCAGCCAGCAGGGAAGATCCCTACAAGTAGGCTCCTCCAACACCCACCTTGCTTTTATCAGACTCTGTAAGCTACAGATCTCACTCTGCCTCCAAACCCTCCTATCCCCCTGCAACCTCAGTTGAACTCTGAAACACAGGCTGCAAATTCACAGAAAGGACCAAGAGATGAGTGGCCATCCACCTTGCTGGACATCCCACTCTCTAGGCCCTCTATACCACGGCAAAATCCCCGGTCCTTCCCCCACCCACCTCAGCTTCTCTAGCCAGCCAGGAGGCAAACTTTCTGCAAGGAGGATGCTCCAACATCCCCACCCCGTCTATTGGACCCTCTAAGCTACGAGTCTCACTTTACCCCCAAATCCTTCTAGACCGTGCAACCTCAGTGAAACTCTGAAACACAGGCTGCAAATTCAGAGAGAGGACCAAGAAGTAAGTGAACACCTACCCGTGGGACACTCCACTCTTTAGTCACTCCATATCTGGGAAAAAACCTGGGATCCCCCCATCCTGCCTCAGTTTCTCTAGCTAGTCAGCACACAAGCTTCCTGCAGGTAGACTGCTCCAATACTCCCACCCCATTCATCAGACCCTTCAAGCTACAAGTGCCACTCTGTCTCCAAACTCTCTTATGTAGTAATAAGGGCAGTGGGGCTGCGTTCCCAGCACCCCGGCCGCCTGCTCGGCTAGCTTATGCTCCGAAATAACAACACACAAACTGTATTCATTTAAACACTGCTTGGCCCTTTAGTCTCTAGCCCTTACAGGCTAATTCTCACATCCCGATCAACCCATCTCTAATAATCTGTGAGCACCCGTCTTACCAGGAAAGATTCAGCATGTCTAACCTGGTGGCTTGCTTCATCGCGTGCGTCTGCCTGGGAGAGCGGAGCATGGCATCTCTCTGAGGCGTCTGCTCCCAAGAGGAGAGCTGTGGAGTCTGAGCTCACTTCTTCTTCCTCCCAGCATTCTGTTCTGTTTACTCCTCCCACCTATCTTCTAACCAATGAGAGCCAAGCAGTTTCTTTTTATTTAACCAATGACCTTCCTCCATCACTCTTATCCTCCTGCAACCTCAGTGGAACTCTGAAACACAGCTGCAACTACACAGAGAGGACCAAGAGAGAAACGCTGAAGCACAGGCTATGACTGCACAGAGTGAACCAAGAGAGCAGACCAAGAGAGTGGACCAGGAGAGTGGGCCAAGAGAGACCTCACTGGCTCCCTGAGACACAGAAAGCGACAGTACAGAGACCAAGAACAGTTCCCAATGACACAGACAACCGCTGCAAGGATTGGACCAAGAGACAAAGACACTGCCAACACCAATTGGAGGAAGAGATGGGTAGGCGCCAATGAAATAATCCATTCAACAATCTGAAAAGCAACATGGTAACACCAGAACCCAGTATTCACACAACAGGAAGACTTGATCATCCTATCATAGAAGAAAACAATTTTTAAAGACATAACTTTGCCAGCATGATGGAGACATTGAAAGAGAAAATAAAAATTTCCTTAAAGAAATGTAAGAAAAGACAAAAAAAATTAAAAGAAATCAATAAATCTCTAAAAGAAACCAAAGAAAAACACAAAAAAACAGTCAAATAGGTGAAGCAAACAGTTCAATTAGTTCAAAACTCGAAGAGTGACAAAAGCGATTAAGAAAACACAAGCTGAGGGAATTCTGGATATGGGAAATTTGGGTAAACAAACAGAAACTACAGAGACAAGCATAACCAACAGAATACAAGAGATGGAAGAGAAAATCTAAGGTGTTGAAGATACTATAGAAAAAATAAATTCATTGCTCAAAAAAAATTAAATCTAACAAATCCTTAAAACAAAACATCCAAGAAATCTGGGACGCCAAGAAAAAGACCAAACCTTAGAATAATAGGGATAGAAGAAGAAGAACTCAAGCTCAAAGCACAGTAAATATATTTAACAAAATCACAGAAGAAAATTTTCCCAACCTAAAGAAGGATATCCCTATGAAGGTACAAGAAGCTTTCAGAAAACCAAAGAAAACGAACCAAAAAAGTTTCCTCGCCATATAATAATCAAAACGCAAAGCATACAAAATAAAGAAAGAATATCAAGAGCTGCAAAGGAAGAAGGACAAGTAACACATAAATGCAGACCTATCAGAAATACACGAGACTTCTTAATGGAAACCATGAAAGTTCAAAGGTCCTGGACAGATTTGCTGCAGACACTAAGAGACCGCAAATGAGAGCCAAGACTTAAATCCAGCATAACTTTCAATCATCATCGATGGAGAAAACAAGATATTCCATGACAAAACCAGATCTAAGCAATACCTAGCCACAAATCCAGCTCTACAGAAAGAACTAGAAGGAAAAATCCACAAAAACACAGGCAGCAGATAACCTCACACCAGCAAACCCCAAAGAAGGGAAACACACAAACACTACCACCGAAAAATAACAGAAATTAACAATTGTCATTAATATCTCTTAATATCAATGGACTCAATTCACCCATAAAAGGACACAGGCTAAAAGAATGGATACCAAGAGAAAAGCAGTAGCCCAGGAGAGAAGCCCCTGCTGAACCATGAGGGGTTGGTCCAGCAACTGAGGCAGTGTGCCTGTTCTAATGGGAGCTCACCAAATCCAGCTGGACTGGGTCTGAATGAGCATGTGATCAAACCAGACTCTCTGATAGTGACTGACAATGGGGGCTGACTGACAAGCCATTGATAAAGGCACTGGGACTTGTTTTTACGGCATGTTCTGGCTTTTTGGGACCCTAGTCTATATGGAAGCACAGATCCCTAGGCCTGGATTTAGGGGGCAGGGTTACCTGCCCTCTCTCAAGCAGGGAAGGGGAGGGTGGAGGGTGAGTGGGGAAGCGGGAGAGGATTGGGAGAAGGGAAGGAAGTGTAAATATTTGAATGGAAAAATAAAAAAAAGAGAGAGAAAGCAGGATCCATCCTTCTGCTGTATGCAAGAAACATACATCAACCTCAAAGATAGATACTTCCTCAGAATAAAGGTTTAGGAAAAGATTTTCTAGTCCAATGGACCTAAGAAACAAGTGGGTATAGCTATCCTAATATCAAATAAAATAGACTTCAAACTAAAATAACTCAGAAGAGATGGAGAAGGACACTTCATATTCATCACAGGAAAAATCCATCAAGATGAAATCTCAATCCTGAACATCTATGCCCCAAATACAAGAGCACTCACATAGGGAAAAAAAGAGCATTACTAAAGTTTAAATCACACATCAAACCCCGCACACTAATAGTAGGAGACTGCAGCATCCCACTCATCACAATGAACAGGTCAAACAAACAGAAACTTAACAAAGAAATAAGGGAACTAACAGATGTCATGACTCAAATGGACTTAACAGGCATTTATGAAACATTCCACCCAAATACAAAAATATATACCTTTTTCTCAGCACCTCATGGAACCTTCTCTAAAATTGACCACATACTCAGTAACAATGCAAACCTCAACAGATAAAAAAAAAATGGAATAAGCCCCTGTATCTTATCAGATCACCGTGGTTTGAAGTTAGAATTTAACAACACTAATTGCAAATATCCTACAAAATCATGGATATTGAGAAATGTTCAATTGAACCACCCCTGGGTCAAGGAAGAAATAAGGAAAGAAATTAAAAACTTCAAGAATTCGACAAAAATGAAGACTCATTGTGCCCAAAACTATGGGACACTATGAAAGCAGTGCTAAGAGGAAAGTTCATAGCACTAAGTGCCTACATAAAGAAAGTGGAGAAATCTCACACTAGTGACCTACCAGCACACCTGAAAGCTCTAGAACAGAAGGAAGCAAACTCACCCAGGAGGAGTAGGCAACAGAAAATAGTCAAATTGAAGACTGAAGTCAATAAAATAGAAACAAAGAAAACAATTCAAAAAATCAATGAAACAAAGAGCTGGTTTTTTGAGAAAACCAACAAGATAGGCAAACCCTTAACTAATCTAATCAAAAGGCAGAGAGAGAGCATCCAAATTAACAAAATCAGAAATGAAAAGGGGGACATAATAACAGAGAGCAAGGAAATCCAGAGAATTATTAGGTCGTACTATAAAAACCTTTACTCCATAAAATTGGAACATGAAAAATAATGGACAATATTTTTGGATAGGTACCACATACCAAAACTAAATCAAGGCCAGGTAAACAATTTAAATAGACCTATAACCTGCAAGGAAACAGAAACAGACATCAAAAGATGCCCCCCCCAAAGGAAAGGTCAGGGCCAGATGGCTTCAGTGCAGAATTCTACCAGAACTTCAAAGAAGTGTTAATACCTATACTTCTCGAAGTGTTCCACATAATAGAAACAGAAGGAACACTGCCAAATCCTTTTTATGCAGCTACAGTTACCCTGACATCAAAACTACACAAAGACTCAACCAAGAAAGAGAATTGCAGACCAATCTCACTCAAAAATATAGATGCAAAAATACTCAATAAAATACTGGTGAACTGAATCCAAGAACACATTTAAAAAAATCATCCACCATGATCAAGTTGGCTTCATTCCAGAGATGCAAGAATGGTTCAACATTCAAAAATCTATTAATGTAACCTACCATATAAATAAACTGAAAGGAAAAAAACACATGATTATCTCATTAGATGCTGAAAAATACATTCAACATAATCCAACACCCCTCTGTGATAAAGGTCTTGAAGAGATCAGGGATACAAGGAACATATCTAAACATCATAAAAGATTTAATATACAGCAAGCCAACAGTCACCATCAAATTAAATGGAAAGAAGCTCAAAGTGATTTTACTAAAATCAGGAACAAGACAAGGTTGTTCACTCTCTCCATATCTATTCAACATAGTTTTTAAAGTTCTGGCTAGAGCAATAAGACAACAAAAGTAGATTAAGGGGATTCAAATTGTAAAGGAAAAAGTCAAACTTTTGCTATTTGCAGATGATATGATAGTATACATAAGTAATCCCAAAATCTCTACCAAGGAACTCCTACAGCTGATACACACCATAAATAAATAATGTGGCAGGATACAAGATCAGCTCAAAAAACTAAATATCCCTCCTATATACAAATGATAAAGAAGCTGAGAGGGAAATCAGGGAAACATCAAACATTACAATAGACACAAATAACATAAAAAAGCTTGGAGTAAAAACAACCAAAGAAGTGAAAGACTGTTCCACAAGAAATTTAAATATTTGAAGAAAAAAATTGAAGAAGATACCAGAAAGTGGAAAGATCTCCCATGCTCTTGAATAGGTATTATCACTCAATATAAATGGTAATCATACCAAAAGTAATTTATAGATTTAGTGCAATCCCTATGAAAATTGCAACACAGTTCTTCACAGACCTTGAAAGAATGATACTCAACTTCATTTGGAGAAACAAAAAACCCAGGATAGCCAAAACAGTACTGTACAATAAAGGAACTTCCAGAGGCATCACCATCCCTGACATCAAGCTCTATTATAACGCTACAATAATGAAAACAGTTTGATATTGGCATAATAACAAACAGGTTGACCAACGGAATTGAATCAAAGACCCAGATATTAAACCACAAACCTATGAACACCTGATTTTGACAATAAAGCTAAATTATAGAATGGAAAAAAGAAAACATCTTCAGCAAATGATGCTGGCATAACTCATGTCAACATGTAGAAGAATGTAAATAGATCCATATCTATCATTATGCACAAAATTCACTTACAAATAGATTAAAGACCTCAATATAAATCTGGCCACACTGAACCTCATAGAAGAGAAAGTGGATAGTAGCCTTCCATGCATGGGAACAGAAGACCACTTCCTAAATATAGTACCAGTAGCACTGACCCTGAGAGCAACAATAAATAAATGAGACCTTCTGAAACTGACAAGCTTCTGTAAAGCAAAGGACAGGGTCAATAAATCAAAAAGGCAGCCTACTGAGTGGGAAAAGATCTTCACCAACTCCACATCAGACAGAGGGCTGATCTCCATAATGTATAAAGAACTCATGAAATTAGACATCAAACTTCAAAATAATTCAATTAAAAATGGGGTACAGAACTAAACATGGAATTCTCAACAGGAGAATCTCAAATGGCTGTAAGAAAGTTAGAGAAATGTTTAACATCCTTAGCCATCAGGGAAATGCAAATCAAAACAACTCAGAGATATCATTTTACATGAGTCAGAATGGCTAAGCTCAAAAACACCAATGATAGTTTATGGTGGAGAGAATGTGGAATAAAGGAAACACTCATCCATTGCTGGTGGGAATGCAAATTTGTGCAACCACTCAGGAAATCAGTACACCCTTTTCTTAGAAACTTGGTATCAGCCTACCTCAGGACCCAGCAATACCACCCATGGGCATATACTCAAAGGATGCTCAATCATACTACTAGCACATTTGTTCAACTATGTTCATAAAAGCAATATTTGTAATATCCAGAACCTGGAAACAACCTAGATTCCCCTCAACCAAAGAATGGTAAAGAAAATGTGGTATATTTACACAATGGAGAACTACTCAGTGGAAAAAAAAAACTCTTGAAATTCACATGGAAATGGATGAAACTAGAAAAAAAAACACCCACACTCTGAGTGAGGTAACCCAAGCCCAGAAAGATGAACTTGGTATCTACTCATTCATAAGTGAAGCAAAGGATAATGAGCCTATAGTTCATGCCCCAGGAGAAGCTAAGTATCAAGATGTACCCTAAGAAAAATATAGATCCACCTGGAAAGGGGAAATAGAAAATAACCTCCAGACAAAACTGAGAGCATGGGAGTGGGAGGAGAAGGAAGGGCAGAAGGGGAACAGGATGGTAAAAGGGGATGAGAAGGAGAACTTGAGGGAACAGGATAATCGAGATGGAGGAAGGACAGAGATGAGAGGAAGGAAAGAGATTTCATGATTGGGGGAGCCATTATGGGGTTAGCAAGAAACCTAACACTAGAGAAATTCCCAGAAATCCACAAGGATGATCCCAGATAAGACCCTAAACAATAAAGAATAGTGTGCTCTAACTGGCCTTGCCCTGTAGTCACATTGGTGAATATCGTAAATGTCACCATAGAACTTACATCCAGCAACTGATGAAAACAGAGACAGAGACCCACAGCGGAGCATTTGACTGAGCTTCCAAAGTTCAAGAGGAATGAGAATAAGAGCAAAGAGGTCAAGACCATGATGGGGACTCCCACTGAAAGAGTTGACCCAAGCTAATGGGAGCTCACCAACTCCTGCCAGTCAGTGAAGGAACCAGCAAAGGACCAAACTAGACCCTCTGAATGTGAGTGACAGATGTATGGCTGGAGCAGACTATAGGGTTACTGGCATTGGGACCAGGATTTATCCCTACTGCTTGTACTGGCTTTTTGGGAACCCATTCTCTTTGGATGGATACCTTGCTCAGCCTAGATATAGTAGGGATGGCCTTGGACCTTCCCCAAAGCAATGTGACTTACCCTCTCTGAGAAGTGGATGAGGGGTAGGGGGGATGGTGGAGAGAATGAGAAGAGGAGAGGGAGTGGGAACTGGGATTGGTATGTAAAATAAAAAAAGATAGTTTGTTTCTTTTTTAAAAAAATATTTTTTAAAAAAAAGTACAAAAAATCTTGGACCTACTCCGTTCCATACCATTTACTTTAGAAAGCAAAACTTGAAACAAGAACTTGAATGTTGCAAAAGTTCTGTTAGGAACCAAGGAAAAAGAGCTATCATAAGCATATGTAAGGCAGGTACTTGATGGGTCTTTTAATGAGGTGGAAATCTTGCTGGCAGAAATAAACCAGGAGGATCAGGCAGAACAGTTGGGAATACGCTCTGAAATGAACAAGAATCCAACAAAGTAGAGAGGAAAATATTGCAGTGAAATGGTGGATACAGCTTAGGAGATCCAAGGAAACAGTTCTTCATGGGAGCAGAGCAGGAGAACCTTGGTGAGGAACTTAGACTGTGAGAAAATTCCAACCCACCCTGGTCACCCCAACCACATAGGACATAGGCATTTGCCTTACTGCCTCCCCGTGTTAACATGTTTCCCCTCTCATGATCTCTCACTAGGTTCATAATCTACAGCTACACTTACCTTCTCTCATACACACACCCACATAACCACACACACACACACACACACACACACACACACTAAATTCAACAACAGGTTACAGATAGGATGCTTTCTTCCCTAGATTATCATTAAAAAGACAACAACAAATAACAACAATAAATACTCCTTACAATAACAACACTAAAATACTCCAAATTATCTAAAACAATATTCAGGGGGAAACATGAGTAGCATCAAAGTTAAAATAGTACTTAAACCAAATGAGAGAGTAGAAAAAGGAAGAAAAGTGTAGTAATTATTTGAAGACTTTTTATGCCTGTGAGAGAACCATTGTCTCACGATGATTCTGTGTAATTGGTTTTAGTTATTTAAGTCCTCTGCTACATTGCCTTGAATATTTGTCTTTACGATATGAGTACCAAGTCTGAAATTCAGCAGGTTTTATGTCTTCAAGGACAGCCTTGATCTATTGTTTCAATTGCTTTTAATTTACAATATTTATTAGGTTAAATCCAATATAAGGATTGGATTAAACAATGAAAGGAAAAAGAGACTGCCTCATATTTTTTCACTCATATGTACATAGGATTATGTGAATGGACTATATAAAATTGACAAATAAATTCAGTGATATAATACTTGATAGTTAGAACTGGTGACACCTCAGAAGTATATGACATAGACCTACAAAGCTGTAACAGAAAGATAAATAAATTCAAGTATATAAATGACAAATTGCTGTACTTTTTGATTTCAACTATGGCCCAAATTATACTAGCAATGAATTATTGCGGACCTCAGCATTGGGAAAATGTGCATGTATTTAAGTACCATTGTGAAGCATGTCCTTCTATGGATATAATAGATTAAGTGAGTCTAAAAATATTAAATAACAGTAAATAATGTAGTTGTTATGACTTTTAAGGCTAAAGAGTTTATTTCTTTGCATGGTTTTTATATAATTCATTTTAAAAATATTAGATTTTTTGTTTCAGTAAAATCTTTATAGGTTTCAATTTTCCATTCATATTTATAGAAAAAAATCTAAAATTATAAATGCAAGTAACCTTTGACTTGTCATTCAATTCTACTAATGCATTTACTATTTAGAATTATTTGATTCTTAAATTTTACATATCATTCAGGAAATTATTTATCCCATACTATTAATATGATTTGAATAACTAACTCATTAGTATATGGAAAAATTCATAAGCAGTTTTCAGAAATTGATGATACTTGACTGTCTCCACTGAGCTGGAGGATTTCTTGTTATTTCCTTATTTTTATTATATGTAGAATGAGCCTAAATAAAATCTCTAGCCAAATCATCGGCTGTTCAAATCATGCCTTCTTCGTTTGTTATTCCCAGTTATCATAATTAATTTTGATAATTACCGAGCAATCAGAATGTGCTGATGCTGGATGAAGCCAGCAGAGTCACACGCATTGGCTAATGAGAGTTGTTTGATGATTTTAGACAGCTGCTTCTCATGAATAATCATCTCTGGATATTAATATCTTGCCAGTCAATGTCTTAAAGAGGCATATCTTAGACCTAATATTTTAGTAAATATCCAACTATTTTGCACGTATGTTTAAGCTGGCCAACTTTATAATGATCAGAAAATCAATGTAAAAGCCAGCACATTTCATTTTGTAGCTAAAAAACAATCACCAAGTCGTGAGTGAGGTCCTTCACCCCCGTATTGTAGCTTATTTACCTAATCAATTTGCTTCTTGGAAATCTCCGCATGATGAAAGCACTCACAGCAGTTTGCCAAAAAACTCGCCACGTTAGCCAAATAACATTGTCAAGTCAATGAGCTATAGTGTAATAGTGAGGAACATAATGACAGTTACTCTCCAGAGTATGTTTCAAAAGCGCAAGGAAGTCATAAGCAATTTGTGAAGGTTCCTTCCCCTCTGGTTGGAAACGCATTGGCATTCCATCTGCCTGAGAGTGGGATAGTACATCCCTAACTAAAGGCGACTTTCAAAAGACTAAATCAGGACTTTATAAAAAATCTTGTGGAAGATGTAGCATGAATTCTAATTGGTCTTAATAATAAAACATAAGAGACAGGCGTAGGAATTAATGCTGAAAGATCATAGAAGCAGAGCAGCCAGGCATTTGTTCCTACCCCCACTGAATCCTCAGATCAAAATGGCAGTCCTGTCCCTATTAATCCGCAGACTGAATGCTCTGAGCTCCTGTCTCCTCCCGCCTTATATTCCGGTCAGCCTAACCATATCACTCCTGTCTCTAACTCCCTAGTGCTGGGATTAAAGGGTGTGATCCCAAGCTGGGATCAAAGGTGTGAACTCTGTTTCTCTTTTAGACTAATCCAATCTCCTGTAGCCCAGGGTGGCCTTAAACTCAAAGAGATCCATCTGACTCTGTCTCCTGGGTGCTGGGATTAAAGGTGTGTGCCACTACTCCCTGACCTCTGTGGCTAACTGATGTGCCTAACTCCAGACTGTGATCCTCAGGCAAATTTTCTCTGTTAGATTACAAACAAAATATCACCATAGGAAGTCATGTAGCTTTTGGTTTATTTTGTTTTGGGGTGTGTGTGTGTGTGTGTGTGTGTGTGTGTGTGTGTGTGTGATATTGTTTGTTTCAATTGTTTTATTTTTCTATTGATACATGTTACCACTAAAAGTTAAAACAATTCTTTCTACTGGAACTGCTGAATTCACCGTGGCGTTCTATTTCTCTCTCATAGAAATAACCTAAGAAGCTATGATGCTGCCACGTACTGTCAGGGGGTTTTAAGACTTGATTGGTGTTTAAATAAAGAATTTTACACATCTGGTAACTTGAAAGCATTCTTTAACTTACAGTACTTTGTTTTCCATGTCTCTGCTTGCCTTATCTCTTTTCTTTTTGTCTAACTTACTGTATGTATGTATGTATATATATATAATATCAGAAAATATTAATGTCTGTTGAACTACTTTTTACACAAAAATAATGTTTTTACATTTTTTTCAGATACCTAACTCCTATGCCTTTTAGACCTAACAATTAAGAAGTAGGAAAAATTGTTAGTGAAAATCTAGGGCATCACAATGGGGTTACCATATTATATCTGGGAAATCAGGGTCTCAGGGTTGTAAGTCTCAATAAAAGAATCTAAGAACAAATTCAGACAAAATTTTGGGACTATTTACCCAGAATTTTCAAAACTAAACTCCCGGGTAGAAAATGTCTCCGCTGATAGGAGGAGGAAAATGTAGAAGAAAAGCCAACATGGAGGTCAGCAGCATAGTTGGGAGTGTAAAAGTATACAGAAAGTATAAGGAAGCATAAAATGTCAGAGAAATCATACATAGGCTTGGTCTGGCATCTAAAAGAAAATTAAGAAGAGAGAAAAAAATGTTTGTGTTGTTCAAAAACCAGAACCGAATTCTCATGGGTAACCAACTGTTGATAAAGAAAGCAAAGGAGATTGCAATAAGCTCATGGTTTCTCCTTAAGACATATAAGTAATTTGGCAGATTTTCCTCAGATAAGAAGCATAAACTCATCCTCACAAAGGTTGAGTTTAGGAAATACGTGAGAAGAGCTGACAGCGTTCTTACAAATCATAATCCAGACTTGGGAGAATGTGAAAGGCAAACCATTGATTTAGGAAATTAAGCAGCAATTGAGAGTGAGAAGATTCTCAAGAAGAATTACTTTATAGACTGGAATCATATCAGTTTGAGTGTGTGTGTGTGTGTGTGTGTGCGTGTGTGTGTGTGTGTAAATTGGTGATTAAATTTTGAGATTAAGTACCATGAAAATAATGCAGGTCACACATTGAGTATGTAGTATCAGGGCCACAGATGTGAGCCTGTTCTACCTTACCTGGAGATCAGAGAGCTTGAGCTGATTTTTGTGCTTTCAAAGTTCTTGACAACAGATGTGGCTAGAAACAAGAGATTCCGACTTAGGGCGTGGTTAATTAGTATTTGGGGCATAGAGGTGGATCTGCTCCACCTAGAACAAAGGTCAGATACTTCAAGTCTGTTTCTTATATCCTGTTAATAAAGTCTGTTGCCTCCCCCTCCCCTTTTGGAGTGAAGTACGTAGAGAATAACCAGGATGCATTTGGGAGTCAATATTCACTGAATATCCCTCCCGAAGCTGACCCGCATTTCTGTCTCTTATTTCTCTCATATCTTTGTTCCTTTTGCTTCATAATTCCACTCCTCATGCTCGTACCCTGGAATGTATGAGTTTCGTCGAGGCTGATCTTCAACAGAGGGCACTGCAAAGTGGTACTTGGGACATATGACAGATAACACACAGATGTTTGTCCAGCGATACAGGAAGAAACATGAAGGACTCTCCAAAGTAAATATTACACTGTAGGTGTAGAGGTGAGAATTGGGCGATCATCAATAAACAATAGTAGGTAATAAAAAAAAAGGCAGGGGTGAAATATCGGGAGTAAATTGTATACAAATGTACATATGGGACTTGGAAATAGTATTCAACTGTCTGCACATTTTTTGGGTGTATTTTGATAGCTGGAGGAGCTGGTGTGTAGCAGAAACAAATGCAGGTATTTTTAGTTAATATTCTATACCCTCCTTCACACTGGCCGCCACCACCTCTGGACTGTTCCAGGATTCAGAGAGGCCAAGGTGTGGCTCCGCCCCTGCTCCCATCCCTCCAGGACTGTGGTCACAGCTACCGGGTGGGTACAGGAATGAAGGGAGCACAAGGCACACGGCCTGGCAATGGCTTCAGGCCATTGCCACCAAGACTGTCTGCATGCATTGTAGCTGGCACCTTTTACATTGCAAGTGCCTGCCTCCACCGCTGGCCTATGGCAGAACCGCTGAAGCCTCCAGGAGCTGCCACCACAGTGGAGGCAGAGGCGGGCAGATCTCTGTGAGTTCGAGGCCAGCCTGATCTACAAGAGTTAGTCCCAGGACAGGGTCCCAAGCTATAGAGAAACCCCGTCTCAAAAAACCCAAACAAACAAACAAACAAAACAAAACAAAGCTTACAAATTTTAAATAAAACATCCAATGGCTAAGTTCCTATATTTTTTGTTTATAGAGGATCTTGTGCACATAAGTAAGATTATTAAAAGGAATAATAATTCTAATTCCCCCAGACAGCTCACAAAAGTTGCTAAACAAGTTCTTGGCTCTAAAAAGTATACACTTAATGCGCCCATAAAACTTTAAAACGTGGAAGTTATACCCTCAGTCTGTGTTGGAAAGGACCCAATCCTGTGCTAATATGGGGTTGAGGACGTATTTGTGCTGTTTCCATGTGCAAAAAAAATAAAGCTTAATAAGATGGCTGTGTGTAAAACAGAGGAGTGCCAGCCAAGATGGCACCCTGGCCAGGATGGCCCCACAAAAAATCAAAATGAGGTTCCCAAACTTGTGTTCCTGACTTATGACATCATGTTCCAGTCTAAAAAGGAAAGAAAAATCATGGTGATGATTGGTGAGTCCTAGCTTCTTGATGGATCTCCTCTACACCTTAGCGAGTCCGGTTTACTTTGGAACTGATCCAAGAACACCGACTGAATGTTTGACAGTTTATCCATACTATATCTTGAGACACAAAGCTCATTTTTGCCAGTATGGTCTTCAATCGGCTGTTAAAATAGAACACTTAAAAACTGAGACCTCAAAACATTTCCCCTCTGGGGATAAGAGATTTGTTCAAGTAATAAAACAGTATTGTGGAGGCAAAGAGTGTCTAAAGCCCCTCTTCAAAAATGAGAAAAAAATGGCATAAATGTCTTTGCCACTACTTAGAGATTGGGACAGTTCAGACTATTCAAACTTATCTTTAAAGCTTAAAAACAATAACCCACCCATCACAAAAACCTTTTCCTGTCTTTTGATTAAAATCAATTTAAGAGTACTGTGATTTGACAAATTGTGTGGTTATGTTAAAATTATGGTATTGACCTCTTTTAATGTTTATAACTACAAATTGGTTCATTATGAAAATGCTACTGATTAATAAAAAGGTTAGAGCTTGTCTAAAAGTATTTTGACATAGCCAATGAGTTCTTAAAGTTAATATGTTTAAAAGGACAAATTTGTATTTTGGTTGTAGCTAAAAACTGTTCAAATATTCTAGACCAATTAAAAGGGCAATCCCACCTCTCCTTATCCTCCACTCCTTTATTAGGAGATATAGCAACCATAGAAGTTTATATATCACAATGCATTATCTGCTTGCATGTCATTAATTTTCCTGACAAAAAATTGGGTCAAAGGTGCACAGAGCCCAGAGATGCAGTCTTTCTTAACCCTTTATTCACAGACATTGGTAGTCAGAGAAGGGTAAGATCTTTTTCCCCCCAGACAATCTAAGATAGAGTGTACATGACAAAATGTATGTACCAGTGACAGGTATGTCTAAAAAATAAAAAAAAAAACAAGGTAGGCACAGTCATGTATCCTGTAAGAAAAACACAGGATTATTAAACAAAAAAGGGGGGGGAATCATGTGGGCCCTTAGATGTGAGCCTCTTCCACCTTGACTGGAGGTCAAGAGAGTTTGAGTGTATTTTTGTTCTTTCAAAGTTCTTGACAACAGATGTGGCTATAAATAAGAGATTCTGACTTAGGGTGTGGCTAATGAATATTTTGAGTATAGATGTGGATCAGCTCCACCTGGACCAAAAGCCAAAAGAATCAAGTCTATTTCTTATATCATGTTAATAAAATCTTTTGCCTCCTCCTCCCCTTTTGGAGAAAAATATAGACACATGTAGAGGATAAACTAGGTTGGATGCAAGATTCAATGTTCCCTGAATGTTCCTCCCAGTGCTGTTCTGTGTTTCTGTCTCTTGTTTCTCTCATAGCTCTGTTCCTTTTGCTTAATGATTCTAATCCTCACACTCTTTCTCTGGAATGCATGAGTTTCATAAAGCAGTTCTTCGACAATGTAGCAGCCCTCTTGGTAGGGAAATCTTCCTTTACCTAAAGGGAAAAGGGTATCTACTTGTCGAATGTATCAGAAAGCTGAGGGGATATTATCTTCTTAGTGTTGCAGAAACGGAAAAGTCTGAAAGGGGGTTAAAGGTTTCGAGAAGATAGCTTGGCAGAGTCACCAAGGAGAGTAGGAAAATGCTGGCAGAGGAACCAAATGATTCTAAGAAAACATCAAGGACAGAGTCAAATTAGAGATTGTTTTATAATGATCTAAATGTGTACATTGACTCGTATTCTTTCCAGCCTGTTCATCACTTTGGCTGTGGATACAAAAAGGCAAGACGGTTGTCAGGTAGATGTGATGAGAAAAGAATTAGAAGAAATTGACAAAAATAAAGTATCTACATGGAATAACAGTAATGAAGGCAGAATGCTGAGGCATTCCTTGAAGAGCTGGAGGCTGCCCTCTTCCACTATCTTGCAATACACTCCCAGCAGTTAACAAAGCAGAGCTATGTGCAGAGGGCTACATCAGTCCACTAGTACTTACTTAACCATCCCATGTTCAATTAAATAGTAGTCATCTAAATGATTGTTTTATTATGCTTTACACTTTAGTAATTGGTATATTTTATTAATAACAATATAATTTATTGTCTGAAATATGAACATGTTATGCTAAATGTGTCACAACACAAATGTACTTTGAAGTAAAGATTCTAGGGGCTAATTTTTCATGCTTTATATTTGATGACTGGAAATTATTTTGTGGTTTGTGGTTTACTGCGAGCATACTGCACAGTATATGTGAAAACCTTGCAGAGAATGATACACACGGTTACTTGATGGTAAACCACAAATTACAGTAATTTGAAATTTGTTTAATCAAAACTCCTGTGTGTTAAGTTCATCTTCTTTTCTCTTGATGTTAGCCTTTCAAGTCTCCATTTTTGACACACTAAGCATCTAAGCAAGCAAGTAATTATAAATAGTAAAATAATTAAGAACTCTTTGAATACCGAGTTTTTAGTTCTAGGATCATACACATACAGGCCACACCATAGAGACTGAGGGTGTTGTATTTATATATTTTTCAATATGTGTGTATGTGTATGTGTGTGTGTACATGTAACAAAATTTAAAGAAAATTTAAACAGAATAAGATGGTTGAATTGGAGGGAAGGGACAGACAAAATATATCATTTATAACTAAAAAATAAAAACAATATTAAAAAAGACAAAAGAGGCAGACAATAGCTTTAAGAACTATCATGCTAAAATTTGTTTTCACCATTCTCCAATTCGTTAAGAAGCAGATAATCATAGTTTTTATTAAAAGTAATATTAATAATATTGTAGCATTTTATGTTAATGCAATTACACGCCAGCTTATCCTTTGCAAGAACGGTTACATAAGAGTTTGCAGCTGAGTGAGTTAGAACGCCATTTCTAACAAGCACTGGATCAAGCTGTACAAATAGGAGAACTATTGAAATTCACTCTGATTTGAAGAAGAAACTCTGAAACTGAAGAACTGCATTTTTCTAGGTTATTTATATAAAAGGCAGGTATGGTGAGATTCGCTGGAAAGTAAAGCTCTATTCGTGCCCGTTTTCCTTAACTGCAATTACTTCTGGCCATCTAAGGATGATGCGTATGAAATTGCATTGCTGCCTCTAATTGAACTTAACATTTTGGTTTCATTATTTCTCCTAACCCAAGGCTCATGTTTTTAAGTAAATGTTAGCGACACAGTTGGACTGTGAAGAGCTTTGTACAAACCTCCCTACATTTTGCTTTCTTTCTCTATTCTTTTCTCAAATGACAGATTCATTTTACTTCATTAGCATTGCTTTATTCGCTCATCCACGGACGAAGACAAGCTGAACACATTTCAAATAGTCCACAACTGTATGGGGTTAGGGACATTTTGTTGGTTAGAACAATTATAAAACATTTCTCTTGCCTTAGAAAATCCTATGAGGTGGTCCTATTCTAGAGCGTAGGAAATAACTCCTACCCTGACCAAGTTCATAGACTGAAGAAATATGGCAGAGGTATTTTCAAAACTCTTTAATACAAAGTATTAAAGGAGGTGAAAGCAGGGTTATTTCTGTAAGTATAAGGCCTGAGGGATCCGTAGGGCGATCCCTTCCCCTCAAACAAACAAAGATAATTGCCAAAATGATAGAGAATCAGGAAAATAGAGCCTGACTCAGGTTTAGCCACATGCTAGAAGTAACTAGAAAGGTACAACAGGCACAGGCTACCAGAGCTTTTCCTGAATCACCAAAGTTACAAGTGCCTTGACCAGAAGTGTGCCTTGGTTTCTAAATCTGAAGTAAGACAAAATTAAACCAATACTTCTTCAGAACTTCTAAGAACTGAGTCTGACTGAAATCTCAAGGTCCAAATCAGGAGCAGAAGGAGAGAGAGGACGAGCAAGGAACTCAGGACCGCGAGGGGTGCACCCACACACTGAGACAATGGGGATGTTCTATCAGGAACCCACTAAGGCCAGCTGGACTGGGTCTGAAAAAGCCTGGGATAAAACCGGACTTGCTGAACATAGCGGACAATGAGGAATACTGAGATCTCAAGAACAATGGCAATGGGTTTCTGATCCTACTGCATGTACTGGCTTTGGGGGAGCCTAGGCAGTTTGGATGTTCACCTTACTAGACCTGGATGGAGGTGGGTGGTCCTTGGACTTCCCACACGTCAGGGAACCCTGATTGCTCTTCGAGCTGATGAGGGAGGGAGACTTGATTGGGGGAGGGGGAGGGTATTGGGTGGCGGGGAAGAGACAGAAATCTTTAATAAGTAAATAAAAAAAGAGTAGATTATTAAATATACTTTTAATCCCAAAAACAACTAATAGTTTTATATTTTACATTCATATGGATTTTTGTATATTGGTACAAATTTAAAATGCTGAGAGGTACTGGCTGATATCTTCAAACAGTTTTTCTGTTTCATTTTCTTTTGCATCATGTACAAAATTGAAACAATGGGAGGCTGAATGCTTAGCATTTTACATACGAAGAACTCATAACAACTCTAGAGAATAAATAAGAGCAATTAAAAACATTACCATATTTCCATTGGTGTTTTAATGAACTTCCCACTGATGTAGAAGTGAAGACACACTTCTGGCCAGGGAACTGTAAATCAGTGACTTAGGAAAAGCATTACTGTTGAAAATGCCCTCACATTTGTCTTTTTTGGGAGGAGAAGGCAGAGGTATGGATGAGGAAAAAAAAGGCATTGTTTCTAAAACTGGTGATGAGGTTTTAAAAATAATCAAAAAATAAGAACAGATGCTTCTGAGATCTGGTAGAGTAAAATTTCAGATTTTTACATGTGGGTTTGTGCTTATTCCTTAAAACTATTTGCATTTGTAACCTGATCTTAAAGCAAACACACATCAGAATTGTAAAACAAAAAGAAAACTGTTTTGTTTTTTTTTTTTTGTTCTTTTTTTTTTTTTGTAGCATTTCTTTCTCTTTCTGCTTATCCCTCCTCACACCCCAGGCTAATAGAATCAAGGTTACCAACTAGCCGAGAATAGCCTAGGACAGGCTGTTCCTCAGAAATCATGAAGTAGATTTGTAGACTTGAACAGTTTTGGTGGTTTGGCCAGGAATCAACCAAGAAACAAACATCCTAGATGTTTTCTCAGCCAGAATTTCGGAACCATTTCAGGTTTTTACTGTTCTGGTCTAAGGATAGAAACACGATCATGTTTTATTTTTTAAATAAAATAAATATTACTGTACAGTTTAGGTTCTTAACTAATTTTTTTTCTCTGATATTCAGCTTGAAACAATGTGACCATAAAAATCATTTGATCAAAACAAATTATATGCAGGCATAAATTCTCCAAAAATTCTTCAGTACTATTTTCAAAGTGGTACTTTTAACTGCTTAGACTCTTGTTCTCTGTCTCTGTGGCCAAGGTTTAACAATACACAGAATGTTCTTTCATAAAACATATATATACACAGTAGAAGCAAAATGTGAATAAATGATTTTTGGTAATTCATATCAGAGACTAGTTGACTCTATTTGTAATTCATTAAGATATGAAGTTATTGATTTAAATTGTGTTTAAATTGAATTAAAAAGAAGCTTGAAATTTTCTTTTGCTTGAATCAATCTAATCTTCCGTATATTGCTGTAATGAAGGTTATACAAGTTGTTCATATTACAGTTCCCCAAGCAGAATTAACCCACCAGAGTCGATGAGATTCTGGTCCTGCATGGGTTTTTTTTTTTTCATGGCAAATAAACCAGCTTCCTCTCAGTACATTAACGCCACTCCAGCAGGAATGAGAAAACTGCTATATAATTTATCATTTTGAAAAAGATGAAGTAGAAAATAGTCGCAAATGCTGTTGTCTTAGAGTCTTAGGGTTTCTGCTGTGGTGACGAGACACCGTTACCATGGCAACTCTTATAAGGAAAACATTTGATTGGGCTGGCTGACTTACGAAGAGTCCTCAAAGCCTGCCCCACAGTGACACATTTCCTTCAACAAGGCCACACCTCCCAATGGTGTCACTCCCTATGACCTTATGAGGGTCAATTCCATTCAAACCACTACAGCTGTCATCATAATGCAATTAGTGGAATAAGACCTATGTGTTTCAGAATGTAAAGGTACACTATCGCATGAGAATAAATATTACATTAAACAAACATTTTTACTTATAGTTGGTATACTTGGATCTAATAATGTCTCATTGTGGCTCTTTATATTTTTTCCTATCTGCTGTAGGAGGAAGCTGCTCTATCGCTGATTGATCTATGAGTATTATTATAGCATATTATTAGGAGTTATTTTATTGTTACTTTTTTAAGGCCAGCAGTATTGGTGTATAGGATATCTAGTCTCTAGTTCTTGATTACTCAAGTGGTTTGGGGTATAAATTCCATCTCATGGACTGGGCCTTAAGTCAAATCAGATATTAGTCGGTTACTCCCACAAATTTTGTACCTCCATTGCCCTAGGATATTTTGCAGGCAGAATAGGTTGTAGATCAAAAGTTTTGTTGTCTGGTTAGTGTTTGTCTTTCCTTTTTGGTATCCTGCAGAGTACCTTCCTGTATCAAAGACACTAGAATGTAGGGGTGAAAAAAATGTTCTATGTGGGTATCAGTTCCCCCTTTCAATGCTCAATGAGTTATATGGGTGTTGTCTTCAACAATGGGGCCATATTACCAGTTTTAGAGAGCAACCTATTGTCTTGGAAACAGACTGGGCTAGTTTGGGATTTCCATGAGATGCATTTGGCCAACAACTCAATTGTATGTAACCCAGTCCTAATACTGGAATCATGTTTGGTGGCAAGAGATGGCCAGTTGGGACTCTGTCTCCCTCATTATTTGGAGATTTCATTAGGATTACTTTCATATATTTTAAGAAGTTTTCATTTTAATAGATCTCCATACCACCCATCAAATGCCCCTTCAATTCTTTCTGTCTATCCAATCTTCTGTTGAGGGACATCTAGCCTCTCTTTCGAGTTTTGGGCTATTATGAATATAGGAGCAATGAAAATGGTTAAACACGTGTACTGATGGCAGGATGGAGGGTCTCAAGAATGTTATAGCTGAATCCTATGATATCATAAATAATTAATACAATCTCTTCTTTGCATTTTTTCAGGAAAAAAAATTGTAATCCCCCACAAAACAAAGTTTAACTTTCCCTGTGGGAGAATCTTCCAATGATTATTTTTAGGAGGCTAAGAATTATTATAAGTACGTTTGTCTGTCAACCGTTTTAAAGATAGGGCTGTTGGTACCTTTGAAATATCAGCGGCTGTTGTGCCCTGTTCTTGTACAACTTGAATGGTCAATGACTGCTTTTTATAACACCTTCTAATATTTTTTCCCAGAAACATACATTAATTTATGGTTCATTTCTAAGATTGGGAGGGATGATAATCTGAGTATTCTATTGCTGTAATAAGTCACATCCCCACAAATTCATTGTTATGTTAACTACATATGGTTTTCATAATCTTCTGAATCTTCTTAAATCTAACATTGGCACAGGAGTCCATTTAGTTCTTACAGAGCTTTATCATTTGACAATTCATGTAATGTTAATGGATTTATTAAAGTTGGTTGTTTGAGAACCTTAGACTGTTCATCTCAATTCTTATAATGCAACGTTAAAATTGACTCTCTGTTAAATTCTGTCTGTCTTCTGTCTGGATTTGAATATCTCTGTGATCTGTTTTCTTAGATTGTTTTTAAGGCCTGTATCTTAGCTCTCAGATTAACCAATTTTTTTTTTAGTGAGAAGATAAAAACGATAAAGCTGATAATGTATACAACTGACATTACATAAATTTCATCTAAATTAGATATTCTCTCATCTAATCATTCCATTTTGAAAACTGCCTAGTATATTATCATACAGAGACACAAATTCCTCCATTGTAATGGCTTTTCCTATTTTTTTAATATTGGGAAAATTCTCTTTTAACTAATCCCTCTTTTAAGAATCCTGAATTGTCAAATCTGTCTCAAAAAAATCTGAATTGTCTTATCAAATTAGCTGACAAAGAGGAGGAGGATATGAGGCTGCTGCATAGAACAGTAAAATCCTGACTTTATTTCAAGATAGTTACTTAGCCCTGGCAGGAACCCCGCATTCAGCTCTGCCCAGTCCCAGTGGCTAAAAAACCTGAGACAGATTACTTTTTTTGTGAATTTTTAACCCTAATGTTGCATGCCAAATGTAGCACAAACAATAAAAGCCCACAAACATATATTGGTGTCCAACCTGCAGATCAGAAAAGCAAAGCAGCCAGCCACTGGCTACTACCTCTACCTCCGAAATAGCTGTCCTGCCTCCAGCAATCCTCAGAATGAGATTAAGCTGAGACCTATCTTCTCCCATTTTATTTTCCTCTCTAGTGCTGCAGCTAAAGGCATGTGCCCAGCTTCTATGGCGACCTAGTGTGGCTACTGGGATTAAAAAGCATGTGCCTCCACTGTCTTGTCGGTATAGCTGACCATGTGGCTATTTTACTCTCTGATCTTCGGGCAAGATTTATTTATTAAAATACAAACGTAATATCACTACAGACACCAAAACCACGGCTCTCTACATCATCAGAATGGAAGCACATGTGAACTAACAGCGACTTGGACAGCAGGTACAGAGTCTGAGCGGGTCTGCACTAGGTGGAGTTGTAGAGCTGAGAGGAAAGGGGACACATGCCCCTGTCTCTAACTCAAAAGCAACGTCCAATTGATAGTTATTGCAAATGAAATTTTTTTTAATTTATTTATTTATTAAGGATTTCTGCCTCCTCCCCACAACCGCTTCCCATTTCCCTCCCCCTCCCGCGATCAAGTCCCCCTCCCTCATCTGCTTGAAGAGCAATCAGGGTTCCCTGACCTGTGGGAAGCCCAAGGACTGCCCACCTCTATCCAGGTCTCGTAAGGTGAGCATCCAAACTGCCTAGGCTCCCACAAAGCCAGTACGTGCAGTAGGATCAAAAACCCACTGCGATTGTTCTTGAGTTCTCAGTATTCCTCATTGTCCGCTATGTTCAGCTAGTCCGGATTTATCCCATGCTTTTTCAGACCTAGGCCAGCTTCTTCAAGGGAGTCTCACTCTAAGGGTGGGCTCCATATCCAGCATAGACGGCCAACAGAAAATGAATTCAATGGCCTCATTGGAGATTCCTTGTCTTAGAAATCAGGGCTTAGTTTTTTGCTTTGTTTCTTTTTAATTTACTTTATTTTTTCTTTTATTTATGTATTTCCTCTCTTTTTTCCCCTACAGGTCTTTTGTATAAATCTTAGGGCTCCTGAATGCGTGAATGAATGGATTTCTGTGTCCCGCTGTTTCATGTGCCTTTGCTTGGTCTCATTTCCTTCCGTTTGTTTGTGTTTGCTTTTGTGTTGTTTTATTATTATGCCCTAGAACACTGCTTATTTTTCAATGACAGACAGAAAGGGAGTGAATTCAGGTGGGGGAAGTGAGGAAGAACTAGAAGGAGTAGATAAAGAGGAAACCATAATCAGGATATATTATGTAAGAAAAACTAAATAAAATAAATTCAATAAAACAAAAATAAAATATAATATTTGAATACATTGAATTTAATGTGCTATTATTAGTGACATAAAAGATGAAACACATAGGTTCCAAATACATAACAAAACATTTTTCTCCACTTGTCTGTATCTATGTGTGAGAAGCAAAACAATCTCTCAGTTCATCCCTCTTCATTTTTCCACATTTAGCAGAAATATATTTATATTTCAATTATATATGGCCATAATTTTCAATCTCAAAAAATATTTTGCAATTTTATACATTAATGAAAATGTTTTGCCTAAGGAATATAAGCATTTCCTAGAACTATACTTACATAAAACTTAATGGTTCACTTATATCAAAATCTTTATCAAAATTTTGAATATTCTGTTTAAAATTTACAGAAAAAAAATGTTTTAAATCCTAGAAACAGAAAATAAGTGTAAAATGTTCTGAATTTATTTTTAAATTGTATTTAGATAAGCAGATTATGTAATAAGTCATAATAAATAGATTGAGATTCTTGTTTTAATTATAAATTACTAACTTTTCACATCATTAATTTGTAAGAGTAAGAGAAGATTCTAGGTTTTTGCATTTTTCTTTGGTTTTATTGTTCTGCCCATCAAATCAGTGAGAGAAAAATATACCATCATCACCATGCAGAGAGGAACCAACACCCCTGGGGAGAAAGAAAACCTGGATTGAGAGAACAGGGAAAAAAGCTACACAATGAAAGATTCAGAGCTATAATTTTTTAAAAAGCACATTAATAAAAAACAATGTAAGATCCAAATAACAGCTTATTTTCTGGCAAATTGCATGAGAAACTTAATGTATTGTAACATTCAAAAATACGAGTATTCTTTTTTTTTTTTTAGAGCTTAACATGGAAGTTAAAGTGTTAGACTAGATGGCCATATTCCTTATCCAGTTACTATTGTAATGACAGTAATAAAATTGAAAAGCAACATGGGAGTTATTATTGGAAGTTTAGTGACAGCAATATATGTATTATATGTACCATAGGTATTATATATTTTAGCTAAGTACATGATACATAATACAATTTTTAATTTTGCCAATTTGATCATTAACATTTTTTTGTTGTTTATTCAAATGATGAGTATTATGTTTCTAATGCGCAAAACAATACCACACCAATTAGGATTTAAAGGGGTATTTATTTTAGGGGTAAACTTACAAAACACCAACCATGAGGAAAGGAGCCTAGTCGCTGGAGCAGGAGCCGGGAGCAAGCACCCGAACCAGGAGGGCAGGTGGAGGCTTGCCTCTCTTTTTTAAAGAGAAATAGACCACGCCCCAGTGGGCTGGTATTTCAGCAGCTATTGGCTGAAGGAGCGGAAAATCCTCCCGCAGCATGTTCCTATTGAAATTCAATTTTTATTACTTTTGGATATGAAATTTACTTTTAAAATTTTACTGTTAAGATTATAATCACAATATTTCTTCCTTCCATTCCTTCCCTAAAATTCCTCCTGTATACTTTCCCAATCTCTTTTAGATTCATGGCCTCTTTTTTTATTAATTATTGTTACATACATATATGTAGACAGATATAAACATTCCTATGTATAACTTGCTCAGTATGGATAATGTTACTTCTACCTATGTTTTCAGGGCTGACCATTTGGATAACCAATTGGTGTGCTCTTACCAGGTGAAGACTATTTCTGCAGCTTTCAGCTTTTCAGTTGCCTGTAGCTTTTTGTATAGGGCTGAGGCCACATGAACGCTTCCCCCACGCACTTTGGCATGTATATTGGTATCTTCTTTGTTCTAGTCGTGTTGAGACAATCATCCTGGTAAATCTTTATGAGTGTATTTTCGGGCAGTACAAGGAGACATGACTTCACAGCAGACACGCTAAACATCTGACTCAATAATCCTTTCACCCCTTCTTCTTTCCAATGTTTCATGAATGCGAAATGTTTTCTAGAAATATATATTAGTACTGGACTCTACAGCTCTGTATTTCAATTGGTTGTAGTGTTCCCTGATGGTCAGTTGCTAACTGTTGAAAAGAGAAGTTTCCTTGATGAGGAGCAGAGACTCCATTTATCTTTGGATAAGGACAAAGGATTGTAAATTGTTTGGGATTATGCTGGTTTAGTAAGTAGTGGTTACAGATTCTCCTCCAGCATCCGTGACTTCACTAGCACTAGTTTTCCGTACTGCATATGTTTTCCCTCTTGTTGAGCAGGTTTTAACCCCGTTAGAAAGCTATTGCTTACCTCTAAGTAAGTGCCACTGCTGTGCACTTACGGTTTTTTCTCCAGGCTGGCCTTTGATGTGGTTCATAGGCATCATAGTTGGGTAGGATTACTAGTTGCCTCTCCCTTTGGGAACTTGGATGAAACCTTCTGGTACTCAGGAAGAAGATATTCAGAAAAGTTTCAGTTCAGTGGCCCCTGGACCCTGTATCTGATGTGCATGGTGTTTTCAGCATCTGGGGGATGGTGACTCTAAGAGGCAACCAAGAAAATAGCAATAGTTGTATGCTTTCAAAGTCCCTTGTAAAGTCCCTACTAACAAGGCAGAAGGGGCATGCTCATGTCTGGTTTTGTTAGGTGATATATATTGGGGGGGGGGCAGTCCCGGCCCATTTCTTCAATGGGTCAATTTTGTTGTTGTTTTGTTATTTTATTTTTGTATTTTATGTTTCTTTGTTTTGTTTTTGACTGTTCTTTTTAGTTCTTTATATATTCTGAATATTAGTCCTCTGTCGGATGTGTAACTGGCAAAGATCCTCTCCCATTCTCTGGGCTTGCTCTTCACCTGGTTGATTATTTCTTTAGCTGTTCGGAGCTTTGAAGTTTCATGACATCCCACTTATCAATTGTTGGCCTTAATTCTTCAGTAAATGAAACCCACTCAAAAGGTCCTTTCTGATACATATCTCTGTAGAATACTGTCCATGTTTCTCCCTAGAAGTTTCAGTGTCTCAGATTTCATAGTTAGGTCTTGATCCATGTGAGGTTAGTTTTTGTGCAAGGCTATCAATAAGCTACTAATCTCATTCTTCTCCATGCGGACGTCTAGTTTTCATAGCACGGTTTGTTGAAGACACCTTCTTTTCTCTGGACTATGCTTTTGTCATCTTTGTGTGGTAGCCCACAAGCGACTAAGTTTCCAGCTGAAGTCTATTCTGACTTAGAAGTGATTAGAGTTAAAGCTTGCCTGTCCTGCTCGCTCCAAACATCCTTGAGGGCTGTGAGAATGTTCTGATAAAGCCCATGGGAAAGAGCATTTTGGCCACGAGAAAAGAACACACAATCAAGCTGAAGGTTTAGTGCCTACGCCAAACCTTAGGAACATCAAGATAGAAACTGAAACTGGTTGCTAACCGCAAGTGCACAATAGACAGGAAACTGCTTACTCAAGGACAGGAATGGTCTTGTGGTTAGATACTGACTGTCTGTGCTGTGCTTTGTTCTGTTTTTACACATAGGCAGGCTTTGAAATAAACACATGACTGTCCAGAATAAGCTGGCAGTCCTCTGAATCTATCCTGTGTTTTCTGTCTCAATTTCTCTCAATCTGACATTTCCTTAGCCTCAGCGCCCGGCTCCAGATACCATGGCTGACTTTGTGGGAGCATGCTCTGATATTGTTGTCAAATATTAAGGGGCTGAGGTTACATATACTAGTGTTCTGCTCCTTTGGTCTACATGTCTCCTTTTGTGCAGAGCAATATTGTGTGTATTACAATGGCAATGTAATATTTCTTAAGTTCTAGAGGGGATATTCCTCCAGCACTGTTCTTTTTGTTCAAGATTATTTTAGCTATGTATTTTGTGATTCCATGTAAAATCAAGGATAGTTTTCTCTCCGTTTTGTGAAGAGTAAGGTAGTGAATTTGATCAGGACTGCATTGTTCCAGGCCCTTCTGGTTTTTAAAGTTTCCACTGAGAACTGAGCTATTATTCTTGTAAATGTACCTTCATATGTGACACATGTCCTGTTCAATGTGATAATAAAGGAAATTAAGGTATGGTTTACTAAGACGGAACAAATAAAGGCAGGGTGCCAGACGAAGAATCTCTTCTTCATAGAAGTCAAGAAACTCAGCAGCAATTTTTTTCCTGAACTTTACTGCAGATTTTAAACATTATAGCATATTTTAAAATATGGCAAAAATATCAAAAGCATAATTCATGAAAAACTTGCCAAGTTAGATTTCCCTGGATATTATAATTATCCCCTCTAAAAAAGATAGGACAAGAGATTAAAAGGCCAATCTACATACTGGGACAATGTATTTCAAAATCCAGCAGAAATATACAAAGAACTTAACCTTAACAACAACAAGAAAATAAGAAACCTGATAATAATGTGAACTGAATTTTTAAGCAGACATCTCAGATAAGAAAACATAAACATGGAAAACTATCTCATGACATGATCTTCATCTTATATGTGATCAAGAAAGTGTGAGCTAACCAACAGTGAGATTTCCACACACCCACTGGAACCACCCAGAAGACAGAATAGTGAGTGACGTCATTACCTGCTGGCAAGGACACAGAGTAATGGAAACTCTTTCATTGTTATATAATAGTGCAGCCATTTTTTTTTTGAGACAGGGTTTCTCTGTGTAGCTTTGGTGCCTGTCCTGGAACTAGCTCTTGTAGACCAGGCTAGCCTTGAACTCACAGAGACCTCCCTGCCTCTGCCTGATGAGTGCTGGGATTAAAGGCATGTGCCACCTCGGCCCAGCAATGCAGCCAATTTTAAAGGAATTTGGCAAAGCTTTTAGAAGATGATGATGCCCTCACTAAGCCAATAGTTACATTCACTGATTTCTTCTCCAAGGAGTTGCAAACTCAAATACACAAATCCCTGCTTGTAGAGGTTAAAAACATCTTATCTTCAATTAGAACAACTTGGTCACAGCCAAGTTATGCTTCAGTAAGTGAATGAATAAATAGTAATATGCAAAACAACAGATTTTCATTTAATGGTAAAAAGCTGTGAGCTACCACGCTATGAAAGGACATGAAAAACCTAAATTCGTAACAGTACATATGAGAAGAAAACACTGTGTGGTTTTAATGGTTTGACCAGGTAAAACTGTGAAGATTGTAAAGAGTTTAGGGAGACAGGTGCATGAGTAGAGGGCAAAGACAGGGTGAGCAGTAACACTAACTCCATAGGAAACTTTAGCAGTGGGTTCATGCCTGTAGAGGGTGCAGTAGGCTGCATTCCTACCACCCAGCTCCCGGCCTCCTGGCTAGCTTATGCCCCGAAATAATTACACGGAAACTGTATTCTTTTAAACACTGCCTGGCCCATTAGCTCTAGCCTCTTACTGGCTCGCTCTCATATCTTGCTTAACCCATGTCTAATAATCTGTGTAGCACCACGAGGTGGTGGCTCACCAGGAAAGATTCTAGCCTACGTCCGTCTCGGGTCGGAGAATCATGGTGACTGCCTCACTTTCCTTCTTCCCAGCATTCTGCTCTGTCTACTCCACCCACCTATGTTCTGACCTATCAGGCCAAGCAGTTTCTTTATTAATTAACCAATGAAAGCAACAGATAGACAGATGACCCTCATCCATCACATGCCATTAAATATTTGTCCAAATATAGACTATGACAACAAGGGTGAACCCGGATGAGTTCTATGGACTTTGGTTACTTAAGACATGTCATTGTAAGTTCATCAGTTACACAAATCTGATGTGTCTTTAGGAGTTGCTGAAAAGGATTGAGATTCTATCTGTGTGTGTATGTGTGTGTGTGATCCTTAACGTGTTTGAGGTTTGAGTGTGTATGTGTGTATGAGAGCATGTAGGAGTTTAGTGTTTGTGTGTTGGTCTAAGTATCTGTGAGTCTAAGTGTGTGTGTGTGTGTGTGTGTGTGTGTGTGTGTGTGTGTGTGTGGTATGAGCATGTATGTGTGTATGTGAGCATGTATGAGATTAGTGTTTACCTAAGTATCTATGTGTGTAGTAATTGGGGCGGCGGGGCTGCGTCCCCAACACCCCAGCCTCCTGCCCGGCTAGCTTATGCACTGAAATAATTACACGGACACTGTATTCTTTTAATCACTGCTTGACCCATTCTCTTCTAGGCTAATTCTCACATATTAATTTAGCCCATTTCTAATCATCTGTGTATGGCACCCCAAGGTGCGCTTACCAGGAAGATTCTAGCCTATGTCCATCCTGGGTCGGAGCTTCATCCCGGGAGCGGGGCACGGCATCTCTCTCTCAGGCGTCTGCTCCCGAGAGGAGAGACTGTGGAGTCTCTGAGCTCACTTCCTCTTCCTCCCAGCGTTCTGTCCTGTTTTCTCCTCCCACCTATCCTCTAACCAATAAAATGGGCCAGGGCAGTGCCTTTATTAGCCAATGACCTTCCTCCATCATATGTGAGTCTGAGCGTGAGTGTGTGTGTGTGTGTTTGATCCTAAGTGTGTGTGGTATGAGTATGTATGTGTGCATGTGGGCATGTATGAAATTAGTGTTTGTGTAAGTATCTGTGTGAGTCTGAGTGTGTGTGTGCATGTGTATGTGATCTCTGGATATCAGCTTGTGAGTATGTGTGCTTGCGTGTGAGCCTGAGTGTGTGTGTGTGTGTGTGTGTGTGTGTGTGTGTGTGGTATGAGCATGTGTGTGTGTATGTGAGCATGTATGAGATTAGTGTTTACCTAAGTATCTGTGTGAGTCTGAGCGTGAGTGTGTGTGTGTGTTTGATCCTGAGTGTTTGTGGTATGAGTATGTATGTGTGCATGTGGGCATGTATGAAATTAGTGTTTGTGTAAGTATCTGTGTGAGTCTGAGTGTGTGTGTGTGTGTGTGTGTGCATGTGTATGTGATCTCTGGATATCAATTTGTGAGTGTGTGTGCCTGTGTATGATTCTGAGTGTATATGTGTGCTGGTGCGTGTCAATGTGTCAGTGTGTGAACGTGAGTGTATATGAGTGTGCCCGTGTGAGTATGTGCATGTGTGTGTGAGTCTGTGTGTCTGAGTCTGCAGGTGTGTGTGTATGTGCATGTGTGAATGAGTGTGTAAATGCCCATGTGATTGAATTGAGAAAGCTCAGCATTTTCCTGTCCACTGGACCATGAATCTCTTGTCATAACTACACAATGCTGCCATTTATAAAGTTCATGTCTGAGAACTACAAAATTAAGTTTTAAAAATTGAAAAAAATATTTAAAGCAAGCTATAATTTTAGGTTGGCTGGATTCACAATTATCCTTGATTACATGTAGTCCTGAGTCACGTATTAACTATGGCTGAAAGTCTAAATACAGTCTTTGTTATGGCTCTACTGTGAGATGTATTCCCAGGGTCACAAAGAAAGAGGCCACCTCTTTAAAAGAAAAAAAATGTCTCTGCAAGCCATTTGTTTTACTTCTGTCAAGGGTCATGACACTCAACACCAGTAGAGCAGACAGAAAAGTCCTGCCTGCTTTTATTCCAGACACAAGCACAAAGTTGGGCTGCTCCTCATTGGTTCAGATCCCACTGAATAATCTAAAATTGCTTTTCTAATAAACAGTGTAAGGGAAGAAAGAAATGACAGTGACTGGCCCTCTTTTCTGTAGGAAAGAAGAGAATGGAGACAGGAAATGATGGCGTCCATTCAACTAGGTTTTTTTATATTTATTTTATTTTATTATGTATACAATATTCTTTCTGTGTGTATGCCTGCAGACCAGAAGAGGGCACCAGACCCCATTACAGATGGTTGTGAGCCACCATGTGGTTGTTGGGAATTGAACTCAGGACCTTTGGAAGAGCAGGCAATGCTCTTAACCTCTGAGTCATCTCTCCAGCCCCTGTTCAGCTAGTTTGAAGCTTAAAAGCAACTTTGTTCGACAAGAGAAAATGGGCATATTTTAAAGGAACAGACAGTTGTTAATTGTATTTCACAAAACCCCAATGGGAAACAAGCCAATAAGAACATAGAGGGAGATTCTAGATTCTGTTATCTTTCAGGGTCCTCTGGGAACTCTGATGTGAAGTGCAGATTCTCCCTTACCCTTCCTATCACTTGTATGAATGCCAGTGAGGCTTTTATTCCTATGGGATACAAAGTCTAGAGTAGCAGTAAAATTTGTTTTTCTACGATACTCTGTCCCGATGTGCTCTCCCACAAACTCCACTTTGTATCAACCCTCTCTCCATGCAATGAGGTGTATAGAACAAACGATCTGCTAACTTGGCTGGAGTCTAAACTCACAGCATCTGTTTGACCAAAACTTCCATCAACTCTGGGCAATAAAAGCTCATTTTAGAAGAAATACACATTTTATTTACCTACTGACGACAAGCAAAAAATAAAAATAAATTGATTTTTGTTGGCAAATTTAAAAGTCTTCTTTAAAAAGAGTAGTTTGGCTTGGGGCATGACTGTCTTATGATATTTTTAAAATTATTTTCACAAACAGGAAAAATACAGCAAAAAATTTCAGTGCATGAGACCCAAAAAGTCATAACATAATAATTTCATTCCAAAACTTCTGTAAGGGGCTTCTTTATTTATAAAACAAAACCAACAGCAAAAACATACCCTTTTTCATTCTGCTCATGGTTTTCATAATATTTATATTTGTTTTCTAAACTTTTCTACCCAAAATACTGAGCACAAATACATATTCCAACTCTGTAAATATTCTGTAAAAATAAACATATTAGTATTTTAAAACAGCTGAACAGGAACTTGCTGCTATTGAAACAATCTAACCTGAAAGGAGATCATTGGTGAAATGCTTAAACATACTTTTGAATTTCAGAAATGGCCTTAAAAGATGTTTCTGCTATTTTGTACTCCATATTTTTGCGAAGCCATGTTCTCAGAACATATTGCAAAACCAAAATGTCAATCAACTCTGAAAAGTCTTGAAGATGTTTTATGTCCTACAGTGTTATGTCTTTGGTGGACCTTAAATAGTTTATCTAAAAATAATTATACCTATCACATTAGTTTGTAGATTTACTCGCATATTTAAAAATTATAAAAAAAATTAAATGTACACCAAATAATTGTTTTCAAATAAATCTCAATATTATTTATTATTGATAAATGTTTGATTTGTTTACATATGTTCTGCGCCTATATATACAGGGTCACATAAAAACTTCTTGGGCAAAGAAGGGGGTCACAAGTAGTCCTGGTGTGGCTTGCCAGTTCCTCTGACTGCTTTGATCATTCTGATTTCTCTCATCACATAACATGTGGATGCTATTAATTCTTTCCACTGGACTTTCATCATCGCCATTGGCATACGGTTCACCTCATTCACTTGGCAAATTCATTGTCTCCACTACATTCTTGGGGGTGCATAATCTCAGGATATTTTAGCTTGTTTGAGCCCATTCTGTTTCTAGATACCTGGTTACATTCCTACATGCCCCAGTTTTATATGCTCCCAGGATTGAGACGGTCTTGGGGACCAATTGGGGAATGCGTTGGCTTTCTCACAACTGTGATTGCCTTGTGAAATTTCTATGGAATTTTCTTACAAATAAATGCTCATGGAAGTCCGTATTGGTCAACAAAAGTGAGTACATCCGCCCCATGATCATACCAAAGCTGAGTAGGGCTTGGGGCATGTATTTATTACATCTTTCTCCTGCTGGATGCCAGTAACCAATGCCAACAGGACAGAGGTCGCTGCTTGCTAATCAGCAGCATAGAACTCACGAGCAAGGCTTTCTCTCTTAAAGTCTGATGAGCATCCTTGATCATCCCTTGTGCGTGTGTAGACAAAGTGCAATAAACAATCAGAAGCCACATATTTAAAATGGTTCTTCTCTAGAGATTTTCAAATAAGCACTACCTCTTTCTTGAGTTCCCTTTGGTTAGCTAAGGCTTCTCAGATGCTAGTTTATTTGAGAACAGAATTCCAAATAGAAATAGGCCACTTAGAAAGAGTTATGTGAGGTCATTTTCAGAAAAAGCCTCAAGTCTTTTCCTATTCTACTGTGAGGCAGCTTGTCCTTTGGTTGAACTTAAATAAAGAAACAAAATAGATCACAAAATATATATCAGGACACAATAGCCTATCTGAAAATCTTTGTGCTTGAAGGCAGCTGAAAGCAGCTCAATAGAAGGGCTGGGGCAAGGAACCCCCTGTGGCTCCTGCTTCTGGATCTCCTATGCTGCTCTACAGCTGTCTTGACCTGCACAGTTTTAGTGCAGTGATGAGGGAAGGAAGAAAAGGCTGACAGGAGAATTTGGATCAAGACATCCAGGCACTCTGATAGAGACAAAGTACCAGTAACACGCAGCAAACTCAGCGTTTATTTTATTCATGTGAATAAAGGAGGTAGGTTTATTATACACAGCTGAAAAGGGAGGTGGTGGAGGAGCTAATCTCCATAGGCAGCCTCTATGGGGAGCAATTTCTGGCTGCAGACATCCAGTGGATTGATAGTTTCTGCACACGCTGGTTTTAGCTAAAGATCATTTACCAGCATTTGTGTGTGGATCTGAAGAAGGTTTGTCATGTCTCGGAGCCCGACCCTGGGAAGAGTTAGCCAATCCATGGATCTGAGGCATTTGGATCCTTCACTTGGCCTTATATCAGCTGTACAAACTCACTCGGGGTTTCATATGATTCCCCCCAACATACATGGCCACCTTCCCCACACCCTACATGTTTAAGAAAGATAATACAATTGGAAGACATAAATGAATTTAGGTTCATTGTTTTACAAATGTCTGGTTATCAGATTACCTTTTTTTCTTTTACACAGAGAGTTTTGCCTGTCCTGAAACACTCTGAAGACCAGAATGATCTCAGACTCATAGGGATCCACTTGGCTCTGCCTTTCAGGTACTGGGATTAAACGTTTGCACCATCATCACCCAGTGCTGATTTCTTTTTTTTTTTTTTTTTTTGGTTTTTCGAGACAGGGTTTCTCTGTGGCTTTGGAGCCTGTTCTGGAAATAGCTTTTGTAGACCAGGCTGGCCTCGAACTCCCAGAGATCCGCCTGCCTCTGCCTCCCGAGTGCTGGGATTAAAGGCGTGCGCCACCACCGCCCAGCCCAGTGCTGATTTCTTAATTAATGATCATCTCTGTGTGCAGGAACAATGAAGGGGACTAAACTCACACGCAACCTTTGAGTTTTACTGGCACTTAATGAAAGTTATGCACAAGCAAGTCAAGAGGCAAATAGAAACGATGGAACCTGATGTGCAAATGACGTAATTACAGAACAGATCTTCCCGACTAATAAAAAACTAAAGCAATGAGCTACCTGGAAGCGTCAGTGGAGTGAAAGAGATGATTCTTATGGAGCCTTTTCTATGGGTAAGTTAGAACAGCAAGAATAATAAATATATGCTTTGAAAGAGGAAACTAAAGTCAATAATTAAATTATTTTCTTTTAAATTAAATGTCTTCTGAATTGAAACCTCCCCCCATTTAGGGGATATTTCTTCACTCTATCCTCAGTTTTCACAGTCAGGTTTCCTTTTAATGCTCTGATCTTCTGGTCCCATTACATGACCCCCTGTGGGCATCCTGCCCATACTCAGACAATCTAAGATAATCTTTTTCTGTCTCAGAATTATTAATCACACCCAAAACCAACATAAAGCATGGAAGGGGCAGCATATGTATAGCTCTTATTAGCACAGTGTGGCTACCTGAAAATCATTTTTCAATCTACAACACATCCGTATCAGGAAACATGGAGGTATGTTTTAGAATTTAACATTTTTATTTGTGAATTTTCCATTTTTTTTATTTTTTTTTATTGAGAAAAAAAAACAAGTTTCCGCCTCCTCCCAGCCTCCCATTTCCCTCCCCCTCCTCCAAACCTTCTAGAATTTAACATTTTTATAGAACAATTTGGTGATTAGTGAGTATCAATGGCTACTGCTATTGTAATTAGTAAAATTATTGATACTCTACATGATGGTATAAACCTTGTTCAACCCAGTATTGTATTCTGTGTGTGCTAGGATAAGTTTCTAGCTGAGATAGTTCTTTTGAATATGAAACGCTGTTGTAATTCTTCAAATTAATGAACTCAGCACTTGTTCAATTGGATGATTCATTATGTTTGCATCAGTGCTAAGAAAATAAGACAACACAGAAGGACAAAGAACAACTGGCTTGTGAATATAGGATGCTGATTTTAAAAACATCTTAGAAACCCAGAGATTGGTTTTGTGGTTTGGAAATAGAAAGTATTTTGATTAATAAAATTGAAAACTGGAGACATAAAGGATTCGAGAGAATGAGGATGGCTTGCATGGTGGACACAAACCTCTGGTTAGAAACATTTTAGTGCTGAGAGTTAAGTGAGACCTAAATGTTGTAAAAGAGGAGATAGAGTTTGGGAACAGAGTTAAGAGACATTAAAATGCCATACACATGGGTTGTACATTTCTCTGACAGAAAAAATCATTACATAATCTAAAATGGGTTGTGTTAGTTCTAGAGATGTAATTGTTTTGAGGATATGCTGTACTATAGACACTATTTAGGTGCTACAGATAATCTATGGAGCTTATCTATGGAAAAGAGGAGTCAACAAAAAGAACCAACCAAGAAAGAGAATTACAGACCGATCTCACTCATGAACATCGACGCAAAAATTTTCAATAAAATACTGGCAAACCGAATCCAAGAACACATAAGAAAAATTATCCATTATGATCAAGTAGGCTTCATCCCAGAGATGCAGGGCTGGTTCAACATACGCAAATCTATCAATGTAATCCACCATATAAATAAACTGAAAGGAAAAGAGGAGTCAATTTTTATACATTATTATAAATTATTAATGTAATTGAAAATAACATGCAGAAACAATACTTTCTTCATTTTTGTTTATTTAGTTATTGTTTTTACCTCTCAATCAAAGATTCCCCTCCGGCCATCTTCCCCGTTTCCCCCACCTGCCACTTCATCCATTCCACCGCCATTGTTTCTCTTCAGAGGAAGGTGGGCCTCCCATGGATATCAGAAATGGCCCATCGTCAGTTAGGAGAGATTACTGTTCTCACAGAGAAACCAGGTTGGTTCCCAGCACCCACACAGAACAGCTTACAAACACCTGTAACTCCAGTTCCAAGAGGTTTTCATGCCTTCTTCTGGCTTCTGGAAATACAAGGACACATGTGGGGCACATATAGATAAATGCATGCATGTGTGTGCACGCACACACACACACACACAATGAAGTTATTTTTCTATGACATTTTTGGGGGGGGGGTATTGGTTTTGGTTTTTTGAGACAGGGTTTTTCTGTGTAGCATAGCTGTCCTGAAACTCATTCTGTAGACCAGGTTGGCCTTGAATATCTGCCTGCCTCTGCTTCCCAAGTACTGGAATTATAGGCATTCACCATCACTTCCTAGTAATTCTTTAGATCATTTTAAAGTCAGCAAGTCTAAAGCAAAGTTATAATTACTGGATACAAGCATTTCTAATGACATTCAAAATTCAGCTTAATGTTCAAGCATAAGTTTTCCATAACTGATAATTTTGATGTAATGCAGAGATTTTTGTAGTATGAATCTTAATGCTTTTTAGTTTTGCTGAAAAGTATATATAAATATGTATACCCCCATATTTCTTTATGCTACAGAGAGGATTAAGTGAAGAATGATAATAAGCTATTCAAGGTATTTTATGCTGTTCTCAGGGACCAGATGAAAATTATATCCTGTTCACCTCACAGTAGCTTGAATTATTTTCTTAAAAAAAGCATAAAAATTGAAATTTTAAAGCTAACTAGGTCTATAAATAAAATTGATTACTTTGCAAATCATTTGAGATAATATTTTAACTATAAGTTAGTATGGTTTATTTGACTAAAATTAATTTTCTGTAATGTTGATTTCATTTTGTTGATATGACAAATTACATTAGTTTTTGAATAGCTTGATTCTTCTTTTCTTTCTGTAATTAATCTCACTTATTCATATTATACACACAAAAATATTTGATATGCAGCATTTTGTGGGGGTTCTTTAACCTCTATTTTCATTCAACTCATTATACTTAATTTTATTATTTCCATTCCCCCCTAATTGATTAGAGTTAGTAGGAGCATTGGTCTTATATTAAAGTTTTGACATCTTGACTATATTTTTGATAGCTTGTGCAGAATTAGTGTTGGTTCTGTTTTTTAAGTATTTAAAATATTTTTGTTAATTCTTTTTTTTAGAGTCAGGAGGGCAGCCAGTAGACACTAAGACAAGGCTCGTATTTATTTCTCATAGCCTTTATATATCCCAATCCAAAAAGGAGGGGGAAGGCAAAAGACTTCTTTACCAAGATACAAAGAACAAACAAAGTAATTAACTTCTTAATATCTAAGGCGTCAAGTAATCACACCCAAGGTCAAAACATCCTGTTAGTAGCCACACCTTAACTTTCTCTCATATAACCTTGAAGGAGCAAGAACAAGTCTGAACTCTCTGACTTTTGGTCGAGGTAGAATGGATTTACTTCTGTAAGCTCCCACTGATTCCCACCCCCTTTTTAAATTTATTTATCGAAGCCTGTACTCCTGCCACAGTACAAATGATTGTGCCTGTCTTAGGTTGTCTTCTTCAACCTTCCTGACTTTCCCATTATCAGTACATACATTCTATCATGCACATACTGTATTAGATTTCCTAAAGGGAGAAAGATCTTACCCACCATTGACTACCAACCTCTATTCTTAAAGGTTTAAGGGAAAGTGTGTAGCTAGATATCATGCACCTGTGAGCCTACTTTCCATTGAGAGAGTTCACACGTAACTAGATAATCATAGGCAAGCAGTTAATGCCTTCACCTTCACCTCTAACACCTCCCAGACCCATCCTCCCTTCTATATGTACTCATCTTTGTGTCCTCAAAAATCTGATAAAATTATCCAGGGAAATCATCTGAACTTGGTGTTTTGCCTGCCGTGTATATTTGTATGTATACCACATGGGTACTTAACACTTATGGATGCCAGAAGAGGACATTGGATACCCTCAGACTGGAACCACAGATTGTTATTGTGACGTATCGTGTGTGCACTGAGAGTCACTCAATAAGTATTCCCAACCACTGAACCATCTATCAACCCTCTTTATAAACTACACTTAATAATTACATCCTCTGATGATCTGTTTGAGCTTGTAAAATTTTTGCAACATTTTTCATACAAATTCTTATAATTTTTAAGGAATTGGTTTAAGTTCAAATTACTGACATTTTGTTATTCATGGAATTCTCTCTTTACTCTTTCAATATCTTCAATATCTGTAATATCATACTTCTTATCTCGTTTTAGCTCTTAGAGCGTTCTCATATTTGCTCTGTGCAAAAAGCTTATTTCTATTTTTAAGGAACTGTTATTTTCCTTCATAGATTTGTCTACTCTTTTTATGTTTTTCATTTAATTAATCTCTGCTCTTATCTTGATTATTGCTCTATTGTACTGCTTTGGGTTTTTGTTATTTTTTAAAATTTTTGTTTTCTAATTTAATTTTGTTTTGAGAAGGATATTTCCACTAAATTTTTTTACCTATGATATATATGACCATATCCTTTCCCCTCCGCCAACTTGTGCTAGAACCTCTCTACCTTCCTACTCACCGAGTTCATGTTCTTTCACTCCCTCTGTTAGCAAACAAACAAAAAAGTTAAAACATATGAACAAAAAGCATAAAATGTAACAAAAAGTTAATAAGAAAGACATGGAATCAATTTCATGTTGGCCACCTATTTCTGGATATGCTTTGGAGAGTGGTGGACAAGCCAGTGCCCCTGCAATGGAGGAAATAGAATTTTCTTTTCCCAGTAGGTATCAATTGCAAATATCTTCTTGGTTAGCAATGTTTTTTTGCCTATTTCCCCTTCTCAGAGATTTTGTCTGTTTTTTAAGCCTGTGCAATCCTTGTGCTTAAGTCACAGTCACTGTAAGGGTACACCTGTATCAGCCCTGTTATATCTGGAAGACTGTTTCCTGGAAGTCATCCTACATTTCTGGCTCCTCCATTCAGCCATCTCTTCTACATAGCACCCTAAGCCTTGAGGGGAGATGTTTGATACATACATATCATTTAGGGATAAGTATTCTAAAGTTTCTGTGAATGGCTTGGTTTGAAAAAAAATGATCCCCAATTAAAACAACTGTTTGGGGTGGATTAGTAGGTGTGGACTTGTTGGATTAAGTATTGCTTTGTTAGAGGAGGTATGTCACTGAAGGTTGGCTTTGCAATTTCGGAAATCTCTTTCTCTTTCTCTTTCTCTCCCTCCCTCCCTCCCTCCCTCTCTCTCTCTCTCTCCCTCTCTGCCTACTAAGATCAGAATGTAAAGCTCTCAGCGTCTGCTCCAGTGCAAGGACTGTCTGCTTCTTGCCATGATGATCATGGATTTACACTCTGAAAATGTGAAGCAAGATAAAATTCAAATGCTTTCTTTTAAGAGTTGCCTTGGTCGTGTTGTCTTTCACAGCAATAAAGAAATAACTAAGACAGTCTCTTACGCTGCATACTGGAGAAAAAAAAACACAACTTCAACATATGATGCTGATCAAATTAATTGTCTCCATGTAGAAGACTGGAAGCAGCCGCTTTGGATATCAGTATGGCGATTTCTCAGAAAATTAGGAAACAACCTTCCTCAAGACTCAGCAATACCACTTTTAAGTATATATTCAAAGGATGCTCAATCATGCCACAAGGACATGTGCTCAATTGTGTCCATAGCAGTATTATTTGTCATAGCCAGAACCCAGAAACAACCTAAATGCCCCTTGACCTAAAAATGGATAAGGAAAATGTGGTATATTTACACAATGGAGTACTACATAGCAGAAAAAAATAACAACATCTTGAAATGTGCAGGCAAATGGGTGGAGCTAAAAAACATCATATTGAGTGAGGTAACCCAGACACAAAAAGACAATTATCATATGTACTCACTAATAAGTGGTTTATAAACACAAAGCAAAGAAAGCCAGCCTACAGACCACAATCCGAGAGAACCTAGACAACAATGAGGACCCTAAGAGAAACATCCACGGATGTAATCTACATGAGAAGTAGAAAAAGACAAAATCTTCTGAGTAAATTGGTAACATGGGGGCCATGGGGAGGATTGAAGGGGAAGGGAGAGGTAGGGAGGGAAGCAGAGAAAATTATATAGCTCAATAAAATCAATTAAAAAAAGAAAAAGAAAGAAAATAGATCCAAATCTATCACCTTGATCAAAATTCAACTGCAAATGGTTCAAGGAACTCAACATAAGACCAACGACCCTGGATCTGATAGACATAAGAATAAAACTCGTTAGCATGGGAAAGGATTTTCTGATCAGGACAACACAGGCAGTAAGACCAACAATTAATAAATAAGAACTCATGAAGTTGAAAGCTTCTGTATAATAAAGAACTCAATCCTTTGAGCAATGCATCGGCCTCCATAGTGGAACAAGTTTTACCAATTACATCTTATAGAGGGTTAGTATCTAGCTATAAAAAGAACTGAAAAAAACTCAAATGTCAAAACAGCTCAATAAAAAACCATTCCTGCCAGATATTCCTGCAGAAAACCTGAAAAAGCAAAGACAGAGGAAGGGAAATACTTTCCTGGCATTTGTTTTTCTGCTACCTTTAGTTTTAATTCCTGGGGAGTCACGAGTTTGGGAAAGTGTTGTGTTACTGTGTTTTCCCATAGTTTTTATCCATTTTGTTCTGCACATCTGTTGAGAAGCAGATGTCCTTCCTTTTTGTTCTGCACATCTGTTGAGAAGCAGATGTCCTCCCTTTCACTCATCCCCACTCTTACTTCCTGTGTTCACCTGGTTCTTTGTAGGACTTCTTGGTGAGTTATCTTCACCAAGGGATGACATGGTCAGACAAAACTATAGCCCAAAGATTTTTAGATCTTGGAGTACTAATAACTAAGTAAAGAGAGGGACAACAAGAAAATTTGAAAACAAGGAGTAACTTAATAACAACAGAGAAGTCTCTGAGTTAGAGGTGCGGAGAAATAACATTATAGAATAATATAGAAAAAGGAAATACTCCCCAAAAATTACTCAGGCTAGATATGAGCTAATATAAAAGGCTAAGAAAATGGAATTCAAGAGTATGACATGAAGAAACACAGAAACAAAAACAAAACAAAATAAATATTATAATACCGTACATTATTTCTTACTAGTTGGGACAAATGTGATTTTTTGCGCTCCCCCAATTTTATTTTCAGTTAGTGCTGATAAGGAGAGAGCTTCTAGCCTCATTGACTCAAATAAGTTACATCAGTATATTCACCCTGCAACAAGTAACAAACATGAATTACAGGGTCTTTGTATGCAGAAGTAGCCTGGTTTTATCATGTTCTCTGCTTAAACAAATGAGTTAAAGGTTTGTAATGATATTCCCATAGATAGACTTGGATCTGGTAGTTACTAGAGGAGGCTTATACTTGGCTTTCAAAGGTTCTCACGTAACAAGGTCATCTTCTGATGAGAAAATAAAATACATTCACCTTTAACCCAAATAACTTATTGCTGATGCCAGTAAGCAGAATTTAGCAGCAGTTCCTTCTGCATTGCAGTTGGTGATACATTAGACCATCTGCTGTACTTGCTTGCTGATAGAGATAGGTTACCCTGGCACCAGAGGCCACCAAGATAGCAGCAATTTTACTGGTAGGATGTTGCTTGTGTGGTCAGCATTTCAAGTCCTAGGGTATCACACTGTCTTCCAAGGTCAAATCATTTAGACCAAAGTCAACGATAACTCAGGACCTCATCTTGCAGTTTGTGTAATCATGAACATTATTTTTTGACTTTTACATACTGTTCCTGGCTTTTCTGCTGAAGTAGAAAGTCTAAAGTTAGCTTAAAACTTATGAAAAGGGGATTATTAATTAAAGTTTGGGTGTAGGTAATCTTAATTTGCAAAAGCATGCCATGTATGTAACTCAGATTCAACTCTTTTTTCAAAAGAAGTATTTTAAGATGGTTTGTGTTATATCGTTTTCCTTAGACTATAAAGTAGCAGATACTTTGGAGAAGTGTAGATTTCTGACAGGTTATCATGGTCTGTTCAGACTAACAGAAACTGATTTAGAGACATGTCTAACCGCTCATGACTTCGCTAACTTTATTAGGTTTTAGCTGTTTGAAAAAAAAACTTAGTCATATAAAAAAACTGTAATATTTTGTAAAATTATGCTATAAAAGGATCAGAAAATGGTTCCTAATGCCTCCGTGATTAAAGTACCTATATCATCCTAGCATTTTTTTGCTTTTATATCCTAGGAAGGATTACAGAACCCCATCTTTGACTCAGGACTGACTCCATGAGCAATTCAACTTAATGCTAGCAGCCAGGGTGGGAGGTTTTCTTTTCCTCTAGCAAGCATTCCCCTTAATTATTCTCATCAGAGATTCTAAGCATTTCACTAAAAGTTAATAAAGTCAGCTTAGCTTTGCTCTTGAAAGGGCACACACACATTTATTCTGGATGCAAAATCCTGTGCTACCGCTTTGAATTGAAGAAAGTTGTTAACGAAGGTGTTGAATATCTGTTAAAGTTTTATTAAAACTTTTTATTATTTTTTCATTTTTATCCATATATATTTACTTGCAAGCGTTCAGTGTAGATAGTCTGCACTGGACTGGACTGGTTCAAGGCCTCTGGTTTCTGCGACGCTGACAATACTGGACCCTCACTGGGGCTCCTCTTGGTTATCCCGTTCTTGCCCTGTGTCCTGGAGATGCTGCAGCTTTGTGTCTGCAGGATCAGTCCCTTTATGTACTCCGGCAGTTCACAGATAGGGTGAATGGTGCCGTGAGCCAACTCATAGCCCTGATTTGAGGTCTGGGTAGTTACAGGGTTATCAGACCACCAGCTTTCCCTTGTCCTCACCGCCAGGGTGAGCTCTCCTGCGTTGCCCCGCTTACTTCATCCGCTATAGCAATAAGCAAGGGACAGGGCCAGTTCTCCTGCTCTACAGTGTGGTCCAGGTGAAGTAGGGGCCACTCTCCCAAGGGCTGCAGCTGATGAAGAACAGGCAAGGACAGCTCTCCCTCTCTTAGGACCTCAGGACCAACTCTCTCACCTGCCTCAGATGTAGGTGGGTCGGGGTGGGGTGGCAAAATGCCATCTCTCCCCCACCCATACAGCCACATGAAAGATGAGTAATGGAGACAGCTCTCCCATGTTCACAATTTCTGGGCTGGCCCACCCACATCTCCACCAACAGGATTGGCTCTATTGTGCTGCCCAGGTCAGGTGCGGGGCCTGTTCTCCTGAATGTTGCAGCTGGCAGAGGGCAGAGGCAGCTCTCCTCCACTTACAACCTCAGGGCTATGTCTCTCACTTATCTCAGATATATATAGGGGAGGAAGGCATGGCTCCTCCCCTCACTCCTCCATATGCCAGGTCTCCCCCTGCTCACGTTCTTGACTGGCTCACCTGCCAACAGGGTCAGCTCAACTGTGCTGCCCAGACTAGATGCAGGACCTACTCCCCAATTGTTGCAACTGGTAAAGGGTCGTTCAGCTCCCTCGCCAGGTGAAGGCAGTAGAGGCAAGAGGAAGAGCATCTTTTCCTAGTTCCCACCACTGAGTTGCAGATTAGGGAGGTGGTACTACTAGCTGTGCCCTTCACATAATGCATTCTAGTTCCACTGATCTCCTAGTCCCCTTGCTTCTGCTCTCTACCCTTGCAACCACCCTCATAAAACAAAATTTAAAAGTATAAACAAATAAAGCAAAACAAGAAAAACAAATTGTAAAACTTCTTAGCATGGAAGCTGTGGTGTGGACTAGTGAGTCACACAGTATATAAATTTAAGTTCATACAGCTTTTCTTGCAAATGTTTATTGCAAGGAGTCATTGGTCTGGTTCAAGGCCCCTGACTGCTGCTATACCCTGGATCCTGGGCTCTCACTGGGGCTGGATATCTTATTGTTGTCTGTGTCATGGAGATCTTGTAGCTTGAATCTGCAGGTCGAGCCCCTTCGCATGCTCCAGAATTTGATAGATAAGGTAGGTGTTGGAGTGAGCTACCTCACAGGCCTGGTTATGGGCCTGAGTGGTGGTAGCTGGGTCACCAAGGTCCATATGGCTCCAGCAAAATCTTGACCTTATAAAATCAACAAGGACCAAGGTATCAGCCCAGACTACAGGCCTCTGCACAGCCCTTGGTGGCAACAGGAACCATGGAGGTCAACTCAGACCCCAAGTACCACAGAGCCACAGACCCGGACACAATCATGGCCTCTAGTAGCAGCCTGGGTTGGATGTCACCATGGTCCCAGTTAGCAGTGCAGAAATCCTGGATCGGCATGGCCCTATGGGAGGATATCCCTTGAACATCAACTTGAACACAGGTAGTGGCCAAGACTCCAATTGTCCACAGGGATTTTGGTGGTAACAGGAGCTAGGGACATCAACACCCATAGCTACATCAGGGTCACAGACCAAGTCAGGGCCCTTGGTAGAAGCCCAGGATGACATTGTCATGGCCCTGGGAGGTGAGCAGGACATCTATCTCAGCCTGTTCATCACCACCCCTGCCTCTTTGGATCTGTCTCTCTCTTCAGCACATGAATCATTCTGCCTCCCTTCCTCGCTCCCTTCTTCTCTCTCTCTCTGTCTCTCTCTCTCTCTGTCTCTCTCTCTCTCTCTTGTCTCTCTCTCTCTGTCTCTCTCTGTCTCTCTCTCTCTCTGTCTCTCTCTGTCTCTCTCCCCCCAACCCCGTTTCACTATCTTGAACTCGCTTAACATAATGGTGCCCAACAGCCCAGAGCCAGAGACACCAAAAAGGTTCATGGGTGAAATTCTCACCTTCCCACCCCAAGTTTAGAAATCTGGAGCAGAGCTGTGTTTGACCTCCAGACAAACCTAAAGCTTGTTAAAGTTTTGGAAAAGACTCTAAATTGAGGTTTATACTATGAATTTTTGAGACTTATTGATCGGAGGATGATAAGCATCTTAAAATCACAAGAATGAGGAAACGACCCATTTCAAAGGGTAGGCTTCTAAATTCTGCAAAATGTCAATGGTTTTGCAATTACTAGAAAGTAACTTTAGAGCAGATCTGGAATTAAAATCAAGGGCACCCAGCACGTCTCAGGAATATTTCTTCCATGTTGAGTTTTCATTTACATGATAGAGAACATTGACTTTCCATATAAGCTTGTTTAAGATATTTGTTTATAGTAATATTTCAAATTCAAACTTGGGTAACGAAATTGAATGATGACCATCATTTGAAAGTAGAAGGTGTACCTGGTGAGATGGGGTACAAATTGAACCCTGGCCAGGTGCTCAGTCTAAAGCTTTCCTTTCCTTGCCCCATTAGATTTTATGATTGGCCAAGACACCATACGTGTTTAAGTTTTCTACTTTAACTATCTCTATTTAAAAACTTATCTCTAAAATAAAATTTGAACAAAATGATAGGTCAACAAAATCCCTGTGGCTGCAAACTGCCATTTATAATGAAACTTTCTATCATTCCTTAGGCTGTCATAGGGAATAAAAATGCTATTGTCATTATCTGAAAAACACTCCCCAACACTATCTTCAGTCCCAGAAACTAATGAATGAAAATATAATGCAATGTATTAGTGAGAGCTTTAAAGTCAATAAGATATCATAAACATTGATTTATCTCTATTAAATCCTTATTAATTTAAGGTCTCCAAACATCCGTCTATATAGAAAATGGTCAACTAATAATTTCATCATAAATAATCTATGAAAATAAAACTTGGGATAGGGGATCAATACAACCACATTGAATTACCATCCATTAAACTGAACTATGAGACACATGCAGGTCCCCTCAGTTCTTAATGTAATTAAGTACCCTGTCCATTTCTTCATTAATAATTCACTGTTGATTAACTATCTGATAGTTTCTCCAAGAATTAGCCATTGATTACATGGTACAGCAATGCCACTGGCAGACAATTGACTTGTTTGTCATATTGTGTAAAATTTAATATTCACTGAAGTGGCAAAAACGCAAGTTAGTGAAACCTGACTTTTTGTTTTGTTTTTAATTATTATGGAGTTTCATAAATGTAGACTGGCCTTGAACTCACTATATAGATGAGAATGACCTTGAACTCCTGTTTCTTCTTCTGTACCCAAAAGGCTGGAATTAGCATCCTGTATCCCTGGGGCCAGTTCTAAGGATGCTAAGGATCAAATCAGGTAAGTGCTCTACAAATTGAACTATGTCCCCACTGCTCTTAATCATAATTGTAGGATAGTTTTATAAATGTTTATATATAAGCATACAGTTTGTACTAAAGCCATGCTTTAGCACCTCCTATCCACTCCCCCAAAAAAATCCAAGTACTAATTTGTCTTCTGTGAAAAAGCCAGAATTTTTTTTGAATAAATTTGGGAGACATTATGTTCTCAGTTCCTTAGATGTTGTTACACAAATCAGCATGTTATCGATTCTGAATTCTTTTTCTCCAAGAATCATGCCTTATTCATCAAGATTATTTAAACAGGAAATCACTTTTCCCCTTGGCTTAGAATACGCAATTTGCAAAAGGGCATTCAAGAGAGGGAACAAGTTACACAAGGCCAAACTGATATCAATCTAGTTTTTTAAAAAAAAAAAAAAGTTTAAAGGCAAGTCCTTGTGACACGGTCCTTGTAAGACCAGAACACCTGATACCAAAATTGGGGAACCATGGGTTCAAGTTAAGTCTGGGCCACTACATAAGTTTAAGAACAATGTAGGTAAGTTAGCCAAAGTAAAAGTGGACTGGAGACACTGTTTTCTTGAAGAGTTCTTGCCTAGCTTGCATAAGTCCCTGGGTTCAATGCAAGGTTCATGCTCAAAAACTAAAATATAAAAACACAACCATACAAGCACAAGTGCATACAAACACACACACACACACACACACACACACACACACACACACACACACTAGCAGTTTCAGTACCAGTGAACGTGAAAAGGAACAGTAGCCTTATCACGTGACAGTTTTTCAGAGACAAGGAAATTGCTAATAACTAGTTTAACCTTCCTTATTTCAATAGATTTACCATGAGTGTTAAGCTGAAATTTCTATAAAAGGAATATTTACAAAGCATCTAAGTTGTGAATCAGTTAAAGAAATGAAAGTCAGTTTGTAAATATTCAAGCATAACCTGATTTAAATAAAAATATTTTTAATTAACTTTAAAGAACTATCTTTTCTCATTTTGCATGCCAAATCCATTTCCCACTCCCTCCCTTCCTCTTTTTCCCTCCACTTTCCTCCTCCTCCCGGCCCCCATCTCACCACCCATCCACTTCTCAGAGAGGGTAAGGCTTCTCATGAGGAGTCAACAAAGTCTAGAACATTGCCTTGAGGCAGGACCAAGCCCCCACACACACACTATATATAGGCTGAGCAAGGTATCCCTCCAGAGAGAATGGGTTCCAAAAAGCCAGAACAAGCAGTAGGGATAAACATCACTTTCAGTGGCCCCACAGTCTGCACCAGTCATACAACTGTTACCCACACACAGAGCGTATTGTTTGGTCCTATGCTGGTTCCCTCTCTGTCAGGCCAGAGTTGAAAGGCTTCCATTAAATCAGGTAAGCTGTTTCAGTGGGTATCTCCACCATGGTGTTGACATTTTTGTGGTATTCTCACTCCTCCCTCTCTCTGACAGGACTTTGGAAGCAAAACCCAGTGCTCCGCTGTGATTCTCTGCATCTTTTGCCATCAGTTTCTGAATGTAGGTTCCATGGTGACATTTAAGATATTCATCAATCTGACTACAGAGCAAGGCCAGTTTGAGCACCCTCTCCACTATTGCTTAGGGTCTTAGCTGGGGTCATCTTTGTGGATTCCTGGGAATTTCTCCAGTGCTAGTTTTCTTGCTAGCCCCATAATGGCTCCCTCAAACAAGATATCTCTTTCCTTGTTCTCCGTCTCTGTTCTTCCCCCCATCTCGGCCATCCCCATTCCCTCTAGTTCTCCTCTTTCCCCTTTTCCTCTCCTCCCTGCTGCTTTCCCTTCTTCGCCCATGCTCCCAATTTTCTCAGGAGATCTTGTCTATTTCCCCTTCCCAGGGAGATCTATGTATGTTTCTCTTAGGGGTCTCCTTGTTATTTAGTTTATCTGGGATCATGGAATATAGGCTTTTATCCTTTGCTTTATAGCTAGTATTCACCTATGAATGGGTACATACCGTGCTCATCTTTCTGAGTCTGGGTTACCTCACTCAGGATGGGTTTTTTCTAGTTCCATCCATTTACATGCAAATTTCAAGATGCCTTCTTTTTTGTTTGTGTGTTTGTTTGTTTACCATTGAATAGTAATCCATTGTGTAAATATACCACATTTTCTTTATTATCCATTCTTCAGTTGAGGGACATCTAGGTTGTCTCCAGGTTCTGGCTATTACAAATAATGGTGCTAAAAACACAGCTGAGCAAATGTCCTTGTAGTATGGTTGAGCATCCTTTGGGTATATGCCCAAGAGTGGTGTTGCTGGATCTTGCAGTGGAATGATTCCCATTTTTCTAAGAAACTGCCAAACTGATTTCCAGGGTGTTGTATGAGTTTGCATTCCCACCAGTAATGGAGGAAGGAGTCTTTCCTTCTTCCACATCCTCTCCAGCATAAGCTATTATTGGTGTTTTAAATCTTAGTCATTCTGATAGGTATAAGATGGTATCTCAGAGTCATTTTGATTTGCATTTTCCTGATGGCTAAAGATGTTGAACATTTCCTTAAGTGTCTTTCAGCCATTGGAAATTCTTCTGTTGGGAATTCTATTTAGATCTGTACCCCATTTTAATTAGATTTTTTTTGATATTTTGATATCTAATCTCTTGAGTTCTTTATATATTTTGGAGATCTTTAAATAGATAAGTGAGTTACAATAGATACCCTAGTATCTTTTCGATGTTTGTTTCCTTTAACCCCTGTCTTTTGTCTTTGCTGAGCACCTGTTGCCATCATTTAGAATGCTGTAGTGCTACTATAGATCTTGACCTGTTTTCTGGTTTGTGAATCTTCAATATAGCATCTGTCCTATTTCAGGACTTTTGATCTGCAGTCAACAGAGAGAGATTGTTTTAACAGGTCACATGTCTCAGAAGACCATCAGTCACCAATATTATAGACCTTTTCTAAATCATTTTCTAACTATATAGCAACTTATGATGATTCTCCTTTTAGTGTCAACTCAATTATTTTTAATAGAAATTCCTGAGTCCGAAGATGATTGATATTAACTTCTATTTTCAAAGATACTTCCATTCCAAATTTTATTTGAGAGCATTTTCATAGACATTCGGAAAAAGGAGGAGGAAACAAAAATAGACGTAAGGACACCAAAGAAAAAATGCCTACAATATTTAAATGAATAACTATATGCTAAATGAGTTACTGACTCATTTTGTAGCCCCTTCACAAACTTCTCTATTATATTTATTGATATAGAATACTTATGATAATTTAGAAATTTTAAGAAGAAATAAAATCAAGAAAATGAGAAAGAATCACAACAGTAAGCAGCATTGTCCTCTATAGCTTTCCCCAGGATGCTTATTAATTGAATAATCAAACTATTATGATCAAAACAGGTGAATATAGGGGAAAGTAATTTTTACTAGATATGGCCCATGTCATATACAAAGTAGTCCAAATCCAGTTTTACCTGGGCTGTCACTAAAGGATCATTTGCTAATTGTGTAACTCTCTAAAATAATATACCTGCAAATCGTCTCTAACTAGCTCATGATTGTCTTCCTGAATTAGTTTCCTCTTGTTTTTTTAACATAATTGCTTCGTTGATTCTTAAATTTCACATCATGCAACCCAATTCAGCTCACTTGTCAGTATCCTATATCCATCCCTCACCCCTGCAGTGTTCCCTCCAAAATAAAATTCTTAAAAATTCAAACTAAAACATAAAAGCAAGCAAACAACCAAACAAAAACCTCTTTGCTCCTCTGTTCACCTCTCCAATACCTCTCATTTGTTCTAGTGGCATTAGGACCTAAGGTGTGTAACACGATTTACCATTTTGTCCAATCAGCTTTACTTGAAAATGTTTATTGCAATGAGTCATTGGACTGACTCAAAGCCTCTGGTTTCTGATACTCCATCATCACTGGATACCTACCAAAACTCCTCTTGTATATCCCACATCACTCCCCTGAGGCATGGAGATGCTGAGGATAACATTCCACCGAACTAGTTCCTTTACAAGCTCCAGCAAGTCCTAGAGAAGGTAGATGCTCAGGTGGGCCCAATTGTGGACCTGAGCGGAAGCTGAGCTGGTCAGTCCAGGCTACTGGGCCTGCCCCCCTTAGGTGAGGGATGGAGCCAGATCCACTATGCCCATACCATCAGGACCAGCTCTCCCACGCCTGTGGTGAGGGATGGGACCATTTCCTTCCTTCAACAATGGAAGGAAGGAAGGAGGGAGGGAGGGAGGGAGGGAGGGAGGGAGGGAGGGAAGGAAGGAAGGAAGGAAGGCCCTCAAAGTGATAAATGAGAGTCAGTATTCTGCTCCCTCTTCCACATGGCAAAAGAAACAAAATTTGTCATCACCCACTGAGAGAGTATACATAATTATCAAATAATTTGCACCATGAAAATATGACTCATGTGCATGTTGCATTTTTCCTTGGAGGAGTACGTCAGCAAATATGATCGAAAATGCATCTTAAAGACAAATAAATTAGTGGGAAAATAAAAATTTTATGGCACTACCATATGAACCGGCCCCTTTCCAGGGAAGATTTAAACCTCCACGCCTGTCAAAGACGGACAACGAAGGAAGTCTTTCATTCTGTGATTATGCGTAAGCTCTAAGAGGTTGTGCCTAACAGAACCAGTTTCCATGGAAACAGAAATTATCTGTTCAAGTCTGATCTTTCCCGTGCATAGTTAGATTTGACAGCTAAGTGAGCACTGCTTTAGAAGGCACATATAACCCAGAGAAGCGCGCACACACACACACACACAGTTAAAAGCAATTGGAAACGCTAAGATTAAAAATTGCAGCCAAAGTTATTCATCTTTTAAATGAGACTTGAATTGCTTGAGGGGAATGAAATCGTTTTAAGCCATTGTCATCTTAGAATGCTGTAAATTGAGGTCAAAAATAATCTGGAGAGTAATTTTTTATTGTTTAATTTTTTATTGTTCTTGTTTAAGGTAAATTTTATTACACTAGCAAATATCAGAAAAAAAGAAGATACCTGTATATTTCAGCATGGAAAGAGTGCTCAGGATTAGTAATCCAGTTGTATAAACAAACAGGCATTTTATTACCATAAGAATCTAAATATTATAATTCTAGAAAATAGGTGCCCTTGTTCTATTCTTCAAATATAAAATGATCCAGCATGCTATGCTAAGTGATCCCCTAATATCACACAGGTAGAATATAATTTCAAGGTTTGTATCCTAGAGATTATATAAAAAAATTTAATTTCCAATCTTAAATTATTAAAAGGAAAGTAACATGAGTTACCAAAATTCATTTCTAATTTTATGACTTATTTTAATATATTAATGAAGCATCTTTTATAAAGATTTTATATTACACGTTATATAAAATTTATGCATACAAATTCCGATAAAGACTGAGATTTTGCATTTATTCACCACGTCTTGTTATTTTTCTCTGAAATGAGTAAAGCAGAAATTCTTCAAACCTTAGTTTTATGTTCTTCTATTAAGTTTTTTTTAATTGATACACATTTGGAAACAATCACCAAAGAAGAGGAACAAATTAATGGTTCCGTTTAGCAAGGAATAAAGATGAATAAATGAATAAAGATGAGTCTACGTACCATAAGAAAATAATCTCTAATCCATCTCAGATTAATTTATCTGAGCCCATTCTGGCTAAGGTATATTTGAGTGGGTGGCAGGAAATTAAATTTCCCAAAAATTTTGATAATAAAGAATGGAAGGAAAGTTCTATCACAGTTTTCAATATTTGAAATTATATTTCATACAGTACAAACCATTTTAGAAATAAATCAGGACTCCTTGGAGAAATGAGTGTTTTCAAGACTGTGGTATGGAATGTAAAACATGAACAAAAATCATTTGTGTGTGTGCTGGAAATTAAGAAAATAGTCAAGGAATGATAGGGATGTGCCAAAAAGATACAAGAGCCAGTTTGAACAAAATGTTTGCTAACCTAAGGAGATTTTGGGAATCGAGTAGGCTGTATGGGAAAAAAAACCAGCTTTCTCAAGGCAAAGAGTATAGCAGGGGTAGACACATGAGGCAATTTTCCCTCAAGACCCTCTCAAATTGATGTGTCCAGGGCTGTCTTTGCCTTAAATTAACTTTCTGTTCCTGAACAAGACACTTTCAGGTTAATTCTTTTAATTCTAAATGAATTTTTTTTTTACTGTGAATGCCGCAAATAAGATAAAATAATAAAATGTCCCTCACTACAGTCTCTGAGCTACAAATATACCCAAAAATAAAGGTCAAAAAGTTTACTTGGTAAAGGCACTAAGAACACAAACTTCAGGTAGCCCCTAGTCAAGCAAAATACAGATAAGTACATCACGCTGATCCGTGGGTAACCTCTAGTGAAGCTAAAATATTAAAAAGGGAAAAATAAATCTGAGTAAGTATGCCAAAAGTCACACAGACACATTCAGAGAGACAACGATTCCAAGTCAATTCTTCCAAGTCATTAAATAAATAAATAAACATGCAATCCAAAAGAGCCAAACACACCCTTTTGGTAAGGAGGCTCACATGATAAGCTAAAATGTTCCACCAATAACACAATTTTATGATTATACTCAGAAAATATAACTGTTTGGAATTGATCTCTAGTGAACAAAGAATTCAAAATAGCCCTTATGAATGTATTCAAAAGGGTGAATAGAGTATATCTAAAAATTAAAATAAGACATGGTGACAGTGTCCTATAAATACAAAATACTATGGAAAAAATATTCTTTAAATATAGTCAAATAAAAACTTAGTACTTGAAAATATGACAACCAGAATGAAATGTTCACTAAATGAAGTACAAAGAAGTTTTGAATTGGCAAATTTTATGACAGATCAATAGAGGTTATTCTAAGTAAAGAGCAGAGAAAGGAAAGAATAAACATAAAAATAGCTGCCAAAAATGAGGGACACTAATATTTGTGTAATGGGAAAACTATAGACAAAAATAAATTATGGAAAAAATATCTTACTAAAAGCTTCTTCTCTATAATGAAATGTACTAGGAAGTCAAGAATGAGCTAAAACTACAATTAACATGAAGAGATCCACACTAGTCATGAGTGAGTCAAAATTTCGATGCTAAAGATAGAGTCTAAAATGTAGTATGAGAATCAAGTGACTCATTATGTAATAGGGAAACAATAGAATTAACTGTTAAATCATCAGAAGCAATGGGGCCAACATTCACAGGTCCTGAAATTAAAATTATCATCAGCAAAGTATGTTGTATCTATCAATATCATTTATAAAATGTAGGTGAAGTGTGGCCGTCTGGGGTAAGCAAAGCTGAGAGAATTTATTATTAGAAGACTCTTCTGACAGGAAACACTGAACTGGATTGTTGACCAGAACACTAATGAAGCCAAAGCATAACATGTACAACAAAGTATAACACAGAGTATTTTTTAAATTCCCTATACTGCTAGTTGTATAAATAACAACAATAGCTAAAAAGACAAGTAACTGTTTCTTAATTTTTAAGTTACTTAGGAAGTAGTTGGAGACAATATTTGGTACAGAACAAAGATGGTGAATTTATGATACCTAGAACACAATTTCCTTGGTACTAGTAGAGCAGACGTGGTTGGGAAAAGTTGAATCAATTATAAAATGACATGCTGGGGATGCAGTTCAGTTATATACAGAGCCTGCCTGGCATTCCCAAGATCCTGCGCTTTGTCACTCCTAGTGGGAGAAAAAGAAAGAACTCATCCAACAAAACAGAGACAGACAAATTTCAGAGCCAGGTATCATGGCGTCTGCCTACTATTTCAGGATTTGGGAGGCTAAGGCAGGAGCATTGATGGGTATTCAAGTACATCCTAGGCTTCTGAGTGAGTTCCAGGTCAGCTTGAGCTGCCGAATGACTTTGGCCTTATAAAAACAAATGCAAAAGAAATAAGTATCATATTTTTATCTCATGTGCAGAATAAAAATTTGAAGGGTGTGTGTGTGTGTGTGTGTGTGTGTGTGTGTGTGTGTGTGTAGGTAAACATGATAGAAGAGAACTATGAGAGGAAGAGATCTCTAGAAAAGGGAGAGGGTAGATCAAGGGAATATTTGGATCCTGAAAACATAAGGGGACACTACTTGCTGAAGGAATAAGATTAGATGGAAAGAGGAGTTGGAAGGAACAATATTTGGATTTAGTAAAGACAAACTATAGTAATATACGTGTTTAAGCTTTATAATGATATGCATTATTAGTTGTATGTTAATCAGAAATTAATAAAAAGAAAAACAAATTCTTCAAACAAATAAAGAAAGGGCGATTGAAAGAGCAAAAAAATAAATAACCAGATCAGTAGCAGTAAGATACCTAGAACATATTCTTATAGAAATGTCATTTGCATTTCTCCCCCAACAATTTATCATTCCTTTTGAAAATTCCCATTAAAATAACATGTTTTGAAATTTAAATTTTTCAAGTAAAATAGTTTTATTTATCCATTAAAAAAAAGATAAACCAGGCAAATATAAACCACCCCAAATGTATCTTTGTAAAAATATTGAGCTCAAGCCAAAATGACAATACACTTGAATAAATAAACAAATGTCAATACAGTGTTTGTAACTATGAATATATAATCAAAGTAGGCATTGCTGATTCTTTATTTGTTAAAAGATAATTGTTATAATTACTTTATACATTTTTCTCAATTTTTCATAAAATTGGAAATTTATAAAGGTGTCAGATCATGTTAAAGCCATGTGTGTGTTATCCAGTCATCTTCAGAGTTCTGTGAATGTTTAGAAACTGTGGTGAGATTTGCATTTTCGATTCTTTGCTTAGAATTATATCAGCTTAGGCTAATCATTAGATTTTTCTTTTAGACTTACATGAACATTCTTGAAAACAAACAAAATACAAAAATAAAAGAATGATGAATGCATACATCCAGTTTCTTAAAGGCAAATCCTGATACCCCAATACCAAACTTCATCTTTCTCTTCAAATCCTCTCTTCTCCTTTTAGATTGAGAAGGAAACACTTCGTGCTATTTTATTTTTTATTCTAAACTTTTAACATTCCAAAATTATTCCCTAGGACATTGAGAAGACCACTGGATTTTGTTTTAAGGGTAATGTCACTATTTAAAATCTTTTCAGTCATTTGTTGCTAGTCTAGAGGTTGGTTGAAATCTGAATGGTATAACAGAACTTGTGTCCAATCCAGAGATTATTTAAATATTAATGTGCTATTCTGAAAATATAATGAAATAATTTTATTATGTCATAAGAGGATATTTCTAGTATGCTCATATAATAATTCTACTTTTTCCCCCTAAAATTCATAAGAATACAGGTTGGGAAACACACTTCGTATTCTGAATGAGATGGGATGGAGTGAGCTAACAGAATAGCTTGTGAAATGCAGGCCCACAATCTAAAACATCCTCTTAGGAAAAGATGTTTCTCATTACCCTATCCCTGTCAGAAATAGCAAGAAGAGCAAATACCAGCACTCCAGCTAATTTTAATAATAAACACCTTCAGAATTTTGATCAACCACTTAGCTCGTAACTTAGTGAATAACTTAAATACCCCAATATCCAAGTTTCTGTGTGAGAAATACCTAATGATTATGGACACATAACTCTTGATTCTCCACCTGGTAATAAAACAACTACTTATATTATTTAAATTTGCTGAGCAAACTAAGATTGTGTTTCAATAATCATACCTGGAAATACATGAAAATGCTTATCAACTTTTACAACCTTGTCTTTAGAGGCTCTGTAAGAATAGAAACAGCATATGAGAAACGAGTATAGCTTCCAAAGGACAGGTGAGCCTAGTATGCTTAGACAGGTTCCTATAGCAACATAGTTACGTTCACATCCAACCTGGAACTTGTTTAGTTTTCTTTGTTAGTTCTCATTATGAAGAAATAGAAAAACATGTGTTTGTATTCTAGCGGGTATATAAAGAGCACAAGTTCTAATAACAAAAACCTGACCTTACAGTTCTGCTTTTTAAGCTAACATCAGAGCAACTTAACTAGCTTCTTTAAATGCTAGTAATTCCATGGAAAACGTCAGTAATTAAACACATGTGAATAAGGAAAAAAGAAACCATCTATGTCAGTTTCATAAATGATCTGCATTTAATAACTGTAAGTCTTTTTACTTATTTCCCATGATAGCTAGCATGCGGTGCTTTTATTGGGAAGAGCTAAAATAAGCAGATATATCATACTACTTTAGAGTTTAATTTTATTTCTCTAAACTACACACTGAGTTTTCTAAGGGATACTTTTATGAGACCGGGGAGGGGGCAAAATCAGTCGCTACACCACTGAAGAAAATAAATTCTCCTCCCTAATGGAATACCAAAAAGCCCAATTTGTGCAGGCCTTGGGCATTTATATTTATTTAAATTTATTTAAAAAAAGACTCAGAATTTTCCTCTCATTAACTCCAACCTCTCTATAATTCCAAGCTCTATAACCGCGTATTAATTGCCCATTTCAAACATCCTTCTGGCTGTCTCTAAGCTATTTCATGCTTAATACAACTAACCAACCTGTCAATTTCTTCCCCGCTTCATTGTATCTTCCTCCTCTCGCAGACATCCAGACAATACCAAATTAGTACGGCCATTACCTATCCAGTCATGCATGTCAGCAGAGAGACTTTTGACACTTTCGTGCCTTTAACCCCTCATTTAAGCCATTCGATCTAAATCGCTCTCATTTTGCTTCTCACAGAGTGCATTCCATTTTCATTCTTGATTTTTGGTGAAAATTGTCAGCATTTTTCGCCTGGAGTAGTGTGAACGTCCCATATTTAACTGACATTACCCATCTCATTTTCCACATGGCAGTTAAGACGTCCGTTTTAAATCCCCTAAATTCTTTGTTGTGACCTAGCCTAAAACCACTGTATGGCTTGTTTACACTTGAAAACAACGTTTACACTTGAAAACAACGTTCACACTGTGGATGTAATCTACTGATAACTCTGTTTTTAGTCTCTTCTTAGACCCTGACACTTCCTGTTTATCACCTATAGGAATTTCCAGTCCTTGACTGTGCTATGTGCTTGCCCATATCATATATGTATACATGCTGTCATTTCTGTAAATTTTATCATCCCAAGCTACATAATTGGCTTCTTGTCTTTTAAATATCACTTTAAATTTCTGCTGAGAGGTCCTTTTTGTTTATTTCCTGCCTGGCAACTCCACACATGTATACACTGTATTTTGATCCACATCTTGTCCATTACACTCTCTGTCCCCTTCTTTCTCTTGCTCAAACCCTTCTTCTTCCCAAGTAGTCTCTTGCTAATTTTCACATCTTTTGTTTTATTCTGTATTTACACATTGAGTTTAGTAAGCAGTGCTTATATGAGCATGGTGAGGGAAAACTCACCAGTGAGTACAGCATTGGAGAAAATAAGTTCTTCTCTTCTGTGCTGAAATGTTGAAAGGCTTGATTCTGTCTGGGTCTCGGCAGTTAACTACAGTAGAGGTAATTTCATGAGAGCAACTACCATGTCCCATCCAAAAATTTCTCCATCCTCCAGCATTGATATGATCACTACTTCCTTATAAGAAAATTCCTGAAGCAACGGAAATTTGTACTTTCTTGGAACATCAGTGAACTAAAGTTTCAGACAAAATGCTGCATCAAAGATAGATAATCATGTCTAAATCAACTTGAACATAGGGAAGTGATCAGGAGCCACAATTTTGTGGGATTTAATTAAATGGCAATTTGATGAACTGACATAAGATGAATTTGCCTGACAGTGAGCTCCTCAGATTTCCACACTCTGGGGCTAAAATTGTGAAATCAAAAAGAGACTTCACTTTGAAAAACCAATTAAATATGTAACATTATCTAAGTTAAACACAATAAAAAGACAAGACCTATATTACATATACAAGAAATTAAAGCAAGGACATCAATATTGATTCTGGAATGTTAAAGAGTAATTTCTAAAACTCTGAAGAGCAGCATAGCCAGAGTTGGGTTATGTACTTGAAACCCTTGAAAAGACAAAAAGTGAAAAAAACTTACAAGGAGAAAGACACTATCTGAGCAGAACAATATCTCTTAAATCCTTCCTAATAAAAGGAGCCAAAGCTACTTCTAAGAACCACCCCCCTTGAAAGAGCAGCTAATGGACAAGAGTACAGAAAATACAAGATGACTCAGAAAATAATAAGGAAAACTTACCAAACAGACACATGAAGTACCGTGTAGGTGTTTTTACAGGCCAAGACTGGAACAATTTGGTTACTGAAGTACTTAATAACATTGGTGGATGTTAATCTATTGTATATGTTAAGAAATTAAGGGATAGAGAAAGGAACTTGGAGAAATTATTAACAAATTATAACTGAAGGTGAATGCCACGAAGCAAATTTAGAAGAGACAATGACACAGAAAAATAATCAATAGGTGAGAAAATTCCTTATCAGACATTTAAGAAAAACAAGAGTAGCTGTGAACCTCTGGTTGTCCCCCTAAAAACTGCTTATATTAATTACAAAGGGAAGGCGATGTTCTTCATAGCAGAGTCATGACAAACAACATTTTAAACCAAATAATCAAAGTTAGCATGCTCAGCATGGAAATGGTCAACCTGTGTGTCTCAGATGTGATGCAGTGGGGAATGGAGATTGGCTTGGGGACACTCCTTCCAAAGATGCCCAACTCAAATTGAACTTTGGATGGTTCATTAAAAACCTAAATACCTAGTTTAGAAAACTTCAATTCCAAAACAGTTAAAGCAAGAAAAAGTAATCTGAGCCTTAGATCTACTGGCACTTGGAAGATTGAACACCAGAGACACAGACAGCCCCAGCTACACCAATCAGAGGAAAAGATGGGTAGACAAGGTAAGAACACACTCAACACTACAAAGAGCAACATGACACCAACAAACACTACTGGGTCTACAACGGTAAGACTTGAACAAACAAATATAGATGAAGCAGAAGAAAAACACCTAAAAAAATAACTTTAGAAGAATGTTTGTTTTTGAGAAAAAAAATGAAAAATTCCCTCAAGGAAATGGAGGAAAGAAGAAATTAATAAATCCCTTAAAGAAAACCAATAAAAAGCAATCAAATAGATGAAAAAAATAATTCAACTTTAAAAGTGAAATAGAGACAATAAAGAAAGCACAAACTGAGGAAAATATGGAATTGGAAAATATGAGGAAATGATCAGGAACCCCAAATGCAAACAAAAACAGCAGAATACAAGAGATGGAAGAGAAAATCTCAAACACTGAAGATACAATAGAGGAAATAGACTCATTGGTCAAAGAAAACATTAAATCTAATAAAAGTTTAACACAAAGTAACCAAGAAATATGAGACATCATGAAAAGACTAAACATAAGAATAATAGGGATAGAAAAAAGAGAAGTACTCAAAAGCACAGAAATTATATTCAACAAAAATCATAGAATAAACCTTTACCAACCTAAAGAATGATATGTGAAGATGCAAGAAGTAAAGAAAGAATATTAAGAGCTGCAAAGGAAAAGTCCAAGTTGCATAAAGGGAGATCTATCAGAATTACATTTGACTTCTCAATGAAAACAATGAAAGCCAGAAGGTCCTGGTCAAGCATTATGCAGACACTAATAGACCATGGATGCCAGCCCAGACAACTATATCCAGCAAAATTTTCAATCACCGTAGATGAGCAAAACAAGACATTCCATGACAGAACCAGATTTAACCAATACTTAGCCACAAACCCAGCCCTACACAAAGTACAAGAAGGAAAACTCCAACCCAAGGAATTTAGCTACATCCACAAAAACACAGATAATAGAGGGTCTCACACCAGCAAATCCCAAAGAAGGGGGAAACATACACAAGAACCTCACCAATAACAAAAGCTAAAATAACAGAAACTAGCAATCACTGGCCGTTAATATCCCTTAATATAAATGAACTCAACTTACTTACAAAAACAATCCACAGGCTAACAGATTGGATATGAAAACAGAATCCATCCTTCCGATGCATACAAAAAATACCCCTCAACCTCAAAGACAGACATCGCCTCAGATAAAGGGTTGGGGAAAAAAAAATGCAATCAAATGGACCTAAGAAACAAGCTGGTGGAGCTATCCTAATATCTCACAAAATAGACTTCAAACTAAAATCAATCAAAAGAGACAAAGAAAGGACATTTCATATAAGTCACAGGAAAAATCCATCAAGAGGAAATCTCAGTACTAAACATCTATGACCCAAATACAAGAGCACATGCATATGTAAAAGATACACTACTAAAAACACTTGGCTTTAGTGAAAGAAGGCAATTATAAAAGATATTACAAGTCAGTCTGTTGTAAAATTATGCTTTTTGTAAGAATTCAGCATAGTTATTAATTCTAGAAAGAAAGCAACATTTCACATACTAACTATCGCTTTCTTGCTGACATTTAGGCTTCTCTTTGATCCCATTGAATAAAAGTAAACTTTTACCTTTCTCACCTTATGTCTGTATATCACCATTTCATCTTCCTTGTGGCTTATCAACTATCCCAAATTTTGCTGAAAGGCCTTTATTACATCTCTTCTACTTTCTATGGACATAACATTATTCAATTTCTGTTTTCACTGTCCTACCCAGAAACTTTATAATTTCAGCAATCTGCCTTGACTGTATCTGTTGATAATTCATTTTTATTGTAACTATCCCTCCCAAGATTAATTTCTTTAACTTTACTTTATAGCAGTGCTAGAGTGTTTCGATTTCATATTTTAAAGCTCAATTACACTGAAATATGTATCTAATCTGTGCTCTATCATCATTCTATTCTACTCAGTGCCCTCATTTTGAAAACACATCATCAGCTAATACCTTCTGCTTAATCTCTCGCTTCTATGAAATTTGCTAAAAACCCAAATGTTGCTGCTTCTGTTTCAATTTGAGGAAATTCTTTGACTTCTGTTTTAAAAGAGTACATTTGATTTTGCTTTGTTTCTTTTTTTTCTTTTTTTTTTATTCTTTAGAAAAGGAGAAAAAAAAAAAACAAATTTCCACCTCCTCCCAGCCTCCCATTTCCCTCCCCCTCCTCCCACCCTACGCCCCCTCCTCCCACCCTTCTCCCCCTCCCCCCACTCCTTTCCCCCTCCCTCTCCAGTCCAAAGAGCAGTCAGGGTTTTCTGCCCTATGGTAAGACCTAGGACCTCCCCTCTCCGTCCATATCTAGGAAGGTGAACATCCAAACTGGCTAGGCTCCCACAAAGCCATCACATTATGTAGGATCAAACCCCCGTGCCATTGTCCTTTGCGTCTCATCAGCCCTCATTGTTCGCCATGTTCAGAGGGTCCAGTTTTATCCCATGCTTCCTCAGTCACAGTCCAGCTGGTCTTGGTGAGCTCTCAATAGATCAGCTCCACAGTCTCAGTGGGTGGGTGCATCCCTCATGGTCCCGACTTCTTTGCTCATGTTCTCCCTCCTTCTGCTCCTCATTGGGACCTTGGGAGCTCGGTCCACTGCTCCAGTGTGGGTCTCTGTCTCTATCTCCATCCATCACCAGATGAAGGTTCTGTGATGATATGCAAGATATTCGTCAGTATTGCTCTAGGATAGGGTCATTTCAGGTTCCCTATCCTCAACTGCCCAAGGAACTAACTGGGGACCTCGGCTTGGGCACCTGGGAGCCCCTCTAGGGTCAGGTCTCTTGCCAACCCTAAAGTGGCTCCCTTAACTAAGAATTGTGGTTCCGTGCTCCCCTGTCCAACCTTCCTTTATCCCAATCCTCCTGTTTTCCCAAGGCCCGACCTCCTTCCCTTCTAACTTTTCTCTCCCCATCTCCCCTTACCCCCATCCCACCCCACCCCCAAGATCCCAATTTTCTCCCCGGCAATTTTGTCTACTTCCCTTAGCCAAGAGGATAACTATATGTTTTTCCTTGGGTTCCCCTTCTTACTTAGCTTCTTTAGATTCACCTATTGTAGACTCCGTGACCCTTATTTATGGCTAGAAACCAATTATGAGCGAGTACATCCCATGTTCATCTTTTTGGGTCTGGGTTACCTCACTCAGGATAGTGTTTTCTATTTCCATCCATTTGCATGCAAAATTCGAGAAGTCATTGTTTTTTACCGCAGCGTAGTACTCTAATGTGAAGATATTCCATACTTTCTTCATCCATTCTTCCATTGAAGGGCATCTAGGTTGTTTCCAGGTTCTGGCTATTACAAATAATACTGGTCAGGCTCCTCATATTTCACAGGTCATGTTTCATATCTCCTGCATGACTGAGTGGGAGCATATGACACAGTAGAGTTGCATACCTAAGACTTGTGAAGCAATGTGACCTTGACCATGATAATGACAAAAGTTGGGTTTCAAGAACACTTGGGCTCAAATCTTTTTAATGATATATTTAAATTTTCCCTAGACAAATCAAATTAATTGATTTTACTTTTTATTTTGTCAGGAGGTTTTGCTTACTCCCTTCTCTTTCCATATGGATTTATTTTGCTTCAGTTAATTGACTTCGGATTTTGTGAAACTCATCCTTACATTCTATTTTTAAAACATGCCAGAATAGGGGTATTTTTAAGGTTTTTAAAAAAAATAATGGAAGTCACTGAAATCAAATTTCTGTGGAAAATAGATAATGTCATTAATAAGCAATTTTCTTTGGTTTTTATTATCTAATTTGTACTGGTTGTTGTCATCCTGGGATGCTAAAAAAACATTGTCCTATGGGAAGGTTCAGTTCTTTATCTGTATCTAAGCATCTGAATCTCTGTTTTGGAAGGAGGGAAAGTCTATATATAGGCTGTAATTATTCAATCCTCTTTGATCAACAATATTGAATTTCAATATTTGCTGAATTAATTATAGCCTTTCTTCTCAGTGTCTGGTCACTCAAATAGACAGCAGGCATTTCACTTTTACCATAAACCAGTTGTGAACATGTATCCCACTTTAGCTCCTTTGCCTCTTGTAAGCCAAATTAGAGAGCTTTACATGGCCAATCATTTCCTCCCATCTCAACTATCTACGTAAATCTTTAATGTTATGAATTTTATCTTTGATTGACTATTTTTAAATTATTGAGTAGATTTTAAATTTTCTCATTACAAAAATATAGTATGTGAGGTAATATATATCTTAGTCATGTTGATTTAATATTATCATAATATACATGTGGATCATATTACAAGCTATAGCATCGCTACATATGTAAATTTTCATTTGTTATCTGCAAACCTGATAATAAAATTAAAAAGTCTAGGTTTATCTAAACAGTTCATAGAAATGTTTCAGGATGCATATTAAAGATCACATTCTGGTCCCTTCCTTGTAACGTTTCTGATTACTTAATCTATATCTCCAAAAAATAACAACTGATTAAGGGCAAATTATCAGATATCCTTTGCCCATTATGGTTTACATTTTAGTAATTGTATGGGCATGATATAAGCTTTAATGTTAGTTATCACGAATAACACACATCCTTGCTACACACAATATGTCCTTGGAAAGTGAAAGGAAGACAAAATAAAAGTCCTTAGCATTGAGAAACACATGGTGTGGAAAAGAGCTAGGCATATAGAAGAGTCATAAAGCCTTTACCTAGCATAAACGAGGGCCCTGGGAGCCAGTTACCACAACATACCCTAATGGAAGCAATGACAATGCATATGAATTTTAGAAAAGGTCAATGAATACTTCAGATAAGAATAATTGATATTTTTATGGAAAAATATAACTTGCCAATCAAGTAAATGGGAATAGCTTTCCAGGAAAAAGAAATTTATAGAGCCACAGTGTAAGACATCTTTCAAAAACTACAAACACGAAAGGCTTGTGTTTGCATCTGCATTAGCAGTCAATATGAGCCCTTATACATGCTTTACCTGGGGATGAAGGAGATGTTAGGATAACTGAAGCATTTGATTGAGAACTTAGAGAAGTATGTAAGAACTATAGATGTTGTCTTGCGGATGACAAGAAGTTTTCCTGTTCCAGCAGCTGCTCTCAGCTGTACACTCTGAGGCTTATATTTATTAGAAAAGCTCAGTCAATAGTTCAGGCTTGTTACTAGCTAGCTCTTACATTTTTAGTTAACCCATATTTTTATCTATGTTTTCCCATGTGGCTCATGGCTTCTGACCTCATTTTCTACACGTCTTGCTTTCTCTACTTCTGCTGGTATCTCCTGAGACTCCACCCTTCTTCTTTCCAGTTTCCTTAGTTTGGCGGTTTCACCTCACATTCTTCTATTCAGCTACTGGCCTGTCAGGGTTTTTTTTTTTTAATTAAATCAATCTGAGTGACAAAGCGTCACAGTATACAAAGGATTGTTTCAAAGCAAAGCATGAAGAATTGTAAGACTAAATACTATAAATCTTGTTTCGATGTTTATAAATTTTCTACAATGGGAAATGTTGACAATCGCTCCGACAGGTCTACGGCGTTCCTCTCTCAGTGGATGAATCTCCGACAGTGATGAATGCCACCTCTCACAGATGCTCCAAGCAGTCTAATGGTGTGATTCCTATCTCTAAATGCTTCCATCACTTGCATTCACCCAGCAGAACTCTCCTGTGTGAGAATTGCCCACAAGAGCAATCGCTCAGCTTTTGTTCGTCCTCCAGAGATAAAATGATCAGCAAAGATGTAAAAGCATTTTATCAAATTGTCTGTTTTAACTGAAATAAGAAGTATAGCATTGTTTAGATTAAAGTTCTTATGTGTATATAATAAAGACACTGGTGTGGATTGTTTTTTTGAGCAGTACATTACCAATAACCGTACATTTGTAAGTTTGATAATACTATACAATAAAATAAGGCTCAAAGTTTCATCCATTTTCATATATTGTTGTTCAGTCCAGGAAGCGGCTGCCTAGCCGGTATTTGACCATACTTTCAGCAAGCATAATTAGGCCAGAGCCATACAGACCACAGAGGGCTATGCCATTAGAATTTTTTACCTTATGCAGTGTAATTTTGAAGATAAATAATGTCTGAAAAAAATCTTCTCATTTCCTAACTATTTAAACTAGGGTCAGTCCTCCATTTTCAGTAAGGAGAACTTTACGATTTTGCACTAACTTATTCAAGATTTCTTTAATTATTTAGTGTGGAATTATCTGCTTTCATCATTGAATGCTTTTTTTTTTTTTTTTGGCTTTTCAAGACAGTGTTTCTCTTTAGCTTTGAAGCCTGTTGTATATCAGGCTGGCCTCGAACTCACAAAGATCCACCTGCTTCTGCCTCCCAAGTGCTGGGATTAAAGGCATGCACCACCACCACCTGGCCTCATTGGGTGTTTTTAAATGTGATCAGTGGGAAGTCCTTCAAGCCATCTTCTGTGTCTTTCTAAACTTACCAAACCCTCATTCCTCATTCTTTAGGCATATTCTTTTTCCCAGCACAGTAAGTTGTCCCAAAGCAATGTTCTACTACACTGCCAGACCCCAAACCAAAGATCTGCTTTCTTCCACAAGGAACAGAATGAAAACCTGGGTTGTGAGTGATAAATATTCTCATTATTACTAAAATATCATATATTTGAAACCCTCTATGAACTATGACAACAAACTAGAAATGTTTTACATTTTAAACAAATGACTTTTCACTTTGCACATGAACTATTCATCAAGATAAAAACTATTTTGAACCATGTATGTTCTCTCTGTCATTTGAACATCAGCACTCATGATTAAATAATGTGATTATAGAAACAAAAATCAAAGCAACTTTGAGAATTCATCTCATCATGAATAACAAATATCAAAAAAAAAAAACTGACCCCAAATGCTGGAAGGGATATGGGGAAAGGGAAACCTTTGTTCTGTGTTGGTGGAATTGCAAACAAGTGCAGTTACACTGGAAATCAGTGTGGAGAATCTTCAAAAAGCTAAAAACAAATCTGCTCTATAATCCAGCTATACCACCACTTGGCAAATGCCCAAAGTCCTCGACATCCTATTCTACAGATGTTTGCTCAGCCAAGTTTGCTACTGTTCTATTCACAATAGTGAGGAAATAGAAAGAACCTAAATGTGCACAAGTTTTGTTACTTACATGTATTGTTTCAAAGACAAGTCAACAAGACAAGCAGGCTTGCTAATGTGGAAGTGAGGAAGCTTGGGAGTCCTCAACCCTAGCCAAAGAACTACAGACAATTAAGGAATGCTAAGATCTGGAGAAATATTCTTCCCCGTGGGAAAACACATGTATACTTTTTAAAAATAAGCATAATTTTAATTCTTTTTTTTTTTGAGGCAGATTTTCTCTGTAGTCTTGGGGCCTATCATAGAATCAGCTCGTGTAGATCAGGCTGGCATCAAACTCATAGAGCTTCACCTGCCTCTGCCTCCCAAGTGCTAAGATTAAAGACATGCACCACCACCACGCAGCTAATTTATAATTCTTTATTTTTCCTTAGGTTAGCACAAATAAAGACAGCACTTCATTACAATACATTATACTCCATTGCCAAAATACTAATTTTGGTAAAAATTATATATGATTTATTCAAGATTGCTGATAATAAGACAAAAATATAGATTGAGGGCAGTATTAGTAACAACATTGTTACTACTTCACAAAACAGAATATATTAAATGAATTGGGATTGGAACCTTTGTAACTACAGATGGACTGATTAACTTGTCTCTGAATACATTCACCTTACTCTCATTTTTTCTTCCAGTGGTACAAAAGACACAAAACTGATTCCTATACATAATAATATTGCAGCATATTCTTCCTTCCCCCAACAAATATAATTAAATTAAAAAAATACCATTTGGCATTTTATCAAATGAGTATGTAATATATTTTCATTGTTCTTGAAACCTAGGGACTCATCTTTATATGCTGTAGCCCAGAAGACAAAAAAAAAATCAGTTTGAAAATATTTGTCCTTTTATAGAAAGGTAAATAAAAGAATTAAAACAACCATCATACACTGACAAATTTGTATATATACTTTCATAATAAACAAAAATACATTGACAAAGTCAGCTATGTTGGAAGAATTTCAGGAGGGAAAAATTATCTAATTCTATCCCTAAGTTATGCCAAGGTCAGGAAGTTTCAAACAATTAATCTATCTCTATTTGAATATTTGACTCACAATGGTGATAGATAAAGGACAGTTCTATGGTAGGAACTGGTATCATCAGTGGATACACTGACACAGGGCATACCTGAGTATCAAGGATGGTATAACGAAGCACATATACAATTAAACATTTCTATAATCTGAAATATATAAATAGCAACTTTTTAAATAGCTTTCATGAGAATATATACTCTGTATTTCATGGCAACAGGAAGTTGTAAAATATAAACTTGAAAGCAAATACTCTTTATCAGTGTTCAGCTCTTTCTATGATTAATCAACCAGCAGTCTCCAGACTTCTAGCCAGAGATAATTCCTCCGTCATCAATCAATGGGGGAGTTCTATCTAATGTTTTCAGGGTCCAAAGAAAAAGGTTAAATTAAAGAGAGAAATTAGCCTGTAACTATAATACAATGAATTGCTGCCATTAGAGGGCTGACCTATTTTTTATTCTTCTTTCATTTTATTAAAGTTATAAAGTTTCTAACAAATGCATAGTTACTATTTAGCTTACATAATGCCGACTATTTTAGCTATTTACGATGTACTTCAATTATTTTCATCTTAACCCCATCACTGTGTTGTAGAGATAAGAGGGTAAACTTTCAAAATACAGAAAATTGTAAGATCCCTTCATACTAAGAGAAATTTGGTGTGCCGCCATTTTCCTGATGGATTATAACAAAATAGGTTTCATTTACTGGTATTTATTCTGTTGATTGGTTGTCTGGACAATGGGCTTAATAACTATACTTGCAAGAATATAATATCTTAAGCTAAAGAAATTGTTAACAGATTTTGGCTTGCTTGGAGTCTCGGTTTCATGACTTTGTGGAGTTTGTAAAGAGGGAGATGAAACAGGTAGGTGGGGAAGGGTGTGGAGGGGATCTTGGAGGAGTTCTGAGGGGAGGATTGAATGAAACTCAGTTCAACCTGAGTTAGTTAGCTGATAATGAGCCAAACTTCTGGAGTCTGAAGCTGGGTTTTTAATTTAGCCATATTCAAGCACAGCACAATGATAGATAAAGTTTCCTGATGACAATTAACTCAGTATACAGCAAAACTTAAAGCATGTTTACAATGAAACTCTATACAATGTACATATGGCTTCCTCCTTAATGGTGGGTTCTTAGAAAAAATGCTCAAGAGTCTAAAGAAGAGTGTCTGCCCCACCTCCATCCAACAAAAACTGCCTGAGACCTGGAAGCAGCCTCTCCACACACACAGCCACCCCTCCACTGCATCTCTGACCGCTGGAGCCTTTGCCCTGGCTGTCCCTGGAGAGGTGACTGTCTGGGCCCCCAGCTGGAGGAACCAGATCCCTAGAATCTAGTCCCTGAGGCACATTCTGTGCCCAGCTCCCATCCAGCCAGGTCCCAGGGATCTAGGAGCAGTCTTCCCACACCCACAGCTGACACCCACCACATCACTGACCACTAAAGCCTTGGCCTTGGCTGCCCCTGGAGAGGAGGGTTCCCAGCTGGAGGGCTTTTCTCTCCAGACTCTAGCCCATGGAGGAATATTCCATGCCCCATCCCCAACCACCAATCCCCCAGAGACTTCAGAGCAGCCTCCCCAAACCAGCAACAATCCCTCACGACACCTATGATCACCTATTGAACACCATCCTTTCTCTAAAATGAACACTAAAGCAAATTTGGCAGTGCAAAGGAATGAGGACATTACATCTTAATCAATCTTTTACAAAAGTCTTGTGAGGGACAATTTGTTTTTCTGGCCTTACAAACTCAGAGCAGCACACAAATCCGCAATGAGATCTTATCACTATACAATTGCATGTTTTTCTAATGTATTTCCAGGGGAGGGAGTGTATTTGTTGTTTTCAGTGCCCCTCCACTTTCAACCCATGGTCTTGGACTTAGACACCAAATCTCATATGCACATATATTGTTCTGTATATGTCAGGAAAATGAAAGAATCAAAAAGAAAATTTAAGGTCGGGCGATGGTGGCGCACGCCTTTAATCCCAGCACTCGGGAGGCAGAAGCAGGCGGATCTCTGGGAGTTCGAGACCAGCCTGGTCTACAGAGCTAGTTCCAGGATAGGCTCCAAAACCACAGAGAACCCTGTCTCGAAAAACAAAAAAAAAAGAAAGAAAGAAAGAAAGAAAGAAAGAAAGAAAATTTAGGGAAGTTGGTACAATCAAGGACATGCCTTGAGCTAAGCCTGTAAGAGTTTATTACAGATCTCAGCAAGAGCGAAATGTGCTCTTAAACACTAAATCATCTCTCCTGTGTCCAAACTGGAGCATTTAAATGTCAATTTCCTATAGACATCTTAGAATCTGAACCTGCTTTTCTATTTGTGTGTGTGTGTGTGTGTGTGTGTGTGTGTGTGTGTGTGTGGTTCTTTGCCTACAGCAAAGTATAGCTCTAAAAGTTTAAGTAGTAATGTATACACATTTTACAAAAATATTCAAAAATGATTTCTTCACTAACAATAACCTCCTGAAAAACTTATTTGATAGTCAGGGGTTGGTTTTTAGTCAACTGAAATTATTTATCTACTAAAGAAAAGAGGTATATACATCTCTTTATTTTCTCTTGTAGCTACATTTATTGTCTACCTAGACTTAAAGCAGTTTTCTAAGTGTAACTAATGGCCCACAGTCTTATATTTTCCATTGCATTACACAGTCTGATATTCTCATACACCTGCCTTAAATTAGACCGCACTCATTTTCCCTTGGATAAGCCTCACTAGAAAAGCCATCCCGTTTCAAATGAAGCTAATGGCTCTAATTAAATAGCTTTTCTCTAGACCAAAGTGCCTGATCATTTAGTGTCAGACTTCTTTTTAAAGAATATCATCGCATGTTCTATTAAAGTCAAGTCTGACACTGAGATAGTTTGCATACAGTAACATTGTATTTCATGGTAAAGAGCACCAACATTCTATCTGGAAATATAGAAAAGGTATAAAATTAGAAAAAAGAAACAGAACTAACAGGTGAACATAGAAATTAAAGTGCATTTTGGAAGTTGATTTTATTATAGCTTACAGTATTTTCTAAGTCCTTTAACCACTTAAATAACAATTGTGTTTCTATTTTATTTCTTAAAACAATCTTTTTATTGCATACCAATTTATTTGTCTCTGTGCCCGTATTAGATTGTGTGCATGCATGTGTAGAGGGGGTTGCACACAGAGGCCAGAAAGGACAATCAGATGACTATCTCTCTCTTGATGGGGGAGTGTCATATATCAATCTATTGATTTCATTGGTTAAGTAATAAACAAACTGCTTGGGCTCATAGCTTAGAACATAGGTTGGAGGAGTAAACAGAACAGAATGCTGGGAGGAAGAGGAAGTGAGGTAAGACACCTCAGAGAGAGACGCCATGCCCCGCTCCAGGGCAGACAGACGTGATTCAGGTCCGACCCAGGATGGACGTAGGCTAGAATCTTCCCAGTAAGACCGGTGCTCACAGATTATTAGAGATGGGTTGATCGGGATATCAGAATTAGCCAGTAAGGGCTAGAGCAGAATGGGCCAAGCAGTGTTTAAAAGAATACAGTGTCCGTGTAATTATTTCGGGGCATAAGCTAGCCAGGCGGCCAGGGTGCTGGGGACGCAGCCCCGCCGCTCGTATTTACAACACTCTCTGTTTTTTTATGAGGCAGGTTCTCGCCCTAAACCTGAGGCTCAGGTTTTCTTGATGAGAATGGAACCCAGAAAGCCCCCAGTGGTAATCCTATCTTTGCCCAGCTGAGAACTAAGAGATGCTAAGTTTTTTGCAATGGTGCTTGGATCCAAACACTAGTCCTCAGCATTGCACAGCAATCACTCTTAGCTACTGAACTGTCTCCAGATCCAACAATTATTTATACAAATATCAAAATATTATTATAATTTATATTACAATAGAATATCTACCTTTAAAATATTCATTTATTTTACTTTGTAGGTGTGAGTGCTTTGCCTGCATGTATTTAAATGTACCAGGTACATGCCTAGTGTCCACAGAGGCTAGAAGAAGGTGTTACATCTCATGGAATTGGTAAAATGTAGATAAGTTAAAAAAAAAAGCCGACTAGAAATTAGACAAACTAAGGCCAGGCATTTATAAGTAATAATAAATCTCTCTATGTATTTATTTGGGAGCTGGGTGGCAGGCCCCCCAAAAAACCAAATAGTAAAAACAAGAAACAATATGGATCTCTTTGCTCTCTACACACCAACACCCAGTGAGACCAGCACCATTTGTTGAAGATGATTTCTTTTTCCATTATATATTTATTTCTTCTTTGTCATAGATCAGATGTCCATAAGTCCGTGGATTTATGTCTGGTTCTTAGATTCAGTTCCATTGATAAATGTGTTTATTTTTTAGGCCAACATCATTCTGTTTTTGCTACTACAACTCTATAGTAGAGCTTGAAATCATGGTGATGACACCAGAAGTTCTTTTAGTGTAAAGAATCATTTTAGCTATTATGGGTTTTTTGTTTTTCCATTTGAAGTTGAGCATTGTTCTTTTAAGGTATATAAAGAACTATGTTGGAGTTTTGATGGTAAATGAGTTAAATCTGTACATTACTTCTGGCAGGATGGCCACTTCTACTATGTTAATCTTACCGATCCATGAGCATGAGAAATCTTTTCATCTTTCTGATGTCTTCTTCAAAGACTTGAAGTTATTAATCATACAGGTCTTTCACTTGCTTGGCTAAAGTTACCCTAAGATACTTTATATAATTTGGGACTATTGTGAAGGGTAATGTTTCCCTGATTTCTTTCTTAGCCAGCTTATCATTTGACTACAGGAGGACTACTGAATTTTTAAATTAATCTTGTATCCAGCCACTTTCCTTAAGATGTTTATCAGTTGTAAGAGTTTTTCCTGGTACAGTTTTTTGGGTTGCTTATGTATACTATTATATCATATCATCAAATAAAGATACTTTGAGTTCTTCATTTCCAATTTGTATTCACTCTATTTCCTTTAGTTTTCTTATTGCTCTAACTAGAACATGAAGTACTATATTGAATATATATGGAGGGAGTGGGCAACCTTTTCTTGTTCCTGATTTTGGTAGAAATTGCTTTGAGTTTCTCTCCATTTGATTTGATTTTAGTTATAAGCTTGCCATAAATTGCCTTTATTATGTTCCTTTTATCCTTGATTTCTCTAATACTTTTATCAAAAGGGGGTGTTGATTTTTGTCAAATGCTTTTCAGCATCAAATACGATGATCATGTGGGATTTTTATTAATTAAATTTATTTATTTTATATCTCAGTCACAGTTTTCCCTCTCCTCCTATTCCCTCTTTCATCCCCACCTCTTTCCTCCTTCCTCCCCCTTCCATTCTTCCTCTACTTCTGTTCAGAAAGAGGCAAGCCTCCCATGGATATCAAAACAAGACATATTGAGTTGCAGTAGGACTAAACACCTCCCCTTGTATTAAGGTTGGGCAAGGCACACCAGTATGAGAAATAGGTTTCCAAGAGATAGCCAAAGCATTAGGAATAGCCCCTGTTTCTACTGTTAAGAATCCCTCAAGTAGAACAAGTTACACAACCGTCACAAGTATGTAGAGTACCTAGGTTGGTCACATGTAGGCTCCCTCATTGTTGGTTCAGACTCTGTGAGCTCCTATTACCTCAGCTTAGTTGATTCTGTGAGTTTTTTGTGACATACTTGACAATCCTTCCTCCCTCTCTTCAGAGGGATTTCCCAAGTACAGTCTAATATTTGGCTGTGAGACCCTGCATATGTTTCCATCAGTTGCTTGATGAAGCCTCTCTGATAGCAATTGGTAGAGACAACAATCTATGAGTATAGCAGAATATTGTTAGGAATCATTATACTGATTTTTTCCTCCAATCATATTTGGTTCTATCCTAGGTCTCTGGGCCACCCAGCCTCTGTGTTCTGGCTCTCCAAGCAGTGTCAGAGTTGAGATAACTCTTACAGCATGGGTCTCAGACTGGACCAGTCATTGGCTGGCCACTTCTACAATCTGTGTCACCCTTACCCAGGCATATCCCATAGGCAGGAAAAAAATGTAGGCTAAAGCTTACATGGCAGGGTTGGTGTCCTACTCCCTCCACTGGACATCTTGTCAGGTAATAGGAGATGGCCAATCAGGCTACATACCTCCTATTGCTAAAAGTTTTTACTGTAGTCAACCTTGCAGATTCCTGGGAGTTTTCCTTGCACTAGGTTTCTACCTCATCCTGGAATACCCCCACTTTCCAGTCATCTCTTCTAGTACCTCTCCCTCCATCCACATCCACCCTCCAACCCCACCAGCCCATCCTCAGTCCACCCACAAGATCTCTTCTGTTTCTGCTTCCCAGGGAGATCTGAGCATCCTGCCCTTGAGCCCTTCCTGTCACCTTGCCTCTCTGGATCTGTGGATTATAGCATGGTTATTCTTTACTCTAGAGAAAATATCCACTTATAAGTGAGTGCATACAATGCTTGTCTTTCTGAGTCTGGTGTAGACAGATTTTTCTTTGGACTGCCAGCTCACAGATATTGACACAGAGGTTCATTATTAATCATGATAGATTAAGTTTTCCCACTAGCTCTTATAACCGAAATGAACCCATTTATTTTAATCCACCTTCTGTCACATGGCTCATTACCTCATCTCTCTATTCTGCCCATGCTGCTTTCTCTGTGTCTGCTTGGTGAATCCACCTTCTTCTTCCCAGTCTCCTCTGTCCCTAGAAGTACAACAGGGGGCCATTCTATGCTTTAGTTAATCAATGAGAAGGCACCATTGCAAAGACACATCACACAGCATACAAATATCCCACAACAATCTGGGTTACCTCACTCTGAAGGATATTTTTTCTAGTTTTGTCCATTTTCATGATGTCATTGTTTTTAACAAATGAGTAATACTCTATTGTGTAAATGCACCACATTTTCCTTATCCACTCTTCAGCTGGGGGACATCTAAGTTGTATTTGGATTCTGACTATTACTAATAAAGCTGCTATGAATATATTTGACCAAGTGTCCTTGTTAAGTATTCATTGTGTATATGCCCTAGAGTGATATAGCTGCGTCTAGAGGCAGGTCGATTCTCAATTACTGAGGAATTGCTACATGTATTTTTATGTGGCTGTACAAATTTGTATTCGCACCAGCAATGGAGGAGGGTTCTTCTTGGTCCACATCCTCTCCAGCATAAGCTGTCATTTGTGTTTTTGATCTTACTATACTGACTGGTATAAAATAGAATCTCAGAGTCATTTTGCATTTTGCATTTCCCTAATGGATAAGAATATTGAACATTTCTTCAAGTGTTTCTTGGACATTTGATATTCTTGAGAATTCTCTGTTTAGGTATGTATACCATTTTCATTGGATTATTTGTTTTTTATGTCTAGTTTCTTCAGTTCTTTATCTATTTTAGAAACCAGCCTTCTATCAGATGTGGTATTGGAGAAGAAATTTTCCAATTCTATAGACTGTTGTTTAGTACTATTGACTATGTCCTTTGCCTTACAGAAGGCTTTCAGTTTCATGAGGTCCAATTTATGAATTGTCACTCTTAGAGTCTGTGCTACTGGTGTTCTATTCAGGAAGTTGTCTCCTGTGCCAATGTGTTTAAGGCTATTCCCCACTTGTTCTGCTATCAGGTTCAGTGTAACTGGATTTATGATGTGGCTGGTAGATATGGATCTGTTTGCATTCTTCTCCATGCTACCATCCAGTTAAAGCAGCACCTTTTGTGGAAAAGGCTTTCTTCCTTTGTATAATTTTGATTTCTTTGTCAAAAATAAGATGTTCAGAGGTGTGTGGATTTATGTCTTGGTGTTTGATCTGATCCTATTAGTTTGCCAGGAAGAAAAATTGAAACCGCCTCAACTTATAGACATATACAGGGACTTTCAGACTAGATGAGATCATAAATGATCCAGTTATTGCCTCCAGGGAGCTTTCTGGAGTAACCCTAGGCCATATTTACACATTGAAATTGGTTGGAGCACTGTATATAATAATGAAACCGTGGAAATGACCTAATTGTCCATCAACAGAGGAACAGATTAGCAGTGGTTTATGTACGTAATGGAAGTTAGGAAAATGAAGCCATACCAGTTCAAGGAAATTGGATCTAACTGGAGATAACCATAGTAAATAATTGCCAGAGGAAGCAGACTTATTCATTCCATACTGTAAAAGTAAAGAGATATCCAATTCCAAATGGTCAGATCTGATAACATGCATACAAGTAACAATGTACAGACTAATCAAGGTTTATTTAGAAATAAATGTAATACAAACATATTATAAATAGTTATATAAATATATTATATATATTATGTTATATATACCAAATACACACACATACAATAGCCATTAATGAACAAAGAAACCATGAATTTGAAAGAGAGACAAAAGGGTTTGGAGGGAAAGAAGGAAGAGCAGAACAATGTAATCATATCATAATTTCAATAATAAAAGAAGTAATGAAAACATTAAGTCAGAAAATAGTGGGATAAGTTGACAAAATTGTGCCATTTTTCTAGGGAAAACAATAAAAAGAAAATTTGTTGTTGATTTCATTTTGCTAGTAGTAATTTTGGACATGGTAATTAGTAACAATCTTTGTTCACTTTCATATGTGCATTCCATATTTTAAGTAGATACAAAAATGTGCACAAACACAAATATATACAATGCAAAATATAGCTAGTCCAAAGAAAAAAACTACTGCTCTTCCAGAATGACCTGAGTTCAATTCCCAGCACCTACATGGCAGCTCACAACTGTCTGAAGATCCAGTTGCAGGGGATCTGACACCTTCACACCAATGCTCATAAAATAAAGTTAAATAAACCATAAAAATATTTTTTAAAAAAAGAAAAACTACAATAGAGATCAAAGTTATAATTAGAAAATTGGCTCTTTTATGATGCAATTAAAATTCTCTTCCATCCCATGTTAATATAAAATTCATCAATAAGACCTCAATAAAACAATACAGGTGAAAATGTTTTATAATTTGTGCAGTTCTCAATTGTAATTAGCAGAAAAAATCTTTCTAAAATTAAATCTTAAGTTTTAATACAATCTGCAGTAATCTATGTGATTATACGTATACCTATACTTGCATATAAATAAGTACCTGTTAACTATTATAGTATTTATTCCAACAAATTGGAAAATCTAAGGAAAATGGATAATTTGGTATATACCACCTAATAAAGTTAAATTATGATTAGATAAACAACTTAAACAGAAATATAACACACAATGAAATAGAAGCAATATTTAAAAGTCTCCTAACCAAAAATGAAAAAGATCAGGGCCAAATGGATTTAGCAAAGAATTTCGATGAAAAATTAATATCAATATACCTCAAATTATTCTACAAAATAGAAAGAGAAGAAACATCACCCAATTCATTTTACAAGGCCCCAGTTTTCCGGATACTCAAGCCACATAAAGAACCAACAAAGAAAGAGAATCATAGGCCAATTTCCCTTACGAATGAATATAGATGCAAAAATTCTTGATAAAATATTTGCAAAACAAATGCAAAAATATATGTAATGCATAATCTACAATAATAAACTTCATCCCAGAGATACAGTGATGGTTCACATACATAAATAGATAAATGTGCCCTGTGACATAAACAGACTGAAAGACAAAAAATACATGATCACTTCATGAGATGCAGAAAATGGCTTTGACAGAATCTGGCACCCTCCATGACTAAATTCCTGGAGTAGGGAAACATGGGACAATCTTCAAAATAACTTACGTGATTTACAGCAGGCCCACAGTTAACATCCAAGTACACGGGAAGAAAAGCAAAGCATTTCCACGATAATTGCGAACAAAATAAGGTTGTTAATTCTCTTCATATCTATTTAATATTGTACTTGAAATCTTAGACAGCAATAAGACAACTGGAGAAGTTAAGGTGTTACAAAAAAAAGGAAAGCTATTGAAGTATCTTTATTTGCAGATGATATGATAGCATACGTAAGTGACCCTAAAAATTCAACCAGGAAACTCCTACAGCTGATAAATACTTTCGGCAAAGTAGCAGTTACAAAATTAATACGTCAAAAGCAGCAGCCTTTGTATAAACAAACGCAAATGCACTGAGACGTAAATCAGGAAAACAATACCTTTCATAACAGATGGAACCAAAATATAAAACTATTTGACTGGACAAGAACCTGAGACTACATAGGCCATGAACCTAGGGAAATCCAAGTACTACTGTTCTGATAAAATAAAATAGCAATAAAACGAACTCCAATATAACATTCTGCTATACTCACAGATAGATGCTCCACTCCTGCAGGAGATAAGAAGCTTCCTCCTGGAGTAGATGGGAATGAATACAGGGACCCAACACAGAACAAAGTGCAGAGAGTGAGAAACCTTGGAACACTAAGTCCTAAACTAAATGTCTCCATCAAAACCTTCCCGTCAGAGTTCAGGGAACCCTGGGGTGAGGGGGAAGAGGTAGATGGATTTTAAAATCAGTGGGGATCCGAGACGCCAAGGGATGGAGGTCTTTCGAACACAGCAGGACTGATACACATATGAACTCACAGTCTGAGGCAGCAAACACAGTTCCGACACGGGTTAAAACTAGGTGGGTTCCCAGTGCTAAGTGAAAAGTGGACGCAAATCCTCATCATCCCTGTCTCAGAAGCTATCGTCAACTGACAAATGCTTGAAAAGAAAACATTCTTTTTCTTCAGTAGAGTTTCAGTGGATAGACAAACTGTTCCTAAGAACAGGCCCCATGCTCAACAGTAGATGGCCAACACAAATGAACTCAATGGCATTTTGATGCTTCCTTTTCTCATAATGTTTTGTCTGGGCATTATTTTGACTTTTATTTCTTGCTTATAGTTATTTTCTGTATATTTTATGGTGTCCCTTGTTATGTTTGTGTGGGATTTCTGTGTGTACAAATGTGTGTTTTTGCCTCTATATGTGTTTCTTTAGGATTTTTCTTTGGTTTTTTTTTTCTTCTGCTAGTATGTGTGCTTCATACTATTCCTGCTTGTTTGTTTTCATTTTTGTCTTATTTTATATTACTTTACTATTATTTTGAAATAACTGCTTATATTATGATCGAAACGAAAAATGAAAGATGTGGTTTGGGGGTGTGGGAAGTCAGGGAGGACTAGGAGGAGTTAGGAGAGGGAAACCATACTCAGAATATGTTGCATGGAAAACTCCATTTCTAATAAAAAAAAAACTAGAGAAAAATTCAGTTATGCATTTAATTGTGTAATTAAAATTTTCAATTTAATTGTAAGGCATTTCTATATTTTTATAATGCAGCTTCCTTTACACATGCCTTTTGATATTTTCAACCAACTTATAAAAGAACGAGTATTTTCCCCATTTCAAAAGTGTTAGATGTCCTTTATTAAATACTCTGCTGAGGTTATACAATTATTCCATGCATGTTCTCTGGCTAATATCTGTTTTCCCCTATGCCCTATAAATGGAAGGACGATGTTTCTGAGGGGATAATGAAGCTTATATAGTCATTAATTTTCCTCTCATCTTTTATAACTGTCACCAAGGAGAAACCTTAATTTGCAAATAATCTCCCAAATAATTCACACAGAGAGGTTATTCTTAGTTATAAATGCCCAGCCTTAGGCTGACTTGTTTCTAGTCAGCTTTTCATAAATTAGACTATCTTTTGCCTCTGGACTTTTATCTTTATCAATTTATCTATAGCTTAATTTACTTGACTTTGTGACTATTCTTTGTGACAGAGTCATATATTAAATAGTGTGTATTTTTACATGTGATATTTTACAGTTCTCTTCTATTTATCTGCTCTTCAAGACAATGACATCATAGACTAAAAATTCCAGATTTTTGGTGTTGGAATTTGAGCGGATTTTTGAGAAAGGAATGCTTCTAGAACAACCCCTTTCTAAAAGTTTTTCATGCTTTTATATATTGCATAATTATTTGCACAATACACAATAATTTAATCACTATGAAAAATCTAGTGATTTTAAATAGCTCTCTGTAGAGTAAATGTTTCAAGATGTGTGCTTATGTCGAAGGTCATGGTCTATGTTACGAAGAAATGAGTGCATTATTTGAGCAAAGAAGGAGATATAGTAAGAATCAGTATGCCAACAATTACATTTTCTTTGAATTAAGAGCCCTACCATTTTGGGGCACAACTTAAGTTGACATTGTCCACAGGGGAACCACATTTACAACTGTATTCTAGACAATGAGAAGAAGAAAAAGACTTTATGAGGTTATTTTCATTTTAAATTTATGTATTTATTCCTTCACTTAACATTATTCAGAATTTGTTGCATATATTCAGCAAGATACAAAGATGTTGAAAGAAACATACATACATATAAGTATAAACACACATATATGCTTATGCATGTATATGTACTATATCTATATCCAAATATACATGATAGTTTATACATATATTACTTCTCTTAGACATGTTTATAAATTCTCAAAACTCCAATTGTCTGGTTCTGGTTCTACAATTGTGAAGTTTTGTTTTGTATGTGATTTTTTTGTTTTGTTTTGTTTTGTTTTTTTGAGACAGGGTTTCTCTGTAGCTTTGGAGCCTGTCCTGGAACTAGCTCTTGTAGACCAGGCTGGCCTCAAACTCACAGAGATCCGCCTGCCTCTGCCTCCTGAGTGCTGGGATTAAAGGAGTGCGCCACCACCACCCGGCTCTGTATGTGATTTTTTTATTTGCTGTTTTTCTAGGATGCCTGCAGAGGGGTGTTTTAAACTGATATTTGCTGCAAAGGAGATGCTGTGGCTCAATCATACATACTTAATTAAAATAGTTGCATCATTTCCCTCTATTCTCTTTCAAATCACGCAATTTAATCAATAAAATAAGGCATAAGATAAGAAATATTTAGATAGTTGGATAAATATGGTGAAGTTAGGCAGTGGGGACTTTATATAGTGACTTTGAAATGATAAAAACTAATATAATAACCACAGTATAATAAGCCACTTTACAAGTTAATTCTATATAAACTTATTAATGGAATAGATAAAGGTATTATTAAAATTGTGAATTTGCAAAGGCTTCACATGTTGTAGGAGAGATTTTGATATATAAAAGCTTCTGTGAAAGCAGCTGGGCATTATAAGTCATTATCAATATTACATAAATTTTAAGCAAAAAAAAGAATCAGTATTTAGAACCTGAGCCTATGACAAACTCAGACATAACATGGTGTCACTGGCTTGATCAGTTCTTAAGAAGACCAAGTATTTCATTTAGTCCTCATGGAGCTTTTTGTCCTTTTTTGTGTGATTGAATTATATAATTCTCTTTCTCAAACATAGTTTGAGGTACTCTGATGAATTTGACCACAAATCCTCTAGTAAAAGAGTAACGTGATCATAGCTGCTGTTGCTTCAGCCTAGGGAAATAGTTAAACTGCCCTGTTCCAAATTCACAAGTACAGATTGTTGCTGCAGCTTTCTCACTTGTAATAACATGATCTCTGAAGAATCTGATAGTATCGGTGAGGAGTCCTTCCTCCTTTCTCATTTAGGGAAATGGTTTTGTTTCCATGGAGACTTATTAGGCTGCGTAATGAAAGGTAGGTGAGAGAAACAGGGAAGTGGTGCAGGTTGTGATTAATAGGGGTTAATGCGATGTGGGACCCCTTCAGTCACAGGGGAATGATTGACTACTCGGGCAATGGGATTAGACAGCATTGCACCCACAGCATAAAAACTGCTGCCTAATATACAAGTTCGGAACGTTCTTTAATGTCCTAAGTAAAGAGTTTATCCTGAAGTATTCAGACTCATACCAACTACAAACTTGTGCCCAGTTGTTAAGAGGTAGCCTATTCATACTTGCATTTGTAGTGATATTTTGTTTGTGTTTTAACAAATAAATCTTTCCTGAAGACCAGAGTGCAGAGCTAAGACACTAGAGGCCAGTCGGTGGTGGCTCACACCTTTAACCCCAGTACTTGGGAGTCCCACACCTTTAATCCCAGCACTAGGGAGGTAGAGACAGGAAGGAATAAGACTGGGTGGAGAGAGGAATATAAAGTGAGAGGAGACAGCAGCTCAAATGCAGTTTGAGGTTTGGTGGAGATAGTTGCAGTCTGAGGATGCAGCTTGAGGTGCAGTCTAAAGCACTCGGTCACGTGACACAGTCTGAGGCTAGGATTGCCCTTTCGGTCTGAGGATTCAGTAGAGGTAAAAGGTCTCTCTACTGGCTGGCTACACTGCTTCTCTGATCTCTCCAGCTTTCACACGCTAATTCCTGACTTCAGGTTTTTACTAAGAACAGTTAGAATTTGTGCTGCATGCATTAAAATTTAAAATGAATATAAAATCTAGTGAAAATGATAGAGCTATTTTAATAAAATTATGAATGTTTATATATGACAAAAAGGCTTCCCCTCTCCATGAATAAACGTATTACCAAGTAAGGTTAGAAAATGCTAGATACAACAGTAACTAAAATGGCTTTATCATTGTCATTAAAATTATGAAATATTTTTGCAGCCTACCACCTAGGGGCTTGCAGTGTTCTAAGTTTTTGTTCATGTGTAGAGAGAAGCAGAAGAGACTGTTTCTGCTCATGTGCTCACTGCTGGGAGAGATTCCTGACTCTCACTCCATCAGGTTGTGGGGATTCTATAGTTCTCTGTGTGGACAAGCAGCCTGTATGCACCGTAGAGTCCCAGAGGTTGTACAAAAATGAATATGCTTTAATTTTGCTGACAAACTAGGAGTTCTTGTCTTGTCTTTTTGGTGGTGATCCCAGCCTTTAATGGCCCAGCCATCTATCCAGTCCTATAGGAATCATTTCAATTGCATCTATGTATTCTTGCTGTGAATAAATCTATGCTCCCCTGTTGCTAGGACATTAAACTTTAGATCTTCCCCAGTAAAAAGTTTGAGATAAAGGGGAAAATAAATTTGGTTGGTTCCTTAGAAATTGCAAACTCAGATATACGAATCAATGAATAGGAACCAGTTTAAGATGTCGTCACAACCCTAGGGACAAATTTTCTCTGGTGAGAGAGTAGGTGTGTTCCAAGAATGAAATTAAAGTTAACTCAAGGGCGGTTATCATTACAGTGCTTAAAGCCTATCACGGAATGGATTTGCGTATCCTTTCCTCTCTCCCATTCCTTTTCTTCAGATTATATAAGTTAGAGCACAGATTCCATTTTATCTATCTCTTTAGTGTCGTATTTAATGACACCTTCAGACCAATAGAAACATTGCTGTTGGATTTCTGTAATTTATTCTATTCTGAAATTTGCTCTATATCTTAGGTTCTTTAACATAAAATTCTTTACTTCTTTATTCTATGTGTATACGGGAGTGTCTGCATATGTGTATTGTATATACACTATTAACAAAACATCTGCTCACCCCAGATAGGGTGATCAAAAAATAGTAAGATTGAAGTAAGGAATAAGATGAAATATTCAGCTAAAAAAAAGTGATCTTTTGTTGATTTTACTTAAACTCGTGTGTGTGTGTGTGTGTGTGTGTGTGTGTAGATACACGTATTCACTAGCCCTCAAATAAAGGTCAGTGGACAACTGAATCAGTCCTTGCTTTCTACCCTGCAGAGTCAGGAACTCCCGCACCCCTCCACAGCATTTTCTCTGGTGTGGAGCTCACATGAGGTCACGCAGGTAGCATTCATTTTTGCTTGCTGAGCCACACTAATTTGTCTTACATATTTTCAAATGCAGAATGTTTAAAAACCGTTCTGCTTAGAAGTGTAAAAGAAGGGCTGGAGAGATGGCTCAGAAGTTAAGAGTACTGACTGCTCTTCTGGAGGTCCTGAGTTCAATTCCCAGCAACCACATGGTGGCTCACAACCATCTGTAATGAGATTTGGTGCCCTCTTCTGGCCTGCAGGCATACATGGAGGCTGAACACTGTATATATAATAAATAAATAAATCTTTAAAAAAAAAGAAGTGTAAAAGAAAAATTGTATCATTGTTCTATGTAAGTTGAACTAAAAACATTTAAAACCCTTCGATGCTTTTTAGATTTGCCTGAGGGAACTGAAACTGTAAATGTCATGTAGCTTACACTAAAGCTATAATATCGCCCTTGCTTCCAGTCTTAGAGTAAGCTATAATTTCGCCCTTGCTTCCAATCTTAGAGTAATGAATTCTGACCCTCGGAAACCCTTCCAACTTCATCTGTACTAGTTTTAGCCACCACAGTAACAGGAAAAAAAAAACTTGAAAACTTTAATTCACAACAAAAATTGAAAAGTTGATTTTCAGGGTTTTTTTTTTTTCATATTATATCCCTTAGCAGTGATCTTGGCTACACTTTGAAGTGCTGTTGGCATAGATGTAGGCTGTTTCTGAATCCACTATGAGCTTTTCCAAACCATAGTGTGTGTGTGTGTGTGTGTGTGTGTGTGTGTGTGTGTGTGTGTATTATTTTCCCCTGGCCACAAACATTTGAACATGAGTGCTGTTGCTGGGACACCTCACTATAACTCACACATTTTTTCAGATTACAGATGCTAATACAAGGAAGGGTTTGGGGGAGTCTGGCAGTGGAGTCCAGGTTGTCATGACAAAGCTGTGTGTAGCTGTTCTCCTGGTGAGCAGTCAGCAAGTAGAAGGCAGCAGGAGTCCTAAAGGGGACTAGGATTGTTTTCATTGTTATTGTCTTTTATTTTCGTCTAATTATGAGGGAAATATATGTCATTTCTCTAGCTAAATGTAATTTAGTTTCTGATACATTGTAAATAAATGAATCTTTAAGTTTTGTTTTAATAGTTTGATCATTTATACTTAAAATACATACATTAAATAAAGCCAAAATATTTTTTCTGGAAGAATCCAGTATCTTCCCTTTTCTGATTTTTTCCCCACACTTGTCTTAAGAAAGTGAACTGTCCCATATCTAAGGCATTCTGACTGTCACAGTCTTCCTAGAGATAGAGAGTTTAAGTCAAGCATGTATTATAAGAAATATTAGAAATTGTCCTTTCCAGCCATATAGTTTTATGAAAATCACAGAATTATTACACAACAAAATTGTTCATCCTAGTAAATAATATAGTTTGACTATAGCTCCATCTGTATGTCTTGAATGCTTTTATTCTCATTTGTTTTACCTTCATTTTGATTCAGTCCTTCTTTTGAAGGCAGATATGGCAAAGGTAGTTTATAATCAAAATGGGAACACCCCTATTCTCATAAGGATCTACAGTAATAACAGCTGACTTCTAAAAGTACTATTGTAAAGGTTCCTGACTTTAAAATATTCTTATTACCTAACCCTTTGTTATTACGTGAATGTGAAATACCCAGTTTTGTGCTACAGTTGATAATGTTGTTTGGAGAGGTCATAAAACCCGTGGGAACGTGGCATACCTGGAGGAAATAGATCATTGGATTCAAGAAAGAAGAGTGAACCCACCTCGTGTCCCAATCTGTGGTTTCTGATTCTTCTCTGTATGCAACGCACTAAGACTGGAGGTATCTCTGTCAGTAGCCCCTACTGCCAGAGACAGCCGCTCCTGTAGCATGCCTCAACATGATGCACTGAGAGCCTTGGAAAATAGGAATCTAAGTAAATGTGCCATCCCTTAAGTGGCTTCTGTCTCAGTGATGAGAAAAGGAACTAGTATATCCCTATCACAGCGTTTTGGTATCGGTATCATTGTTTAGGTTTGATCATTTACTCATAGTAGTCAAAATAATCATTTTATAATTTTAATCAATTATGTTAGTTATTTTTACACAGTACATTTTTTTTGCAATCCCCTAAAACTATTATTTAGACTCAGAAGTAACTAAATCATGGATTCCATGGGTTGCCCAAGATTACATCATCTTCTGTGGGGTAGAACCATGACAGACAAACTCCAAATCCACGATGTCGCGTAGAGAAGCTTGGTGTTAAAATAAGCAAAAGCATCCTAAAATTAGTAATCATTATCTTCTTTTAAAAGATGTGATTTAGCCGGGCGTTGGTGGCGCACGCCTTTAATCCCAGCACTCGGGAGGCAGAGGCAGGCGGATCTCTGTGAGTTCGAGGCCAGCCTGGTCTACAAGAGCTAGTTCCAGGACAGGAACCAAAAAATAAAAAGAAACTAAGGAGAAACCCTGTCTCGGGAAAAAAAAAAAAAAAAGATGTGATTTAACATGAATGGAAAACAGCACTACTGAGTATATTTGAGAACTTGGAGAACAAGTCTAGGAGACAACAGACAAGATTTAGTTTGAGAGCTAAAGAGACCTTGAGACACGTGGTTAAAATGTCCGTGCTGAGGGCACTCCGCATGCGCAATCACACACTCCTTGTGTTCCATAAAAAGCGTTCCCCTTATGATGGAGGAAGGTCATTGGCTAATAAAGGCACTGCCCTGGCCCATTTTATTGGTTAGAGGATAGGTGGGAGGAGTAAACAGAACAAAATGCTTAGAGGAAGAGGAAGTGAGCTCAGAGACTACACAGCTCTGCTCTCTCGGGAGCAGACGCCTCAGAGAGAGATACCATGCCCCGCTCCTGGCATGAAGCTCCGACCCAGGATGGACTAGGCTAGAATCTTCCCGGTAAGACCGGTTCTCACAGATTATTAGAGATGGGTTGATCGGGATGTGAGAATTAGCCTGTAAGTGCTAGAAGCTAAAGGGCCAAGTAGTGCTTAAAAGAATACAGTGTCTGTGTAATTATTTTGGGGCATAAGCTAGCCATGTGGGCGGCCGGGTGTGGGGGACACAGCCCTGCCGCCCCTTATTACTACATTTTGGACTAGGCTAGAATCTTCCCGGTAAGACCGGTTCTCACAGATTATTAGAGATGGGTTGATCGGGATGTGAGAATTAGCCTGTAAGTGCTAGAAGCTAAAGGGCCAAGTAGTGCTTAAAAGAATACAGTGTCTGTGTAATTATTTTGGGGCATAAGCTAGCCATGTGGGCGGCCGGGTGTGGGGGACACAGCCCTGCCGCCCCTTATTACTACATTTTGGACTAGGCTAGAATCTTCCCGGTAAGACCGGTTCTCACAGATTATTAGAGATGGGTTGATCGGGATGTGAGAATTAGCCTGTAAGTGCTAGAAGCTAAAGGGCCAAGTAGTGCTTAAAAGAATACAGTGTCTGTGTAATTATTTTGGGGCATAAGCTAGCCATGTGGGCAGCCGGGTGTGGGGGACACAGCCCTGCCGCCTCTTATTACTACATATGGCACCCACGTGGACAACTGCTTCCACATAAAGCCTGAGACAGCTTGGGAAGTAATTCTAGAACAAAATGAAAGCATTGTGCCTGGTTTCTTGGTAGCAGCAATTTCTCGGTTCTACTCTGCTTGCTAGAGGCAAGCAAGCGCCTCATCTAAGAGAGGCTTCCTGACTCAGCTTTAGCTGCAAAGCCTGCAGCTCATTAAGAGGTCCTGCCACGAAACACTTAAATGGTGTTGACGAAAAGCTGAACGCATGCTTTTCGATTTTCAGCCGTAGCAGGAAAAAAGCTGCGCCGTTTAAAAATGCCGGCTTTCTGGGCTGTCCTGCCAGGGCAAACTCTGACTGTTTGAGGCAGGAGGGCCGGCTACTGAGAGAGGACTTGAGTGTTGTCTGTTGTAGCTCACTTGCTGGCAGGGACCTTGAAATGCCATACAGTTGTTGCAGTAAACATGGCTACAGCCTGTATATCCGCCATGAGGCTGGAAAGCTAAGGAATGGGCTGGATCCAGCCGGCAAAGCCACGCCTTTAGTCCTACTGAGATTGCTTGGTAAATTAAAGATTCATGTGGTCAGAAAAAGAGAGATATACAGTAAAGAGAGATTCAAAGACAAAGAAAATTTCTAAATGGTTTGAAGTGTGTTAAAAATATATGCAGACTAAAATTTAAAGTTCTTAAAGTAAAAAAAAAAAAAAAAAAGGAAGAGAGTTGTTGTGTGTGGTAGCACACGCCTTTAATCCCAGTGCCTAGAAGGCAGAGACAAACAGATCTCTGTGAGTTCAAGGTGTAGTAGCTTACACCTTTAATCCCAATGCCTGGAAGGCAGAGACAGGCGGGTCTCTGAGAGCTCAAGGACAGCCTGGTCTACAGAGTTACTTCAGGTCAAAGATACAGAGAACCTGTCTCAAAAAGCAAAAAGTTAAAAGTAAAAATAAACAAAATAGAGGTTAAAATAAAGCGTACAAAGATGGAAAATAAACAGAGAATCTTGATACTGTATGCTATTATGCTCTCTTTGAATTGTTTGAATGCTGAGGAAGGAGCAACAGCTGCTAAAAGATATTTATTTATAAATGCTGCTGAACTAATCCGACATAGATATTTTGATGCCTTGACTTTGAAATTTGGATCTAAGGATATGATACTTTGGAAAGGAGTTTCTTATTTTGTTTTCACAGAGGATGAGACGCTGTTCATTTCTTCTATTCTGATTTGGTATGATGGACCACGCCCTCCTGAAGGGTTGCAGTGAACATCTTCAGAAAATTGCTTCGCTCAACTGCCAACTGAGATGAAACTAGCACACAGGTTATACCATGAAAGACCTAATTAACGACGCCCCCATTCAGCAGGAAGCAGTTTGGAGAGAAATAACTGCGCCCATATTCCCAAATAATGTTTATAAATGTTCTTTTACATTTAAAGGGGGATATGATATAGATATGAATAATTTACATTAGTATAGATTTTGCTTTATTGATAGAGATTTAAGGTCAATTTTGTTATATATATAAGTGTTTCTGATTTTGATTAAGGTATTGTGATTGTGTAGTTCATTTAAATATGTACTGTATAATTAAGAAATATAGGTTGTTAATGGATAATCATCGATAATAGTAAAGCTTGTAATCATGTTAGTTAGATTTTCTAGATATATAGAGATATATTTTAGATAGACATTCTTCATGTCTTTCAAAGATTACAGAATAGGACATTTAATGTTTTAATAACTGAGGACTTTTCATGACAATGAGACACTCTGCTCCTGGCAGCACCAATCTACTTCAAGAGGAAGATGGGCATCGAAGAGGCTCGTTATGGAGTTTTGATAGCCATTTGGGCAAGAAACTGCTCTTGCCTGGAGTGTTGCATAAACTGGACACAGAGAACCCGCAGAGAGAGGACTACTGAACTTGCCTTTGGTGAGATGATCTTTCGGGGTTCCTGATTCATTTTGAAAGAGTCTGCGAGACATTCTGCAGGACACAACAGATAGTGACTAAACTGACTTTGAATTTTCCTGCTTTATGGAAATGTCTGCTGGATACCATGGGCCTGAAGGCTGAAGATGGATGCCCCAACGGTACAGAGGAACTTTGGGTGACTATCCAGGCAGCGAGATGTCTCTGTCATTTCTAGAGTTTAAAGTTTCTTAGTTCTTGTTTACTTAGGTAATATATCTTTCTGGAGTCTTTGATGGAGTTAAGAATAGTTAGTTATAGTTATAGTTTTTCTTAATTATGATAAAGATTGTTGTAACTTTTACTTGATAACTGTTTTGTTATATGTAATTTTGCTATGTTAAAGCCTTTTTTTTTGTTTAAACCGAAAAAGGGGAAATGATGGAGGAAGGTCATTGGCTAATAAAGGCACTGCCCTGGCCCATTTTATTGGTTAGAGGATAGGTGGGAGGAGTAAACAGAACAAAATGCTTAGAGGAAGAGGAAGTGAGCTCAGAGACTACACAGCTCTGCTCTCTCGGGAGCAGACGCCTCAGAGAGAGATACCATGCCCCGCTCCTGGCATGAAGCTCCGACCCAGGATGGACTAGGCTAGAATCTTCCCGGTAAGACCGGTTCTCACAGATTATTAGAGATGGGTTGATCGGGATGTGAGAATTAGCCTGTAAGTGCTAGAAGCTAAAGGGCCAAGTAGTGCTTAAAAGAATACAGTGTCTGTGTAATTATTTTGGGGCATAAGCTAGCCATGTGGGCGGCCGGGTGTGGGGGACACAGCCCTGCCGCCCCTTATTACTACATTTTGGACTAGGCTAGAATCTTCCCGGTAAGACCGGTTCTCACAGATTATTAGAGATGGGTTGATCGGGATGTGAGAATTAGCCTGTAAGTGCTAGAAGCTAAAGGGCCAAGTAGTGCTTAAAAGAATACAGTGTCTGTGTAATTATTTTGGGGCATAAGCTAGCCATGTGGGCGGCCGGGTGTGGGGGACACAGCCCTGCCGCCCCTTATTACTACATTTTGGACTAGGCTAGAATCTTCCCGGTAAGACCGGTTCTCACAGATTATTAGAGATGGGTTGATCGGGATGTGAGAATTAGCCTGTAAGTGCTAGAAGCTAAAGGGCCAAGTAGTGCTTAAAAGAATACAGTGTCTGTGTAATTATTTTGGGGCATAAGCTAGCCATGTGGGCGGCCGGGTGTGGGGGACACAGCCCTGCCGCCTCTTATTACTACACCCTTAATGATTTTAAACTTCATCCCTGGCTAAACTTACTGAAGACTGTACAAAAGGTTATAATTATGAAATTATAAACAAATGTTTAGTTCCAAATTAGAGCAAATAAAAGAACCTTTTCTTTCTAAAAGGAAAAAAAATAAATAAACAATATCCATAGTGTTGTGAGCTTATCATAAAAGTTTTATTTGTTCTTCTACCTTCTCTGTAAGTTAATTTTAACAAGAAAAACATTCAGAGTATTACTTATCTGCAAAGTATTATGATTAAATATTTGGATATAACTAAAATCGTAACAAAAATCATTTTTCATAAGTAGTTTTCTCAGAGGTATTTTGGGGACGGCATTAACAAGAGAGTGACCTTTGAGAAGAGCAGAAATTTTAGCCTCGAATCCTCCCACAGAGTTCATGGCTCATTACTTATCTTCTAAAGCAGTAATTACACTTTATCATGATATGCTGAACTATTCCCAATTACATAAGCTTTTGTGTCTTATGCATCTTTAACATAAGAAAATGCCATTAAGGTGGTTAAGGGTTTTGTGCGTGGCACAATGCAACAGAGGAATCTGGGAAACAATGTTACTACCCAATATGTTGTTCATTAGATGCCAATACACACACAGCGGAAAGGGGAAACATAATTTTTCGCAGAAATAAGCTGAAGATTATGCAGACCTCACCGTCTCATTTATTCCCATGGCAGAGTTTGGACGCTGAAGCAGCCTGCCAGTACTGCAGTACTGCTCAGTATCAGCAGCCATCAATCATGAGATCTCAGCCATCTAAAAGGGACATGAGGCCAATGAAGCATCGCTCTACTTCACGGATCACGCTGGCCATCTTTTCCACTAATATGAAAAGCCACATTTATTGTATGTAAGGTTATATATGCAACCGCAAATTATTACTTCCCAAAAATTTTATTGTTTGAGTTTACCTTTTAAAAATCTAAATTATATGTTTCCTAATGTATTTCATTCTATGTTTATGTACTATAACTATGTTGATCTTTCCTAAAAAACAACTTTGATGAAGCACCTTAAAGGTACTTGTGATACCAAGTCATCATTTAGTTATGTTAATTCTCATCTAAGTATCTTAACATATCCAAATAAACTCATAAATAAATCAAGTAATAAATCATATAGTTTCCAAATACATATAATATTTCATGAAATAGTATTTTGTATGTATGTGTGCAAGCATATAAGTAACATTAAAATTTTGTTATAAAGTTTTATGCTTTATCTTTGTTAACGTCTATAACACAAGACCATTTTTTTCTTTTTAATCGCATTACAATGTTAGATTGACCTATACTTGGTAACACTATTCTAATTTGTGGAACTCATCACATATTTTTTTTTATTTTTTGGTTTTTCGAGACTGGGTTTCTCTGTGGTTTTGGAGCCTGTCCTGGAACTAGCTCTTGTAGACCAGGCTGGTCTCAAACTCACAGAGATCCACCTGCCTCTGCCTCCCAAGTGCTGGGATTAAAGGCGTGCGCCACCACCGCCTGGCTCACATATTTTTTTTAATTTATTTATTTAATACACATTTGCCTTCATATATGTCTGTATGAGAGTATAGGCCCCCTGGATCTGGAGTTACAGACAGTTGTGAGCTGCCATGTAGGTACTGGGAATTGAACTCTGGTCCTCTGGAAGAGCATCCAATGCTCTTAACCACTGAGCCATCTCTCCAGCCCCACATATTTTTTTTAAGTCTAAAACATGTTGAAGTATGATTGACAATGACTAATGGCCCTGGCCACTTACTCTGACTGTCAGTTAGATGATGCAATCCGGACTGATTAAAGATGTTAACTGAGGTCAAAAATATAATTTTTCTTAACTCAAAAATATATTCTTAATGCTTCATTATTCAAATGACTCAACTCTGTTTCCTAGACTAATCTTTTAATGGACAATGTCGAGAATTTAATGTAATGTGTAATCATCTGGAATACACTTCATCTTTGCGCCCCCATCAAAATCTAGTGGAAGTCTAAATTCAGTAATGTGCCCTTTGTAATTAGGCTACTAAGAAAAAGACAATGGGTGTTGGAGAGGTGGCTCAGGTTAAAAGCACTATTCTTCCAAAGGACGTGCGTTCAATTCCCAGCATCTAAATGGCAACTCGCATCTGTCTGTAACGCCGGTTCCAAAGGAATCAACACTACGCACACACACATACACACAGGCAAAACACCAGTGTGCATAAAGTAAAAATGAATTATTTAATATAAAAATATAATGAGCCTGAGAACATTACAAATCACTTTCAAGTGAGTCTTGCATCTGGGTGCAATTTAACTGTGAAAATTCCTGTCCTTGCATCTCTCCTAGAATGTACTGTGGAAATTTAGGTACCCAAACACTTAGGGTTACAATAAATCTTTGTAAATGTTCCATTGAGAGGATGGAAACTGTAGCAAAAGGAGTGCTGAAAATGCAGAAGCTGCTTATGTCCATAGAATACCTGTTGATAATGTGTCCCCATAATTTCCTGGAAAGAACATGGGATTTCAAGATATGTTACTCTTCTACCATACATGATACACATGTCTCTAAAGAGTTTTCTCTGACTAAAAGCTATTTAAAATATTCTATAAAGTTCATTCCTCATTTAAGCCCTTTGGTCCTTACCCTCTTCTTTATTTAATTAATATATATTACTTGTACAAAGTAATGGGTTTTATTGTGGTAGTTCCACATTAGTATATATTTCTATCATAGTCCATGCTAATTTACTCTTTCATTGCTTTGGAATGTCTCTGTATTCTGTTCTTAATTCTTGACCCATTTTTAACTTTCAGATTTTGAATAAAATATTTTCTTCATGGCAGGGGGAGCTTCACCAGCATGACTAGAGGGCCCGGCCCCTGGAAGAAGCCTCACAAGCACGGTTGAAAGGCCAGGCTACCAAGAAAAGCATCAGCAGTGCGGCAGGTGGACCAGATCACCAGGAGAAGCCTCAGAGCAATGGATGGGCCAAGCTATGGAAAGAAGCCTCAACAATGCACTGGGAAGACAATAGCAGTGGCCTCCAGAAATTACCTGAACACCAGAGCCTCAACCTTAGCCCCACCTACACCTGGAGGAGCAACGATTGGAGCCTTAGTCATGCCTGCACCAGGAGGAGTGAACATCTGAGTCTTGGGCCCATAGGACCTGGGAGAATGATCACTGAAGGTGCTGTTCTGCTTACACCTGAAAGAGCATTCAAGAAAGCCACACCCTCCAACTACACCACGTGGAGAATAAGGGAACACTCTGAAACACAGGCTCTACCTATGCTGGTTGGAGGAAGAGATGGATAGACAACAGGGTAATAATACACTCGACATCATAAAGAACAATATAGCACCAACTGAAACCAGTGGTTCTATAACAGCAAGACTTGAACATCTCAACACAGATGAAGCAGAAGAAAAGAACCTTTAAAATGACTTTATGAAAATTATTTAGGCCCTTAAAGGGGAAATAAAAAATTCCCTTAAAGAAGGACAAACAAACAAAAATGGAAGAAATCAACAAATCCCTTAAAGAAAACAAAAGAAAGCACTCAAACAGGTGAAAGAAAAGACCAAATCTAAAAATAATAGGAATTGATTGAAGAAGAAATCCAGCTCAAAGGCACAGAAAATATATTCAACAAAATCATAGAGGTAAACTTTCTCAACCTAAAGAAGGGCATGCAAGAAACTTACAGAATGAACCAAAAAAAAAAAATCCTCCCCTTACCACACAATAATCAAACCACTAAACATACAGAATAAATAAAAAATATGAAGAGCTGCAAAGAAAAAAGAGCAAGTAACATATTAAGGCAAACTTATCAGAGTTACACCTGATTTCTCAAAGGCAAACATGAAAATCAGAAGGTCCTAGATAGACACTCTGAAGACACTAAGAGACCATGGGTGCAGCCAAGATGATTATACCCAGTAAATCTTTCAGTCAACATCGACGGAGAAAGCAAGATATCCCATGGGGGAAAAAAACAGATTTAAACAATATGTATCAACAAATCAAACCATTCAGAAAGTACTAGAAAGAAAATTCCAACCCAAAAATATTAGCTACACCCACAAAAACACAGGCAATAGATAATCCCACACCAGCATATCCAAAAGAAAAGAAAAACACAAACGTTAGCAACAACAGCAAAAACAAAAATAGCAGGAACTAGCAATTACTGGTCATTAATATCCCTTAATATCACTGAACTCAATTTGCCTATAAAAAGAATGGATACAAAAACAGAATCCATGCTTCTGCTGCATATAAGAAGCATACCTCAACTACAAAGACAGACATTACCTCAGAGTGAAGGGTTGGGAAAGATTCTCCAATCAAATGTATCTAAGAAACAAGCTGGGGTAACTTACTAATATCAAATAAAATAGACTTCAAGTTAAATCCATCAAAAGAGATGAATTTATATTGATTTATATTGCAGAAGAGAAAGGGAGTAAAAAAAATCTCTTCAGGGGTCATCCTTGTTTGTCACCAAATACTTTTTTCCACTTTTACCTACCATTTGATCTCTATATACATCACACAGAGGTTAACCTGGGAGTTCTGCGGCACCAAACACTGGATGTTCCCTGCAAATCTGCTCCTTTAATCATGGACATTTTGAATTTTCCCCTCAGAAACCTTGCAGTAATTTCAAGTTTGACCACACTGATTACCTATCTCACCCAACACAGCTTCATTAATGGTGCTTTCACTATTTATCAACATCAGTCATGCATGACACAGGAACATCCTATGATCACCCAAAAGAATTTTCCATTTCATTTTAAATGTTTCTAGCAGATACCCTACTTCTAAGAGATTACTGTAGGAGTTGGATGATATATACAATCTCAAAAAAATGTAAGAATTGAAAAATCACCAAATATGGCAGCATCTTAGTAAACTATAAGCACCACTGTATTATAAGATAGCCCTTATCTTCAGCTTATTTTTAAGATATTAGTTTTTACCTTTAGTTTAAGAAAACTCTTTTGGAATTTTTTTTCTTGTATTCAAGAAAAGATTCTCTCTCTCTCTCTCTCTCTATATATATATATATATATATATATATATATATATATATATCTGTGTGTGTGTTACTGAGTTTTAACCTGAGCTTTGTACATGTTAGCTAGTTGCTCTAACACAGAATGATTCCCTAACCCCAATTTTTTCCTCTTTTCTTTAAAAATGTTTATTCCTTATCCAGTATACCCTGATTATAGTTCCCATGCCATGCCTCAAATACCCCTCAATTCTAGCTCTCTTTTTCTCCCTCTATTTCCTCCCTCAATCCCATCTTGCCTCCCAATCACTACCTAATCCTCCCTGTCCCATGCCTCCTGCCCCTTGTCCACCCACAAAATCTATTCTATATCCCCCTTCCAGGGAGATCCATATGTCCAGCCTAGGTCCTTCCTCTATATATAACCTCTCTGGGTATATGAGTTATAGCTTGGTTATTATTTATTTAAGGCAATACTATTTTAACAGATATAGTTTCCAGGTGAATATCATTGACATCCTCCATTTATACCTCAGACTTTATGACTGTGGCAACTCACACAGCCATCACTATTATATTCATGTACATTTGTCCCTATTCTTTACACCACTGACTTTATGACTGTGGTTTCCCACATAAGCATCATTATTATATTAATGTGCATCAAAAGCTATTGCTACTTTTTGACTATCAAATATACAACCAGTCCAGTGTTGTTTGATATCTCACAAAAGTTATCTAAAACATAAAAGCAGGGCTGGAGATACAGCACAGTGGTTATGAATGCATACTGCTTTTGCAAATGTTCCCAGCAGACATGTTCAGTGGCCCACAATTATCTGTATCTCTGGATTCAGGGTACCTAATCTCTCTGGTCTCCATGGGTACTTGCATTCATGTGCATGTACCAACATGCACACACACACACACACACAAACACACACACACACACACGATCACACTTAAAAAAAGTATTTTAAAAAATTATAAATGTTAAGGATCATTCTCAGTGAAAAATACCATCCCTTGAGAATGTTGTCATTGCCTCACTAGGTTCTAATTAAGGCTGTAGTATGGGTTAATAAAATGCCATGATCAAGCAGGCCCAAGCCAGGGACTTCCATGGGACTGGGCCCAGGCCAGCAACCTCTACAGGCTCAGGCCCGAGGCAAGGACACCCAATGGAGCAGGCCCAAGCCAGCAATTTCCACCAGAGCAGGCCCAAGCCAGTGACCTTCATATGAACAGAACGAAGCAGGTATCATCCGCAGAAGCAGGCCTGAGCCAGCGACCTGCAACAGAGCAGGCCCAAGGCAGCTACTTCTACCAGAGCAGGTACTGTAATCTGCTGGCCTGATCTGTCACCTAGGTACCCTGTCCCTTTAAGAGACAAGCTGTGCCTACTCCCAACCTCCCCACTTCCAACAAGGCAAGCAGATCTCCTACCACCTTCCTAGCCTGCTCTCTCTCTCTCCTCTCTCTTCTTTCTCTGTTCCCTCTTCTCTATCTCCTCTTCTCCCCTTCCCTTACTCTTATAACCGTTCCTAATACCCACTAATTAAACTATACCCAAGCTTTCTCTGCATGGTGTATCTGTTTCCCACCCACCATTGTCTCCCACCCACCTCAGGTGACATGCATCATCCCTCGTGGGACCCGCCAGGGATCACCCTGCTTTATAATTGATAACATTGATGCTATGAACACAGCAGGCTATCCCTTACAGCTGAGGACTGCTAGGGATCCTGTAACTTCTAACCCTTCTTCGATACAGTCACTTCTCCAACAACAAATCTCGGTAATTCTACACCAACATCAAACGGTAGGTTCCTCCCACATATCCGTCCATGCCTCCATGAGTGTGCAATCACTTGGCAATGGTTTTCCCCATGTAAAAACTGCCCAGTACTGGTCAACCACTCACCTATCTGGCTTAAAGTCCCTCACTTTGGCCCCCAACACCACATGTGGACTTAGAGGTTTGGTTTGTGCCCACCCATTCTCAGGGCCCCTGGACTTTGTGAGTGATGGCCCAAAGCCAACTTGAGCCATGGGTCCATGTTGAACTTCCGAGAAGCTGGATATTCCTGCCTTACTCATGGAGACTGTGCCAATTCCCCTCCTCAGATATCAACCTACATAGCTGCCTATCATCAGTTTACATGCTACCAGTGATTGTTAGTTGGAAATACAGCCTGTTTTTTCTGTGTTTGTCTATCTGTTTTTCATTCCTGGTGGGTAATCACACCCATGCTAAACTGTCCCGCCACTGCTGGGCCCTGCTCTGTCTCATGAGCTTGGCTCCAGCTCGCTGTTTGGCAGCTTAAGGGGCACACTGTCCTGCCAGTGCCCTCCCCCACGTGCTGCCTCTCACTGCATCAGCAGAATCCTTCTCTCTTCCATCTATGGAGATCTGTTGCAAGGAGGGGACTGCTTGTTCATCCCAATGTGTAGCTCCAGCCTATACCAGTGGCTAAAAAACCACAAGCAAGTAGCATTTTTGGGGAATTAGTACTCCAAACCTTTAAAATGTAACATGATTAGAAAAAAAAAAGAGACAAATATTGGGGTTCAACATGAAAATCAGAAAAGCAAAGCAATCAAGTCACTAGGGAGTTCTTATCTCTTGGAAATCTTCAGACTGCAAAGAGAGTTCTTTAATATCTCATCCTGCCTTATATTCCTCTCTAGGTCTGAGATTAAAGGCGTGCACCACCACTGCTTGGCTAACTAGTGTGAGTGCTGGGATTCAAGGTGTGTGCCACCAGTGCCTGGCCTGTATGGCTGACCAGTGTGGCTGTTTTGCATTCTGTACTTCAAGCTAGCTTTATTTCTTAAAATACAAATAAAGTGTCACTACCGTGGTGTTTTGTCTTTTCCTCCCTTTCAAGTGTGAAAATGTCTTTTCACATAGCTCTTGAAAGTATGCATTTTCATCGACTTTAGAAAAATTAACAGTCATATTCTCTGTAGAATTATTTTCATGAGATGTATCTAAAGTGGGATCTAAAAATGCAGTAAACAGTGTATATACATTGGCCATCCTATAGAATGGCTAAAAAAAACATATTGGAACAATAGAATTAATAGTCTTTCTTTTAAGACTAAATAATGAAAAAAAAACTGAATGATGGGAATTTAGTGTTGAAAATCATGACTCCAATAAGGGAAAGCAATGTTACAACAGAACTAGCATGAAAAGCAACAGCAAAACAAAGAGAAATTCCTGGAATCTTATCAGCTCCAACAACAAAAACTGATTGAAATATCATAGTACTACTTCAATAATATTTCTCACCACGTACGCTTACACTTCTCCCAGTTAAGAGAAACTGAAAAAAAAATACATATTATACTCTTCTTCATACTGAATGGGTAACTAAATATTGATTGGGTAGTAATTGCTACTGCATCTTTTACTTTTTAAGTTTATTTTTAGGGAAGTCTTTTTTGTCTTTTTTTTATTTAAATTTATTTATTTATTAAGGATTTCTGCCTCCTCCCCACAACCGCTTCCCATTTCCCTCCCCCTCCCCCGATCAAGTCCCCCTCCCTCATCTGCTCGAAGAGCAATCAGGGTTCCCTGACCTGTGGGAAGCCCAAGGACTGCCCACCTCTATCCAGGTCTCGTAAGGTGAGCATCCAAACTGCCTAGGCTCCCACAAAGCCAGTACGTGCAGTAGGATCAAAAACCCACTGCAATTGTTCTTGAATTCTCAGTATTCCTCATTGTCCGCTATGTTCAGCTAGTCCGGATTTATCCCATGCTTTTTCAGACCTATGCCAGCTGGCCTTGGTGAGATCCCAATAGAACATCCCCATTGTCTTAGTGTGTGAGTGCACCCCTCGTGGTCCTGAGTTCCTTGCTCGTGCTCCGTCTCCTTCTGCTCCTGATTTAGGGAAGTCTTAAATTAAAAAAAGTAGAACTTTAAATATTATAATAAGTAGTAATAAGTAGGAAGAATTGGTGAACATATGATGTGTGTGTTGTGTCTGTGATGTGCATATATATATATATATATATATATATATATATATACAGAGAGAGAGAGAGAGAGAGAATTACTAGCAACCAGGTTTTTAAATAGTAGACAAGTTGGTAATGTGCTTATTGTTTCAATAAGATCAGCCTGATCACACTGATTTTTCCCTTTTACTGTAATGATTGTGTTTATTCTTTGGTGGTGATGCGATTGTCAGTGTCTCCAGTAAGGGAGATAAACACTAACTACACCAGTGAGCAAAATAAAGAACAGAGTTGCAGTTCGAAGAAGATGACAGCCTCATTTTGAGGACCCGTGTGCTCTCTTGAAAGGGGCTTTTTTATAAATGTATACGGATGTTGCGAGAAGCTTAAAAGAAGAAAATTATTGCAAAAATCAGACAAGCTGTTATTACTCTACAAAGTGACAAGAATTGGTTTATCTTTTTCATCAAAGCTTGAAATTACTCTAAGAACTTCTAACTGTAATAACTTCCTATTTCATTTTATTCTTTTCCTTCTCGATAAAAAAAGGAATAAAATGGAACAACTTATATAAATATAAACCTACTTTCAATGTGGTGTTGTTTATTTTTAAATTAAAGTATATTAACTTCACCATTAAATAGTTATTTCCCTCTTGAAACAAAAATTAGCTGCATTATTTCATAACTATAGTGTAAAGGAGGTTTTAAATCAGTTCTATCATTTCTAATTAATAATTATGTCCTCAAAATGATTGAACTAGAGAACTGATTACTAGATTAATCCATATCTTACATGGATCCCATGAATGAGAATAAAAATAATAGGGTACTTGTAGCAACAGGGTATTGTTTGAGGTGAAAATAGTTTTAAACAATAAGATAAAATAGGTCACAAATAAGAACATAAATATAGTTAAGTATATAATTTCAGCCACCACTTGGTGTAAAAGATTGAATGCCTCATTAAAATCAAAGTGGAAATTTAGGCGATTTTTATATACAGATTCTATAAATAGTTCATATTAACTGCGTCCATCTAAACTGGAAGAGACAAACATTCTGGTGAGCCAACAAATACTGACTTTTAAAGTGTTACTATTAAAGAAAATACAAAATTCCAGTTCTCAAGCACTTAGACCACTAATTATGAGGAGCAGAGAGGCAGACAGTAAGTCCCCAAGCTTTGTGGAAATCTCTGAGGCAAGGACACAAAGCCTAGATCTCACTGAATTTGACAATGAGCCAACGGTGACACAGATAGTTCTCAAAATCATCTTCTAAGATTGAGTCACATTTGAAAATACTAAGCAAACACACACACACACATGTATATATGTGTGTGTGTATATATATATATATACACTATTTATTACATTTAGAACATGAGATAGTCTAGGTAGTGTCCTCTTTAAAAGCTGAATTATACGAACATATTGCATAGCTGCTGTTATTTATATTAAAGCTTCAAATTCAGGTTTTCTGTGTATGGACAACAAAATACAATATTATGACAATCCACTCAACTTCTCTGTGGCCCAGCCATAGTTCCCTTGGCATCTACTGATGCTTCTATTCAGTGTACCTATGCAGATACTGAAAGATAAACATCTCAGATTCTAAGAAGTTATAGCTGTAGAGATTATTTAGATTTTCCTAAAGATATTTCTTGCCTAAATCTTAGATTTCAAGAAAGAAATCATTAGAAAGAAAAGGTAATCATAAAAAGCCCTGTTCTCTTTATATCCACTGAGTAGAAATAAGAGTTAATCCGTGTAGCTTTTTCTGTTGTGAGACAGTACCTTTTTATGAAGCCCTAGGTGGTCTGAATTACATTAAATAGATTTGGCTGGCCTGGAACTCAAAGAGGTTCACCCACCTCTCCCCCTCTCTCGCTGGGATTAGAGGTATGTACCAAGCTTCAGCGCAGCTTTGTGATTCCTAGTCTCTGGTCAAGGCGATGGATTCCCAGATTGATTTCTGCTGGTTGTTGTCTTGCTTCAGGGTCAGGGTTGTGACTGAGGTAGCGTGATTCTAACATCAGTAACCAAATTCCCCCAATTTTTGATTCTTAGAGACAGAAACCCAGTGGGCTGGTTCTTCTACATTTTTCTTAAAATAATCATAGGGCCCAAAGCTAATGATCTTCAAGACCTGTCACACTTTTATTATCACTTAAACCTCTCTGCCTAAGTTAGATAGATTCATTAACTTGATTTTCAATGGGGTTAAAATATTATCTCACATCATCATAAGAACTGTCTGAGTGGTGAGCCCAAGGCTCTCAGACAGTATGCTGGGTCATCAGTAAAAATTAAAACAATAAGTAGCTTACATACTGAAGTCGACTGCATTTGAATGGAAACTGGATTCAGCGAGCCAATAAAAACAATGATACTCTGTATATTTTTCCAGAATCAGCCAAGACAATTTTCTGATAGAAATAACATATTTTCACACATTTGCTTTTTACTTTTATTTTGCTTTTTTTATTGTTTTGCTCTCTCACCAACAGCTAAATGGAAGCAGAGCAGAGTCAATTAAAATATTAAAGGCCCAGTCTATATGGGTCATTGTTGGAGGCAGAAGCAATTGATGCACGTGATCAAATGATAAATTAAAGTGCCGTGTATTCTTACAGCAGATCAATGCTGTTCTGCTAGAATTAATCAGTCTCACTACGTGAATCCAGACTGATTTTTTATTTAAATCTGAAATTGAATTTCAGAAAACAAGTTAAAGAAATGTCTTGCTATTCTTATAATTTCCAAGAAGAATTTCCAATTACGCAAACAACTTGAAGATAATTACACAAGTAAATAACTTTTTATCTAAGTTATTGCTCTAAGACCAAGGCTCCAGAAAGTTGAAAAATACAACAAAATGATTAAATTAACAATGTGATACTAAATTTTTTTAAACCATGTATATGTGCGTATGCCATATTGTAGGCATACATGATACCTTATGTGGACATGCATTATGTTTAGCTCTGTACCATTCATCTCTCATCAAGTTTCTCTCCTGCATGCAATGATCACCCATTTAATCATTCCCCCATCATTTGTGGGGTTTCTTTTTTGTGCTACCCTGTGCTCTCCTGTTTGAAGTCCTACGTATTTTAACATGCATGTACATGTATCTTTTTTTTTTTCCCGAGGAGACAGGGTTTCTCTGTGAAACAGTCCTACTCTCCTGGAACTATGTAGTCCAGGCTGGCCTTGAACTCACAGAGATTCACCCGATTCTGCTTCCTGAGTGCTGGGATTAAAGACATGAGCCACCACTGCCGAGCACATGTACACTTTTCTTAACATAGTACCAAATGGCATATGTGTTTTACATTTATGCAAAATCTAATTGTCCTAATACTTCCTTCTAATTACTATATAGTATAACCGTCCAATTGTAAAATATGAAGCTATTTTTCTTTTTCTTCCTGTTGGTTTTAAGATTATAATAGAATTACATCATTTCCCCCCTTCTCTTTGATCCATCTCAAACCCTCCCATATACCCCTCCTTGCTCTCTTTCAAACTTATGGCCTCTTTTTTTATTAATTGTTGCTCTATCCATTTATGTAAATTCACATCCATGTGCATTTCTAAAATCCCTCTTTGTGTAATATTGCTTATATGTATGTTTTCTGGGCTGACCATTTGATAGTGGATATCCAGTCAGTGTGCTGCTCCCTGAGGAAGACTGTTTCTCCTGCTCTCAGCATCCCTCGGTTGCCTTTAATTCTTTGAGTAGGTTAAAGATCATCAGGTGTCTCCCCATCCACTTATTCAAGACTATTGTTGTCTTTATTCAGCTCGTGTTTAGCCAGCACGCTGCGGAGACTTTTTGAATGCAGTGTCCGACTTTACTAGGAGACACTCTCTCACAGAAAACTTCCTGAGGCTCTGACTCTTAAGAGTGTTTCCATTCATTTCACAACATTGCCTGAGCCTTAGGGGCAGAAGTTGTTTTGTAGATGGATATGTTGTGACTGGCTTTATAACTCTACATCTTGATTTGTTATGGCTTTCCATCGTGATCTCTGTCTGTTACGAAGGGTAGTTTCCTTTGTGAGGGGTGAGAACTACACTTATCTTTGGATAGAAGGACAAATATCTGGTGTAGTCAAAGATTATGTCAGTTGAGTAGAGTGGTGGTTGTTCTCCACCAAAATTCATGATGTCACTAGGACTGGGTAGCTGATCCGGTTTCTAGTACTAGACATGTTATCCCCCTTGTTGAGAGAGACTTAAGTCCAACCAGAGAGCTTTTGGTGCCATGAAAGCTTGGCCCATTCGCTCTAGCTTCTTATTGGCTAACTCTTATATTTTAATTTAAGCCATTTCTAATAATCTGTGTATCACCATGAGGTCGTGGCTAACCAGTAAAGTTTCAGCGCATCTATCTCCAGTGGCAGATCCATGGAGTCCCTCTCTGACTCCGCCCTTCTTTCTCCCAGCATTCAGTCCAGTCCTCCCCACCTACCTAAGTTCTGCCCTTATTAACAGGCCAAGGCAGTTTCTTTATTCATTAAATGGTATTCACAGCACACAGAGGGGACTCCCACAAGCTACCCAGGTCTATTCCTTTATTTGGCCATTTCCTCCTCCTGAGGTTGACTACCAGAGTTCAGCAATTAAAAGCCCCCTTTGGTTCACCTAATTAACGTGTCCAATTAAAATTAAACACCTCGTCCTAACTCAGGGTTTCCCCCTTTACTTTTATCAACCACCATTTGCCTATGTGCCACCCTAAAGGCTCAGGGCTGACTTTCTCCACCCACTGTGATGGTGTATTGAAACTCGGTTCAGGCTAGCTGGTAATTAATAAACTCCCGTGGTTGTCTTGTTTGGGCGTTTGACTCAGGATCATCAGGGTCAGGTGTGTTTCTTTGACTGGCCCATCTATCTGATCATAATGTATTATGGGGGACAGTATTAGTTAGGGTTTGTTTTTGCTGTGAAGAGACACCATGATCATGGCAACTCTTATAAATAAAAATATTTAATGAAGGGGGTTTACAGTTTCAGAGGTTCATTCCATTATCATCATGGCAGGGACCATGGCAGAGTATAGGCAGATGTGGGGCTGGAGCTAAGAATCCTACATCTTGACTCAGAGGCAACAAGAAGTTGACTGTCACACTGAGGGAAGGTTGAGAAAATGAGACCTCAGAGCCTATCCCCAGAGTGACACACTTCCTCCAATATGGCCACACCTCCCAATAGTGCCACTCCCTTTGGGGGCCATTTTCTTTCAAACCACCACAGGGAGTTTCCATGGTGACACACTTTCAGCCTATCAGGGAGTTCTGTGACTTACTGACTCAAACCCAGTTCAAGGCCAACCAACCAGAAGGAGCTGGAATGTTTGTGGTTTACTCCTGTGTGAGGGAGTTGGGGGGCTGCATTCTAGCCCCAGGAAATTGTGGGTAGCAGCTTAGGGCAGAATGGCAGACTGGGACAAAATGGAGTTTCTGCTACTAACTATGATCCCGTTCCCCTTCTCCTCCATCACCCTCCCCCATCACCTATGTCCTCGGCCACAGCATCCTATCCCATTTTAACACAAGCTTTTTTTTTTTTATTTCTCTTAAAAAAAATGACACCTGCAAGGTCATTTGTGCTATTTTCTGCCTGACTCAGAAAGCAGGCACTTTAAATTTTTCTTATTTGCCTAATAAAAGATCTCTGTGAAAACAGGTGTTTGGGTGTGGCTTGTATCTAATCCAGGGCCCAGGAGGAAGTCCCCACTGTGCAGGCAGTTCCCTTTACCTTCTGACTCCTGGGGTCCAAGTGGCCCTAGGTTGGCACTGTGGTTGTTGCTTCTCCATCCACAATACCTGACTGTTGAGGGAGTTCCTGGCTGGGCATCCACCCTTAGCATAACCTTTTTATTGTTTTGTGTTGGGAGCTGTGAACCCCCAGATCCTGAATTTCTTGTAAACAACTTGTTTTCCCCTGATCTGAGTGCCTACAGCTGCTCTGAGCATGAGACCCTCGGGAGTTCCTGATGGCAGGAGAGTGGTTTCTGGTGGGTTTGACTGGGGTGTAGCTATCCCTGTATAAGCAGCTCTGGTACACAATAAAGAGGAAATTCTTGGGGCATTCCTATTTCAAGGATGATCCGTGTCTCTGTCTGTGAGTCTTTGTGTGTTTCAATCTCCAGCCCCTTGCCCGGTTCACAAACTGTATGGTAGCGCATAGAGCGCAGACGGGCATGGTGCGCTACAGTTTTGGTTTGGTTTGGTTTTTCAAGACAGGGTTTCTCTGTGTAACAGCCCTAGCTGTCCTTAAACTAACTCTGTAGACATGGCAGGCCTCAAATTCACAAAGATCTGCCTGTCTCTCCCTCCCAAATGCTGGGATTAAAGGTGTGCACCACCACCACCCAGCTAACATAACCTTTTGCAGGAGATGTGAGGCTGGAAAAGATTCCATTTTTATACTGGGACCTTGTGAGACTTCAAACTTCATCCCCATCCCTGAGGAAAGCCAGGGGTCGCTAGCTCCCTTTTAGGGGAAGTATTAGCTAATGAAAAAAACCCCAAGCTACACAAAACTGACAAGATGTTGATCACCTAACTTCCTCTATCGGTTGAGTGACAAGGGACCAATCAGATAAGTTTCCAGGAAGAGGGTCAGCGGATATCTGGAGGAAGTAACCAGGGGTGCTGTCGCTATCCCCCTTAGATACTAATAGCCAATCAGGAGCTAACAGCTGGACTTTACCTCACCTTTAGCCAATTGTGATATAGGATAAGTACTTTTGTATTTCTAGACTATAACCTTATGACTGCTTTGTGGTTCTTGTCTTTATAAACCCCTTACAAAAATAGACGGGGTCCTTCTCCCTCCGTCTTCTGTGTCAGACTATGAGGCAGAGGACCCGCGCTAGCCCGTACTTAATAAACGAAACCTTGCTTCTGCATTTGGAAGTGTGTCTCTGTGGTGGTCTTCTTGGGAGTCCTAGGACTTGGACACAACAGAGAGACCTACCCCCTCCTTAGTCAGGGGTTGGGGTGGGGGAATAGTTGCCCACCCTGGGCCAGGCTTGATTTTCTTTACCTGTATTGTTTTATCATGAAGGTCTTCTCATGATGCTCCTCGGGCTTTTAAGCTTTTAAAATCTTCTTAGCACACAATTTGGCTTTCTACCAATTTTCTCCTTCGGAACTCCAGCTCAACACGGATCTTGCCACATTTATCTTCAAGTAATCCAGACAGACCGTAACTACATAGGACAGTCTCAAAGACTGCCAAGTTTCCTCTAAACATTTAACTACTTTCAAGGAGTCTCCATATTTATGTAGCAGGCCCCCCTCACCAAGTAGACACGCTGCCCCAAACCATATAGATGAAGATGGCCACCCTTGGGTTCCTCCCATAGATACTCCTCATCCTGATGGCTCAGCTTTAGTTACCAACCCAAGCAAGACCCGTGCAACCACTGTCATAGCACAAAGGCAGATTAACACACACCATCCAGGAAGGACGACTGTCTCAGTCATATGCCTTGCTACCCATAGGCAGACTATGCATTCACTTCTCCCCAATTCATCTTTGGCTTTTGTCAGATCATTGTTCAGCCACCAATTATGCTTTGTAACACAATTTTTCCTGGGGAGATTCAACACACGCATCTGCTAACCTCAGACAGCGAGCCCATGACAGACCAAAGTACAGACACCAACTAAGTCCAACTTGGCGAACCAGTAAATTTTACTGGGGTTTGTTGTGTGGAGAGGCGGGCCGCTTCCCGCCGCCTGGCTCCCGCACAGCTAGCTTTACCCAAAATAATTACACGGAAACTGTATTCTTTTAAACACTGCTTGGCCCATTAGCTCTAGCCTCTTACTGGCTAATTCTCACTTCTTGATTAACCCATTTCTAATAATCTGTGTAGCACCACAAGCTGGTGGCTTACCAGGGAGATTCTTAACCTGCTTCTGTCTCAGAGAGGAGAGTCATGGCATCTGTCTCACTGCCTTCTTCCCAGCATTCTGTTCTGTCTACTCCACTTACCTAAGGGCTGGCCTATCAAATGGGCCAAGGCAGTTTCTTTATTAATTAAACAATGAAAGCAACAGATTAGAAAGAAGTCACTCCCACATCAGGGGTTACTTACAGGAATATGGGTGAGGGGTTACTTACAGGGGCAGAAATGATTCAAAGACACCTGCATCACCAAAGCCCACTTCAACGTGGGTGATGGCTCACAAAATCTGGGAACCTGGAGCACTCTGCCCAGCCTGCACACAGCTCAACAGGCTGTGGAGTGTCCTTTCCAGGTGCACGAATCGTTCTAAACCTCTTCCAGGCAGCTTGGCTGGTTTCTGATTCTTCCAGGCAACTGGTGTGGCCTCAGAGTCTTCCTGGCAGTTTTGCATGTCTGAGAGTCTTTATTGAAGCTTGGCATCACTTCTCTGAGAGGGACTCTCAGCTTTTATTGCTGATTCTGGCAGTGTTAGCAGTACGGGAGGCTAGTGAATCTGGTCAGTTCTTCTGGTCTGGGACTTCTTGGAGCTATTTGATGTTGTTTGCTTTCCGGTTTAAGGAGCTACCTACCCTGAAGGAATGTTTTACTAGGGGAGGAAACTGTTACACAACAGTAAGCTGTAGGATTTGTTTGCAACTTTAAATGCTTGATGTATGTTTTTTTATTTATTTATTAAAGATTTCTGTCTCTTCCCCGCCACCACCTCCCATTTCCCTCCCCCCCCAATCAAGTCCCCCTCCCTCGTCAGCCCAAAGAGCAATCAGGGTTCCCTGCCCTATGGGAAGTCCAAGGACCACCCACCTCCATCCAGGTCTAGTAAGGTGAGCATCCAAACTGCCTAGGTTCCCACAAAGCCAGTATGTGCAGTAGAATCAAAACCCATTGCCATTGTTCTTGAGTTCTCAGTAGTCCTCATTGTCTGCTATATTCAGCGAGTCCGGTTTTATCCCAGGCTTTTTCAGACCCAGGCCAGCTGGCCTTGGTGAGTTCCCAATAGAACATCCCCATTGTCTCAGTGTGTGGGTGTACCCCTCGCGGTCCTGAGTTCCTTGTTTGTGCTCTCTCTCCTTCTGTTCCTGATTTGGACCTTGAGGTTTCTGTCCGGTGCTCCAATGTGAGTCTCTGTCTCCTTTCATCGCCTGATGAAGGTTAATATTCAGGAGGATGCCTATGTGTTTGTCTTTGGGTTCTCCTTCTTATTTAGCTTCTCTAGGATCACTAATTATAGGCTCAATGTCCTTTATTTATGGCTAGAAACCAAATATGAGTGAGTACATCCCATGTTCCTCTTTTTGGGTCTGGCTTATGTCACTCAGGATAGCGTTTTCTATTTCCATCCATTTGCATGCAAAATTCAAGAAGTCCTTGTTTTTTAACTGCTGAGTAGTACTCTAATATGTATATATTCCATACTTTCTTCATCCATTCTTCCATTGAAGGGCATCTAGGTTGTTTCCAGGTTCTGGCTATTACAAACAATGCTGCTATGAACATAGTTGAGCATATACTTTTGTTGTATAATAGGGCATCTCTTGGGTATATTCCCAAGAGTGGTATTGCTGGGTCCAGGGGTAGGTTGATCCCAAATTTCCTGAGAAACCGCCACACTGCTTTCCAATGTGGTTGCACAAGTTTCCATTCCCACCAGCAATGGATGAGTGTACCCCTTTCTCCACAACCTCTCCAACAAAGGCTATCATTGGTGTTTTTGATTTTCGCCATTCTGACAGGTGTAAGATGGTATCTTAAAGTTGTCTTGATTTGCATTTCCCTGATCGCTAAGGAAGTTGAGCATGACCTTAAGTGTCTTTTGGCCATTTGAAGTTCTTCTGTTGAGAATTCTCTGTTCAGCTCAGTGCCCCATTTTATAGTTGGGTTGATTAGCCTTTTACGGTCTAGTTGCTTGAGTTCTTTATATTGATGTATGTTTTTTAAAAGCAAATTGCAGAATATTTTCACAGATATATGTGAATAGATATTAGATGTGACATATTAAATGTGTTTAGAAGTTTGCAGGATTCCTACTGGTCTCAAGACATGTCCACATTAATTATTTACTAAGCATATTTGTATTCTATATTTCAGAAATGACTTGTATAATGAGCAAATATTATAGGTAAAATGCTCCAAATATTGACCTTTTTAGCTAACCAAAGTTTCAAATTTAGTTTTCCATTGTGTAAGAATGTTTTACAAAATAGCATTTTTCTTAACAACAACTCTTGTGTTGAATGGGTTAGTTTTAGGCTGTTCAAAATCAAGCCACTTCAGCAAGAGAGATACCCTGGAAAGCCAGGGCTAGCACTGGGATGTAACAAAAAGTAAAATGATGAAGGAGATTCTTTCTGACCCGATTTCACTTTTGAGAAAAGGAAGTGTGAAAAGAGAAAAAGAACCATATTCACAAGCTTCAACCATATTCTCCTTCTTGCCAATATTTTCAAAATTAAAATTTCTGAAATGAAACTAATGCAGGAATCTAGTCAAAGAGGACATCAAAAGACCTAGTGTGGAAGTGAATTTCAACCCCATAAACAGCGTCTAAAATGAAAATATTTGACAGCTTTGGGGATCCCTTCTCCTCATACTGGGTTGCCTCAACCAGTCTTCAGTTTGGTACACCATGTTTGGTTGATATCCACTGGAGACCTGCCCTCCTCCGAATAGAAACCAAGGAGGAACGAATGGGGAAGGGGACAGAGAGGAGATGGGAGGAGGGATTAGGAGAGGAGAAAGGAATGGAAGCTGTGGTAGGATTATATATATACAAAAGGCACGTTGACATCAATCCTGTCCGTGCTGTGAATCTGAACAATTTAGTTCATTTACTCAGTATTTTGTTTTAAGATTCATATGCCCACATCATAACTTTGTGATCATTAGATGATTTAATAACAAAGTTCTTGGAAATTGTAATTACTCGGGGAGGGGGGGTTTGTTATTACTGTAACTACACAGGCAGTTTTTACATAAATTAAAAAATGAAGAAAGGAAAAAAAAAACCTCTTTCCTTTTGTGATATACCTTCACCCCCTTGTGGCGAAATTATTAAATAGCAGGCTGAAGGTGTTTTCTGGAAACAGAATTGCAAAATGCTTAAATTGCTGTTTGAGTCAGTCAGGAAATAGAGAAACAAAGCCTGTCTGTATTCAGCCCACTGTTCCCTTATACTGCCTAGCATCCCAGCTCTGTAATAGCTCCTTAACAGGAGATGACCTGTTGAGGATCCAAACCCCCCACCTTGAAAAAGTGTAGGGATAGATTGTGATAGCTCCCATCTACAGTGGACAGGTCTTCCTGTTAGGAACCTAATCAGATGCCCTGACCCTACCCCAGGCATGCTCAGATGCCACCTCTCAGGTGTTAATAATTACCACCAACTACCACAACTGTCTAACTGCAATCTTATCTGTCCTACTGAAAACAAATGATTGGAGCCGGAAAAATAGTCCAGGGTGGACTGACAGTAGGAAAGTGAAGAGAGATGAGAGAATAGAAAGAGGGAGAAGGGGTAAAGGAAAGAAAATGAGAGAAAGGGAGAGATAGATGAAAGAGAATAGAGAGAGCAGAGAGGGAGGGAAAAGATAAGAGTGTGGAAAGAGATGAGAGAGGGGACAGAGAGAAGACAGAGTGAGCAGAGAGAAGAGTGCAGTGGGAGACAAAGAAGAGAATAAACGGAGGAAAAGCATAAAGCAGGAGAGAGACAGAGGAGAGAGGGGACGACAATATGTGGAGAAAGAACAGGAAGACAGGGAGAAGGGGAAGTGGAGAGAGAGATGAGAAGAGAGGGATGTGAGGAGAGGGGAGAGAGAATAGGGGAGACAGAGGAAAGGGGGCAGAGGAGATGGGGACGTGGTATGAGGAGAGAGAGGAGAAATGGGAAGAGAGGGTAAGGGCGAAGAGAGAAAGAGAAAGGAGGGGGCTAGAGATAAGAGAGACAGAACGAATGAGAGGAGGTATGTGAGAGAGAGGAGAGGGGAAAGGAGACCTGGGGGGGAGAATGTAAAAAGACAAAGGGAGGGTGAGGAGAAGAGAGATGGGGGGAGAAATAGAAGAGGGAGAGAGAGGGAAAGAGAGTGGTGAAGAGAGAGGGAGGAGGGAGATGATAGGGAGAGTGGAGAGAGGTTAGAGGTTAGAAAAAGTGTGGGAATAGATGGAGCAAAGAGATGGAAGATACAAAAGAGAGAGGGAAGTGAGAGAGGAGGGGGGAGTAGAGTGAAAAGGGAGGAAAGACTGAGAAGATAGAGAGGGGAGAATGAACAGAGGGCCCGACGAGAGCAAGGAGAGTGAGTAGGAAGTCTTTTTAAAATATCCAAATTTTCTTTTAAAATCCAAAGTCTTTGTAAATCTCTAAAATCTTTTTAAGGCTTAGTTTCTCAGCTGTGGGCTCCTGCAAAAATAAATAAGTTAATTTTTTTTCTTTATAATGAGGGCATAGTCACAATCAAATTTAAAAAACAAAAACAAAAAACCTCCAACTCTGTAAACAACATACTGTTCAATGTCTTGGATCTACTCATGGTTTTCTGGGCTTCTCCAAGGAACTTAGGTCCCTTCTATGGCTCCACCCTCTGCAGTACACACATAGTACACACAATGAACCCTCTGCACTACCCTCTAGGCTCAGGCCAGCTCCACTCCAGACCACAATACCATGTGGTCACCCCATGGTATTGGCATCTCTAAAATGTTGGAATCTTCTACTGCAACTGGGCTGTACTTTCTCCTGGGCTCTCTTCATGGTGCAAAGCCTCAATTTCTCAGCATTACCCTTTCATCCCAGGTGGACTATTTGTTTAACTATATAAGGATATGTTGTGCGTGTTTAATTATTTAAAGATGTTCTGCTGTTTTGCCTTGCCTGCCTAAGGCACCTGATAGGTCTAATCAAAAGATGAACAGTCAGTAACAAGGGAGGAGGTACAGGTGAGACTTCTGAGCAGGAGAGTAAGTAGGAGGAATTTAGGCTTGGAAAAAGAAAAAAAAAACGGATGCCAGGGAGACACTGGGGGCCAGACAGACAGACATGAAGAAAGCAGGAAAGTAGGAGATACAAAAGTCAAGGTAAAAAGCCACAAGGCAAAATATAGATGACTAGAAACAGGTTAAATTAAGTTAAAAAGAAATAGTGAGACAAACCTAAGATAAGACCAAGCATTCATAATTAATAAGTCTCTGTGTTTTTATTTGGGAGATAATTGGTAGCACAGAGAAAGAAAACTCCAATTACGGTTCAGTTCACATCCTATAGAAACGAGGTGAACCTGTCAGACAAACCATCTGCGCTCTGTATTTACTGAATCCTTCATCATTATAATCTGGAGATGAAATGACTGGAGTGGCCATCGGCTAATTAATAGCCAAATGAAATACCGTATTCTCTACATGCACAATGGAATACTATTTGACTATTGCAAAAAAAAATGGAATCCTGCTATTTACAATAGATGAATGAAAATAAAGATCATTGTGTTAAGAGCAATAACCAGGCCCAGAAAGGCATGTACTTCATGATCTCATTCATCTGTTGATATGTATAACAGTTGCTCTCATAGAAGTTGAGAGTAGAATGGAGATTGCCACAGGCTAGAGGCAGTAGGAAGGAGGTAGGAGGGGCAGAGACATTGGATCAGTTAGACAGGAGCAAGAAGTACTGGGCTCTGCCACAGGAGTGCCTAGAATGTTGATGATGCCCTGAATGTTGCAGAAAGCTAAGGAAGAAAGGATTTGGAATACGTTCACCACAGTTAAATCAATGATGCTTGAGAGGGCAGACATGTCTAACGTGATGTCTCATCTGAGATGTTTCTGATACAATGATACAATGATACAATACAAACATCTGATACAATGTTTCCATGGATTTAACCTACCACAGTATCCTATTCCTATGTATAATGCTTATGATTTTATATACCAATATAAAATATTAACTTAAATTTTGAAATTCATTATAAGAGCGAGAAGACGAATCATTATATAAAGTCCTTGAACCTGAGTTTGCTTCTCCAGCACCCAAGAAACCCGGGGGTGTCAGTGCATGCCCCTAACTGCTGTGCTGGGAAGATAGAGACTGGTGAGTCCTGGTGCTCACTGGCTGGCCAGTCTAGTAGTGATATCAGGTTTAGTGAGAGACACCTTTCCAAAATATCAGGTGGGGGACATTCAGAAAAATACTCAAAATCAACCTCTAGCCTCCACGTATATGCATAGACAAGCACGCCACACACACACACACACACACACACACACACACGACAAGTGCAGAAGAGAGGGAGGACATATCACACTAGCTGATAAATATTTGAGCGATACAGCAAGAAGAAAATGAAATCTGGGCAAGCCTGAAAACTATTTGCTGAACTACCCACCGGCACAGCTGCCGCTTTACACACAAGGGTCTGGTCTCATGGTGCCATCTGGTGGCAATAGTCAGAACTGCATTTCAACCTAAATTCCTAATCCTAGTCTTTCAAGCCTATTTTTAAAGTATATTTAACTGAATTCAATTATTTTCTATTTGTTTTATAAATAATAAAATTGTTACTTGTTTTATTATAACTTAAAATAGACTGGCTGGATCAAGTCATAATCTTATGAGTGAAATTTATTCTTAGTCATACTAGATATAATGAAAAGATGTTTGGGTGGAAGCCTCACCCCAGCCCCGGCATCCATATATCTAAAGAATCTGGAATGTTCGGGTGGAAATTCCATCCCAAAATCCCTCCCCTGGGAATTGCCTTTGTCCAGACGTTGACCCCTCCCCAGAGATGCTCAAGACCTTTCCCACATGGTATTTAAAATGCCCCCCAGTGAACAAACACATGATTTTCTGGTCTTCCTTTCCTGTCTCCTCTCTGCGGAACTGAAAGTCATCCGGGAACTTTGGAAACCATTAAACCTGGGCTTTTTCTAATTCAGTTTGATTTAGTCTGATTCGGATTATTGCTTGATGGAGGGGCTTATTGGAGTGCAGAAAGTTTTCAAAAATGATCCGCAAATTATCTCCCAGGCCTCTTAGCCTTATTCGTCAGGGAAAGGTGAGTGCACTATCCACCAATTTTACAGCCCTAGACACAGGACAATCAGACGCAACAGCGAGTCAAGTCAAAGCAGGAACTCAGTTTATTACTGTGTCAACTTATATAGGTTAAGTGACATCATGTGATGCAAGGTTACCTCCAGCCAATGAGAGACAGCCAAGCCCTCCCTCTGGCTGGAGGGGCGTCTACCTAGATTTTGCTGTCTCATCCTCACTCCAAAGCTTTGAGACTATCCTTCAAACTTAAGCCAGGCTTTTCTCTGTCCTACAGACCTCGAGGTACAGGCCCTGAGATAATTTTGGCCCAACAGTTGATCCATCATTAAAACACTTCCAAATCTTTGTAGGATGTAAGCAATGAATAAATATGATCACTTGTAATGTCACCTAAGGGGAAAGCTTGGAGACAATGCTCCTGAATATTCTATCTTAAGCTCAGAATCTGGAGCAGCTGGTGCAAATTGAAGCAAGTCTGAGGCTTTGGGATTGTTTGCTTGTATTATTTTAAAAGTAGTCATTTGAAGGAGGAGTCTTAGCCTCAAAGGGAGAGCTAATTTATTTTATATTTTGTTTTTGTTTTCTGTGTTATGAGACAGGGTCTCTCTGTGTATCCCTGGCTGTCCTGGAACTCGCTCTGTAGACCTTGCTGGTCTACCTCTGCCTCCCAAATGCTGGGATTAAAGGTGAGCACCACCACGCTATCTGGGAAAGCCATTTATAATGTCCGTTGACAACTGTTAAAGCTTGCTCTAGCTATCTGTCCATGAACCACCTGTTTCAAGACTCTAACTGTTAAATATAATGGCTTCTTTTTATTTAATGTATGACACTAAGGACACCAATCCCTCTTGGAGGGTTTCCCACTTGCTGGACAGTAGCTTAGTGCAACCTTCTAAAGGATGAACTCTTCACCCATTGCTTCTTGACCATCAGATTGAAGGATCTTTTTTTTAATATTTATTTATTTATTATATATACAATATTTTGTCTGTATGACTTCAGGCCAGAAGAGGGCACCAGACTCCATTACAGATGGTTGTGAGCCACCATGTGGTTGCTGGGAATTGAACTCAGGACCTTTGGAAGCGCAGGCAACGCTTTTAACCTCTGAGCCATCTCTCCAGCCCCAGATTGAAGGATCTTAAAGGCAATGCTTATTCAGCCAACTTTGACATGCTATAGAAGTAGGTTAAAATTTTTATTCCACTAGACATAACACTTTCTTGCCAATCTGCTAAGCAGAGCAGAAGCAGTAAAATTTTCTCCCATATGTAATTGGGGTGCCCCTTGCTTTGGGGACACTGTTGAGTCCCCCATATCAAATTGAACTCTGAAAAAGCAATGGTAAAATTCCTCTTTCTGGGAAAAGTAGTTATTGTGTGGTTTTTCTGTAGTATAGCACAGCCTGATGAGACAGGCCCTGCGCCTCCTAACTACTGTCTCTCGTCCAGCTCTGCCATGTGTTACGTTATCCTAAAGTTCCCAGTCTACGCCAAGTGAGTAACGGATCCTAACACTCTTCTTCACAGACTTTTATGAGAATCTGTCACCACCACCAGTAGCAATCATCACAATCTAATATTTATATTTATATATTAGTTCACTGTTGAACTGTGATCTCAGTGAGGAAGGGAATGCCCTTCTCCCTCTGGACATCATCGCTTTGGTTCTGTGTGGAACTTCTCTGTCCCGGCTACTTCAGCTAGACTGAGGTGGATAAACGGGAAACTGTCCCCTGTGGCTGTCAAGTGTGAGCATCACACAAGCAAGGCAAAACTTCTGGGTAGGAACACAACAGCCACTGCAAGCCTTGTCTCACAACCCCACGTTACCTCGCCCCTTCCCATCTTTCTATTGCACGTTCAGCTTCATCCTGCTATAATATTAAAAATCAAATCAAAATCTCTGTCAACATTTTTACCTCCTTTGCCTCGGACTACGCACTGTCTATATTCAGATGCTTTGCCACCCAGCCAGCCAGTGACTGCAAATGGACGCCATTTGTCTTTGTCTTTAGTAGAAATCCAGCCCATTTGCTTCACGAAAGATGAAGAAGTACCATGATAATATGTTTTTTTAAAGACCAGTGTGAGCCTTTATCTTTGCAGAATATTAATTCTGATAAATGTCTGTGTTTACAATTCTAATATATTTTCTGTAGCTTCCATAAATCAGGAGTTTGGGGAAAGAGCTTGCAGGAATTATCAGGAAACAAATAATAATCCATAGTGGCATTTCAGTTGTATTTTAATAAATAAAGACTGCCTGAAGATCTGAGAGTAAAACAGAACCACTGGTACACACCTTAATCCCAGGAGCCACACTAGTTGCCATAGAAACTGGGCAGCGCATGCCTTTAATGATGGTTGTGTACGCCTTTAATCCCAGCCTTAGAGAGGATTATAAAATGGGAGGAAAAAACTCTCAACACACAGTCTCATTCTGAGATTCCAAGAGGCAAGATCACCGTTTCAGACCGAGGTCGAGGTAAGAGCCAGTGGCTGGCTGTTTTGCTTTTTGGATCTTCAGGTTGAACCCCACTTTCTGACCCTGAGTTTTTATTAATCGGGCTTCAATAATCCTTTTCTCTGCTTTAAGTAGCCTGTAGATGACTTGGTATCACTCAGGAGACAGCAGAAGGCAAGGGAATGCTATTCCTTTCATTTAATCAGACCTTAGCACTTCTGGGCAGACTAGGGAGTGGGTATTGGATTAACAAACTCATAAGTGAGATGACGTCACAACAGCAGCCAGGACCTTTCTGTCCACCCGAGAAGCCTGAAACTAAAGAAGGGCTGTTCGTGTTCCATGTTGCATGGTTTAGGAACCACCCTTGATCTGTGCTTTTTAGCATTCCTTTGGGAGAACAGAAGGTAAAAATAATTCAGCCTTGTGCGTTGGCATAGAAGAATTAAGTCAGGGAGGAGGGTAGTCACTTGGTCAGAATGTCTGAAAAGACTATTTATATATTCTCAATAGCAAATGGATTAAAGACATCAACATGAAGCCAGCCATACTGAGCCTCATAGAGAAGAAAGTTGGAAGTACACTTGAACACAATGGCACAGGAGACCACTTCCTAAATATAACCCCAGTAGCACAGACACTGTGCATTTGCAGCGCTTCCACCCAGCTCTGCGCATGACCTGTTTACATGTACTCAGGCCCAGCAGTTATGAGTGAATGTCAGCCCAGGAACCTAGCTCTATTGCTGTTATTTGTAAGATCGATTGCATAAACCTTTATGAAGCTGATTTGGGATCTGTCGTTGCCACCACAGTTTGATTACCAAAGCTATAAGAGCATTAGGTTTATTATGTGTCTGAGTTCAATTCATGTAAGTGTGGGGGTGGGGGCTGGGGGAGGAGATGAAGCTCTTTAGGAGAGACTCCTATCCATAGTGACCACTAGACAATCGCCTCTTCTTGGGCAGGCCTCAGAATTGTCACCATCTGGACAATCTTGGAAAAAAGCTGCCACTCTCTCTTGATACGTTTAGTATTCTGGTTCAGCACAAGATATTTCTGGCATGAGGACCAGCCTTCAGCACCTCAGGGATTGAGGAGGATCCACAGAGTCAGTGAACTCAACACTCAGCTTTTCATTCTGAGGGAGTAAATCTTTATTTTCTGTGGACAGTGCCAGGGGAAGGGAGGAACTTTAATCCTCTGGAGCCAGCAAAAAACGAAAACACAGACATACGCAGACACACAGACACACACACCTCCAACGTGTCAGGATCTTACCTAGAGTGCTAATGAATGCCAAGCCTTCAGCTGGTCAGAGAAAATGAAGAGAAGATGCAGAGCAGGTGAACCACTGGACAAACAGACACACTTTTCTGAGGGCCAGAGCTTAGTTCTTCATTTTATTATTCATTTTGCTGCTTTTTCTACTCTGTTCTTTTTCTGTTCTGTGCTTTTACCCTGATGTTCCCCCTTTGTCTCTCTTGATGACTTTCTTCTTTTTCCCCTTAGAGCTTATATACCCAGCAAAATCTTTCAAGCAGTATAAAAATTACAATGTGGTTGTTTTCTGTTTTTAAGTGAATTATTACAAGGAATACAATAAAAGACAACATATTTACCATATCTTACACATTACAGGTGAAAAATAAGTTGCAAGGCTTTGAGTAATTTCAGCAGTTATAAAAGTGAAGCATTGGATGCTGAGCTTGCCACACAAAAAAAGTTGTGAGTTTAGAGGGCACAAGAATTCCGTGAAACCCCACTGGTTGTAGCTTCTGTGATGAGAGCCATATACATTTTTATGACCTAATATCCAATTCCAAGTGACAAATAGCAGTCAGAATTGTAGAAAAAGTGGCCCATGATTGCTATAGTGTTGATAAACTCCCTTATTCTGGTACATTTGAAGAGGGCAATGGTGTGACTCAGTGGGCAGAGGATGCGGTTTGTGTTTAACACATTACATTCTAATTTCTATTGATTAGACTGATTAATATTTCAGTGCTGGGGAAAGTAAATGTTTGTTTTCCTTCCTCCAAAAACAATTTCTTCGTATTGACTAAGCTTCAAGGACCTTGCATCCGGCAATGTGGCTAAGGTTGGTTTCAATCCCGTTGAAATCTTTCATGTGGAAAATTATCTACTTAGCAATTACCTGAGAAGAGAAAGTGTGGAATTCCTAAGTGGATGAGTAAATCGCCAGCCAAGTAGAATGCAGCAAGAACAAGAGGGAAATCTCTGCATGAATAATTATGTACACCAAGGAAGTATTTTCTTGAAAATGGCCAAGTAAGAGAATCTTATGGGGAGCTTAAAAAACCAAAAACGAGCATAAACAAGCAAAAATAGAAACAAAAACAATTTTCTACTAAACTGTACCTATTTTAATAACCCCTTTGTTTTAAGTTCCATAGGAGAGCCCAGATCCAGGACTGTTTCTTCCGTGTCGGACATGACCATTATCATCTTGAAGAACAGCTGTCAAGAACTTTGTGCAACCTTAACAAGATCAGGACTGCTAATGTTGTCTGGGAAGAGGTGAAACAGAAACAGTAGACTCATGATTAGACCTTCATGAGATCCTAATGAAGGCCCTCCCCTTCCCGAGTTTATATAACAGGTGAACAATTGCCTAGGATGGGATTCCTCAGTTCTACAGTTTACTGTGGGTGGGATTTTGCTATGGTATCACTGTCTGTAGGACTTCCTGCTAGTAGAGAGATTAAAATGTTCTAGGAACTTAGAACTTTTCATGACAATAAGACTCATCTGTTCCTGGGAGCACCAATCTACTTCAAGAGGATGATGGGCATCAAAGAGGCTCCTTATGGTGTTTGTTAGCCATTTGGGAGAGAGAAAAAAAAAACTGCTCTTGCCTGAACTACTTGATGGTATGCTGTATAAGCTGAACATGCAGGACCCACAAAAAGAGGATTGCTAATGTTGCCTAAAGAAGGGGAGGCAATCCTTAAGGGCTCCTGCTTCATAAAAGAGTCTGCCAGGCATTCTGTACTACACACACACACAAAAAAAAGTGACTGACAAACTGCCAATATAGGTGGAACTGTCTTTCAAATTTCCTGCTTTATAAAATAGTCTTCTTGGTACTATGGACCTGTAGGCTAAAAATGGATGCCCCAATATTACAGAAGAACTTTGGCTGACTGTCCAGGCAGCAAGATGCTTCTGCCAATTCTAGAGTTTTGAAAGTTGCTTACAATGCACTTTCTGTTTACTTAGGTAATATTATATTCTTCTGGAGTCTTTTATGGAGTTAAAAATAAATAGTTATAATTATAGTTTCCCTTAATTACAATAAAAAAATAAAATAGATATAAATATTAAAACTGTCATTCTTACTTAATGCCCTTTTTAAATATAATTTTACCATGTTAAAGTTAAAACCTTCCCTTTTATTTGGACAGAAAAGGGGAAATAGTGTGAAAAGTCTTTCTGTATATACGTTGCTTTGATTGGTTAATGAATTAAGCTCCTTTGGTGTACAGCAGGGCAAAATAGAAAAAGGCGGGAATTCCAAGCAGATAGAGGAGGAAAGGAAGCAGAGTCAGGGAGATACCATGTACCCACTGAAGGTGAAAGACACCCACCTTCCAGAACCTTTCCAGCAAACCACAAGCCTCGAAGTAAAATATAAAATAATAAAAATGGGTTAATTTAAGATGTAATAGCTAGCTAAGAATACGCTTAAGCTATTGGCCAAACAATATGCAATTAATATAGTTTCTATGTCATTATTTCGGGTCTGGGCAGCCAGAAAACAAATGAAAAGCCTCCACTAACAAAAGACTATTAAGTACAAAGACAAAAAGGTCACCCATGTGATGTGCAACTTGGAAAAGGTGGAATCTCGAGGCATTGATTACTCAGGGGTGCAGAAAGGCCTTCAGGTAACAGTATTCATTCTTCTCTGAATTCACTCAGTCCGTGCAGCCTGGGGAGAAGGTTTAGCTTCAGAGGGAGCAGACTTGTGAGTACAGAACTGAACAGAGTGGCGACTTGGAAGCACATCCACACCTACCTCTTTACCAAATGCCCAGTCTCTAGTGCTTCCTGCTTCCTGTTAATATGAGATGTGTGAGGTCAGTGGGGCTCAGAGTAAGCTCCGGGGCTGGCAGGATCAGCATCACCTATGAACTTAGCGCGCGCGCACACACACACACACACACACACACACACACAGATTCATGCAGCCAAATACCTGTGTGTGGTTCAAAGAACTGGAAGCCAGTCTTTATTTTCTCTTTTCTTAAAGCATCAATTTCATAGTATATGCATGGCCATATGAAGAGGAGTAGAATTTAAACAATCCCTAATTAAAGATTACACTATTATCAAACAGTATAGTCATCAAATATATCAACAGTAAAAGGATCAAATTATACTGTTAGGTTTTAACTCTTTATTGGGATGTATTTACATAACAGTTTTTATAATTTAACTCATATTTAAATAATGGCTTTAATTTTTTTCATTGGTTTATTTGGAAGAAAAGTTCATTCTGAAGGTCACTGGGGTCATCACCATGGCAAGTGTATGCAATTCTAACTCAGTTTATCTTCAGTGCTATCTTTGGAGGGATAGTATCCAAATTCTTTTTTGTTGTTGTTGTTTAGATTTATTTATTTATTATGTATACAATATTCTGTCTGTGTGTGTCTGCAGACCAGAAGAGGGCACCAGACCTCATTACAGATGGTTGTGAGCCACCATGTGGTTGCTGGGAACTGAACTCATGACCTTTGGAAGAGCAGGCAAAGCTCTTAACCACTGAGCCATCTCTCCAGCCCCCTCCAAATTCTTTATTTTCAAATAATCAAAAGAAGCCAAAAAAAAGTAAATAAAAACAAGAATGCTCTAAAGATATGCAATATCCACATCCAAGCTGAAATCTCTCCAGATATTGGCTTTAACTTCTTACATTTTTCAAACTCCATAAGCAGTTCTTGCTTAGTAGAAACAATAGTCTACCAGTTTCAAGTTCTGCTGGTCAACTTAAAAACCGATCAGTAACAGGCACAACAAGAATATTGTCAGAAATATTAGGTTCCCCCTACCTTATCTTGACGTCCAGGGCAGTTATTAGTAGTTTAAAAAAAAATCACCTTTAATCAATTCTAGAACATTCTGTAGCTATGTGGCCTGGCTACTGCTCTGCAGAGACTTTGGCACCATCCCCTGAACCTGCATCTCACAGGACAGCTTCTCTGACATCATGGACGTCCGCTACTGCGTCAGTGGGCAGCTGTCACCTGTCAGAGGGTTTCGGGCAGCAAGGGAGGCTGACTGAGCAAAGTCACCTTCCAGAAGCAAGGTGGCTGATAGCAGACGGATCTCCGGCTAACATACCCTGGGGGAGTATTTCCACATACATCATTTCATTGCACCAGGTTCCTGTCAGCTCTGCAGAGTGTCTCTGTCCTTGTCCTTGACTGCCTAAATGGCAGGAAAAGCTTACTGGAAGGTGGATTCCAAGAGTTGCTGTCCTCACCTCACCCCCACAGCTCTCTTCTGCTTTGTTGATACAGTAAGTGTCCCTGCCTCGTAACCAGGCAACAAACCCCAGCGTCATGCACTGAGCCTGGTCACTAGCATATCAGATGATGTTTTAAAGTTCAGCCCTGCCCCACTGGCCTTCTCTGATGAAAAGTCACCTGAGGTCACAGTACACTTCGTCCTCATCACTTTCCCCCAGCCATCTCCCAACTTCAGCTCATTCTCAAAGTGTTCTTTTCTTTCTTTGAATGCTTCATTAAGATAATCTATGTCTTTGAGTGGATTATTCCAGCATGTGCCTGGTATGTCTTGCAAACAGAAATGTATTTTTCTATTGACCCTTTGTTAAGTCTATATACCTATGTCATATGCATGCTGTTAGAAATGGAGGTTCATCTTCCCAGGTATGTCTCAAGAGTACCCCATTTATGCTCAGTTTTTCTCAGGAGACAAACACAATTCTCTTCATTTAACTGATATTCCATTAATACTTAATATTAATAATATCAATAATATTGAATTGAAGACAATTCAAATTCAGATTTCTTTGCAGAGCTCAAGAAAAGAGCATAGGCTATAGGACTGTAGAAGTCAGAATTGCCATGGCAGTGACCACACCTGTGTCAACCTGGGTAAGATACCCAGGTCCAATGGGTCTCAATGTCTTTCCTTGTAAACCAGATAAATGCCTTGATGGGTCTTGGGAAAGATACTATGTGAGTTGTCTCTACCCAGACCGTAAAGCAGTGAGTATTCCATTGATGAGTTATCTCTCAGCACAAGTTAGCAGAAGTGGCAATTCTCCTACTGAGTAACTCAAGCAGGTCCCTCTTCTGTTCAACAACACAGCACATACAGCTCCTGTGCCGGGATCTGTCCTTTCTTCCTTACATCCTCGTCCTCCAGCTCTGGCTGCTCAGTCACCTTCACTATTTCCTGGCCATGGATGTCATTCCATTTTGCTAGTATCAGGGCACTGCCCACTGCCTTGCTTGTACTTCCCCCTCTCCCCTGCCACTGGCATCTCTGCCTCAGCCCACTGGCACCAATCTAAAAGTCTCCAGGGGAACCAGCCCTGTCCACTTTGACACCTGCTGTGTCTGCAGCTTCAGATTGGCATATGGTGAGTTTTTATTAAGCAGTGATTTAGTAGTAAAGAGACGCGTGGATGAATGAACGGCAACCATGAGACAGCTTTCTAAGGACTAAAAACCAATCTACAAGAAAATGGGGCTTAGTTACATTTATTATTTGGCATTCTTGTAATCACCTTTAAGTCTCCTTAAATTGCTTATTTTAAATAATGAAGCCAGTTTCTAGAAGTTCTTAGTCTTGGCTTCTTTATCCCAAAGATACTGTCTGGAATTTTTCCTCAACTCTTCTTTCTAATGTATAGCTTTAAATCATGTCTGACATCTTCTTTAATCTTAAATCAACTGGCTATTAGTCACTTAGATACTAAGGAAATCTTTGGTTGAAAATGCTAATAATTTACTTGTAGTAAAGTGTAACTTTACCCTGAGCAGAAGGCAGGTAGAAGTATTACTCAAGGATTTTAACCTAAGAATTTCTTGCATTTGTATGGCTTGTCCTTTGAGGCATTGATGATGGTTTGTGAAAAAGAAACAACTTTTACCATTATAATTTATACTCTACCAACAAAGGAAACACAAAAATAAGAAATACAAAATAAATCACAGCCCTAGGTAAGAAACCAAATTAAATCACAACATGCTAAAAAAATAAAATAAAAAAGCGTGAAGGTAAGAAGTTGACTTGTAATTTAAATGAAAGGGGGAAAAAAAAGAAAGAAAAATTCAAGGACCGAACCACAGGATCTAAGAGCTAACAACGGCATGACTTTCAAGAAGCGTTCATCTTGTGCTTGTGATATAGCATCTGGCTATAAAGTTTTAATTGCACATTTTAATCTTCATCTGCTTATATTTTTGAGTATCCAAGCAATATTTTAGTACTTATTGGAGGGCATTCAGTGTCTAATATGTTTCTAATTTTGCTCTCATCATATTCACCCTGGATATCTGTTTCCATTTTCAATGAAGCTTTAAAATTCCTTGATGAACAGTGTCATTGTGAAGCTTGATTGGATTTCTTAGAAAGACAGCTGCCTTAGAAACAAAGAAATTGAGAAGACTGAGGCAGGGGTGAGGTGGGAATCCCTACCTTTGAGGGTACCCAATAAAAACAGTGCTTATGACAGAGGCCACGGGTGAGTTTAATAGAATAAGCAATCGATTGCAGGTGGCGGTGATCTGAACACTACCCAGCCACACACCATCCCAGTAAATGGTATAACGCAGTCCAGGAACCCTTAAAGATGGAGTTAATACGATCCCAGAATGAATCAATCTTAAGGCCATCTAATAAACCCTGTTCCACCAATACTACCATACAATTGTACACAACACTCTTTGCTTTTGTGTAGGACTTAGAAATAGAGCAAATGTCGACGCCAGGCTGCAGGTAGCATGCTAGACTTAATTCAGAGTACAAACTCAGATGCCAAACCTGGGAATGGAGCTCACATGGGAACAACTTCCAAGCTTTGCAAAGAATGTGTATAGAACTAAGGTCACACATGTGTATACAGCTTTCATGTTTATCAATGTGTCATTTTAAGCTGTAGAAGAACATTACTTACAGGTCAGTTTGTCATCTCTGAAGCAATAATTATTCTGCACTTATTTGAATTAAAATATTGACAGATAGCACTCTATTCAATTAGAAATCCAATGAGTTACTCAAAAAAAATTATATCATTAAAAACATAGTCTCGGGACTGGAGAGATGACTCAGCATTTAAGAGCACTGGCTGCTCTTCCAGAGGTCCTAAGTTCAATTCCCAGCAACCATATGTTGGCTCACAACCATCTGTAATGAGATCTGGTGCCTCTTCTGGCCAGCAGGCATACATACAAGCAGAACACTGCACACATAATAAATAAACAAATCTTAATTTAAAAAAAAAAACATAATCTCAGTGTTCTCAAACATCACAACGTGAGTTGTTCAGACTTAAGCTGACAAATGAATCCCTACACATTTTTAAAAGGATAACTGTGAGATAGAAAAGGTCTCAGCAAATTATATATTTTGAAAATGAAGTACTGTAAAACTGAACCTAGAAAAGCATGGAGAAGCTGCAAGAAAACAAAAACAAAAACAAAGGCAGGATGACCAGGCAAACACAGAGTGAAGGAGAAGGGCAGAAAGTGAAGCAGAACAGAGGGGCAGCACACGAGAGGCTGCTGCTAGAATTCTCAAGTGAAAGCTGTAATATAAACAGAGCAAGACAATGGGTATGGATCTGTTTTTAAAAGAGTAACTTGAAGGAACTAAATGTTTGGTTTGGTCCCAACAATCTTTGATAGGATACTTTATCTTCCCTATTTCAAAATTACTTCCCAACGATATTCAGACACTTTTGTTAACAAGAGTGAAGGTGGGTTATTTTTCCCCCAACTTACCACAGCAAGAGTTTTGCTGCCAGACCTGTGATAGTCACACCTTTACTTTGCTCTGAGACAACTTTTAGAGATTAGCAGGTCCATATCTTCTAATAGAAGACTGTGCCATTAAACTCATATTTTTCAGGGTCCACTTATACGGCTACACCCGAGGAAGGGGGCATAGGCTCCAAAACATTCTGAAAATGTCTCTGTCTGCCCCTAATGTGGGTGAACCCCAGGGCTCAACCCTTTATCCCCCCTTGCTCTGCGAAGGAGCGTCATAAGCCTTCTCTGAACCGAAAACTACGTCCATATCCCACACCTCACAGGGGTATTTCAGAGTCAGCCCTGGCTTTCTTGCTTACATTCCACATCCCACCTGGTAGAACATTCTGCTGCCTCTGGCTTCAGAGTACCGCTAGAACAGCTGATCTCCCCCGGCCCCGCCCAGGTACATTTCTTGCCGTCCTCTGCCTGGATGGCTGCCACAGCTCCCAGCTGGTCTCTTGACTTTGAGATCCTATTCTCAGAACAGCAGGACAAGAATACAGGCCATAACATTCTACTCCTTTACTTAGTATAATCCAAGGGCTCTCTATTTCAGCAGAAAAAAAAAAAAAACAGAACAGAATTCTCTGAGGAGCCTGAGATGATGTGGCAAACACAGTAACAAACTGCTCAGATTGTAAATTGCCTTTGGGTGGGTTACTTAGTCTAGGGTCTGGAACCCACCTGGCAGTTCAGTTATTCCAGGGACCTGGAGAGGCACTATCTGGAAGATAATGGGCTAAGAGAGAAGAAGGAGGCTAAGCGGGGGTTCTTGTCAAAGCCTCAGTTTATTAGAGACAGGTTACAGTTTATATAGGATAAGGAGTTTGGGGGGGAGGGGGCAGGAGCCTGGGCTCTAGCCATGTCGTCGTTCATGTTGGTCACGTGGTTCACGTTCGGTCAGGTCACGTAGGCCAGGAGTTCACAGGTTGACACACCTAGTTTTCTAGATAGTTTGGAATGTGGGGCGGGTTCCGCTAACAGATAGCTCCCTATTAACAGCTAATTTGCGTGTGGGGTAGGCTTTGTCAATAGAATGATTGTCAATACAATTGGGGGGTGGGGTTCTCTGCAGGCTCCCCAGGGTGATGGTTCCTGTAATAATTTTAGGAGGAAACTGCTCCTGACATCAAATAAGTTCAGAATGACTTTATCACCAGGCAGCTATAAATCCCGCAGGTAGATAGACCACAACCATCACTATCCTTAAAACAGTCTTCCCAGGATGGATGCAGGGATGTATAAAGACCCAAGTGCCTTACTCTCATGAGAAATACCCTGACACAGGCCACTCCAAGTCTAGCACTGAGTGGGTCAATTCTCCATCACAACCATACAGCTTAACCACTGACCATATAGACTATAACCAATGGCTGCCCAGCCTAACTAATAACTACCCATCACGTTCTCTCTCAGAGCCTGTATCTGGAGATCCTAGCCCATTGCACAGGACCTCCATAACCTACTTCCTGCCTTGTCTCCAACTTCAGACCTCACCAGTCTCTCTGTCTGCCCCTCTACCACACCACTTTGATGGTTCTTCAAGTAGATAGGCAGGCCTCTGCCTGGAGGGCCTACGTGACTGTTCCTCCTACCTCAGGTACCCTTCCTGGAGTGTACAGCTGTATATATGTACCTTCTGCCACAGCCTTCTGTGACGTCTCCTTCCGTGGGTAGAAAGTCTAGAGACAGTGTTAGGTTTCATTTTAAAATATATTTGCTATTCTTTGAGTATCAATTCCTTTTGAAGAACTGACCTTGGTTGTTTGACAGTTACTTTTTTCAAAGCATAAAGACAGTGATGGAATTATCAACGCAGAGTCTGTGCTCAGACAGACCTGGGTTTGACTGTTTCTATTATTTTACTCCACAGCTGTGTAACCTGGGTCTCTGTTCTTATCTGTGAAGTAAGAATAATGATATCACTGCCCAGTGTAGGCTGAACACTAAACAAATATGGGAAGGACAAACGGAAGACTGTTGAGATGTGGTCCTAAGAAAACTATGCACCCATGTACTTGCATCCTAACTTACAGTGCAGGCCCAGGAGATAATCGTAGAGATGTCTGACCATGCCAGTGTTCAGCCAAGAAGAAAGCGCTGATTCTGGAGAAGCACATGACAGTCTAGCTGAGGAAACTGCAGTGTGTTACCAGCAACACAGTCCAGACAGCCACATGCAAAAAAGGCCTAATTCTTTACTCTTTCCACACTGACTTTAAGGGATTTCTCTGTAGACAGGAGCCTGTCCTGAAACTCGCTCTTGTAGATCAGGCTGGCCTCGAACTCACAAAGGTCCACCTGCCTCTGCCTCTTGAGTGCTGGGATTAAAGGCGAGCGCCACCACCGCCCGGCCTGACTTTACTTTAAACCTTATTCTAATCTCTAAGGCCCACGTGAAAACCTCTTGAGAAGATTTCAAATATCTATGTAAATCTGTTTAAACCGTGACTACTTATTTGAGATTAGGAGCCTAAATCTTTTGATGTACTTCCAACCCAAAGTTCTTATAATTATTTCCATTTCTGTGAAAAAATGAATTTTACTTAGCTTACTAAAACAAACAATAATCTCAGGCATTCTTATGCTCTTTTCAGTCATATTTTTTATCTGTTAGAGGGAAATGTTCCGCATGCTTGGTTGACTCAATAGTTATATCAGAGGAGACGCACAGAGGCGGAGCGGCGGCGGCCAGACGCACAGAGGCGGAGCGGCGGCGGCCAGACGCACAGAGGCGGAGCGGCGGCGGCCAGACGCACAGAGGCGGAGCGGCGGCGGCCAGACGCACAGAGGCGGAGCGGCGGCGGCCAGACGCACAGAGGCGGAGCGGCGGCGGCCAGACGCGGCGGAGCAACACCGCATACAGGAAGAGGCTTTCGGGGACCGGCGCAGAGGCAGACCCAAGCGGCGGGAACAGGCGTGCAATAAGGAGAGCAGATCGCCCTACTACAATCGAATCAAAGAGAACCTTCATCTGGTGATGGATAGAGATAGAGACAGAGACCCACACAGGAGCACTGGACTGAGCTCCCAAGGTCCCAATGAGGAGCAGAAGGAGGGAGAACATGAGCAAAGAAGTTGGGACCACGAGGCGTGCACCCACCCACTGAGACAGTGGAGCTGATCTATTGGGAGCTCACCAAGGCCAGCTGTACTGTGACCGAAAAAGCATGGGATAAAACCGGACTCTCTGAACATGGCGAACAATGAGGGCTGATGAGACGCCAAGGACAATGGCACGGGCTTTTGATCCTACGTAATGTGCTGGCTTTGTGGGAGCCTAGCCAGTTTGGATGTTCACCTTCCTAGATATGGACGGAGGGGGGAGGACCTAGGACTTACCACAGGGCAGGGAACCCGGACTGTTCTGTGGACTGGAGAGGGGGGGGGAGAGAAGTGGGGGGAGGGGGAGAAGGGTGAGAGGAGGGGGAGAAGGGTGGGAGGAGGGGGAGGGAAATGGGAGGCTGGGAGGAGGTGGAAACTTGTTTTTTTGTTTATGTTTTTTTTTCTTTTCTCAATAAAAAAATTTCTAAATATATCATGAAAAAAAAAAAAAAAAAAAAATAGTTATATCAGAGGTCCAAACTGCCAAGGGACATGACAGTCCCCCTCTAAGCTGGCACTGGTGGGAAGCACAGACATCTAGCACTGACCGCTCTTTTATCATATATATATATATATATATATATATATATACATATACATATATATATGTATATATATATGTATATATCATATATCTGCTCTTTTAGATTTACACGCACATCACACTATGTCAGTTTCTCAATGTCTAAAAATATAATCATTTACGCCTATATTTAAAAGGATTAACGTCATGGGTGGATATGGGGGTACATACCTGGAATGCTAGCTCTCAGGAGGCTGCAAGTTCAAGGCCAATCTAAGATACATTTTCAAAAAGAAATAAAGTTATCACATTCAGTTAGAGACATCATTATTGAAAATCGCTGTTTTGCAATGATGAGACTTTTACTGAAAGTTTGTTACCGTATAATTAGAGTGCTGAGCAGATAGACTTGGGAACAAGTTGTCTTGGTTCTATAGATGCACCTACTGTGTGTGTGTGTAAAATTCCTTGCCTATAATAAGGCAAGTTTAGACTTAACTTGTATTCTTATAGTGGTGTGTGTGCACGTGTGTGTTTTCTTTAAAGCAAGGATCTACTAGAAACTACCTTGGCATACCCATGCCCTAATTCACAGACCGTACACACTATGCACTCCTCCGATTCTTCTTCATAGCTTTGTACAACTTAATATTCAGGCTAGGGAAACTAGAGAGTTCCTCGAGGTCGAACAGTTCCTTAAATCTATCTACAAATCTATTTTCCTTCTCCAGCCTGAATCTCATGGCCCAGAGGATGATGGTGCTTTCTCTGCAGAGATGATCAAAGGTCAGGAGAAGCTCCTCCAGGAAAGGATGGGCATAGACGACATCGGCTGCCAGGATGTAGTCAAAGTTAGTGGCAGACCTGGGGAAGTCCCTGTCTAATGCCACTCCCCAGGACAGCTCCTTAACCTGGGGCAAATGCTTGCATTTCATTTTGGTGTTTCTGGAAATATTATATTGCAGGTTTCCAAGTAATTCAGGTAAGTCTGTAGCAGTCACGCGAGCGCCTATGAAGAAGGGAAGGTAGGAAAAGTGGAATAAGACCAGTCAGCTTTCAACCAGCATGCACCGAGATTCTTCACAACTGCCAGACTCAAAGAAAAGAGTGGGCAGCACATAAGTGCTTTTCAGAATATACACTAATATACTTTTCTGCCCCTCTTTTTAAAAAAGAGCAAAACAGAATCTTGGGGTGTTTCTGTATCTTGCTGACCCCCTGTGTTTTTTGTTTAGCTCATCATTGTTGTTCTCCATTTAGGAGAAGAATAACAACAAGAAAAGAGCACTTCATTGCAATGATCCAAGGTCAACAATAAAGGCTAAAGAAGTACATTCTAAAGAGAGCCCCAAACCTTTGCATGTTTAATGGAATAAAATTATTATTAATAATAAGAAATTAAATTGGTGAATAACATAGATTAGCAACAAACTTAAAACCATGTTGGCTAGTTTTCTATCAGCTTGACACAGATGGTTCCATCAAACTACCCTGCCAAGTCTGTGGGGACATTTTTTTGATTAATGATTGATGTAGGAGGGTCCAGCTCCCTGCAGATTGAGCAAGTGGCACTTAGTTGTATAAGAAAGCAGGTTGAGCAAGCCATGATAACCAAGCCAATAAAGCAGCACTCCTCCATGGTCTCTGTATCATATCCTGATCCAGTTTCCTGCCTGGAGTTCCTGCCTTTACTTCCCTTAGTGATAAAATGTGACCTGAGAGTCGTAGATGAAATGAACCCTTTCCTCCCCACATTGTTTCTGGCCCTGGTGTTTATCATTGTAACAGAAACCTAACTAGTGCAAGAATCACAAAGAAGCTCCTAGATTTCACCAATATAATCTGGATAAGCAAATCTAGGTGGAGAAATGACCCAGGATTTACAGGCAGATCACCCACTAATAAACATCATTGAAATATGATACTGGGTGGTATATAAAGAACTATAGTTATATAGTTCTATATATAGAAGTCAATGCATGAAGAGAGGTGTACATGAACAAAGTGGAATATTCCAATATCCTTTGTCTCTAGATACAATAGTATTCCACTGATGTGGAATTCTCCTCTGTATGCTGTCAACACCATTGGTTAATTAATAAAGAAACTCCTTTGGACCTTTATCAGGGCAGAACTTAGCTAGGTGAAAAAACTAAATTGAATGCTGGGAGAAGAGGCGGAGTCAGAGAGAAGCCATGTAACCCCTCTGGGTAATGCCAGAACTTTAACCGGTAAGCCACAGCCATGTGAGGATACACAGATCAATAGAAATGGGTTAAGTTAATATGTAAGACTTAGCCAATAAGAAGCTAGAGCTAATGGGTCAAGCAGTGATTTAATTAATACAGTTTCTGTGTGATTACTTTGGGGCTAAGCAGTCGGGAACCAACAAGCAGCCCTCCCTCTAACAACATTCTATTAGCCTCCTTCTATCAAGAGTTGGCTGAAGCACAGGATTTATCCTGTGCAGAAAACAGAAAAATGTGTAAGACACCAGAAGGGAGGGGCCTGCATCATGGTATTAAGTAATGACCTGATTCTTCCAACCCTAAAAAAAAAGTTGATTTGAATTTTCATTTTTCTCCAACCCTCTAATAAACATAATCATTAAGGGTCAAAAAGAAAAACTCTGAGCCTTTTATGTAGGACCAAATGAGAATGGAAATAAAAAAAAAAATCTAAGGACAAACCCCTAAAAATCAAAGCTGAGGTGTGAGTTTCATGTGATTTCTAATACTACGTCCCTATTTTAACAAGTGCATGTTCATAAAAGAATAGGGCTCCCAAATCCCTGAAAGGAATCTAGCAGGACGACTAATTTCACCTCCTACCTAGGCTTGTAAGCGCTCCTTCCACATGAAGATTTAAAACTACTTACAAGGAAAATTCTGGAAAGAAACCAGCAAAAGGATGGTAAAGTGGCAGATTTTCTTGCTGAAGTCTGTTTCAAACAATTAAGGAGGGGCTAAAGAAATGGCTCAGAAGTTAAGAGAACTGGCTACTCCTCCAGAGGATCTGAGTTTAATTCCCAACAACCATATGGAGGTTCACAACCATGAATAGTGGTATCTGATGCCCTCTTCTGGCATAAAGTCATAATGAAGATAGAGCACACATATCCATAAAATAAATAAATGAATCTTTTAAAAATATAATTAAGGAGTTTCACATAAGCCCAGATCATAATACACTGGAAAGCAAAAATAACTAGTATTTGATCATTAGTTTCCTGACCAACTCCAGTCAATAAAGAAATATCTACTTACCAAGTAAACTTGCCACAATGGAGACAAGCCCTGTCCCAGCTCCAATTTCAATCACATTTTTATCAACCATGTTATATTGCTTGGCATGTGTTTCCAGGAAATAGCAGAGAACAAGGGCCTATGGAAATTGAGAGGAAAGGATGTTTGAAGTAGTTTTAGTAAAATTAAACTCTATTAGGTCAATATGCCAGATATTATGATCTGCTAATGTGTACATCTGGGTATGAGTAAATTTGTGGATGCTAACATACACCATTCCAGAAAATTTTCATCCTCTGATAAGTCCATCATTTTGGCCAGCTAGAAAAAGTCCTTGTTGAAAATCAAAACGGAAATGAGTAAAAACAGAGTGTGGTTGTTTAAATTTGACCTTCTTCGAACTTCTTTTTCTTTTTTCTAGACAGGGTTTCTCTGTGTACCAGCCCCAGCTGTCCTGGAACTCACTCTGTAGATCAGGCTGGCCTCAAACTCACAGAGATCCACCTGCCTCTGCCTCCTAAGTGCTGGGATTAAAGGCTTGCACCACTATCGCCCAACTGTCTTCTAAGTTCTAACAACACCAGATGATTCCAATTAATGTGTGAAGGTGGGGAGGGGAGTAGTAGTGGTCGGCTGCCCTTCATGAGATAACTGGTAAAGGAGAGGGGGCCTATGAGAGTGTCCTCGTTGTGAGTCTCAAATAGACATCCTTTAATCTGCCTTTACTCAAAACAGAGGCAATAAACAAGAAATGAAAGCATTTACTCTTTTCATCTCTCATAGCATAAAAGCTAACGGCATCCACATCTTTACTGAGCCTACAAATGTCAAGAAAGTCAGAAACAAATTTAACAGTGGAAGCAATTTCCCATTACGTGATGTCTAAATGTTGGTGTTGTGTGAGATCACAAAATAGAATCTTGCAGCCTGTTTCTTTCTAACAAGTAAAATAAAATAATGAATAAAACCCGGAAAGCAACTGGGGTGCAGCAAACTCTTAAGAAATGATACCGAGGGCCAGACAACAGCACCATAACAATCTTTGGCTTCCGTAATCCGAATCTCATGACCAGCGAAGTGAAAGCCTTCCCAAGAAACAGTCGTTATCTGAGTTGGAATAAAACTCCTTGCCATGATCTCTGCAACCACCTGCCTGTCATCGTCACCTTCTCTGATCTCTGAAAGAAAAGAACAAAACAAAACCAAAAAAAGGGGCAGTGTTTTTAATCTCGCTAAGTGAAACAAGCCAGACCCAAAAGGTAAATATCGTATGCTTTTCCTCACACGAGAATCTAGATTTAAGATGTAATCAAGATTTTCCAAGATTTTTCAATATAAATGTATAAGGGGGACTATATATAAGGAGGACGGACTAATGGAAGAGGAAAAGAAGAATGGAAAGCAAATACTTTGTTATATTTTATATGTGGAGCCTAGATTTTAAAGTATAGATGGGGGACTGCTTGGGGATATGAAAGGAAAGAAGTGCAGAGCAGGGAGCCAAGGAAAGGTGGTGTGGGTGGGGATGAGTAGAACACTGTGCAGGCATGAGGACATCATAAAGGAACCCACTATTTTGCATGCTTACTGAAAATAATAAAGTATTTTTAAGTCCTACAAAAAGAAAACTCTGATGGAAATACAGCTCTTCTCAGTTCAAGGTATTGTTGAATATTCACTGACTTTAGATGCAATAAACTAGCAAACTATTTAAAAATACTCCATGGGGACAAGAAGGCTCAGTATGTAAAGGAACTTGCTGCCAAATTGAGGACCCAAACTCAGTCTCTAGAACCCATAAGGTAGAAGGAAAGAGCTGACTCCGTGTTGTCCTCTGACCTTTACACATTTCACACTTAGACTGTGGCATACCCTTAACACTCCTTAAGTTAACTTCTCAACTTAAGAAATAGAAGAACAAAAATATTTCATAATTTAACATAACTCCTCATATGCCAGGCTCTCACCATCTCTTTGATGTTTACTGAAGTTGATACCACCACCATCTATTTCTGAAACACTAAATAAAGCACAAAATAATTGATAAGAGTTTTCAAAAACACACGATAAACTGGATTAAAATAAACATTGGTGAAAATATACGATCTTGAGTCTATTGCAATTTCACAGTACAACTCCAAGTGTTCTGGTAATGTATACTTTATACATTATATATATATATATGTATATATATATTATATATTATACTTTGGTAAAGTATACCTATACTTTATGATCTCTGGTTATTCAGAAAATCAAAGATACTTAATTCTACTCAACAATATACTCCTGTACTGTTTATAGTCATGTGTTTTTTTTTGAAGTATTGAAAATGATCTTTAATTAATTTAACAATATTTTATAGTCATGTGTTTTTATGTTGTTATGTTGGTACTAGCCATAGGCTCATAGCATCAACCACTCTACTCTCCTCCTCCCATTAACACTGGCCCTCAGAGATGCAGAAAAAGCAGAAAGATGAACAATGAGTATTCTTCAGCAAGAGCGATGCCCTTCCAAACATTGATCTGAAACTGTCCTTAAGCAGCCATAAGTATTTACATTCAGGAAACAAATAATGCTGGTAATTTGTTTCATTTGAATTTTTTTTTAAAGATTTATTTATTATGCATACAACATTCTGCCTTCATGTATGCCCGCATGCCAGAAGAGGGCGCCAGATCTCATCACAGATGGTTGTGAGCCACCATGTGGTTGCTGGGAATTGAACTCAGGACCTCTGGAAGAGCAGCCAGTGCTCTTAACCACTGAGCCATCTCTCCAGCCCCCTGTTTCATTTGAATTTAACTTCCATCTACATGCACTTGGTTTGCTGAGACTGATGGAGTAATAGTGTCAACATTTACTGTAGAAATCCTTTAGGGAAAAGCAGAGACATTAATTGCTTGCATGAACTTTTAGCTGACTCTCTCCTCTTGGGCCTCCTTACTGCTCATAAAGGTAACACTTCTTTGACAAGTCGCCTGTGGCACCAAGGATCAATAAATGTTAGAGCACACCAAGTCCTATGAGATTCTCTAAGATCTCCAGTCTTTGATATCAAAGCTTTACTGGTAAATATTTGCTGATAGAGTCTACTGTATCTGACTTTTCATGTTATCATTATTTTAAAGGTTAGTTGCCCATATTTAGTGAGGAGGTCTAACAAGCGGGTGATAGCAAATGTGTCTCTGACTTTTCACCTTGTCTTTCTGAATAAAGAGAGAAGATCATTTCTTTTTGAAAGTGGCAACTTTACTTCCATAGGGAAGTGAAATTTCAACAACACACATGAATCTTCTATTATAAAGATTTCAAAGAGAGTTTATAATAAACAACTATAATAACTACTGATTTCTTAAAGACTCTAAAAGAGCACAGTTCTATCCATCATACAAGGCAAATTAAAATACAGGCAGGGGAGAAACAAGAGTGGAGAAATTGCCATGGAAGCTCAGGCATGGTGGTCCACCTGCAACCTCAGTGCTCAAGAATCAGGAACAGCCACCCCAGGGCACACTGGCTAACTGGAGTAGCAAAGTCATTTAAAAATTAAGGAAGGAAGTGTTTTGCAATTACTTTGTTATCCTGCGATTATCTATTTTGAAGCTCTTTCATACAGAATAGTCGTCGGTGCCACTTTGCAGCTATTAATATTTGCTGACAGGGATTAAAATCTACCAGGTGCTCTTGTTCTCCTGAGAACAAAAGGGATTTCAAGTGTGAAGTGAAAGCCAAGTTTTGCCACATTCCAATGGGGCTTTTCTTGAGAAGATTTCAACAGTGAATCATCTCTGTTGCTAGACTGAAGCCTTCAGAAGAAAGGGTCACATAAACAAAGACTGTTCGTTCATTCCCCAACTGCTCAGACCCGAATAATCACAAAGAAACTATATTAATTACAACACTGCTTGGCCAACAGCTTAGGTGCATTCCTGACCAACTCTTATATCTTAAATTAACCCATTTCTATCATTTTGTATTGTCACAAGTCTGTGGCCTATGAGTAAGGTTCCAGGGCATCTGTGTCCTTTGGCAGCTACACGGCGGCTCTTTGACTCCACCTACTCTCTCTAAATATATATCCCTTCCAACCTGGCTGTCTTATGCCCTGCCATAGGCCAAAGTAGCTTTATTCATTAACAAATAAAAGCAACACATATACAGAAGAACATATCACATCAGGGGCAGAGAACAGAAACAGAAAAAAAGAAAGAGAGAGAGAAACTGACTTTAATAGCTATGACAAGTGAATTAATGCTTCCATTTGAGGGCTGTCATGTACAAACCACCTCACTAAGTGAAGGAAAAATGTCATTCAACTGAATCTTCTATTCAAAGGAGAATGCCATGTGTTAAAGGTATTTTGGGATTAGTAAATTGTCACACACTAGCATAAAAGATATAATTCTGCTGCTTTGACAGCTCAAAATCTTAGAGGTTATTTTTGTTGTTATTGTTGTTTTTCTGAAACTGACTTCTGAGAAGACTCCACAAATATTCCCATCCAGTCTGTTGGTCTGCTTAGTTTCAATCCAATAGTCCAAACGATACTATATTTTGTATTTTTACAGGAGAAAAAAATCTTTTCTTATTGAGATTGGTCAAAGTACAAGTGAAAAACAAAAAGAGTGGAAATTGCACTGAGAAATTGATGCTTGGATCAAAAAGGGAAAGGCATTAAATATACACCAATGAAATTTGATAATTATTACAAAAGAGGCATCTCTGAAGTGTACTGATGTACCCCGGTGGGTTGGCTGAATCAAGAGAAGCAACCTAAAGGAAGTGACATTTGCAATCAGAGAATCCTTGCACAAGATTGGCCCGAGGACTAAGGTTGAGATGAGGCTTGGGTGCAGCGCTGCAGTCTAGGGCAATATATTTGCTACACTAGCTGGAGACATAGAATTATAATATGAGAATCACCCATTAACACATACTGAAGGTTAAAAATAACCACCCAAATAAACATATGCTAAATAAACTAATTTCCTGTGTGTTGTTTTCATTACTCTTACACTGTGCTCTTTGGGGACCCACCACCAAGCTCCCAAATAATTACATGGATGTTTATTTCTCTGTTACAAATGCCCGGCCTTAGCTTGGCTTACTTGTAGCCAGTTTTTCTTAAACTTAAATTGTCCTGTCTACATTTTGCCTCTGGGCTTTTCCTTTTTTCTTCTTACTCCATGACTTGCTGTGTAGCTGGATGGCTTGCCCCTGGAGTCCTCCTCTCCTCCTTTCTCCTCTCCCTCTTCTTTTTCTCCTTCTATTTATTCTATTTGCAAGCAAGCCCCACCTATACTTTCTCCTGCCTTGCTATTGGTCATTAAGCTCTTTATTAGACAAATCAGGTGTTTTAGACAGGCAAAGTAGCGCAGCTTCAGGGTTAAACAAATGCAATATATCTTTGCATCATTAAACAAATATTCGACAGCATAAACCAATATAACACATCTTTAACTAATATTCCCCAATACCCTTGTGTCAAATAAAAAGCACTTAAATTTACCAATATAATCTACCTCAGATGTCTCCAAAACTTGGTTTTGGATGTCTTTATTCAACGCCAATTACTGTTCCCAAGGGGTGACATACACCACTTCAAAAGTGCAGGCTTCCTAGTTGGGTTCTCCACTATGACTGCTGCCTTCATCCCGACTCTTACTGCCATCTCTAACAGTCAACTTTGCTCGAGGAATCCTGGAACAGCCCACTTGAGACTTTCTTTGATCTATATTGTAGTTGACACAGTTGACAGATCTTCCTGCCCTCTCTCCATCTCCCTCTACTCTCAGAAAGCTTTCCCTATTTCTGTTCTTCCTTCATCTCCCACTCCAACCATTTATCTCCAATAAATCCAAATCAACAGGTTTGGGAATCACTGTGCACTGGGATCATGAGACATTCGCTGTGGGGGATGTGTAGTCTGCTCCACAACTGAAGATTCTCAGGAGCTGCCATCTTACAAAATTCTGCTGCATCTACTAATAGCTCTGAGGACTGTGGCATGGGGCAGGCAACATGATGTATTTAGAATAATTAGGGTAGACGAAGCTTTAGAGTTAATTACAGTGTATCCCTAGACATACACAGGAATGAACTTTTAGCTCTCATACTAGTTCTAATTTCAATCTGTGTATAAATAAGTGATATCTTATTATTCTCAGATCTTCCTGGAAGTACTGAAATATGAGGATTTAACTATGGTCTTAGTCCATCTTTTCCAAGCCCGCGGTACTAAGTATAAAAAGGACAGGACAGATAAACATCCTTCAGTACTTGAGAACCCAATGTTCTTCTACTTGGTGGAAACCTTGCCAACAAAACGTCTTCTTCTTGGCTACAACAGCACACACTTCTCCTTAGCATTCTAAATCCAAACAGACGTTTGCATTTTTGTTTAGCTACGTAGATGAATAGGGGATATGTCTTCTCCTATTGTAAAATATTTTAGCACCCTGCCTCAAACTCATCTTGAACTACTTCCACCTCAGTTGTAATTTGCCAAACCATCATGTGCAGTTTTGAAACCAAGAATTGTTACTAATGGCTATGAAAATGACAAAATTCTATTCCTAAAACAGAGAAATTACCTCTGCATTCAAATTATACGAAGGGGTGGATTCTCTATGAGATTACAACTTGCACCTTTAGGTTTACAAAGTGTTGGCATTTAAGCTAGGGAGGCTGCCAGCTCTACTTGCACCCAACTCTGTCTGCCTGCAGATATGCTCACCTCTGTAGGAGCCAACTGTTAAACCTGGCGTGTCTCAAAGAAAGAAGCAGGTCTATGGTTGTTTGAAAACACCTACAGTGTATATAGATAAGAAGGACAGAAAGAAATTGGAAGACAATTTGATCTGGGTTAAAACTACTTTACAAAAACATGGCAATTTTTCTAGTCTATATAAGAAGTAGAACTTTTATCCCAATGAAAGATCATTCTATTTAGGAACCTAAACAAAGTCATACATCATATGCAAGACTGTAAAAATGGTAGACCAGTTTCAAATATTCAAATTTAAATTCTTACATCTAGAAGCCAAATTACATTATGTACTTTTGCCTACAATCAATAGTCAAAAAGATGATAAATACATGTTGGAGATACTTTGTAGCCTTAAACTCAACTTTCATGCAAACATCACTAAAATTTTACTTTTTATATAGAACTATTTTGCTCTCCCTCAAACTTTTTAAAAATAACCACAGCAACGTGTTTGGTGACTAGCGTCTTATTTTAAATGTCATTTTTTTACAGATCAAAGAAAAACTATAAAATATTTTTATCTTATACAGATTAAATTATTATTATCAGTCAAAATTATCCCTACTATATCAGGAGCACTACTGTTTAACAGTATTCATTGAACATTATTGGAGGTACTTTAGGTTAGTAAGCACAAGCCAAGATACAATATGTAATTAATAAGCCCTACTTCCCATTAAGGTATTAATGAAGACTGAAAAAATAAGTTTTTAGATTCTATTAATGGTTTTTCTACACAGAATAGTCTAATTAAAAGAAGAAACAAAATATTTACCTTTTTCAGTTTCTGGATCCATCAGCTGCTAAATTAGTGAATAGTGATATGTTGATGTTTTCTTGATCATTTGTTGAACAATAAACACATAATTCACTAAAATATCAAATTCATGATCATTTCAAAATGGATTCAAAATGTGAAGTAAGTGTACCTATCGCACAGTTTAGCTTCTGATGTAGCTGAAAATATTATAGTAAAATATCATATATTAAAGCATGATTTAAGGAAAGTTATGAATTATAATAGTAAAATTTCATTATTAAAGCATGTCTTAAGGAGGTCATGAATTATAGTAAAATATCATATATTAAAGCATGATTTTTAGTAAAATATCATATTAAAGCATGACTTAAGAAAGGTCATAGATACTACATAGTACCCATCAGAATCAGAGTAAAGGCTTCATGGTCAAAAACTAAAACCTGTTTGAGAGGCTGGTGGTGGTGGTGCACACCTTTAATTCCAGCACTCAGGAGGCAGAGGCAGGTGGATCTCAGTGAGTATGAGGCTAGTGTGAACCACCAGGTGGTGTTTATGAGTCCACATCACCCCAGCAAAGGCTTACAACAAGCTCAAGCATGATATGCTATTCACTTAGAGCAGGTAACTGTAATAGGCTTAAATGAGCTGTTAGTCTCTGAAAACAATTAGCTGTGTCTACTTCTCAATTTAATTAATGTCTCATGACAAATAATCCCAATATTTCCATCCTTCTTCCAAAGTTCCTACTTTTCACAGTTACCATCCTTTTCTTTGTTGCATGCCCCTGCAAGTTAGAAGCCAAATTACTTCCCTCCTGTTAATAGACAATAAACACGAATGTTCAATAAAATCAAGATCACACAGCTAAAAGAATAGCAAGTCTTCCCACCTCCACCAAGTTTTCCATTTCTCTCATTAAAGGAGACAGTCTTTATTATACCTGTCTGCCTAGAGTGAGTACGTAATCAATGTTAAGGCTGGACATACCTAAGTGTCAGCTGAGTTTACAGAAGGTGAAACAGAACCATCCACAACTTCTGATTTGCTGCTGAAGCCTCTGAAAATGTCCCAGGCTGTCCCCAGAGCTCGTAGTTCGCTACTGTATACCCTGGCAACAAGATCGAGCTGAAGGGATTAGGGCCCAACAGCTGCAGCTTCTGCGCCTCTGGTTGCACAACAGTGACGTTGCAAAGCCCAGAAAGCAAAGGCTGAAGAAGGACACCTGGGAATACAGCAAGAGATCGTGAATACATACCACATCTTCAGTGAGGATGTAGGCTACGCAAGCAAAAGCAAAAACTAAGCTTTCAATTCAGGTGCCAAGAGTTATTCTAAGACTCTGTGGCTGCGATATCCTATAAAATAGAGACCGTTCAGTTTTTAAGTCACCTTTCTGGGTGTGAACACAGATTTTAGAACCCAACAACTACATCAGCATGGGTGTAGCATTGTTCTGTACCCAAGAATCAGAAGACCAGGCTTCCTTCTCACCGAGGCTGAATAAGCAGGCTGGGATATGGTTCTCTGAGCATCTCTACGCCAGCACAGAGGTGTGTACTTCAGGGCTCATATAAATTTCCTTTCACTTTCGTGTTGCAGGAGGAATCAAAGCCAAGCAAGACTGCACACCCAGAAATGTGAGTACAACTTCTAAGACATACTTTTAGACCGTGATGTACACAGAGCTGAACTCAGGTCATTTCATATACAGGATAGGTCTAGGCATCCCAAAGCCCAGTTTTCATTATTCATGTCAATAATCACTTATGACTTGGGGACATTTAATTCTTATATTTCTCAGCTTTATCTCATATAAAACAGGAACATAAAAAGCACATAAGATGTATTTGGGCAATAAATATTACAGGTAAAACATTCCTGGAATTCCAAAACCCTGAGGAATTCACACTGCTATGCAAAAGCAGGTGACTTTGGTCCGAGGACACATTCCCTTTTTGACTCTGTTTAAAACAAGCATGAATAATGAGCTAATAAATAAGAATTATTTGCCTCTTTCAGAGAGTTATTTGAAAGATCATGAGGTCCCCGGTGCTAAGATTTACAAGATCCAAAACTTCACAATCAATTATATTAACCAACATGACAATAATCATTTATTACACTGAAGAGTACATGGAGACGGATACCTTCAGCTTTGCCTTTCTGTAAGGAATCTGTCTCTATTAGGAAAGCACGTGTTAAACACACGCACAGGCACACACACACGGTATACACACACACACACACACACGGTGCGCGCACACACACACACACACACACGGTACACACACACACATACACACACACACACACACACACACAGATGCTCGTGTTTGAACATTTGGCCCACAGCTGTTTGAGGAAGTTGTGAAACATTTAAGAGATGGGTCTCCATTGGAAGAAGTAAGGTCTAGTCACAGGTACAGTAACGTGTCTATCCCTGTAGCGGTGAACCAGATGAACCAGTCTGGCTACCACTATAACTGTACGCCACAGATTGACCAAAACATACCATGTTTCCATGTTGTTTGTGGATAATAATGTAGACACTCACACAGACATTTTCATGTAAGGTTTTTCTGTTCTTTGATGTTTTAAATAAACTTTAGAAACCAAACTATAAGATAAAAACTACACGTTCAAAATGGAGATTGTACAAATAGATTTAATTTCATGCTCTCAACACATAATCATTGCGAACATCATCCTTCCAAACTGCTGGCTTTTTTTAAATTAGACTTTCCTTTCCTTCTCCTTAGCTTCCTTTTTTTCTTCCCAAATACAGGTCTAGCAGTCACCAGGACTGCCTTGACTTCGTCCCCATCATCCTCACTGGAGCTGCTGGTACACACAGCAGACACATCCCTTCCGTGAGCCTCTCTCTTCACGCTGGGCAAATCCGAGTGGCGGGCTTTTGGTGACTCCGCTGTTCTTCTTTGCTGGGAGCACATCTCAGATGAACTTTCTGCATCCTCACCTGAATCCCCGGGGGACTCTGAGAGGTAGGGGTCCCCCAGAAACCCACCACTTCCTGAAGACCTCCTTCTTTTGGGGTCTGATGTTTCTCTTGGGCTCGTCAGGCTTCTTTTGGGGGTGTTTCCTTTTGCCTTATCCAGGGTGCCAATCTCTTTCTCCAGCTCGCCAGCTGTCTCTTCTCTGCCTTTCCTCAGCATGCATGTCACAGCTCTGTTCAGCCTCTGGCTTTTTATGTGCTTGGCATCTTGTTTTTCCTGTTGAGCTAATCTAAAAAAGGAATCAATTCGTAGCTGGGTCTAAAATAAAATAAAATGATGAATCCAATTAGTGAGTAGTTTCTAGACCAAAGCAATAAATTCATCTCTGATCACTCAGATTGGATTACTAGTTCTAAGAATTCAAGATTCATGGCCTGCCAATCTACCACTGTGGGGATTTGGAGGTTTTGTTTTGCTTTGTTTTGTAACAACTGTATCCTCTTCTCTGGCAGCAACAGAATTTCAGGTCAATGTCTAAGTCATCCAATGCTTTTCTCTTAAGAACATTAACATCATCATATAGTACCTTCAAGGGACAAATTAGGCACCATCAAAAGCCACAGGAAACAAAAATCCACTGTTAAGAAGATATTCTTCTTCTTCTTTTTTTGGTTTTTCTGAGACAGGGCTTCTCTGTATAACAGCCCTGGCTGTCCTGGAACTCTCTTTGTAGATCAAGCTAGTCTCAAACTCACAGAGATCCACCTGCTTCTGCCTAGTGCTTGGATTAAAGGCATGCACCACCATGCCCGGCTGAAAAGATACTCATATCTAGTGTGTGTGTATAACAGCATTATTCATAATTACCCAAAAAACTAAAATTCCCAAAAGAAACAGAGCCAATATGAACTCCTTTGTGGAAAATACGCTGATCCCCCAAAACTGTAAAAAGCAATCTACAGAAGAAGGTATATGCTGATGAGGCAGGAGGAAGGAGAGACCCACTCTATCCAGAGGCATTTATCGAGGAGCAGATTAACATGAGAAACAAGGGAAAAATAAACCCATGTCAACAACTATTAGGAGAGAGGTAGCAGTTTTAATCTACTATTTTACTTTCTAATTTTAGGGAGAAAAAAATGAATAATGGAAAGGGAAAATATATCACAATGGCATTTGTCTGAAATTACGGAATAACCAGTCACTAGCAAATACTCTCATTCTTAATGAGCTTCTACCGCTGGTAGGTAAAAGCCATCAGGTAAACAAGAGGGAAGCCCTGGGAATATTCTTACGATCAGTTGTATTGGATGTTTTTCCCTAAATTACCCAAACTTAATGGGAATTGACTTTGCTATCCTCAAACTGTAGTTTCGTTCTTATTTACATGTATGTTTTATGAGTGGCTTCTGAGATGAAGGAAGGCTTACCCAATGTGAGCAAGACCCACAGGTAAGAAAATCATAGACACCCATTTTGAAGAACTGAAGGCCACCGAAAAGGGCATTTTTCCTCCTACAAAACCTCTCTTACAGACCCTAAGTTGTAACTTGAAATGTTAGTGTTGGAAGAAAATTGAATGATTAGAATTATTTTGGAGTGACTACTTCCTGGGCTTTTAAAAACTGAACACAGCTCCAGAGAAGTAATACATTTCAACTCAAGCATCTTTATATGAAACCATTTATTAGATTAGAATTTTTTCAAAGTCAGCATAAATAAGGACACTGCAGGGTTAACAGTGATATTTAAAAAATGGATTCAGGGCCCGATTTTTCCTTTCCGTTTCAGTCTACTCTTTAAGGCGTCACCATTCCAAACCTTCGGACATTAAAAATAAGAGTTAACTGGACAGTAACAGCAACCACCCTACCAACTGTAGTCGTCACTCTAGTCATAAAGAAAATCCACAGTTACCTGCTGGACATTCAGTTGCTTGAGTACTGGAAAAAGGGATTCATCTGTCTTCGTCCTGTTCCAGCCAAAGTATCTCTGACAAAATGTGTTGGTAGTTAAGATTTACAGATTTTTTTTCCTTTTTAACGAGACTTAACAAGTAATAAACAAAAAGATCCAAGAGGCAACCATTGATGCCACTCTCTGTATCCCCAGGGACAATCATATTCATAAAGATTGAAGTGGTCAGATAAGAGGCTGGCAAAATAAGCCACTCTTAACAAGATCATCTTGCAGCATGTTCTGGTCAATCTCCTAAGGCAGAAGACACTCAAAGATTTATACTAGGACATCACAGACTCCTCACTACAGAGCATGGCTAACCTAGAATAAAAGCAAGGAGTGGATACCTTACATATTTGTTTAAGAAAGGAAGTTGTACTGGGGTTAAATCTATCATCGGTGTTGAAACCGCCATCCAAATTATTATTTAAATGCACAGAATTGCAAAGCCAGTAATTTTCCATATTTTTTCAGAATACTTAATCGTAAACATGTGGTCATGTCATGTATGCTGTAGGTGCTTTTTTCAAATTAAGATTCTTATTGAAGGACAATTGTCTCATATGCATGAAGCCCTGAGCTCATTCCCCAACATAAAAAAAAAAAAAAAAAAAAAAAAAAAAAAAAAAAAAAAGACATCTCAGTAAAACTAAAGAGGAAAAGAACAAATAGGGCCTCAGATAAATAGAACACTGGAGAAAAAACAAAGCTAGGTTCCTGTCCCTTACACTTAAAACCCAACAAACCTTTGGCTTAATAGTCCCATAAATGTTAAGAAAGGATATTCTCTAATCTTGTCCACGTCAGGCTTGCCCCACAGAAACGACCCCCTGGAGTCATCCACCACAGGCTTGAGGTAAGCATCCGCGACTGCAGGGTTGGGGAAGCCAGGTGTCAGCTGCAACTTCCGCAACTTCTTCTTCACTTTCGTGTCGTGGGGGCTGGCTGCAACCTTCTTGCTGTTCTGAGCTTCATGCCACCACTCTCTGCACGATAATGGAAGCAATTAATTACGAGGCAGGGAGACATAACAGTTGCCACGCTGGAGAGGAAGAGCGAAATGTAAAGCTCTGAAATGTAATTCCAAGTGGTAATTCTAGCATAGGTATGTAGTATAGACTATTAAAAGCTACAGATCTCCACGCCTCTCGTCAGTGAAATGGATGATGGTCTAGTGAATCCAAGATAGTCAAGAACGCAATGGCTGTTTTAGTGCTGATACCAATCCATACAGAGTAGGCTAGGACAGACGGGGGTTTATGTGCAGAAAGAGGGTAGGTTTTTTTAAACCATAAATAGTAGCAAGAACTATCGTTATCCGGTGTACTGGGCAATGCTCTAAGCAAAAATAGCCTGTTAGTTTAGATTTTTTAAGTTAAGTGCATTTTTTAATTTTTCCATCTTAATGTTAATTTACTATGACAAGTTAAAGGAAAGTCACTTTTTTGGGTTTTGGTTTTTTTTGTTTGTTTTGTTTTAACAGTCCTATCAAGAAATGAGGTTAGTCCTACAGCTATGACTTTAGATAATGATCAGGAAGTGACAGTCACAGAGCCTGAGACCAGCCTGTCCACTTCCTATCTCTACAGCCACCACACCTTGAGGAGCCTGTGCTCAGGCAGAGGTCCAGATGGAGAGCATCAAAGGCCTATCAGCATTCTGTCTGTCTCTCACTGCCTGGAATGTGAAACATTCAGCCGGTCCTTGAGCTGCTCCAAGACAGGGAGCAAAAGACCCTGAGTAAGCTTCAGAGTCAGGAACAAAGCCACCACGCGCTGCTGGTAGAGGCTACCGAGGTCTGAGGTAGGTAACTACAGTGTGCCAACAGAAAACTGTAGAAAACACTATGGAAGTTAAAACATGCTCCTCGCCTACCCAGTCGTTCAGTTCCATTTCTTCGCGTATTATTAGTACCGGGAACTGGGTTCCAGCCTGCAGTGGCTCAGTGAGTGACTTGGCTGCCATCTAGAGTTCAGGAGCCCTCATAGCGGTCTCCATCAATAACAAAATGCAGGGGGGAGCAATGCTTTCTTTTATTCTGAAGATATTTTTTTTGAGTACACATACTCAACAAGACAAGAACAGATATCAGCACCTAGAAGTAAAACCTTGCCGGGCCGGTGGTGGCGCACGCCTTTAATCCCAGCACTCGGGAGGCAGAGGCAGGCGGATCTCTGTGAGTTCGAGACCAGCCTGGTCTACAAGAGCTAGTTCCAGGACAGGCTCCAAAGCCGCAGAGAAACCCTGTCTCGAAAACCCAAAAAATAAATAAATAAATAGAAGTAAAACCTTCGGAAACCCAGATGCTTAGACTGCTCATTGATATCTCTCAACATCAATGCTCTAAATTCCCCCAATAACAAGACAAAGACTAACAGGACGGATGCAAGAGCGGGATCCAGTTATCTGCTGCATCCAAGAAACACATCTTAACATCAAGGATAGACACAGTGTAAAGGAATGGAAAAAGGTATTCCAAGCAAATGGGCCTATAGAGGAAGCTAGTGTAGCCATTTTATCTGACAAAATGGCCTTTAAGTTCAAACTAACACGTAAAAGCACAACCACAGCCAGGACAATGTGTTTCCAATAGAGCCCAGCAACTCTTCCACAGCAGGCCTTGAGTCCTGCAACGCAGCTGAAGCGGATCAAATTCTTAACATCTATAACCTAAACACAAGGGCCCCCACCTTTGTAAAAGAAACGCTACTATAGTTTAAATCACACATAGACCCTCACACACTGATAGTTGGAGATTTCCATACCCAACTCTCTCTAAAGGACCAGTCATGTAGACATAAACTAAACAGAGAAATGCTGGTGATAATTGACTTATAAACCAAATGAATCTAACAAATATTTACAGAATATTTTACCCCAACATAAAATACTTCTTCCAGTAGCTCATGGAACTTTCTCCAAAGTTGACCACATACTAGGACACAAAGCAAGTTTCAACATATATATATATATATATTGAAATATATATATATGTATATATATACATATATATATACACATACACACACACACACACACACACACACACACAAATAATAATACCCTGCATCCTATCTCACCACCAAGGATTAAAAGTAGATTATCAATAACAGAAACAATACAAAGCTTACTAACTCTGGGAAACTTAATAATTCACTGATAAATGAGGAATAGGTCAAAACAGAAATAAAGAAAGAAATTAAAAGACTTTCCAGAGTTGGATGAAAATGAATACCCAAACTTATGGGATAAAATTAAGGCAGTTCTAAGAGACAAGTTCACAGGACTAAGTGCCTACATAAAAAAGACTGATATACCTTTATTCAAACTTAAAAAAAAAAAGACAGAAAGAAAAGATCTAAAAGTAACAAAACTAGACATGAAAAGGGGAACATAACAAGGGACACTAAGGAAATCCAGATATACCTTTAAAAGACTGGAAAATCTAAAAGAAATGGATAGTTTTCTTGATACATACAACTCTCATCCAAAAAAATGGCTCAAGGCTAGCTGGTTTCAGTACAGAATTCTACCAGACTTTCAAAGACAATTTGACACCTCAAATTAAATCCACAAAATAGACACAGGAGGGCTGGAGAGATGGCTCAGTGGTTAAGAGCATTGCCTGCCCTTCCAAAGGTCCTGAGTTCTATTCCCGGCAACCACATGGTGGCTCACAACCATCTGTAATGAGGTCTGGTGCCCTCTTCTGGCCTGCAGACACACACACAGTCAGAATATTGTATACACAATAAGTAAATAAATATTTTTTAAAAAAATAGACACAGGAAGGAACATCAACTCATTTTGTGAGGCCACAGTTACCATGATCCCCAAATCACATAAAAACCCAACAAAGAACAAGAATTACAAAACAATTTTCTTTGTGAACACAGATGCAAAAATTCTCAACAAAATATTTGCAAGCCAAATCCAAGAATACATCAAAAAGATCATCCACCATAATCAGGTACACTTCATTCCAGAGATGCAGGGATGATTCAATGTACTAAAACTCAATAAATGTGATCCACCATATAAACAAATGAAAGGAAAAAAATATGATCACTTTATCAGAAGCAGAAAAAAAAAACTTTGACAAAACTTAACACCCCTTCACGATAAAAGCCCTGGAGAAATAAAGGATAGAAGGGACATACCTAAACATAATAAAGTAAACAAGGGGCATACCTAAACATAATAAAGGACACAGGGACATGCCTAAACATAATAAAGGCAGTTTACAGTTAACCTGTCTCCAACATTGAATTAAATGGAGAGAAACTCAAAGCAATTCCACTAAAATTAGGAGCAAGACAAGGCAGTCTACTGTCTCCAGGCCTATTCAATATAGTACTTGAAGTCTTTCCTAGCACAATAAGACAACAAGGAGATCAATGGTAATACAAATTGCAAAGGAAGAAATCAAAGTATCTTAATTTGCAGATGATATGATAGTATATACACACGACTATAAAAATTCCACTTGAGATCTCATATAGCTGATATTCACTTTGAGCAAAATGGCTGGATACAAGATTAACTTAAAAAAAATAAGTAGCCTTCCTATATACAAATGACAAACGGACTGAAAAAGAAATATGAGAAATAACACCTTCCACAATAGCCTCAAATAATATAAAATATCTTGGGGTAACTCTAACCCAGCAAGCAAAAGACTTATATGATAAAAACATCAAGTCTTTGAAGAAAGAAACTAAAGAAGATATAAGAAGATAGAAAGATTTCCAATGTTCATGGATTGGTAGGATTAACATAGAATATACGGCCATCTTACCAAAAGCAACCTACAGATTCAATGCAACCCCATTCAAAGTTCCAACACAATTCCTCACAGATCTCAGATGGACGATTTTCTGTTTCTTATAGAAACACAAAAACCCAGGAAGCAAAAACAATCCTGAACAAAAGAACTGCTGGAGGTCTCACCATCCTGGATTCCAAGTTGCACTACAGAGCTGTAGTAATTAAAACCACATGGTATGGGGATAAAAACAGACATGTTGACCAATGGAGTGTGACTGAAGACCCAGACACATATCCATACACCTATGGACACCTGAATTTTTATAAGCAAAGCAAAAATACACACTGGAAAAAACTATCGTCAATAAATGGGTGCTGGTCAAACTAGATGTCTCCATGTAGAAGACTTCAAATAGATTCATATTTATTGCCCAGCACAAAACTCAACTTTAAACGGCTTTAACATAAAACCAAATACACTGAACCTGATAGAAGAGAAAAAGGAATAGCCTTGAACTGGCACAGGAAAAGGCTTTCTGAACAGAACACCAAAATCACGGGCATGAAGATCAACAACAATGATGTCATGAAATTGAGAAGCTCCTGTAGATAAAGGACACAGCCATTCTGACAAAGCAGCGGTCTATAGAATAGGAAAAGATTGTCACCAACAACCTTGACTTCTTTCATAACACTGAACTTGTGGTAAACAATTACACTGGCAACACTGAACAATTTCATTTGCTTTTGCATTACCCAGTCTAAGAAGGAACTTGAGGGTGTAGACTGTAACTACTTACCTTTCCCATCACTGAGTCCTGCATATAACATATCAGCTACTCTAAACATCTAAATGAATCCAGAGGCAGCTCACACAATAATGAGAGCTGCAGAACTGGCTTTGTGTCCTTGGACAAGGATAAGCCAGGCATGAATAAAAAAAAAAAAAAAAGACTCAAAAGGGCCTTAGAAACCACAGTCACTGTCCCCACTGCTCCTTCAATGAACAGTGGCTTGGGACATCATGATTTCAGAAACCCCCAAGGTGGTGGCACACACCTATAATAGCATCTATGTAGGAAGCTGAGGCTGGAGGATTGCACGTTTGAGCTCAGTCTAGGCAATACAGTAAGAGTTCAGCTTATAAAAAAATCCACTTGTTAATCTGAGTATTTAAATAAATAACCTGAATTAAAGACATGAAAAAAAAGCTTACGAGAATTTTAAGAGCGGGTCCAGGCCGCGCCCAGGGAATTCATTGAGAATCTCCATGGCTGTTACACAGCCAACAGTCGGGATCCCTTCGGTATAATCGCTGCCCAGTAGATACGCCAAGTTGATTAATTTGCTCCGGTCCAGTCCTGTGTGAATAGCAACAAACAGATTTAATAACTTTATAAAAGTTATATAACATAAATATTTTATTATATAAACTGTGTATGATAAACCAATATCCAAAAGAGTTTCCGTCGTTAAATATCATTATATTGAGATTCTCAAGTTTTAACCATTCTCATTTTAAGTTCTCTATGTATGCTCACCTCTACGTTAGCTGTCTGACCTGCTCCGTCTGACCACAGGCACACGCGTTCCACTAACACCTGCCTCTAGTGAGCGTCTCTGAATGAACTCATCCCAACTCCACTCTCTTCCTCTGCTCCATTATACCACCGGCCCAGAAACGGGAAACTAGAAGCCCTCTTCCCATATCCCTCATCCAAGACACAAACACTATGAGGCTTCAGTTTCTTCTCAGTGATGTAACTACTGATAGCCCCCTCCGTCCCCATTCCCATTGGCCTCCTTACTTCCCTAGAACAGGTATATAAGCAATCTTCTGCCTCAGGGCCTTGAATCTTTAAGTGCCTCGGACATCATCTTTGTTGACTACATTTTCTCGAGGAGCCTGCCCGAGGCTGTGCCAAACAAAGCCTTCCCGGGTTCCCGGGGAACACCTCTGTGGGAACATCATGCAGCTGCTCCTCGTTCTCCTTCTGCTTTTACACCAAACATCACATTATGACTTGTAAACACTGCCAGCATCTTTTCCTTCCACTAGACTGTTTCATTCGCTGCTCTTTTCCCCACTGTCAAGGATGACTGGCATATGAGAGTCAGTGTGCATTGCCCAGCTGAACAGATGGATGGACACGCGGTCAGCATCAGAAGCAGCAACGGCTCCATTCCCTACCCTATGAGAGCATCTCTGATTCCCTATAAGGGAACTCAACTAACCTTGTAGATGATTTAACTACAAGAAAGACATTAGAATTTTAGCTTCTTAAATCCGAGTTTTGAAATCCTATAATTTCGCATTTCCATTCATGCATCGAATTAGTTCCTTCAGGAGAAAAAACCACGTGAGGCAAATCAGGACAGTGAACTGTGGGAAGTGACCACACTCTGAATCTTACCTAGCTGGTTGTGAAAGTCCACGTACTGGTAGTACTCTACAAACTTGTTTTTGTTAAAGAAATTCTTATAGACATGCCGGGCCCCAAACAGCCAGATATCACTATCATCAGTGATGGTCCCAGAAGTCTGATCAGTGAGGTCAAGAATGGCACACTGCGCCTCTGCCTCCATGGGAGCCTGGATGTAGGGGATGCCAAACAGGCGCAGGAGTTCCTGTAGTAAGAGAAAGCACCCACAGAGAAATGCACTGATGACCTTGACCACAAGGGGTGTGAGGCTGTCACACAGCCCTTCCCACAGAAGGACAAGTCACAGAAGCCCAACCTGGAGTCACACTCACTCACCTGACTTTCTAGAAACATCTGGCCCGTTACCGAGGCAGCGATCCGTTCTTGCTGCTGTTTTTGAGCATTCAGTGAGTTCTGTTCTGCCAAGAGGTTGTTCTCCAGGATGTCCAGTTCTTCCTATAAAAAAGGCTCCCATTCACAGATCATTCCAGTTACGATACAGCTATGTTCATTTGTTGCAAGAAAACAAAATGCCTGCATTTCCTCTGGTGGAAATGACCAGTAACCTGCTGCTCCTTACCGTGTTCCCCTCTTGGGATTTTGAGGAAAGACTGTCCCTTTCGGTCACCTCACTACATCATATGAGAAACCTATCCATCCCAGGTGCAACTAACATTTCTTTTTATTTCTTCTTTTCTTTTTCTTTCTTTCTTTCTTTCTTTTTTTTTTTTTTTTTTGTTGTTGTTTTTTTCAAGATAGGGTTTCTCTGTAGCTTCGGAGCCTGTCCTGGAACTAGCTCTCCTAGACCAGGCTGGCCTCGAACTCACAGAGATCGCCAGTGCTGGGATTAAAGGCGTTGCACCACCACCGCCTGGCTCGCAACTAACATTTCAAAAGGGAACTATGAGTAACAAGAAGATGAATTAAGAACAGCTAGTAAATATTTATCCAGCAACTCTTAAAAATCTCAAAAGCCACAGGCATGGCATCCTCCGCACTAAATTAAAACATGGTATTACATGATTACCAAATTAATATCTTGCCATTCATTAGGTGAGCTCTCGGCATCTCTGTCAGCGTTTCTGTGCTCTTCTTTGGCCACGTCCTCGCTGTCGGAGCTGTCCTGTTGGAGTTCTGTGTCCCTGGAGCTTCCTTCCTGCGGGGTTCCTCTTGGTTCCTCTTCATCTTGTTCAGAGTCAGATTTAGAAGTCTCCGGTGACTCTGTTTGGAGTTCACCATCACTGACCACACTCTGTACCTCAATGAAACTTCCTGTCCAAAATAGAATAATGTCACTTCATCTACAATGAGAGCATCAGGGTCACTCTGACGTCATCAGAACTTTCTAAACAGTTGTGAAAAATATGAGACCCCAAAGGAAAGGATTTAAGTATAACCTCAAACATGCAATTAACTTGTTATTTTTTTAAATATTTATTTATTTATTATGTATACAATATTCTGTCTGTGTGTGTATGCCTGCAAGCCAGAAGAGGGCACCAGACCCCGTTACAGATGGTTGTGAGCCACCATGTGGTTGCTGGGAATTGAACTCAGGACCTTTGGAAGAGCAGGCAATGCTCTTAACCTCTGAGCCATCTCTCCAGCCCCTTAACTTGTTATTCTTAAACACACTGCATTACAGATGCCCGCCTAGCACTTCCAAACAAGCGTTTTCAACCAGACAAATTGATCTGCTAGGCTTTTGGTCACTGAAAGTAGGAATCAAATTCTCAAAAACTTATATATCAGCTATGTTCTGTAAACTAATCCTGTTTTTAAAACTCATAAAGGAAGCCTGGGAACAGATAGGCTGGCAGCAAATCTTCACATCTGGGTCTGCAGGAAGCAGGAAGCAAGAATGACAGAGGACCTGGCATGAGCTTCTGAAACCTCAAAACCTACCCCCAGTGATATACTTCCTCCAGCAAGACCCACCTACTCCAAAAACGCCACACCTCCTAAAAGTGTCATTCTTATGAGCCTCTGGGGGCCATTTTCATTCAAATCACTACAATCATTCTGACAAAAAACTCAACAGAGGAATGTTGGCACTAATAGATGTTATAAACCAAATGGACCTAACAGATATTTATAGAACGCTTAACCCAAACACAATAATATATGTTCTTCTCAGCATCGCACGGAACTAAATGAGTCTCAAGATACAAGAACACTGAAAGAACTCCCTACATCCAATCGGACTACCATGGATTAGAGCAGGATATAAACAACAAAGATAACACAAAGTTTACAAACTCAAGGAAACCAAACCACTCTCTACTGGATGAAAAATGGGTCAAGACAGAAATAAAGAAAGAAATTCAAGACTTAATAGAATTCAATGATTTTCGTTTTGAACACACAGCACATCCAAACTTAGGAGACGCAGTGGAAGTGGTGCTAAGAGGAAAGTTCATAGCAATAAAAGCCTGGAGCTAATCTCATCCTAGCAACCTAACAGCATACCCGAAGATCTAGAACAAAAATAAGTGAGCATACCCAAAAGAAGCAGATGGCACGAAGTAATGAAACTGAGGGCAACAAAGAGAGCAATGCAGAACATCAATGAAACAAAGAGTGGAGTCCTGGAGAAAGGCAACAAGGCAGACACAGAACCAGAAATGAAAAGGGGGACATAACAACAGACCCCAAGGAAATCCAGGATCATAAAAGCCTGTACCAGCCAAATTGGAAAATATTAAAAAAAATGGATAAATTTCCTAACAGGTACCACTTACTAAAGTTAAGATTGGATAAGCAATTTAAACCTGAGGAATTCAGGGAGCTCACCCAGAAGCCAGTGCTGACTGATAAGCTTTACTAAGAGTCAAGGGCTCCCTAAAGAAATGCTAGACCAGGGTTATAGCAGAGTCAGTACAAGAAAAACCTCGGCATCCTGGCCAGAAGTACAGAAATGATCAAAATACAATTAGGAATTGGCGAAAGTCGCAAGAGCTTGCTTGAGAACAACCACTCCCCCAGCCAAAGTGAGGAAGCTTTGAGCAAATGTGTTATAGTATTGTTCTGTAACTGAATACCGCAATCCACATGACAACAAAAACAGCCAACAGGGGAGAAGGGAAAGGGTCTTCTCTATAGTAGACTATAACTAATCAACGCCTAAGGAAGGATGGAGTTGGTCACCACCACTTGGCAACTATCACGGTAGGCCTCTGCTCAGACAGAGGTCAATCAAGGATGCAGAAACACATGGCAGGAAGTTTGCTTGGGTGCAGCATATTCTCATAGGCCCCAACTTCCTTTCCGCTAACTGACAGAGAAACTAAGATGTAGAAATCGAGCCAGGCATGGTAGTTCAGACCTGTGCTCCCAGCAAATGCCCATAAAGAAACAGCAACATGCCTTTGACTCTGGAGTCAAATTTTAGCAAGGAAGCGACTACCCAAATAAACAAGCTATAAATAATGAAGATCACTTGCATATGTGTACACAAAAATACAGAGACAGAGATATGCAAAGAGTGCACGGGAGAGACAGAGAGAGGGAGATATGGAGAGGAGGAGTGGAGGGAGAAGAGGCAGAAGGAGCAAAGATAAGGAGAGGCAGGGAACATACAAACAAACGGGGCAAAATACTGGCCTCTAAGGTTAGGTGTGAATCAGTCAGTAGTCTATGACAGCTTTTCACTCCTTTAATTTTTGCAAGTTTGTCAAAGTAGAAAGTTAACAAAAGCTAAAGGAAATTCAGCTTTCTTTTCCCCAAGCATGGCACTCCTTTCCTTTAACGATACCAAGGACAGAGGTGCCAAGATGGTTCATCAGTTGACATTTGCTGCTCTCGCAGAGATACTGCATTAAGCTTCCCAGTGACCAGAGCAGCTCAAAACCCTGTGTAACTCCAATTCCAGAAGATCTGATGCCCCCTTCTGGCCTTCATGGGCACTGCATGCATATGTGAAATATCCATACATGCAAAATAAAATAAAATCTTAAAGATACAAGGGCCAGCCCAGCAAAGCAGGGCATCCCCATCCTGGCTGTGTGACCCTGGGATGCTCATTTCTCCTTTTTTCCTGGTTCCTCTGCTGTAAACAGGGCTGAACTACGGGGTCTCCTGGTCTCTGCAGACATGAAGCCCTCCCACTCCATTCCCTTAAAGGAGTACCTACCATCAGACTCGCTCTCTTCTGACTCCATCTCCACTGGTCCCGTGGGCTCCGGGACTGAAATCAACTCCCTGGCAGCAGGTTCAGGCATCTCCCCTTGCTCAATGGTTTTCAGGGAATCTCCACGTTCGTCAGAAGACAATGCCTTTTCTAAGTCACTCGTTGCCTCTGACGGGACGTGAACTGTACTGCATGGTTTAGAAGCAGGGGTTTGTGCGCACTCTGTTTCATCATCGCCTTTCCTCTCGGGCGGGTTGAGACCTTCCTGCAGCTCGGGCTCTTCAAGGTCCAGCCTCTGATCCGAATATGTTCTCACTGGAGTTACCGGGGTCGGTTTCCTTTCACTGAGGCGCCCAGAAGCATCACGGCAGGGAAGTTCCATGTACGCTGACGGGAGTGGAGCTTGCTTATCCTCAACCTCATCCTCACTGCTTCTCTCGGAAGCTGCCTTCACCACAGGAGTAAGTGACATTTGTTCTCCACCAGCTTGATGACAAGCGGCACTCAATGAAGGAACAGAGGCGGTCTGTTCTTTCTCACGACCGCAGCTGGCCGCACACTCCTCTACCACAGTCGCGGCGGGTACAGGAGGAACTGTGGCAAATGGCGTAACACCATGGCTCTCAACAACTCCATCACTGTGCCCCTGGTCTGGCCCGTTTCCAGGCAGTGCTCGCACTGCCGGCTCATCACTCCTGGCGCATAACTCTCCATCTTTATCATCACCTAACACTCTCATCACTGTCCCTCCTGTGGGTTCATCGCCCCCATCACACTCTTTCCCGTCTTCGTCATCATCCAGGGCTTTCTGAATAGCCGCAAGCGTACGCGGTGATACGGAGCCTGCATCTGCCGTGGCCCACAAGTTCCTCTCCCTAGGCTGCCTTCCCGCTCCACTCTCGGGCTCCTCTTCTGAGCTACTTCCCAGCATGGCTGCCTGCATAGCCAGTAAAGTCCTCGGAGAAGGAGGTGTGGCCTCTGGCTCTTTCTCCTGCTTCACTTTCTCCTGGGGTGAGGATTTCAGGTCCAAGGACATGCTGTGCACTCTGCTGCAGGAAGGAGAAGCCTCTGAATCCGCATCCATGACTTTCTTAGCTTGAATACCTGAGAGAAATTAAGACATTTCTCACCATGCAATTCACAGTATGACAATGTTTTTCTGGGACGATGAACAAGAGAATCCTGGATCGTAAATATAGTGATACGATTTTATTAAATCTGTTCATTAATTCTAAAGTGGCTGGCTCTGTAGTAACTAATCCATTAGTGATAAATATAATTACTACTACCTAACCAAGATTCCCCTGGCTTTATCATGGATGTCTTTTCCCAGACCTCAGCGTGAAAAAGTACCCAAGGTTTTATTTTGTAAGTTAAAATTTTATTTTGCCACAATACACAGCCAAAAGTGAAACAAAAACTTATCTATTTCATAAAACAAAATCCCATTTTAGATTATTTCTTAGTTGTTTCTATAGAAAAAAATTAAATCCTGGTGTTAGTGCTCATACATGTGAATTTAAATTTGTAAAATGATCTTTCTCCCTATTACTTTAAATACTAGCAAATTCAAATATGCTTTTGAAACTAAGTTATTTGTCATAAAATCTGAAATGAAAAAAAAAATCCCAATACCCCTAAGGAAAAGCAACAATAGAAAAACCAAAATACATGACAGAGTCACTGAAAGTACTGGCAGTGTGGGGTAAGGAGGCAGTGGGGGACGGCCTTCGAAGTGAAGCATGGCTTTAGAAACTGTGACTCACTTATTTCTTTATTTCATTTATGTATGTGCGTACGTGTTTGTGTAAATGAATGCCCTACATGTGTGGGTGCTTGGGGAAATCAGAAGAGAATGCTGGACCCCTTGGAGGTGGGGTTACAGGCACCTGTGAGCCACTTGTGTGGTTGACCTGAAACCCAGTTCCTCTGGAAGAGCAAGATGAGATCTTACCTGCTGAGCCATTCTGAAGCTCCTTGTATATTTCTAATGTTAACTTCATATTTTAAAAATTACTTTGATATAACATATTACTTCCCACATCTTTTTAAAAGAAAGTACACAGAGTCGGGTGGTGGTAGCACCAGCCTTTAATCCAGCCTTTAATAGGGAGGCAGAGGCAGGTGGATCACTGTGAGTTCGAAGCCAGTCTGTTCTATAGAACAAGTTCTAGGACAGGCTCCAAAGTTATACAGAAAAACAAAAACCAAAAAAAAAAAAAGAGTAGATATTATATTTGTACCCATCACAACAAAAAAATGGTCAAAAGTCTGAGGAAATATTAGAGACATTCTACCATCGATGGACCCAAAACTACCTTATGTAGCTAATGTGTATAATAAATTTATAAATAGCAGAAGCCACCACATACGGGACACTTTACAGACAGGACCTGACACAGCCCACAGAACAAACCTGTATCAGAGATACAAAGTGCCTGGTATGAAAGCAAAGACTCACAGAGCTTAGGACACTTGCTCAAATCAAGAGTCAGAGCTGGACATCAAGGCAGGCCTGCTTCTAAAGCCCATGATTTAGACTTTTGTTTTCCCTATCACACCAAGACTGAAGCTCATTTTATTACTTCATTCTCTCAGTTACGATATGAAAAGGAGGTATACTAGGGACAGAAAGGTTTACTTAGGGAAGGAGTTGAAAGAATAGAAGAAAGGTGAAGATCGTAAGGGGGAAAGGGTCAACCCAAACCAAAGATAGATGCAAAAACCACTGTATAAATGAAAAAAACACAATTAAAAAAAATTGAATGGAAGTACCCTGTGTGAGCTGACAAGATTGCTCCTAGACGCCATGGGAACTGATCGAAAATCCCAGTGCCAAGTACAAGTTACTCCCCATGGGTCTCTGACCAGACAGCCCAGAGAAGCTCCCAGAAGAATATAGAATAGGCCATTGCTACTGCTCTAATCCAATTGCAAATGACACTACACACCCTGGGCACAGGGTGCAGAAGTTGGAAATGAGCTGGAAGCCTCCTTCCTGGTACCCAGCTACCACAGAACTAAAAGGCACTAGGCAGGCTGCTGGGAGCGAGGAGTTTTCAAGTCTTTGCTGGTGGTGAACACTGTGTGCTACAGTTCTGACCTGACAGACCAGATGTGCCCGTTAGTACAACAGTGTCAAGAATACTCTGGGGTCAATCAGCATACGACTCAACTCGATTTGTGGCCCACTCTACAGGAGGAAAGACATATCTGAGACTGTATGACCCAGTCAAAACTCATGGCTAGAGAGGTCACTGCCCTAGGAAAAAATGTAGGGCTGCTATTTTGCTATTTGCTAATTGGGTAGTCCAACTGCTTCGCAAACCCGTACCTTTGTACCTCAGAACCAGTGCTGTGGCCAGCCTGGACCAGAGAAGCTCCTCCTTGAAGAGGGTGGCACTCAGTGCAGAAATTCTGGAACAAGCAACTGCTGAGTGCTCAGCCATAAATGTTTCATACGACGCACACAGCACATCCCAAAAGGGGGGAGGGTGGGGATAATAAGAATGTAGGGGCCTGAGGATGGAAAGGAACACTACAAGATGCTATGTTCTGGGTATGGGACGGCCATCAGATTTAAGACACAGCAGCTGTAGCTACCTGCAGAAGCCCTACCAAGAGCCTGAAGAGCACAGTGCTCCTGATCGAAGTCCTCAGATGCTCTGCGTCTGCTTTGACTGGCACAGGATGCAGCCTGTCATCACGACAGGGACGGCATGGCGGCAAGAGCCAACTGCATCCCTATCCTATGGCTTGAAGCTGTCAAGCCAATGACGGTGCCTTGTACCTTTTATCAAGATGTAGTGGGCGGTGTCTTCAGAGACCACTCTCCTTGACTCCACCTCCTTTAGAAAGCCCCCCTCATCTTCGTACTGCCTCTGGATTTGCCCTGAGTGCTGCTGGTTCATTTCCTTCTGGACATTTTCTATGTGCTGGTTTAGGTAGTTCTTCTTAAGCAGGCCTTTCAGCTGGTACTGCGAAAAATCATTAGACTCCTAGGGAATAAAATAAACAAGATTGGTGCTTTCCACAGATAACACCACCACGCACCAACCCACCCCCAAAAGGTACAGCCTCTTAGCAGAAAAATAAAACTTGAAAATCAAGGTGGGGTTCCAGCGGTAACTTCCTTTACTTTTTGTTTTTCTTTATTGTTTGTTTGCTTTTGAGACAGTCGCTCAATAAATAGCCCAAGCTTTTGGAACTTACTATATAGACCAAGCTGGCCTTGAAATTGTAGCAAAATACTCCTGTCTCTGCCTCCCAAGTACTGTGATTAGCCCACATGGAATAGTAACAGCCATCAAAAAAAATATCCAGGCGGTGGTGATGCACACCTTTAATCCCAGCACTGAGAGAGGCAAAGGAAGGTGGATCTCTGTGAGTTCAAGGCCAGCCTGGTCTATAGAGTGAGTTCCAGGACAGCCAGAGATACACAGAGAAACCCTGTCTTGAAAAACCAAAAAAAGAAGGAGGAGGAGGAGGAGGAGGAGGAGGAGAAAATTCTTTGAAACAAATTGAATTAAGCAAAAGAAAACTTTGTAGGATCTTTTTATTACTTAATCATTCACTCAAAAACCATTTGCTGAGCTAGACTGCACGGCTGTGGTATGGCGTGTGACGGTGGCTCAGCTAAAGACAATCTTCTAGATACAAATGAAGTGCCTAGCACTAGCCCTGTCCCTGGTCCCCAAACGACAAAGAATAAAGCAACCGAGGGTTTAATCATCATAATTAACAAGTATAAAGCTTTTTCCAATGAGGACATTCTAAGCGCTTTTATACAAACTACCTTGATTTATTCTCCCAGACATCCAATGAGACATTTTTCTATCTCCAGTCTGTAAGTGACGGACTTGAGACTTCAACGCCAGACTCACATGGGAGACCTCAGCCAGATGGCTTACACAACTGAGTCCATTATTAGTCTCATTATCCCTGCAACCAGGACATGGATCTTCTCTTGTGAATACCACAAGGGCACAATCGATAAGTCGCCCCAAGGTCCATCCTGGACTACTTGAAATTTGTCTTCTCACGAAGCCACCCTAGCCTTCCAGCATGGTTTAGCATGGTCTAGCAACAGCGTGGTTTCAAAGAGAAAACCATGAGGGGCTGTTTTTCTCCTTTCCTTCTCACTCCATTCAAATCTTATTTCTGAGTCACACTCAGAGATTCCTCACAACCCCTCAAAGCACATGCCTGAAAGAGAGATAGAGTCTGGATTGCTTTCCCCTTGGAATAAAAATAAACTTCCTTGTACCAAAATCCTAATAATATAATTGCTATGCACCTTATTATTTTCTTATTGCACGAACTGCATGGAAAATCAGAAATAAGAGATAAATCTTTTTTTTTCAACTTTTTAGCACCAAAGTAACAAGCATTCTATAAAGTTCTAAAGTCAACAGCAAGTTAAAAAAAAAAAACAGGCAAATAAAAAACGCGACATCAAAGCTGAGAACTTTCAGTCCACCTCAGTGTCTGAGAACAACTACTGCAAACAGCAGGGGGCGCCAAAAGGAAGGAAAACGGAACTCACACATCGGAAACTAAAGCCAGCAGGTGCCCAGTGGGTGCATAAACTTAGTAATCACCACCAGCATTGTCAGGACACAACACACAACCAGGCACACCACACCTGCCTCGGCTTCCTGCGACTGTGAAGTCACCAGGCTCAGGCCACCCTAGGAGAAGACACAATCCTGTACCTGGAATGTCACCTCGGAAGTACTTTCCGTCTTATGATTATTTTCTGTCGGCAAGGCATGTTGTGGTTTAAAGTGACTTCTAAGAATTGGCCCACGAACCACAGCATGCTGGGCACTCACTGTGCCAGACACGGAAGTACCAGCTAAGAGTGTAGGCACGGTCAGGACAGGCGTGTTCTGTGCTGAGACTAGAACACCATGTTACAAGGTGCTGAGAAGTACACAGAAGAGAAGGCCTAGTCTTGAACAGAAAGTCCCCAAGACTTCTTTGAATATCTATGAGCTGTAATGGATAAATAAATCAACTATGCTTTATGGGATGTGAGATATACCAATTCCGTACCCATGCAACTGGACTACTGCCTAAAGTGGAGACCATCTCCATTTTCCCTTCTCGGAGTCTTGCTGAATGAAGTTCTGTTCTACGCACTGATATGCTACTGTTTACTGCTGCATGTTTTACCTCTGGCATTGCTTCAAACAGTGTCCGCCTTCGCTTGGTAAACTCTTTCATGTCAGTTAAGATCTCATGCTTCACTTCAGGGGGCAGGCTGCTGAAATCCTCAGACTCGATGTCGATGGCCTGAGGATTATGAAAGAATTCTTCCTGTGGGAAGTAAAACGCTAACCTCATTAAGTTTATATTTACCCATTCGGGCCTAGTCATTGCGACGAACACTGTGTTTATATCATAAAACACAGCTCTCCATAATCTACACACTGAAGCACGCATTCATTTTGCAGCAGGCATCACAGTGCACAAACAGGTAAGCCCCTTCATTTGTTCAGTCACTCCAAGACAAACCACTTATCAGGCGCTCACACCCCACCCAGGCGCCACTCAAAGACTCTGGACACTATGGGGGCTGTGTACATACGAACCCTAATCTTATGAGTAGAACAAGGTACGTAAGCAAGAAAACAGGTAAGGCAAGGTTAACTGTTAGAACATCCAATAGGCTGAGCTGCTAAGCGTAATCAGGGAAAAATCTTACATGATAGATGGAGAAAACCCTGTCAGAGACATGTCTGGGGCAGGGATTTTTCCAATACCAAGTGGGAAGCCTAGATTGAAGAAGAACAAGCAGAAGGATTCTGAAACGAGAACAAGACTTGCGGATGAGAGCCATTTTTATAGCCACTTAGCTTTTTGTTTGTTGTCTTTTTTTTTTTTTAAGAAAATAACATCTTAAAGAAATTAATTTGGGGGCTGGAGAGATATTTCAGTGGTTAAGAACACTGGTTGCTCTTCCAGAGGGCCTGGGTTCGATTCCTGGCACCCACATGGCAGCTCACAGCTGTCTGGAATGTTTTTAATCCTAGCACTCGGGAGACAGAGGCAGGCATGATTCTGTGAGTCCAATACCAGCATGGTCTACATAGTCAGGTCCAGGGCAGCCAGGAGAAACCCTGTCTCAAAAACCTCCCCAGGAAGAAAGAAAGACATACACAATGCCAAATCCAATATACAAATGCACTGAATGCATGGGTAAGTGTGAATTTTACACAGACACACATACATACATACATACATATATATATATATATATATACATAAACATATATGTATGCATACATGCAATCAAAAACACGCAGTTAAAGGGACAGCTATGTCTACTCCTTATTGAGAACGTGCATAAACCCATCCTGTTCATCATTTCAAATAATGAGACACGTTCTGAATTCCCGTAACGAGAGTACCTGCAAAGCTTGCTTTTGATCCATTCTTTCTCTCCACTGCTTTTCCTCTTCCTCTTCTGAACTGCAGTCAAGAACACACTTAACATCTGTGACTTTTAACAAACACTTAAAAACAGGCTTCTTGAGCTCAAGGTCTGTACCCTAGGATCTCACTGTCTAATGGGGAACGCACGCAAGTAAGCACCTGCAATATGAAATCCTAACTCCCTCCGTAAGGAGCGGAAAGTTGGTAGAGTTAAGTGAAGGAGTAAATCACCTAAAAAACCTCAGGCAGTGTGATGGTCTGAATAAGAATAACCTTCACAAGCTCAGACGCCTGAACCTTTGGTACCTAGTTGATGGAAGTACTTGGGAAAGAGGTGTGGCCTTGTGGGAGAAGGCCTGTCACAAGAGTCAGGCTTTGAGGCCTCAAATCCTCCCACCATGTCCAGTATAGGCTATGCTGTCCAAATAGGGTTCCAGATGTGAGTTACCAGCTGTTTCTGCTGCCATGCCTTCACTCCGCCATAACAGACTCTAACCCTCTCAAACCATATGCCCAATTACATAGTTTCTTTTAGCCTGGCAGTGGTGGCGCACGCCTTTAATCCCAGCACTCAGGAGGCAGAGGCAGGCGGATCTCTGTGAGTTCAAGGTCAGCCTGGTCTACAGAGCAGCGAGTTCTAGGACAGGTTCCACGCTGTGTCAAATAAAATAAAATAAAATAAAATAAACAAAAAAAAAAAGTTTCTTTCATCAGTTGTCTTGATCATGATATCTTATCACGGCAATAGAAAAGCAGCTAGTACAGACAGTCATGAAGTTTTCCAGAACCTCCTACAATCACATTGGCGGATCTGCTATGCATAAGCAAAGGACTCCAATGCAGGGCACAAAGGAAGCACATGCGAGGAAGTATTCTAGGTACATGAACTGAGTTCTGCAGTCATCTGGAAAAAAAGGCAAGGAAATTCTGCCTGTGACGGAGAGGAAACCAGGGGACGAGGCTGAAAAGAGTGAATAAAGGGCTGAAAGTTTATCTTGAAACAACAAGGTAGGCTAGGCGTGGTGACAGGCCTGGGGTGCGCGGAGAGTGTGCGGAAGAGTGCAGCAGGAAGGCTGTAAGTTCAAGGTCACTCTGAATTACAGAGCAAATTCCGGTCACACTAGGATACGTGCTGAGAATTTGTCATTTAGGAAAAAAAAAAAAGCAGAAAACATACATTATGAAGTTTTATAAAAAGAAAAAGAAAAGAAAAGAAAATGACAATATCAACATCAGAATTTGGCTTTAAATAAATTGTGGAAGACACAGCAGACTGTGCTGGGAGCGGGGAGTTGAGTCAAAAGCATGAGGTCAAAGACGAGACAGAAAAAAGGTTGGGTGCTACTGAGATGCCAGACAGTGACGTCAGCAATGTAGAGAAAGAAATGATACAGAGAGAAAGCTAAAGGTTTAGGCATGTATAGAGGAAGAGCAAGGGGAGCGATCAGGACAGGCGTGGGATAGCCAAAAGCATACACAAAAAATTCAGATGAAAACCCAGTAGTTTGGTAAGTCAGTTTAAATATGTAATCTTGAAAAGGGGAATTTGAACAGATATTCTGCATGGATATGCACTGATCCTAGAAGGTGTTATAATGATTTATGGCTCCCTATAAATTATTGGTCAGGGAAACCAGGAGGTTTCCCGGATGCTGAGATTCCAGGCATTCGCTACCAGTCTGCCCAGGTTTTTATGGGGTGTGATGGATAGAATGGGACCTCACACTTGAGGGGCAAGCCCCTTCACTAACTGAGCCGCCTCCCCAGCCCCTAAAGTGATACTCCTTAGTAGATGAACATTTACCTGTGTTTTTCTTCCTCCGGTAAAGGTGGCAAAGCATAGATGTCCTCTCTTTGAACTCGAGTAAGACTGGGTAGGGCTTCATTTCTGAAAAGCACATGCAGTTAGTTTTCAACAAAAATCATATGAAATGCATTTTTTAGTCAACCATCTCCTCCTGCCGGTTGCACAAACCCTGCTCAAGGACAGTGCTTTACCCACCCCCTTCATCTGGCTGTCTTCTCCTGGCCTGCGTCTCCCCCAAGCCATTACTGCCATAACTAAGAACCATGTGGAGGAAAAGGGGAACTGGCTAGGGCTCTGCAGAGTCTTTTCCACAGCCTCGGCTGCAGTCAGAAGGGGGCCGATCACAGTAAAGTCAGGTTGCGGGGGAATCCATGGTAAAGCACCTGACCAGCACATGTGAAGCCCTGAGTTCCAATCCCTGCAACTCTTAAAAAATACAAGTCTAATTAATTAATTAAAGGAGGAGGCAATACAATAGCTTTTCTCTCTCGTTAGCCACAATCCCACACCCCCAGGTCTGAAGCTCTCCACTCGTTCCTCCCCTGACTCTTCCTGTTGTGAAGAGACACGGAGAGAGGACAGTAGACCCCAGGGAGGGTCCACAGCACAGTCCTCTTGCCTTTTCCTTCTGAAGGCAGTTTGCAGAGCCTGTCTCTTCAGAAACGTCTTCAGGAGCTTCTCTGTGGTCCTTCGCGAGTCGGTGGATGCGGAATCCTTCCTCTGCCTTCTCTTGGCCTGTAAACAAATAAAGCGTGTGGGATTTCACTTCCGGTGTGGGGCCACTAAAAACCTTTCAGGATCTGAACGTAGGCCAACGGCTGTACTAGGGCTTCCTCCTCACTTCTGTCAATGGGCATCTTCAGGTTCTTTGCTGGACAGGACGCACAGAGCACTTGTCTAACGATCACCTATGGAGCAGATCTGGAAATTACTAGCTTGTTGTCAGTTTCTTATAAATAAATTTCAATACCACCAAGAATCTAAACCTTTAAAAAAAATTATCACAAAATCAATTTGATACTGTTTTTTTAATTAATTAATTATTTATTATGTATATAACATTCTGTCTGTGTCTATGCTCGAAGGCCAGAAGAGGGCACCAGACCTCATTCCAGATGGTTGTGAGCCACCGTGTGGTTGCTGGGAATTGAACTCAGGACCTTTGGAAGAGCAGGCAATGCTCTTAACCTTTGAGCCTTCTCTCCAGCCCAATTTGATCCTGTTTTAAGAAATGATTTGTACATACCTCTGCCCCACACACAAATGCAGCACTGTATTAGAAGAAACCCTTAGCATACATAAAAGCGTTCTAAGAACTGTGGAGCTAACTGGACAACTTCACTCAGAAGGTATTTGAGGGTCGCCCAGACCAGAGCAGCTTTCCTGTGGTTGTTCTGAAAATAGTCTTCTGTTTGCTTATTTGCTTTGTGTTCCTGTCACCAAGGACACTCAATCACACTCTAAAGGAGACATCTCTTAAGTAGGGGTCCACAGCGAGCAATAGTAGCCCAGCCAGACAAAATGTGGACCACCTAAAGAGAGTATCCTAAAGAAACTACTTAAGAATTCTAGTTGTTGGCTGGGCGGTAGTGGCCCACGCCTTTAATCCCAGGACTCGGGAGACAGAGGCAGGAGAATCTTTGTGAGTTCGAGGCCAACCTGGTCTACAAGAGCTAGTTCCAGGACAGGCACCAAAAACTACAGAGAAACCCTGTCTCGAAAATAAAAAAAAAAAAAAAAAGAATTCTAGTTGTTTCAGTTAATAGGTAAATTTGATCCTAACATATATAATAATCTCTCATAAATATTGTAAAGACAAACTGTTACAAGCCTGGCACAGTATTGCATGCCTTTTATCCCAGCACTTAGGACAATGGCAGAACATTGCAAGTTCAAGGCACGCTTGACTATATATACGGAGTTCCAGGTCAGCTGAGGCTACACAGAGAGAGCCTGTTTCAAAAAAGAAAGAAAGAAAAACAAACTAAATTACAAAACAGTTTATAAGCATAAATTTTTAATAGCAACTGAAATTAAACTGATTACAAGTTAAAACTGCTCACTGAAAACAGACAGTGGTGGTGCACCCTAGCACTCAGCAGGCAGAAGCAGGTGGATCTCTGAGTTCGAGGCCAGCCTGGTCTATAGAATGAGTTCCGGAACAGCCAGGGCAACACAGAGAAACCCTGTCTCAAAAAGCAAAAATAAATCAAACATATGAACAAATAAATAAAGAAGGAATACATGCAGGCAGCCTTAAAAGGACGGAACAAGTTGTTACAGTTAGGAATATATATGCATACACATTAAAAACATGCAACAATAATTAGGGGAAAAAGGAATTTGAAGATTGGGGAGGAATACATAAGAGGGTTTGGAAGGCGGAAAGGGAAGGGAGAAATGCTGTAGTCAACATAAAAAATTGCTAATGGTGTCTACAGAGAAAATAAAATGAGATGATATTTACCAAGGTCTGCTTCTTTAGCAGTGGAGCATCTCCATCAAATACAAAAATAGGGCGAATACGAAAAAATAACAGCTTGCAGAGCCGATGGAACAATGTGAGAAGATGAGCGTTTTCTATCGCGTTCCCATGGCGATCTCGGGCTCCTTTCAGTGCTTGGTTTAGCCAAATGCTAATATCTCGGAGAACCAGTAAAGGAAAACAGTATGGGATTTCCAGCTTCATCCTCAAACTTTCAATATCCAAGACGTGATACCAACAAACAGAGAACGTTAAACATATATCACCATTTATGAAAGCTGAATGATACCTGGCCATGACAGAATCTACCCAAAGTCAGCTAGCTTTTCTTTGGTTCCTTATTACTTTCCACACTCTGAATCTTAAAGTCATAGGCAGATCCACACCCTTACTCCTGAAACGCTCAATCTCACGGAAGTGATCCCTTTCCACATGTAAACTAGCTAAGGCTTACCGTTTCTCGAGGGGGGGGAGGGCTGAAAGTCCCCACATAAAATTCTCGGTGAAAAACAATCACATAAAAGTATTTTCACAATTTGATTCATTAAACTTCAACACACCAGCACTTGGGAGGCAGAGGCAGGCGAATCTCTGGGAGTTCGAGACCAGCCTGGTCTACAAGAGCTAGTTCCAGGACAGGCTCCAAAACCACAGAGAAACCCTGTCTCAAAAAACCAAAAAAAAAAAAAAAAAAAACACAAACTTCAACACACATGGAACAAATTTACATTCCCCAAGGGCAAGTGCTTTAACTTAAGTCTGAAGGAAAGCCAAAACTTGCTTTAGAGTTGAAACTCAAAGACCCAATGACATTTGAGAACTTTTGTTCTTTTGGGAATTCTCGTTAGTCCTGAAGCTAGGTGACTGAAAACTAAGTTAATCCAGATCGGTATGTGTTCAGAGGGGGCATTATCTCCCCAATACAAGCAATGCATGAACGGATGGTAAGGTCTGTAATGGAAAAAAACTAAACTGTTGTTTCTTCATTTTTAACCCAGACATAAACTGTTTAAATAAGACGCTCTGCTATCCACGTGGTCCAAAACCCAATTTATTTGGAAGAGTACGTAAATTATAAACCTAATATAATCGTGGATGAGTTCTTTATTACCAAACAAATAACACCTAAATTTCAGGTATCAGAATTCTCATGGTAAAATATTAAAAAAATTACAGAAGTAATCATATTATAACAGACACATGTGATTGTATGCAGAACCTTTCTCAATTTTCTTTAGATAAATGACCCGGTCTTTCAGAAAAGCTTAATAATCTCACAAAAATGACTTCACATCCTGAATGGGACTCAGCCATTTTACAGGTAATTTACACAGTTTACTTTTCCTCTGTCATCCCTGAATGTTAGGATGCTTAACTTCCTAATCCTTTACAGGGGCTGGAACAGAAAATAACCTAAATCCGTGATGACGTTACCAGTAGTACTTTTTCTCAATAACGGGCATGGAACTACCGGGCCTCACACATCCTAAGAAAGCACTCTACCACTATAAGGTGAAACCCTCGATGAGAATTTAAGAATTCCCCCTCGGCCGGGCGGTGGTGGCGCACGCCTTCAATCCCAGCACTCCGAAGGCAGAGGCAGGCGGATCTCTGGGAGTTCGAGGCCAGCCTGGTCTACAAGAACTAGTTCCGGGACCGGCACCAAACCAAAGCTACAGAGAACCCCCCCCCTAAAAAAAAAGAATTCTCCCTCACTACAAATTGCCCTTTCGTTTACTAATAATTCAAAAATCCTTAAACTGCAGTGATACCGAAAAGCCACTAGGGTGCGACAGAGCACATGTGCTTTGCAAAGTTCAAGTTACACAACTTCCTGTTCCCTGGGTAAAAACTTGTAAGACTGTTTTATAAAATTCTGTCACTGGTGTGTTTGACATAAAACGTTATTCTTCTACTATTACATGTTCTCCCTTAATTATAAGCTGGGCACACAGTAAAGAACTGGCTCATCAGATAATGGCTTCTTTGCTGCACTTTACAGAATGACTTGACACGCCTCACCTACACACACGCGCGCGCCCAGCAATTTGTTTACAATTAATTCACTAGGAACTAATTCACTAGGAACCACATTAATTTTTCATTCCAAAAGATGAGTTGACTATGCAAAAGAACGGGAGATCGATAGTCTCTCCACGCTGACCTCCCGCCGCGCACAAAATAACTTCTAAACTTTACAGCTCTGCAGAGCCGGACGCTCTTCCAACTTCATCCTTTAAATCTCCCGATTCTCCAAGGCAACCGCGTACCTACTCTGCAGGGAGCACCGAAGCACAGGAGGCACAGACTGACCCTAAAATGAGGAGAGCCGGGCTGCAAGCTGGACAGGCAGACACCCAAGCAATGCCCGGGCTCCGGTGCCCCCAGGAGCCCAGCCCTCCGGCAGTGGCCCTGCCCTCGCCATCGCTCCGCCTGAAGGATACCCACGGCCAGCACCTTGCCCTCCAGCGCCTCCAGGCTGACCCGGCGGCCGGAGCACTCCAGCAGCTTCCACAGCCCCTGGACTCCCATGCTGCAGGACCTTTGCTTAAGTTAGAGATGGGCGCGCCAAGCGCAGGCACAGGGAGCCCATCTCCCTGCAGCCGGAACTCGCCGCGGTGCGGATGCGCTGGGACACTTCCGGGGAGGACCTGGCCTCCGAGAAGAAATGCACGGCTTCACCATGGCACGTGGATGCAGTGGGAGGAGCGGGGACTCTTCAGCCCAAATGGTGGCGCGGCTAACAGAAGTGAGGAACGGCGCGGGCGACGCAAGCCGCCAAACGTCCCTCCCGATGATGCTTCACCCCGCTCCCCCACCCAGGACATGCAAAACCCACGCGAACTGAACCCTCTAGGCTTCCGTCTAAGGGAACGCGACGATTGGGAATCCCGTGTTGGCTCGTGACGTATAAATCCTGAGCCAGAACGCTAGGAATGCCAGTGCAGGATTGGAACCAATTGTTAGTTCGCTGCTTCTGTGCGGCCGTCTGTTCGGCGTCAAAGACAATTGCACGTTGGCTTTTTCAGTGGAGTCCCTTTGTGCGTCTTCAATTTCAGTGCCTCCGTGGTCCATCTAGCTTTGCAGACTTGATGCTAAGGATTGGGTTAGACTAGAAAAGAAGAGAAGGATAGATGTTTCCTTGATGTTCTTAAAGGTAAATGTTTGCACAACATGCGGTAACTAGGTGTCATCGAATTACCTGCAGCATCTGAAACTTCGAGTTCCCATAGCTTGTGGTCAGAAATGACTTTGGGCAGTGTTAAGTTCCACGAAAGACCCGCCACGCTTATGCTAACTCAAATTCAGCCTTGAGCCTTAAAGTGATTGATTAGCTTTGCAGAGATCACGTTTCTTCAGAAAGTCTCCTCTGTTATCCGTAAGCAGGATTTTATGGATCAGCGGTCATGTGTGCAAAGTATTTGGCTTTTAGCATACTGTTGTTCAAGTCTGATGTACAGTATTGAAATTACATTGAATCCCAGTAATAATCTTGATATGAAAGGACACATGGCCAGGTATAGTGTCATAAACATCTGGAAGACAGGCAGAGATAGCATAAATTCAAAACCTACAAAGGGCTTGTCCAAAAAAAAAAAAATGGCGGGGGGACTGATAGAAACAGATAATTTCTTACAAGAACCATTTGCAGAAATCTTATCAGGAATCAGGTTTCAGCAAAACATATCTATGTCCAAAGAGATGATTTATAATAGCCATATTTATTTGTCTTAGTCTCAGCTTATTTTCCACTGGGCTTTTAGCATTTCCTCAATGTGTAAAATTATGAATTTTTGTATTTTAGTATAGTTATATTATACTGAGGGCAATGTAATTGCCTGTTTAGTTTTAATTACCTCCAACAAGAGACTATAAATTTGTTGAAATCAGTATGAGTCTTGATAATTTTTACACCTGGTACTTGGAGCACATAGCAGAATTCATAAGTGTTGCCTAAAGAACCTCTCCAGTCTCCTGTCTAAAGGTCTTCAGGGCATTTTGCATCCTGTGGTATTTGGATTAGAGGTCAGGCAGATGTTAGTTCAGATCTTATCTGGACCATAGAATTACCACGTATTCAGGACAAAATTCACATGTTGGATACATAGTTCCAAGTACTTCAACATGTGCTTTTATCCAGAGTGATTTCTAGAAGGTGAATTTCTTAAAACAATGAGGCCATTAGGGGTCTAAGAGTACTGGAACCAGAACTCTTTCTGTATCTAACATAGCCATGATAAATGATAGATCACAAACATGCAGACATATTTGAGTCTATGGATCTGATTCCTGTTTACACACACACAATCAGTAGCATCTAGTCTAGTATGATTGCTATCCTTATAAGAGGGAGTTGGAACACAAAAGGGTGAACACCCACAAGTCTAAGAGACAAGAAACAAACTCGCCAAGACCCTGACTTGATCTACAAACTGTGAGGAAAGAAATCTGTTTTTAAGAAACTCAGTTTCTGGTATTTTATTTTAAAACACAAACTCATTAAGATGGCATTAAGATTAGGGATATTAAGCCGGGCGGTGGTGGCGCACGCCTTTAATCCCAGCACTCGGGAGGCAGAGGCAGGCGGATCTCTGTGAGTTCGAGACCAGCCTGGTCTACAAGAGCTAGTTCCAGGACAGGCTCCAAAACCACAGAGAAACCCTGTATCGAAAAAACCAAAAAAAAAAAATTAAAAAAAAAAAAAAAAAAAAAAGATTAGGGATATTATTACTACTACTACTACTACTACTACTATTATTATTATAACTGGAAGGTTAGCAGAGTAGAAATGTAAAGAGTGAAACCGAGTTAAATAATATCATAGATCTTGGAGCAATTGCCTGAGCTCATTCCATGTATGGAACAAAGCAACTTGGGAACATCAGAGCTGCTACACCAGCTGGAAATTATAAGATATAGCACTGTAACTCATGTAATAGTGGATAGAGGAATAGTTACTGGATTTTTTAAGTTTTGAGAGCTCTTTGTTTTTACAAAGAGCCAGTGTGCCCATTTGAGTATTAGGCTGCTTTTAAAGCCAAAGCAATGTTTCAAATAGGATATGCCTTTGAAATAATAGCAACCAAGGAGGATATATTTGACATAAAAGGTATTTGCTCTTTTCAAGGTTCAATGGGCTCTATAAACTACTCAATCAATTAAAACACATTTTCAAACTAATAATTATAACAAACAATTAAATAGCTTTCCTGTCTTCCTACTACTGTTCTAAATACTATACACAGTAGCATATTTGTTCCTAAAAACCACTTTCAAAGAGGACATAATCTCACAGATGAGACAACAGCAATTTCAGAGCCAGTTGGTATCCTTCATTAGAAGATCTGTAAAGATTCCTGAGTTGACTAAGAAATCACATAGGACAAGAATATTACTAATTTGCAAGGAGAATCATGAAGAACTCTTACCTACATAATCTGAAAAAACTCCCGTGATGAACCCAAGCGTTACTGTGCTCTAAGTCACTTTCAAATTTGTGAGCTGAAGTTTTAAGTGGTCATGTGGCCGTCGGAGTTTTTATAAAGCATATGATCAGTATGCAGTAAATAAGCGCTTCCCAACTTTCCAGATTTCCCTTTGTTCTTAAGGTTTATATTTTATTTTGCATTTGTATCCTTGCCTCTTGGTTCTTCAAACCCATTTCTTTGAAATACTCAGCTGAACTATTAAAAAGCAGCTTATATAAAAAAGACACTTGATCTGCAAAATTGCAACCTCATCTTGTTCAAGCTAATATAAGAAATTTTCTATTCCCTGCTATGAAGTATCAGAGAAACAGTGCCCAGGTGCCTGAGAAATAAGAAGTATGGCATAGAAGTCATCACCTTCTACATTGTCTCATTGATTCTAAAAATTTCAAGATGTTTCTTATAACATTAATTACACGGAATTGACAAATTATCATATGCTTCATACAGATACAAGGATATGTCCGAAGACACCGAGTCATTAACACGCGCATGATTAAAAGTAGAAAACAAAACTTTATTTGATGAAAACATTTTAAAAGTTCCAGTATGAACTTCTCAACAAAGCTGGAACAAAACCAACAACCTACAAATCTTTCGGTCCTTTGCATTTCAAGCTAAATAATCTCTTCAGAAATATGACCATTTTGTAATATATATGTATCACTCTCTGTAGGCTAGACATGTACGAGTGGATAAATGGATATAAAATTCAAGAGAAAAAAAATGAAAGATTTTTAAAAATAAAAATCTGAAACCTCTCCTTGAGGTGTATTGCAATATGGTTCCAACATCCTCAGCACCTTGCAATCACGGAGATACTGAGTTGAGTCCTGGAATGAGGCTATTACATGAAGGACAAGACCCTAGACGTCTATGAGTAGCACACTGGCAGCAAAAGAAACACGACATCAGCTAAAGAGGAGCTCAAGTACTGAATTCACACTTCTGAAATATTTAATACACACTTCCAACAACTAATTGGATGTTTCGCGAAAGGAAACAGCTCAGCGTTGAGAATATAGAGGGTTGTCCTCAGTGTGAGCTGGACATTGCCAATGTGTCTTCAGTGCCGTTGCTAGCACACGACTCCATTAAGAGACCAAATATCAGATCTCACTGCACTTATTACATGGATATAGATTCCAAGTGCCCCTTAACTATATTCCTAAAACAAGGTTTGTTCTAGACCTGAAGACATCGTTCAAGGTCCTACGCTTCTTTGTAACTATTTCACAGGCACGTGCCAGACCAAGAGTACCAGAATCAATGCCGTAAGTAACCCATCTGCACCTGGAGAAAAGTCAGTTGCTTGAGTATTTTCTGTTTCTTTGCTGAGAATCCTGAGACAGTTATTCAGGAGAGCTAAGAGGTGGATACATCGAAAGAACAACTTGACTGGCCAGATAGTTCCAAATGCGCTTTAACATGAGCAAAAGCTAGAACTTAACAGCCCCCATTCTCTAGGGCAGATGGTGCCTTGCAAATTGGTCTTACGAATCAAAGTATCTGTAATACATGACTACGGATCAAGTTTCAAGAAATCGCTTCATGCTTTAGTAGTTCAAGTCTTGATGCCGTTAAATGCATTTGTGTTTTTGTTCCGAAGCAGTTGTGATTTTATTGGATTTTTGTGAAACCCTTTGTCCAGATGGCTTATCTACTTTCAGAGGGCAGTAGTCTGTGCTTACCTGCCTATATATTTGAAGCCAACCGTTGTAACACTATGTAAGTTTATTTTACTGGAGAACTACAGGTTATGCTTTGTATCACACGATCTGCTCCTATCGATGGACTTAATAAAACCTTCTGCCTTAATGCAGTCCTGCACACAGCAGCAGTGTACAAAACTGAACCACTGAGCCAGTGGTTGGGTTCCCAGCATGGTCAGTCATTGCCATTGTAATCACTGTAGCTGTGGTAGCCACTGTTCCTTCTCTCATGGATGCTAGACATCTTCTTCCACGCCGAGTCCTGGTGGAAACTAGCACTGAAGGATCTTCCCAGACGCCCATGCGGCTTCTTGGAGATATTGTCTTCACTCTCCGATTTGGCAAGTCCTTGGGCATGTGAAGGAGGTTGTGGTTCTTGTCTAATGGTCCCAAATGGAAAGTTCCAAAAGCCAAATCTTTGCCAACTGAGTCTCTGGAATGCTATGAGGCAATGCAAATTTCCTCCCACCTGAGAAGGACAAAAACAGATGACGATAAGAAAGAGACATTACTGATAACTTTGTGGGGTCCTTATTGACTCCCTTGGGGGGGGTGTTATTCTTTCCCATGTCTGAATACACTTTTCTATCCTGCACTCATCAGAGCATGCTAACATACTCACCTCTGTTGTGGAGTACTATTTTAAGGCGCTACATTTATTTATGCTCTGGAACATTCGCTTAACAATGGAAAGATGTGTTGCTTTTGTTTAACTCTGTGCAGCTGTGATTCTTTGCCTGCCTAACCAGCCAATGGCAGGGCAGGAGAATGGATAGGTGGGGCTGGCAGGCAGACAGAATAAATAAGAGGAGAAATCTGGAAAAAGGAGCAAGAGAACAGGGAGAGGAGGATGTCAGGGGCCAGCCACCTAGCCACTCACAAAGTAGGAGTGACAGTAAGATATACATAAGTAAGAAAAGGAAAAAAAAACCTAGAAGCAAATTGTAGATGGGATCATTTAAATTAAGAAAATCCAGCTAGAAATAATCCAAGCTAAGGCCAGGCGTTGATCAGTAAGAAAGTCTCTCCGTGTGTGATTTATCTGAGAGCTGGGCGGCAGGCCTGCCAAAAGAGTTAAACAACCAATAACAGACCTTTCCTGCCAGCTGCCTTTCCAATTAACAAAGTCCTTAGCGACCAGAGTACTCCTCTCCACAGTCTTGACTCCGTGTAGTGACAGTCTCATACGCCTAACTCACACACTAAGGCATGCCTTATCCTTTTCCCTGTGTGTGCTCTCTCTCCTCTCTGAAAAACTCATTCTACTCCCTCGTGTGTGTGTGTGTGTGTGTGTGTGTGTGTGTGTGTGTGTGTACAGACAAAGATTTTTGAGACACAATCTCTGTAGCTCAGACTGGCATGGAAATCCCCGTCCTCCTTCTATCTAAGAACTGAGATTCCCAGCATGTGCGACCACACCCAGCTTCATTAATTCTTTTATCAACAGGTGAATGATAAAAGAATGCCCACGCAGTCTCTACTACATCTGTTTCTGAGAGCTTCTTCCTGCAGTCATGTTTGTTCATATGGCTCTGCCTCGTGACCACCATCTACCCAAGCTGGGCCAAGACCACTGAACTCAACCAAGGCAGATAAGGCTCCAGCTAGACCTGAAAATATGTCATAAATTGAAAGTTAGTCTGCAAGAAAGGCATATTTAAATAAAACACAGTGAGCACAGCATAGCCTACATAAGAATGATTAATATTGTGAGCCACTTGGCTTCTACCATTACTGCAGTATTGGCTGACATTTCCTTATGACTGTCCTCCTTGGCCTAGAGTTGAAAGTTAGCCTGTATCCTTAAAAGAAGTCTGACTTTTCTGACCAAGGTAGTCTGAAGTTGGTTTCCGGTATCTACCACTTCAAGAGTATTAATAAAATACCACATTTTGGTCATTTGGGACGCGGCTGCCAACGTAGTGCTGTTCTTACCTTCTTTGTTTTCCGGAACTGCAGCCCTCTCTCCAGATGGCGGATGTCTAAGAATTCTGGATTTTGAGTGTTTAGATCAGTGACAATATCTGCCCATCTAGAGGAAGAAAAGAAACAATTTCCATTAGGCCTAAAGTACCATTGTCATAAAGCTTTTTCCAGGAGCAAGTTGCCACAATATATCTCAGCAGTAATTGGGGATTATTCTCTTAGGTCAAGTTCCATCTAGTAGCCTTTAAAGGCTTCTTTTTTTCTGACAGTTGTGGTTATCCAATTCCTGACAATGTTCTCAGTTAGTAACTGGTTTTTATTCTTTTTTTTAAAAAAAAGATTTATTTAATAATTATGTATACAGTTTTCCCTGCATGTATGCTGCAGGCCAGAAGAGGGCACCAGATCTCATTACAGATGGTTGTGAGCCACCATGTGGTTGCTGGGAATCGAACTTAGGACCTTTGGAAGAACAGTCAGTGCTCTTAACCTCTGAGCCATCTCTCCAGCCCCTGGCTTTTATTCTTAAATGTCAACATACCTAATACCATCTTGTAGGCTCACGCAGTGGCATGCCACACTTTCAATTATAATCAAGTCAATTTATTTTCTTAAAATAAATCCCACGGGGTGGGATTTTATGTTGTACAAGCTGGCCTTGAACCCCTTGGTTCACATGATTCTGCTGCATCATTACCAATGTGCCACTAAGTGTCTACCTATATTTCTGAAAGAATTAAAAAAAAAATAACACGCCTCTACTAATATACAAAATGGTTGCAGAGAAAAATCTCAAAGAAAGTTATACACATAATAAGTGAATTTGGTAAAGGTGTGAATATCAAGATGTAAATCAGGGATTTTCTATATGACCAGCAATAACATGAAAATTAAATTTCTTAATCAATTCACAATAGGAAGAACTATTTAAAGGTCAAAACCACTGCTAAAGGAAATTAAAGTTCTGGTTATGTGGTGATACAGTCCTTGATGTTAGTTTGTAAGAGCCCATGTCATTATGATGACCATTCTCCATAAACCGTGAATTCTAGAGATTCTATCAGTCTGTGTGTATGTACAGGTGATAGAGAGGGCGTGGAGGGTGAGGAAAAGAAAAGAAAAGACAGGGAAGGAGAGAGGCAAGGGAGGCGCAGGCCAGAGTGGATGTGTGGAGTTTGGAAGATGACTATGAGCATCTTCTCTCCTTCCACCCTGTGGATTCCAGGGATCAAACTCAGATCAGCAGGCCTGCATGCAAGCACCTCTACCTGCCAAGCCATCTCACTACTCCTAAAGACTTTATTTTAGTCAAATATGCATTTTTAGTAGAAATGATCCAATTCTAAATTTTTTTTTAGAGAATTATTTTGTTGTTGTTGTTCAAGCCAGGGTTTCTCTGGAGAGCGCTGACTGTCCCGGAATTTGCTCTGTAGACCAGGCTGGCCTTCAATTTACAGAGCTGTAACCGCCTCTGCTGGGATTAAAAGTGTGTGCCATCATGTCCAGCAGGGGAGAGGGGATTCTTAATTTGTTACTTAAATAGAAAAACAAGGCAAGAAGAAATAGAAGCCGGGCGATGGTGGCGCACGCCTTTAATCCCAGCACTCGGGAGGCAGAGGCAGGCGGATCTCTGTGAGTTCGAGACCAGCCTAGTCTACCGAGCTAGTTCCAGGACAGGCTCCAAAGCCACAGAGAAACCCTGTCTCGAAAAAATCAAAAAAAAAAAAAGAAGAAGAAGAAATAGAATTTCAAGTGCATAAAATTCCAAAACAGAAAAAGTACATCTGTGGCCATGGGAAGCAGAACTGGTCGGCTGTGTGGTTAGAGAAAAATAAAACACAGCACAGTTTTCTTGGGACAGGGCCACACTGTGACTGGCTGATGACCACACAGGTGTTCCCATTTATCTACGTGAATCTAATCGCACGATTTTGATCTGTGTTTTCAATGAAGGAACTCGCACACCAGTTAAAGAAATAAAAGCTGCTAAAACATACCTTTTACAGTGAATGGCAGGATGTTTTCTACTTGACTCTCCAATTAAAATCCAATACTCGACTTCCTGCAGTGAGAGAGGGCCCCTGCTAAACAGAAAATACATCCATAGCTTGATAAACGTATTTCACTCCATGAAGTACGCTGTTCCAAATATGTCTTGATGATAAAAAAAAAAAAAACAAAAGCCCCCAAAATGAAAACTCAAAGATGCTTTTTGTTAATGTAGAATCAATACCAGCATTTTGGTTTGGGCCATTCAAGAAATCCATGAGTTAGATTTAAGCCTTAGTTATTTCAGGAGTTGAGAGAAAGAATGGTGTTATGCTTACTCCTCATATACGAGCAGTATTCCCGGGTCTGCCAGCTCCCACCCATCCTGCTCAGGTTGTCTGGTGCACCACATCCAAGGACCCATGAGTGGGACTTCTGGGACCCCTGACCTCCAGAACAAAAAACCCCTCTATCCTAGAGACCAAGTCATGTTCTCCAGCTAGACTCTGGGTCCTCACTGAATAGATAATGTTCAATGTCCACCACATCTCTTCCTTCTCCTCAGTCACCAAGCCCACAAAGCCAAGTATGACTCAACCAGAAAAATCAGTGAGGTGAGAGAGTCACCCTTGGCTTCCATTGTCACCTGTTCTTAACCATAATCTCTGCTTTCAGGTCCCTCATGAAGGAACTTGCTAAGGAGAAAGAGTAACATTCAAACTCAGCACCCTTTTTTAGAATATATCTCCTTCAAAGAGACAGGAATTCCTGTGTGTGTGTGCAAGCTTGTGTGTGTGTGCAAGCTTGTGTGTGTGTGTGTGTGTACGTGCATGTGTGTGTGTGTGTGTGTGTGCATGTGTGTGTGTGAAAACCCGTTGTTCATGAGACAGAAACCAGATTAACAACAAGGAGAGGCAAATATAACCATGAAGTTTAGATAATGAAACTGGTCCCGAGTTTCCTTGTGATGAAAGAGAAAAACCTGACAATCCCATGTTCTTCACTATGAATACAAAAGGTGTTTTTTAACGTAGTCAGTTATACATTCTTGGAGCACAGCATGGAAGACACTGGCGAGGACACTGGGGATTGTTATTTTTAACAAAATTTAAGTCATCCAATTTTTTTTCAATAGACTCAGATGCTGGGATGAAAGCCTGCTGGCTCGGAGAGGCAGAGGAAGCACCCAGATGACCTTCCTCCTCAGCCATTGCTCCAGGAGCCTCTCCTCTCTCCTACTGTCTCCCACAAATGGCCTCCAACTCAATGTTCCTCCTCTCTGCTTCCTGTGTCTACTGTCCTCTTGACCCCCTTTGACTATCTATGGTTACTTCCTGTCAACTGATTGCTTGCTCCGCCCCTTGACCTATGGAATGCTTTTATTTGATCCTGTTTACAATAAATCAAAAGTTCTTGGATTAAAGGTGTGTGCTAAGGCTGGGCCACACCACAACTAAAACAACGTTTTTCCAATATACTTCAATCTTGGGGTTCACAGTGTAATCAAACATCCCGGAGCAGAGGATAACACGTGAAGGCCCTGCACCTTTGGGACTTCGGTGTGTACTTTCTCTTACAATGACTGAGCAACAGCTTCTAAGAGCATTCAATCCTGCAAAACATATGCACGCTCAGTGTAAACAAAACAAACTAAGTCCCCAATTTCTAAGAGACTAAAATCTGTTTAATTCCGGCAAACACTTTGTACTACCCATTTTCCTAGTTAAGTGCCCTTATCAAGTATGGAAATGCTTACCTGAATGCCTTATTAGCTTTGACAGGGGTTGCTTCGAAGCCAATTGGACAGAAATAATGATTTTGGCAATGATAGATATAAGCCAGTGATTCATCTTTCAATCCTCGGGTCAACTTAGACAAGGCCCCTGGAGCTACAAAGATAAAACCAGGCAAACTGAGGGCCATGAAACAATGTCTGTATTTTATACAGAGGACTAATTAAGACATTATTTGGAACATACTAACATTTCGAGTTTCAGTAAGGGGATAAGAAGCTACCAATGTGGGTGAAAATATAAATGAATTTACTTTTAGTTTTAGATAAAACCAGTAGGAAAACACGTGAAGGATGCCCTTGCTTGCCAGAACATTCTAAGAATTTTTACCAAGTTGTCTAAGAAATTCAGTGAGGGTGTAAAACCCAGTAATTGTACCCAATCATGGTCTCAACTTTTCGGGTTGTGGACACCTGACACCACAAGCTTTTGAATCAGCATGCCTAAGCCAAGCACATCCGTCTAGAAACTCTACGCACACAAACTAAGTCTACAAAAGATTTACAAAAGAAACTTGAAGTTAAACGGTAGACATCTTAATGTCCAGACGCAGTATATACATCCCATCTTAAAACTTACTAATACCTATGAATAAATACAAACGCTAAGTAAAAACAAGCTACAATAACGGTGTATATGCACGCACACAGGTGGACACACGCACACGCGTGACACACACACACACACACACACACACCACACATAGTAAAACACATAGTAAAACACATTATCGCTCTGTCAACTTGACAGAGCTATAGTCAACTGAGTAGAGGGAACTTTGATTTACAAAATGACTCCACAAATTTTGGCTGTAGGCAAACCGGTAGAACATATTTTTTTAAATTAGTGATTGACGTGGGAGGGGCCGGCCATTGTGGGTGGTGCTACCCCTGGACTGGTAGTACTGGGTCCTATTAAAAAGCAGTCTGAGCAAGCCATTAGGAGCAAGCCAGTAAGCAGCATTCCCCTATGGCCTCTACTTCAGCTCCTGCCTCCAGGTTCCTGCCCTGGCTTCCCCCAATGCACTGTGATTCAGGATATACCAGTCACATACCGCTCTCAGACTGTTGAGAGTTTACTTGATGTCCTAGGAATCAATATAGCCAGTTTCTAAGATCTACTCAACCTGAAAACCTGGACTTGGGGATGTGGGTGGTATAGGGGGTATGTGTGTGTGTAGGTGTGTTCATTTTCACCTACCAGTTTCTCCGGCTGTTTTGTTCTTCCCGTGGGGCTTATACAGAACGTAAGAACATCCTTTCACATGGAAATGGTCATTAATTTGTCTAAACCATCTGAAAATAAGAAGATTCACTCATAGCAATAGTTTCATAACAAGGAAGGGCCACTGTTCTAACTGTACAGAAACCCAAGCACAGCCCACACATGGCATCTCTAAGGGAGCCCACATCAACGTCTGTCTTTTACTGTCCACACACACTACAGCATTATCACTTCACAGAAGTAGAAACAAGGTGTTATCCCTAAGGGGCACCTCCGTACCTCATGAGTGTCGTGTTTCCAGTGAAAGGACCAAACCTAATATCTTCAAATGGGGGTTGGAAGCCCAAAATATGTAATGCATCTTCTTGGGTAATAGGCGGGAGACTACAAGAGAAATATTTCCTTTCATTCACAGTCCAGTCATCCACAAATACAATCTGTGCAAACAGTCTTAGGGATACTTTTCATTTTTATTTGATTGAAAAGAATGCATGCAAATATTTTAGCCTGAAAGGCTTATAGCAATATGTATGTTTTTTTTCAGCTTATGAAAAAAAATCTACTCTGAGTCTTTCATTAAAAAAAAAAATGCCTTCACATTACTTTTTTTTAAAAAGATTTATTTATTCATTAGATATCCATTGTTCTTCAGACCAGAAGAGGGCACCAGATCTTACTACAGATGGTTGTGAGCCACCATGTGGTTGCTGGGAATTGAACTCAGGACTTTTGGGACAGCAGGCAGTGCTCTTAACCACTAAGCCATCTCTCCAGCTCCCCCCCCCGGTTTTTTTTTTTTTTTTTTTTTTTTGCTTCTTGAAACAGGGTCTCTATGTAGCCCTGGCTGCTCTGTAACTCTCACTATATAGACCAGCCTGAGCTCAATCTCACAGAGATCCGCCTGCCTCTGACTGACTCCCAAGTGCTGGAATGGAGGGCATGTGCCACCACACCCGGTTTCCTTCCAACTACTTTCAGATCTGGAGTTTGGTGATAGCAATAGCCTGGCATACTTACTTCCCAGCTCCCATTGTGCTGTAGAGGAAATTCCAACAAGAAATCAGGGAGGAGATACCACAGGAAGTCTTGTATTGTGGCCGGCTTATGCAGTACCTGAGAAATCAAACAGCTTCTTGACTTGAATGAACGGGAAAGAAAGATGCAGAACAGAAGAATACGTCTTTTTTTTTTTAAGTATTTATTTATTTATTATGTATACAATATTCTGACTGCAGGCCAGAAGAGGGCACCAGACCTCATTGCAGATGGTTGTGAGCCACCATGTGGTTGCTGGGAATTGAACTCAGGACCTTTGGAAGAGCAGGCAATGTTCTTAACCTCTGAGCCATCTTTCCAGCCCCAGAAGAATACGTCTTATGGGGGATTTCAAATGTGATCATAAGGAAACTTGAGTGCAGTGCAAAATCATTATTCATTTAAAATATTTCCTACTGGGCTGGGGAAATGGCTCAGAGGTTAAGAGTACTGGTTGCTCTTCCAGAGGTCCTGAGTTCAATTCCCGGCAACACATGGTGGCTCACAACCATCTGTAATGAGATCTGGGGCCCTCTTCTGGCCAGCAAGGATACATGCAGGCAGAACACTGCATAATAAATATTTTTAAAAAATATTTCCTATTTACTAAACACAAAGAATACATGACAGTAAAAAATCATCTATTTTATTAAGAAGAGCTACATTATGGCTAGCAGCATACCAAAGCACATCTTATTCAAACCAAAAAAAGAATTTATAGAATCTGGTCTATAAATTCTAATATCATCTACTCAAATTTCTATGTAAATACCCAGTTGAGTGGGTTCAAGATTGTTTGTAACTTCTGAAATACTAGGAAAAGAAAGCAAATCACTGTCTCATGATGTCAAGAGGTTAAGATTCTTCTACTTAGACCAAAGAACATCCCCTTATCACCCACCATGTCCCCATGAACCCTTGGGCAGGAAGCCCTGGAGCAGAATCTGTCCCAGGATTTAACAGAGAAACACAAAATCCCCCAGACAGAAACAGAGACAAAAGGAGAAAGGTAGACATTATAAATTGAGACCAATGAGCCATGACAAGCAAGTGCGTTCAACTTTTAGAACATTCTAGAAAATGTTAAGCTAGTCTGGAAGCTATATTGACTAGGTAAGGGACTCGAAGGATCTCAGACATACTAACTTCTTGTGTTCATGCCAGTGCCTTAAAGTGTGAGTGCAAACAGAAAGATCCAATTGATAGCAGAATTGCTCAGCTTCAGCTTCCATTCTTACGCATGCTCCAGCCCCTGGCAGTATGTAAAATGCTACGACTGTATTTACACAGAGCTTGGGGCATATTTGGTTTCTTATTTGACACATTTAGACTCTGAGACAGCTTAGACTTGGATTGTCCGTTTTCAAATAATAAACGAATAAAAAAGCATAAAATCAAAAAAAATATTGCTAATTTTATCAGGTGTGGCAGTACTTACTCTAAGCTAAAAAGCCATTTTCAGAAATGCATACTTAAATAATTTGACATCAAAAAACAACCAGGCAAACAACTACATCGAAATTTAAGTAGCATCCAAAGCAGCCTACCATCAGGAGGATACACAAAATGAGACTGTTGGCCAGGTAAGTCGAGGGAACACTGGCCCAGCTCAGTCAGTCTACTTCCAAAATCTGAGATAAACCTAAAGTATTTAGACAATCTTAGAACTAAAGGAGACCACAATAAATACAATTTTATTAACTTATACCCAGCAAAATTAATGTCGCATTATATGTTTTTAAGACCAGAAAGTAAAAACTAGCATGGCCACATACCATCGTCTGAGGTCTAAGACTTTCCGCTGTTTCACATCTTCAAGAGGAGAGTGCTGGGGGCACTCCCTCTGATGCCTCCCTTTCTTATCTGAAGTTTTTTTCTTGGAAATTTGTTTCTTTGCATTGCCTGCAGGACAAAAGGATAAAGCAGGAGAGTGTTCAGATGAGGAAAACCACCACACCAGAAGGCACAACAGCATTAAAGAGGAACTGCTAAGCACTCTGAAAATGGTATTTGCAAACATCTCGAAGTAGTGCCTGTGCCTTCTAGAATAGCGCTCTTCCTTAGAAAGAAAGCAAGAAGAGAATTAAAAATAATTTGAACCGCCAGAAACGGCACTGGCTATGAAGAACGTATCCAAGATCAGAGCTAGTCTCTTGGAGCTGGTAAAATAATCAGGCCAAAATTCTTAAGCCACATCTACAACTTAAAGTTACCAACAGGAAAGAATTAAACTAGACGGCTTTCCTGAAAATGAATCCTTTCTGTAAGACAAGTAAATCCACATAAACATAATTCTATTAAGGCACTGGATCTGGCGTGATGACATTCTGTCCAATAATAGCTCCAGGCCCCAGGGACCTCAAAATGAATTCAGAGTGAAGCGTATGTTAGTTACATTATTAAAACAAAGCGCTGCACTAGGAACCAGAGTGCAAAACACAGCATCCTCTGTGTGGGCCCCCCCACACACACACACAGACACACACATACACACAATCTTCCCAAAGACATGTAATGACTGCCTACTGGGGATGAAGAGATACGGAACATGGACAAGAGAGGCAAAAGTAAGAGGGAGAGTTTACCTTGTTTAATTTTGATATTTATTTATTTCTGAAATATGTTGATATTTTGTTTTTTGTTTTTGTTTTTCGAGACAGAGTTTCTCTGTGGTTTTGGAGCCTGTCCTGGAACTAGCTCTTGTAGACCAGGCTGGTCTCGAACTCACAGAGATCCGCCTGCCTCTGCCTCCCGAGTGCTGGGATTAAAGGCGTGCGCCACCACCGCCTGGCCAACATGTTGATATTTTATCCGCTCAAAATAGGATACATATTAAAATATTAATAATACCCAAGGCTAATTTTATTAAAATAATAACTTTCCTTTCAGCTATACTCAGATACATTAATATCTTTCTGATATCTATTTTAAATGAAATCATCAAATCTCATACGAAAATTAAGGCTAAGATTTTATTTTTGTGTTATCAAACACAGATTATGTAGACATACCAAATGCTTACAGACTCATAACCATGTAGCTCCTATAACCAGCTAGGACTCAGGAAATTCTCCTCCACACGGGACATCTGTAAAGTGTTATGCAATGAACACTCTACAATCCAGACACAAGTTCCCCGCCTGTTTAATTATTCCGTCTGTGTCTTCACAGACACAGCATACACAAAACATGTTTTGGAGCTTAGCAGCCACTTGCAGACGTGAATTAAATCTCCTTGGGCCATTATTAGTAAAAATGTTTTCTGAGGGCAGAAAACAGAAAAGTGACTCTCCCTGGAACTCCCTCTTCTGCCTCTGGATGACTTAATTCCCTGGGTAATTTTTACCAGGCACTCCAAGTTTTGAGACTAATGACACACCAAGTCTACGACCTCAGTGAGCTGAGACTGCTCTGTCATTCCGTCATTCTTTCCTTCCTGGGTTCTGCGAGTCCGTCCCTGGGCTGCTTTTGGTGTGGGACTGTTGCTGTGATTCTCCCAGGGGTGAATGAGCACACGCATTGCGGCAAGAGATCTCCATACCGCCAAGGAGATGTGGTTCTACAGCCAACGTTTTACTGAACTTGCGGGAAGAAAACAATGTCAAAGAAGAAGCGAGCGCATAGCATACAAAATGACCTTTGTCCAATGCTCTGGACCCTGTCCGTTCTTCCCAACCCTAACCAGAAAACACTCTTTGAGCCCTCTCCTGCTAGACACATACACTAACTGCCTTGGTATTTAGAGAAAAGTATGAGCAAAGAAAAGAAATTAAAGCCCAGAGCAGTATGTAGTGGCATGCACCTGTAATCCCCGTACTCAAAAATACTGAAGCAGGAAGATTAAGAATTATAGGCCAGAGGGCTGGAAAGCTGGTTCAGCAGTTAAGAGCAATGGCTGCTCTTCCAGAAGACCTGGGTTCACTCTCACATGGCGGTTAACAGCCATCGACAACTCCAGTTCCTGGATCCATCAAGCTCTTCTGGCCTCTGAGAGCATTAGACACACACAAACAGCACAGACATCATGCAGACAAACACCTACACATATCGAGTAAAAAATAAAATAAATAACCTTAAATGAAAAGACTTACAGGCCAGGCTGGAGTACAGAGCCAGAACTCTGTCTCCAGAGAACAGAGAAAGGAGGGGAGAGCAAAGAAAGGAACATCTGCCATTGTCTTTCCTTAAGGAAGCACAAGACACGAGTTCTGGGCAATCACCACCAAAAGAGGTGGGCAGGAACCTGAAAACAGTAAAGTTACCAAAGAGAGAGGCCCAAATTCTGTGTATAAATGTGGCCCAAAGCTTGTTCTAAGACCTGGACCACACATGCACAGAGTAGACCCCAAGCAAGACAGTCAGGACTAATGGCCCAACCCAAGAACAGAACTGTCTTTAAAAGACAGAGCTTGCAGTTTCAATTCAGTCAGAGAGGGAGAGAGAAAGGTAGAGAGATAGAAAGACATAGAGACAGAGAGAGAGAGAGACAGACAAACAGAGACAGACAAACAGGTAGGCAGACAGAGATACACATAAAGAAAGGGGTAGAGCTGGGCGATGGTGGCGCACGCCTTTAATCCCAGCACTTGGGAGGCAGAGGTAGGCGGATCTCTGTGAGTTCGAGACCAGCCTGGTCTACAGAGCTAGTTCCAGGACAGGCTCCAAAGCCACAGAGAAACCCTGTCTCGAAAAACCAAAAAAAAAAAAAAAAAAAAAAAAAAGGGGTAGAAGGGAAGGAGGTGGGAAAGAGAAGAGAGACTGCTTGCTTGCTTGCATTCACACTTGTGAGAAATAAAATAGACTTTAAAATATAGCAGCTATAAAAAAAATCAACTTTGATCAAAACAGATGTTCTTTTTACATCCAAAAAATTTTAAAACAAAAATGTCTTGATATCTCCTACATTAGGAAATATGCCCATGCCCTGCAAAACTACAAAATAACAGTAATCAAAATAATCAAAATAGCTGTCATTAGCCTTTTCTAAGCAACTGTATAATTATCTTTAATGCTTATACTTTATTCTTTTTTTCTTTTCAAAGCTCCCAAAATGCACACATAAGGTCAGAAGATCCCATGGATAGTATGTTCAGGGACTAACTAAGACCAGGGTTACTTTAAAAAAAAAAAATTGCAATGACAGACATGATGGTAGCGATGTTCCTTGTTCAGAAACAGAAAATATGTCACAGCAAGATTTAGCAATACTTGGCATGGTTTTCTGGTTGTTTTCACTTGTGAACGTCACTGTACCCTCTTACCTGATTTGTGTTTCAAATCTGTGGTTACCCCATCAAATTCCGATTTATCAATTTCCCACGCGAGAGGTAGCTTGCCCAGGCTGGTGGATAAGTTTTCCAAGCTATTTTCTTCGTTATAGATTATGTCTGATGTACCAGGTGGGACACCAATGTATCTTGGACTGTTTTCAGCAGAAAGCGAGGTATTTTTATCAGCGAGGCAACGGGCAGGGTTGGGAGTTTTGTAGATGGAGGTTGCCTGGTTGAGGAAGGCATAATCGGAACAGATGGCATAGATTTTCTCCCGAGTATGAGTCACTGGACAGCTTGAAGGATAATGACCATCTCCTCTGGGGCCCACGGGTGCTCCTGAGGCACTTGTGCAAAAAGATTGTACAGCACCTTGTAGCTCCTCTTCTGGGGACTTGTTCTTGGCTTTGGGCTCACCATGTCCAGAATCAGTGGCTCTTCCAGCTTCTGCAACGTGAGGCATCGAAGGCAACGGCAGACGTCTCTGTTCCTAGGAATAAGCCGCAAGCCTCTCTCTCTTTTGAAAATCAACTTTGGCAAATTCTCATCGCATTCTATGGAAGCTTGAGATCTGACAAATGGAATCCTAAGAAAAGACAAAGGAGAAAGACTGATCGTCTATCCAGCAGGCCTGATGAATGGCAATAAACTGTAATGAGTCTGTTTCATACATCTGCAGTCAATGCATGTTGGTTTTATGACCATACATCCTGAGTTATGATGACCAACTATCTATCTTATATTAACACTTATCTTAGGGGATGGGGAATACAGCTGAGTTGGTTAAGTGCTCGCTATGCAAATATGAGGACCTGAGCTGGATTTCAAGCATCCACACTAAAAAAAGAAAAAGCTCGGTGTGCCATAAGGCCAGCTCTGCATAAGAAGAGGCAGGAGCATCCCTAGGGCTGGCTGGGTAACACTCTCACTAAATCAGTGAGGTTCTGGTACAGTGAGAGACCCTGTTTTAGAAAAATAAGATTGAGTAATGTGGAACACACCCAATGTTGACCTTTGACCTCCACACACATGTACACACACGCATGTGTACCTGCACACACACACAAAAAAACAATGAGATTAAAACAAAATACAAGAATAAAATACAAATAATCAAGTTAAAAAGGGGAAAGTCAGTGGGTCGTGGTTGTGCACACCTTTAATCCCAGCAATCGGGAGGCAGAGGCAGGCGGATCTCTGTGAGCTCGAGGCCAGCCTGGTCTACAAGAGCTAGTGCCAGGACAGGCTCCAAAGCTAGAGAGGAACCCTGTCCCAAACCCCTACCCCCAAAGAAGGCAGGGAGGTCATGTCTTTGTAAAGGCATTATAGAGATGAACAATGAGTTCATGGAAAGAATCTTATTATCTCTAGTTGCTATGGAAACACAAATCAAAGCCACAATGGTTTTATGCACTCATACCCACCAAAATGGCTGTAATAAAAGGACACAGGCAACAGTGAATGTTGGGGGAGTGTGTGGAAAATCAGGTCCTTCGTGTTAGAGATATAAAATGGTCTGGTGGACTTACCAAACAGTTTTTCATACTTTTAAACACTGACTATGTATGCAGTCTGGAATTTGCCTTCTAGATACATAGAGGAACCTTAGGCCACGCCCCCGAGGAGCAGCATTCCTCATAATGGCAAAAAGTGAAAGAAACCCAAAGCCTCGCATCTGACTAATGGATGGAGGTGCCATGTCCATTCATGAGACACTACTTCGCAATAGGAACTCCTGATCCTGATACAAGATGAATGGAGTTGGGAAACGTTTTAATATAAAAAGCCAGTCACAAAGGAACTGATCCCTTAAGAGTCCAATTTTACACAAAAAAATCCAGAAGAATCTAGTCGACAAAGCAGAGTACACCTTAGCAGTTGCCTTGGGATGAAGGGGGGTTCAGCACGATGAGCCTTTTCTTTGAAATAATGAAAATAGTCCATAACTAACACAGTAAAACATAGTAACAGTACAACTTGGGGAGTATTCTAAAATGCCACTGAAGTGTACACTGTAATAGTGAATTCATGGCGTGTGAATTAAGTCTAAACAATACCGCCGAAAGTAGTACACTGGTCAGATGATTAAAAAAAAATGTATATAGGGGGCTGGAGAAATGGCTCAGAGGTTAAGAGCATTGCCTGCTCTTCCAGAGGTCCTGAGTTCAATTCCCAGCAACCACATGGTGGCTCACAACCCTCTGTAATGAGGTCTGGCGCCCTCTTCTGGCCTGCAGACACACACACGGACAGAATATTGTATACATAATAAATAAGTATTTTTAAAAATGTATGTAGAGATGACACATACACAATGATAATGGTCATATTCAGCAAAGAAAACATAATTTAAAGTTACTGTCACTAACTTCTGATGATTCTCTGAGAAAACTGGGCTTCACGTCTAACCTGATTCCTCTGAGGAAGAAAACAGTAAAGTTCAAATAGTCACTGAGGGCATTCAAAGAAGCTGCGAGGCCTTACAAAGGAACAAGTCCCTCATGAGGCATAGCATCACCATAAATAAATCAAAGGCAGGGGCCAGACGGAGCAAGACAGGCCTTTCCAGGCTCCAGTGACCAAGCAGAAGATGAAAGATTAAACCCACCCATTGGGGTCACTTTGAACTTTTTTTTTTTTTTACTATTGATCTATCTCCTCATTTGCTTACTTTCAACACTAGAAATGAAAGTCACAGATTATGATTTCCTTAATAGCCATCACACAAGTATTAAATGGTACAACCTGGCTGACGAAGAAACAGATATGATGATGAACAGGGGATCCTCCAGCATCTCCTAGATGAACGAGCTAAAGGCCACATACACCATCACCGGATTTAAGGAAAGACACCCCTAGGAAGGAAACTCCATCTCTGCCAAGCAAGCTTCCCCTTTTATAAGACACGCCTTTGCCTTACAGCCTCGGGTAGGCTTTTTTCTCACCTGCAGCTAAGAGTGGCTCTCAGGATAGAGGTACAGCATCGTCAAAGGGGGAACCTGCAGTGGTTACCCTTAGAAGAGAAAGTCTCAGTGTGTCTACAGATAGTGTCTTAACTTTCTCCTTTTTCCTCGGTCGGTGCTGTGATGGTGACAGTGGAGAAAGACGTATGAGGTCTGCAGACCACACAAGTCTTCTCTGAGGACGGATTTCTACGATTCTTGCTTTCCTACTTCCTATCTGTGATCCTCAGGGCCGTCTTTAAAAGATGCGTGGCGGAGGGGCACGAATGTGTCTGTGGTTGGGTGAGGAAGACTAACAGACAACGGACGGTCAGCTGGGGTAGTGGACAAAGGTTCCTGAGTCGGTGCAGCACACGCACCTCAGGCTCTGCCCGTCACAGATCACAACCTGACACTTAATTCTATCTTGTCATCACTAGCTTCCTCAACTTGAATAAAATGTTGACCACGGGACCAGCAATACATGTCACAGTTTGCTGGTTTTATGTTTATTTGGAACATACAGAAAGAAAAAAGAATTGTGAGCAAAACTGAATTAGTAGCCTATGTCTGTAACCCCAGGACTCAAGAGGCAGACCAGGTGGAGTCTAGACTAAAATGCACCGTTAGTTCCAAGTCAGACAGCCGTCCATACTGGGCAAGACCCCAGCTCAAATAACCAAGGCTAAATAAATCAAATGGGCAAGGAAAGATATGGCTGACCTTCCTTGACGATGAAAGTGACTAAGAGTATAGCACTTGATCAATAAAACATGTCGCCATCTGGTTTGGGTTTGTTTGCTTTAAGCAATGGCCCACCGGACAAGGGCATTCTCTTTGGTCTCATTTTATCTTTAAAAAAAGCATAAAGTACTGTCCCCTACCTGAAGATATATTTTACAGAGACCGTCCCTGAAAATGACAGGTATCAATATTTCCTTATTTGAGCCACTGTTTTTATTTATTTCTGAAAATATGTATATTTATAGTTTTGATGGCACAAGTAAAAAATATATTGCAGAAAAAAAGATGAAGTATCAGAAGATAGTTCACGGAAAATGAAAACAAATGACCCAGAACCCACGCCATGCCTGATCCACACCTACGTCCCTCTGTAGTTGAACTCAGAAGGGCTTCTGCCATGGCATCCTCAGGACTTCGCTAAGAGTCTGCTCTCTTAAAACGAAGAAGGCACAGTTACCGGAAACCAAACCATTACAGACGTAGATTATTCTAGTAAGCGGCTAAAACCGAGGTGTGAAGGGCTGACTGATTGCCCACCACTTGGCCTGCAGCTGTCTGGGACTTGTATCCCCTTCCATCTCTGTGTATGAATCCCTGCCACCCGCCCTTTGAGCTATCCTCTCTAGTCTGACCCCTGCGTAGACAGAAAATAGTAAAGCCTGCTACGCATCTGTGCTCACAGAACTTCCCCGCCTACCTCTCGGAGCAAAAGGCTAACTCCTTGATCAGTCTGAAATCTAACTCTTTAGAGCCACCTCACCCCCTATCTCCCCCTCTGTCCTTCCACAGTACTTTTCGGTTCTCCGAATGCTGTCTTCCAGCCCCCCCCACCCCCCCTTACTAATTCACTCCCATCCATCTTTTAAAGGTATACTCAAATATCACTTTCTAGAGAAGCTTTCTTTAATGGTCTAATTAGGCCAGGTTCCCTGTCCATACTGTGGAACCTTTCTTTCCAGAATTATGCTTTTACTTTCGTGTGTGTGTGTGTGTGTGTGTGTGTGTACAAATGGCTGCCTCCTGAAAGACTTTCGTGTGTATGTATGTTTGTATACAAATGGCTACCTCCTTTAAGTCTGGTTGTCCGGACAATTGTATCTCTGGCCTAGCCTTTGGAGAAGCTAGATTCAACAAATACTTTGTAGGTGCCTACATTGCACCAGGCATTATTGCAATCGTTCCCTACTCATTTTGATTAACATTTTATGGCTTGGTAATGAGAACAACTGCAGGAATACAGCTCAATTTCACAATTTACTCACAGTATCTGCCGAGCTGTACGGACCCCCACTAGAGAGAAGACTTGTGAAAGTCATTGGAATGAACAGTTCTGCCAAATAAACATAGCTGGTTATGTTCTTTTCAAGTCATGTGCTTTTCGTGTCTAACGTGCCTAAACACCACGTTCAGTAGAGAACTAGACATCTTATAAAATCTCAATAAAGCTTTCAACATCTCACAAATAGTATAATCAATATTCTGTATAGGAAACAACTGAGACGCAGAACGGAAAAGTGTTTTGCTAAGGATCGTTGAGAAACGCTAAGACACCAGCCTGGACCCCCTTCTCCATCAGCATTTTGAGCACAATTTCCTGTTCCCTAGCCTAGGCCATCAGACCATCTCCGGGCGGCCTACCTGCGGGTAACGGATTCCTGCAGCTCACGGTGCCCCTTCTTATAGAGCCCAGGCTCTGGGAAGCCGAGAGACCTCCCACCGTCCCCTCTTTGAGGTTCAGAGGCCACCTGAAGGTGACCGCGGTGCCGGTGCCGGCGGAGCAGACCCGGGAGCGCAATCGCAGCAGCGGGGTTCTGCGGGGTTCCCACTCCCAGTCCACGGTAGCCAAGCCAGAGTCCGGTGTCCCCAGTCCCCCACCGGCCGAGGATTGCTAAAGCCTCCTGAGCTCCTCCGGGCCTGCTCCCTCACACCCCGCCGGAAGACAAGGTTCGCCAGGAGGGGGAGCGCGAGCAGGCCCGTGGGGGGTGCCGCTTCCAACCTGAGGGGGACTGGAGGGGGCGGGTAGCAAGCCGGCTGTGACAACCCAGGAGCCGGGAGGCGAGGCCGCGAGGGAGGAGCTGATATCACCAATAACAACAATAGCGGGAGAGAAAAAAAAAAATCCCCACGCCTTAGCTCACCGAGCCACCGGGGGTCTGAGTTTTCCACGCCCCTTGCCCGGTGGAGTGAGGGACCCAGCCTGCGACTTCTCTGGCCCAGATGCGCGTGTGCATGGAAAGAGGATGGCCACTGCAAGCCGGGTGCCCGAGACCCGTTAGTGCAGCGTGGAAACCCGCTCCTGCCGAGGGTAAACAGGTACCCACGGATGCACCCCAAAGCCGAGCTTTGTTTCAGTGATTTCTAGCCCTTGAACCTCTCCCTCCTCAGAGATACAGCTCGGCCCAGATCCTTCCACGGAGGGGCGGCAACGAGGCAATGGCGGCGCTGCGGAGATGCGGAGCGCACCGCTGACCAGTCCCAGGGCCCGGCCCACCACTGGGGAATGCCTCTGTTGGATCGAGGAACTCCGGTGTTGGAAGGCAACAACAGATCTGTGTTGTCGCGCCTCCCACCCTAGGCCCGGAGTCTTTCGTCCCATTCCAACGCACAGGGACAGCGCCAGGACCTTGGAGCCGGGTGGTTGGATATCTTTCAGCATTTAATAAATACCTGCCATTTGCAGGTGCGGTGGTTATGGTGGGCAAAATTTCTGTTGGGAAATCGTAGCTGAATCCAGACGTGCCAGTCCCCTGTTGCACAACTGTAGTATTTAAGGGTTCCCGGAAAGCGGCGATCCGAAATTTTAAAAGAAGGTGGGAAAAGCAGTGGGGGGGGGGGGGGGGGGGACCCCTGGCAGGATTTCCGCTAGTCCTATGGTGGACTACATATCCCAGGGAGCCGAGGGCCGGGGACGCGTGTCCACTTTGACCCACTCATCCACTAGCAGAAGATCTTACTAAGCCGGGCCGCCGCGCAGGCCAATCCTTCGCCTCCCACCTTGGCTGGAACCTGCGACGGATTCGTCCCCAAAATGATGCTCTAGTGGCAGGGGGTAACACAAGTTTGTCATTGTCCAGAGAAAGAGGATTCTGCGGTTCTTACCCAGTTCAGCAGAACGAGTGGAGTTTTTCTCCTGGACATGCCAGCGCTTGGGGTGTGACATTCTCTGGCACAGTGGAGACCCGCGCTCCGACCCCGCACATCAAGCAACACTTCAGAGACCTGCTGCTTTTTTAGCTGCAGCTAGGACTGGCCACCGTGCCCCTACCTACCCAGGCTAGCTCCGTCCACTTAGCACGTTGGCGTTTATCCGTGGATCTTCTGACAGTCGGTCTTGTAAATGTTCAGCATTTCGCTGCTTTCCTGCCTTTTTCTGGGGACTGTGCCAGCACTTGCCCAGACCGGCGGAGAGAGGAGACTGAGCCCAGAGAAGAGCGAAATATGGGGGCCCGGGCTAAAAGCAGACGTGGTCCTTCCAGCCCGCTATTTCTACATTCGGGCAGTGGACACCTCAGGAGAACAGTAAGTGGAGAAATGGCTCCTCAACTATTTGAGATCGCAGTTTCAAATTACAGAGTTCTTGCTGGTCTTTGTTTTGGTTTTTGCCCCTCATTTTTATCTGCCTCAACTTTTCTCCAGACAGTTTACATTCCAGAATATTTTAGTACTGTGTACATCTGGTTATAACAGGCTTTTCTTTCCAAATTATTTTTTTCTGTAACTTTGAAAATGATTCCGAAATATGTATTCAATAAAGTATAAAAATATTGCTATAATAACAGTTTTTTCCTTAGCTGTTTAGATGGGACTCAAAACTAAACAAAACTCCTTTATTTTTTTTTTAAGTGTTTTTCCACAAGCTGTTTTAAGAAAGATAGTACAACTGGGAAAACTAAATACTAAAAACTAAATACATCTCAAATACAGGAACTGTGTTGCTGATATGATAGACCAGTTATTTTGATTTTTCCCATAACTAAACATTTGGAGTACTAATATATTTATTAGACGTTCTTTAATGCTAGTATTTTATTTGTGTGAATGTGGGTTGGGGTATATAGCCGCACATGAGGCCAGGAGCTGGAGAAAGCCAGAGAGGGCATGGATCTCCTTGAGCTGGACCTGCCTGTAATTGTGAGCCTTGGGACCTGCACTAAGTCCTTTTTTATATGACGCTAAGTGCTCTTAACCACTGAGTTACCTCTCCAGCACCAAGAATACTACTTTTTGGTTTTTGAGGCATTAAGAGCAGTTCTTCAAAATAAGGCTTTATCCTTGAAGTAACCATATAACGAAAGATAAATTACCAGATGTGATGAGCAGGCTGATATAAATAATTATTTTTTTATTTGTTTGCTAAATAGATTGATAGTCTTAATGTATCCCCTGGCAACTGTCTAGTTGAAGTATTTTCTGTTATTATTATCTTCTTTTCTTGTGTTTGATCCATCCTACTGGTTCTGGTACTAAAAGCCTAAGAGAGAAGCAAGCGACGGTATCTTAGAAGGATGAAGCAGAATGCACACCCTTTATAACCTGAACAGAATAAACAGCGTGTATTTGCTCTTAAAATAGCCCTCCCGTCTCATCTCTCTTCCCATCACAGGTTCACATCTTCGCCAGGTGAAAAGGTGTTCCAGGTTAAAATCTCAGCACCTGATGAGCAGTTTACGAGAGTTGGCGTCCAAGTTTTAGATCGAAAAGATGGGTCCTTCATAGTGAGATACAGAATGTATGCAAGCTACAGAAGTCTGAAGATAGAGGTTAAGCACCACGGTCAACATGTGGCCAAGTCTCCTTATGTTTTAAGAGGTATTTTGAAATGAAATTTTATGATATAGGATTTGAACACAGAAATACATGGCGTGCCATCAAGAAGAATTCCTTCAAAAAACTTAGCATGCTTTTTTCACTGAAAGAAAACACTAGATGTTTCATTAATTGAAAGCTAAATTAGGAGACCTGCCAAAAGAGAGACACTGAGTATAATTCACTGAAGACCAAGAAACATTCCTAGAGAAGTTACTCCCTAAAGACACATCAGTGAGCATAATCAAGTTTGAAGACTGGAAGGATGGCTCAATGGTGGGGATCGCATGCTGCTCTTGCCAAAGAGCAGAGTTTGGGTCCCAGCAGCCATGTAGGTGGCTTACAGCCAGCTGGAACTCTAGCTTCAGGGAAGAGGGTATCTGTCCAAAGGCACCTGCATCCATAGACACATAATTTGTAATAATAAGTGTTTTGCCATTAGAGAGGTTTTTAATGCATAATGTACAACAAGATTTTATAAATCGTTTGGAACACAGCTTATAAGAGATATAACATACCTTTATATATATATAAATACCTTTCATATATATATGTGAAAATTGATGTGTATATGAATATATGAAATTGAAACAAAGTTTCAGAAAACCATACTTACCATTGAAACCATTCTCTCTTCTAGGCTGTACTACTTCAGACTTTATTTATTTCGTGTTCATGTATGTGCAAATCTTAGCTATAAAAAAGAATCACCAGGGCTGAAAAGATTGCCCAGTGGTTAAGAACAGTGATTGCTTTCGCAAAGGACCTGGGTTTGATTCCCAGCCCACATAATGGCAGCTCATGCCTATAACTTCAGGACAGGGGTCTGATACCCTTTTCTCGCCTCCAAAGGCACTACAGGATATACATGCAAACAAAACACCTATACGTATAATAAAAATGGAAAAAAATAAGTAAATAAAAAAATCAAGTTAGATACTTGTCATAGATAATTCTTGAATGAATGAATGAAGGAAGTAAGGAAGGAATGAATGAATGAAAAGTAACTGATAATCATCACTAAAATTGCCAATGGCACCCACCTTTGATACCAGGTCCCTGAGGAGCGCAGGAGGCAAGTACCTCTGTGAGTTTGAGGCCAGTGAGGTGGCTTGAAGCAGAAAAAGGGACTGATCTTTGGTTTGGTTGTCATTGCCAGCCCACTATGATAGAGAAATTCTCTGCTATTTTCTCTCATAAGACCAGAAGAGAACTTTCTCATTTTCCCTTTCAAGGAAGATGAAACCACAAGAAAATTGAGGATTCTTTTTTTTTTTTAACTGTCTGAATTGTTCTCTTATATTCTAATGGGACTCCATGGTACAATCCAATCTGCGAAGCATTAAAGTGTATATAAATTCCATTGTCACCTATTGAATAGGTCAGGATGGAATTTGAGGATTTCAGAAAGGAATAATGCAGTACCAGTGCAGATTTTATGTTACCATTTCTTTATACATTTATTTTTATAAATATATAATTAATCACTGTGATAGTAATGAGACCATATGTTTATAGGATTATCTTCACCTCTTTATATTTCTTTTTCTCTGAAAAAAAAAAGAGGGGGTAGGAGTCCTTTGTTTACTTCCGCTGTTACTAGCAATGGTTTGCCCCTTGAGAAAAGTACTGTAGACACCCTAAAAACTTATTTGTATAATAAACCAGTAAAATAGTAATTTATTTCAGTTTTATTCTTCAGAACTCAGATTCCTCATTCTTTTGCCACTATTTGGTTATTATTAAAAAAAAATATATATGTATGTGTGTCTATAATGGGGGTATGTTGGTATCCCAGAGACCAGAGAGGTATCGGATCCCTTAGGCCTGAAGTTAGAGGTGGTTGTGGTTTCTAGGAACCTCACATAGGTAGGTCCTCTGCCAGAGCAGCAAGCACTCTTAAACTGCTAAGTCATTTTTTCCAGCCCCACGATTATTCTTAGGTGTAGGAATTATAGAGTAAGGAATTATATCTATATAGAACATGAATTATTACCCATTGGCTTGATTTGCTCCTGTGAAAAGCAGGCCAGAGTAGAAAAATATAGGAAGGAGAGCTGTGAGAAGCTGATAGGATAGAAGACAGACAGCAATTCGTGGAGTATGTTGTTATGGTAAAAGTAAAATGCTGCAGGTCCCCTAGTTGGCAGGCAGTGAGCTGCAGGTCCCGAGAGCAGCAGTCCCAGGCAGGGAGGGTGCAGTTCCCCAAGTGGCTACAGAGGGCCACAAAGTCCCAGGCAGGGAGCCGCGTGGTAGGTGAGAGACCTCAATGGGGCAGCCAGTCCTACAAGGAGAGGCAGATGGATAGGCATGCCAAACCATGGTGCAGGTACCCCTGGGAGGCAAGAGACAGACAGATAGGCACACCATGCAGAGTGAGGGTGGATATTTATTTGGTGGGTTATAGAGGGGAAAGGGGAGCCCTGGAGAAGAGCAGAGGGGGTAAGGGAAAGGGAAAGACAGAAGCTGCCTCTACTCTAGAGAGACAGGAAAGGCTGCAAGCAGGAAGGAAGATCTACCTGGCTCAGCAGATGGGGGCTTGGGCTGGGCTTGTCTCTTAAAGGGACAGGACAGATCATTACGTATGTGTTTACTATGATTCAGTTGCTGAATGAAATGTTCACCACTGTGTTGTTTATGCATGAATAGGGCCGGTTTATCATGAGAACTGTGACTGCCCTTTGGAAGACAGCGCAGCCTGGCTACGGGAGATGAACTGTCCAGAAAACATCACCCAGATTCAGAAAGATCTGGCACATTTCCCGACTGTTGATCCCGAAAAGATTGCAGCAGAGATCCCAAAACGATTCGGACAGAGGCAGAGCCTGTGTCACTATACCTTAAAGGACAATAAGGTCAGTATGCTCAAAGTGTGCTTGTTTTTCTGGACTCTGTATGTTTTGAGCATCTGATTACACATGGTTACTTTTGTTAAACATCATCCTATGTGCATCTTTTCACAAGTCTTTTCTTCAGCGACGTCTGCTGGGGCTTTTTCACTCACTTACTAAATGTCCAATTCTCTTCTAGGTTTATATCAAGACTCACGGTGAGCATGTCGGCTTTAGGATTTTCATGGATGCCATACTGCTCTCATTGACTAGAAAGGTTAGTAGGTCTTCTCCGCATTATGATAGACAATGTCAATCTATATTTTACAGTTTGATTTTTCAGACATCATTAACATCAATATTAGGGGTGTTCTATTCTGGTGCCTTCTATTCTGCTATCCTAAAGTTCTGGTTTGTTTTTTGTTTTATTTTTTTCTTGAAACATGTGTTGGTTATTAAGGGCTGCTATAGTAGCTTAAAACAGCAGAGGATAATTTCTGAGACCACCAGTCTGAAATCAAAGTGTTGAAGGGTCATACTCCTAAGACTCTGGCCGTCCTTCTCGCCTCTTCCTAGCTTCCGGTGATCCTCTATTCTTGGCCTTCCCTTCTCTGCCTCTTGTCACATGGCCTTCTGCCCTCAAGAATCTGAGTCTCAAGGCCAGCCTGGTCTAGAAGAGCTAGTTCCAGGACAGGAACCAAAAGCTACGGAGAAACCCTGTCTCGAAAATCCAAAAAAAAAAAAAAAAAAAAAAAGAATCTGAGTCTTCTGAGTCTCTGCATCTCCTCCCATCCCTCTTCCTTCTTCTCTCCCAAAGATGCCAATTGCATTGGTTTAACAGTTTGTTAGGGGCCAGCCTCAACAAAAATACCTTTCTCCAGAGTGGAAGAATGAGAATTTAGAAACATAGTAAAGACTATGAAGACACGAACGAAAATGATAAAACGCAGAAACATACAGGATAATATTGGGAGGGAATTTCTCAGTGAGTACTGAAAATTCACCCGTCTTTGATTTCCAACTGGCTAATATACCCCTGACCCCAAAAGGGAGGAGTAAAGCAAAAGACTGTATTAACATACGAATTGAAAGTCACGGGCTACATTCATCACTAGACCAAACACTCTGTAGGCAAACCACTCCCTGGGTGGAATCACAAGTGATTTCCATTAAGGGAACTGTTGGATCCTTAGACTTTTGTTTTAGGTAGGAACCGACTGCTTTCCTACTTCAGGAACAGGAGGTCTGGCAAGTAGCCACACCTCTTGACAACAGCTTTGAGATAGCAGAACTCTCTGCTTTACTACTAGGTGAGACCTTTGAGTTAGAAGCACAATAAAGTTGAATGAACTTGAAACAAGTTCCTAACTCTCTGAATTTTGGCCTCTTTGGGCCTCTATAACAGCCCCCCCCCCACACACACACATTCTTGTGTAGCCTCATTTAAATTAATTAAATCTACAATGTCTGATTTCCAAATAAGGTCACTCTAAGGCATTGGGGTTTAGGACTTAAGCATGTCTTGTGGGGGTAAGACAATCTATAGCAATGCCACATGGAAAGTGTAGTAATAAGGGGCGGCGGGGCTGCATCCCCAACACCCCAGCCACCTGCACGGCTAGCTTTACCCGAAATAACAACACACAAACTGTATTCATTTAAACACTGCTTGGCCCTTTAGCTCTAGCCTCTTCTAGGCTAATTCTCACATATTAATTTAGCCCATTTCTAATCATCTGTGTTGCGCCCCTAGGTGCGCTTACCGGGAAGATTCTAGCCTATGTCCATCCTGGGTCGGAGCTTCATAGCGTGCATCTGCCCAGGATCCAGGAGCATGGCATCTCTCTGAGGCGTCTGCTCCCTAGAGGAGAGCTGTGGAGTCTGAGCTCACTTCCTCTTCCTCCCAGCGTTCTGTTCTGTTTACTCCTCCCACCTATCTTCTAACCAATAAAATGGGCCAAGGCAGTTCCTTTATTAGCCAATGACCTTCCTCCATCAGGAAAGAAAATGTCTCAGCCTTAAGTGTTGTGTTTCCCAGCAACTCTTCCTCCCTCCCTTCCTCCCTCCCTCCACTCTCCTCTCTCTCATCCCCTACCCCCCATCTCATTAGAGTCTCTTGGCAGTATTGGAACAATAGAAAAATTAACTTTGCCAGCTTCTTGGTTTTATAGTAAGTCTACTGACCAACTTGGACACCACAGAAAGCAAACTGAAGCTATTTATCCACGTGACCATTTTCTGACCAGTTTCTGTTCATTTAATCTGAAGTCATTGTCCTTGCCCACAGTTGGAAAGATTGGCCTTTTAGTTGTACAGTGACTAATTTTGTTAAATCAACATACCAAATGATGAGTTTCATTGTGACGTTTTTGTATATGTACATCATGTGCTTACATGTATGGACAGCAAATGCCTCTGTACTTTCCTTTCTCCGTTTTTGGAGGCAGTGTCTTGCCCAGGCTGGCTCTGAGCTCATTATGTAACCCAGACTGGCCTCACATTAACTATATAACACACTGGCCTCCAGTTCATGTTCCTCCGGCCGCCTCTGTCTCACAACTGTGAGGATTACAGAGAAGCATCATCTCCTGTTGTTAGCCGATGAGTGTGTGATCCTGTGCCGTACAAATACTATGAATAAGCTCTTGTCCTTCCCCACCCCCAGGTGAGAATGCCAGATGTGGAGTTTTTTGTCAACCTGGGGGACTGGCCTTTGGAAAAAAAGAAATCAAATCCGAACATCCAGCCCATCTTTTCTTGGTGTGGCTCCACAGACTCCAGGGATATCGTGATGCCTACCTACGACCTGACTGACTCTGTCCTCGAAACCATGGGCCGGTGAGACATGGTCAGGGTTGACCCCGGGCCTTGGTTTGCTTGCTTTAGGGAGTCCTTTTCTCTCTGATCGCGCGAATTGACAGTTCGGGAGGAAGACATGTTCCGCTTCCTGTCTTTTAGAGTCAGTCTGGACATGATGTCGGTACAAGCTAACACAGGGCCTCCCTGGGAAAGGAAGAATGCCACAGCTGTGTGGAGGGGCCGTGACAGCCGCAAAGAGAGACTGGAGCTGGTCAAACTTAGCAGGAAACACCCAGAGCTCATCGATGCTGCTTTCACCAATTTCTTCTTCTTTAAGCATGATGAGAGCCTGTATGGGCCCATTGTGAAACACATTTCGTTTTTTGATTTCTTCAAGGTATGATATCGTCTGCGGGATCCCTTTCTGCTTTCCAATTTTATATGTATAAATGACACCTTGGGGAAGGGAACTAGAGTCTACAAGTTCCAGGGGATGAGGAAGTGTCACAAAACACAATGAGTTACCGAGACGTGGGAAAGGGGCCTGAGTCTGGGTACATAGCATTGATGCTGAGTAAGCATTAGTGGAATTTAAGAGCCTGCAGAAAGCTATATTGTGGGGCTGGAGAGATGGCTCAGAGGTTAAGAGCATTGCCTGCTCTTCCAAAGGTCCTGAGTTCAATTCCCGGCAACCATATGGTGGCTCACAACCATTTGTAATGGGGTCTGGTGCCCTCTTCTGGCCTGCAGGCATACACACAGACACAATATTGTATACATAATAAATATTTAAAAAAAAAAAAGCTGTATTGTTTCCCAGCCATCCCCTAAGATAAATGCATGTTGGGTCAAATGTATGAAAGTTACTTTAGAAATACTTCTCCCCCAAATGACAGCATCACAAGAAGATATAAGACAGGTAGCCAGGTGAAACCCATCCACATGTTCTGGGCCTTCGGGAGATGGCAGGTGGTTTTCTGTGCCTTGGGTGTAGATTTCCCGTGTTTCCCAGGGAGTAACCCTCTTTCTGATAGCTTCTTTTCAAACGGTGGGTACCACTCCACTCTCAGGCCCTGTTGTTGGTTTCTTAGGTTCTTTGAGTCAACAAAAAAGTAGGAGAAAACAAGAGACTGGCGAACTCTTCTGCTTTGTGGATGCTGGACATTCATTTGATGGGTTCTATGTCAGTAGGTAGACCTGAGGGGTGCTATTAATTCATACGCTGGTGTTTCTCACCTATGTATATTGAAATGATTTTTTTAAACATTTATTTATTTATTAAGTGTACAGTATTCTGTCTGCTTGCATGCCTGCAGGCCAGAAGAGGGCACCAGACCTCATTCCAGATGGTTGTGAGCCACCATGTGGTTACTGGGAATTGAACTCAGGACCTCTGGAAGAGCAGGCAGTGCTCTTAACCTCTGAGCCATCTCTCCAGCCCCTTGACACAATTTTTTAAGTGTAACAAAAAAGAGATGATTAGGCATCCCTTCTCAGAAGATGTGGAAAGTGTGTGTGTGTTCATGCCTGTTTCTGTGTTCATAGGTGCGTGTGTGTGTCTGTGTGTAAAAATACCAAAAGATCTTGACTGTCGTTCCTCAGCAGCTATACACCCTGAGTTTTTATACAGGGTTTCTTCCTAGGCCCAGAGTGTGTCGAGTAAGCTAGACTGGCAGGCCCGCAGGCTCCAGCGACCCACCTGTCACCCCGTCCCTAGCGCCAGCATTACAAGCATGCGCCACCATCCCAGCTGTTGTCCAGAGGTCATCCTCTGGTCCTCATGCTTTCAAGACAAGCACTTTACAGCCTGAGCCTTCTCCCAGCCCCAGAGGCAGGATTTCGTCGCTTGGTTTTATTCTTGACCTGGTGAATGTTCCACATCTAGGGCTATTGGTTTCCATAGTTCTGCACATAGTATTATTCATAGATGTCCCTAACCCACAACTTATTAAGTCACTTACTATATATATGTAGCCCTGACGTATTCTAAAAATACTGTTGACATGACACAGAACGTGCTGTCGTAGATGCACATGTTAATCAACAAAGTAGCAGAGTATTTGCAAAGCCACGTCGCTACCTTTCCTTATGGTGTAGCCTCCGGGCATCCATATTATTAATTTGCTAACTGCTTCATTGTTAGATCTGTAGCTGTGTTATAGCCGGGCGGTGGTGGCGCACGCCTTTAGTCCCAGCACTCGGGAGGCAGAGGCAGGCGGATCTCTGTGAGTTCGAGGCCAGCCTGGTCTACAAGAGCTAGTTCCAGGACAGGCTCCAAAGCTACATAGATCTGTAGCCGTGTTTGGGAAATTTGGGCCCATATCAAATGAACCTTTCGCTCTAGGTCAACATAGTATGTGATAAGAACACTCATTAAATGTTAGTGGGAAAGTCTGCCTGAGGATGGCAAAGGGATGCATAGGACGGGGAAGGAAAAAGTAGAAACGGGAACAGAGTGAAGTCTCTTATACGCTCTTGCTTCGCAGCACAAGTATCAAATAAATATCGACGGTACCGTGGCCGCGTACCGCTTGCCCTACCTCCTGGTAGGCGACAGCGTGGTTTTAAAGCAGGACTCCATCTACTACGAACACTTTTACAATGAACTGCAGCCCTGGAAGCACTACATTCCCGTCAAAAGCAACCTGAGCGACCTGCTGGAGAAGCTGAAGTGGGCAAAAGATCATGATGCCGAGGTAAGGCCCTTCTCTTAGCAGGCTTGCTCCTCCTTGCAGAACCGCAGCACAGGGGGGTTGGAAACATGCCTGAACTCTCATGTTTAGATACAGCTTCTACCTATACATGGGGTGCTGCCTGACCAGGGGTCGTCCGCAGGTCCCCTCAAAGGGAACGTAACCACACCACTTTAGATTAGCTGACCATTCTGCTGAACTCTGGCGTTGATAGTATAGGGGCATAAGCAGCACACATCTGGCAATAAATGTCAGTAACCACTAAGCTTGAGGCTTAGGGTCTGCTGAAAACTGAAGGGAGCGAGAACAGGCAACTCTGTCCTTGATAAGTTATTGTTACTTTGCTGGCGTCTAGCGCCTCTTACCGAGGCAGGCTTATCTCTAAGACTTCCCACATGGCAACTTGGCCTTCAAATCTTGCAAACCTCTCTGGGTTGAACAAAACGTACACTGTGAATTGCGCCTTTGCTACTTAAGGCTACTCCCAAAGATAAGTTTTCTGTCTCATCTTCCTGTGTGGTCTGAAGGTCTGTTTGCATGTGTCTGCAAGAGAAGGAGTCAGCTCCGTTAAAGGGTGTTCTTTTAATTCCCATAGGCAAAGAAGATAGCAAAAGCAGGACAGGAATTTGCAAGAAATAATCTAATGGGCGATGATATATTCTGTTATTACTTCAAACTTTTCCAGGTTAGTATTTTCATTCACTCACACACACACATACACACACACTCACAAACACACACACACACACACACCTTTCATATTGCTTGTGACTAAATATGTTAGATATGTTATAGTCAAGCAATAGTTCATGTAAAATTGTCTAAAAGTATATTAATATAAAGGCATATGTGTGCCACTTTAGTAAAAATTAGACACAAATACTAAGCTATAAGTATCTAGGCTTGGAGTGTAGCTTAACTATACAGCAGACATCTATTATGTATGAGGCATTGGGTTGAGTTCCGGGTACTGTAGGGGAAAATTAAAAAAAACAATGTTGAATACTAACAATGTAACAGCATCAAGTAAAAAGCTTTGATATTAGGCCTAAGGGGCTAGGCTCGGGGGTGGAGCTTAAGCAGGAAAAGGCCTATGGCCTGAAAGGTTGATAGTTCAAGGGGTCTTTGACCGTACTCCCTCAAACAATCCCAGGCTCATCTAATTTGGGGTTTAGGCAGGGTCAAACCCCTTTAGTACTTGCGTGGGGGAACTGCTTGGCAATACTGGGTACTGTAGGTAATCAAGCAGTAAAGCTATGAAAAGGTCTTCATTCAACAAAGTACAAAGTGTAATCATGGCTCCAAATAACATACCCTTTCTTGAAAATTATTTTCATGGACCAGGAACTTATAAATTGTTATTGCAACAAACCTGATGATTTAAAAGGCTTATCTTAAAAAAGAACGCGGAAGTAAACAATAACAGTGGAGCTGAATTGAGATTCTTATCTTAGAAGTACAAATATCAAACACCACATCTTAGGCTCTGCTACAGAGGAAAGTTGGACTGTCTCTGGTTTGTACTGGTCTATCTTATAACCTTCCCTAGAGGGTAGTCAAGGGATTCAGAGAGAGTAAAACCAGTGAGCTAGACTAGGGGGCTACAGCCTGAACATTTCCCAATCCATTGGATTGTGTCATTTTTTTGGCTAATGTGTGGCATCCACGCCAAGCACAGTGCCCCTTGCAGAATAGGAATATAATCAAGAAAAGTGATGACTCAGACTTGTGCAGCCTTGGTGGGGAAGGAAGAAGTGGACTGTGTTCTTCTAGGGAGGCTTCTGTGCAACATTATCTTCACTTAAAGCAGAAGGTAGTTACAAAGAAATATTTAGTCATACAAATTTGCAATTTCGGGCTGGAGAGATGGCTCAGCAGTTAAGAGCACATACTGTTCTTGCGGAGAACCCATCACCCATGTCGGACTGATCATAACAGCCTGTAACTCTTAGCTTCAGGACACCTGACCCCTTGGCCTCTGCTGGCATTCATATTCATGCACATACTCACACTCAGACGCATAATTAAAAACAAAGCAATGTTTTTTTTATATGTGAATATGCTAGATGTAGTGGCACACACCTGTAATCCTAGCACTAGGGAGATGAAGACAGAGGATTGCTGCAAGTTTGATACCGGTGTGATCTACATATCAATAGGCCAACTGTAGTGATATCCTGTCTCAAAAACTACAAAACAAGATGAGGCTGAATGATAGCTCCCAGCAGCCCTGTGAGGATCTATTTGTGGCAGAACTTATCTGTATTCCCAGCATTGGGAAACAGAGACAAGAAGAGGCTCATGGCTAGCCAATCTAGTCCATCAGTGAGCTCCAGGTTCAGTGACCCTCCCTGCCTCTAAAAGTAATGTGGAGAGAGACTAAGAGAGACATTTGATGTCCTCCTGTGACCTTCAGATTACATACACACACACACACACACTCACAGAGTTGTCTCATAAGGGGTATATTTGGAATGGGCAGCCAGTGTTCACTATACAATCAGGAATGTATTGAGCATTTAGGATAGATGTGGAGGACACTCTAGGTAACAGTTAACTACATATGCATTAAAAGAATGCTTCACTTGTAAGTTCCTGTGTGTCTCCTTCGGGGAATATACTTGAAGAGCTCCTTACGGAATGCTTTTCTCATTGCTGTTGAATAGGGCTATGCCAGTCTCCAAGTGAACAAGCCCCAAATCCGAGAGGGTATGCAGCGGGTAGAGCCACAGTCTGAGGATGACCTCTTCCCTTGCACGTGCCATAGGAGAAAGGTAACAAGACTAATCTTCTGTCTCCACTGGCTTGAAAGAACCGGTCTGTGTGATTGCTCACCGCCTGTGAAAAATGCACAAGCTCTGAATGCTCGTTAAAGTTTTGGTAGCTATTGTCGGCCTGGTGGGACTCTGTACACCGTGGCCGTCTAGGAGGAGAAATTCTGGTTCTTTGCAGTTTTGTGTGTCTATTTTGAGACATGATTCGCCACTAACTCACTGGCCCCGCGGTGGTACATCATCTATGTTAATTCCTGTCTGTGCTGTATGAGTCACCAGAGCCGGTAATGAAACGGATTCAATGTCACACAGTTTCTCTTGGCTCTGCATGAGAAGAGGCAATTTCATTTCCTTTCTATTTCTTATGTGATTTAGTTAGAATTGGTACCAGATCATCATCTTCCCCCAACTATTGGAAGTTTGAATCGTTCTCTGTCTAGGCCATCTCTTCACACGCAGTATCTATAACACAGGTGTAGTGGTGACACAGACCCCTGGGTATTGAAGCTCTCCATCACTCACTCCCATGAAGCCTAGTGTGATTTTGTACCTGGTGGGTGATTCTGGCCCTCCAGAAATAGTCCTGAGTCCTTAAGATACCTAAAAGAAAACTTGGGTTTTTTTGTTTGGTTGGTTTTTTCAATTGTCTGGTATGAGTATTCTTGATTCTAAGATTTCTTAGTGGCTCTTAAATTTTTCTTCTTAATTACAGACCAAAGATGAACTCTGATGTGCAAAATATCTTCTATTCAAATGATGGTGCTCCGAAGACACTTCTTAACTGTAAAAGAAGATTATTTTTAAGTATTAATCCAAAAACAGTGTAAAATCTATCAGTGACTGTTTGTGTTCTCAGAGTGTGTCTTCTTAAATGCAGTATTCCCATGACTGTCTTTTACAAAACATTTTTAAATTTTTATAATAAAACCACCTTTATTTTAAGGGCCTATTTTGTACCAATTATTAACTGAGTAGAAGAAGGAAAGTCTGGGTCCTTGATTCCGGCCTGCTGACTGCTGGCTCTGAATCAGACAGACCTCCAAAAACAGAACAAAACCCACCTAATTGTGGTGGTTCATGCCTGTAGTTCCAGCACTCCCGACACTGAGGCAAGAGGACCGCCATGAGTTCAAGACCAGTTTGAGGTGCACGTCAGGCTGGCCTGGAAGACGTGTGACTCCCTCTTAAACTACCGACAACTCTGTCTCTTTTGAACTGCTGCATCTTGGAATGACTATTCATTCAGTCACGGCCAAACCTCACTGTAATAAAACATGGTAGAACTGCCTTTATCTGGCCTCTGCCCCAGCTGTAGTCAGATCTATTAACCACCAACCAACATGAACCCTGTCACCGTTCACCCAATGCTTATTTCCTTCCTGCCCTGGTATTTGCATTTCCCTTGGTGTGGAAGCCAGGATCCATTCTTCTTTGTCCAGCTCATTTCAGAGATGTCACGCCCCTGTCACCATCCTTTGCCGTAGTCGCCTGTAAACTCTGCCCTTCCACCCCAGACCTTAAGCCATCTTGAGTACAGAGACCGTTCTTTTTAGGGTCTGACAGACTTCCCTGGACCTGGAAGGGGCAACAGATTTAAAAGGAATAATTACTTTAAAATGCAATGAATGTAGCAGCTGGAGGCCAGGCATGCTGGTACAAGCCTTTTAGGCCCACCACACATGTTTCTCCTCCAATTAGACAAGTCCCACCCACATCATAACAGTCAGTCTCCATGTCTACTGATTTAAATGTTGTTCTCATTGAAAACTGCCCTGGCAGAATATCCAGAATGCTTGACCTTACGCCAGGGAATGGCCCGACCAAGTTAACCGTCACTAATGGGAATTCTCACAATGCATGTTTATTGAGCACCTAGTATGTCTTCAGATAGTGTATAAGTTCGAAAGATAGATCAGGGAATAGTTTCTGTCTCTTCTTGAAAAAGAATGGAAACTTAAAAATCAATAAACTAATTAAGTATGGGCTGGAGAGATGGCTCAGTGGTTAAGAGCTTTGCTTGTTCTTCCAAAGGTCCTGAGTTCAATTCCCAGCAACCACATGGTAGCTCACAGCCATCTGTAATGAGGTCTGGTGCCCTCTTTGGGCCTGCACTATATACATAATAAATAAATAAATCTTTTTAAAAAATAGATAAAAAATAATTAAGTATGGGTTTGTGGCTAAAAGTGGTATCACAGGAATGCCTAGTAGAGTCTACTTAGCACTAGTCTAAATATGCTAATTGGATATTGACTGTTGCTATAAATTATGATAAGCCACTGCTAAAAAAATTTAAAATGTACTAATTTATTAAAGTTTATCAACCAGAAGAACTTTAAATAGCAATTTTTTCAGGTATCTATTGGAACTGTTCATATTTTTTTTAATATTTTTAAAATATTTTTATGGTTTATTTAACTTTATTTTATGTGCATTGGTGTGAAAGTGTCAGATCCCCTGCAACTGGATCTTTAGACAGTTGTGAGCCACCATGTGGTGCTGGGAATTGAACCCAGGTCCTTTGGAAGAGCAGTCAGTGCTCTTAACCACTGAGCCATCTCTCCAGCCCCCATATTCTATTTTTCTGGTTTTGTTGCATTAATTTTTCACGAACTACAGTAATAGCATTTTAATTTTGAAGCAGTGTAAAAAGCCATGATCATTATTTCTTTGGTGATGCTGAATTAATTGGTACAGTAAGTGATTTAGACATTCAATTTTTTTTCTCATTTTTTACTTCTTGAGACTTTTATACCATGTGGTTATTTAATTTGCTTTAAGTTCTTTCCTTTTTTTAAGACATGGTCTTAGTAGGTAATCATGGTTGGCTTGGAACTCACTATGTATAGCAAAATGACTTCAAACTCATAGAGATCTACCTGTCTCTGCCCCCTGAGTGCTGGGATTAAAGGAGTGGACCACCATGCCTGGCTTTGACTTAGAACATTTTAAACTACCCACAGAGCAAATCTGGCCCACTACCCATGTTTGTAAAGCTTCTAAGATAAGAATAATTTCAAGAAAATATATATTCCAGTACATGCAGAACTCAAATTTTGGTCCATAAATAAGGTTTTATATTAGTTTCCTATTCTGTGAAGAGAAAAAAAAAAACTATCACATACGTAGTCATCTAAAACAACGTACATGTGTTCTTACAATTCTGGAGGTCGCAGTCTGAGATCAGTTTTCCTGGGCTAATGTTTAACGGGTGGGGCACTTGCCTTTTTTCTTCTAATGCTGCCTTCCTAACATTTCTGGCCTTGGGAACCCTCCCTCCAGCTTCCTAGCCTGCAGCCTGACGTCTTAAAGTCTTGCTCTGCTTCTCTCAACACAGCCTCTGAACACTGCAGCAATATGGTTCACAATACTCCACATGGCCATGGACTGGCAAATCGGTCCATACAGCTGTTGCTTGGGATTCAGTGATAAGTTGGTTGGAAGAAGCAGAGTACCCTTGCACATGCTACATGCAAGATGACAGATGAAAGATCTCATTCCATGACTCGATTTACATGACCTTTACATCCAGAAAAGGTAAGTCTATACACACAAATCATGTTAGGGGTTCTCTGGTGTCCAAGGTAGGAAAGGGGAGTGGCAAGTGTCTTCTAGAAATAATATGTGCTTAGAACTTGATGGACGGGTGCAAATGACTGTATAGTTACCAGACATCACCAAATTGTGTACTTGAATTGAAACTCGGGGCAGACACAGAAAGCCAATAAAGCATAGCTAGAATAGCAGACATGAACTAGCAATGTAGCTTAGTGGTGGCATGTCTGCATGGACAAAGCCTGGGGTTCCATCCCCCACAACCCAAAGAAGTGAGGAGAGAGGCTTGGGGCGGGGGAGGAAGGAAAGGAATGGATGGAGGGAAGGAAGGAAGAGAGATTAGCAGACAACAAGGAAGTGTTAACTGAAAGTAGTAAGACTCTAGCTTGAGAAAGCCCTTGTGATAAGCAATTTCAGCCAATTGCTTCTTAGTATGTACTGTGCCAGGAAAGAGGGCCGGTGAGGAACCTGTCTGACTCCATTTTAAAGGCAGGAGCCATTATGCTGTATTTTTTTAAAATAAGTTTCTTTTTACTGTGACAGTTGAGTAGCTCTGTTCCTGGAACCTGACCTTCTCCACCCTATGACCTTGATATGTTTTTGAACCCTGACCCTCCCTGAGCCCTCCTAATCACTTGGTGATCACGTGACATTTTTAAATGTTTTTTTTTTCATTTTGTTTCTTGTATTTTTTAATTTCCATATTGCTCCATTGTCTCCCCTCTATAAAACTACTCACTGGCCAGCTCGTGGGTGCACCCTAATAAAAATCAAGCTTGCCTCAAATTAGGTTCAAATTGTGGTAGTGGTCTTATTCTCGAAGTTGGGATTAACCTAGGTACTAAAATCACTGTGCCTGAGGGGGATTCATTCTGGAAACATTTGTCTGGCCTTATCCTATACCAGGAGTTTCAGTCAAATTACACACACACACACACACACACACACACACACACTGACACCACTAAACTATCTTTTCATTAAGGAAGTTTAAACTGAAAAAAAAAAAAAAAGACAGAAAAAGACGTGAGTGAAGACCTAAGTAAAAGGTGCAATCTGATGAGTTGGAACAGGTTAGGGTGAGGAGTCTCCGAAGAAGGAAGTGCGGAGGTCCTGGGTGGTCGGTCCTAAAGCCTCAGGATCATCCAGCTGCTGTGAAGGCACAAAGTTGGTAGCGACACAGCCTTCGGGTGACCAGTTTAGGCAGTCAGAGTTAGGGGGGAGCCTTAGCCTAGCCTGGTACGGGTGAGGGTGAGAGGCGTCCAATCTTTTGACACTGTTTTGACTTTTCCATCTACAAAGCTCACACTGAACCACGTAGTCAAGCTGCCAAAAGGAAAGCAAGTCGCAGTAATAACACCAATAATAAATTAATTAGGAAATACGTTTTAAGTGCACGATTTTGTCTGGGGTCGCATGCATAGCTTGTCCTGTGCGCATGCGGCAGCGGGGTGGACGCGCCTGAAAGCCAAGCGGATAAGGAATCCACGGCGGGGCGAGGGGAAAGGGCTAGCTAGTCCGGGCTGTACACCACGTCTAACCAAAGGATGAACGGACCGGAAGAAGCTGAGGCGGCGACGCGAGCGCGGCTTTCCCGCGCTGCTCGGCTGCACCAGCGCCCTGAACTCCCGATCCCAGCTCCCCGCCTGCAGGAGGCGGGGCCGAGCTCCGGCGAAGGAGAAAACTCTCCTTCCCGGCGTGCCGCGCGCAAGTCCCACGAGCCGGGGAGGGCGGAGCCTGTGTGCGCGTGCGCAGGGGCGGGCCGCGCTGACGGGGGAGGTGGCGAGGCGGTCGCTTCGAGCGTGTTAGTTCGCTCCCCGAAGAGAGTGAGGGCGGTTGGCGTCCGGCGGTGTCTCGTGCGTTCGCTGGTAAGCGCGGCGGCGGCGGCGGGAAGCGGGGGCAGCGGGGCCGCGCCGGGCGGGCCGCCCCTCGGGGGCTGTCGGTCGGGGGCCGCCTGAGGCGTCGGAGGAAGCCGGCCGCCGTCGGGCAGCAGCCCCGGGAGGGCGGACACGGGGTGGGTACGGCAGCGGCGGGCAGGCGGGGGGCCGGGCCGCGGAGACTCGTCCGTCCGTGGGCTGCCGCGGGTGACCGGAGCCGAGCCTCCCCGCCAGCCGTGAGAGGCTCCCGCGGGAGGGCGCCTGCCCGACCCGGGGCTTCACGTCCGTTGAGCGAATCCACGACGATTCCCGTCGACCCCTGACCTCGGGTTTGGATTATTATTATTATTTTTTTTTCTTTCTCGTTTGGTGAGTCGACCCCCGGTAAGACTCCCAGTTTTGTTCGACCGGTGACAGCCGACGTATTTGCTGCAGACGTAACAGACAATACTTATTTTTTTTTTTTAACTGGAAGTCAGGTGGCCCGGGTGTTTTGACGGCTGAGTGGAAGGTAGGACCAGAAAAAACGCTGCCTCGGAGTATAAGGAGCACCTCCCCCCCCCCCAACCTCTCCCCCTTGCTGATCAACGGCGTTTAGAACCGGTACCCCGTCAACCGCATTTAAGGGTCAGCATTCGGTTGTCACCTTGCATCTACCGGGTTGGTAGCTGTTTTCTCCATCTGCTGGCTGTGGACGTTGAGGCGGAGCCAGGCTTTGGTCCTCCCTTATCCTTCCAGGAAAAAAAAAAAATGCTAGAGATAAAATCGACACTCATCACTTGCTTTGAGCTGTTACCCTCGGGACGTTTTCAGGGTTACCGAAGCAGGCTAGAAGAAACGTGTGCAACAGTCGTGAAGAACAAGTTGATCATGAACTCCGGAGCAGCGCAGAGTTTGTCCTTAAAAACAAAACCCCAGGTTAATCTGAAAGAGCCTTCTAGGTTGATGGTAAATGGAAAACCTGCTTCTAATTTTACTGCTTTCTGAAATGTCATCGAAATTACAGGGAAGGATGTTTGGTTTTTTGTTTTGTTTTGTGTTTGGGTTTTTTTGAGACAGGGTCTTGCTCAGCCTGGTCTCAAACTTGCAGTGATTTTTTTTTTTCACGTACTGAGATTATAGGCATACCCACCCAACGTGGCTCCCCCCCCTTTTTTTTTTTGGACACTGGGATAGAAACCTTGGAAAATAGAGAAGTTGAATAATGAACTCTTAAGAAGCAATGGCAAAACCAGCAGTGAGGGACGCAATAAAACTCGTCAACTGGTGTGAATAAATCATACCATTCAGAACACACAGAAACTGGCAGCACCAGATAGAGTTGGAAGTGTGTTGATGTGGGCAGAGGTGGAAGACTTAGGAAGTGTTAGGTTAAATCTTTTTAAGGAGCAGTCATATATTTAGATTCCTTTTCCCCTTTCACACTCTTGAGTGCTTATGTCCCCCATGATTAGAAGACAGGAAGGAGGCTTATTTTGACAAAAATAAGGGTTTGGGGGTAGTGGTGGTGCAGGCCTTTAATCCCAGCACTTGGGAAGCAGAGGCAGATGGATCTCTGTGAGTTTGAGACCAGTGTAGCCTACCACGCTAGTTCCAGGACAGCCAGAGCTGTTTACACAGAGAAACCCTGTCTCAAAAAACAAACAAACAAAAAAAAACTTTTTTGACTAGAGAATCCAAGACAGGTATTTGTAAAGATATATTTATGAAAATGAGGACCAAAGCCATAATTTCTTCATCTACTTCTCTTTCAACTTCCAAAACTTTTTAGTATTAATAACTTCCAGACCCAAGACAGTAGGGCTGGGATGAACAAGACAATGAGGAAACACACGCGTGCACACACACACACCAGTTAATGGTTGCTCCTGGCAAATAGTAAGGAATTTAACAGTAAATTAAATGCAAAGAGACCTCACTATTTACATTTTTATTTTTTTAAATTTTATACTGGGAGCTTGGGAGATGTTCCGACTGATAAAATACCAGCTGTAAAAGCTGGGAATATTGTTTGATCCCCAGCATCCATTTAGGCCTAAACTGGATGAACCCAGAGTAACAAAAGCTTATTGGTTAGCCAACCAGCTTACCCAAACTGATGAGCTCCAAACTCAATGTGAGACCTTATCTTAATAAATAAGAGTAGTAGAGGAAGACACCTGGTGTTTACTTCTGGCTGACACATGCAGGCACACAGGTATGTGCGCTTGCGCATACACACATGCAACACAAACAATTGATAGATGTATGTGCTGCCTGCTATTAAAATGAAAAGGAATTTTTTTTTTTTTTTTTGGTTTTTTCGAGACAGGGTTTCTCTGTGGTTTTGGAGCCTGTCCTGGAACTAGCTCTTGTAGACCAGGCTGGTCTCAAACTCACAGAGATCCACCTGTCTCTGCCTCCCGAGTGCTGGGATTAAAGGCGTGCGCCACCACCGCCCAGCGAAAAGGAATATTTTAAAATTATGAACAGATTTGATGTAGCATTTCCTCGCCTGTGAAATTTTCTTACAAATATACCTATAAGTAGATATACCTGTAAGTATAATATCACCTAGAAAGAGTCACAAGAAGCAAGTAATACCGGTTTCCTTGAGAGGAGTTCTGAGTGCAAGGCAAAAGTGGAATGAGTCAATATATTCTTGGTGTCTTGTGAGCTTTGAGCCATATTACTGTGTACCTAGTTAATAAACAAATGCCAGTGAAGGCCTATGGATGATAATGGAAATTCTGGTGTAAAATGATATGTTGAAAAATGAAAGCTCTCTTAAAATGCAAGGGAATGGATACTGAACAGCAGTCTCAAAAACTACAGTGGCTTGCACCCATTCATGCTTAATGGTTCTTCAGATCAGTTGTGATTTAGACTGATTTCCAGGCTTTAATTTGACTTCAGAATTGCTTAAGCTGTCTTCATTATGGAATTTTTGCTGAAAATGAAAAACTTCCTGGGATAGTTTTTCTCTATGGTTCAGGGTGAAATTCAGTGCTAAATTTCTAGGAATTTGCCATAGCTCAACTCAGAAGTGGCACTTTGAAATGTTTCAGTAGCCAAACCCAAAGCCAGTAGGATCACATGACAAAGACTGTGGTTACAGACTTCTGTTAAAAAGAGGGAATGAAATGATAAAAATTATTTCATAGCTGCAGGGAAATTAAATTAAAAATGGTCGAGATTATATGGAAAAAGGAATAATGAAGAAAATTATTTAGTAGATATATAGAAAGTAAGTTGGAGTAAGAATGAATATTCTTTTTGGTTTTTTGAGACAGGGTTTCTCTGTGTAGCCCTGGCTGTCCTGGAACTAGCTCTTGTAGACCAGGCTGGCCTCGAACTCAGAGATCCGCCTGCCTCTGCCTCCCTAGTGCTGGGATTAAAGGCGTGCGCCACCAACACCCAGCAAGAATGAAGATTCTTACAAATATATATTCTTTTTTTTTTTTTTTTTTTTTTTTTGGTTTTTCGAGACAGGGTTTCTCTGTGGTTTTGGAGCCTGTCCTGGAACTAGCTCTTGTAGACCAGGCTGATCTCGAACTCACAGAGATCCGCCTGCCTCTGCCTCCCAAGTGCTGGGATTAAAGGCGTGCGCCACCACCGCCCGGCACAAATATATATTCTTATAAATATATTTCAAAAGTATTTTTGTAAAGGTACAGCATCCTATTTGGAGTGAACTATTCTAAGGCCTCTGCATCAAAGTATCCCATTTGCTTTATCTTATGTCTGCCAGCTCCTGTAATTAGTTTTGAGTACCCATAAATCTCTTGAAAGTGATACAAGAGTAAGTAATAAATATAGATACCAGTTTGTAGAAAACTAGTTTCTGGTTGTGTTTATTTCAGCTTTTGAATGTGCTCATTCATAGTTTGGGGGTCATTCCCATGTCTGACAACTCACCTTTCACAACAGAATCTTCTTTTCAGGGAGATGTCATTTGCTTCTTGGATGTAATGCACTTTGTGTTTATTATTCAACAGTGAAAATGAGTCATACGGAGGTAAGATAGTATCATGTGTTCTGTATCTTCAGATTAAACTTTTGGGGAGATGGGGAAATGGGTTAATAATCAGTTCTGTGTAATAGTCTTATTTTCAGTTTGCATGGTGAGAGGCAGTACAGAATTAGAGTTGGGGAGTAAAAACTATGTAACCTTGAGCAAGTTACTTAATCTGTTGTGCCTTATCTGGGAAGGAGCAATAGTACTTTCCTTGTAGAATTATAAGGAATGCTTACAAGAGTTGATGCAGAGCACTTAAAGCACCTGACAGTAAACAGTTCTTAGATATATCAGGACTTGTTTGGAGGCCATGAGTCTTACAAAACAAATACATGTATTTATTCAGTTGTCTAAATAGTCAAGGAAATAATTTGATCCTTTTATTCTCTTGAATTTTAGGTTAAATTAAAAATACCTTTTGGAAATAAATTACTGGATGCCGTTTGTTTGGTACCTAACAAGAACATAGCATATGGAATAATTCTTACACATGGAGCATCAGGAGATATGAATCTTCCTCATTTGATGTCACTGGCATCCCATCTTGCATCTCATGGGTTTTTTTGCCTAAGATTTACTTGCAAAGGCCTTAATATTGTACATAGAATTAAGGCATATAAAGCAGTTTTGGTAAGAAAAATATATTTACTTGTAACAAGGTTCTGCTTAAAATTCTTCATAAATTTAAGGTATTTTGTTATCTAATTTTTAGATAAAAATAATTTCTAATTTCCTTAGAAACGTGGCAGTGCACATAGGCGATTAGTGTTCATGTTTCTCTTTTTTTGTCATCAGCTTCTTTTCACGGAGATGAAGGCTCACACCGTCAGTGTTCTTTCATGCTGCTGCCAAAAACGCTATGTAGAATTTTCTCACTGGGATAATGTGGTCTTAGAATATAGTTATGCCAATCTAGGTTATTAAACCTACTGTACTATTATGCATATACAAATATACCACCATTCTATGCTAGTATTTTCATCAAATTTGAAACTTCTACTAGCTTTTAAAATACAATTCTTTATCAAGTTTACTGTTTACCACTCTAGTTGGAGACACACACTTGGGAGAGGGGAAACCTAAAAATGAGGTGGACTAAAGTCTCGTGCAGTTGCTAACTTTATTTAGAGTTTCAGACAATTTATACTCTGAGAGTTAAGAATCGCATGAGTAAGTTGTTCGCTTACAAGGACAAGCCACATATGGCAAAAATACGTTTTTCCATCTAGCAGCATAGAAATAACAGCTGAAGTAAACTCCTTCCTAGCCAGTACAGCTGGGAGGAGCATAAATACCCATTCCAGGAACAATTTTGTGTTTTGAAGAAACTGAGGTTACAAGAATCTAATCTTATTTTCTTGGCATTTTCTCACAAGCACTCAGAATTCTCATTTGACTCCATTCTTGGACTATGTTCCGACTTCTCCCCATTTTTATTTTAATAAAATAATATTAAATAGGATAATTAAATAGGATAATAAAATAATAATAGGATATCCAGAGTGGTTTTGATTTGAGATGTTTTAGGTAAATCTAATTGTCATTTGATTCATAAATTTATAAATTGTTAAATATCCTGTAAAGGGAACATTGGAATTTTCTGCCACCAACAACAGAGATTCAAACTGGCCAGTACTATTAGTTACAGTATCATATTGATCAGGAAATTGTGGAGAAAAGCTTGGAAGGAGGCCCATATGATTAATTGTTTACATTGGGTCCTGTCTTTATTTACTAATTGAACTGGAACAGTAAGGTAAGCAATATTTTATGGCTCTTGTGGTGCAAATAATCCAAAGGATTATCCTCTTGTGCTGTAATAGCTGTAGGAGACAATTTAGTGGAGAAAATGAGTTCGAAGGCAGTGAAAGAATCCACTTGAGACATAAATGTCTGGATTCAAATAGCTGTAGGTTCCTCCTTTCCTCTGGAAATAATGTGTGAGGACTGTCCAATGCCGTCTTTCCTTCTAGGGTCTTAAATAGATTAGTTAGTGTGTAATTAGGTAAGAATTTTGATTTTGCTGAAATTGGCACAGGAAGTACCAAGCAACAGCTCATGAGGCCAGGGAGACGTCAATGGAGGAATTACTTTTCCCACCCGTGCTCTAGCTTGCCTGGGTTGTAAAAAGTTAGCTTTTACATGGGATCTCCTAAATTCTCACAAAAAGTAGAGACAATTCAAGATTAAATCAATTATCATATTCCTCACCCCATACTTCAAGGTCATTTTTCATACAATGGAGATAAGTATTTAAAGGAGGCTCCAGTAAGGGGGCTGAGGCAACAATTCCTGGCATAGGTATCACCATTTCTGTTTTTTATTTTATTTATTTATTATTTTTACTGCACAGGGAAAATTTCCTTATTTGCCTCTATCAATTTTAAGGTCTAACTATTCAGGAATTACTTCTTTATCATGATTAATGAGTATTTTAATAACAGTTGAAATCAATGCCCATGTGACCCCAAATTAAAAAAGGATCTTTTACTCCTTGCTAAATGCCTTTATAATATTTTAGACTCTATCTCATACTACTTCATGTAAAATTCCTTCTGAAAACCAGGATTATAATCATAACCAACTTTCAAGCAATCTAGTAGTTGTGATTTTGATACTTGTGGTCATTATTTCTTTAAGAAATTATGCACAATTTGGCGTACAGCAAAGTCTTCCCTAGTTTCTGCCCCGTTTGGCTCTCTCATGGCTGACTTCAGGTCCTTCCCTGTTCGGGTGCCACTTGTTTACCACTATGGAGGTGGTGAGACCTGGGAAAAAGGAGCCAATAAATTTAGACAGATGAAAGCCTCATGAAATAACCAACTTTGTTTAGAGCATCAGATGATTTATATTCTGCGTGTTAAGAAAAGTCGAATCACGTAAGATGTTCAATCACAAGAACAAGACACGTTGCAAAAACATGTATTTCAATAGAGGCATGTGAATAACTACAGCTGAAGTAAATTCACTCCTATCTGCTGCACCTGGGAGACCCATGAAAACACAGGCCAAGAACAATTCTGATTTGAAGAAACTGAGGTCACAGTACTCGTTTTCTTTGAGTTTTCTCACAAGCACTCAGAATTCTCACATAACTCCATTCTTGGACTGTGTCCCAACAGTTTACTGCTTGAATATTTTTATGAAGGCAAATTGATTTTCCCTGACATATTAGCTGACATAAGGATTAATAGTGAACACATGACAAGAAGAGGAAAGAACTGTATCTTCGGTAAATTATGTCTTTGCATAAATTTTTGTATATATCAGTAATGACAAGAATATCCAGTGGAGTATGACATGAAAGGAACTGATAATTTTTTTTGATTTATCTAGAATTACCTAAAGACCTCAGGAGAATACAAACTTGCTGGTGTTTTTCTTGGAGGTAAGCTTTAGTAATAACTTCATTATAAATATTAAGACTGCTAGCAGGAGGTTAATTTAAGAAATAATTTATTTTAGCTGGGTGATAGCGCACACCTTCAATCCCCACACTTGAGGCAGAGGCAAGCGAATCTCTGTGATTTGGGGGCCCGGCTAATTGATCTACAGAGTGAGTTTCAAGACAGCTAGGGCTGTTAAACAGAGAAAACCTGTCTTCAAAACAAAACAGATTATTTTGTTTTGATACATAACCTTGATACTTTATTAAGCTTTATATGCTTAAGGCATTTATGTGTTTAAATATAAAATAAGATTCTCTTATTCACTACATTTTATTACTCTTACAAATGATTCATTGAGAGTTTCTTCACCCTTTTAAGTATTGAGAAAAATAATTGTTTCTTTTTAAAATTTGGGGTAAGCTAGATCAATTTTTAGCTTTTCATAAAGCGGTAAGATTCCATTAAAAGCATTAGAATTTATTGCTTGCTGCTCTTTTGAGTTGTGATTTTTTTTCCCTCTGTAAGTATGAAGAACAGCAAAACTAATTTTACCATACCATTGCTACTATTGTATGTAAATATTTATTTCTAATTGAACTTAATTGGTTTTAGGTCGTTCGATGGGATCAAGAGCAGCTGCTTCTGTAATGTGTCACACTGAGCTAGATGACACTGATGATTTTGTTCGAGGTCTCATTTGTATTTCTTACCCACTGCACCATCCAAAGCAGCAGCAGAAACTCAGGGACGAAGATCTCTTTCGTATAAAGGATCCTGTACTGTTTGTGTCAGGTTCAGCAGATGAAATGTGTGAAAAGGTGAATTGAAACTCTGTATTTGTATGAGTAAACTATATTAGAGGCAAGATTATTGCCTGCCATATTCAGCTTCTGGACCTGGTGACCCACACCTTTAATCTCATAAACTCAGGAGACAGAGGCTGGTGGATCTCTGTTAGTTCAAGACCAGCCTTGAATATAGGGAGTTCCAGTTCAGCTGGGGCTATATCACCCTGTCAGAAACAAGACAAAAAAATGCTTATGTCTAATTTAGTTGTGTGTCTTTGTTACCCTGTAGCTTTGTAGCACTTAAAATAAAAGCATAGGGGCTGGAGAGATGGCTCAGTGGTTAAGAGCATTGCCTGCTCTTCCAAAGGTCCTGAGTTCAATTCCCAGCAACCACATGGTAGCTCACAACCATCTGTAATAAGGTCTGGTGCCCTCTTCTAGCCTTCGGCATACACACAGACTATTGTATACATAATAAATAATAAATAAATAAAAAATAAATAAAAGCATACTAATAAAATGGATCTCCCTAGAAAGGGATTTGGTAAATAGATTTCATCCTTATTTGAAGAATTAGTAATATCTGATTGTTATGATTTGGGAGATACCAGGGTATACATTTGGTTTATCATTTCAGCTTTGTGGCAGATTGTTATTGTCTCTCAAGTAAGCGTTAGCAGAATTCATATATTACTGAATATTAGCTAAGTATTATGGACTACTGTTTTCCAGAACACACAGTTTTCTTGGGAGAAAGATTTTTGGGAAAACAATTTGAATAACTCTAACCTGCCTAAAAGTTTTCCTTGTCAACAAATGCTTGGTGTATTCTGTTATAGGACTGTTTGAGAGGAGTGGACTGACACTGCTGTAGATACCTCGTTATGTACTGCATTGTCTCTAAAGTTGCATGTAGAGCAGGTATTTAGTGAGTCCTCTGGAGGGAGTGCCCGTCCAGTACAGATGAAGGAAAGGTCATCTTTCTCTTTCCTCTTTAGAACTTGTTGGAGAAGGTGGCCCAGAAGATGCGAGCTCCCAGTAAAATCCACTGGATTGAGAAGGCAAATCATTCCATGGCAGTGAAAGGACGGTCGACAAATGATGTCTTCAAAGAAATAAATACACAGATCTTGTTTTGGATCCAAGAAATCACTGAAATGGACAAGAAATAATTGTCACTAAAAGCCATGTTATTTTGAATAAAAGTATGGTTAATTTGATAAAGAACAGTATACCTCTCAGCATTGTGAGATATATTTCAGACTAATGTTCTTTAATGTTGCCCTATTTTTGAAACATGGTATTGTGGAAATATCCTTTACAAGATGTCTTTTGAAAGCACTGTTATAGTTATATGAAGATAATGTACAAATATTGAAGGTTGTTTATAATTTATTTTCATTAGTATAGTTAAGTTTTGAAAAATTAAACATTTGCATTTTGTTAAAATGGTGCTTTGTCTTACTCTGAAATACTAAGAAAATGCTTCTCAAAAGAGAAAAAAGTGCTGGCGATATGGCTCAGTCCTAAAGGGCTTGTTATACAAGCATGAGTGCTCAAGTTTTTTAAAAGTTTGTTTTCATTTACTTACCTGGGGGAGGGGTGCAGGGTTCAAAGGTCAACTTGGGGCAGTTCTTTCCTTTCAAGCTTGGTGGCCAGTGCCCTTCCCCTTAGCCATTTTGCCAGTCCCTGAATACAATTCCTATTACCGATGTAAAGAAGTGGGCACAACAGCATACCCCTATATACCTAGCTCTGGGATTTGATGGCCAGCCTCTCTGACCAAACCAGCATATTCCAAGGTCAGAGGCAGTGTCTTTAAGGTGGATGTGTTGGAATACTTGTTGATGAGAGGACTTGAAACCCTGGGCTCAACATAGTCAAAAGAAGCAGAGGGAACGATCGTGGAGATGCATTTCAGACAACCCTGACCTTAAAGTGAAGCAGCAACTTTGATGAAAAGTGTACTGTGTACTAAAGGTAAAGCTTTGGTAGTTCGTTGGCAAAAAATGAGTAAAATACTTGAGAGTTTCCAACATAGTTTATGAAATCAATAGATGATTAATTAAAGAGAAAAATGAAAATAGCTAAGTAGTTTGACTACTGTGTGCTCTATCCAGGCAGAATTAGGGATTCTTAGAAAGTACATAAAATGAGACTAATGCTAAATTTGTAAATAATTTTAAAATAAATGATTCTATACTAAATTCTCTTAGTAGCTTGCCTACTGCTCTTTCTAGGCACCAAACCTCAGATTGCCCATGTTCGTCATTCCTCCTACCCTGGTAGAGTAGATCAGTTTTGGTTTTTGTTTTTGTTTTTGTTTTTTTTTTTTGATTTTTGAGACAGGGTTTCTCTGTAGTTTTTGGTGCCTGTCCTGGAACTAGCTCTTGTAGACCAGGCTGGTCTCGAACTCACAGAGATCCGCCTGCCTCTGCCTCCCAAGTGCTGGGATTAAAGGCGTGCGCCACCACAGTCCAAATAGATCAGTTTTATTTATTACATTTTCCCACCTTAGCTATGGCATTAAAAAAATGAAAACCTAAATAACTTAGGTCTTTCATATTATAGTAGAAAATATAACTACAATTTCAAATTTTGGTTATCAGTATATATAATATTTGTTGATTAACTCATTTCCTGAAGAAGATTTAAAGTTTTTTTTTCTAGACAGGTTTCCTCTGTGTAACAACCCTAGGTGTCTTGGAACTAACTTGTAGACCAGACTGACCAAACTCAGAGATCTATCTGCTTCTGCCTCCTAAGTGCTGGGCATTTAAGCTGTGCCCCACCACTTTGCCCAGCAAGATTTAAGTTTTTTAAATTGGTAAACAGAATGAATATTTAAATTTTTAAAATCCTACAGGTGTGAAAACATTGTAAGCCCAAAACCAAGCTATCAGAATATAACTTGGTCCATTAGCAACTAACTAAAGTTCACTGACAAATAATACAAATTATAATTTAATTAGAGCTAGTGATGTAGCTCAGTGGTAGAGCTCTTGCCTAGCGTGGATGAGGCCCTAGGTTCAATCTGCACAGGAAAATTATAATAGGGAAAGAACGGAGAGTACAAAAGGAAACTTAAAACCATCAGAATATAGACGTGTAAGGATAAGATGGGTTTAAAAGGTTAGTAATGAGGCTATGACACTTTTTAAACTGTAGGTAGAATATAGGCCACTGTACCTGACACCCAAGCTAGAGTTAATCTGGAAGGAAGGAAACCATTGGGAAAATGCCTCCAGAAGAGACAGCTGTAAGGCGTTTTCTTAATTAGTGGTTATGGAGGAGGGCCCAGCATATTGTGGGTTTTACCATCACTAGGCTGATGGGGCTGGGATATGGGATATATATGAAAGGAAGAAGGAAGAAGGTATACTGAGCAAGCCATAGGGATCATGCCAGTAAGCGTCACCCCTCTATGTCCTCTGCATCAGTTCCTGCCCTGACTTCCCTCGGTGATGGACTACTAACCTGAAGGGTAAACTGAAATAAACCCTTTCCTCCCCAACCTTCTTTTGGTTATGGTGTTTCATGACAGCAGTAGTAACCCTAAGACAGTAATCAAAGATACTACTTTAAACAGGAATAAAAACCATTCGAAAATTAATACCCCTAAGTTGTGTATAAGAAACAACTATGCTGCTTTATGTAATTACTTGCCATTTGAAAGCCATGAACCTAATTATGATTGATAAAAATTTATAACTTAGCAATGAGCCATAGGTCTAAGGCTGAAATGAATATTGAAGGAAAGCTCCTGTAGCTTCGCAGCATTTAGTGGGAAAGTATACAGTCCCTTGTAGTTTGAACATTTTTTTATTGAGCTATATATTTTTCTCTGCTCTACTCCCATCCTTTCCCCTTCCCTTCTATCTCTCTCATGGTCCCCATGCTACCAGTTTACTCAGGAGATCTTGGTTTTTTTCTATTTCCCATGTAGATTAGATCCATGGATGTCTCTCTTAAGGTCCTCATTGTTGTCTATGTTCTCTGGGATTGTGATTTGTGGACTGATTTTCTTTTGTTAAGTTTAATTGTCTTTCTGGGTCTGGGTTACCTCACTCAATACGATGTTTTCTAGCTCCATCCATTTGCCTGCAAATTTCAAGGTGTCTTTTTTTTTCCTGCTGTGTAGTACTCCATTACGTAAATGTACCACATTTTCCTTATCTATTCTTCAGTCAAGGGGCATTTAGGTTGTTTCCAGGTTCTGGCTATGACAAACAGTGCTGCTATGAACATAGTTGAGCACATGCCCTTGTGGTACGATTGAGCATCCTTTGGGTATATATCCAAAAGTGGTATTGCTTGATCTTGAGGTAGGTTGTTTCCTAATTTTCTGAGAAATCGCCATACTGATATCCAAAGTGGCTGTACCAGTTTGCACTCACACTAGCAATGGAGGAGTGTTCCCTTTACCCCACAACCTCTCCAGCATAAACTGTCATCAGTGTTTTTGATCTTGGCCATACTTACATGTGCAAGATAGAATCTCAGAGTTGTTTTGATTTGCATTTCTCTGCTGACTAAGGATGTTGATCATTTCCTTAAGTGTCTTTGAGCCTTTTTAGATTCCTCTGTTGAAAGTTCTCTGTTTAGCTGGGTGGTGGTGGCGCACACCTTTAATCCCAGCACTCGGGAGGCAGAGGCAAGCTAGTTCCAGGACAGGCTCCAAAGCCACAGAGAAACCCTGTCTTGAAAAAACCAAAAAAAAAAAAAAAAAAAAAAAAAAGTTCTCTGTTTAGGTCTCTCCTCTCTCTGCCTTTTGGTTAGTTTGGATAAACGTTTGTCTATTTTGTTGCTTTCCTCGAAGAACCAACTCTTTGCCTTATTGATTCTTTGTATTGTTTTCTTTGTTCCTATTTTGTTTTTCCAGGTTCTTTATGTAGGCATTTAGTGCTAGGAACTTTCCTCTTAACACTGGTTTTATTGTGTCCCATAAATTTGGGTATGTTGTGTGGTCATTTTCATTGAATTTTAGGAAGTCTTTAATTTCTCCCTTTATTTCTTCCTCGATCCATTGATGCTTCAGGTGAGCATTGTTTAATTTCCATGTGTTTATGGGCTTTCTGGAATTAGTGCTGCTGTTGAATTCTAATTTTAAGCCATGGTGATCTGACAAGATACATGGGGTTATTCCATTTTTTTTTTAATCTGTTGAGGTGTGCTTTGTTACCTAGTATGTAGTCAGTTTTTTAGAAGGTTCCACGGGGTGCTGAGAAGAAGGTATACTTTTTTATGTTTGAATGGAATGTTCTATAGATGTCTGTTAAGTCCATTTCAGTCATAACACCTGTAAGTTCCTTTATTTCTTGTTAAGTTCTGTCTGACAGACCTGTCCATTGGTGAGAGTGGGATATTGAAATCTCCCACTGTTAGTGTGTGAGGTTTAATGTGTGTTTAAGCTTTAGAAGTGTTTCTTTTACAAATGTGGGTGCCCTTGTATTTGGGGCATACATGTTTAGTATTGAGGTTTCAACTTGTTGGATTTTATTATGACTAATATGAAATGTCCTTTTTTGTCTCTTTTGACTGATTTTAGTTTGAAGTCTATTTTGTTAGATATTAGGATAGCTACAGCAGCTTGTTTCCTAGGTTCATTTGATTACTCTGAGGCAATGTCTGTCTTTGAGGTTGAGGTGTGTTTCTTGAATGCAGCAGATGGATTCTGTTTTTGTATCCAATCTGTTAGCCTGTATCTTTTTATACATGAGTTGAGTCTATTTATATTGAAGGATATTAATTACCAGTGATTGCTAGTTCCTGTTATTTTAGTTTTTGTTGTTGGTAGTGTTATTGTGTCTCTTTTTCTCTTCTTTGATATTTGCTGCTTGATCATCTATTTTCTGTGTTTTGAGGATGTAGCCAACTTCACTGGGTTGCAATTTCCCTTCTAGTACTTTCTGTAGGGCTGGGTGTGTGGCTAGGTATTGGTTAAATCTGGTTCTGTCATGGAATATCTTATTTTGTCCATCTATGGTGATTGAAAGTTTTGCTGTGTATAGTATTCTGGGCTGCATCTGTGGTCTCTTAATGTCTGCATAACGCTCTACTAGGACCTTCTGGCTTTCATTGTTTGCACTGAGAAGTAAGGTGTAATTCTGATAGGTCTACCTTTACATGTTACTTGACCTTTTTCCTTTGCAGGTCTTAATATTTTTTATGCTGTATGTTTAGTGTTTTGATTATTATGTGGTGAGGGGGCATTTTTTTATCCAGTCTGTTTGGTGTTCTCTAAGTTTCTTGTGTCTTCATATGCACATCTTTTTTAGGTGGGAAAGTTTTCTTCTATGACCTTGTTGAATATATTTTCTGTGTTTTTGAGTTGGACTTCTCATTTTTTTTAGGTTTGGTCTTTTCATGGTGTTCCATATTTCTTGGATATTTTGTGTTAAGCTTTTGCTAGATTTAATGTTTCTTTGACCTGTTTCCTCTATCGTATCTTCAGCACTTGAGATTCTCTCTTCCATCTCTTGTATACTGCTGTTTATGCTTGCATTTGTGGTTCCTGATCTTTTCCTCATAATTTCAATTTCTATAATTCCCTTGGTTTGTGTTTTCTTTATTGTCTCTATTTCTGTTTTCAAGTCTTGAACAGTTTGTTTCACTGTTGATTGTTTTGGTTTTGGTTTTGGTTTTCTTTAAGGGATTTGTTGATTTCTTCCAATTTTTTGTTTGTCCTTTCCTCCATTTCTTTGAGGAAATTTTTCATTTCCTCTTTAAGGGCCTCAAACATTCTCCTTAACTTATTTTTTAGGTCATTTTCTTCTGCTTCATCTATATTTGGTTGCTCAAGTCTAATTGTTTTAAGAACACTAGTTTTTATTGGTAGTCTGTTGCTCTGCAATCCCGGGCATTTTCGGGCCTGCTCTCAGGGAGGTTGGTTGCTTGGGCCTGCTCCAGCAGAGGTTACTGGCTCAGGACTGCTCTGAAGGAGGTTGCTGGCTAGGGCCTGCTCCCTGAAGTTTGCTGATTCGTGCCTGGTCATGCAGAAGTTTCTGTCTTGAGCCTGCTCTCTCAGTGGTGGCTCCCTTGTACCTGCTTCAGTGGAGGTCACTGGCTCATGCCTATTCCTGTGGAGGTTGCTGCCTCAGGCCTATTCCCACTGAAGTCACTGGCTCAGGCCTGTTCCAGTGGAGGTCGCTCAATTCAGATAATCTTAAGGATGAACTAGAAAGTTATATCCCACCAAACTGAAAAATCGCAGTAATTTTCCTCCTTCCTTGGATCAATGTTGGCTTCTTTGGTTTACTCACTGGGGCTGTAGCTCTTCTGGGTGTACACTCTTTTATTTTTATGTGCGTGTTATACTGAAACTAGGCATTCCAGGAAGAAACAGTTCTGTTCCGGATACTGTTAACAAAATCCAAATGTCTTCTTTGTCTATTTTAATGGTATTTTTTCCAATTGTTTCTTCAGGTTCACCCTGAGATCCCACATTCATCCTGAGCTGTGCTCTCTACGATGTCATCTGCTCCACTGTTTTCCAGAATCGTTTTGACTATAAAGATCAGGATTTTCTTAACTCAACCTCAATCTGAAATGGTGATCCTGCCTCTAGGAATCTCAAAATAGTCTCTTCCAGTAAACAATTACTTAGGGGGTGAACCAAAAAAACCCTAGAAGCTGTTCCAATCCTGTTTGGTTTGTATATAAGTGTTTGTCAGTGAAGTACCTGCTAGGGATTCAGTCCCATAAAACTTCCAGGCCTTCCTGCTTAGATTAGGTCCTAATCAGTCTAGATCTGCCTCTGACCACCCTTAATTCTGATCTTAGGACAGCAAAAGGAAGCTCACCCACAGGTCATTCAAAAGTCGGACTTTGGTTTTGAATGTATGAATAGATTGTGAATGGGGAACTTGAAAACAGACTCCTGTAGCAAAAAGAAATGTTCCAAGAAGCCGGATCAACAGAAAAAGTTTATCGTATGTTCTACACGATGGCAACAGTACATTCTTGAACTAAAAAGCTGTGTGGAATATGTCAAACTCAGGATAACTAGGGAAAACAGGTTTTTGTTTTTTATTGTTTCTGCTTTTGATACAAAATCTTACTATTAGCCCTTGGGGTCCTGGAACTCACTATGTATTCAGGATAGTCCTTGAACTAACAGAGATCTGCCTGCCTCTGCCTCTTGAGTACTGGAATTAACGGCATATGCCATCATACCTCGCTACAACATCCAGTGTTTTTATTTGTTACACCTTCAATTAGCAATTACTCTAAGACAGGGCTATATTTTCTTGACTGCAAGGAAGCATAAAATACACTACCGTTGAGAAGAAGAGAAATTATTAAATGGATTTCTAACTTCAATTCTATTTTACATATTTTTCATTAGGGTAGCCATTCAATTGTGTCAAGAGTTTTGATTAAACTGATAGAACATTCTTTGTTGAATTTAAAAATACATAAACTGAGTGTGGTAGTTCAAGCCTGTAATCCCAGTACTTGGAAGGCTCAGGCAAGGGATTTCCATGAGTTCCTAGGCAGCTTAGGCTGTATAAAGACTTCAAGGCTTCGCTGCGTTATAGAAGATCCTATCTCAAGAAAAATAAAAGATTAACTACATAACGATGCCAACAGAGGTAGCCCACACCTATGCTGGAGCTGGAGGATCTCTAGTTCAAAGACAGTCTGGACTACATAGGAATCATTGGAGTTCTAGGCCAGCACAGGCTATGTAGTACAAGGCTTAGCCTACATACTTCCCACACTAGTACCATACTTGGCCTGTACATGTTTCACTCATGACCTGTTGTCACTGTGAGCTCAGTAAACACCTACTGTGACACGTACCTTACTTTACTCAGTCCCCAGGGCAAGCACTGCACCATTGGGCACAGGCACTGCAGGGCTGTTTTATTTTTCTGATAGAGCTTTGCATGTATGCACTTAGGAGCTAGATGGACAGAGCAGCATTTTGTATCTGAGAGGCTTCTGAAATCAAGGCCAGATAAATGAGATAACAGGCCATTATGTCAAAAATCTACCATTTCTTTAAACACATATCGAAGCCTATCTTAGAAGAGAATACATTTTGCAAAATATGGCACTTTCTAAATGACTGGATTTTAAACAATGTTTGGATAGTAACCCTGATTATAATTTTTCTGGGAGTTACTTTTGAGATAGTCCTCATAAGAACTTTTGAATTTTTTAAGAAGAAGCTTGAGCTATGGGAAAATGGTAGTTCATGTTCTCAGAAGGTAAGAAATGATTGACCATTCTCTCCTATTTTTCAAAAGCACACATAATAATTTATAAAAAAAAAACATTTAACTTTCATGGTCGAACTATTTCTCTAACATTTTGATATTCTACCTTGAATCAGAATGAAGATATTTTCCCCAAAGAAATGACATATGGTAAGTATCACACAATTTCTTTGTGTGTGTGTCTGTCTGTCTGTCTGTGTGTCTGTGTGTGTGGTTTTTGTTTGTTTGTCTTTTTGAGACGGTTTCTCTGTGTAGTCTTGGTCTTGACTGTCCTGGAACTAGCTCTGGAGATCAGGCTGGTCCCAAACTCATAGAGATTTGCCTGCTTCTGCCTATCAAGTGCTGGAATTAAAGGCATGAGCCAGGACTGGCCAGTCTACAATTTCATTTTTTGATATTAAACTTATTTAGCCAGATACTGATACTGTAACTTTTTGTTCCCGTGTAGCTATAGAGAGCTGGTCGATTTCCCACACAACTTCCATGGAAAGGTGAGAAACAATATAACTTGTTTACATTCTATTCATACTTGTACTGATTTCTGAAACCCAGAGAAGTCTCTTCCTAAAAGGAAGGCACAGTAAACGACAATTTGCTCCAGTGTAGTTTTTAAGTGGTTGCCTTGTTCCAAGCTGTGAGAAGGGCTTTTCAATATATTGGCAAATTATCCTTGAAAGTAGATAAAGCTTATAAAGTTTAACTCAGGTTGTTATGATAAAATGCCCCCACTGCTCACAAAGAAATAGTAACCACCATTTCTTATAATTCACTCAGTACAAAAAAAAAGAAATACCGTCTTCTGTGGATGGAGTCAACAGTGAAGTGGGCCCTGTAAATCTGAGAGGTTCTCTAAAGTCCGAATGTAATTCAGGATCTGTCAGACTCCAACATCATCATTGCTCTTTGTTGCTATTTTAGTTATGTCAACTAGAACTCATCCAGTGATGATTACCTATGCAGAGGGTGCTGTTGGATGCTAGGGTACAAACGCTTGAGCTAGCGTCTGATCTCAGACAAGTAGCTAAAGGGTAGTTGCCGCCCAGTTTGCAAACATTCAGGAGATGTCTAAACCCACCTAGGGCTCTGAGAATGGTTTCATGAAGGGTGCAGGGGAGCCGGAATTTCGATATTTAAAATTACATTTATGGATTGATTTGTTTGTTTACAAGGTTGATGGTGGCGTGGCAGATAGGGGACCCATGGGGAGGTCAGAGGACTTCTTTCAGGAGCAGGTTTTCTGCTCTTATCGTATTGGTCTTGGGGATTTAACTTGAGTCATCAGACCTGGCAGCAAGCAGTTTTTCAAGCTGAACCGTTCATCGACCCTGGAGTTGGATTTTAAAGAACAGACAAAAATTACCCTGAAAAGAGTTTAGAAGATAATAAAGGCACTCTAAGACCTATACAAAGATAAGGAAACAAGAAACAGCAAGCTGTGTGAAAGGAATAGCAATGATTTCAGAGTTGCTGAAAAGTTATCAGGAGATGGACGCGAAGAGGTGGCCCTGAGACCACCGAGGGCGTAAAATGCCACGTTCCAAAGCCCCGATTTAACGCTGAACAAAAACCACTGTCGATGTTTAAGAAAAGGAGTGCTTGGGAGCTTCAAGCCTGCCCACAGAAGATTGGGGTTCAGGTCCCCAGCACCCACACACACACATACTAATCTAGTGTGATACCCACCTGTAGTCCTAAGCCCTCAGGAGGTTAAGACACCCAATAGCTAGAAATGGCTGACTAGGTTACACACAAGACACCCCACTTCCAGACAGAAGACAGAGAGTCAAGGAGAAAGAACACCTGGCCTCAGCCTATGGCCTCCATATGCATGTGTACAAATGCGCCTGTGCATCTCCATACACACCTGTGACCAGACACAGTGAACATGCATGTGCATATATATACAGACATGCACACCAAACACAAGCACCAAGAGGGCTGTTTTATTTTTCTATGATATCACTTATTTCTTTCTGCAGAATGAACCTGGAAATAGGTAGTCTAATTTGTTCATATTTCAAATGTATTAAAATTTAAAGTCTAGTTGCTCTGTTATTCCCTTGGTCCTCAGAACTTTAGTCCTAAGGTAGGTGCCTCAAGACGCAGAAAAAGTGTGTGGGGGTATACCTGTAATATGCTTTGTATCATAATAGGCAAAAAAAAAAACCTGTCTCATTTTCTAGAGACATATGCTGGAGCATTGTCTGTCTTTATTTGTACAGGTATACCCATGATGGCTATAACTTCAAGCCAATGTGTGATTACTGAATCAGCCTTTTCCAAACTCAAAGCAGTTGCCCATTGAAAACCTGAATAGATACCAATGGATGGTGTGGTGTACACATTTAGTTTTCCAAATTCTACAAAATAGAATACATTCATTCGCCAGATTTCATTCCTTTGAGTACCCTTTGGGTAACTTTCTACAAGTAGTGGTGTTTGGTTGTATAAAGAACAAATAGGACATCTCCTTATAATTTCCTTGGATTATTACACTGTGATGGAAATGTTTGCTATTGGCATTAAATGTCTTGTAGGGGGCCATTTGGAGGGCAATATGATCAGAATGCAGTTCAGATTCAGATCCATATGATTCACATGTGCCTTCTGTACATTTTCTTCAATCAAAGCCAATTCTCTCTCCGCATCAGCTGGTCATTGTTGTAGAAGTCTCTGTTTCCAGCTGCCAAGACTCCTAAAATAACCACACAGAAACTATATTCTTTACAATACTGTTGTATTTAGTTTAAGCTATTGGCCAATAGCTTCAACGTATTTCTGGCTAACTCTTATATCCTAAAAAAAAAAAACCCATCTCGATTAATCTGTGTATCTGCACGTGGCTGTGGTTTATCAGCAGTTTTGGCATGTCTGTCTCTGGCGGTGGCTCCATGACTTCTCCTTGACTCCACTATCCTTCCAGAATTTAGTTTACTCTTCCCTGCCTAGCTCTCCTCTTTTGTCCTATCGCAGGCCAAGACAGTTTCTTTATTAATCAATGGTATTCACAGCATACAGAGGGGAATCCCACATCAGATCATTCCCTGGAACTATTTAAGTTCTTGTCACCATATAAAATTTTATTTAAATTAATAGGTTATGAGGACCTATCCCAATAGTGGGCCAGAGCTGGGAAATATTTCCTAGCAATCTTTGGAAGTCATTAAGAGTCTGTGATTGATCTCTCCTAATTTGCAACTTTTGGGGTCTAATTTTTTGTAAACCTATTTTATAGCCTAAATAATTCATAGAATCTCCACTTTATATTTTTTCAGGAGCAATTTGTAATCCCCAACAAGGCAAAAATTTTTTCACTTCTTCAAATATTTTTTTCTAAAGTGTCTACATTTGAATCAGATAGCAAAATGTTGTCCAAGTTATGGTAAACTATAGATTCAGGAAATTGCTTTTAAAAATATTGTTTCTAGGAATGCCCTGTCAATAATTTCCTTTAAGGTGATCTTATTTTCCAGTTATAACATTTGACATTTTGATTTTTCCTCGCATCTCTAGAAATAACTTCGCCTATCCAGGCATCATTATGTTCATCATGCTCATGATAATTGTGTCTCGGATCCATCCTTCCAAAGGTGTTGACCCTGCCTTTAACAGGCTAATTATCCTTTTGAATAGAAAATTGGCATTTTCAAAAGCCAGAGATTCAATTATTATTTTTCAAACTTCTGAATTCTATTTACTGCTGAAGTCAGTCTTTGAAATAAATCTGAAAAGGCTTCCTTTGATTCTTGTGTATCTTTAAAATGACTCAACTTTCTTTCCTATTTCTCCAATTCTGTCCCAAGTATTCAAAGCCACTGTGCATCATAAATTCAGAGTGTGGTCCTCATAAACAGCCTGCCTTTCTGTCGTGGCCTTGTCTGCTTCTCCAATAATTTGATACTGGGAGTTTCCATACCTCTAGCTTTACTTTGTTGATCAATAATCTTAGCCTCTTACCTGAAGCAGTCACTCCATTGTAATTGAGGCTCTAAAACACCATTAGTCAACTCTATCCAGTCTTTAGGGATAATTCTATTACAAACTGACCATGAGTTTGATATTTGCTTCACAAAAGGTAAATGCATGCCATATGAGATGATTGCTTCCTTGAATCTCTTTAAATATATATAACACTGCCATAGGATTCCAGTTAGCTGTAACAGAATCTCTGCCATTTGTAAATTGTTGTAAGGTTATTAGATAGATATATTAAGGTTGGTTGTGTGAAAATCTTAGGCTATTCCTCTCTGTTCTTATAATGCAATGCTGAAATTGGTTCTCCACTAAATTTCTCTGTATTTGAATATCTCTGGGATCTGTTTTATTAACTTTTTCTAAGGCCTGTATCTTAGCACTCTTATTAATCAACTTTTTAGTGATAAGACAAAAATGGCAAAGCTGATAATGTTTACATCTGACATTACATAAATTCCACCTAGATACCCTCTCATTTAACTGTTTCATCTTCAAACTGTGCAGCATATTATCATCCGGAGATCCAAATCCTTCCACTGTAATGGTATTTCCCATTTGGAATATTGGGAAATAAAATCTCTCTCTTTTAACTAATTCCTCCCTTTAAGGAGTCCTAATTGTCTTACCAAATCTCCTGACAATGTTGTTGAAGATATGAAGCTGATTCTTGCTGCACAGAACAGCGAAAGCCTGACTGGGTTTCAAGGCAGCTGCCTAGTTTGACAGCAGCCTGAGAAGGGGGATCAGGGAGAGCCTGAGAAGGGGGATCAGGGAGAGCCTGCTACCCATGGTGGAGAGAGAGGGAGGGAGGAAGAGAAGAGAGCCCGGGGTGGTCTTGAACTTCCAGAGATCCATCTGCCTCTGCCTTCCAAATCTTGAGCTTCAGGGTGTATGACACCACTGCCTGGTCTCTAGTTGCTTACTTTTACTCTCTGATCATCAGCTAAGCTTTATTTATCAAAACATAAATAAAATATCACTGTAGTACTTCCCCCAAATGTAGCTTTTTTTCTTCCTCACAAATAGGTAGCAAGATTGACTATAGAAAACTACACTTGATATTATAGGATATTCTTCTGTTATACCTATAAAATTTCCATAAGACTGTTTATTTAAAAAATTATGTAAAGAGTAGCAATGTATTCTTCATAAAAGTATATCACCTTTATTCATTGGGTCATTGCTGCTAAAAAACAATTTTAGAGAGATTGAGGGAGAAATTATCTTAAATGTTTTTCTTCACTTTATCAACTGATTGGTCTACTACAGGAAATGCTGAGGTGGTGGCTTCCTTGGCATTGTGGATGGTACGTTCACCTTTATCTTTGTGTTTGTAAACAGACCTGGTTTCATCTATGATAGATTTTTCTTAAGTCTAGAGTAAGACCCTATAACATGCTTATTTTAAATTGCAACTCACAAGGACTGTTTTCTTATCTCCAGAATTGAAACCTTTTCAAGAAGCATGCCAAGCAATCCTCCATCGAAGGAGATTAGATATAACACCATAGAAAGGACCATTTCATCCGATGAATGGGAACATCAAAGCAGCCATTTTTGTGAAAGTCACGCATCTTCAGGTGGGACCAATACACCTTTGTCAATGTTTCACTCAAAAGTAAAGGACATTTTCTCAAATTCCTTTCCCAGAAAAGATCCACCAAGTAAATATCAAACAGAACAATTTTCCTCCAATAATTTACGTTCAACAATGAAAACCAGCGGCCCCAAAACTTCCCTTCCTGATGCTCTTAATTTGCAAGGTACTTTGAGATTTACAAGAGCTAAGGATCTCCACGTGGCACCATCCCCTCCTGTTCATTTCTTTCTTTCTAGTGGGCAAATTAGACGCGTGGAAGAAAATATAAGAAGGAAAATCTCTGTGAACCTCAAAGCTAGATCATGGAGGGGAGCTGAAGGTCTGCACCCCAGAGCTCAGAAGCCTTCGACTCCTTCTTGTTATTTACATAATGAAGGGGTTATTTCTGGTGAAGCACGAACTGCTTTCCCAGAACAAAGTGCTGTGCGGAATCAATTGATTCATGAAGCACAGTGCACTAGCGAAACCCAACAATTCATTCATGACCAGGATTCAGACAGCAGCCAGCCTGGTTTCTCTGAGCCTGCATTCTTTCCGAGACCGCCGTTTTCTAGCAGTGCACAAAACTCCGTCCAGGCCCAACAAATAGACCATGAAAATAAGGGCCACCATTTCAATCACACCCTATGTATTGTTGAAAGAGAATATTCAACCAAGGGCATAGAGTCTGCTGAACATTTCAGCAAGACTCAAAGTTTTGTTTATTTTAATGACCAAAACAAGAGGAACCATTTAGGTAAAGGGCAAAATAGTGTTTTCCAGAATGCTGAATTTTTGTCTTTAAATTCAAATTTATTGGCTGAAGCTGTGGCACAACACAAGACAGCACCAGGCCAACAACCACTAGCTTCATTGGAATCAAACCAGTATGATGCATACGATTCAGAGCCTCTCTCACCTTCCATCAAAAGGCAGAGAAACGGGAGAAAGACACCAGACAGTGAAAGAAAACTCGGTCTTAGAGCTCTGCCTCCCAAAGCAAAGCAAACCTCTTCTTCCCGGGTGTTTCCGATCGTAGTGTGTCGTACTTCAGAAAACAAGAAAGCGTTGAGATGCAGAAAGAAGAAAAGAGCACATCAGAGGAAAATAATGTCAGCTATAATTTCCCATCTCATCTCTGCCTCGAAGCCTATCACTCCGCATGATAAAAAGGATTTCTCAAAATGTCCAGTGGCTGTTATTCCAGACCTCGTAAAATATGAACATTTTCTGCAGAAGTCACTAGATACAGAAAAAGTCAACTATACAAATTCTAATGATACAGTAAGGCTGGGCACCATTGAAAACACAGAACAGTCTTTCATGGTCAACGCTCCTCAACTGGCGGCTCCTTGTTTATTTGACCTGAACATTCCAATACATGAGGGGCTTTCAGGAGTGCTATCAGAATCTTCACAGAAAGATGCTTCATTTCCCCAAATAGAATCAGACAGAGAAATGAAAGTACAGAAGGACATCGAAAATACAGAGAATGGAGAGAAATCAGCAGTCGGTACTCCAGGCATACAAAAGTGCTTTTCAAATGATAGTGTACAGAATGCCAAAAATTCAGGGGAAATCATTCTGAACTTTCCAGGTGTCAATTTACTTATTTCACTGGGATCCCAAAAGCATGAGGAAAATGAATTCAAAGAAATAAATGTCCAAGTGATTACGGGAAGCAAAAATCTGAAGGAAGAGAAACCATTGACTGCTAATATTAGAGACTATGGTAACCCAAGTGAGAGAGAGAAGCCGGAGTGTGACACCAGAAGCAATAAAACAAATAGACATCAGGATGAAGGGATGTCAGATACCTACCATAATACCACGCAGGCTACCATTTCTCAATTCTTTGATATGGAAATGTGTAACAAATTGAAAGCCAACGCAGGCACAGTGACAATAAATTATAGTCGTACTGCACTAAAGCAAGAGGAACTACTAGATGGAAAGAAAATACAGGAAGTAAAGCATATTGATAAGTGCTCCAGACTTAGAAAACCCCAGGAGTGGTGGGACAGTGAGGAAGAGGAAAACAGAGAAACGGTTGGACCGCCGGCAGAAGCCTTCAGAGTCAGCATCTGTCTGAAGCCAAAGGACGAATGTGTCCAGTTGGAAATGGGACCGATCCAATCAGGAAAAAGAAAAAGGCAAAGGCCAAAGAAAGAAGTCCAGTCACAGACAATTTCTACAGAGATAGTATGGGAGACTGGCCCATGTCCCTTGACAAATCCACTACAAGTTGAGCAAGGAAAGCAAAGGACAGACAAACCTCCAGACAGAGACAAGGCTGCAAGTCCCGTGCGCCCAGCTTTAATGCCAGAAAACTCACCTGCTGCTGAGGGTTTAATTGAAACTACCAGACACAAGACCCCATTCTGTGAAAAGCCCACACAGACACCAGATGGTCATATTACAGAAGACAAAGAAAACTTGCAAAGGGACTTATGTGCAGTTGCCACAAGGCCGTTCAAAGCCCGAAAAAACTCATCAGGGCCAAAAAATGGACTCGGTGTCAAGCACAAAATTATTCAAGTGAAAAAACCTGCCTTTTCCTCGAGGCGTTCTCTCACTGCACGTGACACCCTGAACCATAAGAGAAAAGTGGGAGACAACTTTGAAAGACTCATTAAACAAACACTGTGTGATGTAACACTGGCTCCTGTGCCTCTGATTGGTCACCCTCTGGGGTCTAGTATTCACAGTAATAAAACAAGTATCAAGATGACACCCCCAAAAACACAAGTTGAAAAGAAAGAAAAGAATCTGGATTCCCTTCATCAAGAGAGCAAAACTGTAGACACTCTCGAAGTTCAGTTGTGCCATGGTGTGAAATTGGTGGAGCAAGTCCTACCGGAGACAGTGGCTCACGTTAAGAGGAACCACAGACGTGATGCGCATCCAGTGAAGGAGATTAAGATGGAGAAGGAATTGTTTCAAGGAGCGTCTTCCGCTGAAGCAATTAGGGAATCGGTTGACTCACGGAGAATGGGCTCATTCTGTGTTGCAAATACAAACACTGGTACATCTATACAGGCCGAGCTGGAGTATAGTGCAGAATTAGAGTGGGGTCCTCCAACATCGGGAGAATTACTGACGGGAGACCCTCTGATCCAATCAAGAGAAAGGAATGTTCCAAGTAGGAAGAATGACACAAGGGAAATCAGTTGTGATTTTACCCAAAAAGCTTTCTCGTGCTCTTTAAATTACCGCATGTCTGTGTTGACTCATTCTAACAAGAAGAAAAACCCAACACGGTTCACAAATAAGAGCGCCGTGAGGCTCACGTATATGAATAAGGTGAAACCACCAGCCTCCAGAACACTCAGTACCACAGGCAATAAGAAGAATCTAAAATTGGACCTTAAGACCAAATTAAAAAGGATAAACCATGCTAAATCAGTTTTTCTTGAAAGCCAAAACACTCTTTGCTTATTCATTGATAGAAGATTGCAAGAAGGGTTCTGTCATGCTCAGCTAAAGCAAGGAGAACTAGCAAGCAAAATAGGTGTTGATAGTGTTGCTGAGAGTAGAACATTCTACAACAGAGAGAAAAAACATCAAGAGAAACAAGAACCTTTTGTACAGGCAGCTCCGCAGCATGACCAACACCAGTGGGCTGCTGCCAATCAAAGGAAGGACACTCTTCCAGATGAGCCAGACCCGTCGCTGATCTCTGTAAGTCAAGAGCAACCTGCTAACCGTCAGGGTGTAAAGAGCCAAAAAGATTCCCTGCGAAGTGCTTCAGAGGACAGCCTACAAATGGCTCCCATCCAAGCTGAAGGATTTCGGCAAACTACCAGAACAGAAAATGGTGGAAACTTCCCTGTGGTTCCTAAAAATTTATCTCTCGAGGCAGAGAATTCTTCATCTGGTGAATTGACAGACATAGCAGACGATGATTTAGAATCTGATGAAAAGTCTGAACAGGAACTAGATTTGTATCCTGTGGGGAAAGAGGCAGAGTCATCCAGAAGTCTGCAGGTGACGTTCCTACAGTCTTCTGATTCTGATACTAGATCCTTTGCTTCTAGACGGAAAGAGAAGAAACACTCACTAAGAAGATCAAAGAAGCAGACAATAGAGAGTCGTAAATACGGAAAGATGAGGGAAATAAAGACCTCAGATTCACAGACAGTTAACTTCAGATACAGCAACAAACTAAACCACGTGGAGATGAACGATCCACAGCAGAGGGGTAGCGTAGCAAGTGTCTGCTTGGAAATCATTCACTCTAAGGTATACATTTTGTTTAACAAAAAAAGGAGAAAGTCAAAATCACGGGCAGGTAAACAGAAAATAAGAAGACTTGGTTGTATGCAGCAAACGCGAGAGAAATCCCCAGATGGAGGAAACGCACAGTTTCTGGCTTCTGCTGACTTAAGCAGTTCCTCTAGCATGAAGAGCGATGAAGAGAAAGGGGAAGAGGAACCAGAACGTTTCCTGGTCACTCAGAAGAGCCTTCCCCTTATACTTGATGTGCATCAAGGAAAAGACCATGACCTTGTTAAGTCAGATGCCCAACTGAACCGAGTACAAAGAACAATTACTCAGGTACAACCACAGACACCTCCAGAAGTTACTTCCTGTTCTACCCTATGTGCCATCCCAGTTGAATTTCAATTAGAAAAACCAGAGGACAGTGCATTATCTGAAAGAGACAGGGATCTGTCTGGTGACAGGCGACACAAGGGACAGGCTGCCGACGATGAGGAGGAGGCACAGGGGCCACCTGCCTCACACACGAATCCAAAGCAGAGTGGGGGAAAGAAATATGACACCGCCAAAATGAACGGCAGGCATCAAGAGAAAAAACTTGCAGCCGAAACATCCTCCTTGACCAATGTCACACTGGATATTAATACGAGCAGCAAGATAGACTCAGAAAAAGGCACACCAGATGAAAAGACACCCTGTTCGAATCTAGAGATATTGCTTCATAAAAGAAAGGTTTCTTTAGATGACATCAAAAAAAATGATCTTCAGGATAAAGAAGAAAAAGAAAATGATGATGACGCATTGTTAAAGCCATTCTCACAGGATAGTCGAGATTTTGTATTGTGTCCACATCAAAGCAGGGATCCTAACTCTCAGAAATTAAGAGAACAAAGAGAGAAGAACATTCTGTTCGTTGTAGAACAGGATATTCCGCAGCAAAGTCAGCCAGCAGATCTAACACGAAGAGAATGTGCTGTGTGCATATCAAGTCCAAAGGTTCCTCCCATACAACCAGAGGAATCACAAATAGATAACATTAGCACCGATAGAGCAAAATATGACATCCCTGCTGATGGAACTCATGCTCAGAAACAATACAGTTGGGATAGATTGGAAAGAGAAGGGCTTAAAAATGATCTACAAGCAACCATCACAGAGTCTTTGAATCTCTTACCCCCTGAGGTACTAAGATCCAAAAGGAAAAGCAAGGTGTCTACAGGCAAAGCCTTACAAGGTAAAATGTGGTCAACTGGTGTAACTATGAAAAGGAAGAAAGCATTTGTCTCAAAGACATTGACTATTCCACAGTGTGGTCATAGAAACAATCTTCTTCCAAAAACCTGGAAATTACTGATTTCTGAATTACTAATACAGTCTGCTCTCTTGCCTGATACTCTTAATATAATAATATCGAAAAATTCAACATCAGAGAAAAATAAAAGATCATTAACCCAGGAACTGGCAGCAACAATGCTAGGCTCTTTGAGCTTCTCCACACCTACATCAAAAGAGAGAGAGAATTTAGAAACCTTGGACAAGGGAAATGAAATGATTAACAGCTCTCTAACTGTGAGTACCCCGCAAAGCAACACGGTGAGTGTAAAGCCTCCACTTGTAAATACAGAGGGTTCTGAGACTGGCTCCATACCCTGTGATACCACCCGTGACGAAGGTCCCAGGAGAAAATGTGACGACGCTATTTCTGAACAAAAAACATGTGCTGAAAAGGACTTCCCATCTTTGGAACCTTCACAGGAGCCCAGCCCTGTGTCATCTGATTCCAAATGCGAGGACGGCACATTAGAGTTTTCAGGCAAAAAATATATAAGTCCCAAGGCAAGGCAAGCCTCAAGGCTGCTTCATATTGCAAGGCATTATACGAGAGTCCATAGAAAGAATAGGCACCATAAGGGGAAACACCAGTTGAAAAGGGATAAATGTATGGAGGAAGCGCTGTTTTATGCTGTTGAAGATGCGGAGAGCTGTCCACTCAAACTCCCAACTGATGAACTTTCACTTGCTACAGCAGCAAGAGCTGCCTTTTCTAGTAGAATACCTCAAAGATCTAACGCCGAGGAAAAGGCAGAGTTACAAGCAAGCTTAGCCACAACTTTCTTGAGACCTTTTTTATCTGACTGTAAAAGCCAGGTGGACACAGGAAAATTATCAGAAAATGAAATTACGTTGAATAGGAAATGTTCAGCCACGAAGAAGAAGAAGATATCAGTTTCAAAGATAATTAAAATCAATGGACACTTTATCACAAACCATAAGAAATTTAAATTAAGAGCAAAAATGAAAGCAATATGGCTCAGTGAAAATATAACTGATGTATTTCAAAACATCATCCGCTTTCTATTAACTAACTCTAATGTGGAAAATCCATTCACAGCAGAGATAGGTTTGGGAGTATCAAAGTCTGCCCATACACGGCCAACACATGGGGCATCACCGGTTGAAGGCATAGCGGAGTGTGATGATTCTGTTGACAAAGTTGGTTCCAGCTTTTTAAAGGATGCTAAAGTGCATGTTGGGCAGCGCTGGGGAGAGAAGCAAGAAGTGCTAACAACAGAACCTGCTCCATTTTATACGAGAAACTTAACGGCAAGTGCCCATCTCATGAAGAAACCCAGTCTCGAGGAGTCAAAGGGAATACTTTTCAGAGAATATTTGCCACAAACAAGGCAAACTTATGAGGCCAATTCAGAAATTAATGTAAAAATGGAGACCAACAGCAAACAAGGAAGCCTCAAAGAAGCACTCTCATATACGGAGAAACCTCACAATTGTCCAGAAGTCAGTGAATCAACCAGTACCACTACCAAACATGGAGTAAGGAACACTCACCAGTCTTCTTTAAAAGAAAAGTCTTCATTTTATTTGACAGGAACTGTCACTTCTATTGCCGGGCATTTAATTACTTCCAAAGAATTGAAAAGGCATACGGGCAGCATCAGAGCACCCAACCTGTCAATGTGTAAAGGTATACCTTCACAGAAGAAGTTCATGGAGTCACACTCACCTCCTGGATACCATGCTGCTGTAAACATAAAGAAGACCCAGGATTCTAAGACCTTAGAGGTAAAAGTAGATAATGGTGAGGTAAATACGGATATGAAATCCACCTACATGTGTATGCCAATTCAACAAGTAAATATGGAGTCATCACAGCACGTACGGGATATGTATGAGAAATCTTCAGAAGGAAATGGCCTGGACAAAGCACAGATGAAGAGGAAAGAAGAGTTTGCACAGCTGCCATTTGGAGCAGATCAAAAGAGACAACCTGGTCTGGTCACGTCAGACGTGCGTTCTGCTAACACGGTGCACTGCAAGGATATGCTTCAGAAAACAGGTATTTATTTAATAGATCAAGAAAGAAATGTGAAAGTCGGAGAAGAGTTTAACCAAGAGGTTGTTCTTTCCTCTAATACACATACTCTTCAAATGGAAAAGCAGAGCAGTGAGTTTAAAACAGATTGGAAAACAAAGTCCAAGTCTTTTGCCCTGCCAAGAAAACAGGAAAAGCTTAATGTCTTAGGACCTACGTGGAGTTCTTACGCCAGTGACACTACCTATCCTGAAGCCATAAGACAGAAAGATAAGGCAAAAATAGCAAATGTGAAAATTACTGTGGGTGCCAAACAAACAAAGCTGAAGGCAAAGAAAATATCGGTCCGTCTACTTCTTAGACATGGGGACAGTAGCAATAAAAAAGAACTGGCGCATAGCATGCCACACCAGCACCGGAATGTTTTAGGGCTGAGGAGAAATGTACAAAACTTGGTTCTAAAAGCTAATTTGAGCTTGGGATGCTTTGTATCCCCAGTTACAAAGCTTAGCAGTGTAAAACTGGAGAAAGGCAAGTTGGGAGGAAGAAAAGACATTCTTTTACAGAAAATTATGGAGAAACCATCCAACCAAAGGCAAAAGTCAGGGTCAGGATGTGTTGATGTATCTAGGAAAGAAGAAGAAAGTGAGAGAAAGATGCATGATGACTCCACTTTCAAGGACATTCACCGACAATTTATACAACAATTTTGGGTTAAGTCAGAAGAAACTAAAGAGCATTACTCTTGCAAATTCGACAATTTACAAAGAAAGACAAACTCTGAGTTAACTTTCCAGAAAGATGAAACTGATAACATTGGGCTAGCTACCTCCAGAAGCAGAGGAGGAACAAAAGTCTGCACTGGCCCCCAAGACAGTCTACAACAGGGCTATCCACTGAAGCAAGGGGTGATTCTTCAGACGATGAAGGAATTTCCTCGTTTTGGAATGACAAATAAATTCATAAAAAACCAAGACATCAAAACATCAAGTCCACTGATGATAGGAGAAATGGAAGTAATGGAAAACCCATTAGATCCAAACGAATCATTGCTTATTCCGAGATTTATGGTACAGCAACAAAATATGTTCACAGACCCTCTTCCGGGATCCATTCCCTCCCAGGTACCATGCCAACCTCATAATGAAGAGCCAAAGGAAAACATGAAAAAAAGTGACAAACTATTAAAGAATTCGACTCCGCAGCTGAAGAAAGTCTCAAATGCAGAATATATTTCCGATATGGATCACGTTTCAAGAAGTATTGAAAAACTACTCTTGCTTATTAAAGAACAGGGAAAGAGGATAAAAAGAAGTAGAGGGGGTAACAATTTTGAAACGGCAGAAGACATAAAAGCAACAATGATGAATCCCACTCCGTTTCCAAATAATTCACCACCCAGAACACAGTTTATCAACACAATGAACAGTGGTGTGTTCGGGCAAAGAGATGGGACAGAACCAAACGAGAGTGTGGCCACGTTGTGGACTCAGCAAAGGTTGTGTGTACAAGGGACAAGCCTAGACTACACGCAGGAGCTGACGTCTAAAGTTATATGTCACAACAAAAGAAGAGCAGCTTGCACGGAAGGCGTCCTGTGTCACAAAACGATCAAAATGAAGTTGAGGAAGACAACCTCTAGAAAGTTCCTCGGCGTTACCAGATATGGAGCCCACAGCGACAGAAAGGAGCGAAGACACGGCTTTAAGACAGAGAAGGAACTCCCCCAGGGGAAAAGTGTGGCAGACTTACTGTGGAAGGATTTTTGTGCTTCCGGCTACACTGTGTCTCAAATTATAAAGCTTAGAGAAGTAAAAGAGGGGAAAGGCAAACCCCGAAGGCCGTTGAACGGAACTAATAAGTTATCTATGCAGCCCACTGATAACAATTCAACATCGAGCACCATCAGAAAATCAGTACAGTATACTACTATGAAGCAAAAAGAACACCAAGTACTTTTGCTAGATATTACCCCACAGAATAAAGATCAGTTAATGCCTGGTCAACAAGTGGAGAAGCCTAGATATATCGACTGGAGTGTCCATTTAGAAAAAGAAGCATACCGTGTCGTGTTTCCAGAGACTGAAGAAACTGATTCCAGTAGGCTTGCGGCTCAAAGACCCAGAGCAGATACAGAATGTGAATTCTCAACTGCAGAAAGAGTAGAGCAAAGAGTTAGGAAAGACTCCATCAAACACGCATTTTCAGTTCCACCCAGAAGAGGAGGACCCGAGCAGACGAATATTTCAAGTTCCAAAGAACATGATGTATTTCTCATGGAACTGGATCCTTTCCAGAAAGAGACATGCAAGCTGCAAGACTTGTTTAAACGAGAGTCTTGGCCAGCAGGCTTGGAGAATGTCCCCTGCCCCTTTAGGGAGCCCTTTCACTTGGAAAGCGCACAGGTAGCTAAGGAAGTGGGTACGGATCATAACGTTAACGATATTTCCCGTCTATTTGGATTAAGAGAAACTGACCCAGAACTAGGTTCCAAAGCACAGGCGTTTCTCTGCACAGATCTAGAGAATCTATACCAAACAGGTACAGTTCTGAGAGGCCATGCAAAGTCAGGTCACAGGCCTCGAATCCTTCTGAATTCTGTACCTTGCCACAAGAGGGCTCCTCATCACTCAAAATCAAGCTCGAGTACAACAAGGAAGGACAGTGGTGCCAGTGCCATAGGTGCCAAAATGAATCTCAAGGGCAAAGAAAAAGCCGAACCAACTGCCAGTCCACTAAAATTAAACAGACAGAAAATGGAGATTTCAAAAAAAAACAGGGCAAAACAACTGACTATTTTTGCCCAGAACAAAGAACAAATTATGGAATTTTTTTTATCTTGCGTATTATACAAACTTCAGACTGAAAACGCACAGAAAGAAATCTCAGCAGAAGCAGCACTAGAATCAGAGATTTTTAACCCAGTGCTAAGAAAAGCAGCAAGTGAAGGTAAGATTCTAGGAGGTCACTCTCCAAGTTCAGAAAGAGTTAACCTGCATGCTAAGGGTGGAGCTGAGCATCCAGAGGATGCGTGCAAGCCTATTCCAGCAGTTGGCACTCACAGCTTGAGGGATACGCATCAAATTACATCACCACAGGTAGAGAAAGAATTAAAAACAGTAGACAGTCTGGACTATCATGCTTTAAATGCAGAAAAGGAAGAACATAACGACAGGACAAAGGAACAAAACCGTTACCACCTGTCATTTTCCCTCAAGAGTTTTGAAGAACATCTATCATGTTCCCAAAATGATTCCTATGTCCAGCCACATTTAGAACCTCACACAAAGGAAGCATTGTTAAAAGTAGGCAATGTGTCAAACAAGGTAAAGGGACCAGATTTGTCATCTAAAGCTCAAGTAAGTACTGGGAGTGAATGTCAACCTGCGTGGATTTTGCCCTCAGTTATTCTAGAGCAAACAAAAGAACAAGGTCCAGAGCTGCCTTTGGAGTCAGGCAGTAAAACTATAAACTGTCCAAGCCTTTTGCCATCAAAAAAATTATCTGCTGGGGTACAGATAAGTAAGTTAGAGTCAAATGATAGCTCATGCATGCCAACAGTCAGCGAAAAGGAACTGTTACTTAGAGCAAGTCAAAAGAAGCAAGAGGTGTGTCTGTCTAAGCTGTTCTTACACTGCTTTTCACTATGCTTGAAGTTTTTGCATGAAAAACAGAAGGGTAACATAGAATACAGAGCTATGAATGACACAATACACCCTGAAAGAAAAACCCTAAACTCGAAGAAATTGGTACGTCCCAATGATTATACCCCAAGCAATATCGCAGAGCTACATTGTTACAAGAAAGAGCAAATGATATGGATAGAACATGGAAAGGATAAGCCAGGTTCCGTTGTAATAAAAGCACGTGATTCCATCCTTTTACCTCACTTAAAATTGAATAAAGAGACAAGTGATGTGCTTATCTCAAGTGATATAAGACAAGAAAAACATAACTCACAGGGAGAGAAGAATGGCATAAAAGGAACGGATATGAAGAGAAGAATGGTCTCTAACATTACCTTCAAGACAGAGGAATTATCGCTGTCTTATCCTTTCAGTGGAAAGAAGTTAACTCTACTGTTTGACAGTATAGAGCGACAGGGGAAGGTACGAGAAGGGTTGAGTAAATCAGATACGAAACTGAAGAACTCTTGTATTTCGTTACCACCTCTGTTGCATTGTAATTTAAATTCAAGAATAAAAGTCAAAAAACATAAGTCAGAACAACTAAAATGCTGCCTCCCACCTCTAAAGCCGTTGCCGTCATTGAACGACAGAAAAGTGCCAATTTCAAAGGCATTTAGTAGAGATAAGTTATGCAAGTTAACAGAATTAAAGTATGCTCCCCAGAGGAAAGAATATAGAAATAATATCATACATTTGAAAGATAGACTAAGCCTTATAGATATTGCTCAAAAGGGAAAGACAGCCCCTTTTAAATACTTACCACAAGGAAAGGCAAAATGGTGGAACAATAAAGAACCCATCCAGGAAGAAGAAAAAAATACAGTCAGAAAAGATGTGAGAGACAAAGAGATCCCCAAATTAGTGGATCAAAACGTAAAGAAAATAGCACAATCACATGCACTCAGTATCAAGGAGTTGCAGAGAGAAACCCAGGAAGAAAAACTTGTCGATCAGATAAACACAGTTGTAGCATTTTCTGTCTCACAATTGCAACTCAATACATTTTCAAATACACAGATAGTTGATAGAGAAGTTTACCATGAGATAAACTCATTGAAGGAACATGCAGCACAGGAAGAAAAGGAAGGTAGGGAAAAGGATGGGACTGTAAACAGCATAGTGCGTGCCAATGATATATATTCAAAGGCGAAGAAATCACCTACTTTACCTATGCAGAATTTGAGTGACCTTCAGGGGAAAACTAGAGAGCCAGGGGGAGATGTTAAAGAAGATGGAATTAAGCCAGGTGTAACATTAACTGAGAAGTCGTCTAAGACGTCTGTTGCTACGTCTCCCCAACCTACCCTTACTGTGAGTGCCAGAATCAAGAAAGATTGTACAACAGTGTTAACAAGATCCTCTGTCTCCTTGGGATACGTCCAGAACCCATTAGTTTCAGAAGGAGGCATTTACAAACAGCAAATTGCTGGAGATACTTCAATTAGTCTACAAAATGAAAAACAGCCCACGTCAGAGGAAAAGGAAGAAGCCGGGATGCAAATAGCAAAGATCATAACAACTCAAACGTATCAAGAAACAATGGTGCAGGAACTGAAAGACAAGCGAGTCTTAGATATGACTAAATCCTCTCCTTTGTTGCCAGATCAGTGTCATCCCAAACTGTCTGAGAAATTCGAATTCAGTGACACAAAACTAAGACTTAGAAATTCGGCTTTGCAGAGGTCTTCAACTAAAGGAGAAACCGTGCCTAGAGGGGCCATTGTTGGTGATACCATGAAAGATGTAAAAAAACAGCATATATCTCAGAGAGAACAGACATATCGAAAAGAAATAATAGACAGGCAAGGAGTCGATGTAACTTTGAAATTACACAAATTACTTCTGTCCCAGAAGCTCTACAGAACAGAACTCCATATACATATCGATGTGCCCAAACCAAAAGAACACGACAGTAAAAGTGAACCTCGAGATTTAAGAAAAATGCCTACTTCTCAACCTTCTCCAACCAATATTTCCTTGTGTAAAGGTGTGCAAGTAGATGAAGAAAGGCTAAGAAGTCCACTATCTTCCCCAGATGCAGAGAAAATAGTTGACAAAGAGGCCATGTGTAGTCCTGTCAGAAAAGGAAAACAATATAAAAAACAGATAAAAATCACAGCAGGCTTGCCAGCTGCAATGCATTGCAAAAGGACAAAGGTCTCACCGATTCCATATCTCCTTGACACCAAGGAAATTGTCCTGAATATGAAGTTTCTGGAGAAAAAAGAACACGACGGTAAAAGTGAACTGGCTGTGGTTGCAACACAATCTTTCCGATCTTGTGATGGCAAGTCACACCCTTCTGAGGATTCACAGGACAAAACACCGAGAGGTACAGCAAGAGGTACAGGACACTCTTACCCACAGGGAAATTTCCAAGAAGCGGCAGATGCCCAGGAACCAGCAACCAAAGAGTCAGCTCCGGTTGAGAGTGACTGTATTGTTAAGACGACAGAATATAATGTGCTAGAGAAGTCAAAGTCCGTGACCAGGGTCCATCAAATAAGTGAGCATCCACAAGTTGAAATGGAATATGAGTCAGACCCCCAAGATCATAAAATTTATCTCACGAGATTGGGTTCCATTAAAAAGGAAAAAAGGCTGCAGATATCCTTCGTAGAGCTAAAGGGTCAGCCAGAAAAATGTGAAAAGGAAGCTTCAACTCAAATTGGACATTGGGAGAAGGAAAATGAACTCAAAGATAATTTAAGGAACAAGACAAGTCCTAAGTTTTCAGTTTCTCCAACAAAAATATCACTCAAGGAAGCCCTGGTCACAAGTGATACCCTCGTGTGCCCAAAACGATCGGTGGCAGAGAGACAACAGGAAACTGGTTCAGGTAGCTTCGTGACATCAGAGAAAGGTAGACGGAGTAATGCTTCACTAAGCAAAATGTTAACTCCAGCAAAGATGTCTCAAAATAAGGAAGAACAGAATGTTAACATGGAAGAACAAGCCATGCCTCAGTCCAAGTGTGGACAGATGATAAAGTCAAAGTCCTCCCCTCCTAATGGTCCAGGTCACAGCAAAAATCAGAGGATACCTTTACCAACAGATGTGGACAAGAAAACCTCAGTGAGTATCCACCTGCAAACGCAGTCAGGGGTACACGTGAGTACTGCAGAGTTTAATGCCACAAGAAGGAAAGAAAATTCACCCTCAATTGTTCCGGAAGAAGAGCAATGTGATGGAGCCTTGCCTCCGAAGTCCCATGAGTCTCCGCTGCAATCTGAACACCTGGAAGAAACAAACACAGCCTCCGATGAAAATCTGAAGCAGACAAAACCGGAAGTGGACAGCAACTATTCTGCGAGTCAGAAAGAACGGGCATTAAAAGCGGGTGGGAGCGGAGGGGTAACCGTAGAAGAGGACAGAAGCGAAATGCAGCCGAGCTGTATTGTCCAGCTGGAGAATAAAGCCAGGGAGCACACCAGCAGCCCTACAAGCCTTGTTTTTCCTCCAGCGACAGAGGAACCTGACATCGAGACTCAGGTAGGCACTTGCAGAGAGAATGGCTACCCACCTGAGGAAAAGCTTAAAAGGGAATTAGAGCTATCTACTGCAAAGCAAAACATTCAAGGACAAAAACTGCTTGAAACACGCACGCCCAGTTCATTGTATGTTTCTATTCCTGATTGTCCTGAAAGCCAGAAAAGCAGATCCGCAGAAACAAATCTCAAAAGAGAACTGAAACCCAAATATTTAACCAGGAGAATCCCAAAGCACCCAATTTCAAAGACACTTGGTATCATAGGATGTGGTAGTTCAAGCAGGCAGAGGAAATTAGAATATGCCTTCAAGAAACCCAAAACCGTGGTTCCAAGTAGTCAACGTGCAGCAGAGATCACCGGCAGCAGTCTTTGTGTTTCCACGATAAGTCCACCTCACAATGAAGGACCAGTAGAATTGGAAACAAACCCAAGAAGGGAAAAGAGAGTCTGTCATTCTGAATTCCAGAAGAAATTATCAGATGCTAGAGACACGAAGGACATCTTGACACGTGCAAAAGAACTAAGTAAGCTAAGTATGCATTTAGATTGTAAAGCAACTGAGATAAAACTGAGTCAGATACCAGAGATCGTGACCATATCTTGCCAGAAGTGTAACTCTCAGCCCCAAAGGACCACAGAAGATTACAGTCGCAGGCTTTACCTAAAACATATAAAAATAGATTTTACGTCTCCAAAAGCTGGTACCATACACCATAGCTTAGAAAACAATTACCAAAGAGATTTTCCTCCTGTTAGCTGTGTAAAGACAATGTATGTTTCAAATAGCAGCGAGGTCATGACAGAAGCAAAGGGCATCAAAAAGCAAGAAAGTGTAACATCACCAGAAACTCGGAGTCACATTCTCCAGAAGTTCCCAGACAAAGGAAGGGACAACCTTCTTTTGCACTTTGAAACAAAAGCGCTAGAGATAAAAACAAGCACCCTTCCCAGAACTGCAGCCCAATCTTATGCAATTGCCAGTAGCCAAGATAAATCAAAACCCCTATTTACGTGTATCCATTCGGCCACCAAAGAACAGAAACGAACAAACAGAGTTGTAGTACTTTTTGATGAAAAATCTTTTTGCAAAATCGACCGTGATCTGCAAGGCAAATACCTCCGCTCAGTCCCTAGGCCTTCTGTCCCTGTGGTCTCTAAAGCAAATGTGCTTCCCAAACATATGTACAAGTTAGACGTGGGTTCAGGCTCGGAATGTAAAACAGCAGAAGACAGGGAAGAAAGTAGTAGTCTTTTGTTGGACACGGACCTAGTACAACATGTTCCTTTCCTAAAGAAAAACCCACAAGAAAGTTCGTTCTTCATCAGAAAATTCCAGAAGCCACCCCATGCGCTTGCCCTTTCCGCTGATCTACAAGGCTCAAGACCAAATGATACGATGATTCCTTCAGAGTTAAAATTACAGATGACATCAGAAAAGGATAAACAACGTCAATTATGCTTTCAAGAGACCAGTTTATACAAGCATTATAGTATTTCAGGAACTCAGCAAAACACTGCTGATTTAGCCAGTTCACATTCATCTTGGATTTCTGATCACTGGACCAATGATGGTCCCCTAAATACTGAGACTGCAAGTGACCCAGCCGAATGTCCAGCTTCCGACCTGGCGGAAAGTCCAGCCACTGACCTAGCGGAATGTCCAGTCACTGACCTGGCGGAATGTCCAGCCACTGACCTGGCGGAATGTTCAGCTACTGACCTGGTGGAATGTCGATTTTCTGAAGAAAGTGACAGTGAGGAATGTATGTTTATAGGAAACAATTTTTACTTAATTAAGGGTTCCCAAAAGTTTCTGTTTGAGGTACCCACAGCCATTTCATCCGCGGATCTTCACAGAGTGGATGGAGCAACTCTTTTGAAATCAGTTCACCGTGACGATCCAAATGACCATCATACTAGAACCCAGAGAAAACACACTTCCCTGGTGGCACAACCTTCCTATCAGTCTAGAAATAGTAGGAAACACAGGTTAAACTCCAAGATGCAGTCTCCTGCTGGGCTGTGGCACAGCCCATCCGATATTGTGGAAATAGAGTCGACGGCATCTTCCATAACATTCAGTGAAGACAAGCACCAGACCAGGACCACATGGAGCAGAACAAGCTACTCTTTAGCCTCCTCAGCAACTGAGTCGAATACTAAATTGAATCTTGCAAAAAAATACCGCATGTCTTATGTGTACCCACAAGTCAAAGAAAGAAGGAAGGCTAAATCTAATTTGTGGAGAAAGTTCAATATCTTTCAGCGTTCAAAATATAGTCCTTCACACAGTGGAGAGAAGCATGCAAGGAGGAAGAGATTGTGTCATTATGAATCAGAAGAATCAAACCCACCAACCAATTGGATGCCAGAGCCAAGTGCTCATCAGCAGAATATCAAATTCTATCTAGAAAGAAGAGAAAACCAGCCCTTTTTTTATGCCTGTGTACCAGCAGATTCAGTGGATGTTATCCCCCAAACCATTCGCTGGCTTATCCCCTCCAAAATCTTACAGAAAAGCAACTTCCATATTCCTCAAGTGGCAAGGATTTCAAAATCTTGGAAACTATGCAGTTCATCCAAAAAGCTGTTGGGATTGCTTGCAGGGGCCTTTAATATAGTCCGTCATGGTTGATAGCAATTGCACGCGGATTCTTCTGAATTAGAATTCTGTTTGCTACTGAGACATTCAATGAAAATAAAACAGTAGAATGTCATATTTCCTTGAGATGTGTTTACTCAACTTCTCTGCTCTATGTCTTGGTAGATTCATACAGTTGTTCCAGGAAGCTGGGGGAGGGGCATGGCTCTGTTCCATCCTACCGGGTAAGAGCTCTCCCTTCTGTTGACATTGCTTTTTCACAATCCTAATTGGAGAGTCCCACAGACCAGAAGTCTTTTTCCCACTCTACCCTTATGACTGAAGGGTGAGTGGGAGGAATGTTTGATGGTGGAAAAGGGTAGCTGAGCTGGAAAGGAGATAAAGAGGGCTATTTGAGATAGCACAGGATTGTCTTGATCACATTCCTTGATATGGGAAAACCCAGCCCACTGGTGGCACCATTCCCTAGGGCTATGCCCTGGAGTGAATACAACGGGGTGACTGAGCTCACACTGGCAATCATGTGTGCACGTCTTCCTCATTCTTGACTGTGGATGTGACGTGACCAGAGGCTTTAAATTTCTGCTGCCTTATTTTCCTAACAGTTCTGGACTATTACCTGAAACTGTGAGACAACCCCTTCTTTCCCTAAATTGCTGTTGTCAGGATGTTTTATCATGGCAACAGCCAGGGAAACTGAGAAACATCTATGTCATTAGTTACAGTGAATACCTATTCTTCTGAGTGCAGTCTTATGAGATGACTATACCCTTCTGGATTTCTCAGCTTGCGGCTCACACAAAATTTGACGGGTGAAAGCGTCTTCCACAGCCCACTTTCCCATGCTGCAGCTTTCTCCCGTGTTCCTTTTCCATCACTCAAGTTCCCCCAGTTCCATGCACCATAGGAGGCTTGCACATTGTGACACAGGTTCTGGCTATGTTGCTGGCGTCACCACAGGGAGGTGTTCTCAATGAGCAGATTGGATCTCTGGAAACTATTTCTACACCAAGACAGCATAACTGTAGAGGACATGAACGTTAGCCACATAAATACATAGATAGTCTATTAATCTCAGAGAGAATCATCCTAACTCAGCCCCTCCTGATCCTAATCCCAGAAATGTTTGCATACTCGACAATCTCACTGGATGTGAAGGCAAAATGTGAAGGATAGGTCAGAGAGGAAAGGGATGATGCTTTTAACAACACTGAATATATATCACAAATCTTTGGGGCTTCAAAGCTCAAATGTTTTTAGCACTTATAGTATACATACTATAAATGTGCTTATATAATATAGAATATATTATATATAAATATATTAAAACAAATATAAACATGCTTATGTGAATAAAATAGCATTGGTTTATCAGTTTCCATATCTTAGCGCCAAATATTTGTTCAAGGTTTCCCATGGGCCAGACCTCATCCTGAATAATGAACCTAATCAAAATTAGTTAGCATAGTCATAAGTTAGGAAACTCCCAGTGAAGCCCAATCTTGAATTAAGAAACTCAGTGTGAGGTTGAAGAAGAAAAATCAAGGTCCCGAAGAGCTCATCTTTCTGTCTCTGTCTCTCTCTGTCACGCACACACCGACACATCATACACACACACACACACACACACACACTCCTCCTCCCCTCTCTCACACACACAAATGCATATACTCAGAGATGGACACAGACATATATAAGCCTGGCCTCATTTCAACACATGTATCTGATATATATATATATATATATATATATATATATATATATATACACTAAGTCCACAATTCTTTGGAGTAGCACAAATATATGGAATTACCTATTTAAAGGGAATGGTTATAAACAGATCCAAATAGAGCCGTCTGATGCCGGTATGGTTTCTTTGACAGACACAAGCCTCCAGAGAGCTAGCTGGCACATACGTGACTCTTTTTTGCACATGTTAAAATAGTGACATATGTGGATGGATGTAGCTGTAGGCCATTGAAAGTGAACATGTTCAGATTTGAAGGTAACCGGTGAATTTGGAGGGGGGAGAGTGTGGCTTTCAGGATGGAGCCTCTTGCATCAGTTAGTGTTAGCCTGAGGATTTCTACTGCTAACTGCATCCCCCAAAGCTCTTGACCGTCTGCTTTGAAGAGGGAGAGCTTATTATAAGCTATTTTGTTCCACGGGTTTTTATTTTATTTTATTTTTATTTTTTTAAAAATCTTTTTATGGTTTATTTAACTTTATTTTATGTGCATTGGTGTGAAGGTATCAGATCCCCTGGAACTGGATTTTCAGACAGTTGTGAGCTGCCATGTGGGTGCTGGGAATTGAACCTGGGTCCTCGGGAAGAGCAGTCAATGCTCTTAACCGCTGAGCCATCTCTCCAGCCCTCCACCGGTTTTTAAATGATATGTTTGTAAATTATAGAATCTGGATCAAGCAATTTTTTCTATCTGGCTTTTGTTTTCAATGATTGTCACATAGGGAACAGGTAAAATGCATGTTACTAGATTCCTTCAAAATAGATTTCCCTGTTAGGGTTTGCATCCTCACACCCACTGAAAATCAGAGTGTCTGAATGGCCTCAGGGAGAACGAATGAATTTCCTCAATGCCTGTAGCAACCAACTCTGGAGGCTCCACCGCCTGAGATCTGGAAGATAAATCCAGCTGTGAAGCTTTGATTTACATCACAGTAGATATCTGGGCTATGTGCATATTTAATATATGTAGGTTCATTGTAATAGTACAGAGGAATGCATATATATATATATATATATATATATATATTTTATGTACAGTATTTCAGTCCGGTTCTCCAGGAAACACAAGACAGAATCAAGTAAGCAAGGTTCTCCTGAGCGAAGTGAAGTGTTGTGTAGTCTAAAATCACATCCACACCTCTGGCAGAGGCATCAGCCTATGCTGTACACGTGACTTTGAGTCCAGCGGGAAAGAAGGTCGAGCTGTTGTATCCTAGATCATCATACTCACTAAGCAACACTTGACAAAGTCTTTGGAGAGTCAAAAAAAATCCCTCATCTCCCAGGAACCAGCTCCCTTGAGATCTCTACTGCAGTCAGTCCTGGGCTGGGAGCCCTCCACAGGAAGGTGTGGATTTGCCGCAAAGGTGGGTGACTTCAAAGCCTGGAGGGCCAGGGGGTGTTAAGTGCTTAGTTTCTACCTCTTTGAGGAAATCTGACTATGAAATGTTCTGTAAATCATAAGGTGCAGTCATACTGCGGTGTAATGAGCTTGCATTGTCATGTGGGCAGGGGTTGGGAGAAGGCACAATACATCTGACTCAGCACTTCCTGCTTTAAACAATCCTCCCTGGGAATTGCAGGGCATCCAGTCTCTTACTTAACCTCACACAGCAAGATAGATGCTTTGGTTTAATGACCTCCTTGGCATAGCCTTCTCTTCCTCCTCTCACATCTTAAGTCTTATTTTGTTTACCGATATTTTCATTGTTTCTCCTCACCCAAAATATTCTCTACTTATTTCCTTTCTATATCCAATGGTCAGGTTGTCAAGTAGCACAAACTAACTCAACACCAAAAAAAAAAAAAAAAAAACAACACCAAAAAAAAAACCCAAAAAACAAAACAACAACAACAACAAAAAACCCAAACAAAAAAAAACACCTCCGTCTAGGAATGTCATTGCACCAAAGGAAGAAAAAAATGTAAACGTGTGTAAATGAGCAGTACTATGGATAAATAATAGGTTTTGAGTTGAGTTAAAGTGGCTTCAGCTCTACATAAAATAGAGGGCTTCCAGCTATATTACAGCGTCACAGGCTGTTTTAGCACAATTTCCAGATGCTTCACATCTGGAACATTTTCTAAACTTCCTGAAAACGTGCCTATGATGGAAGGACATGTCTCTTCTCCTCTGCACCTCTTATTTCATGACCGGGTCTTCCATTTTTTAAATGGGAGACACATATCCTGAATATTGTCTTTTATTACCTACAGGAGTAGTAGTCTTGGAAGCATACAGAATGAACAAACTGAAATACTTTAACACTGAAAAATGAAACTCCAATATTCTGTACCATAGAAAAAATTTTATATCAATAATAAGTGTTTTTTTTTTTTGAGAGCGTCTGGTTGTATAGCCCAAGCTGGCTTCCAGTTCAAAATCCTTTTGCTTTTACCTTCTACGAGCTAGGATTGTAGGTGCCACAACCAGGGACCACATTACATAAATAAATGTTAGTCTTTCAAACATACTCAGGGTCTCCTACACGGATCAAGTGCTGGGGGATGGTCAGGATAACCACAGCATGTAGTGCTCTCTGGGGTGTTTTGTATTTAATTTTCAACATTTCATTATATCCATCTTATCTCCAATCTATGCAAAGGTTATAGCCAAAGATGACATTTGTCATGGGTGGTTCATTGGTTCAAAAAGATGGGAGTAGCTGTACTCCCAGATCTGGTGGTTGTCACCTTTGAGACAGGAATATAATACTTCTGTATCCCAGTTTTGCTCCCTAAAAGGTAGCAGCTGATGGCTCTGGTTTTACAGGAGACGTGCATACACATGGAAATCTCATCCTTATCAACTCAAGCAGTCTGTTACTAATGCAAGTGTAGCTTATTCCTGCCACACATCTGTGTAAAAGCTGCCTTGTCTTTCCCCCCTTCCCCTCCCATCCCCTCCTTTTTTCCTCATTTTTAATCTTAAGATTTATTTGTATTTTTCATCAGCTTTGTAATTATAAGATAACAATCCAAAAGAAAAGTTAACATTTTGATCTCAAGAAATTATTAAAAATTACAATTTAATACATTTTATAATCTTATGTACTTATAAGAGAGATCGGATTTGTGGGGTATTTATAATGGAAGTCACATCTTCAAAAATGCAAATCACATCCAGATTGAAATCTGTAGAGAATGAAAATAAAATCGCAAAATGAGTGACTGAGTGGTTAACTTTTAGTGTTTGAGTGTTTTGTAAGTAAAGAATGTTAGGCATTGAACTGGCTACCTAGAAATCAGTGAGATAAAAAATGCTAGTCCATACGTACACCAGAAATAATGTCCTTTAGGTCTCCTAGTCTCTGACATGACATCAGATGTCACCTTAAAACTGTAGAAAAAATTTAAAAACTCGTGGGAGATGCAGCAAACAAACTTGAAATTCAGTTCTTAAAAATCCTGGCACTTAGTTTTCATAAAAAAGCAGTTCTCAGCGCTCACTGAGTAGGCATTCATACGCTGGTTGGTGGGCACAACACGGTAGGGTAGAAAGCACTGCAGGCAGACCATGAAAACAACTTAGTCTCAGCAGAGAGTTGTTTTGTAACCCGGGGCCTCCAGTCATTTCCTCTATGTGAAATGAAGTGGTGGCCAAGGCTCCCGTGAAGCTGCACATGAGTTCCTCCTGCCACTGCTGCATGCTCAGTAAAGTCCCTGGAGAGTTTGTCATTCTCTTTCCTCTGCTGCTCAGATACTTAAGTGCTTTCCAATTCTGTCCTAAAGGTAATGAATCATGGTTGGGAATGAAGATAGCATTGACCTTGCTGCCTTTCCCTCACCAGCAAGAGCAAACTCTTCAGGCCTTATAGAATGAACAATGAAGGCAATCAGCAGGAATTGCTGCAGACACCAGAGCAAAGTTTGAGGAGTCACTGGGAGGACTGTGGTTTGAAAAGTGACATATAAGGTATTCCATGCCTCTTGCCTCTTAGGCTGGAGTCCACAGAAATGCAAAGGGCCCATGATTGATTAGGAAAAAATTATTTTCCTCTCTGAAATTTCTTTTTAATTATGAAAGTAGTTAACTACTTACTGCTGTTTTGTTATCTGTGTGGTTTAGATATATTCAAATGTCACTTGCACTTGCTTTCCAATTTAGAAATCACGGTAGGCTTTAGTTTTTTATTTTTTTTTAATAGAACTTATTTTTTTATTTTTATTTTTTGCTTTATAAATAATACCATTCAAAATTTCCACCTTCTCCCCTCTTCCCATTTCCCTCCCACTCCCCCACTCCCCCTTCCTCTCCCTTTCCAGTCCTAAGAGAAGTCAGGGTTCCCTGCCCTGTGGGAAGTCCAACCCCCCCCTCCCATCCAGGTCTAGGAAGGTGTGCATCCAAACAGTCTAGGCTCCCAAAAAGCCGGTGCAAGCAGTAGAATCAAATCCCAGTGCCATTATCAATGGCTTCTCAGTCAGCCCTCATTGTCAGCCACATTCAGAGAGTCCGGTTTGATCACATGATCCTTCAGTCCCAGTCCAGCTGGCCTTGGTGAGCTCCCATTAGATCAGTCACACCGTCTCAGTGGGTGGACGAACCCCTCGGGGTCCTGACTCCTTTGCTCATCTTCTCCCGGTAGGCTTTATTTTTTAAGACTTTATTTATTAGCCTTGACGCCGACTCTTGTTATTTAATGCAAAACAAAGCACATACATAATTATTTGCATGTGAAGCTGTCAACAACAATTGAGTTGTCATAAACTGTATTAATAGCTGTGAGAGGGTTTTACAAGATTGTCAGTGGGGCAATTAAGATTACCCTGGTAGGTATAGGCACAGCCAGCTCATTCAGGGACCACAGAACGCAGAAGCTGGTCACCCTCACTGAATATCTTAATGGGAAAAAAAAAAAAAAAGCACTATGGTTTAAGGGCAGTGCTGAGCCTGAAGGAGAAAACAGGAACTTCGATGGAGAAAAGTGGGCAGAAATTTTTCAGGAATCCCGGAGGCCAAGAGCAGGCCCCGAAGACAAGAGGGGCCCATTTCGGTCCCGTGCTTTGTTTCAAGATCACTGGCGAACAGAATCGCCGACAAACCTCTTCCTGTTGACTAAGGCGCTGCCTCTCCCCACTCCATCCATCCACCTCACCGCCCCCAGAAAGCAGCGGCCACAGAGCCCGCACCGCTCAATCCGAGACCTCCGAGCCCGCAGCAACCGGCGGGGATCCCGCGGCTAGGGCGGGCGGCCCGGTCTTCTGACGGCGTCTCCCAGACAGTGACAGCTCGGACGCCGAGCCCCGGGCTCTCTGCTCCCCCTCTTCAGGAACCGGGCTCCAGCTGGAAGAGATCAGACTCCACCCCTGCGCCGCAGCCCAGCTACACGCCTACGTAGCGCCTCTCAGCGGCGCCGTTAGCTGACGTAGCGACACGTCATTGGCTCTGCCGCTCTTCCCGCACGCGATTGGTTCCCGGCGGCACGGCCCCGCCTCGGGCCCGCCTCGCCGGATGTCCCCGCGCCGCTGGTCCGCGAGCAGCCTGGCGGTTTGCCTCTTCCTCGCCCGTCCTCTAGACCGCGTCCATGGCCACCGCCGCGACCGAGGAGCCCTTCCCTTTCCACGGTCTTCTGCCGAAGAAGGAGACCGGGGCCGCCTCCTTCCTGTGCCGCTACCCGGAGTATGACGGGCGCGGGGTGCTCATCGCCGTCCTGGACACGGGGGTCGATCCCGGGGCTCCGGGCATGCAGGTGAGGCAGCGCCGAGGGCCCGGGACCGGAAGGGCCGAGCCGGAGGACGGGGCCGGACAGCTCCGGGCCACCGCAGGACCCTGTTCCTGCTCCACACAAAAGCGGCGTTGTCGGCGTGGCTGATCGGGATCGGGGGCCGCGGGGAAGCCCTGCTGGTCATCCGGGCGAGCCAGGCCCCACACCTCGTCGGGGTCCTCGCCCGGTCTCGCCGAGCCAGGATTTTACAGTTTTTAACCTTGGAGGTGCGGGGAGGGGGGGGGGTGACACCGATGGGGCAGCAGTTAGGGATGTGGTTACAGATTGGTTTTGGCAAGACCAGCAAAGCGGGGTTCCCAGAAGACAACTCGGTCCGCTTCCGGAATGGTTTCTTCTGAGACTTTGGTATTTTTAAGTTATCTGCTGTGTATTTGAAATCTGGGTTAGACTTTTACATAAGGCACAACTAAATTGTTAGGGGCAAACTTTTCAGGCCTTAAGAAAATAGACTTTTTAAACGCCTCAGAACATAAAAAAAAGATATACTTTAGCTATGATTTTCTTAAATGACTTTATTTTCCTTTCTGCAAGTTAGAAGTCTTTCGGGGAGGGACCTTACAGAAAACTGATGTTTAAAAAAATGCCTCTGATTAAAATGCACTCTGTTTTTAAAGTAAACTAATCTTTTACTAAAACCTACTAATAAGTACTTTTCCAGCCGTTGTTGAATATCTTCCCTGACTAACTTATTGCCTCCTTTTCGGCCCTGTGTCTGTGTATCTATCAGATAGATGCATTAGATTGCATAGATAATATATTAACTTCTTCCTCACAAAGGAGGGATCCTTAATCCTTTATTCCTAGACCTTGTCCCCCCCCCCCCCCATCGTTAGTTCTTTCCTTGTGCAAGGGATGGGAAGGAAGCCTGTGTAACCACTCCATGGATCTCTGGGGAGTCCTGATCTGGAGGGTTTGTTGCTTCTTCCTTCCTCTGGAGCACAGCTAGTGGTGGTCCTGTCTGACAGAGACCCTGATTTAGAAGCTCAGGTAATGAGTTCCCTCCAGGTGACTACCCGTTGTTCTTTTATGAATGGTAATTGCTAAGGCGTGGTGACAGCATTGCCACATAGAGGGTTTGGCACACAGTGGAAATGCTGCCCATTACACAGCAGTGTGTGCTAGCTTGTTGTAGGATGCGTGGGAGAATAGCCAGGGTTAAGTGGCTGGCTGGTTCTTTTGTTAGAGGTCAGGCGGTTTTGGAGTAGACCTACTCAGTGGGCATTTGTGGGATTTCCAGCTCTGTTTATCAAAGTATTTTGTTCTGTAAAGGAACGGTTTTTACCCTGTAGAATTACTTGACAATTGAGAAAATCAATAAAGTGCTGAAGAAAAGTTTTAAATACTATCTTAAAGTCCTAAATAACAATAAATGTCTAGGGGGCTGGAGAGATGGCTCAGAGGTTAAGAGCATTGCCTGCTCTTACAAAGGTCCTGAGTTCAATTCCCAGCAACCACATGGTGGCTCACAACCATCTGTAATGAGGTCTCCTCTGACCTCCTCTGGCCTGCACCACAGACAGAATATTGTATACATAATAAATAAATAAATATTTAAAAAAAAAAAAAAAAAAAAAAAAAGAAAAAAAAAACAATAAATGTCTAGTAGGAGGAGTTTATGATAGGTCTATACTTTGTCTGAAGAGAAAATAATGTTGGATATTTACATACAACATAAATACTCAATAAAATATTAAAACCACATGAGAATATAAGATCATCAAGCATTAATTTTGTAGCTCTGTATATACATCATTAAGGTAAGAAAGAAAATAGAAATTAAAAAAAAAATAGAAGAGGGGACTGACCTGGCCATTTGGGATGCCAAATGGGATCTCAGTGAAGGACTTGAGACAAAAATGAGAACTTTGAGGGACAGAGTCAGTCGTCTCCTCCTTCGTTAACTTCCGTAGGCCAAGTCCTTTTTCTGTCACAGCTTCTGGGTGTCTTCAGAGTAGAGGGCGGGGCTGGGTGTGCGGACAGATTAAGGAGAGTAATCCTCCGTAGATGATGAAATGTTCCCTTAGCAAGCATTCAGGCCCCTGGTTGGTGCCCACTGCGCCATTAAATAACAAAGTCCTGGAAGCTGTGGGTGTTTCAGAGATAGAGCGGTAGGATGGTAGGATGGCGGGAAGACTGAGATCGTGGATGTTTTTTATGACCAGATAAAACTTGGTCGAGGCCGTGTCTACAAAAGCAATTGTAGATGCCGCTCTTATCTCAGCACTGTTCTGAGCTTCACTTTCCCAAACTTACCCACCAGAAGCAAACCTAGAATCATGTATTTGTTCAAAACCAAGTCAGTTTGCTTTTGAATAAATCTCCAAAAATTTGAATTCTATTGCAAGCCTTTCACCCCCCCCCCCCCAACTTTGACCTTTGGGCTTAGCCTCAGCACCACCTTTCACTCCGTGCTTCCCTCTTGAGCATTTGATTTCCATCTCTTCTAGGCACCTAGATGTTGCAGGTCCTAATGCTTGCCTTTGCCTGTGGTCCTTAATTTGCCCAAAAGCTTCCATAGTCACCTGCAAACTCCTGCTTCACCCTTTAAGACATTACTGATCTCATTCAGCCTTTGCCAGGTGTTTAGCTCTACTGTTAAGGTCTGTGGCTGTAGACATGAGTAAGCCAGTAACTTCCGGCTAACAGTGATTTTCGTTTTTCTCCCTTTTGTTCTCTTCTCAAGTTGTAAGTATTCCTAATAGTGCTTACATTTTTTCATCTTGTTACCCCGCCTTACATTTTTCCTGGTTAAAATTCTTGGAAAGCATATATCAAATTTATTTGGTATCAAATCTGCTAGTAATAATAAGTATTTTTTGAAAAAGACGTGCATGCATAATAGGGAACTGTCCTTTTAGAAAAAAAAATTTGAGGTAAATAGATACAAATAACTCCATGAAAGTTTTTTGTTTGTTTGGTATTTGTGTTGTTTTTTGATACAGGGTTTCTCGGTGTAATAGCTCTGGCTGTCCTGTAGACCAGGCTGGTCTCGAACTCACAGAGATCCGTTTGCCTCTGCCACCCGAGTGCTGGAATTAAAGGTGTGTGCCACTAGCACCCAGCTCAAATAAAGTATTTTTAGTGTGCCCACTCACTAAAATATTAATAAGTAACCCAATGTATATAATTGGTTTTATTTTAGTCTTAATGACTGTCATTTACTTGGGTTTAGTTTCTGCGAGCTGAGCTTTGTGTTCTTAGGGAATTTCTTGACTACTTCCTTAAACTCTTACTGTCTTGGATTATTATCTCTACTCCTCTGTTATCTCAACTGATAAGAAGCTTTCTAAAAGCAGGGATCCTTATAAATTGATCATGCTCTCGGAATAAAAGTTACTAAGTAGTAATCACATACTTAAATGTACATTTTCAATTTCTTCTGTTGAAATTTCAAGTAAATACTATTTTTTCTTTGTTTAGTGAACGTTTGTTTTTGATGGTTAGCAAACCTTTCGCCTCTTGTTCTGGTCTTTACAAATGTTTAATGAATAGCTCCAGCCCATACCATTTTCTGCTCCATAATAGCTACAGTGGAGAAATGAGCAACTTGTATTCCTGACATTTAGGGGAAATGGTAGGCGATTTCTTTTTATTTAGTTAGTATCCAGGAAACATTTCCCAGTCTCCCCCTCAAGGTTATTACTGTGACTTTCCCCATAATTCCAGTTTTCAGGCTTGCCAGCCCTCATCCATGCACCTCTCCTTCCTTAAAGATGGACTGCATATTTCCTGTTACTAGTTGAGTTTCCTTCTTATCCCAAGCCTCTACTGCAAAATTCTCATATGATTTTGCCTTTATATTTTTTTCAGCCCCAAATTCTTTTGTCTCCTAGAAAATCTCCAATAGAGTGAACAAAAATGTGTATTTTGTGTTTGTCTGCTCCTCTCTCCCTTTTTCTCTTCTCTATCTGTCTGTCTGTCTTTGTGTGTTTGGGGGTGGGGTGGGGGGGGTTGAGAGACAGAGAAAGACCACGAGCACTTCTTATACGTAAAACTTAACAGATATCATACATGGTAAACAAATCACTAAATCTCTTTGGCTTTTCTTCTTCTCACATACTGATAATGAGGTTTTGTTTTACTAGTTTGATCATGATTTTCATTGTGACTTTTTTTTCTAAATTGTCATATTGATTGAACTTTCTGGTTATCAGCCTTCTTCTAGTATAAATATCCAAGAAAGCTTATAGATTGCTGTTCAAACAAAACAAAAACCCTAAGCGTGACAGTCCCTTTGGAACTTGGTTTTTCAAGGCAGCATGACAAAGTTCTGCGTGTGATCCACAGCTGTACCTTCTTGGCCCTATCAAGAAAAAATGTGCCTTGTTTTCTCTAAGAGTCACTGCTTCTTTGAGTATATGGTAAATACAAAATTTTGCATATACTATAGAGGAAATACTTTGTGTTGGGGAAAAGATTCATGATAGTCAAATGATTTAATAGTAATGGCCACAACCCTGGTCCTAAAGATTTATGAATTTTCCAGGTAGAAGAAAAGTCTGAAGACTTTGTGCTTGTTACATTCTTGACATTTGTTATTTTCTTCTTTCTTTCTTTCTCTTTTTTACAGATCTTGTGTTTTCATGCCTGATTCCTGTTGGTGTGTGTGTGTGTGTGTGTGTGTGTGTGTGTGTGAGAGAGAGAGAGAGAGAGAGAGAATATATACGTGTGTGTATACACATACACGAATAGAGTTTTAACTAGTGTATATGTTCATTGTACAAAATGATGGGTTTCCCTATGACATTTTTATACGTGTATATCTCAACAGACAATAATAAATGGGAAAGTGATTTAGACAGCCCTCAAAAGTAGTAGGAAGGGCTTGTGAGGTGGCTCCGTGGTAAAGGTGCCTGCTGCCAATCCTGACAACTTGGGTTGAGTTGCCGTGTCCCTGTATGGTGGAAAGAGAGAACCAACTCCTAGACATTGCCATCTGACTTCCTGTGGCATGTTTGTACTCACACAGAAACCCTTACACACAAAATAAATGAGATTTGATTTAAAAAATATACAACATGCAATAAACATGAAAAAAATTCAGCATCCTTAGCCATCAGGGCAACAAAGTCAATGCTATATTGAGATTCCAGCTTAACCAACGCAGAATTTCTATCATTAAGAAACTAACAGATACTGGTGAGGATGAGGTTAAGGATGGTAGTAAGATTCTTGAATACCGTTGGTAGAAATATATATTAGATCATTTACTATAAAAATTAGTATTGAGTTTCTTTAAGTATAGGCATGCTCCATAAGTATATATTGAACACAATGACTCGGTTTTGCAAAACTTGCTCCAACGATTATCAATTATTTGTCTGTAAAAATAATCTACTACAGTTTCCTGTAGCAGTAGTGTTGTGGCTCACATGAAAATTTATAGCTAGTAAAGAAATATATCTTAACTAAGTTATTCGAGCCGATACTAAGTTGGATCATTCAGTCATAAAAAATGTTACTACGCAGCCATCACTGTTGTTGTTGGGTGTCTGTTTGTAACTTGAATGGAGAGTCTCTGTGGAGCATGTCCTCTAACAAGAGACACTGATGAGAGTCGCCTCGTGTGTGTTGTGGAAAGCTGGGCTGTGTCCTGTGAGGTGAACAGTGTGCAGTATGAAGTTGAGGGTGGGGAACACATGAAGAGTCATGTGGGAAGGTCTCTGAAGGGCAATGAGTAGAAAACTGAAATGCACAGTCGAATGCTCTTGACAGCTGGAGAGATAAAGAATCTAAGGAAGAGGGTTGTATGAAATAGTCGAGGCAAAAATAGTCAACATTTTATGGGAAGTAGTGCCACAGAGCATCTTGTGTTCTGAGTGCACTATGAATCTGGAGGGAGAGGAGTACTAAAACACAGTCTGTCTGCACAGTGCATAGGGGCCCACTGTGGAAGGAGCACCTTAAGAACATGGCTTATGCCGGGCGGTGGTGGCACACGCCTTTAATCCCAGCACTCGGGAGGCAGAGGCAGGCGGATCTCTGTGAGTTCGAGACCAGCCTGGTCTACAAGAGCTAGTTACAAGATAGGCTCCAAAACCACAGAGAAACCCTGTCTTGAAAAACCAAAAAAAAAAAAAAAAAAAAAAGATGATTTATGTAAGGGTCTTCAGTGTTTTTCACTCGTAACCGACCTCTCTCTTCCTGTGAACTTTTACACAACCCCAGGTATATAGGCAAATATAGTAAGTATACAAATGAAGCATTTACTGATAAGTCATAAAGTTTATTTTAGGAGCTGGAGAGATGGCTCAGTGATTACACTATTCCTGCGTCTTTGCGAGTGAGTTCAGTTCCCAAGCTCACAACAGCATCCGATTCCAGTTCTGAGCATCTATCATCCTCTTCTGCCCTCTGAGGGCACCAGGCACACATGTGGTGCATATATATCTGTTTAGGCAAACACATAAGTGAAAATAAATCTTTTTAAAAATTATTTAAAAAATTTGGTTGCATATAAAAGCATTTACTAAAAGCAAATGCACATACTCAATGAAATGAATAAGCTTGTTTAACACAGCCCAATTTAAAGATAAACTAATTTGATATTTACATGCCGAGGAGTGGTGGAGAGAAAATATGAAAAGCTGTGTGTAGTAATAAGGGCGGCGGGGCTGCGTCCCCAGCACCCCGGCTGCCTGGCTAGCTTATGCCCGAAATAACAACACACAAACTGTATTCATTTAATCACTGCTTGGCCCATTTCTATCTAGCCTCTTCTAGGCTAATTCTCACATTAATTTAGCCCATTTCTAATCATCTGTGTAGCGCCCCTAGGTGCGCTTACCGGGAAGATTCTAGCCTATGTCCATCCTGGGTCGGAGCTTCATTGTGCGCGTCTGCCTGGGAGCTGGGAGCATGGCGTCTCTCTGAGGTGTCTGCTCCCGAGAGGAGAGCTGTGGAGTCTGAGCTCACTTCCTCTTCCTCCCAGCGTTCTTTTCTGTTTACTCCTCCCACCTATCTTCTAACCAATGAGGGCCAAGTGGTTTCTTTTTATTTAACCAATGACCTTCCTCCCTCAGCTGTGATTTCTGGAATTAAGCCATTAGGTTTCTCTGAGAGTAGAAGATTTCATGCAGTAAAAATACAGCAGTCCATAGAATAGAGCCTGGTCACAGCCTCGGGTGTTTCAACCAAGTGTTCAATGAGATTTGTAGTATGATGGCCTGCACAGTAAAAGTATGCGCGTTGAATATTCAACACCAAAACCACAGTGCCCATACAATTCAGCTGGCTTAAGTGCTGACGCACATTTAGTTGAATTAAGTTTTGGTTGTCGCACACCCAGTATCCTTTTCCTGTTGCCATGTTTGTGTGTGTGTGTGTGGTGTGTGTGTGTGTGTGTGTGTGTGTGTGTGATTCCACACATTAAGTTACAGGACCTCCATAAAGAGTGAGTTCAACTCAGTTTAAGAAGCTGATGTGTACATTACGAAAGGAAGAGATGCCAGTGGTTTGGCAAGCTGGCACAATGGTGATAAAAAGTAGAAAAATTGATTTGAATTTCATTGTAGAGGAAATACTTCCTGATCGCTGTGGTGCAAGACATAAATGAGATAGTCAGAAACACTTCTGTTCATGGCTTGAGCAACTGGTGTAGGATGGTACTTAGAAGGACAACATTGGGAGCAAAACAAATATGGGAATGTTTAACCTTTGAACTTGGGGTTTACGAAATTTGAAGTACTGGTTCAACATTGAGTAATAAAATGCTACTGTTTCCTACCCAGCCCGGAGCATACTTTTCTTCAGATATTTGCTCACACGTTGCCTCCTCAGCAAGGCCTTCCTTGACCAACTAAGTTAGAATGGATAAATCAGTACTTCTTATTTCCTGTCTTTAGCTTAATTTCTCAGTATTTTATGTCTTTATTTATTGTCTACTTCCTCACCCTGCTGTATGTAAGATAAAGAATTTTTGTGTACTGACAGCTGCTTTATCCAATACCCAAAAGATTGCAAATATTAAAGAAATATATGAAATCACTTAAAGGGTTGTGTATTGTTTCCATGACTTAATTTTTTCTTTAGTGTTTATTTATACTTTTCTCTTTTTTTGTTTTTGTTTTTTTAGATTTATTTATTTATTATGTATACAGTATTCTCAGTATTCTGTCTGCATGTATGCCTGGAGGTCAGAAGAGGGCACCAGATCTCACTACAGATGGTTGTGAGCCACTATGTGGATGTCGGGAATTGAACTCAGGACCTTTGGAAGAGCAGCCAGTGCTCTTAACCACTGAGCCATCTCTCCAGCCCCTATACTTTTTTATTAATCATATTATTTTTAATATAAAGGAAAGATTCCATAGGCAATTATATATATATTATAGTGTGTACATACATGGATTTATATTACTTTCTTTAAAGACAAAATCTAACTCATTTTCTTTGTCTCAATTTTTAGGTTACAACTGATGGAAAACCAAAAATCATTGACATCATTGATACCACAGGAAGTGGTGATGTGAATACTGCTACAGAAGTAGAGCCAAAAGATGGGGAAATTATTGGTCTTTCTGGAAGAGTGCTTAAGGTTGGAACATTTCTCTTCTTATTGAATGGGTTTTTTAGTTTGTTGGTTCTTTTCCCCTCTTCCTTCATTTTGTAATGTTGCTTCAAAACATCTTAATATTTTTAAACTTAAATTGGCACTAGAGTAGTATTTTCCTGTTACTTATAAAGTGAATTATCCCAAAACCCTTAGGATAAAATAAGGAGACATTCCATTACCATCTTCTAAGAACATAGGTTGTCATGTTGATGGATGCTTATGGTTAGTATTGGATCCCCAGCTATTGGATATCCTCCACAGATGTAATAAGCCAAATCAAACCGAATTAATAAGACCAGTTTTTAATCTGAGCAAAGCAACTCCTGGGTAGTCTTGGAAGGAAGGAGAAACTATGGGTCAGTTCTGGATATAAAGACCTATACTCGTGGTCTTGAGTATCTCGGGGAGGGGCCTCCCCCTTGGGTTTCTCAGGCAGGGGTCTCGAATGTGATGATTGGGTTCAGGTGGAGTTTCCCAACAGCTTATATTTGTGAATTTCTCATGAAGTTGTAAATTGTTGACCATGGTTGTGGTTTCATTTAAAGGCTTAGCTAGTGAGCATTGGGAAGTTGGCTGTTCATGGACATAATTTGGTTTATTTGTTTGGTTGTTTTATTTTGTTCTTTTTGTGACAGGGTCTCTTTATGTCGTCTTTGCCTCCTGAGTGCTGGGATTAAAGGCACTACCACCACTTGGCTGAGATGTTTTGTAGTGTCAGGAAGGAATAATTATTAGTCACTGGTACCATAGCTACTTGGCTCTCCTTACCTCTTCAGGACACCATTTTCTGAAAGTAGTACAATAAGTTCCTTTGACTTAGCCATGTGTTACAGTGAAGTAAATATCTTTCTTGATATTTACTATCTTCTCCTTCTTCCAAATAGCTCATAAACAGCTAACAGAGCCTCATTCTTCTTGTTTAAGACCAAGTACATGTAATACTTTGGTAGCCATTGTTTTCGGATGATAGTCCTCTACAATCTTTACTTCTTTCTGCCATATCATAACCTGTTTCAACTTTTGTGATAATCTTTGTTGTTTTATCACCTTTGTGCAGATAAATAACATGCAGTATTTAGTTTCCTCTACTTTTCAGCTTCTCATGGATGCCCTCATTTCTGTATTTGTTCTTGGTGTTTGCAAGATTTGAGATTGACTGGTCTTTATTGTTGTTGAATGTGGCGATAATGGGTTCAGTTTCATTGCTAAGCAATATGATAAGATTTCTATACAGCACATCCGAATGTGTATTGAACTGTTGCAGTTTGGGACTGTTGAGTAAGAGTTGTTTTGAAAGCATTATGCATATTTCCTGTGTATGTGTGTGGATGTCTCCAGGATGTGTGCCAGAAGAATTGCTGAGTCATGGAGATACAGCTTTACTAGGTCATTACTGATGTCTTTACCTTTTATTTGAGACTGGCCTTGTACTCTCCTGATTTTCTTGCCTCCACATCCCAAGTGCTGGGATTATAGGTGTGTACCATCGTGCCTGGCCAGCTTTTAACTTCAAATACTTGGAATTTTCAGAACTTAAAAAAAAAAATCTTTAAAAAGGATGGGAATCTCAGTATATGTTGTAAGTTTAATTTGCACTTGTTTAATGAGATCAGCCATTTTTTTCACAGATTTGGGCTTTTGGGTTTCATATGAAGTATTAAACATTCATTTACCCTTTTCATTTTTGTTTTGTTTCATTTTAATGCTACTGAACTGTGCATTGTATTCTTATTAGTTTGTAGCATTCTTTTATATATCCAGTTTCTATTTTAAATTGAAATTTTCAGTTTTTACATATACGTATGTACTTAATGAAAACGCAAAGCTCTAAAATTAATTAAATGTATGACTGAATATGACAGTATTCCCAGTATACCTAGAAAGTTGTGTTTTTTCTTATTTGTTTTAGAGAATTTGACCGGAATTTTTTTAATACTTAGTTTGAAGTTGGAGTCTCATTTTTTTCATAAGAAAACCTAGTATGCCTACATCACACATTAACATTCCTTTAGTTCCCCAGTAATTCTCATGTCTTTCTTTTAACTTGGCTACCTTCAAAGTTTGGTAGCAGTCCTGTCTATCCTGAAGCTCCCAGGAGACATTTGAGCCAGGAGAAAGCCATGAACTTATGTAAGACATGGCGGGTGGGGGGGAGAAAGAGACTTTCTGGGTTGTGAAATTTGTCTATGACAGTGTCGTGTTAGCAGTCCAAAGGCTGGCTCACCTAAAGGCTTACTTCTTAGTTCTCTTTGTCCTGTGGTTTTCCAGTCGTTCTCAACTAAGTTCTCAATACATGCTGTTCTCACTTTACCACATTGAAGTTAAACCTTTTAAAAAATAATCTGTATTTAGCCTCAAAAATTGAAAACTTTTATGAAAAGGTTAATACAGGCATACAGAAGAGTGTGACTAGATTTAGTATAACCAAAGCAAAAAGTGTGTGTGACTTATAGGCATGTGCTGTGAAGCCGGCAAGACAGAAACAACTGAGGTTGCTATTTGGTTCATTAAGAAAAATGTCCTATTTGTTAGGCAACCTCTTTTAAGAGTTTTAGAAATGAACTATAATTTATAATAATGAGATTATGTACTCCAGACAGGGATTTTGAGTCTCAGGCAAAGAGGGTTTACATACAAAACAATATATCCTGTCTTTAAAAAATGAGACAAAGTTGATCTCCATGGAGACCTGGAGAGATAGCTCAGTAGATGAAGTATCTGCTATTTGAGCATGAAGACCTGAATTCAGATCCCCAGCACCAATCTAAAATTGCAGTGTGGTAGCATTCAGCAGTAACTTCAGCACTTCAAGATAGAATCAGTGGGATCTCTGGATCCCAGTGATCAGCTGTCTTAGCTTCTGATTACTGAGAGACCCTTTCTCAAAACACAGGATGGGGAGCAGTAGAGAAATTCTACATCAACCTTTGCCCTCCATGTACTTCATATGTACAACATGTGATATACATCACACCTGTAAGAAAGATGATTGTAATTACTATCTGTAGTTTAAACCGTTTAAAATATTTCTTTGCTAAAGATATCACACATAACTTCAAAATGTATACTATTTAAATAGAAAAAATGACATTCCATAATCGCCTAAGTTAATGTAGCATGACTTTTATTCTCTTTGAGTTTTTTGTATATAATTTTTATAGCTAGTCTACCTTTAAAGGAAGGTAGATAATACTAATTTTTGAGATATATGTACTTCTATGACCCTGTGGAATTTTTGTTTTATTTATAGTTAAATATAAATTGACCACAGGATTATTTTCATTGATTTTTATATATATGCTAACTAATGTGATTAAATATGTTGAATAGCTTTTGAGTTTTGCTTTTATTTATTAGTTTGCATCTCATGGCCTTTTGAACATTTTCACTTGTCACTCACCAGTTTATAGAGGTACATGTACAGTGAACTCCTGTGTTGTTTATAGAGGTACATGTACAGTGAACTCCTGTGTTGTTTATAGAGGTACATGTACAGTGAACTCCTGTGTTGTTTATAGAGGTACATGTACAGTGAACTCCTGTGTTGCCTGCTAGTGGCACTCTGTTGCAGCATTTTGTCACTGTTTTTGTTATGTCAAGGCATTTTAAGAATATGAAGAATGTTTTTTCTGACAATGGATGAGATTTAATATACAGCCAGTTGACTCTCAAATTATTAGTTAAAACATAGGCCTTTAATAATAGTTTTCATATATCTAATATGATGAAATTTTCACCCAAAAGTTTTCTATGTAGGAAATAATTTCTATGAAACGCGGGAATGAGTTGGAGAAAGAGACTAGAAGTGAGACAAGTGAGGATTTTTTGTTGTATTTGTTTTTGGTTTTGAGACAGGGTTTCTGAGTATTACTGACTGTCCTGGAGTTTATTATATAGACCAGGCAGGCCTCAAACTCACAGAGATCTACCTACCTTTGCTTCCGGCTGCTGGGATTAAACGCATGGGACAGCCAGATGTTCATTGGCAGTTCAGCTTCGTATTTAGCACAAAGCTAACAGCTGTTTTTCATAATTAGGATGAATCAGAATAGATTCTGATACTTTAAATTGCTTGATATTCATTGCATTTTATGATTCGTAGGAATCATAAGATAGTTATGATCCCCAGCTTCACTGTTGAAGATAGACATGAGTGATGGAGCAGCCTGCCTGTCTACTGCAGATCCCAGCTTTCATAGAAATCAAGGTCTAGAATAACAGACAGGCTTCATCCTGGAGAAGCAGAAATTGTCAGCCAACAGAGAGCATGAGAGCCCTGATGAACCTCGAGCCATTCTCAAAGGGAAACTGCTGATGTAGCTTGGCATTTGCCATTTCATAATGCCCTTTTGTGGTTAGATGGCCTTGAGGCTGCTGATAGGTTGGTTGTTCTCCAAACATCAGAAGCTAAGGTGGCAGGTATTTTCCCACACACGCACTAAAAGGGCCTGCATCTTCAAAAGACCTTGGCTCCGCTATTTCATCCTACCATGATTTGGGAAGAGAAGAGGGTAAATGACATGTGCATGAAGATGTCACGCACATAAACACTTCTCTAAGGCATATGTATTAGAACTGCAGTGCTGCCACTTCACTTCTGAGACAGCCTACTCTTCCCCTCTCCATGGAGTGCTTGCTTGCTTATCAACTTCTCTGAAACTGTGTTACATTGCTTCCAAGAAGAATAGAGAGACCCCATCACCATCCCCAAAATACAGTCATAAGGTTAGGATTATGGGGTATATTTTCCTTGCACACAAGAGGAAATAAATGCACCCCTCCATTAGTGGTAAAGTTGAGAGTCACAGCCACATTTGTCTGGTCTAAAATCTCGTACCTTTTGAACTGAATCCCATGATGGAACTAGATTCCAATTTTTTACCTTCTTGTTTATATAAGTAATTTCATTTCATCTTTCTATTAAAACCTATTTTTACAGATGATGAGATAATTTGAGAGTGTTAGAGATCTTAGTGAAATTAGCATGGTTTTATAGTGCTTTGTCCATGAGGATCCAACGAGCCGTATGTAATATCTGTGCACTGTCTGTATGCTGCTGTTGTAGATGGATGACGGTCTTGCTCTAATAGGAGGTCTGAGTGTGGGGTAAGTTCTGAAAGTTGCTTCTTCTCCTTGCTTCTTACTGGCACAAGTGTGATGAAGGGAGAGATGAGGCGTCAGCAGTGTTTAAGAACTGGTTAATAATGTTAGTGATTTAACCAAGTAATATATTTTCAGGGAATTTTATAAACTATAAAGCCATAGTGACATTAAGTGTCCACTTAGAGTATTAAAAGTATTTCTCCTATACATAAGCCTCTTTACCCACAGTGAGCCAGTAGAGTGGATGTGAGATAGTTTGATCCCACAGTGGTGTATCATTGGCACTGAGAAGTAAGTGAATGAGCAATTTGTTTTACCTACAGATTCCTGCGAGCTGGACAAATCCTTCAGGAAAATATCATATCGGCATTAAAAATGGATATGACTTCTATCCAAAGGCTCTCAAGGAAAGAATACAGGTAATGAGAAACCCACAATCAGTTGCTTGCACGTATTATATGCTTAGATTCCTACTTGAAGAAAAAGGATTTTTTTAAATTTAAATTTTGCTCTTGTAAATGTCATGAGGTCTTAAATCTTCTAGGGACTTGGACTTTGAAAGACTGTTCAAGAGTATGTGTTTTACTTCAAGTCATTCTTAGTCTTGGGTGCATGGGCTAGTTAGTTTAAGGAAGAATAAAGCGAAACTAAACTAGAACTCAGGTTTTGGGGTTCTTATGGGTAGATGAACTTTAGATTTTTTAAGAACTTCGTTAAAGAATATATCTCTTGATTCTTGTTCTTGTGTCCTCTAAGAAAATCTGCCCCATTTATCTTGTTGTCTAGTCTTCTTGCTCGAGGCACAAGTTGGGCTGGAAAGATCGTGCAACAGCTTAGCTTACTGTCTTTGCATCAAGCCTAGGTTCAGTTCCCCACACCCACATCAGATGACTCATGAAATTTTTGAACAAATGGAATTTATGCCCTGGCAATGCTGGCGGTTTTGTTGAACTTGTTCATATTGGGTCTCATGGTCTGAGCTGAGGAGGACGACTGACCAGGTCTCTTCTTCAGGAGGGCACCAGATCTCATCACAGTTGGTTATGAGGATTACCATGTGGTTGCTGGGAATTGAACTCGGGACCTTTGGAAGAGCAGGCAGTTCTCTTAACCACCGATATCTTATTACTACTTATAACTCTAGTTCTAGGGGATCTGATGCCTTCTTTTGGCTTATGGGCATCAGCATGCACATAGTTCACATAAATTCATGCATACACATACATGAATAAAATAAAACATGTCTGTAGTTAGAGAAAGAAGAGCTAAGTGTAGCTAGGAATTTGCTTTAAAGAGTTACTGTCAAGTGACAATTTCTGTGATGATGCAAATGTTTGAAGAGTTCAATGTCTGCTCTATTAAGGGAACTGCTGTGGGTTACTCTGTTGCACAGTGCCATTTCCGAACACTGCTGTGACACTGATTGCTGATGTGAGTCCAGTATTTCGGTTGTAAAGCATGGTGTAGGATTGACAGTAATGCTGATGCAGATGTGGGTGCTGTCATCTGACCACAGAAGATTCTTCCTTCCAGATCCATGAGCCAACATTTACCTTAATGCACATAGTTTTGATTGAATATAAACACACAGATGTCGGGGCCTTTTTATTTGTGTATTATGTTCAGTCAGCTTTTATAAGGAACAAATTGACATGTGAATATAGATCATAAAGTTGAAGTGGACTCTTCATAGATAATCCAGTTTACTAGATTACTGAAAGGATTCTTTTATCTAGAAAACTTTCGTTAGGAGATACTGTGTGGTGAAGAATGGCTAAAGTAGGACCAATGTCAGAAGCCTGGAACCCTGTCCAATTGAAGAGGGTGGGGCATCCTGGACAGGGATGATTGAGGACGCCTGCCCTTCCCAGTGAAGCTGCAGTCTTTCCTTAGTCATGACTTTGTCCTTGCCTCTCTGCATTTCCCAGCTTTGTACAGGTCCGGGGTGGGTATCTGCTACTCTAGTACCAGACAGGGTTCCTGGTGTGGCATATTACATTGTGGAGAAGGGCGGGTACAAATTGGGAAATAACTGTATAAAAATATTTTGTGTGACTTGATAAACTTGTTCTCCTAACCAACTTCATTGATTGATTTTTTTTATTACCTTCACTAGAAATGGTTTTGGTAAGCCTTTGTTTCAGAATTTTGTAATATCTGAACTGCTGGCAGGGTGTAACCATAACCATATAGGTTTGTTTACCTGACTAGTTTGTCTGCCTGATTGTGAGAGCAATTTTTTGCCTTTGCAGAAAGAACGGAAAGAAAAAATCTGGGATCCTGTTCACAGAGTTGCACTTGCAGAAGCTTGTAGGAAACAAGAAGAATTTGATATTGCCAACAATGGCTCTTCTCAAGTTGGTGCTACTCACTTTTATTTTAATGTTTCAAAGACCTATATTGGTACTCTAAAGGATTCAGTAGACTGCATTTTCATAGGGTTCCTTCCTTGACAGCTTTTTTCTCAGTGGTTAAAGTTACCAGTTCTAACATTATTATTTATGCTATACCAATTTGCATATATATTATGAATATTTTAAAACATAGACATGAATCTTTACCAGCACACATGGAAATTCCTCTGTGCCTCTTCCTAGCCACTCTCTGATTTGTCCTCCCCGAGACATCATCACCCTGTCCTCTAACCCTGTAGAATGACTTTCCTCTTCGAAGTCTGGGCGATGAAGCCATACAGAACTTTTATGCACTTTCTGTTGCTGAGATTGTTAGGGTATCTGCTGTGCCCTAGGTATTACATACAGGTCATTACACTTCTGTTTATGGGTGTAATACAGTTTGTTCATTTTGCAGATTGGTACTGGCTTTGTTTTTTGAGTGTTAAGAATAGTGTCATTTTGGAGCTAAGGAAATGGCTCAGCGTTAAGAACACTTGGTGCTTTCAAGGAGGACCCAGAGTTAGTCTGTATCTCTGGTTCCAGGAGATCCAGTGCATTCTGGCCTCCACAGGCATCAGGTGGTGCAGAACTTAACATGCATCCAAAGCACTCAAACGTAAAATTGAAATAAGTCTTTTTGTTGATTTTTTTTTTTTCGAGACAGGGGTTCTCTGTAGCTTGGCTGTTCTGGAACTTGCGGTTCTGGATCTCTGAGACCAGGCTGGTTTCAAACTCACAGAGATGTGACTTGTCTCTGCCTCCTGAGTGGTGGGATTCTAGGTACAAAATAAATCCTTCAAAAAAGAAAAATATTATTTAAAACATTGTTGAGTATAGCTTTTTGTAAATCATGATAATGCCTGTTTATATTCCCACCAGAGGCATGTAAGTATACCTGTTAATTTTTTAAATTTTATTATTATTTTATGTGTGTATGAGTGTTTGCCAATACATGATGTTCTCTAAGGCCAGAAGAGGGCAGTTATTTGTCTGGAATGGAAGTTACACAGTTATGCATCGCTGTGTGGGTGAAAGTAAACCTTGGTCCTCTGCAAGTGTAGCACTGCTCTTAACCATTGAGCCCTCCTGCTTCATTTTTAGTCAGTTTATAAGTGAAAATAATGTCTTTGTGGGTTTTTGTTTGCTTTTATGCTTTTTAAGAAGAAAAGCTAAACTATATCTATCTATCAAAAGTCCACTTTAGGATTACAGCACTGAAAATGCAAACCTTCTCCTCAGTGCTTTCTTCTCGGTGTCACGCCGCGATTCAGGGACATAGTTTCCAAAATTAGAATATGTTAAACAGTTCTAACCATCGTCATAGTATAATTTGAATAGTGACAATTCTTGATTAAAGAATAAAATACAGTTAAGTTTAATAATTCTTTTTTTTTTTTTTTTTTTAAATATTTATTTATTATGTATACAATATTCAATTTGCGTGTATGTCTCCAGGCCAGAAGAGGGCACCAGACCTCATTACAGATGGTTGTGAGCCACCATGTGGTTGCTGGGAATTGAACTCAGGACCTTTGGAAGAGCAGGCAATGCTCTTAACCACTGAGCCATCTCTCCAGCCCCCAAGTTTAATAATTCTTATAAAGAACTACACCCTTTGGAAATATTCAGTGAAAACGTAATTTAAAATTCAGGTCTCCCAGTAATGTAACAGTTTTTCATGGCATCAGAGGTAGACACTGATTTAGGGGCTTATATTGCATTGTTTTTATTTATTATGAACATGGTATGCTAAGTGCAGCAGATTTGGACGGCCCATGCATGGTAATAAGTGCCAAAGGAAAGCTTTTATTATGCCATCCCCGGAACAAGTCACAAAGAAGTGTTTCTCCCTTTTTATTCTTTTATTATGAATATATACATTTTCTTAATCAAAAGTGGATTTCTGGACTGAGGTAGAGCACTTGCCGTACATACTCAAGGCTCTAGACTCAGTCTCCAACACTGCAAAAGCATTGTTTTCTTACTATGTTTTTCCGAAGTCAAGTGGTTTTTTTTTCTATTTGTTCAACACTGTCTTTGATCATACATATGTTAATAACTCTCATATACACAAAAATATTCTAATATTAATCTGTTTTCTGATTAATAGGGCAATAAGCTAATCAAGGAAGAGCTGCAAAGTCAAGTGGAATTACTTAATTCTTTTGAGAAAAAGTATAGTGATCCAGGTCCTGTGTATGACTGTTTGGTGTGGCATGATGGTGAGACCTGGAGGTAATCTCAAATATTTTGTGGATCTTCTTCATTAAAAATGTTTTTATCTACCTAAAAATTGTGAACCCTCAAAGCTGCAAAAAGTTGTGGTTTATATAATCATATCACTTAGCAACATTGTGTGAGAGACAAATCAGCTGTTGGTATCCGTGGGCAAGCCTTTTGAACTTAGTATTTTTTACATTAAGCATTACATTTACTGTTTTTTAAATTCTTACATGACTAACCACATTTTGGCAGGTTGATCACTGAGATATGCGGAAATGCTCCTTGTTAAAACTGGGCAGTTTGTAAAGTAACCACAAATGTAACATATTCACTAAAAAATCAAGGATAAAAGGAAGAAAATATGGACTTGGATGTTTTAAATAAATATAGAATAGCTAAGTTAACCTGGCAGCGCAGCACAGTAATTAAGTGTTCAGTCCTGGGTTAGGCGTAATGGTGGATATATTCAGTCTCAGAGCTTACTAGGCTAAGACAGGATTGCCACAAGTTCAAGGCCAGCATGGGCTGCTTAGTGCCTGTCGGGCCGTTTGGGGCCATGTAATAAAACTCTCTCAAAATGCACACACATACACAAACAAACATAATAACAAAGGGTTGATCTTTATATAACATTTGTGACATTTTAATTAGATTTAAACAGACTAATAATGTGTTTAAAATAATTTTAACAGTAATAAAATGGGTAAGCAGCAGGTAGGAAGAGAATCATAAAATAAGGTGGAAATTTTGTTTTGCTAAAAAAAAAAATGTTCTCAGCTGTTGGTGGCGCACGCCTTTAATCCCAGCACTCGGGAGGCAGAGGCAGGCGGATCTCTGTGAGTTCGAGGCCAGCCTGGTCTACAAGAGCTAGTTCCAGGACAGGAACCAAAAATCTATGGAGAAACCCTGTCTCGAAAATAAAAAAAAAAAAAAAAAAGTTCTCCTAAAGCTGTATGTGACTACAGTTTGAAGTTTTTTGGTTTTTAGTTTTTCGAGACAGGGTTTCTCTGTAGCTTTGGAGCCTGTCCTGGCACTAGCTCTTGTAGACCAGGCTGGCCTCGAACTCACAGAGATCCACCTGTCTCTGCCTCCAGAGTGCTGGGATTAAAGGTGTGCGCCACCATTGCCCAGCCAGTTTGAAGTTTTTAGCCATTTGGTAGCAGGAAGCTGTGGCGGCTCCTGGAGTCACAACACCAGCACTGAAATTGGCAGGGCTGTCCTTTGTGTCTGAGCCGTCCTAAACTAGTCCACACTCCAACCCAAGCTTCAGTTTTCATTTCTCACCTGCCCAGATAATTTTCTATACCATCTGTGACCATCAGTGTCCTAGTTTTAGCACTAGATTCTGGAGGTTTCTGTCATAAGCTTAACTGCTCAGTCTGAAACGAAGGAATGTAGGTTTGGAATTGAGTGGTGGGAGAAGTAAGCGGTGAGAAGATGACTGAGAAACTGGATTGTGTGCTCTTTAGAGCAAGAGTGGAAGGGTAAATTTTAATACCTGTTTCTCCTTCTCAACAGAGCCTGTGTTGATTCCAATGAAAACGGAGACTTGAGTAAATGTACTGTGTTGAGAAACTACAAAGAGGCCCAAGAATACGGCTCTTTTGGCACAGCTGAGATGTTGAATTATTCTGTTAATATTTATGATGATGGAAACCTGCTTTCCATTGTGACCAGTGGAGGTATCTGGTTTATGAGATTTACTAGTGAGAGATAGTCATACAGTGGCTGAATGATAAATCCTTGCAGGTTAGAGTGAGGTGTTGGTGAATTCATCATAGAAATTTCTATTGAAGGACCAAGCCTAGAAACTTTGATGAGATTTGACTCTCTTATCTTTTAAAGTTATGACTGTGTAGAGATAGTTCATAAATAAAGCAAAATCTTAATATCAGAAAAGCCATTAATAAATACGAAGTGATTTTACTTGCAAATATTAACCCTTGAGGAATTCACCCATAAGTACAGACTTAAGACATATAAGTTGACTGCTCAATAGTGTACTACTAGATAATGATCCAAGAGAGATTTTAATACTTGTATTATGATATAAAATATTACATAATCAAATTAATATTTACGAATGTCAAATATGAGTTTTAGTGAAAATATATCTATCATAAAACACTTGTATAAAGTGGAAGGACATGCAAATAATATTGTAGATAGGCTTGGGTGTTTTATGCTGAGGATATAGAAACAAGAGGAAAGAGGATGCTCAGGCCTTCAGGGTGGGCTGCTGAGGAGACAGAGAATGCGGTACGGTGGGCTGTGTAGACAAAGACCGCAGATGCCAGGATTCAGAAGAAGATAATGAGGACTGAATGAAATCAGAGTATGGTAAACATAGAAAGATGTCATAAGGAAATGCATTATTTTGTGTGCTAACATTAGAAAAACTAATAACCTTTACCTTTCTCCCAAGTTAACTACTGTCTTGATTTTCATTACTACATTCCTTATTACTTTGTACCATATGGGGGTGTTTGTGTTGAGTCAGAACTGACAAAAATATTCTCAATTTCCACATGGTTTATTTTTTTTCCAATTATATAAATGGAATTAGCCTAGTTTTTATATGAGACTTTAATTCAGTCTTATTGTAAGCTTCATTTTGATTCATATTAGTTCACATTAATTTATGTCAATTCTGTGGATTGATATGTTAAATATCCATTTACTTTTAGTGAACCCTAAGCTATTTGGAATTTTGAATTATATAAGTAATGTAGGCATGAACATTTTTCTGAATGCCTTGGTGAACATGTTTGCACATGTCTGTTGGGTACTGGGGCAAAAGCAAGACTACTAAGTCCAGAAGAATCCCTGTGTTCAAATTTCTCAAACAAGTATATTCTAAACTATTGTCAGCCTTCAATATCTTAGTTATGTTTAAAAATATGGAGAGATACTTCATTGTGGCAATAAGGTGTAACCCCAAGATGACCAATGAAGTGAAACATGTTTTCATATTTGTATGTCTTATGGACATCCTTTTTGTGGAATGTTTTTTCAAATTTTGCTTGGTGGACAGGTATTTCTACTTCTTTTTCTACTTTCTTTGTTGGGTTTGCAAGATTTTTTTAAAGTATACTCTGGGTACAGGTTACTTGTGGGTTCTACGTATTGCAAATATTGGCTGTCTTCTATGGCTTACATTTTTTACTTACTATAAACAAGGTAGGATCCAGTGTAGAGAAGCAAATATATGTAATTTAAGTTGATTTTGTGTGAATGGTAGGAATATATTTGAGATAATATTAGATATGTGATCAGGTTGTGTTTTTGTTAAATTATTTTTGTCATAATATACATGTTGAAATGGTTATGATTTTAGTATGTGATGATTTTTTTTCATCTTATGCACACACACTCTTATTTCTGTCCATAGGAGCTCATGGAACCCATGTAGCAAGTATCGCCGCTGGGCATTTTCCAGAGGAGCCTGAACGGAATGGAGTTGCTCCTGGTGCTCAAATTCTGTCCATTAAGATTGGTGATACAAGGCTAAGCACCATGGAAACAGGCACAGGCCTCATCAGAGCTGTGAGTGTCTGGAAGTTATTGATATAGGTTAATAATTTAGGGACTTAGAAACCTATATAATGGGAATGGAGAGATGGCTCAGAAGTTAAGAGCACTGGCTGCTCTTCCAGAGATCCTGAGTTCAATTCCCAGCAACCACATAGTGGCTCACAACCATCTGTAATGAGCTCTGGTTCCCTCTTCTGGCCTACAGGTATACATGCAGGTAGAATATTGCATACATAATAAATAAATAAATAAATAAATAAATAAGAAGCCTACATAATGTTTATAAAGTACTCTTGGTTTATCAGGAGTATATTTATAAACAGAATTTGGTGTACAGAACAGTGTTTATAGAAACAAACCAATGCTGATTAATTCAGTTTGAAGTTAAAAATTACCATGAAGAACTTTCTTGGCTTAAGAAACCTTTTGTAGAAAAAATATTTTATACTCTTTGTTGTAAATCTCTTAGCAAACTTTTCAAGATAGGTTTTAAAAAATATTTGGCTTGCTCCAATATTCTAAAAGGAATAAATTAAACCCTTTGTAAATTTAATATTCTGTATGATTCACTTTGTCATGCAACTTATGTGCCTTTAAATTTATTCAGAATCAATGCCTCTCCCATTTCCTTTTATGATTCCTGCAGTCCAAAGAGAATAGTTTCACTTTTAATTGATGCTTTATTAACTCTTTTCTCTTGTTACCTATGACTTTAATTACAGTATGCCTGGAAATACCTCATAAATTTGGATGCAATTAGTTTAAACACTGTGGGATTATAAACCTTATTTACTGGGTAATCTGTTTCTACAAATGACTTCCTAAACTAGATTCTTAATCTTTTAATAGATGATAGAAGTAATAAATCATAAGTGTGATCTTGTTAACTACAGCTATGGGGAAGCAACTCATTGGCCAAATTCTGGGTAAGTCTTTGTCAGATCTCATATCATAGAACCTACTAATTAAGAGCATCAGCAGTTTAAGTAAGGGAATTGCAATTACAGTAAACTATATCTATGATGGACAGGTAATTGTGTTTTGAAAGTCAGACTCTCGCTCCCATGTCACATCTTTAATGCCAGGTCCAATCACTGCCCCTTGCCAAACCATTCCTAGCATGGGTAGCTAGGGTTGCTCCTCTGTATGGTGCTTCTGACACTCCCAACCTGCCTAACTCTCTGGCATTGGTCCATGCTTCCACATTTTCCTTTCCAGCCACTTTGGATTTATTGGGCCATCCATCACCAAAATAGCTCATTCACAGATGTTCTGGGACTTGTCAGGGGTGCTTACCTGGCAGGGGCCCGGATGTGCACAGACCTTGCTGTTCCTTAACCACCAAGGTTGCTGTTGTTACACATACTGGCTCCAGTTGCTAAGCTTCCCTGTCTCCTCCATCCATGCTACTTTCTCTCCTGCATCCCCTTCTTTCTTGTAATGATGTGACAAAACTTTTCTTTGGGAGATAAAATACATACATCTACTCACCTGGTAGGAATCCCACAACAGACCGAAGTATGGACACCACCAAAGTCCAGCTTGGTGACCTGTTGAATGAGAGGCCATTTGTTTCCTGGCTGCTCAGGCCCGAAATAACCACTCAGAAACTGTATTAATTAAAACACTGCTTGGCCCATTAGCTCTAGCTTCTTATTGGTTAACACTTATATCTTAATTTAACCCATTTCTAGTCATCTGTGTATTTCCACATGGCTGTGGCTTTCTGGGTAAAATTCCGTCCAGCTCTGGCAGGGCTCCATGGCTTTTCCTTGACTCTGCCCTTCTTTCTCTCAGCATTCAATTTAGTTTTCCTCACCTAGCTAAGTTCTGCCCTGCTATACGTCTAAAGCAGTTCCTTTATTTATTAATGGTAATCACAGCATACAGAGGGGAATCCCACATTAGTGACCCAGTGAGTTTTATTGGGGTTACTGAGAGGACTATGGGTGAGAGGTTACTTGTAGGAGAAGTGACTCAGACAACTGCGTCATCAAAGCCTACTCCAGCCTGGGTGACCTCTCACAAAGTGGGGTGTTGACGTAGGCCACTTGTTCATTCCCAGCAGCTCAGATCTGAAATAATCACATGAAACTATATTATTTAAATCACTACTTGGCCATTCACTTAAGTGTGTTGCTTGCTAGCTCTTAAATGTTTGGTTAACCCATTTCTATTAATCTGTGTATGGCCATGTGGCTGTGGCTTACCAGCAAGATTCTGGCGCATCTGTCCCTGGCATGGCTGCATGGCTTCTCTGACTCTGCCTATTCTCTCTCTATATATATCTCTTCCAGACTGGTTATATTCTGTTAAGCCATTGGCCAAAAGCAGATTTCTTATTCACTAACCAATAAAAGCAGCACACATATAGAAGGACTTCCCACACCAGCGGGGAACCTAGAGCACACGGCACAGCCTGCTTGCAGCTCAGCAGGTTGGAGCCTGTCCTTTCCAGTTGACTCAGCTGGTCTAAACCTGTTCCAGGCAGCTCAGCTGGTTTCTGCTTCTTGCAGGCAGCTGGTAGTCTCAGAGACTTCTTTGCAACTTAGCTTTTGTGAGAGTCTTGATTGCAGCTTAGCTTCTCTCCTCTAAGATGGGCTCTCAGCTTTATTGCTCACTCTGGCAGGGAGGGGCCTTGTGAATCTATTCAGTTTCAGGGACTTGCTGAACCAGTGTTGAGTTGTTTACTTTCCTGCTTAAGGAGCTTCCCTGCAGGATGAAATATTTCAGTCTCAGGAAACTGTCACACAGCATCTGTCATCCCTGTCATTTCCACTACCGCAGTACCATGTTGGCCTTAGCCTGTTTACCTTAGCTCCTTCCCTTTATATTAATATATAGCTGAAATATTTAGAGCATCTCCTTAGTGATCAACATTTCCACCACTCCCATCACCAAAGTATCAATATATGCCAGTTATCTGGTACCTGATTATTTAGGGTCCTTCAAAAGGGAAGCTGTAACAATCTAGAGGCTATACTGTTACTTGATGGCTCATTTCTTCCAGGTAATTGGATTTCTTATGAAAAATTGTTTTATTGCCTTTTTAATATGTTCCCTGTCAGTTTTAGCCATTTCTTTCTAAGGTGCAGTCTTGCCCCTTCTGTCATCTCATTATCGTTTTCATTACTTTTCTCTTTTGTCAGTAACCCATTACATTCTCTCTCCCTCCCCCCTTCGTGTGTGTGTGTGTGTGGTCCACTTGTGTCACAGTGTCCATGGAGTTGAGAAGAGGGCAGTAGAACCCTGGAGCTGGAGTCACAGTCAGTCTGAGCACAATGATGAGTGTTTTGGTAACTGAACTTGAATCTCCTGTTAGATGTCACACATTGGATTTTTCAGGACCCTTTCGAGCTAGACCTTCTTTAATTTTCATTTTCTTCATCTCAGGAAAACATTCTTGTTTGCTATCAATCTCTCACTAGATTTCTTTGACTTTGAATTTCTTAGGTTTTTCTTCTATTCCCTCCCCCCATTTAACTTTTCACTAGAAATACTAAGTGGCTTTTTTAGTCAAATAATCTCAGGTCAGAATACATGTAGGAGTCACTTTGGTATTTTGTTTGGTTTTTATTTTTCTCTCAACACTACTACTTCACAGACCCTCTTGATATTGTGGATTTTGGTGTCCTCCCTCCCCATATTTGGTTTTGTTTGCTTACTTTTTTATTTTTCTTGAGACAATGTTCCATTATGTAGCCTTGGGTGTCTAGCCTAGGAGTCTCTTTGTAGACCAGATATGGCCTTCAATTCACAAAACTACTTCTCTGCCTTCCTCTCGAGGGTTGCAATTAGAGCCGCGTGCCACCAACCAGGCTTTTCCTTAAGTTTTTCTTTTATTTAATATAACTTGCAAATTCACTGAAACTCAACTAGGGTATATCACTTGGAATGGCATTGTGTCTTACTAAAAGCCTACCTGCTAATGTGTGTGTAATCATTTAACTGAGTGAATCTGATACCTCATTTAAAGCTACTGTCAGTTACACAGTTTGGAATCATTATAATTTGTTTTGTTATAAATTAAATGTGGAATAGATGTATTTACTCAAAGGAATTCTTTGTTTTTTTAGGAGAATCTGTGAAGTAATTAATGAAGCAGTCTGGAAACATAATACAATTTATGTTTCGAGTGCTGGAAATAATGGTCCATGTCTTTCTACAGTGGGTTGTCCAGGTGGAACTACGTCCAGTGTGATAGGTTAGTAAGCTTTACCACTTCAGAAAAAACGTTTGTTTAAATACAAGCAGAACAGGAGATTGAAGGAGGAAATCACAGGTTTGATGTCAGCCCATGATACTAGAGACCCCGTCCCCCAGAAATACATAAATTAAACTATAAATCACAGTCACAGTGTAATCAAGTATTGTATTCTACATATAAAACACTAGAGGCCTTTTTAATATGTACCCTGTCACAGGTATGTTCAGTCATTTTACACTGTGACAGGATGTTTTCTTCTTTAAAGTCAGGTTGCCTTCATAATGTTTTGAGTAAACTTAAAATGGACGGTAAGTGTCGTGTAGAATGTGGGTGAGACATAGACCCTAAATGTGTTCTTAGGAAAGTCTGAGGAGCTGTGTTATCTAGGGATTTAGGAGAAGTGCTGTAATAGAAACACATGCACACTTTTAGGCAGTTTTTTTTTAGAGCACATAATAATCATGGAAGTTTTTATTATATGTATAAAAGTAGTGTCCTGAGTACTTAGTTTATAATATAAACTTAATTTGTTTCTTTATTGAATGTTCTTCCCTTTCCGTCTGAGGGGGGTGGTGGAGAGAGAGAGAATAGATAGTAAGCAGTTTTCTCACATGCATAATGATTATACTGGTAAAAAATTAGTATACACCTACTGCACGTACTGGCTTTGTGGGAGCCTAGGCAGTTTGAATGCTCACCTTACGAGACCTGGATAGAGGTGGGCAGTCCTTGGGCTTCCCACAGGTCAGGGAACCCTGATTGCTCTTCGAGCAGATGAGGGGGGGGGGGGACTTGATCGGGGGAGGGGGAGGGAAATGGGAAGCGGTTGTGGGGACGAGGCAGAAATCCTTAATAAATAAATAAATTAAAAAAAAAATTAGTATACATGTAAAAAAAGTCTCCCCTTTTGTTAATGGTGAATCTGTCCTGTAGGTGTTGGGGCTTATGTTTCCCCTGATATGATGGTTGCAGAGTATTCGCTGAGAGAGAAATTACCTGCAAATCAGTACACGTGGTCTTCTCGAGGCCCAAGGTAAGTACAAGTAGTTCTTGGAAGTAATACATGTATTTCATTAAACTTTATAAAGTGGGAGAAGAGGAGGTTGTAGATAATAAATAGTAGTAGTCCTTTTTTTCAGCAAGTTTGATGTTTAAACTTTGGTGAAATGTGCTGTACTTTTGTAAAGAATCACAGTAACAGATCTTATATTCATTTTGAAGTTATAATCTGATATCATCTATCTTTTAGGCTGGGTCTTCCATATCAGTTAATCAAGTCAGTCCTCTACGTACATGTCCTCAGGCCAACCCACACTAGACCTCCTCATTAAGACGCCAGGCAACGAAACCAACCACAGAAAGTAGTTTTCCAAATTGTTGATGCTTCATTAAACTCAATTTTAGAATAGCAGTTTAAACATTTAGAAGTGCTTTATGATTAACTGCTGTACAAGGATAGTGGGAAATTAGCTTAACAAAAAAAGTTACATTTTAACTTTTTGTAGTTAGGTTCTTCCAGTTGTTAAAGACCTAGTGCTTATTGTGATTGTCGGTTGATACTGCAGATGTTATAAACAAGAATGTGGAAATTATCCCCAGATCTTCACATCCATTATCTAATTGATGGGTGACAGTTTGAAGATTGTACTTTTATTCTTGAGAGGATCTGATCAGACACTGTTGTCTGTCTCTCGGTAATGTTTTTACACATTAATTGACACTTAGTCTAGTCATATTTCAGATAGGCTCTGAAAGTGCTGCCCCCAACCTGTCTCACCAGTTAAGATAGGTACACTGTGTTTGCTTCCTGTGGAACAGAAATCAAATCACCCTATAATTCTTAGCCAGGAGTTAAAAAAAAATCACTCACTTAGGGGAAGAATCATAGTAGGAGATCCAACAACCGCTGTGCAGTTGTACCAAAGAGTTCTACAATAGCCTGGAATGGAATATAACAAAGGTATATTTATCTGGGGATAAACTCACAGGGTAGCAATTGGCAGACCTCTGCGTGCACTGGGAACTGGAACCAAATCCAGCAGCAGAGCCAGTCACGCATTTTGTCTGCTCTTATAGTACCTGAGATGATGTCCAAAGTGCTTCAATATCTTAAAGGCTATTGGCTGAAGGATTTCCCACAACTCCTCCACTTTTTGTCTAATTTTAAAGAGAGTTCTAGCCTAATTTAAAAAAAACTATATACAGTAAGATCAAATATCAAGTATTGTTTTTGGAAAAGATGAGGCAAAGCATACATAAAATTTAGAATTACAACTAGCATGAACAACATCAAATAGGAAACATATGCTAAATGTTTCAATAATTATCCTATTCTAAGAAGTCTTATATTAAAAATGGCTTGGCTAAGTCATGAGAGGAAAGTAACTATGACTCTCTAGTCTTCACCCCGATTAAAGACATGAGAAGAGAAATAATATAACCTGAATAAATAGGAAGTGCAATCGGGCAACTTCTAAAAGGTGCAAGAAATGACAGAGATAACCTGTGCAATTACCCACAGTCATTTGCAGTGTTGGGGAAACCAACTTTGGCTAAGGTCGAGAGTATCTGACAGACCATTTTCAGAGGCAGGAAAATTTGAAAACCTGTCTGACCCTGTCTGTCAAGCTTTGGCAGTCTTTTTGCTTGTATCCTGCTTGTCCAGCTTGGACACCATATATTTTGTCAGTAGTCAAGGCAGGGGCAGTTCTTTGCCTAAAGGCAGTTTTACCAAGAAGAAAAGAAGCTCCAAATGGAGTATCTCTGGTGCCCAATAGATCAGTGCTGCCAGGAGCAGCTATCATCACAATGGCATCATACCAGCCAGGTGGAATCATTGTTGTGGTTCTCCATCTTCTTCCTGGAGACTTCAAAGATTACTGTAGGAAAATTTATTGTTCATTGTGGAAAAGTTAAACATTATTCATATAGACATATTCAATGAAAGGTACCATAAAGACAAAATAGGTATATCTTTATTTGAGACAGGGCATAGAGCTGTGCTCGGTGTTACTGTGGTCTTACAGCTAGTAGGAAGTGTTTACGAACACACTGGAGTTAAATCTCCAGGCCCCACATTTGGGAGAGAGCTGTCATCCAGTATGTTGGCCTCCAACCTACACAGGCATGCCTCCTGTATCCTCTCTCTCCCTCTCTCTCTCCCCCTCTCTTAATTTCCTCTCTCCTCTCTCTCATCTTTCTTTTCTCTCTTTCTCCCTGTCCCTCCCTTTCTTTCTTTGACACACACACACACAGTTTGATTTTAAAATTCTTTAATGTGGCTCTTAGAAAATTTTAAATTACATATAAGGCTCATGTTATGTTTCTGTTGGACAAGGTGATAGAGGTAAAAGAAATACCTTCATCAAGGAGTTAGAGCACTCAAATAGCTGGCACATTTGACTTTCTCACATAAACAGATACATGCACACAGAAATTTCACTTAAAGGAAAAAGTGTGTAGTGAGAAATGAGCTGTGTTTGGTCATTTTCCTCCCACTGCTACCCCATAATAATATCTTTGTCTTTTCTTTCTTTTTTTTTCCTTTTTGGAATGACTGCAAATATCGTATCATTTTGGACTGCAATTATGACTTTAAATATTGTGCATATCCAGCTATCCTCACTCTACATAAACCTCTCTGCTTTCTTTTTAGTGCTGATGGGGCCCTTGGTGTGAGCATCAGTGCACCAGGAGGTGCCATTGCTTCTGTGCCTAACTGGACATTGAGGGGGACTCAGCTAATGAACGGGACATCAATGTCTTCCCCCAATGCCTGTGGGGGCATTGCCCTGGTACTTTCAGGTAAGAGAATTATTTACTACTCTCTTCTTTATTGTATACTATGTTTTCTGCAGTTCTTTGGTGAGAGTATGGATAGAATTGTTGATGTCCAGGACACAAAATAAGGTATAAGGAAGAAAATGGTACAAGGAATAATAGTCCTTTGAGTGGGTATTCAGTCATCCAGAAAATACAATATATCGACTGTGATTGATGATTATCAAATAAGAGTTTAGTTCTGGGGCTAAATCTGTCCATAGAATATCAAAAGTGACTTTGCTGATACGGAGCTAATTGCAAAAGGTAGACTGTAAACAAATTCAAAATGTTTATTCGACTCTATCAGCTGAAGAATGTTATTCAGTATTAAATGGGGCATCACCAAGCCACTGCCTCAAAGTGTCCCTCTTTTCAAGTCTTACCTTCCACCCGCCTCTGTCTCTTATAACTCCCTCCTCTCCCTGATACGGAAAGCCGCACTGGGGAGAAATCGTCTGCCTCCTTGCCCCAGTCAGTGCTACATCACCTGCCAGCATGAGTCAGACCTAGGACAGATCCTGGTCTCTACTCATTTCTCATCCTTCAAACTCACCAGATATTTCAAGACTGCATGTCTTCTCTCTGAATATTCAGCTCTCTCTACCTGCAAATCCTTTATACCATGGTTTGGATCTGAAAACTCATGTGTTCTACAAGACTTACCTCCCGTTCTTCTGGATTCTCATGGACAGTTATAGCTTCCTTAGTTTGCATCATAGACTGTTTGTTTTGTTTGCATATTGCAATATTTTATGGGTAACATATTTAATGAGTTCTGAGAGGACAAACATAGTATATAGTATTTCTCCTTTAACAATGAGTAATAGGCTGGCAGATTGTTGACCATAGCCTTCTATGTTCAAAATCTGACTATACACTGTAATCGTCTGGTACCTAGTCATTAAAGATTCTGAGCTATAGTGAGACCTGTTTGATGTTTTTGATGTGGTTTGCTTAAGTTCCACTGCTAATCATAAAGTATAATCTGGTTGAAAATTTCTTTCCCAACCATAGTGCTGAATGTACAGTATTTTGAAGAAAGTGCCGTTGAATGCATCTAACATTTCTGCTTGGTGCATTCATGCCGTCTCTGCATAGCCTGCATTGACATGACTGCAGGGTGGCATGCAACCAATTTTCTCTAAGTATTTCTGTGACACAAGCAATTTAAATCAACTGTTTCGTTAATTTTTAAGAAAACATTCAGAAGTGAATGTTAAAAAAAGATTTAGCAGAAGAGGGTACATGTTATCTCGGTGAAGGGGGGGTTTCAACTAGTGAGTTCATTAACATTAATTTCTTAGTTTTGTTTTTTAATTTTAGGTCTGAAAGCAAATAATGTTGACTATACTGTTCACTCAGTCAGAAGAGCTCTAGAAAATACTGCAGTAAAAGCTGAAAATATAGAAGTATTTGCCCAAGGACATGGAATTATTCAGGTATTGTTGTCTGTGTAAAAAGTAACAATAAACCATCAAGATAATGCTGTATAGATTGCTCTACGGTGCTAATTTAGCCTGTCTAAACTATGGAGCTGGCCATTGTAGAACTATCAGACAGAGGGCACAAAGAGACTTAGTAGGCAAGAGAGAGTAGCTGCACTGAAATAAAGAAACATGAGGGCATGTAGAGATTGGTCAGCAGAAGTTAGTGAGTGGCCTTGGGTCACGTGAGAACAACTGTAAATGCAGACTACAGTGGAGAGTCGTCAAGTCGTGATTAGAATGGTATTTTTTTAAAAGCATCTTAGCTGTGGAAATTAGTTTAGAGAATTGAATATAGAAATTAGCTTTGTTGCTGATTAAATTGATTCTTAATTTGTAATAAAATATTTTTCTTTGACCATTTATTCTTTTTTAGGTTGACAAAGCCTATGACTACCTCATTCAGAATACATCATTTGCTAACAGATTAGGTTTTACAGTTACAGTTGGAAATAACCGTGGCATCTACCTCCGAGATCCTGTTCAGGTGGCTGCTCCTTCAGATCATGGTGTTGGCATTGAGCCTGTATTTCCAGAGAACACAGGTAAGTGGTAGGCTAGCAGTAAGCAGAAGCATTCATATTTGTGACTGGGGTAGCAGGGACACTGCAGCTCTACGGTGTATAGTTAAAGCTGCCATCGCATGCATGGCAGCTTATTTTACTCAGACGCTCTTCTCTGTGTGCAGCAATATGAAACATCCACTAATCTCCTGTTTTAAGGGTTAGCAGTGTTGGATGAAAACGCATATGAATCGTGGAAGGATACTAAAATATAAGGAAGACGCCGTGCTTTTATTTAAGTTGTAATTTGGATGTCATGTCTAATGCATTGTCCAGCTGACCAAACTAAATTGCTAAACTTTCTTGGTAGAACATAGAACTTTTAAAATGGTTCCCAGGAACAGGAGGAAATGTTTATTTTATTTTATTTTTTATTCCAGAAAACTCTGAGAAAATATCCCTCCAGCTTCATTTAGCTCTAACTTCAAATTCGTCTTGGGTCCAGTGCCCTAGCCATCTGGAGCTCATGAACCAGTGTCGGCACATAAACATACGTGTGGACCCCAGGGGGTTAAGAGAAGGCTTGCATTATACAGAGGTATATTGTCATCTTTTCTTTGTCCATTTAAGGAGTTAATGTTGCATCCTTCTGTGAAGAAGGCTGGGGAAGACATAGATAGCAAAGCCTTTTTGACCAGGCCTCTCTACTTTGTTAAGCATAGCTAAACCTGTACTGTAGTTAGCTTTACTGTTTAGACAAAACATTTTTAAACATGGCATTTGTAAGTAAATCATAACATCTTTCTGCTTCCAAAGTATTTATAATAGTAGTTTTGTTTTGTAGTAGATAGTAATTAAAATGCATTTTTTTAAAAAAAATTGATGCCGTATTGCCCATTAATTTCAGTCATGGTTTGCTTATGTAGTTGGACTTTGTGTTATATTTTAAGATTAGATTATTCTATGCTTGCATTATACCTTTTACTTACTTTTTTGCATCTTTGTTCATGGATGCTGAAACTTTGTGTTCTTTCTTCAAGGTATGTGGCTATGACATAGCATCTCCTAATGCAGGTCCTCTATTCAGAGTTCCAATCACTGCAGTTATAGCAGCAAAGTAAGTAAATGTTTAACTTACTATTACATTTACATTGTTAGTGCCCATAGGTAGACTTTTGGAGGATTATTAGCCCAGAAGCTAATACTAGAAAGATTATAAGACAGAAGCAGGTAACTGGGTTGTGCTCCTTTCTAAATGGCATGTAGTTAGCTATGCTGTTTGTATTAGTTATGAGTAGTTGAGAGCCTTGGCATCTGCCCACACTTCACTGAAATGTTTTTATCCAGACGGTGTACCAGTGACTCCATATTGCCCAGCTGAGTCTGCCTTCATTTCGCCTGTTGTTTTATTACTCAGTAGTGATTCTTCATTTTCTTCCACTCCATGTGGCTTTACTGTCCTGTGTCTGATTATGCTCTTGTGATTTTTCTAGTTGCTTTCTATATAATGAGTCTTGCTTTGTTCTACCAGCAAGCTCTCAAATAATGACATGGAGACTTGTAATTAATTATGAAAAAGCTTGGTCTTACCTTAGGCTTGTTCCTAAGTAATTCTTATAACTTAAATTAACCCATTTATATATTAATCTACTTTCTATCATGTGGCATTACTTCTCTTCCATCTTACACCTTCTGTTTCCTATCCTCATGTCTCCTGTGCACGCAGGTTCTCTTCTTCCTTCTCTCCCTGGAAATCCTGCCTATACTCCCTGCGTAGCTATTGGCTGGTCAACTTTTTATCACACCAATCACAGCAAATACAACTTAATACAGTGTGCAAGTATCCCACAACAATCTTTTGTTTCCAGAATTATTCTTTTATCCTTCTTGGAATCATGGAATTCAGCTTGATAATGTTCCTTCATGCTTCAAACACAGCAAGGGCACCCACTACTTAAGGATTTAAGGATCAGGTTTAGGTTCCTTAAAAAGCCCACAATATACACAACTTACAATTATAGTCCCAGACAGCTTCCTGTCACTGACTCTACCAAATTGCACATTTTTAGCCAGCTCCCTGACCTGGTTTCCTCCGTTTTTATGCATTTGTACTGTTGGTTCCTTTGCCTCATTTTCCTGTCTGTTAATTAAGCAGACTTGTGTCTGGGCATCCTAGATGAAGGGAGTTCTTTCTCTATGCTCATTAACTCCTGGACAGTCTTTGGCTGATGTGTTCCAAGGTTTTAAAATTTAATTTACATTGTTTGATTGTGAGTCCTCTGGATACAAACTGTTTTACACATTCTAAATTTAGTACTGTTTGGGGTTGTTTGAGTCAATCATGGAATAGGCCTCAGCCAGTGAGGTCTATAGCATAAAATTGAAGAGATTAAATTTAAAACATGGGAAAATTATATCTTAGTTAAATTCTCAATTATATATTTTGTATACGTTCAGTGGGACTTTAGAAAAGACTTTCAATAATATGCAGTTGAGGAAGTTTCCCCAGGTTCACTTTTAGGCTCTAAACCCTTTTCTATTTTCCCCTAACAATTCCTTTCTGAAGCTTGCTGTATTAAATGGTTTTTCTCTCCCCATCAGTTTTTAGAGATCAGAGGGTCATGTTTTACTCATTGACATATTTCTAGCTACACATCACAGTGCCTCATACATAGTAGGTACTCATTTCTTCTTGGTAAAATTGAGGACAATGTGACTGCAGATGTATTCTATTTCTAGTATATATAGTTACACATTTGATGCTTAGGTTTCTTTGATTTCTTATGAAAATAGTTTGTCTTTGGAGCATTTTGAAACATAAGCAGGGGCTTAGTTTACTATCTGTTTCACCTGTACATCTGTGAGACTATTACTGACACAAATATAATTTGATTTTAATATTTAGAAATCACTAGTTGAGTATTAGGTGATGACAAAATCCTGTGAGTTTTGTAAACTTCCTTTAAAAAAACAGGTGAGAGCCTAAGCATTTTACTGTTTTTGTTGAAGGTATAAAAGTAGATTAGTAGACTCATCTGTGTGATGCTGTCAGGTTAGGTCTGCTGCTGTGTTACATGATGAAGTAGTATTGTGCTTACTGTTTATCACCAACTTATTGCAAGCTCAATCCAGGGTTTACTTCCAGTGAACTGTACTCTTGCATATGTTAGGAACATCTAGAGTGCCAATGACTTTATTGTTTACACGCAGCTTTACTGTTAGAGTATCGTGTTTAATATAGATATATATTTTTAATTTTCAGAGTAAATGAGTCATCACATTATGATCTAGCCTTTACAGATGTACATTTTAAACCTGGCCAGATTCGAAGACATTTTGTTGAGGTTCCTGAGGGTGCAACCTGGGCTGGTAAGTAAAATGTGACTGTACCTTTTATTTTGTTAATGTATTTGAGAATTTGCACACTGGTAATAATGCACTATTGCTGTGTTGATTTCCTTGTAAGGGTTCTCAGGAGTTACTCCCAACCGTTACCTTTTTGTATTCCGTGTCTATGCTAGGCCCTTAGAGGAAGACTGTTTGCCTTTTCTCCTATAGAATACCTTGTCTAAACTGTGACTGACTTATTGAGAAAGCATTAGCGTGAAATATCTTTACTGATATATTCTTATCTATAAGAATATATGGCCACAGAGTGCTTCCTCTATGTTAGGTCAGCCTTTGTATTCTTAAGAGTTTGGTGCACTCAGTGACAGAAAGCTATTTGGGGCTGTTATTGTGAGTTGTCATTGTAGGCTATTTTAAGACCAAGTTGTGGCATGGCTTAGTACTGCAGTATTTACATAAGGCCCCTTGGGGTTGTATAGCTCAAGGCTTTAATAAAATTCAGTAATAGTACTAAAGAATAAGAAACCTTACCCACAGAAATTACTCTTGTTTTTTGCCCAGCCTTTGCAGTTTACTGAGTCTGTTTTCTTTAATTAAAAAGAAGAAAAAAACCTTGTTTAGTGATAAATCAGTAAATATAATTCCCTTAGGATTTATTTAGTTGGTATTGAAAACATTCCAGGGTTGGGTGGAGGTTATTATTATAAAACATTATTGAATGATATAGAATGAGCATGTTTCCACATCATTTCACAGTGTTAGATTACAAATGTTCTGGTGGTTTCTATTTCAGATCGTTCAAAATATTGTCAGAATGCCATATATGTACTCAGAGCAATGGATTGATTTCCCCTCTGTGCCCCCTTGTCTGTAAGAAATAAAATGAACCAATCCTTGCTTCAGTACCCTGGATCAGAACAAGTGTTCTTTAAATAATCTTCCTCCTGATTTTGGCTTACTTCTAGCCTTGCAGTACAGTAAAGCTAAGCAGTTGTGGTTCTGATGATGATACTTTGGAGAAACTTAGGAATACATATAAGAGGAAAAGAATAGGAAGAGAATTTAGACATGATAAATAGGGATTGCTAAAATTATAATCTGTTCGAGACCAGCCTGGTCTACAACAGCTAGTTCTAGGACAGGCTCCAAAACCACAGAGAAACCCTGTCTCGAAAAAGCAAATAAATAAATAAATAAAATAAAATTATAATCTGTTTATTGGGAATTAGTTTGGTTTCTGACTAAAATAAGAGAAAAGAGAGATTTTAAAGGCTCTAGTTAGGATAATTGTGTGTAGATCCAGAAGTAACTTTGTTTTTTCCTAGTGTCTGAAGTTTGGATTGCTGTTCACTTAATGATGGTTTATTTCTTAGAGATTATCATGTATACACATACTCTTCTTGAAGAAGCTTGCAGCTTTCATTTGAAAATACCATTTTAGGGACTGGAGAGAAGTATGGTTAAGAGCACTTACTGCTCTTCCAGAGAGACCTGGGTTTGATTCCCAGAACCCACATGGAGGCTTCCAACCGTTTGTAGTTCCAGTTCCAGCATAGCTGTGACTTCAGGCCTCTGCGGGCACCAGACATGCACATGATGTGCAGAATAATGTGCATGCGTACAAAACCTACATATATCAAATAAAAATATGTCTATAAGTAATAAAGAAAATATCGTTCTATTTGTACTATTCCCTAAAAAGTAAAAGTTATTAAAAAACATTTTGTGATCGTTTTAATTCTTAATCAGTTTAAAATTTACTTTCTTTCTTCATTTTAGAAGTTACAGTGTGTTCATGTTCTTCTGAGGTATCAGCAAAGTTTGTTCTTCATGCAGTACAGCTTGTGAAGCAGAGAGCATATCGAAGTCATGAATTTTATAAGTTTTGTTCCCTTCCAGAAAAAGGAACACTGATTGAAGCCTTTCCTGTCCTGGTAAGTTTGACAGGTTCAGATTCAGAGCACTCCCTTTTCTTTTGACATGGGCTAAGACTTTGTAGTTTGTGCCTAGAGTATGTAAGAGATTCATATTTTGTTCATACCTCACAGATGAGGTAGGATGAAAGGTAGTTTAATGAAGAATACTGGAAAGCAGGGCTGGAGAAATGGCTGGGGGTTAAGGGTTCGTGCTGCTCTTGTAGAGTGCTTTGCTTCAGCTCACGACACCCACATGGCAAGCAACTTCCAACCACATGTCATGCCAGTTCCCTCTCTGACCACCTCACACTGGGCAAGCACCTCATGCAAGTGCAACACTCATATACATAAAATAAACAACCTTAAAGAAAAGAGTACTGAAAACCAAGGCAGTTATCATGGTGCTTAACAGTAAATCCTAGGATTTGGGAGGCAGAGGTAAGGAGATCACTGAATGTTCCAGACCAGCCTGATTTACATAGTGCGAATCTATGCCAATAAATAAAATGTAAGCTGTATTTCAAAAGTGAATTTTACTACTCTACTCTCTCCTCTTCTATGAAGTTCTATGAAGGAACCCAGGTCTGTGCATCTCAGGCAAGTGCTCTATAACTGAGCTGTACCCCAACCAATATTCCTGTCTCTTTGAACTCAGATACTTCAGAGAAAAGTTGTAGTCATGGGCTTCTTTATATCTGGACCTTCATTTTGCATTGTTAGCACATAGTGCTGCCTGCAGATTGTTTCCTCATGTGAGCCTCTTCTGCAGTGGTCTTACTAATGTCCTCCTGTTATGTCTCTGAAGTGCTTTGTTTCCAGATAAAACTGTTGTCAGGTCTGTTTTCCCCCATATTAGGGATGACTGGTCTTCCTTCATGGTCGGTAGGGAAATGTGCTGCTGTGCTTGCTTGTCTGGGTTTTCTCTTCCTGCTCTCTCCTGTCTCTGTTACGTTTCTGTGGGGCAGTGTTAGCATTTATTCATCTCTTTAAATGTACTAGTACAACAGTGCTAGAATACACTTTTCAATTTTTTTCATAAGAGAAGGATGTGACTATAACTTGCTACTTCAGTTGCCAGGTTGCTGTGAAAACAATATTCAATAATGCCTATTGAGTATGCTTTATAAATTTTATATAAATATAAATATTCTTTCTCATCATTAATGTAAATATCTTTAAATTGGTCCTAGGTTTTTTGTTTTTTTTTGGTTTTTTTTTGGTTTTTTTTTTTTTGGTTTTTCGAGACAGGGTTTCTCTGTGGTTTTGGAGCCTGTCCTGGAACTAGCTCTTGTAGACCAGGCTGGTCTCGAACTCACAGAGATCCACCTGCCTCTGCCTCCCGAGTGCTGGGATTAAAGGCGTGTGCCCGGCCGGTCCTAGGTTTTTTTAACTAATAATGATTTAAAAAGTGTTGAATTATTATTAACTATTTAAATGCCTTATCTATACTCACCCGTGCGATTATGATTTGTTGAATGCCTAGCATAAATGATAGAATCTTTAGTTTTCTTGCTGCAAATAAAAATTTTGTTTTGAAACAGGTAATATTTGGTGGAATGAAGAATTAGAAAACAGATTTATTCTTTAACATTCTTGTTTTTATTTGCAGGGTGGAAAAGCAATTGAATTTTGTATTGCTCGTTGGTGGGCAAGTCTTAGCGATGTCAATATTGATTATACCATATCATTCCATGGAATAGTGTGTACTGCACCACAGTTAAACATTGTAAGTATTATAACATTTTTAGTGTAATTTGTGTTATGAAAAATAATTTCTGTGGTAGGTGTAAACCTTAATGGGGAACTAATCAAAAATCAAATAAATCTATATATATTCGTCCATGAGTATTTAAATATTTGCGCTACATAAACTTATTTTAGAGTCAAAGTATTGTCTTAACGTTTGAAAAATTAATTTTTAAATATCTTTTATAGCATGCATCTGAAGGAATCAATCGTTTCGATGTTCAGTCCTCCTTAAAGTATGAAGATCTGGCTCCTTGCATTACTTTGAAGAGCTGGGTCCAAACACTGCGGTATCTATCACTGTTTTAAGAGTTACAAAAGCTGAATGTTAATAGGAACAGTATGAGGTTTTTGGGCTGTTTTTGTTTGTTTTCTTTCTAATTTTTTATCTATGTGCTGCTAGCGATAAAAAAAATCCAGTTTGATTTTGCAGCCTAGGAATCCTCTTGGGATTGCTCTGTGGCCTCACTGACCATCAGCGCTGCTGCCACTGTATGCTGACCACCATTTTTGAAATAAATAATCAGTTGAGACTGAGACAGGAGAGCAGCAAGTCCCAGGCTAACCTGGAGAAGTTAGGGAGACCCTGTCTCTTCTTAACTGTAACACCCTCAGTTTAATCTCAGCTATTAGAGCAAAGCAAGGTAACAGTGCCCAATTTTTATTTTGTGAATGTATGGTTCAGTGCTGGAAAAAATTCAATATCAGAAAATCCCATTGACTGGTAGAAGAAATGTGTCTCCTGAGTGTATATGCCATAACTCCTTGTGGAAGCAGGAACTTGCAGTCTTGGTGTTCTGCTGCTAATACCTCGGCAGTGTCATCTCCTCAGGACAAGGGCTAGCTCTAGCCTTGGCATATGACGTGGCCCATGCCACGCTTTTGCAGCAGTACCAGCAGGAGAGGGTGGTGGGGAGTGTCTGGATCGGAGCTGTTCTTTCACTGTTGTTGGTAGTCATCACCCGAGTGCTGGGGTTTTGTAACGTTTTTGAATGGTTTTAATGATAAATTTTTGTAATATTGCAGCGATTTAGTCAATCTGGAGTACATATTAATAATTAAAATATGGTTTACTAAAAAAGGCAGTTTCAAGAGTAATCTCAGCTGGCATAATTAACTGCTTCTCTGTATTGCTAAATGAAGTCTTGAATTAATTCAGTGATGCAGTTGCCTTATTACAGCCCAGTAATTGCAAAAACCAGACCTTTAGGATCAAGAGATGTTTTGCCAAATAATCGCCAACTTTATGAGATGGTTCTGACATATACCTTTCATCAGGTAAGTGTTTTCTAGTAAAATACACCTGTACAGGAAACTTTGATTTTATAGTCTATGAGATCACAGATGGAAAGACATCTCCTGTCTTTGAGTCTTAGGTTTTTTGTTTTTTAATAATTTATTGGGGGTTTTTTTTGGTTGATATGACAAACAGCAGGAATAAAAATGCATAAAGGAAGAAGTTGTTACTCTGCCACACTGTTTGAGAGGGTTTAGCCCTGTGCTCCCTTGGCCTCTTTGTTTCTGGGCCTGTAGTCAGGTAATACACAATGGCATCAGGAACATTTAACGGAGGCTTCTTGACTCACAGAGGACAGGACAAGAAGCAGAGAGGAGGGGACCAGAAACTAAAAATTAGGGCATGCCTGTTGCCACCCAACTTTGTCCAGCGAGGCTTTACCTGCTAGAATTTCAACCATCTACAACACAGCATCCCCAGCTGGGTACCAAACATTGAGCATATATGGGAGATACTGTATATCCTGACTACAGCAATGCTCCATGGATGACACCTGGCCTGAGTGCCCTCTGGGAAGAATCAGTAGTGAACGTAATTGAGACCATTTTCAGTGTTGGATCAGGGGATTTCTACAGTGAATGAGATTTCAGTTCATTTTATGTTTACTTTGTTGAAACATTATATAAATTTAGTTTTCATGCTACAGAATGGTAGGTTAGGGTTATGGTTAGATTCAAATTTTATAAAGAGATTAGAGTATATATGTTGGAACTATATATATTTGTTAGGAATGAGTGTGTGTTTGTGTGTGTGTGTGTGTGTGTGTGTGTGGTGTGTGTAGGAAGAGCACTAGGTTTGTATTTTTTAGAGTTTACAAAAGTTAATTTCTTTAATGCCAAGATAGTCGCTATCCTGTACTTTTATAAGAATGTATTTTGAATACTTTTTAATGAAACAGTATAATGGTATTATAAATTACATATAAACCATGACAAGTAATTGTTCTTTTTTTCTTAATAGCCTAAGAGTGGAGAAGTAACACCTAGTTGTCCACTTCTTTGTGAATTGTTATATGAGTCAGAATTTGACAGCCAACTCTGGATTATTTTTGACCAGAACAAAAGACAAATGGGCTCAGGCGATGCCTATCCACATCAGGTATAAGTTGTAAAAAGAATTAATAAATCCCAAATTTCTTGTTAAGTTAAAACACTTGAAAAGTTTTTAAAGATATAATTTGCACTCAATCTTTTTACACCTTCAGAAATCTCTTTTGCTCTGGTAGTCATTAAGGGACCAGCTTGACAACTCTTCTGCCATACGCTAGAGGATGTTGCTTACAAACACTGCCAACAGAGTATTTTTAGTGGAGGAGGAGGGACAGCAGCCAGCACAAGCTCAGCATGCACTCTGTCATGAGATTAGACCTGTCGTCCCAATATAGCTCTTTGTTGTACTTCTCCCTCCTACCCACGGCTTCTGCCTATTTAAAGAGAGATAGTGAATGAGGAGTGTGAGACTGGAAAGTGGTCCCAGGTCTGAGTGGAGCTCGGGGTTACTAAGGCATTGACCTGGTGGTTTCAGTGAATTAATGCCATCAGCTCTGAAACTGTACTGAGCATTGAACTGCATGCTAGGCACTGTGCTTTCCACACCATTGAATGGAAACAGAATCTCTTGGCATGTGACTACTTGGAAATTTCGTCTCTAACTCAAATTGTATTTGAAGAAATGGGATATTTTTCATGAAATGCTCGTGATTTTTTTTTTATTGCTGAATAGTGAAAATAATTAATGGAAGTTGTTGCATTTGTTCATTTAAGGAGTTATCCCAGTTTTCCCCGTCAAACAAACAGCGGTCTCATCCTATAGAGTGGAATGTTGCTAGGCATACTTGAGTTACCTCTCCTGTCTTCTCAGAAGACACTGCTTCTGCAGAGTACAGCATCCCTATTCCGTGACCATGTTAGTTTGGCCGAATGTAGCTTTCTATTCCTTAATTTCTATTGGCTTTCTGTTTCCCCTGCTTGTCATAAAGAGATGTGACACTTCACAGTTAAAATTCAAAGTTTGCATATACATGAATGTATATTTTAGAAAATCTGCAGCAACTCAATTTCACTTTTGACAATTTGTGTTTCTGATGACCCGTGAACAAAAATATTGCTTTTCTTAGTCGTGTATAAATACTGGTTATGTGAGGGTGTGGCTATCCTGTGGTGGAAAGAGTGAGAACACTGGCGTCAGACCTTGCCTGAGCTCCTTCATTCTTTACTCTGTGTGACTCTGGGCAAGCCTCTTGATATCCCTGATCCTGCGGGCTCGCTAGCACCTAGACATTTTTGTATAGATAATCTCTTGTACCTTGTGCACATTCTGTAAATGGAAATGTCTCTTTTATCCTTTTATTGTCATTTTATTAAACTAAACTTACTTTTTCCAAATATTTTCTTTTTTAGTATTCTTTGAAACTGGAGAAAGGAGATTATACAATTCGACTACAGATTCGTCATGAGCAAATCAGTGATTTGGATCGTCTTAAAGATCTTCCGTTTATTGTTTCTCATAGGTTGTCTAATACTTTGAGCTTAGATATTCATGAAAATCATAGCCTTGCACTTCTAGGAAAGAAGAAATCAAGCAGTTTGACGTTACCACCTAAATATAACCAGCCATTCTTTGTTACTTCCTTACCTGATGATAAGTAAGTGATGACGTTGATGAGTGACGTTGTCTTTCATATTAGTCTAAATTTATAGTTTACTGGTGTTTTAGTCTGAAGTGATTTTTCAGTTTTATTTTTGAAAATTTGTACATGGGAACTATTTCAGTATGGAATTATTTTGATGGTTTTCTTCCAAGTATTTTTGTGAAACTTTTTCTTTTGTTGCTTTTTCCCTTTTTAATTTTCTCATTAGAATACCTAAGGGGGCAGGACCCGGATGCTACCTTGCAGGCTCCTTGACACTGTCAAAGACTGAGCTTGGGAAGAAAGCTGTAAGTACCAGTGTCCTAACTAAAAGTGCCTGTTCACCTTGCCCGTCTCTTATGATGGCCTTAAAAGGCACGCTTCAGATGGGTAAAGGAGACAGCGGGGTGGGGGTGGGGGGGTGTTCAGGATAATTTTTGCTTTTTCTTGTGCTATTAGTGAAGGTGGATTAATATTTGGTGTTTATTTAAATGTGTCATTGAAAAACAGTTTATATTCTTTCCCATAAGCCTATGCCGCATGTCCTAAACCTATTCTGACTCAGTACCTAATCTTCCTGAGATCCAGGTCATAATTGGCTGAAATAAATGTAAAATTACAGCATACCTTACAATTTTGATCAATGTATTGTAGAGATTGGAAAAGTCAGATTCTCTTCAGCTGTTTATAAAAACCAATCTGAGGAATTTTTGCCAATGGATATTGGCTGTCATGTTTGTGCAGACTTGATGAGATCTTGTATAATTATGTGGGCAGATGTAATGTTTCTTTTGGTACTGTGTTTTATAGTTTTAAAAAGATGCTTTTTGTTTCTGATTTAGAGATAACTGCTATTTCAGCCTTATGGGCATTTGTTTCAGGTTTTCCCATCTGTTTTCATTACAGATTTGTCGCACAGAACGATGTTTATGTGGATCTGTCACCTTTATGGCCTGTGGGTCATTTATTGTGAACCCACTTAGAGTTGTCATTCTTACATCTTTGCATTTCTCATTAGCGTTAGTTCAAACCAAACTGTGCAAGGCTGTTTAACCTAATACTAGGATCTATACATGCTGTTGTCAGATGAGCTCATCTCATTTATCTTGAAATTTATTTGTATTGCTTGTCATCGTTCAATCAAGGCCATCTATTCACAGCTCTTGGAGCTTAATTTGGGGAGTTTGTGCTTAGAAAAGGTTGTACCTTAGTATCGCTCAGGCTGCATTTCAGTGTACTCCTTACACATGCCTAGCTCAGTGTCATTGGAAGTCAGCCAGCACTTGATCCTGGGCTTTGTTCTTGAATTGATTCAAGAAATCCTCATAGTCAGGTGTTGTGCTGCACGCTTTTAATCCCAGCACTCAGGAAGCAGAGACAGGCGAGCCTCTGAGCTCAAGGCCAGTGTGGTCTACAAAGTGAGTTCCAGGACAACCAGGAATACACAGATAAACCCTGTCTTGACAGAAAGGAAGGAAGGAAGGAAGGAAGGAAGGAAGGAAGGAAGGGAGGGAAAGAAATCCTCAGATCTTACTGTAGATTTACTATTTAGCTCCTTCTGTGGGACTGCAACTGGGTTTTTCAACCAGATAATAGATGGCTCATCTTAGAAGTCTACTTCTCATGGAAAGTATAACAAAAGAGAGTTATTGACAGAAGTATTCTTACAACAATTCAGGAAATAGTACTTCCTGACTATACTCTTAGAGACAATTTTGAAATTATAAGTACGTGGAGTTAACTTTACCTAGCTAACTATAGTTAGGAAGGTCATTTATAAGAAGACAGCAGTAATCTAAAGTTATTGAGTTAGTATAATTGCCATTGAATTTTTCATTTAAACTTTCCTCAGCATTTTACACTTCTTACATTTTGGTAGTTGGAAAGAAAGTGTGATTTTACTTCACTTTGCCTTTCATTTAAACCCTAAGCGCTGCAGGTTTTTTTGTTTTTTAGAAAATTCCATAGGCTTATGTGATGGTCATGACCTCCTGTGTACAGTCAGGTTCTGCAGACTGTCAGCTAATCTTAAATGTTTTAATGCTGATGCAGTTTGATCACAAAACTTTTTAAATAAGCTGAAAATGGCATATTTGAATGCATTTTTATTTTTAGAAGTTGGTATGGCAGTATTGCTTTCCTTTAAGCACGCCATTTTGGTCACAGATCTGATCCTTCTGAGTACTGTGACAAGTATAGATGAAATGTTAAATTGGAAGAAAAATAGGCAGAGGTGGTATCTCCATCCTGTGTAGATTATGCATGTTTTCTTACAGAATGTCGTTCTAACTCCCAGGGGCAGTCTGCAGCAAAACGACAAGGAAAATTTAAAAAGGTACTGATTGTCAGTTCTTAAAAATGATATCTTAAAGCCTTATTTACATAGTAGTTAAACTTTTTTTCTCTCACTATTATAAATCTTTATTTTTAAAGAATCTTTTTCTTAGTTTCTTTTCTTTACAATCTGCAGTATATTTCTGTGAGTTAATACCCACGAGCAGTATTAGCATAGTGCTTTCCTATAAAAGGTTTTGTAAATCATAACCCCTATTTTTCCAGTGGTATAGACAGTTTTTATTGCTTCATATTTCTTGCTATAGATAGGATGTTAAGTTAAAAAGCTTGGAGTTTTGCATATCCAAAACCATAAGGAGATGAATGTGATAATATAGCAATAGAGAACAAAGTAATTAATGATTTTTTTAAATCTAGGGCTGGCTACATGGTTCAGTAGGTAAAGGTACCCGCTGACAAATCTGACAACCTGAGCCTAATCTCTAGGACTCATGATGGAAAGTTGTCATCTAACCTCTGTGTATGTACCATGAGACTTGCCTGCACACACACACACATACACACTTACATTTTAAAATGTAAGAAAAATGTAAAAAGCATATTAAAATCTAAAAGCCATATTTAAAAATATGGTTTTGTTAATAAACTAGTCCCTGCTTTTACATCTATCCTGGTTATGGAAGAACAGACACAGAAAGGATTTTTTAAAAAAGTGAAAATAACAAATAAGAATGTCTATAACTAAAAGTGAAGTCTGTAATAAAAATGCAGACATATTTGATGCTGTGCATGGTTCTACTTGGTTTCCTGTAGAATAGAGAGTCTGTATTGACTGCTGGAGCCACATTTAACTTAAAGATTTCTGTTCCAAGTACAGAGGAAGGGACACATTTGAGGAAGAGCCACTGACATGGTTAGCATTTCAGTGGTCTTTTTATGTAAGAAGTATTCCTACCAGATAATCAGTTGTGCTTTAAAGTACTGAAATGTCTTCCAAAATGCCCTTGTTGTGTATTGATATGTTAAGCCCTGGTGCACCATGAAGAATCTTCTAGTTAAGGACCTGAAGACCAGTATTTCTCAAATGGATGTTTTGACATGTTTGGGCACCATCTAGACATATTTAATGGATCATAACCCATCATTTAAAAAAATCTTATGTATCAATGTGTGTTTCTTTGAGTTGCCATAAAGATAGCTTGAAAAAGTTTCCTAGGAACTCACAAAATAGAAAATATCAAATAGAGGTTAAGCATTACTTTTCTTCCACACTTAATAGTTTTTTTTTTTCAGTTGGTCTGCACAGTTTTGTTGGGCTAAGGTTGTGCACGTTGTGAGAGATAATACTGGAGCACGAGACTTTTTACTGGAGGCTGACTAAAGCTTGGGTAACAAATGTGGGAACTACAGTTACTTCTCCCATTCCTTCCTATCAGCACAAGTACTTGGCACATACATTACAGCTCTTGTATAAAAGACCTATAAAGTTACAAAGAGAAAAACTTACACTTATAATGTAATTAGATACTTTTAATAAATCACAAATGGCATCAATGCTATTAATCTTTAAAATAGTTGAACTTGCATAAAGCTTTTAATTTAGTAACTAAATTAATACATTAAGCACTCAAGAAACTGAGCCTTTTGAACCAGATCTAAATGATGCTGTATTATGTTGTTCACTGAGCAGTTATTGATTTTATGGGTAACATTAAGTTTCTGAAAAATATTCTTCAGTTTGAACGTTATTGAAATACTTTAAGGATAGCTTAGAATTTTTTTCAGCTTTAATACTAAATTTCTCCTATTGGAACTCTTTATTACTTTTCTACTATGAATATTCTTCTTGACTATTCTTATTAAAACATGATCACAATTATTCATGATATAAGATACAAAATCATTGCTATTAAATTAACTTTACATTAGTTTCTTAACAAGTGAGTTGGAGCTAGGTGGTGGTGGCGCACACCTTTAATCCCAGCACTCGGGAGGCACAGGCAGTGGATCTCTGTGAGTTCGAGGCCAGCCTGGTCTAAAGAGTGAGATCTAGGACAGGTTCTAAAGCTACACAGAAGAGCACAGAGAAACCTTGTCTCAAAAAAACAACAACAAAAAAGTGAGTTGGGGAAAAAATGCTGTTAAAAAAGAGTATATGATCATAGTGACACAAATTAAAACAACTCCATTTTCCTTTTGAGATTAGGGTTTTAAGGTACTGCACTTATAATTTTAATAATAGAAATTCTTGTCATGAAGTATTTCATAGGGTCTTACTAATACTGTAATTGTAGTGGTTACTGATTTTTTCTAAGATCCTAAACTTTCAGCTCTTAAATTTTTAGTGATAGTTTATTTACTCTAAGAGCATTTGTTTTTATAGTTGTTGTTTATTGTATATTAACACATACATTAAATTCTATTTTCTGTCTTCTGTACTAAAATAGTAATAGCAATTGCCTTACCCTTGAAATTCAGAGAAGAAATTGCCTTCTAAAACAGGTTTTTCTGCCTAGAAGTATTTCCCACTTTCTAGCCTGGGAAGCTAAACGGTACACAATGCAGTTAGAATGAATCGGACTGTCAGGCAAGTGGTGATCCACAGTCTGTGTAACACACAGAAGAACTTGATTCCAAAGCAATATAACCATATTTACATAGATATTGGAGACTCCTTTTATCTTTATTTCTTGGACAGTTTTGCTAAACACACGACACTGGAGCTGTCTCAATGAGAATTTGTTGCTAGGGTTTTGGCTCAGCTTTTTCAAATACCCTTTTGCTTTATCCAGGGCAATGCCCTCCCAGGAAAGTGACCTGCAAACAGTGGAGAAGAAAGCTGAGCATAGTGGAGCCTGCCCATAATTCCAGCGTTGTCAGGGGTTGCGAGGAAGGACTCAGGAGACAAAATCATGAATTCAGAGCCAGCCTGGCTCCCATTGCAAGACCAGTCTCAAAAATAAAAGCAGGGTTGGTGTTGAGGGAAAAGGAATGGATAAGTTGCAGCATCCTAAAAGAGCAAGCCCAGCAGTAGACTTTGCTCTGACTCTCTTAACTCAGAAAGTATAACAGGCTGCAGATGGATTTCTATGGCTTCCTCATTTCTGTTTTTCTGTGCTTTAAAAGAGCCATGAAGAGACAGTGGTTAATATTGTGCGTTGAAGTCATGGTAGAGCTAGACAGTAATCCCTCACACACTGCCGCATCACCATATACCCCAGAGTCCCGAGTGTTAGAGTCTCAGTAACAGGGAAATGCTTACACAGTGCATAGACCTAAAAGGCCTATTTGGGGGAGTAGGATTTTAAAATACTTTTGACTCATGCTATTTCTGAAGTAATGTGGGAGGGCAGTCTATGTCCTTTTGGTAAGATAAATTTGTTTCAATATTAGAAACTTAAGATGAGTGGAGATATTAGCTTAGCAGCAGTTTAATATAAACCTGAAAATAGAATTTGAGAAGTGGACTTAGTAAATAATAATTAAGGACAGTTAGTTTGTTGCCAGAAACTAAGTTTAGCTATTTGGTTACATTTCCCAAGCAGTGTATTTTTATAGGATAGATTTATATGTCATAGATAAACTTAAGATATATTACTCTACTATTCTCAAAGCAGAACTTTC